>NW_027202604.1:6392500-7592500 GCF_024711535.1 Dipodomys merriami | reverse complement strand
CAAACAGGCCAGTCAGGTTAATGTGCAGTTGTGTACAGGCCTGCCTTCCCTAAGCAAGAAGTTAAGAACTAAATTCATCCTCCAGGCTCTTAATATACAAGTAAGTCTGTACCTTTACAGATTTTCATGAAAAAAAATCCAAGAAAAGTTAAAATTGTAAGATGGCAAGTTTTGAGAATAGTCAAATTCTCATTCTCAAAATGTCTTGCCCTGGGAGAAAGCTTAGGTTAACTATGTAAGTAGGAAGGAGGATAAGGAAGGAAGCAGGTTTCAGACATTACAACAATGATCCATTCTTTATCTCTGCAAACTGTAGAGGGGGGAGAGGCCCAGGATACCACCTTCCCAGTTACCACTGGCTTCCCCAACTCTACACCCACAGGGCTGCTTTTAGCCTGGGTGGAGCCAAGAGTAAATAAACACAGCTGCTATTCTTAGCATGCTTTTCCTGGTCACTATAAAATTTCCAAGTCACAAATTATTGCCTCTTATCTTTTAAAATAGATTTTTACTCAAAGAATTCATAGAAAATGTATCTGAATCAGGAAGATTTTTTTATATATATGTATATATATTCTTATATAAAGTGAATTAATTTTAGAAAACATGAACTTATACATTTCACAGGTCAATCTAAGAAGAATGCTTAAACTAGTTCCCAATGCAAATGGAAATCTTTTCAAACTGTGAGTCTTCATTATTGATATTAATACCAGAAAAAAAATTTAAGATGTAAATTTGATGAAAAGTTTTCAAATGAACATCTTCACAGAAGTTAACAATACAGTAACTCTAAACTGAAGATACAAGTTACACATTTACTAATGTAAAATTATCTTCAAAACCAAACTTTATAATATATGTTTCCTACTTCTGTCAACTTTATTTGGAAACAATAGATTGGAACTAAAAGAAACATCCTCCTTTGTATTTTAGAAGGAGAACTGACATTACTAAGTGTTCATGAAATGCTATACGATTAGAAGAAAATAGGACATATATGAAATTTACATAGTTATAAATATACATAGGCTTATTTACATATGACATTATGTATATGTCTATTATACCTTGCATATAACATTGTATATTATGTCCACAAAACACATAACATTAATATATTTGACTTTACACCAATGTAGTCATAGTTTTTTTTTTGTCTTCACTGAAGGAATTTACACAGATGGTCATGTAGCCCTGTGACTCACAAAATCCTTCCTACCTCAGAAGTGTCTCTAGGTGACCATGGATGATTCTGGCTGATGTAAAAGGTGATTAGTAGGGCCTTCACCAAGCCTGAAGAGTTATGTTCTATCCACACCTATTCATCCATGTCTAGGACCCATCTCCCCTCCCAACTGCCTCCAACCTCTCCAAACCCGTTGAACCAGGCTTCTACCTCCTATCAATAGTCCTAGGAGGTTCAAACATCCAGCTACTGCTGCTGCTACTGCAACAGTTAATTTTATTCTGAATCAATTGTTTAGGCCCTTGTTTGGTTTCAAATCCCTTTGAAATTCAGATGAAAACTTTTCATAAACATATGCACCTAATTGTGAAAGTTTTTCATAAAAATTAACTCACTTGAGGGCACAAATTCATAGTTGAGAATTAATTACCTTCACATAGATTTTTTTATGTATAAATAGCTGGTTGCTCCTTAAAAAATAAATTAAGCAAACTGAAATTGTTCAGATAAAACAGAAGGTACACTTTGTGTTTGTGTATGTGTGTGTATCGGTCATGGGGCTTGAACTCTGGGCTTGGGTGCTGTCCCTGTGCTCTTCAGCTGAAGGCGAGCACTCTACCACTTGAGCCACAGCACCACTTTTGGTTTTCTAGTGGTTTATTGGAGATAAGAGTCCCATGGACTTTCCTGCCTGGGCTGGCTTTGAACCATGATTCTCAGATCTCAGCCTCCTGAGTAGCTAGGATTATAGGCCTGAGCAACAGATGCCCAGCAGAAGGTATACTTTTTTTTTTTTTTTTGAGTCCGGTAGTGGGGCCTGAACTCTGGGTCTGGGTGCTATCCCTCAGCTCTTCAGCTCAAGGCTAGCACTCTACCACCTGAGCCACAGCCCCACTTCCGGCTTTTTTTCTTTTTGCTTATGTGGTGCTGAGGAATCAAACACAGGGCCTCATGCATGCAAGGCAAGCGCTCTACCACTGAGCCACCTTCCCAGCCCCAGAAGGTACATTTTTAATGGAAAGAAAACATCTGGCCAGATGTGGTAATGTGTGTGTGTGTGTGTGTGTGTGTGTGTGTGTGTGTGTGTGTTCCCAGAAGTTCAGAGGCCAAGGCTGTGTGTGTGTGTGTGTGTGTATGTTCCCAGAAGTTCAGAGGCCAAGGGGTGTGTGTGTGTGTGTGTGTGTGTGTGTGTGTGTGTGTGTGTGTGTGTGTGTGTGTGTGTGTGTGTGTGTGTGTGTGTGTGTGTGTGTGTGTGTGTGTGTGTGTGTGTGTGTGTGTGTGTGTGTGTGTGTGTGTGTGTGTGTGTGTGTGTGTTCCCAGAAGTTCAGAGGCCAAGGCTATAGGATTACAAATTCAAGGCCAAATTAGGATACATAGTGAGACCTTGTTGCAAAAAGAAGAGAAGCAAAGGAAAAAATGCATTAGTGACCTATGACTTTGGTTTTATACAGAGGTCAAATCTGGCATCTCTTTTTCGGATTCTAGATTTTTGTTTTAAACACTAAATAGAGCTGTGTAATGTTGGTCTCTATGCCACATCTGCTATCTAAACTATGTAGGAGGCTGAGATGGGGAAGATTGAAGTTCCAGACCACGGGGCAGGGGTTGGGGGTAAGGCCCTGGTAAGAAAAGTCCAAGAGATGTCATCTCAACAGAAGAAGCTGAGAACAGTGTCATGTGCCTGTCATTCCAGCTATAGCAGGAAGCAAAATATAGAAGGATCATGGTCCAGAGCACAGTCCTGGCAAAAACTAAGACTTTATCTTAAAAACGACCAGTACAAAAAACAAGCTAGAAATGTGGTGAAATAGTAAAACACCTGCCTAGCAAGTATAAGGCCTTGAGTTCAAACCTCAAAACTGCTGAAAGACAGACAGAGAGAACCAAGTAGGAGATCAAGGACTAGCTAGGACAGTGTATATGTGTCAGTGTGACCCCCATACAACTCCTGGTTGCAATTACTTGCATCACTCCATGTACACACATAGCCCAGAACCCTTTGTGGCAAGAACATCACCTCTAATACTGTCTGTGTCATAAAAAAGAGGATGTGTTTTATAGTTTTTTTCTGGAGTTTCTGCCTGCCAGAGGCTACCAGTGTTCTGCCACTCCTAACTCTGGCCAGCACACACACTGCTTGTCGGCTTCCAGGCCAGGGACTGAGCAAAAGCACTGTAGCTTTTCCACAGTATCCATCTGGTGATGGCAAAGCCTGGAATGAAAAGATCCTATTCAAAGGGTCAGGAACCCCCCCCCCCAGTAAGCCCTTCCCTGTGGAAACAGTCCTCGCTTTTCAAAGCACACATGCATGTGCGGGCACACACAGAGCCTCCTCTTCTCTCCTGTCACACATCCACATATACCTACACCTGGTTCTCTTGAAAACCACTAAACTTCAGTGTTAACAAAACAAATGCTATATTCTGTCTCATTTGTTTTGGGTGTTTCTTTTTTTAATCAAGACCTTTGAAAAGGTGAAAGAGTGAACTTCACATCCTTGTCTCTGGTAACAAGTGTCCCAGCAATGTCACGGCCACTGAGCAGATACCTAGAAAGCTACATATATGTTTCCTGGGACACATGGGACTTTTTCACTGAGACAATAGAGCAGGATTATCTGCCTCCCATGGGTGCTACCTTTTTTCCCTGCCATCACAGTTCAAGGTGCACTTTCCAAAAGGAGATCACAAATATTCAGTCCTTGAAGGTCTCCCCCTGCTACGATAGTTGGAAAGCAGTAAGTGGTCACAATGAAGAACCACATGCAAGAGGCAGGCTGCAGGGCCTGTAGAAAATGAGAATCCTTTGTTCCACGGTCAGCCACAAACCCAATGGGACCATTTCCCAGGAGAAAAGCTTCACAGCATCACTCCACTGGGTGTGGCTTCTCCCATTTGGCCACATGACACATTGCTTTGCAGAGACTTCAGAACTCTGACCTCTCAGTATGTGGGTACCTCCTGGCAGGCACAATGTAAGGCCTATGATTCCACACACTCTCACCCTGGCAAAACCCTGCTGTGAAACCAGCACCAGAGCTGTGTGTCTCAGCAGAGAGGAAGTAAAATGAAAGGGCAGACACTCCCATATACTTTGCTTTCTTAGCATTTCTGCAGTGTGAGAAGAGACAGATGCCTATGATCATATAACAGAACATGCCTACTTTACCTCTTATCAAGGGAGAACTAAACTAGTCCACAACATGAAGGTCACCACAATGACAAGTTCCAGAACATACAGAATGCCACTGGTGTCTCATCTCAAACTCAAACTGTAACAAAACAGCTTAGTAACATTTTTTGGCACAAAAAATATTTTTCACAGAAATAAATTTCAAACTAAAATCCTATGACAACTCCTTTTCAAAATGCTCAAAATCAAGATAAGGCAGAATGACAGAAGGGGTGACACAGATCAAGATGTATTATGCTCATAACCTGACTTCTAGAATTGAAACCTCTTTTACAACTATTTCATAGAAATAATTTTTAAAAGATGCACTGTATTCATAAACTGACATGTTGAACTGAAACCTCAAAACATGCTCAAAACATGACCCCTCTAGGTATGCAAATATGTCTATCCCTAACTTATAACTCCTTTCTTATGAGAAAGAAATGTTTCTGAGTCCGATCTCAATTTAATTTTTCTTTGTAATTTTAAGTAAACAAATATATCAGTCTAGACTGGTATCTAAACACTTGAATGATTCCTTCCAAACTATTTTAAATGAAAAGCAGAGAGGAATCAAATAATTTTAATTCAAAATTTATCTCATGTTGTTGCTACAGAAATCAGGTACTTGTTTAATTTTAATAGTAGTGTATTGGTCATCTTTCTACTACTGTAGCAATACCACTTAGTTAACTTTAGGTTTTTTGTGCTCAGTTTTAGAAGCTCCTTTCCACAATGGGGAGAACATGGCATTGGATTCTTAGTGAGTGTGTTAGATAACAATGTGAGGATTTCCTGACAGAATAAACTTACTTTCTGCGTAGAAACCAAAGAAAGAGGAAGCGTCTGCCATCCTGTAATTCCCATCAAGGGACTACCTGCAATGACCTAAATACCTCCCAGTAGTCCTCCCTTCCTGAATCATATATCACTTCCTTACTGCACTCTGGAAGGAACACTTTTAACACCCTTGGGAGATGCGTAACATCTAAACACTAGCCAACAGTATATGCTGGAATTGATCATATCTCTTTCAAAGGTAATTCCATAGCAAAGAAGAGTTTGTTATTTCTGAAGCTTGCCACTTTCTTTAAAAAAAACTTCTCTTTCAATCAAATTATCCAATGAGCATGCCACACTAATAACTCCAGAAAAGGACAAGATAGAAGGGTGAAGAAAGGATTTTAAAAAAGGATTACAATGGATGAAGACTGGATTTGAATACATTGCAGGCAACTGTTTACATAATGTGCTAAAGGAGACACTGAGCAAACAACTGTACCAAAGGTTGAGAGGGCAAATATGAGCAGAGATATTAACTTGTGAGTCACTAGTAAACCCTGGTTAACTACCTCTGTGCTGCGGCAAAGTCGTCTAGGATCAAATATAGGATAGGAGGAGAAGTCCTACTACTGTGTAACACAGAGACCCTGAAGGTCGACACCAGTGGGGAGGGTAGAGGAAGGAATAGAAGAAAAGAGATGGGGAAGGAGACCACAGATCCTTTTTCCAGATACAGCTGCAAATGAGGCAAAGAAAGGTTGGAGGAAGCTGAGGAGAGAGCTAAAGAGAGATCAGGAGTGCTGCTAGCTTTCTTATTTTTGAAGAGCTGATGAGGGAGAAAGAAGTGCAGATGGAGAAGTTAAAGATTCACAATGGGGGGTGAGGGTGTCTGGAGCACAGGGACAGGAGAGAAGTGAGGTGGGCCCTACTCTAACAGAGGGAGAACAGATGTGCAGGTCTCAAGGCAAAGGCTGACGGGTTTCTAAGAAGCAAGCGGGAAACCACATGATAAGGATGGTGAGGGAAGGTGTTAGGATAGACATCCATACATGTCATAGCCAGCTATCACTTAATTGTGCAGGCACTACCCAGTTCAAGAAAGCAGGCCTGGACTATGAGGTATGGCACTTCTCCTGGTGAAACTCCCTGTAGAGATGAGGGACAGCCTCTGACCTTGGCCTTTGCAGCACCAACTCCACCCTAGATCAAGTGGTCAAAAGAAAAGAAATGCCCCAGCTTGTGTCTACACATTTAGAAGTCTTTAGTTGCCAGAAGCAGCAACTTCCATGTGAGTCTTAAAACAGCAGATGACCAGCAAAATACTGTTGCATTCTTGGAACAGACACATCTCACATACTCAATAAATTGGGTGCATGCATATTTTTTAAACTTCAAGGATATATAGATGCTTTGCCTTATCATAATAAGCAGTGGGGCAGTTATGTATTCTAAATATTAATGTGAGCCAATGACACAAGGTGTTAAACTTTAGTTCCTATCAGGGCAGAAAAGCAACTCTTGGATCTTTTTAAGCAGTCAACAGTTCACAACCTAAGATGGGTGCTGCTCCAAGATTATCTTTACTAATACTAAGCTTTTTGTATGTCTGTTAGTGAAGAATTTGAGGGTAAAGTGCCTCCTTCCTAACTGACACATGTAAGATATGGAAGGGAACTAACTGTCAAGGAGCTGGGTCCAAAGCTCAATTCTGCCAACATCTTATATAAATACATCTAACTTTGTACAGATAGGCCTCAACTTTCTCATCCACAAAATTGAGCCACTAATGTTGTATACGACAGAGGATTACTGTAGGTGTGCCCCGACTTGATGTTCAAAGTGGCTTAAAGACAGAAAAACTAAACATATACATTAAAAAAACTTTTTCCTACTTGTCTTTTTTATTTTTTAATTTTTGTTGCAAAGGTGATATACAGAGTGATTACAGGTACGTAAGCCAGGTATTGAATACATTCTTTTTGAACAGTGTTACCTCCTCCCTCATTTTTCTCTCCCAGTTTTTCCCACTCAACTCTCTCCCCTCTAAGCTGTATAGTTCATTTCCAACACGGTGTCTAGTGAGTGTCACTGCTGATTTCATTCATCCTTTGTCCCACTATTTCTGTGCTTCCCCATCCCCTCCTCAAATCAGATAAACTTACATACAAGTCAAAAGGTAAGTAAATCAGAAACAACAACAAAAGAGGAAAACAGAAGTTTTATTAGCAAACCTAAGGAATAGTGCATATGTTTCTCATGTAAAGAGTCATCAACTATAAAACAGCACAGAAACTAAATCAATAAAACAGACAGATCTTCCCAAGACCCAATAGTTTCACTTAACCTATCAGTCACACAAAAACCTCTTGCCAAGGTGCAGAAAGACACATAAGAAATCTGGCAGACAAGACTCCACACACTATTTATAGCAAAAGGAAGACAAAATGGAGTCTTTCCTGACACATTTAACACTTCAGCCAAACACAAGAGGTGTGGCCCTTTCCAGAGCCCAGGGGCCTGGGGTTTGCCACACACAGCTCCTGCTCTCCACAGCCAGTTCCATGGATACCCCAACTGGTATCCAGGTCTCTGGCCTGCACCCTAGATAGAAATTCAGAGTTTAGCCTCCTTGCCTCCTTGCAGCTTTTCTGTTGTAATTTTTAAGAATGACCCAACCAACAGTGTTCTGTTCAGATACAAATGAAAGCCCTAAAACTAGCCTATTAGTTCCCTCCCCAGAGGACAGTAGCACTCCTGTGAAGGTAAAGGGTTACTGTTCCTCCTGCTGTGAGATACTCTATCTGCTCCAGTCTGCCATCCACCTGCCTGCTGGCCAGCCACAGCTCCATGACATGACTTGGAGCCCAGCTTCAATCTGCTAACCAAGTGGCCATAAAGGACAGATTCAACAGCACCCTAGAGTTCACTGTTCCTTCTCTTCTCCCTCTATTCTCTCCATCACCTTGAAAACAGAGCTTCCTAAACTACCATACTTGCTAACCCTGACGGCTATACTGGCCACATGATGGACTGTAGGGTCTGGCATCTTGTCTTCATGCTGGAGGAAGGACCCCCCATCACCTGCTTCCCAGGTAATGGGCATGCCCAGACCCCTGGAGGCAGGGGCAGGTACTTGGCTGATAGGTTACTGAATATTTCAGTCCAGTGCCTGGGACTGGGAATTTCCTGAGGATCTGCCCCCTTGTGCCGACCTATTTAGGCCCAAACCAGCCTAGCTGCCAGAGGCCATGCCTCTGGTGTATCTGTGATCGTGTCCTGTGACCTGTCTTCTGGCTCATCTCCAGTAATCATGGCATCCCAATTCAGCTCTCCATTGAAGCTGAATTGGTTTGTTGGTATTGTTCTTGTTATTTCTTTCCTCTTCAGCATGTTTCCTAGCTGTGTTACATGTATTTGCGTGATGCAGGCCTTTGTAACAACTGGCAGCCTGCAGCCTGTTAACTGTATAATAAAGACTCCAATATTTTATATTTTAAAATGTGGCTTTACCTTATAATTTACCTTATTACAACCCCACCCCTGCTACAGCTAGGTGAGTCTTCAGTCCCAGGGAATGTCCTCAACTACACAACTGTGTTACTACACAGTTACATTTTTTTATGTGTTGCTTGGTATGGAAATACTGCTTGAAACACTGCTTTGAAGTATAATCTATTATTATAATTATGATCTAATAGCCTCTGACATTACCAGGATTGGCAAGCCTGAGAGTGGTCCTGAGGAGAGGAGCTTTATTGCACCCTGTTTAGGTGACATCTTCCAAGTCATCCTCCTTCATGTTTTTACATTGCTATCCAGCAGCATGGATGAGGAGGAGTGATGCACTGAGGTCAGGGATGCTGCTCCAGGAAGATACTTCTCATGGCCCCCACAGTGTGGGGCCCAACAGAGTACTTGCTATGCAACCCTTTCTCACTTTGTTTCTCTCACTCACCTAGAGACCCCTCACTGAAGCACTCATAAATAGCAGGTAATCTTTGAGACAAAACACCTAGTGAATTATTCAGGACTAACTTCAAACATCTCTTCTTCCCTAACAATAATAATAAGTGAGAAAACATGGGTAACAAGGCTGGAGGAAAGGAAACCTCTCTGACTCCCAACTTGGTAATTATTACTGAGAACTAACTTTTCACAAAAAGCTATAGGCTTCCTCCCAAAGAATATTAATGTTCATTGCTGCTATGCCTCCCCTTTAGACCAAGCAAATGGAGCTGCTTATCATACATGTACATATTAACAGGTGGCTTACAATCAAGAGCAAGACAGCTCCAGGACACTTCTGCAGCTCCCAAACTATAGGTCTACCCTCTAGTTAGGAGTCCCCAAAATACAACCTTCTCATTCAGTCATTTCTCTTTCTTGTTGCCTACTTAAGGCAAGTGAATAACATATGCTTCTCTGCTGGAAAGTGCATTCACATTAATTTGGAAGAGGAAAAAAAGGAATGGTAAAGGCTCCTAACTGTAAGAGCAAGTTACAGGGGAAAAAGGGCATACCATGTAACTAAGGCTTCAAACATGTCACAAGTGAATTTTCATGTTATTACTTTACCGCCCATAAAATAATTTTCTAGATGCTTTGGGAGTTCAATGTTCATTCTTTCTTTTCTTAAATAAGTTTTTTTTATTGCAAAAATACGGTACAGAGGGGTTACAGTTACATGAACAAGGTAATGAGTATATTTCTTATCCAGCATTGTTGCCTCCTTTGTTTTTCTCCTACCATCGCGTCCCTCCCACCTCCACAACTACCCCGCCCCACTCCCCACCCCCGCCCTCCCCGGCCTAAATTGTAAAGTTCATTTTTCGACATAGCATCTTGTCCATCTCATTGTTGCAATGGGTCAATCTGTATCCCTGTTTAAACATTTTGTTTTTTCCCTTCTAATGTATTTATAAGGAACCATGTGATCTTTTTCTGTTGCTTTGTATGTCCCTCCCCCATGGTATAACCCCTGTTTTCAATGTTCACTCTTTCTGACCACAGGGTCCTTGTGGTTAAAGAAAAATGCTCCAGCAAAGTGCATCCTCCCTCAAAGGTCATGACTCTCCAGCCCAGTGGCCAGCTGACCATTAAGAGGGAGTCAAGAACCACTACCCAGGTTTAAATCTCTCTCCCAGTTTAAATCACCCATCCCTACAGACACCTGTTGGGCAAGTGTTGCTATATACCTTCCTCCATTTAAACATCATTTGAGTACATGTAAACACTGCCATTGGAGCATAAGATGAGATGATAAAGGATGTGCATGAATTTGTTTCAGGTTGTTTGCAATTATCTTAACACTGTAGTTGTTGAAATATGCAGTCACATCTCTAGGAACAGTGCTGTGTCTGTCAAACTAGTTCCAAAAGCATTCCTGGGGAGGCTCATTCCTCCATGTCACAGAGCACCGTGGGTACACAGGTGGCTTTCTCTCCTACAGGAGAGGAGCACATCAAGGACAGACCAGGAAATACTGCTGCACAGTGACGGTAGATGAAGCCTTCAAATAATCAGTGTTGCAATACATATTTCTCCCATCACTTCTGTTAGCTAGGGACTAACTTGACTCATGTTGACTATGTTGATATATAAAACCTGTCTCTGCAAATTTAACTAAGGTTTCAGTACCCTTCATTGCTATTTTATGCCGCTCAAGAAGAGAGAAGCTGCACTCCTTGAGGGCAAACCTCCAGAGAAGCTGAAGGTTTAACCTGACCCTCTACTCCAGCTCAGAGAATACTGCAGCTGTTTGTTGTTATGTCTAACAGAGCATAATGGGGGTGCTATAGGGCACATGAGAAAGTTTAACCCTTGTTCTTAATTAACCCCCACTAGACCATAAAATCTCCCTTCCTACTTTAGGAAACCCCAAGAGGTTCCAACTTGATTGGAATGGGTAGAGCTGTTTTGGAAGCCAGGTAATTCTAGTGTGTCCCAAAATGACTCAGCTGAAGACACAATGTTTTCCTTCCCTGTTTCCCCACCTAAGACAATGTTTAGATGACAAATCAGTGTGCAATAGAGCTGAAGCTCCCTGTTGACCACCTCAGATTGAAGAAGAGTTGCTATTCAGTGGAGATTAAACACTACTGTTCACAGATCTGGGGCAGTTAGCAGAACTTTTGTATGAGTAGCACATTCTGTAGTCAATTGTACACACTTGAACAATCAAAATGCTCAAAGCTACTCTTACAAATCATATTAACAATAATAACTCTAAGCCATTGCAACTATAGTATTAATATAACTGCAATAGCCAACAGTCTCCTAACTGTCAACTCCCCCTACCCCTGGTACAGCACCTCTGTGTCCCCGGCACATTCCAGAACAGGACCAGTTTTAGTCATCTAGAAAGCTAACCCTTTCTCCTAAGGACACGGAGCTCAGATTATATATCTCTCTGTCTCTCTGTCTCTGTTGCTCTGTCTCTGTCGCTCTCTCTCTCTCTCTCTCTCTCTCTCTCTCTCTCTCTCTCTCTCTCTCTCTCTCTCACACACACACACACACACACACACACAAAACTTCAACAAAAGCACCTGTCATCTATGGACTCACAGACAAAAGTAAACTTCCAAGTCTGGGCCTTAATAGGAAAAGGAAGAGACTGATAAGTACCCAAATTTGATTGATGTTCACAATTTAATTTTCTGAATCAACTTATTTGCCAAAGTGTATCTCCAGAAAAATCCTAAGTATGTAGTTAGACAGATTTTACAAAGTAAATTCACAGATGAAACCACCACCCATAACTAGAAACCAAGAAATATGGCTCTAGAGGGTCTTTGGCTCCCCTTCTCAATCTTGGTTTTGGACTTTATATAAATGGAATAAAAATATCCTTTTGTATTTTTTTCCTTCAGTATTATGCTTAAGAGACAAGTGGTTACAGGGTGGTCAACTATTATTCTTTTCTGTCTATTTTCCTTTCTTGACTTTTCTTTTTCTCTACAGTCTTCCATTGTATAATATACTATTTGAGTTGTTTCTCATTTTTGGATTTGATACAGTGAATGCTGTGTCAGCAATCTTGTACATTTCTTCTCATACACACTTATCATAATTTCTACTGGATAGATAGCAAGTAGGAAAGACACCATGGAATAAACAGTCAAACAGACTGTTGTCACCAATAGATTCTCAAAACAACCCAGAGATAACTACTCACTGAATTTATGACAAAGAACAAATATAATACAGTGGAGAAAGGATATTTTCAAATAGCACTGAGTTAATTAAACTATTTATATGCAAAGACATTTTTATCCCCTATCTCCTACCACACACAAAAATAAAGTTCAGATAGGTTGTGTGTGTGTGTGTGTATATATATATATATATATATATATATATATATATATATATATATACACATGTATATATACACATATATATACATACATATGTATATACATATGTATATATATATACACACACATGTGAAAAAAAGAGGACTCTAGAGATTAAATAAATGAATATCTTCATGAGTTTCAGTAGTATACAAAAGTAATATCCATAAATGAAGCCTGGTGCTGGTGGCTCACACATGTAATACTTAGGATGCAAAGATCTGAGGATCACAGAAGTCAGCCCTGGCAGGAAAGTCTGCGAGACCCTTATCTCCAGTCAACCAGAAAAAAAGCCTTAAGTGGAGCTATGGCTCAAATGGTAGAATACCAGCCTTGAATGAAAAAAGCCAAGCAAAAGCATGAGGACACGAGTTCAAGCCCCAATACTGGCACAAAAATCAATTTTAAAAAATCTATAAGTGAATACTGATAAAGTGGACTTCACTGAAAGTAAGAATTGTTATTTATGGCAAGATACCCCTTAAGACAGTGAGAAAGGAAGTCATGGGCCACAAGAAGCCATTCTCTCATTTGTACCATACAAATAGCAGATCCAGAAAGAAAAAACAAGGCATACAAATCAATTTCTGCAAAACATCATTTTAAATGAAAGACAGAAATAAGTATTTTTACCAAAGAGAATGTCCATATGGAAGATGTCCAGTGTCACTAGTCATCTAAAAAATTCAACCCAAGGGTCACAGTAAGGTACCACTGACTGCACAGACATCACAACAGTGTGCCAAAACAAAACGGTTACAATTATAACCCAAAAAAAGACAAAACTACTGACAATACCAACTGTGTGTGAGTAGAAAAATTAGAATTCATACCCCACCCCATACAGCATGTAAATTAGTTTAACCAGTTAGGAAAATTGTTTGATACAAGTGTCTACTACAGTTGAACATGCACATATCCACTTAATACACAGGGAGTGTTATTTATGGAACTATATGTAAACCAGATTTCTTCCCAAAAAAATCACATAAAATACTCCCTTGAAACTGTATTTCCCTGAGTATTCAATTAGCTCTAATATGAAAACTCATGAATAAGTCTATTGGCATTGAATATAAGCTGCTTGCATGAGTTGAAATGAAAAACTAAGCAACTCACTTTATTTTCTATGAGAATAAACACTAAACCACATCACAATTGGAAAAATTACATCTACTATGCCCACAGGATACCAGTTTTCCTGAGAAATAAAAAGTATCAGGAAGCCATACAGGGAGCGTCATACAGCTTGTGATTCTAACAGTGGCTGCAAACAAGGTCACTTCCCCGATGTGGCCATACTAATTGGTCAAAAGCAACAGAGGTCTCATCAGCAATGCTCATAAACAGCTTAGCCCTTCCTGAGCATTTTCAACTTAGAGAGCAGACACCTGCTACCTATTTGTCTTTCATGAGACTGGGCTCATGTCAACCTACCACTATGTTATTTGGTTAGCTCTTGATCTTTACTATTTATAAACCGTCTTCAGAGTATATGCATGCCTAAGTATGTACACATGCAGCTATCTATAGTAAAAAAAACAAATTAACAAAAATAGCTATCTGTAAGACCACATCTTGTTCTATTAATACCCACATACTGCACTATTACATAACAACTTTTTTCCCAATTCTGTTATGCTAACATGCAAATAAATGAATTCAACCATAGCTAGGAGCTTAATGTGCTCATCAGTATGGCCTTGTATATCTCTAACTACAGAAGAATTTGATATGATTCTGAAAAATCTCATGAATCTACATTATTTCTTACTTTTCAACCTTGCTGCTTAGTTTTGGGGCTGTTAATACCTGAGAGTTTCAAAGTAATGTATCTAGAATACTCAAGAAGATCCTAAGCTGGGTGCCAATAACTACCATCTATAATCCTACGTACTCAGGATACTGAGATCCAAGGATCTTGGTTCAAGATGAGCCCTTATACTACCACCCAGATAAACCCTCCAGACTCATTTCCAATTAGCCAGCAAGAAGCCAGAAATGGTAGCAAAGCTCAAATGGTGGGGCATCAGCCTTGAGTGGTGAAGCAAGAGCTCAAGGCCTTGAGTTCAAGACCCAGTATAAACACAAACACACAGAGAGAGAGACAGAAGTGGGGAGAGAAGGAGAGGAAGAGGTGGGGAGGGAGAGAGAGATACTTGAATACTGACTTATCAGTAGAAAGAATGGGAAGAAAAAGACCCAAGTCCTGGTTTGTCGATTAGAGTGAAACCTAGGTACGGTAGCCAGGATTAAGCTACACATTTATGTTACTAGGTTCACGTGACTTCATACCAAGATTTAGTCATAAGAAGTCAAATTCTTCTTATTACAAACAGTCTTCTCTTTCAGGACTTGATGGAAACTTCTAAGGTTTAAGCATCTAGAAGCCACAATAGAAGAAAGTGGCAAAGCAGTCCACAGCATGCACTGTCCACACAGCCAAACCTGGTCTGACTGTTGGTTCTTGTCTCTGTGATAATGTTCCCTTTCAATTATAATGTTCCCTTTCAATTTCTGCTGAGGGACCCCCAGATTCCCTATAGCTTTTATGCCGGTATTCTAGATTCCTTAGGTGTTTTCTTTTCATTATCAATTCTCCCAATGCTATCTTTGGATAATTCAATATTAATACAAATGAAAGTTAAAGTAATTTTTAGTTCCTTGAACAAAAACTGGCAAGTGCAAGACCCTAGTTTCAATTCCTCATCCCTGCAAAAAAAAAAATAAAAATAAATAAAACAAAGCAAAAGCTATACATGTTAAAGAAACCATATGCCAAAAAAAATGTTAAGTGCTTTAGCAAATAGTAACACTCTCTTGCCATGCCCTTTACAGCTTGATAGCAAAACATAAATCCAAAGACATTTTCAAAGGCTCACTCCAATTTCAGGAGCACAAAGGGACAAAGCATTTAACATCTTGTAGAACAATCTAGGAGGGACCTGTCTTGGATCAACTTTAAGTGAAGATATTTCCTTCCTTTTGACTGTTTTCAAACATGAAATAGATTTCTTCTTTGAAGTACACATCCCACTGAGTCTCACATTCTAATCAAAACCAGTTGGAGGTTAAGTCTAAACATCTTTAGCAGATTTGTCATTCACTTCCATTTACTTATTCACACATTTGTTCCACAAATACATACTTTAATACATGCTTACAACCAGATGCTAGGTGTTTCCAAAAACTTAAAGTGAGTAAGATGTAGCAGAGGGGGGCTAGGACCAACAGCATGGAGACACAAGGCAGAGTGGTGATTAGAAGGCAAAGGAAAAAAATTCATTCTAATTGGAGAGTGATTAGTCAAGATAGACATTAGGCAGAACTAGGACAGGAGAAATATGTTCTGAGAAGAGAGGTAAAATATAGGGATGTAAGAGCCAAGATTTAGCACCGAAGCCAAGCACACTGAGGCTCCACATAGATTGTAATGGAGTTTGTAAAAGGAAGATTACAATTTGAGTGACCTGACTATGTTACTTATCATCCAGCCTGGGACACTTTGGAAAGCCATAAGAGGCATTATTAATAATTTTGTCATGATAAAAGATATAAAACTGGATTTTCTTGGGCAAATCAATACAGATGAATAGCTAGCAAAATGAAACTATGTTCACTACCCTCTGGTCTCACAGCAGGGCTGTTTACATATGTATACCATTGTACTGAAGTATCTGATTCAGAAAGCTACCTAAAAAACATTACCAAGAGCATCTATGGAACATATCTGGAAAATTCTCTGGGCACTTTCTGCACATTTCAAGAGACAAATTTCCAAAATGAGCATGGGAAATGCTAGTGATCTCCAGTTCCACTAGAGTTAGTGTCTGCATGCCTCAGGCTAACCTCTAGAGAGAAACTGAAGATCAGAAAGACATCCTAGGTAGTGTGTACTGTGAGCAGTTACAGGCCACACATTGCCCCTTAGACATCTAAGACCATATTGTCTTACTGAATCCACAGTGGCATGAGAGGTGAGTTTTCTCTACCCATTTTAGAGATGAGGTACCTAGACACACATGATTCAACATCTCACCCAAGGTTCAAAGGAAGCCTGATTCAAACTCAAGTAATTTCTCTCTCCTGAATAATGCAGACATGCCATGTGGCCTGGGCACATCCTCCCACCCCGGGGAATAGGCAAGTAGAGATAATGAGCTAGAACACATTGTTCTTAACTGACCCTGCCACATGACTAACTGCTAATGGCCATGGACTTCAGCTGCCTGCCCTCTCTGATGTTCTAGAATACACTGGTATGCCAGCATGGTGACCCCTTCTTACCAATGTCAGTGAAGCTCAATGTAATTAATTGTGTAACTCCCTAGCTTCAGGGAGTTATCCCCAGCTTTAGGGTACCCAAAGTAGATGAAGGTGCAGCTCAATCTTCCACAATGATTCTGAGTTTGAGTCATGACTGACAGTCTGCTAACAAGCACAATCAAGGACAAAGCTGGTTAGGCAGTTTCAGGTCCTGTGGACCCACTGGTGAAAAAAATATTTGAATCACATTACAAAGAACAAGAAGATAGCTAAACTACCCCCCAGAGGTCTGATAGAGGAGGAGTAATGGCATCCCAAACCTGGTCATTATGAGGACAGAGCATCTGATTGTAGACACATATATGTATACAGTCTGGAGAGAAACTGAGACTGTTCATACTTCACTTATTTCTGCATTTAGGCTGTAAACATTGCCTTACTTTGTTAAATATTCAGCCCTGGATAACTTAAACATTAAAAAAAACCTTGCAAAGCACTCACAACTATAAAAAAAAAGTGAGCTGATTCTGGGATTGAACATTCTAAGAAAATGACTGAAGTAGTTGATGTTGGCAATTAAGAAAACAATTTCCCATCAGTTCTCTTTATGAACCCATTGGTGAAAAACAATGCAAGCTAAATACAATGATTTGGACAGTAAACTGGGAAAGGTGAAAAAGGGAAAATAATTCTGGTGTATGAAAATTAATCTACTGTGATGACTTCCAGAAACTGAGTTCTGAATTGTGACAAAGCTCTCTGAGTAGACTGGAACAAGCAATCTTGATGTTTCAGCACTGATCTCCAGGGTCTGAAATGCATTAGCACAAAGTGAAGTGGACAGCTGCTGATTGGCCATTACATTTTTCTGACCTAAATGATCCATTAGGATCTGCCTATCTACCTAAACAGATTCACTTTGGGATGAAGGCACTGTTTAACACTCATGATATGCCTACAAGTTAGCAGGGTATACAGTTGCTTTTTTCTTTCCTCATTTAAGAAAAAAAGATGTCTAAAGTTGAATGCAGATACCTTTTAAGATCCAGTTATTCCAGAACCAGTGACTCACACAAGTAAGCCTAGCTACTCAGGAGGCTGAGATGTAAGGATCAAGATTCAAAGCTAGCCTGAGCAGGAAAGTCTATGAAACTCTTATCACCAATTAACCAGCACAAAGCCAGATGCAGAGCTATGGCTCAAGTGGGAGAATGTCAGCCTTAAAATAGTTAAAAGACAGTGCCCAAGCCCAGAGTTCAAGCCCCAGTCTTAGTACACACACAAAAAAGATCCAATTATAAAAATAGTGACTGAGTAGTTTGCATCTATGCAGACCAGCTTTTGCTTGCAAAGAACCATTTTAATTTAAACATGGACCAATATCATACAATGATAATAAACATAATGTATAAGATTTTATTACTTTGAGCATGTGTAATAAAGGAACAAAGCCTGTCTGACCTAAAGACTCTGTTACAAAGATTATCCTAGTGTTACTCCCATGCAGACAGATAATGGCAATGTCTATGTTAAGCAAAATAAGGACTGTCACCTTGGACAAGGTCAGACTGCTGGTCACAGGGAAGCTCCAAAGCCTGGTTCAGCCACCCCAACAGGTGATGAGACAGCTGCCTGGTGATATGATCTGCCAGTTTCTGTGAGTATAAATGGATTCTCTTCCCCACTCCAACATCCCATATAAGTCCAAGTTCCAACACCAACTTCCTCTCTTCTTTCCTTCTACAGAAAAGTTAAATGGCCAGTATAATGGAGAAAGAAGTGGAGTACAGCCACATTTACATAAAATACAGGAATCAGCTCCAGTTCAGTGGACAGACACATGACTACCTCTCTGAATTCTACTTTCCTCCTGCCCCTGTGATTGGTTTAGCAAGTGGCTACTCTTACTTCTTCTAAATACCATATGATGCAGTGGCTCTATTTCCTCAATGGTGGAAAGGACCCAAGATCAGTAATTGCCATAGTCTGGGGAAGGAAGGGTGGGAAGAATACAAAGAGACCTGGGATATGAAGATGAGGTGGAGGAACTGCTCTTTGTTTTAACTGTGGTGTTATTAGGAAACTCTGTGGCTGTGCAAGCTCACAGAACTCAACACTAACGTCCATCTTACTGTATGCAATCATATAGTACTTTTAAAAGCATGAACTGAAGTGTTTAATTAGCTATCATTAAAATAAACCATCCAACTAATAGAGACATTTTAGCTTCATTGTTTCTAATACTAAAAAGAAACCTAAGGCCTAAAATTCTATTTCTTATTTTTATAACATGTTCTTGAATTAAAGGATAGAACTATTAATAAAAAAAATAGATGCCATGTGAACAATTAACCAAATTATCAGTTTCAAACTAAAGCATAGTCTGTACTGAACAGTAAGAGAAAGTGAATTATGGAAAAAAACATGAAAGTGGTATTTTCATTTACTAGATTACTTAAGATAACCAATACAATGGCTTCTTCCCTAAAAATCCAGTAGCAGACCTCTATGAATAAGCTTAAAAGTATACTGGTATTAGGGTGTCATGGGTCAAAATGCTTTGTACTTATAAACTGATGTGGTGAATTGAAATCTCTTTGTATGACTACTCAAAGATCATAAATAAACAAATACAGGTACAGTTATTTGAAAAGCTAAGGAAAAGTAGAAAAGTATGCTGGTGATTCTGATGATTGTTTATTATCTCAAAGTGTTTGTAAAAGGTTCTGTGAGGCTGTTCACACTAAATTTTCATGAACACTGATACCAAACACAGTAAGATCTTTTAGTATTGACCTGTACATCTACTTTGGAAAAAAAAAAGCTAGTCTTAAAGTAATTTCTTATTCAAGCCTTATTTATAAAACAGGTGAGGGCTGGGAAGGTGGCTCAGTGGTACAGTGCTTGCCTTGCATGCATGAGGCCCTGGGTTCCATTCCTCAGCACCACATAAGCAGAAAAAGCCAGAAGTAGCACTATGGCTCAAAGTGGTAGAGCACTAGCCTTGAGCTGAAGAGCTGAGGGACAGCGCCCTGGCCCAGAGTTCAGGCCCCATGACCAAAATAAATAAATAAATAAATAAATAAATAAAACAGGTGAAATGCCAAAGGAATGATTTTTAAATGAGAAATATAATTCTGGCCAACCTACAGCATATTCCTGACTATGTCCTGGTCCTTTGTGCATACTGGAAATAATTGGCTTTCTTTGCCTACCATTCCTTACTTGGGGTCCTTGTTCCTCTTTCTGATTTAGAACTCCCACCTTAAGAAATGCAAAGATTGGGGCTGGGAAGGTGGCTCAGTGGTAGAGTGCTTGCCTTGCATGCATGAGGCCCTGGGTTCGATTCCTCAGTACCACATAAGCAAAAAGAAAAAAGCCAGAAGTGGCGCTGTGGCTCAAGTGGTAGAGTGCTAGCCTTGAGCTGAAGAGCCTAGGGACAGCACCCAGGCCCACAGTTCAGGCCCCACAACCAAGAAAGAAAAAAAAAAAAAAAAAGCAAATGTTGGAGAGAAGCCTAAGCCTGATATTTAAACTAATACAACACCATAACTACCATTCCATGCTCCTTTGCACCCTCCCCCCTCCATTCTGTCTGGTTACCACCTTGCTTACTAATCTCTCCCTCCTGATCATCTGACTGCATTCATGCCTCAGAATATTTCAGAAGCAACAAAAGGAAACAGAGGAAGGATGTCATTATTACTTCTTCACACATGGGCTCTGCTTAAGTTCTTTGTTATTCTTTAACAAAAAACACAATATATTATCTTCCCTGTTCAGCACTCATTATTTGATAAAATTCAACATTAAAGATTTCTTTATTCTATAAAACATTATCTTCTACTGTAATCAGTCTTTAGAAAATGCCATACTACATTCCAAGAGAGAGAGAAAGAGAGAATACAGTACTGGGGATTGAACTCAGAGTATGGGCACTATCCCTTAACTTTTTGTTCAAGGCCAGCACTCTACCAGTTGAGCCACAGCTCTAGTTCCAGCTTCTTGGGGGTTAACTGGAGATCAGAGTCAAACAGATTTTCCTGCCTGGGCTGGCTTCAAACCACAATCCTCAGATCTCAGCCTCCTGAGTAACTGGGATTACAGTTGTGAGCCATCAGTGCCTGCCTGTCCTAAAATGTTAATGCTGCAAAACACCACTTCAAAGAGAAGCAGTAATTACTTATTTAAATATAGTACCCCCTCTTTCTTATAAACCAGACAAGAGTAGCTACAGAAATGCATGTTGAAAATAAAGGCAAGAAAAAGAAATACGTTACATCATCCTAGGAGGTATAAGATAATTAACTAGATAGGAGATTGGTAAATCTAACACTACCTGTTTTAGAGGTTAGCAGAACTTGGAGAAAATATGTACTTCCTTAACATTCCTCCATTCAGTAAGTAGTAAGCAACTTATTGAGGCCCTACTGTGTTCCTGGCACTCAGTATCCAGGGGTATAATGATGAACAAGAAGCCAACTTCCTTTATTAGAAAAAAGAAAAGTAAAAGCATATCCTTGAAGAATTCAACAGAAGTATCAACACTACTTCCTAGATAATCAATAGTATTTCTCCATGTGTAGTTATAATCTTCACTAAAGACATGATATCAACCCACAAGTTTTTAAATTCCATGTCACATATCTTAACCAGTGATTTTCTTCCTTATCTCCCCTGAGTGTAAAAGGAATAACAGACACTGCAGTTATTCAATAAGTTACAGTACAAATCTCTCTACAGAATCTAAGATTTTTTTTTTTAATGTAAAAACAGGATGGCTGGGCACCAGGTTCATGCCAGTAATCCTAGCTACTCTGGAGGCTGAGATCTGAAGATGGCAATTCCAGATTAGGCAGTGACTAATTTCTAATTAAGCACCACAAAAGCCAGATATGGAGCTATTGCTCAAGTGGTAGAGCACTAGCCTTGAGCAGAAAAGCTCAGGGACAGTGCCCAGGCCCTGAGTTCAAGCCCCAGGACACACATGGACACAAACACACACACACACACACACACACACACACACACACACACACACACACACGGTGTGGCTCAGATGATAGAGTGCCAGCCTTTGAGCATCAGACCCTGAATTCAAGTCCCGGTCACAGAAGGAAAGATTGAAAAAATAAAAACATGTCCTCAAAACAACAAGAGGTATTTTGGTATCTTCTCTAAGATTTCGCCTCAAGTTTCATTATCACCACAAATGCATAGCGACCAATAAAAACAAAAACCTCACATAACTCTACAAACAGGACTGAGGATTGTGCCCAGTTGAAGATAACATTCAGAGAAATAAACTATAGCAAAAGAAAATAATGTATCACTAAAAGCTACATCGATAGCAAAAGACACTACTTTTCTAAGTTTAAGGAAATGCCTGCAGGTAGGTAACATTCGATGTTAAAGTCCTTCGGTAGTGTCCTTGCCCACACATCAAGCTGCACAATCAGATGACCATGCAAAATGCAGTTTCCCAACTGCCTCTTCCAGTGTGTCAGGGTGGTGCTGCATATTGCACTGGGTGACTGCCTGAATGGATAACACCTGGAGGTATGCTCATGGTGCTAGCAGATTTCTGTAAATTTCAAATACCAGTAGTGCCAATTCTCTCCATCTGCCAACTCTTCCCCAGAGTGCCGTAGACTGACTACATATCCTGACCTCTCCACAGGTTATCAGCCACAGGAAGGATGGGTGCAACCCTGTCACTGAGGGTGTTTTGCTCTTGCTCACTGTCCCAATAACCCCCTGATTTTCAGAAAGCAACGTTTGTCTATTTGCTCCAAACTTGAGCAAGCCCAAATGATCTAGTTTTGCCTAAAGTCCCCCACTTAGCTATTTTTCTCTTCCCCCCCCCTCCCTTCCACCGTCTCTCTTTCTCTCAACATTTCTTGTGTGGCAGACCCAAAATATCATAGTAGAAAGAAACCATCACAAACTCTCGATCTTACTTCTGGAGTTTAAAATGCACAAATCGATTGCTGGGTTCCTTCTGCACAGTAACAGTGCGCAAAAGAGCTAAAAAAAACCAAGCAAACTATCCAGAAGAACTTCCATAGATGGGGAGGCCTGCCCAACCAGACAAGGATTAAATCCAGCGAACTGTAATCTCCCCGAGCTCGGAAGCCTAAGAAAGCGGAAATCAGCATGTGTGAACCCACTCCATTGGCCCCGGCCACCGAGGGAGGGGAGCCTGCTCTCCCCCAAGGACAACCATTGCGAGCGGCAAACTAACTATAATACCGACCAGAAGAGACCATTTTAAAATCTGTTCAGCGCCTGGGATTTTTGTTTGTTTTTTTTTTTTTTTAAGAAATCGCCGAATCCCCAACTATCTCTAAAATTCAATGGAGTCGGTGCAGGGGATCGTCCCCAGGCCAGGCTGACACTGGGAACGCGCGCCCTGCCCCGGCAGGTTCCAGGCCCCAAGCCCACCTGGGAGAGGTGACAGCCCCAACTTGCGCGGGGCCGTGTGAGCGCGGCTCCCCGCGCATCTCGGATCACCTCCGCCTCCTTTCTAAAAACGCCTTTTGCCATTTCCAATCCCGGCTCCACCAGGCGCCGCCACCCCACCCGGAGGCTGGCGGCTCGGGATGGACGCCCCCGGCCCGCTGCCCCCGCCTCCCCGAGGGGAACCGGAGCTCCCGCCCGAGGACGGCCCGGCGGGCGCCCGCCGCCGCTCTCCGCTTACCTTGATGATGCTGCTCCGGCGGGGCAGGCCCCCGGGCTTGGTCTCGCGGGGCAGGGGGCAGGCGGCCGAGCCGGGGGTCGGGGCGAGCGCCACGCCGCGGGGTCCCCGGGCCGGGCTGGCCCGGCTCTCGTCCGCGGACACGCCGAGGCTGCAGTCTCCGTTGGAAACGCCGCCGCTGTCACAGCGCGCCCGCCCGTGGCCGAGGCGCCCGCCGCCGCCGCCGCTGCCGCCGTCCCCGGCTTTCAAGACGCCCTTGGGTCCGGGGGCCGGGCCCGGGGAGGAGGGCAGGGCCCCGCCGGCGGCGCCCCCCCGGCCGCACTCCGCCATGGGCGCCCCACGACCCGCCTGCACAAAGCCGCGTCCCCGCGTCCCCGCGTCCCCGCCGCCGCCGCCTCGGGCCGCCGCGCGGCCCCTCCCCCGCCCTCCCTCCCCTCCTTCCCTCCCTGCCCCCCCCTCGCCGCCGCCGCGCCTTCCGCCCTGCGCCTCGCCACCGCCGCCGCCGCCTTCTCCGCGCGCCTCCCGGCCGCCTCGCGCGGGTCTGCAGCCGGCCTCGCGCACCGAGCAAGTCGTGGCGGCGCGATGAGCGGAGGAGTCCTGGAGGAAGAAGGGAGACAGCCGGTCAGCGCGGCGGCGGCGGCGGCGCCCGGGCAGCCGGCACCCGGGCACGGAGAACGCGCCCGACACACGCGCGCCGCCGCCGCCGCGGGCGCCAGAAATCCCCCGCGCCCACCCCGGCCCGCAGCCCGCCACGCGGGACCCGGGCCCCGACACCGCGCCGCCCTCCCCGCCGCTCCCGCCCACCCGCCCGCCCGCCGCGCGAAGGCGCGGCCGCGTGCCGAGCCCCGTCACGTCCTCTCGGCGTCCCCACCGGGGCCCGTGGTGCCGGGAGGAAGCGCACGGCGGGCCCGGGGGCGTCGTCCACCCGCCGCGCGACCCCGAGGGGAGACCCAGGCCCACCTACCCCTCCGCGCCCGCGCGGTCTCCTCCCGAGCGTGGCGCTGCCCCCTATAGGCCGCGGAGACCCTTCCCGGACGCCCCACGAGCCGCCGCCGTCGCGGGCGCAGCGTCCGAGGTCGGGTCTCCTCCAGCTCCCGCAACTGCCCACCACCCGCTCAGCGCGCGCGGGCCCCACAGGTGCAAAGGTCCCGGGGCTCGGCCACTGCACCTCGCTTGGATCCCCAGCCCCACACAAAACCCCCTTCCCATCCAAGCCCCGTTGAGACCAGCTCTAGACCCCTACTGCGGGCTCCCCCGCTGGGTCTCATCCACATCACGTAGGGAAACCAACCCCGCTTCTCTGGGACTCCGCCAAATTATTCAGCACCTCCTTGTGAGGATGCCAGGGCGGGGGTGAGGAGGTCGATTCAGGAGCACACTTGGGCTGATTCTTTCGCGCGCTCGCCTGCCCTGTAGAGGTTTGGCACTGACGCCCCCCTCCGTGGCACAGTCCTTCTCGAGATTCTGCCGCCCTAGGGATGCTGGCTGGCCCAGAACCCCTGGATCCCCATCAGACTCATCCCTGGAGACAGGTTGATGTTATGTCCCAGCTCTCGCCACCAGCCTAAAAATTGATAGCTTTCCTTACCGCGTGGACCTGCACCCCCACCCAGCCTGGTCCCACGCATGCACCTCTCCACCACCTGCTGGTGAACCTCCCTTTCTGGGGATGCAGTGCCCAAGAAGTGCAGAAAAACTCGGGGTCTCGTGGCTGAACGTAAAGACCTTACTTGTATTAGCATGGTGTAGTATCAAACTACAGAAGCCTTACAGACTTACACAACATGGCCAGGCCCATGTTGTTCCCAAGGGCATTTAAAACCCTTCTGAACCTCTAGATGTGGGTTCTTGTCACTCACCAGCCAAGCCACCCAAGCTTCCACCCATACATCTTTTGCCAACCTAGGCCTATCCCGACAGGTATTTTCATAGAAATAGATAATTGTGTTCAGACCTATATCTTTTTTTTTCTTTTTCTGGTTCAGAAAAACTGTTACAGAACGGTTTTTTTCTTTCACTAGCTTTTCAGAAAAACATTCAAATCATGTAATCGGGTTCTTGATTTGCCTTATCAAATTTATAGTCCTAACTGGGTGGTAAGTATTCAGGGAGAGAGGAAAAGCAGAATGTGGGGGGGGGGTCTTTATTCTAGAAGTCCTGATATTTTGAGGGATTTCTGTTATCAGATCCAATTCCTGTCCAATCCCACGTGCTTTATGAATCCCAATGTGATGGCAGCCATGGATGCTGAAACTCTTACCATGAGTGCCCTGAGCTAAGTAGACTGAGGTTTAAACACGTGGGATGTTTATTATTATTATTATTATTATTATTATTATTATTATTATTATTATTATTATTATTTTATGGAACCACCATCAAACTCACCAGTGCCTTCCAAAATGAACACCTATCCATCTCACTCTAAACTCCCAACAGGTCAAACCAGAGAGATTTCCTTGAAACAGACTTGGCATTTAAATTAAAACATTTCCCAAAGCATCTTGGCAGACCTGTAACTAATGATGCCAGCAGCCCAAGGCCTGTGCCAGGTTCCTTTTTATCCCCCTAAGTGCTTTGTCTCCCACAAGCCACTGGTCACACGCCTGCTGGTGTTAGAGCCGTACTTCTTCATCGTGCTAACAGCCAAGCGGTAGGTACCATTTCACAGACAGGAGCATGGAAAGCAGCATGCTCCTCTCAAAGGCACAATCCTCAGCTCCCATTAGGCTTTTCAATTAGCTAAAGTCTGGATTTTTTTTTTCATCACACACAGCACCATAAGCAATGACATCTCCTTCCTGCTTGTGTCTCTGCAGCTACTAAGTGATTGCTTTCCATTACTCCTATTCCACGCAAGCAATGTTATTAAAGAAATTGTAAATATTATGCCAAAATCGTCACTGAAGTGTTTTCACAGCATTGTAAAATTCATAGAAGTTAGAGTTAGAAAGAAAGCCAAAATATCATAGTCATTCCTCAGCAAATAACAGTTTAATGGTTCCTTTGAACTAACTTTCAGAGTAGGGCTATAAAAGATAGACATAATATTAATAAAATGTGCACTCTGGATAACTACATGGTGCTCGTGCCAGTTTGTAATATCTCTGTGCTAGTGGTTGGATTCTGATAAGTAATTTGTTCCCAATGTTTTAAGTCACTAGGTACTTCATTAATTTCATTCTCTCATGTCAGCAAAATACAGTGGTATCTCTTATGCTTGCTTCACATTTCAGTCTACTTTCAGCTTTTAATCATTGTTGTCACCCTTCACCTAACTGTTCTCCATTTGTTTGCATCATTAATTTGATGCCTAGGACTCGAGCTGTTCGGGTTCCCTGGTTCATAATAACCTTCGTTCAAGTCTCCAAAAATAACCTAGTACTGTTTACTGACTTCTTGCCATCATTTATACCCTTGCAGGTTATGAATTCATATCTAGTTTCCAGTTCACAGGTTCTAATATTATGACTCTCTAAATTTTTCTGACTCACTGAGTTCTTGGCCTTCAGATTCTTTTCTCCTCTTCAATGTGTTATGCCAATTTTCGCTTTCAAAACCTCAGTCTCATTTCTCTAAAGATGAAGTTTAACCTGTGAGCCTTCATATTTGACTGTTCCCCATATGTTTAACGTGCAAACCAATCAGAGCAGAAAACAGGTCAAAATGCTTTGAGGGAGTTGGGCCTCAGTGGCTGCCTGTAATCCTAGCTACTCAGGAGGCTGACATCTGAGGAGTGAGGTTCAAAACCAGCCCATGCAGGAAAAATTATCATATCTCTAGTTAACATATTGACATATTGGCATATCTCTAGTTAACCAACAAAAAGCCAAAAAATGGAGCTGTGGCTCAAGTAGTAGAGGGCCAGTCTTGAACAGAAAGGCTAAGGGACAATGCCCAGACCAATTAACCAGTCAAATATCAGAAGTAGAGCTATGGTTCAAACTGGTAGAGCACTATCCTTGACCAAAAGAGCTCAGGCACAGCATCCAGGTTCTGAGTTCAAGTCTTACAACTGAGGGAGAAAAAAAAGCTCTCATCTCCACATTCTTACTTTACTTTGACACTAAAGATCCTTCACCTATTTCACTTGGATCTATCTTCCACAAGTGTATATAACTAGGCACTAAGAGAATTACATTAAAAAACACTTTCTTACCAGTAAAGAATCACTTTGTAAATTTATTGAATTTTCCCAGTGGCTACTGAATTAGGTAGCACTTTCAGGGAACCTATTAATTATTGGGGATTCAATCGGCTTAGTCTATCAGCATAAGTAACAATATGGTGGACTAATGGGATTCTAAAAATAACTTGTTTATTAGCACACTACTTTTGTAAATTCTCTCTTATATTTGAGTGCACTTGTATAAATATTTTATTACAGGACACATGGGTCCTTTTGAATTCAAATGTCTATGGGGGCCAGGTAGGTAATATAACAAGTGAAGCTAGAGGGATCTGTGCCATAATTGATAACTTTTCAATAGTAAAAGACTTTGCATATCAAATACAGAGCGATAATCTTCCTGATTTGTCTTTGGTTTTCTTGCTAAATTTCATAGGTCATTGTTACAAGAAATATTTTACTCATCTCTTGTCTTTAGAAAGATGTGCTAATGTCCAGATAAATCCAGTTGCCACTCCACCAGTGAGGGACACTGATATCGAATGGGAGGGACTGAGATGAATGAACTGTGAGGAATCTTCGAACTGCCCAGGGATTCCAGGATCATCTTACTTTTCCAAAAAGCCAGAAATCTAGAAAATAATACTTTCTATTTTGTTAGTTCATTATCCTCAGAGAAGTACATCCATATAAGGTTGAGTTGGAGTCCCTGACTCCAATTCTAACTGCAGGATAAACAAAGTTCAACAAATGCCTTCCAAGTTTTTTACTTTCCTTGTATCTTCTTGTCAATATGCTTTTGAAAGACAGATTTTTTTAAATTTAATTTTATTTTATTTGTGAACATACTGTACAGAGGGGTTACAATTGCATGGGCAGGATAATGCGTACATTTCTTACCAAGCATTGCAGCCTCCTCCTTTGTTTACCCTTCACATCACTTCCCAGCCTCCCCCCTACCCCCCCATCCCAATAAAGACAGATTTATTTTTGTGAGGTTTAGAAGTATCTAATGACTGTATTGTCTCACACATCCTAACAGTTAAAGTTGCCTCCCAACCTACTCCCTTTTATCTACCCATCCCACAATCCCAACACCAACAGACTCTTTTCACCTGTAAATATTTGTCAGGGATGGGAAGGGGAAACAAAGGAGGAGGCAACAATGCTTGATAAGAAATGTACTCATTACCTTGCCCATGTAATTGTAACCCCTCTGTACAGTATTTTCATAATTTTAAAAAACACTTAAAAATTGTCAGACAGCAGCATGTAGTTCTCCTTTGGTTATCATTCCTGCAGCTTTCTCTGCCCAACTGTGTCTCATGACCAAGACTTTCAACCACATTCTCAACAGCATCTCAACCTCCCTCATCCTTGTCCTTCTACTCCCAACTTAAAACTATGCACAACCCAACTGTGGCTTTCTCCACACATGCCCTGGGCTGCCACTGTGCTACAGAAAAGTAATCATCTTGCAAGGCATTATTACAGGTATTAAACTCTGTCTTAAGCAGAGACTTTGGTGCTATTAGGTAGTATTTTACCCTTTGCCAATGGGTACCACTCTTCATTCTCTAAATTATTACTCTCCCAACTGACCCTCTCTCTAGCTGTCCATCTTACCAGTTGTCCTGGGATTTTACTTCCCACAGACAATAAGCTGCCCCAAGAAATAAACTGCCTTAGCTTTTCCTCTGTTCTGGTCTTCCTTACCACCATCTAACATCTCTGCTGCCTAAAGTTCAGAAGAAACCTTACCCTCTTGTGGATAAAAGGTGAAATGGAGTCTGACCTGAGAGAGTAGCCAATTCCAATCAGCTATGTAAAAATAGGAAAAAAAGAGGGGATTAGATGTCTTAGACCCCTGGCTCTTGGATATCATGTCACCCGGCAATGGAAAGAACAGGCACTCCAAAAGGGGTACAGCTTAGCAGTACAAGGCCCTGTAACAAACAGGAGACAGTAGCACCTTCAGGAATCAGGGAGAAGACATTGCCTTCTTCAGAAAATCCCATAGTCTCTGAGGATAGTAACATTGCCAGTTTAAGTTCCTTTGTGTAATGCAGTGTTCCCCAGGCTAGTAGTATACCCCTCAGCTGTAACCACTGTGGAGAAAGGGGTACTTTCACATTACTTCTCACTCTCCCTGCCCTCATACCAAACTTCCACCTTAAAAAGCATTGTTTTCTTGCTCTCTGCTTTTCCATTTCCAGGCTGTTATAATTAGTTTGAGTCTCCTTCTATTGAAACTCCTAGTGATTCTTAGTTACATTCTTTTCTTTTTATTTTCTTAGGTCCATGACTAGGACTTGAACTCAGTACCTGATGATATCACTCACTGGCTAGCACTCTACCAACTGAGCCGTGCCTCCAACCCCCTTGTCTAAGATAAAAGACCTTTTCTGTTTTTATCTTTCTCAACCTTTGTAGAACATTTGACATTGCTAACTTTCCTTCTGTTGTAATTCTCCCTAACCCTGCTGAAGTTGCTGGCCTGACTGTACCACAGAAATTTCCAGTCCAGCACATTTTGACTTTAAAACATAAAAGGTAGACTCCATACATCAGTTCCTGTTCTCCATATTTCCCTTAGTAGAATTCTAGCCTCACAGGAAAAATGAGTATCAGCCACAACCCCCAGGATTCCTTGCTCTGGCTAACTACTGAGGCATTATAAATCAACCTAGAAATGTCTCTCTAATCCATTCTCATCAGACTGACTGGCTGACTGTGTCATCACATTTCTCTAGAAATGCTTCAATTGCCTTCAAAACCTGGCTTGCCTGTTTCCTCCGAGCTTCCACCAATCTAACACTTCATCCTGGAGATCTCTGTTCTATTTCAACATCTCCAACAGCTCCACTGTGTAAAGTCCTCTCATAACCTGGCCTTCAGCTTCCTTGTTCTGCCTTGATGTGTATCTTCCATGCTGGTTACGCTGGCCAGTCCTAAGAAGTCTAAGAACTCCTCACCTATTCTGCTTATGATGTTTGCTAGGTGTTGGATTCTTTTTTTTTTTTCTCAGTATTAAGAGGACTAAGAGGTATCCTTTGATAAGTTCTTAATGCTAATAATAATAATTAATTATTCCTTTAGTTTCTTAAAGCACTTAGTACATACCCCCACAATGTCTCTCATTAAAATACATTGTGATCATTTATTTTTGAGTTTTTTCCCATATGAGCTTGAGCTCAACAGAGTACAAGTTTTCTCTATATTAGCTCCTCAGTAGAATACACCTCAAACTCTCTGAACCAGCCCAGGGCCCAACAAACCACAGATCCTCAACAGATGTGTAGGTTTTCATTAAGAAACCTGTTTTATAATCCATCTTTGGCTCTCAGATTTTTTTGTGTGCTGGTATCAGAGCTTGAACACAGGCCCTCCCACTCTCTTGGCTTTTTCACTCAAGGTGGCACTCTACCACTTAGCCCCACCTCTACCTCGTTTTTTTGCTAGTTAATTTTAGATAAGGGTTTCAAGGACTTTTCTACCTGGGCTGACTTTGAACTACAATCCTCAGATCTCAGCCTCAAGATTAGCTATGATGAGCTACTGATGCTTTTCCCCCTTTTCTTTGGTCTGAGACCAGGACTTGAACCTGGTACCTGATGCTTTGTTCATTGGCTGGCACTCTGCCAACTGAGATATATCTCCATATTCTTATAAAAAGCCTTTCTTCTTTCCTTGGATATGCTGAATATGTTTTACTCCATGCCTTCTAACATTTTCTTATCTGGTGCAAATACCTACATTCTCACTATCTGAGAAATATATATGTACTTTGCAAAAATACTGAGGACAGGGGAGTTTGAGAAAGAAGGGACATCTATTTCCATTGTGTGCACATTACAGTCCCTATTTCTACAGAAGTTCAAAATAATAAATTAAGGGAACAGTCCCTTAATTTACTGATTATAGGTCAGTAAAAATTATGACCCAGCTCTGAGAGTAGGATATAACACAAGGCTCCCAGAACAAACTATCCTTCAGCCTGGCACGATGCCCAACTCCTTCTTAATTAGTTAGGAATTCCCACCATTAACAATCCACAACATGAGAAAGGACCAAATCTCCAGAAGGCTGCTGTTAAAATGTACAAATTACCTGGCAAAAGAAAGCTTCCCTAGACAGCTCCCACTTATGCACATTAGCAAAAAATTAGCCAACTGTCACCTTGTCCTTCTTGGCAGCAACATATGGAGCCCACATGTGAGAGAAAAGACAGGTTAATCTTGTCACCCAGAAGGTGGCAGAACAAAGGATCAATACACTGGTGTCCTGCTCTGAAGTGGGGTTGCAGGGGCACAGAGGCTCTGGGCAAGTCATGAGAGACGAGGAGCTATGTTTTGTGGTTTCATAATCTAGCTTGCCTTTGGCCTCCGGATAGAGAAATACCAAAAGGAAGGGGTGAATTAGAAAGGCAGAGACTGGAGTAGGCTTGGCAGAATTGATGGAGCTGGTCTAAGGCGTGGGGTCAGAGGTCACTGACAGAGGTCAAAGTATGAGGCATCCAAGTTCTTCTCATTAGCAATTCCTGTGCAAATGTTTCTTCTCTTATTAAATCTTTCTTAAGATATCATGTGAAGGAAGGCCTAAATGATCTTTCACAATCATCTGATCATATACATTAAGGGTCTTGAGCTCCAATGGGCTGAGTTCTTTCACTACTTGGATTTCAGGCTCCACAGAAAGGAGATCTTCCTTGCTCCTCCATTAGGTCCTGGTATGAGTACCAGTGAGTCTTTGGAATTTCCTTTTCACAAAAACCTTAAGTACAGGGTAGACAATTATCTTCTAGGATGGTATGGGCAGTTCTAGCCCCAAGGCAAAAGGTCATAATGAATGGGTCCCTTTGACATTATGGTTGTGGGTATTTAATCAGACTCTGTGTGTGTGTGTGTGTGTGTGTGTGTGTGTGTGTGTGTGTGTGTGTGTGTGTGTGACTGAGGTTTAAACACAGTGCCTCAAATATCTTGTTAGGCAGGCACTCTTTCACTAGTTGTATCCATAGCCCTCAGATAAGGTCTTGTTAACTTTCTTTCCCCCTGTTCCTAGGACTTGAACTCAGGATCTGTCAGTGAACTTTTTTGCTCAAGGCTAATGCTCTACCACTTGAGACATAGCTCCACTTCTAGCTTTTTGGTGATTAATTAGAGATAAGGGTCTCATAGACTTTCCTGAGCTGGCTGGCTTTGAACCTCAATCTCAGATGTCAGCCCCAAGAGTAGTTAGGACTACAGGCAAGAGCCATGAGCAACTGGATTTCCCCTCCCCGCAATTTATGCTAGCCTCAAATCCCTATCTTCTCATTTTCTCCCATGAGCCTAGGACTACAGACATACACCACCATACCTAGCCCTCATCACAGTTGCTTTTAGAATTTTTTTAAAGTTAAATTAGATGTTAAATTATCCCCTCTTCCAGTTCTTCTTAGTCTTTCTTTAATTATTATGTGGTAAAATGCAATGAAATGTTTTACCCCTCTCACTCAAATAATTAATTGCCTATCATTTGTTGTCCTGGAATCCAATGTTTGTCATCACATACTTCTAAAGCCTGAGTTTCACACAATTAGTCCCTTTTTACCCTAAATTAGGTTTCCTTTTGCTCTTTACCAATACAGATCCCAGGATATTCTCATCTCAGTGAAGACTCTCCATATGGTAAATTATCAAATGGCCTTTTGCCTGACATAGTAATACCGCTGATGCTGTACATTTGGTGCGCTTGTAACAGTTATAGACAAAGTATTTGGTAGAGCAAAATGTTAGTGTGATACAAGTGGACTAATTTTAGGTGGACAAATTTTAGATCATTCTCAATCCTCAGTTCTGGTAATGAATACTTTAACATTTAATCCCTAAGTTGCATACAAAATGAAGTTGTTGCTGTTGTTTACCACCATATTCTCTGGTGTCAACCTTAGCTTTCTGGCCTCTACAAACATTCAGTACCTTAAGCATTCTTGAGTCATCTATCTATCCCCTCAACATTATTAATCTACCCTGCTATTTCAGCCATAAAAGTGATCATAGCCAACTCAGCTCTGCTGTCTTGATTTTCCCTTTAAATGCCCAGCTTAGTTCTCAGGTCTTTCTGAACCCTTCTCTCTGCAGTGGGGTATAAACATTCCTGTAGAAAGGCCTACTGTTCTCACTGAGTTGTAAGAAAATTCAAACAGAGTCTGACTTGGGCTATTAGGAAACTGCCCGGCTGAGTGACTCAGCCCCTAGTCTGAGATGCTCTGGCTAGAAGTGCAGATCAGAACCCTTGGTGAGCTATGTCCAGTCACTGCTTGACATAAATCCTTTAAGCCTTTGGAGTTTCATTTTCCTCTGTGGTCAACATAGGGATAAAACAGTGACTGGCTTCCACATCTGGCTCCTAGGGTGGACAGCAGAGCCATGTTTGCAAGACTTAAAAAACAGTATAAATCCTGAGGAAAAAGGTAGCAACTTGAACTGATAAATAATTTCCCCCAAAGAGTCACAAGATATGATTCACACAGGAAGTCTCTGCCTCATGTATATACAATAATGTTTCCTTTTCAATGCTCCTCTTATAGGTGAGCTTGGGGTACAATAAATATTTCAGGGTAAGAATTTCCATGTACCCAGATACTAAAGTACCAGTCAGTGGCCCCCCATTTCCACTTGAGTAGAATAAAATGTCTCCCTCATCATGAAATATAGGTATTTTGTTGGAACACACAGACTATAATCCCTTCTCAGTGTAATGATTCCTGTTTGCTATATTGGCTTGAAATTTGTTTGTACACCCACTCACTCATCAGCACTCTATGCTGTAAAAGGTGTTTAGTCTTTCTAAATACAAGTGATAAAAGTGAAGAAGAAATATTAAGAGTTCAGAACCTAAATGTTGAGCTCTTTGAGAAAGAGCAGAGCTAACTCAGCCACCAGAGATTGTCTTGGGGAAAAACCCTCAATCTGAAAAAGAGGGAAAGTAACAAAGCTCATAGGTGGGAATAGGATTAGTCCTTTAATTTTGATACAAATTAAAGAAAGCATTAGTAGAATTAGAACATTGCTTGTGTCACTATTTTCAAGGGCCCTACTTGCTTCTGACATGAGTAGAATAGTAAAGAGGAAGCAATTTGTTCTCTCATGCCAGACCATATAATTCCAAGCTTTTGTATGGGATATTATGGGATGGACATGGCCTCTCAGAATGGCCTCAATCTATATCTAGGCCTGAACATAGGCTCTTCAGGAGCAGCACACAGGGATCTAGAGATATGGCTGATAGGAGATTCATGTTATACAGACTTAAGTCATCAAGACTTATTTCTGGGATCTGGAGGTAGGATTCTTCTAAGTGTCATTTCAGTCTTAGTCAGCAGCTATACTAAAATAGAGAGGTCAACTTGAGTGGGAACTGAGGCAAAGAGAATTGGGGTCCTTAAGTGAAAACATTGCTTGAGCCAATGACCTTCTCCTCAGTGAATGACAGGAAAAGAGTGATTCCATTGCAAGAATGGGAGGGGCAGACTGCACACATTTATTCTCATTTTTTACACAAGGCACAAAGACATAACCAAAATAACAGAACTCACTCTGAGCCAAGGCTATTACATAATTACTATGCCATACTGAGGGTAGGGGGAGCAGGACCCCCTCCAGCCAGGTACAGCCCAACAGAAAAAGAACAGCTAAGTATGTGACTCATCTATAGCACTATAACTTTTTTCCCATCAGATTCATACCCAGGCCAGTCATCTGGTTAGTTACTCTTTTTGCCAGGGACATAAAGGCTTACAGAATGTCCCCAATATTTTCTTCCCAGTTCCTTTCTTGTGATCATTACATAAAGGTACAACACCACCACCTTGATGTGGCCACACTGGTAAACCAGGCAGCTCAGGGAAAAACCAGTGAGCACTATTATATACCAAGTATTATTTCAAGGACATTACATACCTCATCTCAATTAGTCTCTACTGAAACTCTCACGAAGAGCTACTGGTATTTTCTCCATTTTATCAATGGAAGAACCAAAGCAGCTCTGACTTGCCTGAGGTCAAACCACCAGTGAGAGCTAAACCAATCTTAAAACCAACCCTCCAGTGGTGTTCTGATGTGATTTAGCCACAGCCTGCCCTAGAGCAGCTCTAGTATCCAGGATGCAGAAGTATTAGCTACCAACTTCACTCTTCCAGAGATGGGCTGTTGGGAAGGTAAATTTTGTGCTCTCCAGGATGATGGGAAAGAATGGTTAAAGCAGAGAAGATTGTGGGAGAAAGGGAGGTTAGAAAAGAGGGGATTTTTTGCTCCTGCTGCTACTCCAGACAAAAGCCCTGATGGGGCCTGAGCTGAGTGGCATCTGTGGGTCACCTGAACTCAAGCTCCTCTGTAAATAATAAAGGGAACATTTGACATTAAGTGAAGGAGACACAGGAGAGAACTTCCTGCAGTTATTTCACCCTGGGCTGGGGGAAGGTAGTGTGTGTGTGTGTGTGTGTGTGTGTGTGTGTGTGTGTGTGTGTGTGTGTGTGTGTGTGTGTGTGTGTGTGTGTGTGTGTGTGTGTGTGTGTGTGTGTGTGTGTGTGTAAAAGCTCTAATCGGCTTTTGATTAAAAAAAAAAGTACAGTTGCAGAATTTAAGGACTGGCTATGTAATCTGTTGGGGCTCTTTGCAAGATGAAAATGTTCAGAAATTACTGAGAATTTTAAGAAAGTGACAGAGAACATGAAACCTAGTCCTGAGAGCAGGAGCCTGTGTAGCTGCATAGGTCGTAATGCCCTGTAAGCTAGTTTTCCATCAAGGCAGCTAGCTACAGGACAAATTGGCTAAACAAGTATCTCATGGAAATATAATTGTAGAGCTCAGAAGTCAAGGCATGTGGCAGAGTCTGTAGACAAATAAAAGAGAAATTACCAAGCTGCAAAACATTAGGAACAAAGTGAAAAAAATAGACATATGGAAAGTATTTCAAATCACAGGGCAAGGGATTATAATGATGCCTTTTAGTTATAAAAGTTACTCATATATTGAGACAGAAAAATAAGTTGAGTTAATGTAAGAAACAATAGCATAAACTCAATGAAACCATATTCTCACACAACAGCATAACAATATCATTATAATTAAAAAGGGAAATGGAATTCTACAGACAAACACATGGAAATAAAAATTTGAAATTCTGTATTATTTTACACAGAACAGAGCCATAGTAACAAGCAATTTAAATAGCATGAAATGCTTACAAAAGCATATTAAGAAGGAAATTTCTCTCAAAATACGTATTAGAGAGAAAATGAAAATAGAAACATTCTGAATAACGTCTGTACCTAAAGAACCTTCAAATGGAAGCAATGAGCCAAAACATAGTAGGAAGAAAAATACAGAAGCAATTTTAAAAATAGAGGAAAAATAATAGAAATATAACAATATACCAGGAATTTGTACTTTTCTAAAATGAGGAATACTGAGAACCCATCGAAAAATGAAAGATAAATTGTGAATTAATGTGACTAATGGGAAAAAAAGCACAGATTTTATTAAATGTTAAAGAAGATTGTTCTTAGCTATCAGTATATGGATAGCTGATTTAATAACCATGTTTATCTGCTCTCTCACATACTTGTAATAGAAAATTACTCTGAAAAGATAGAAAACAACAATTCCTGATATCTAACTGTGAAATTAAGTATTATCACTGGAGACAGTTTTCAAAAACGAAATAACTCCTATACTGCTTAATTTGCTCTCAAAATATATTTTTAAGTGGTTAGGTTTCCTTTGAGAGCTATATTTCCAGAATCAATTTGTTGAGTCTCAAATTTATCAGGGTTCACTGATTCTGTAATAAGACAAAGAAGTCAAACATAAAGCAAAATTTTAGCAAACAAAATGTATTAGTTTAAGAAATTATTCTATATGAAAAAGTTAGGATTTAGTCCAGAATTATAAGGTTATTGAATTATAGCAAAATATTTAACAAAATTAATTACATAGGAAATGAGCAAATAAGTATAGATCCTTTAATAGACATAGGCACATGTGAATTCTAGCACAGGATACTCAAAAAGAACGAAACATGATATAGTCATACAAGGTAGATGAAAAAGGAAACATCTGCTTTTAGTCAGCTATTGTAGATATATGTAGATATATAACCTATGGAGGAATTCAGAAAAGGTCATGACCAATTAGGAAAGTCACAAGATTCAGTGACCTTCCTCTATTCCAATACACGCTGGGAGAAAACAAGACTTCCCTTTAAAACAATGAAAAAAAATTAACTCCTCAGAATAGATTAATTTTTTAAACTATGAAACTCAGGTAGGAAAAATAAATGAAAATGCAATAAATGAAGCAGAAATCAGGTATTTGGAACGGCTAAAGTTAAAAAAGACAATACTTTTAAGCTAATAAAAAAAATTCGGGTCAGGTGTAGTGGCTTGCTGTTATAGGTCTAACTACTCAGGAGGCTGAAATCTGAGGATCATAACTCAAAGCAGGCCTGGGCAGAAAAGTCCATGAGAAACTTATCTTCAGTTAACCACCAAAAAAAAAAAAAAAAAGAAAAAGAAAAAGAAAGAAATAAAACTCTGCTCAAGCGGTAAAACATCAGATAAGTAAAAAGCTAAAGGATAGTGCTCAGGCCCAAATTCAGCCCCAGCACTGGTACAGGGTAAAAAGTAAAAAAATATTCAGAGCACTATAAAATCAAGTTCCTCTAGTAAAATAGTAAGTAAAAAATTATACATTGATGATATCTATCATCTGAATATATAAAAAATCATCTCTTTATAGATGTGGCTATATTCATATTATACTTCAAGCCTATCTTAAATTACTAGCCAATTACCAAAAACACAAGAATTAAATACTAACAATAATGAAAAAAACAATAAAATAGAAAATTCAGAAATAAATTCAGGACATTAGATTAGTGCTTTCCAAAGCAAACAACTGCCAATATATGCAATTTTAAATTTTCTAGTAGCCACATTTAAAAACTATAAAGTGTTGCTGGACACTGGTGACTCACACCTGTAATCCTACCTACTCAGGAGGCTGAGATCTGAGGATCAATATTTGAAACCAGCCCAGGCAGAAAAGTCCATGAGACTCTTATCTCCAATTAAACAACAGAAGCACCTAATGTGGAACTGTAGCTAAGTGGTAGAGTACTATCCTTGAGCATAAAAGCTCATGGATAGCTCCCAGGCCCCAAGTTCAATACCCAGGACCAGCACCAAAAAAAAAAAAAAGTACAAAGCAATAGATAAAATTAAAGTTAATTTTAATAATGTCAAAAATATCCCCACTTCATACGTAATCAGTATAAAAATTAGCAATGATATACTTTATATTTATTTGTTCATACTAATCTTCAAAATCCTATGTATATTTTACACATGTTGAACATATTAATTAAAACTACTCATATTTTCTGGTGTTTCATGCCTGTAATCCTAGTTAGTTGGGAGGCTGAAATCTGAGGATCATGGCTCGAAGGCAGCCCAAGCAGGAAAGTCCATAAGACTCATCTCCAATTAACAACCAAAAAGCTGGAAATGGAGCTATGACTCAAGAGGTAGAGCACTAGCATTAAGCACAAACTTGCAGGGGCAGCACCCAGGCCCAGAGTTCAAGCCCCAGGACCATCAAAAACAAAAAACAAAAAAAAATACCCACATTTTACATTGTTAGTGGCTATCATACTGGACAATATTGATAATGATAGTGCTAAGAAAATTGCTTGTATTTTTACACATATAAAGAAATATTTATATATAAACTTACATATACATGTAGATGAACAAAGGAAGATATGTACAAGTGTTATTATTGCTGGACTACTATTTATAATATCAGCCTTTGGAAGCATCCAAATAGCACCAAGTAGGGGCTGGAAAGGTGGCTCAGTGGTAGAGCACTTGCCTTGCATGCATGAGGCCCTGGGTTCGATTCCTCAGCACCACATAAGCAAAAAGAAAAAAGCCGGAAGTGGCACTGTGGCTCAAAGTGGTAGAGCGCTAGCCTTGAGCTGAAGAGCTGAGGGACAGCGCCCAGGCCCAGAGTTCAGGCCCCATGACTGGACCCAAAACAAAACAAAACAAAACAAAAACAAATAGCACCAAGTACAGACCAGGCTAAGAAAAGAATATGAAATCAACACAAAATTCTGTGACGAGCCTATGTACATTCCACACACACACACACACACACACACACACACACACACACACACACACACACACACACACACACACACACACACACATCCCAAGATTGAAAAATTGCAAAAAAAAAAAGCTGTAAGACTTTTTACAAACCTTTTTTTTTTGGGGGGGGGGGAGGGTGGAGTTGTGGTGGTGGTACTGGTGCTTGAACTCTGGGCCTTAGGCTCTCTGTTGGCTTTTTTGCTCAAGGTTGATGCAGTGTCCCTTGGGCTATAGCTCTACTTCCAGCTTTTTGGTGGCTAATTGGAGATAAGAGTCTCATAGACCTTTCTGCCTAGGCTGACTTCAAACCATTATCCTCAGATCTCAGTCTTCTGAATAGCTAGGATAACAGGTATGAGTCACAGGTGCCCATCACCAATGCATTTTTGTACATTTATGATAAAGCAATTTTTGTACAATCACAAAGAAAATAAGTGAAATATGAAGAATGCAATATTAAGGTTGCCTAACACTACAGTTATGACTCCATTACACAAGCCCATGCATACTGACAGTAAGATACCATACATGGTAAGATTGATAGTAATGCACTACCACACAGAATACTAGGCTCCTACTTAATCAAATGTTTCACAGTAATTTTATATTACTCATGAGTTTAAGATTTCTCTTCTTATAAAATTATTTGTTTATGAGGAAGGGAAAAGAAGTGCTGTATTGCAATATGACCACAATAGTTAGCAAATTTTGGTGATCTTGTGCAGTTGCACCATGCCTATGACTTTGGGAGATTCTGCTGGACTTACAACTCTTTTTGATGTAATTGAAAATGTTTCCACACAGTGTTTTGTCTTTCTCACTTGGAGTTAAGAAATTAAGTCCCAAAGCACTAAGGCATCCATTTGTGGCCTGTAATGTATTAACTTCTCTCCCTGGCATCTGGAATTTGTTAGTTCTATGCCATTTTGGGGAAAACTGAAAAAAAATCACTCCAATTATTTTTTGTATTCTGTAGCTTAGAATTTACTAGACATCATTGAATTGGACACTTGAAATGGATGGACATTAGGGTGTACCTGCTACCTCAGGGAAGTTGTTTTATTAAAAAAAAAATTTGGCTGTTGGAAGAGCATATGGCTTCCTTTGGTGGAAAACCAGATACTAAGATTGTGGAGTAATGCTGTCCAAGAACTTTCTGAATGATGGAAATGTTCCATATTTGTACTGCTTAATACCATCAACATTGGATGGCTAGTTGCCACATGATGTTTGCCTACTTTGACTGGGAGCTGAATTTTAGATTTTAATTTTAATTAAATTTATATTGTCCTAGAAACAGTGCTTTCACTGAGGCAAAGCCCAAACTCCTTATTCTTCCTCAAAAGTCACTATTGCAATTCAACTCGTCCCCACCTCCTCCCACACCTCACCTCAAGCCATTATGAACCCAACAGCGACTTTAGATTTCAGTTTGGGAAACACTTCCTTCATAGATGAAGAAACTGAGATCTACACGAAACTTAATTACTGGGCTGTTCTACCTCTTAGGCCTCAGAGATTTGATGCCTCAAACCCTAAGGTCTTGTCCAGACTATAGAAAATGTTTTAGGGGCTGGGAAGGTGGCTCAGTGGTAGAGCACTTGCCTTGCATGCATGAAGCCCTGGGTTCGATTCCCCAGCACCAAGTAAGAAAAAAAAAAGCCGGAAGTGGCGCTATGGCTCAAGTGGTAGAGTGCTAGCCTTGAGCTGAAGAGTTGAGGGACAGCGCCCAGGCCCAGAGTTCAGCCCCATGACTGGACCCAAAAAAAAAAAAAAGAAAAAAAGAAAGAAAATGTTTTAGACCTCAAATAAATAAAACATTGATCCAAAAGTATGAAAATTTTTGTAGCACTTTGTTAAAATTCTCTAATTGTCAGAAAAGAAGTTATTACTAGGAGGTTGCATTGCACATAGTCAACATGAAGGGTACAGGTCCACCTGGAGCTTTGGAGGACTTTGGGAGGTTGCAGAAAACAGCATGTAGATGAGCTGTACATTAGTAGTCTTTCTACATTTTATTACATTTAACAATAACCTTAACATGGTTGCTAGCAGAATCCATCATACCACTGCTTTTTAAAAATGTAAATACAACTCTTTTCAGCAATGGAAGATCAAGCACATACCTATACTCTATCATCTTTCTTTGAATTTAGTTTGTGCCTGTTTATGTTTTGAAAATTGAAACATTTGAGTATTCTGGGTTTAAGTGATACTTTGATAAGGAGGAAAAACATGCGCTTCATTTTCCTTTCTTTTCTGAAAATATAATGGGTGTCTACATATTAAATATTTTCTTACCACTGTCCAAGTCATCCTTAGCAGCTGGGATTCATTTACTTTGTGGGTAGTTTATAACAGGATAATTTATCACATCAGGATAGTTAAGTTAATTTCTAAAAAGAGAAGGTATGTGATTTATACAGCTTTGATACACACTTAAGATTCATCATTGTATATTTGTCTTTCTTATGGCCAAGAAAATTCATATTTTCTTTGGATACCATTTTATCTCTTAGCTCTTAAAGTCTAACTTTAATCTGATATAAATTAGGCCACCTTGTCAACATTAATATGCTTTAAGTGATTACCAATCAAGAACTGTTTATCTGATTTATATTTTGTTACAAATACATTTATTAAAGGAGCTTTGAATTATTGGGCCCATATTCTACCAATTCTACCACAGCTGTACATTTTGCCATCAGAATTTTGTCAGTGAAGGTTTCTTTGCTCATTGTTACTATAATTTTTTGTTGTTATGTTTGCTTTTGAGATAGGGTCTTACTAGATAGCCCAGGGTGGCCTTGAACTCAGGATTCTCCCCCCTCCCAAGTACTATAACTACAGTCACAAACCATTATACCCAGCTAAATAATTTGTTGCTAGAATTAGTACTATGGCTTCCATCTTTAAATCAAATGTTCTTCTTACTATATCATTATGTTACTCTTACAGATTTTTATTAATTATTCAAAGTAAATACAGTACTTAATAGATATATATTCAAAGTACTAGACATCTATCAATCCATATAACCCCACAGTACTTTATGAGTTAGACAGTAGTATTATTACTCTCATCAGATGACTAGACTAAAGCACAGAGAAGTTAGGTAACTCACCCCAAATCACAGAACTAGCCAGTGGCACTCAAGATCTGACCCTAGTTCCAGAGTCTACCTACTCTACCATTAGCTATAATGAGTCCATAGTCAGTGTACATAGGTCCCTGTAGTTTGTTTCAGATTTCCAGTGAAACTGTAGGTATGAGATAATATCTAGGTATAAGAGAGTTCATTCATGTCATGAGATAAAGTTTGGAGAGGGCAAAGGCATCCATATGGTTCTAGCATCCATGAGGGATTTGGGGTGGGAGCAAATCCAGTATCTTTTGGGCAGCATAATCCTAGCTTTGGGCCCTCAGCTGTTAACAAACCAGAGATCAGTCCCTTCTACTGTCTCATCAACAAACCAGTTGCAAGCCAGTTACCTATATTGGGTAAAAGTCAGTCATGTCTTTGGCCCTTCAACACTCTCTTTCTCCTTCTAAATGCTGCCTTACTGGAGGACTTCAGTAGGAAAAAGACTGTCAGAGAGAGGATAATACATGAACATCTGAATAATTTTACTTATACCAATAAGCTTGGCTAGGGCCCCATTGGCCCCTGAAAGCCTTCCCAGGAGAATTAATCAGCTTCTGAACTCAAATGGAAACAATCAAGGCCAAAGGGCAGTAAATCAAGTCCCAAGTCATCACATACTCTAGTAGTAGCCTTGGATCTTACATCAGAGTGTTCAGCATTTTGAAAAGGACAAAACTGGAGGTAGGAAAGTGTGGAAGCTGATGGCATCACTTGATAGGAAGCATGCCATTCACATCAAACCTGAGTGAAATGGAAATGCCCACTCAAAGACGTTGTGTGAAGAAGTATCTATCAAAGCCATTCACAGCCATTGATCTCTCATTCCGTGTTCTACAAAAAAATCCTGTCAAAAAATTGAATGTGTTTTCATTTTCACAGTCATTCTCTAGTATTGATTCCTTGGGAAACTGACTCTGAGATGGAGATGAAAGAGGGTAGGGGTGCTTTGGGAATCAAATGACTATAGGAAGATAAAAGGCCAACTGGGCAGAGAAAGAGCTCCAACTGTGATGCAACCACTAAAGAGACCTCCAGCTAGGCCCCATGGAGGTCACAGGAACTGGTCAGGCCCTGGAACAATGGAGCCCAGCTTTAAATACATCCACTGGTCAGTTATGACACCTGGAACAAGTGTAGGACCCAGTTCTGTGTCCAATTCAGAAGAGGGCAGAGGGCCATGTGTTCTTAATGCTCCTAACAGCCGGAGTACCAAGTCCTTCAGTCCTGAGAACAAACCTGAGTAACATGTAATGGTTCCTATTCAGAAAGAAAAACATGTTCTGTCTGTGTGTTTGTGTATGTACCAGTACCAGCCTATCTGTACTCGAGGCCAAAGTGCTATTACTTAGCTTTTCCTTTCAAGGCTGAGCCTGTAGCACCTGAGCTACAGCTTTACATCTGTTGGTTAACTGGAGATCAGAGTCATGAAGACCTTTCTGCCCTGGCTAGCTTCAAACAATGAGCCCCAGATTTCAGCTTCTGGAATAAGTAGAATTACAGGCACCATCAGCACACAAAAGCGTGTTTATTGTTATTATAAAGGTGATATAGAGGGGTTACAGTTATATAAGTCAGATAACGAGTGTATTTATTTTTGGATAATGTCACCCCTTCACTTGCTCACCCAGTTTTTCCCTCCCATCCTCATACCCAAATTGTATAGTTCATTTTCCACATAGTGTCTAGTGAGTACCACTACTGCATTTGCTCACCCTTTGTCCCTCTGTTAGCATGTTGCTTTTAACATAACTAAAATGACAGGTCTTTGGGTTATTTCCTCCCTCTCTATGACAAAAATAGAATGGTTTATAAATTAACACTTATCCCTGTAAGCAATTCAGGGTAAGCTTCTTATTCTAATATACACATACAAACACACATATACAAAGCCTCCCAAATCCTGTTCTTATTCAGAAGCTTAAAAGTACCCCTCCTGATGTGGCCAAAAGGGAACACTACTGCATTGTTGGTGGGAATGTAAACTTGTTCAACCACTTTGGAAAGCAGTATGGAGGTTCCTCAAAAAACTACATAGAGCTCCCCTATGACCCAGCAATCCCACTTTTAGGCATTTACCCAAATGATCATAAACAAGGGTATACTAAAGCTACCAGCACAACTAAGTTTACAGCAGCATTATTCACCATAGCTAAGATATGGAACCAACCCAGATGCCCTCATAGATGAATGGATCAAGAAAATATGATATATACATACATACATATATATACACATATATACATATATATACACACAATGGAATTCTATGCCTCCATCAGAAAGAATGACACAGCCCCATTTGTTAGGAAATGGAAAGACTTAGAAAAAATTATATTAAGTGAAGTAAGCCAGACTCAAAGAAACACAGGTCCCATGGTTTCCCTTATCTGCAATAACTAGTATATGTCTAAGAAGAGGTCAAAAGATATGTACATATGACCATATAACCTGATGCTAAGCAAAATAAACCCCAAGAGACACAGAGATTTTACCTTTCTTGTTGTTATTTTTAATGTACTTACAATGTACTATGTGATTTTTTTGTTTCTTTGTATGTTCTTCTCCCGTGGTACAACCCTTATTGTCACTGTATTTCATTCTAGTGTCCTGCATCTTGTATATACAGTTTTCTTATTTGGAGAGGGGAGGGAAAATAACAAAATGCTGAAATAAGGATTCAGGATGACCCACTTTAACAATGAGCTATACAAGACACTATGTTGAAAATGAACTTTACAACTTTGCAGGGGAAGGGAGAGAGGAGTTGGGGAGGTTGGGAGGAAAGGGATGGTAGAGAAAAACAAAGGATGGGGTAACAACACTCGATAGGAAATGGACTCATTACCTTGCTCATGTAACTGTAACTCCTCTGTACAGTATCTTTAAAGTAAAAAATAAGGCTGGGGGTTTAGCCCAGCGGAAGGGCACCCGCCCGGCGTGCGCAAGGCCCTGGGTTCGGTCCTCAGCCCTGGAAAAAAAAACTATAAAGTAAAAAATATTTTTAAAAAAGTACCCCTCCTTCCACATCATCCCCCCAAAATGAGAATGGTCATTCTTTATATTGCTGCCCATGTGCCAGGATCCCTGTTCCAAAGTGTTTCAAATGAAAAACAAGGATTGTTTATCAGATCCCAGTGGGCAAAAGAGAGAAAGCAGATGATTTGTGCTCACTTTTCCAATGCCAGTATAACACTGTGGATACTGAATGATATGTGTCTAATGGAGGAATTACAGTAGCACCACTGAACTGACTGAAAACGTGGAACCTCAAAGAAGTCCTTCAAAAAATATCCCTTGACTCTAGCCAGGCACTGATGGCTCACACCTGTAATCCTAGCTACTCAGGAGGCTGAGTCCCAGATTCCTGATTCAGAACCAGCCCAGGCAATAAAGTCCATGAGACTCTTAATCTTATTAGTCAGCAAAAGGCTGGGGGAACACTAGCCTTGAGCAAATAAGCTAAGCAAGAGTGCAAGGCCTTGAGTTTAAGCCCCCCACACTGGAAAATACACACACACACACACACACACACACACACACACACACACACACACACACACACACACACACACACACACACACACACACACACACACACACACACACACACACACACACACACACACACACACGCTCCCTTGACTCATTTATATTGATAGTCAAAACCAAGATACTGGAGAGGGCACAGGGAAGAATGAAATTCAGAGACTTCTAAATCCCCTGGAATGTACAAATTATAAGACATAAAATTTATCCCATCATAGGTCCTCTGAGTATTTTTATTGACCTTTCCATCACAACAGATTTTTATAAAATACAATGGTAAGTGGAAAAGTCAGCAAACCATTTCTATATTCATGCATATTCTGACCTAGAATAAGTCAATCTAACCTTGTTTGCTACTGAATAAGGAACGTTGTTGACCTGTTCTACAGTTATTGTCATCCCCATCCTACTGGTCATTTCCAACCAAGTAAAAATGAGACTAAAGTATTCTGTATGGAATTAAAACACTTTAGGAAAGTTCAGTGCTAAATTCAGAAGATACTAGCCACTAAGTTGTTCAATTTATCTTCAAAAGAAGTCATCCAGGAACCTGAAGGCAAAGCAGAAATTCACTAACTAAAAACAAAAACAGAAACAAAAAACATAAACCAGCCAATGTCCCTTCAGCAGAAAAACATTAATAAAATCCTTAGTACAACATTACTCATTCCTCACTTCTGACTCAGGCACAATTTCGGAAATAATCCTTTAAATGTTGCAGCACTGGGAGATGCAAAGAGCAAAGTTGTTTTGGCACAATTTCATCTTGTTTGGTTAAGAATCGTGTTTAGTTTCACACTTGCAATGCTGTGTATTCTGGGTGACATATTTGCATATAGAGTATCCTTCTTTACATCAGAAATAGACCTGCTGTGGCTACTCCTCTGATTTAAAACTGTCATGGGGGAGAATGATGGGAGAAGGGACATTGATCAAGACTCCTTGTACTAATAAATTGACATGTTGAATTGAAACCCTTTTGTAAAACTACTGAAGATAATAAAAAAAAGTCTCTCTACACCCACATGCAGAGAACATTTTTATTGTAATCTATTACTTTCCACTAGAGGAAACACCAAGTCCTATCAAAGTCAAGTAAATTCCAAATGATATATATGGTAATTGCCTTTATGAAGAGTGTGTCATTGTGGTTGTATGTTAGGCAGAGTTGATGAACAGTAATTGTTTATACACTGTTCATTTGACTTGGGAAAATGGATGTATAAATCACAATATGCCCACATCAGTACAAGAGGGATGATTGCCTCTGTCAGTCCAACACATTTGTGGAAAGTATTTCTAAGCAGCTCTGGTCTTCTCGGATGGCCCTCCACTCTGAAACTTAATGTAGTTGCACTCATCTGTTCCATAAGCTATGTCCTGTCTTGTGTCACATTGCCTTTGAAATCAGTCAGTGATAAGCTTGAATCCCATCTTGGTCTTTCATCAATAAAATAGTCACCTACCAGATCATCCTCCAAAGATTATTATAAAGAATAATGAGCTACTGTGAGCAATGTATTTATCAAGACAAGAACAAGGTAAGAGGTCTAAGGTCAATAGCTACCATTATGAATTAAAAATTATGTTATATAGATGATGATGCATCTAGCTGTGAGTTGTCATTTGTGACTTAATTTCTACTTTTTGTTTACTTTGTTTCGTTTTGTTTGTCTGTCATTTTCTGGAGCTAGATCAGACCTCGGGCCTTCAACATCCAGGTGAGTACTCTACTACTGAGCAATAACCCCAGTTCTTGCACCTTAGTTTTAAATGGTTTGTGAAAAATATAAAAGCACAAAAATTTAAAACTGGTGAAATTCCAGTTTGAAGGCCAGTTTGGGCACAAAGTTCTTGAAATCCAGTGGCATGATATCCATCTAACAGGCACAAAGTCCTGAGTTCAAACTCCAGTACTGCCAAAAAAACAAAAAAAAAGCTGCCTGCACGTTTTTAAATTTTTTCACAGATTGAGTATTTAACAATAAAAAGTTGAGGGGAAACTATTTTCCTTTCGTAAATGCTGAAATGAAGTTACTTGTACACAGACATACTTGAGTTCTATTCTGAACATTTAATCACCAGGACATTCAACTTTATTGTGAACATAATACCTCATGGTCACAGTTTTGTCATAGACAGCTTACCAATCAGTTTTCCTATTTTATTCATAATTCCCTGATCTCTGATATTTGATTCTATGCCTTACATTTTTAAACCTGGCCCAGCACTGATTTCTGTTTTCTAGGATGCTTTTAGATTTTGCTTTTATTAGCAGTTCTGGAATCTGACCTCAGGGCCTCATACTTACTAGGTAGGTTCTTTATCACTTGAGTTAGTAGTCCCCCAGCCCTTTCGCTTTCATTGTGTTTTAAATAGGTTCTCACTTTTATGACTGAGTTGGCCTGTACCAGGATCCTCTTATTTATACTTTGATGAAGCTAGGATGCCAGGCACATTCCAGTAGGTTCAACTTTTGATTTGGTTTGGTTTTGGTTTCTTTTTGGTGCTGGTCCTGAGGCTGGAACTCAGCTTGAAAACTATTCCTTAGCTTTTTATGCTCAAGGCTGGCCCTCTATCACTTAAGCTACACCTCCACTTCCAGCTTTTTGTTTATTAACTGGAGATAAGAATCTTTTGGACTTTTCTTGCCTGGGCTGGCTTCAAACTTCACAGATCTTCAGATATCAATCTCCTGAGTAACTAAGATTATAGGTATGAGCCCCCCGGTGCTCATTTTATTAGTTGGATCAAAGTTTTGCAAACTTTTTGTCCATGCTGACCTCCAATTGTGACTCACCTGATTTAGCCAGGAATAGCTATGAAAATCAGTAGCTAGGATTATAGACATGAGCCATGGTTCACAGCTGACTTCCATCTTGTTGATTCATTTACTTTCTCTTCCTGGTTTGATGGATGCTGTTTGATTTTGTTGATTCCTGATATTTTGAATTTGAAAATACAACAAATTAATAAATAATTGTAGTAGTAATTACCTCTTTACTTGATAATCTTATGTCTCAATTGAACTACTCTTGGTCATTTAATTTATGTCCTCTCAGCTTTTCTGTTTTATGTCCTGCTCAGTTTTCTGTCCATGTTTAATAATATAAGTACATGTCTATTTTTACTTCTTTAATTTTTTTTTATTATTACATTGGCATGTACCTCTCTAACAATGTAAACTAGCAATGCTGGCAAATATCCTTAAATTATTACTGATTTTCTTCTTTCAACATCATATTCTCAAATTTAAATTATGAATATTTTCAGAGTGTTTATCAAAATGAACTCTCAATCAAATGAAGCTACCCTAGCTCTTAAAAGGAAATTAATGTTAGATTTTAATTCCTTAAATACAAGAACTTTCTTATGTTTTATATTTACTTTTGGACTTAGCCATGCATATCTGCTATTGGTACTTTTGAGTAAAAGGATCAGATAAAAGTCACCTTTCTTGACAAAAGGATCAGTGTTACTCTAGGTTAGTTTTAGGAGGAGGGATATTCTGTGCCTAATCCTTGCGTGGTTTGTTTGCTCAGCTGAAGCTCTACCACTTGAGCCATGTCACTATGCCTGCCTTTTGCTGTTATTCTTGAGGATGGAATCTTACATAAACTCTTCTGACCTGATTGGCTTCAAACCTTGATCCTCGTGAGTAGATAGGATTACTGGCATGAGCCACTAATTCTCAGCTGACGATTAGTTTTGATGTACTAGAAATACATTTTGATAAATCTGTAAACATTACCATATTAAAGATTGACAAGTAAAATTGAACATCTTTTTTTTTTTGGTCCTAGGACCTGAACTCTGGGCTGGGCACTATCCCTCAGCTCTTCAGCTCAAGGCTAGTGCTGTATCTCTTGAGCCACAACACTATTTCCAGCTTTTTCTGCTTATGTGGTGCTGAGGAATCGAACCCAGGGCTTCATGCATGCAAGGCAGGCACTCTACCACTGAGCCACCTTCCCAGACCTGAACAGCTTCTTAACTAACATATCTCAGATAGATTGTATAATTTTAGACCTCTGGGACTAACAGTGGCTGCCTTACAATAATTTGTCTTAATAAAGTTGCCAAATCAAGACTTGTTCTCTAAATCTCAAATGTCTTATTCTTTTCACAACAAGCCTTTATTTTTCTCTCTGATTAGTTTTACTTGACTTCTGATTCAATAGTGCATTCAATTACATTGTTGAAAGACACAGTTCATATAAACCTAACACCTTATTAAAAATCTACTAAGACCTATGCTAGGTCATAATGAATATTCCCCAGCCAATGAGTTCATATACTTGATTGATTATCTTCCTCATCACTTTTATTTTTTGTGCTAGTACTGGCAATTGAACTCAAGGCCTTGGGCTTTTGCTTGGCTTTTTCTGCCCATAGCAGCTCTCTGCCACTTAAGCCATATTTCCATATCTGGCTTTTTGATGGGTAATTGGAGATAAAATTCTCTCAGAGCTAGGCGCTGGTGGCTCACACCTGTATTCCTAGCTACTCAGGAGGCTGAGATCTGAGGATCGCGGTTCAAAGCCAGCCCAGGCAAGAAACTCTGTGAGACTCCTATCTCCAGTTGACCACCAGAAAACCGGAAGTGGTACTATGGCTCAAGTGGTAAAGTGCTAGCCTTGAGCTGAAGAGCTGAGGGACAGTACCCAGGCCCATAGTACAAGCCCCAGGACCAACCAAAAAAAAAAGAAAAGTCTCTCAGATTTGTCTTCCCAGACTGACTTCAAGCCTTGACTCTCAGATCTGAGCCTCCTGAGTAGCTGGGATTACAGGTATACACTATTAACATTTGGCTCTTAACATCATTTTTAATGCCTACTATGTGCCAGTCCCTATGCTATTGCTGACAGTAAAAAGTTAAGAAGGGTAGAATCCCTCCTGTTAAGAACTCTTCATAAGCCCTTCTCTTCCTGTGACAGATTAAAAGTACATTTCAGTATATTATGTCAATTACAATATTCAAATAGAATTTTGTGGGTTTAATGCCCATTACTTACAGATGCTTCTTGACTTACAATAGGGTTTTATCTTGATAAACTTATCATAATTTCAACTGTCAAAATCCACATTATATATATAAAACCTATTGATCATAAGGGTATGGCAATACTGTTCAATAGAGTCCTGGTATACTGTGACTGCCCAGCATCTTGAGAGAGTACCATGCCACCTATCTCCTGGGGAAATGAAAAAGGGCATGACTCAAAGTACAGGTTTCACCAATAATCCTTAGCTAACTAGAGTGCACACAATTCAGTGGTTTATGTGATTGTTATTGTAAAAAATACTAATGATCATACTGTGTGATAGACATAATCTGATTTTGATGGTTGCTAGCTGCAAATTTCAAAATCAGTTTGAAGGTTATATCTACTTCATGATCATAGTTTTCATGACAGATGCTCTGGTGCTAAGGACAGTAATGCCTATGGTTTTAAAAAGTTTAGAAGTCACTGTTTGAAGTAGAACCCCAATTGGATGCTTATATATTGTGTTCCTGGAGTTCTTGCAGACCAAAACTCCATGGATATCCTCAGAAGACATTTTCAATGGTTTATAAGTACATGGTTGAAGGCTCCTGTAAAAGCTCACACGCATCAAAGTTGACATTTCTCAAAGTCTGCATGGCCCCAGGATGCAATCAGGAGGGTGTAAGAGGAGCTAGATAGCTTTTAATCAAATATTGTCAACATATACCAACTGGTTTTCAAACTCCACACCAAAGTAAACCAAGTCCTTTATTTTTTTCTTTAAATTACACATTTGAAGTATAAATTTACACAGGTAATATGTAATTAAAGATGGTATCACTTTATGCACTTAAATGAGAAAGTAAAATCTCTGCTCTGGTATTATCAGTCCTTTCTTCCTCTTTCAATGAAATTCTTAATTATCTTATTTCATCATTGCTTCTAAGATTCCAGGATAGCTAGGATTCTGTGGCTAATATGAAAGTTTCTTTACTTTTTTCTTTTTTTTGGGTCCGGTCATGGGGCCTGAACTCTGGGCCTGGGCGCTGTGCCTCAGCTCTTCAGCTCAAGGCTAGCACTCTACCACTTGAGCCACAGCACCACTTCTGGCTTTTTTTTTTCTTTTTGCTTATGTGGTGCTGAGGAATTGAAGAACCCAGGGCCTCAGGCATGCAAGGCAAGCGCTCTACCACTGAGCCACCTTCCCAGCCCTCTTTACTTTTTTCTTATATAAGGGCTTGAACTAAAGCTTGAACAGTTCAGGGCTTTTTCTCACTTGGCATTCAGCTTGCTTGCTCTCAGCAGGCACACTTCCACATGAGTCATGCCTCCATCTTGACTTTTTGCTAGTTAATAGAAGATGGAGTCTTGTTATTTTCTTCCTGGCTGATTCCAATCTGAGATATTCAAGGTCTCAGCATCCCAAGTAGCTGGAATTACAGAATGTTATCAATTTAGATAGAAAATTTATACAGAGAAATGCAATAGAGGCTGACTGACCTTTTCTCATTATTTCGGTAGCTGGTATTAAGTGCATTTTATCAGGAGTCTAGACCTTAAATTATACTCTCAAGACATAAAGTTAAACTGCTTAGCTGCATATACTAACAAAAAGAAGAGAGAAGTAAATAAAAAGAGATGTATTTATGATAAAATAAAACACCTCAACAAGCATAAAACACTTTAAGAAACAGATTATGTTATGGAATCTAAATATTATACTCAATTTGATAGGTTCCACTGTTTCAAAACTTTCTCTCAAATACTCAAGACTCACTTCCCTCAACCAAATGTCTTATTTTCAAACTATGGTCTCCCCTCTATTTTCCTAGCAAACTGCTTTAAATATTTATAAAATATTGGGGCTGGGGATGTGGCTTAGTGGTAGAGTGCTTGCCTAACATGCATGAAGCCCTGGGTTCAATTCCTCAGTACTACATAAACAGCAAAAGTTGGAAGTGGTACTGTGATTCAAGTGGTAGAGTGCTAGCCTTGAGCAAAAGAAGCTCAGGGACAGTGCCCAGGCCTTGAGTTCAAGCCCCAGGACTGCCAAAAAATTATAATATATTAAGATGTAATTATACATGATTATAACTATATGTAATATATTAAATATATAAACATACCTATTATGTTGTATATATTTACAATTATAAGTATATAAGTATATATTATCATAATATATGTTATAATATCTTAATGATATAATATATAAATTATACATAGATAATTTATAATACATAAAATACATATTATGTTTAACTTATATAATATATAATATAACCATTATCTATTATAGATAGATGTGCTAAATATATAGGTATATATTATGTATCTATACATGCTTATATATTATCTACATATAATATGTAAGTATATGCTTATATATATTATTAGTATATAATTATATACTTATATAATTGTATGTACTGAAAGAAGTAAAGTCAAATAATTATATGCACTTAAGATATATATACTTATAATTATGTGCAAATATATATACTTATAATTATGTGCATCTGGCACATGTATACAGGTATACACATACATATGCATATGTATTTATATGCAAAAAGAGAACAAATTCAAGAAATGGACAGACAATTATGAGGTTGGCAGGTCTGAATTCTGTAAAGTAGATTTCTTCTTCAGTTTGGCTCTTTAGATGAGGACCTCTCAGATTTATCAAGGGAATTCTCCTCTTAAAATCAACTGATTATCCAAACCTCCAGAGGAAGACTTAGATGAGTATCTCATTAATAATTGGGACTGCATTCCAGCCAAGTCCACACATAAAACTAATCATCCTTCTTGCCAGCTAAGGATTTTCCTCACAGTTATGTGTCCCAGCTGCTAAGGTCAGAGCATTATACTGAAGCATTTTTGCTGATACTTGCCTCTAGCTCTCCTCTTAAAAATCTTCTCTCACCAGAATACAGGCTGTCCTATGGCTATTAAATGCTCTTTCCACTTTCCACGCTAGCTCTTTCAAGAAACACGTATTACTAGAGGCCATTTTTTAACACTATGACATGCTAACTATTTCAAAAGTGAAAATATGTGGATGAAGTACATACTGGATCCATATTAATTGGGCCCTGGGACCTCAAATATCTAGATCTAACCCCAATTTTTGTTATTAAGTAGCTGTACAAAGCGGTTAAATTCTATAAGTCAAGTTATAAGTATACTGCTCTAGATCAATGTCACCCCTTCCTTCCTTCCCATCCCTACCCTCAAGCTACATAGTTTATTGTAACATGATGCACATTGAATATAATGACTTCATTTGCTTACTCCCAACCCTAAATTTTATAGTGGGGGAAGTGCCAGCCAGAACACCCTACTTCCCTACCATTGAGAATAAATTTTCAGTAAGAAATTGGACTCTGAATATTATCATTGTGGTTGAAGTACTGTATACAAAGGGAATAGAAGAAGAAAGAGGGGCAGAAGATTTTCACCTGCTGAAATTCATTCAGCAAGTCATTCATTCAGCAAATGGTGCTGTGAAAATAGAATCTAGATATGTACCTTATACCATGTACAACAATTCACCCAGAATGAATCTAAGAAAAAAATGTAATATTATTAGAATATACCATTAGAGTAAATCTTTGTGACCTCAGGTTAGCTAGTGTTTTCTTAAACATAACACCAAAAGCATAAGAGATAAAAGGAGAACAGTTTCAACTTTATCTGTCAACAGTTTCCAAATTTTCCAAATGAATTTTCAACACTATCATAATTAAGAAAAAACTTAAATTAAGATCTGTCAGAGAAAGGATCCACTAACAGCCACATTATGACACTTGAAGTAAAGCACATATACATATATAAAGGTAAGGTTCACTATTTCCCACTGGGGTCCTGTAATGTTTCCTTAGCATAAGTGTTAACCCTTAATGCATAATGTTTGGCATGATGTTTGACTATGTTATGGTTTCTCAGAAATCACTTTTATTGCCTCTCTCTCTCTCTCTCTCTCTCTCTCTCTCTCTCTCTCTCTCTCTCTCTCTCTCTCTCTCTCTCTCTCTCCCTCTCCTTCCTTTCTTTCTTCACTCTTTTTCTTCCTTCCTTCTTTCCCTTCCTTCCTTCCTTCCTTCCCTTCTTCCATCCTTTCTCTCTTTCCTTCTTTCCTTTCTTCCCTCCCTCTTATTTCCTTTCTCCCTCTCTTTTCCTTCCTTCCTCCCTTCCCTTTCTTGCTTCCTTCCTTCTTTCCTTCCTTCCTTGCTTCCTTGCTTCCTTCCTTTTTGTCAGTCCTGAGGTTTGAACTCAGAGACTGGGTGCTGTCTCTTTTGCTCAAGACTAGTGCTCTACCACTTTAAGCCACATTTCCACTTTCTAGTCTTCCTGTGGTTAATTGGAGATAATAGTCTCACAGACTTTCCTGCCCCAACTGGCTTCCAGCCACAGTCCTCAGACCTCAGCCTCCAGAGTAGTGAAGATTATGTGAGGATTCTGGGCATGCATCTGGTGCTATCACCTTTCTATAGAACTAAGATGGTTCCATGTTTCAGGACAGCCATTCAGAGAGCAAATGTTTGCTGGTGAGTTATTACAGAGATCACAGGCAGAGACAAAGACTTTCTGGATAGGACTCAATATTTCAGGATGTAAGTGCAAGAATTAACAATTAAGATCAGATTATAAAGCTTTCAACAGCAAGGAAACAATTATGAGAGAGAAGAGACAATACACAGAATGGGATAAAAATCTTTGGTAGAAATAGTGCTCAACTATAACCCCACTTCCTCCTGCCCTCTTCTGGTCCCCTGAAATTGGTGGTTCGAGTGGGGTCCACAGTTCTGCAAGGAAGGCAACATCCAGAAGGCACCATCCAGAAGGCACCATCCAGAAGGCACCCGGTGGGATGGGTTCTGCCACAACATAAGTGGGGTCTCTCATCCAAGATCCAGACTCAAAGGAGGGGCAAGATGAGGTGAGGCACATAGGTGTTCAGGCTCAAGAAATGTATGTTCTAGGCAGTGTCGGGGAGGTAGCTGAATGCAGAGCATGGTGGGCTGTGCTACAGTACGCATGTTTCACTGTCATCTTTTAGCGTTCTTGTTCACCATCTCAGCTCGAATCCGTTCAAGACACAACTGTGTACCAAAACCACCCACCTGTGTTTTCCTGATAACCTGTCCAAATTTATGTTTTTAAGGACATATAATAGGTGGAAAAAGAAAAACACCCCCCACATATATTCCAGCCAGGCGCCAGTGGCTCATGCCTATTATTCTAGCTACTCAAGGAGGCTGCGATCTGAGGATCATGGTTTAAAGCCGGAGTAGACTGTTATCTCCAACTAAGAAAAGCCAGAAATGGAGCTGTGGCTCAAGTGGTAAGAGTGCTAGCCTTGAGTAAAAATGATCAGGGATAGTGGCCAGGCCCTGAGTTCAAGCCCCAGAACCAGCACAAAATAAGTAAACTTTAAGAAACATATTCCAGGTTGGTTTAGAAGACATATAATTTAACTGAAATTTCCGTAGTTCATGTGTAGACCTGTAAATGTATCATAGAAAATGAGTTAAATTTTGTGGGTTTTAAGTATTACTCCCTTACAGAGCAAGAAGTCTCCCAATATTCATGATCAGTATAGTAGGAGGTTAGTCACCTGCAAGATTTCCACTTCAGTTTCCTTTACACTAGTAAAATCACAGATCTTGATGTTGCTATTGATTTAGTTTTTTAAAAATGCCAATGTTTGAGTATACCAGTGATTAGTTATACCTACTTTGTGATGCATGTACATTCAATTAATTTATTTTTACAAAGGCACTAGCTAATTCAGTGGGGAGAAAACAAAAATCTTTTAAACAAAGGGTACTTGACCTAAATATCCACTTGGAAGGAATGGGTTCTCTTTCTGGATCTCTCACCATAACCTAATAAATTAGCTCACATACCTAAAAACAAAACCTTAAACTACAGAACAGCTAAAAGAAGGGCTCCAGGAGAATATCTTTCAATCTAGGGTATGCAAAGATTTCTTTAGAAATAGAAAGTTTTGACCATAGATAAAAGAATGATGAGCCACAGTCCATTAAAAATAAGAACATCTATGCCTCAGAAGACACCATTTAAGAAAAGGTAAACATCAAATATAGTGAAAGCAGGGGTTATACTGTGGGGGAGGGACATACAGAGCAACAAAGAGATAATCTTATAAATGCGTTAGAAACACATGCATGAAAGAAAAAAACATTAAAATACACATCTAAGGGTTCATTTTCCTGACATCACATTATCTGACCTTTTCCGCTTGACTCATACATATACTAGATATTACAAATAAGGGAAACCATGGGACCTATGTTTCTTTGGGCCTGGCTTACTTCACTTAATATATTTGATGTCAGTATAACTTGTGGAGGAGATGGGGAAAAACCAGTTGTTTAAGGATACAGGTGGACCTGTTGCAACAATGAGAAGTACAAGTTGTCATGTCCACAACGAGCTTTACAACGTCGGTGTGGGGGGGGGAAGGGGGGGAAGGAGAAGGAGTGGGATTGGGGGGGAGGGGGGAGGCTGGGAAGGGATGTGAAGGGTAAACAAAGGAGGAGGCTGCAATGCTTGGTAAGAAATGTACGCATTATCCTGCCCATGTAATTGTAACTCCTCTGTACAGTATGTTCACAAATAAAATAAAACTAAATTAAAAAAAAAAAGAAAAGGTAAACAGGGGCTGGGAAGGTGGCTCAGTGGTAGAGCACTTGCCTTGCATGCATGAGGCCCTGGGTTCGATTCCTCAGCACCACATAAGCAGAAAAAGAAAAAATCCAGAAGTGGCGCTGTGGCTCTAGTGGTAGAGCGCTATCCTTGAGCTGAAGAGCTGAGGGACAGCGCCCAGGCCCAGAGTTCAGGCCCCACAACCGGACCCTTCCCCACCCCCCCAAAAAAAAGAAAGAAAAGGTAAACAGAAACCACTGAGAGAAAAATCTGGCAGAGATCTTATATCCAAATTATGGAAAGAATTCTTACAATAATAAGAAGCAACTAGTATGTGGGGAGTAGGGAGGGACTGAATAAAAATTAGCCATTACAGAAAGAAATTACATAATGGACCAAAGAACTCAAAAATAAGTTCTCAACATGATTGGTATTAAAGAAGTATAAGTTCCAACCACAATAACACCATTACACACTCACTAAAACTCATATTAAAAAAAAAAACAATTGACAATAACAAATACTGGTGAGAATGTGGGTATACTGGAACTGTGGTAAAATGCCACTGATTTGAAAAGGAGCTCAGTAGTTGCTTTTAGATTATAAATTTATCCAACTTGGTAAGCAGCAACTGCGTTTCTAGGTATTTATCCAAGAGAGGTAAAAACATAAATTTATGTGATGCGTAAAGCAGTGTTCTTCTTCACAGTGTCACCCTGGAAGTAAAATGCTTGGAACAGATTGGGGATTAGCATATGGTGGTACCTTCATATTGGGAAGTGCCCTGGGAACTAATAACAAGAGCAAAATGCAAACACCACAACATAGATCACTCCAAAATCATTATGCTGACTGATTCAAGAAAGTATACACTCTACAATGCCAATCATATGAAGTTCTGAACCTTTTTTTTTAGTTTTTAAATTTTTATTTTATTGTAAAGATGCTGTACAGAGGGGTTACAGTTACATGAGCAAGGTAATGAGTACATTTTTTTGTCGAGCTTTGTTACTCCCTCCTTTGTTTTTCTCCTACTATTCCTTCCCTCCCCCATATTCCCCACCCCTCCCTCCACCACAAAGTTAATTTCCAACATAGTGTCTTGTTGCAACGGGTCATCCTGTATTTTTCTTTTTTATAATGCATACTAGTTGCTGGGCTGCTGGCATGCAACTCACTTATTTCTTATTTATACTGTTTATCGTTCACATGGAATCATCACCACCACTGTTACCAAAGAGGAAACAGGCCAAAAAGAGTTTAAATGATTTACCTGAGGCAATACCTGTTGAAGCTAAGAGTCATATCCAGGTATGCCTCTAGTAAGTTCTGAACCTTTTAAAACTTCCCTACACCAGGAGAAATCAGAACAGTGGTTGTCTCAAATTGGAAGGAGACTAGAAAGGGCATCTGAGTACAGAGGCAAGATGGAACTATGGTGGGTGACTGACACAGGGAACATCAGACATTTGCCAAAACTTATTAAATGGTAGACATTAAATCTGTGTGTTTTACTGAGCAATACCTTTTTAAAAATTTAGAAAATGATATTTTCTAAAAATAACACCTGTATTACTTTCTAAATACAAACAATATGAATGCTCCTTTTACAAAGTCAAGGTTAATTTAAATAAGTGCCTGGCAAACATTGGGATGCAGGATTTTACCCATTTAATTAACCCTAGCCTTCTAAAACTATGGGACCTCCCCCAATCCCTCTCTTTGGCCAATTATGGGTCAAAGGTAATTTTTATACATGAAGCCTGCATCCATAAACAGATATTTATCTCCTAACATGGATTTAGGCTACAAATTTGGATTGTAGACTCTCAAGTTAAAACATGAACATAATTTGATTTTGAGTCCTGTGTTTTGTCTGGGTCATAGTGGGTACTCAAGTGGTATTGAATGAATAAATTCAATGGTAACTGAATAAACAAACTCCCTCACTTTCTCTTACTATAAAACATTTTATTAAATGGGCACTAAAAATTAGACCTGGGTCTAATATCATTGGCAACTACTAACTGTAAGCATATCATCAAAACAGAATAAACTATTTAAGGGAGTTGAAAGGGAACAGGCACAATATAAGCATGAAAAAATCAGAGGCGGGCTTCAAGCTTCTCCTTTGTCAGCAATCCAGATTTAAATTATAGTAGCCCTAAGTGATGAGTTGCTATTGCATGGAACAGTACAACAGCCTAGCCCCTTGTTACTGGACGTGGGATGGCTGGACAGGCATGAGGTCCCCTGGCAGCTTATTAGAATGTGGAGTCCTGAGGCCCAATCCAGACCTGCTGCATCATAGCTTGAATTTAACAAGATCCCAGCTGCCTTATGTGAACATTAAAATTCCAGCAGCATTGCTCTCTATCTGGAAAGATACCAGCCTAAAAATTATTGAAGGGAGGGAGGTGGTTGAGGTCTAAAGTGGCTATCCTTAGGCAGAAAAGAAGAGGATATTTTTATTTTTTCCTTTATATTCCTGTATTGACTTTGATTCAGTATATATACATATATATATATATATATCTTTTGTAACATAATACAGCAAAGATAAAAATGGATAGCAAAATTGGCATATGGGCTACATATTAGTAGTTCAGTATATAAGAGCATTCAAGTAAACTAACAGCAAAACAAAGTGATGGTCATGGAAGAAACTTCCTTGCAAGGAAAGTTAGGTTCTCTCCACTTATCTCTCCTACTCAGGTAATCCCTACCATATTTTATGAAAATTTAACTAATTATACATCTTGACTGTCTGTTGCCTGCCAAAATGGCATGCAAGAGTGGTTAGTGGAACTCTCCTTCTCCAAGCCACATCCTAGCTATCTGAATTAATTTGCATCTAGCAAATAGCTATTACCAACAGGTTTAACTGCAATATTTTATGCAACCTGAGATTTAGGACTTTTTTGACTCAAAAAAAAATACTTTCCTTTCTAGCAATGCTAATCTATAAGAGAAAAACTGCAAAACAAAACAGGTGGTTTTTGGTTTTTGGTTTTTTGGTTGTTTTTTTTTTTTTGGTTTGGGGGAAAAACTGAGAGAATATTAAAGCTTTATCAATAGGATCCTCTAGATATCCTCATGAGAAAAACACTACTAACTACACTGATGAGGAAGAGATTTCCTGTTACTAATTGTATCCCAAGGATCTTCAAATTTTTCTTTACTTCAGTCCACAAAATGAAAATTTTACACACACGCACACACACACACACACACAAAATCTCATACCCACAAACCTAATCAAAACAAAAGCCGATACCTTCTGTAAGATAAACTCCAATGTTTTCTATTTTACTGTATACTATACTATATACTCTATTTTGTCTTATTCTAGTCTTCATTTCTTAGTTTTTTGATTGATGACTTTTGTTTCAGTGCTAGGGATTGAACCTAGGGCCCCATACATGCTAGGTAAATGCTCTATAACTGAGCTACAACCCCAAACTCTTATTATTCTGTTCCAATGCTTTGAAAACATTTGTTATCATCCACAGCTCTGGATTCATCACCTGTTTATAAGATCATGAATGACAGTTTACAAAACATTTTAAAGAAGACAGAAAAGTGGGAAAAGAGAGATTGGCCAACAGCTTCAAGAAAAGCTCAAAGAAATCTAAGATATATCTGTGAAAGCAAGAGAGAGAGAAAAGAAAATATCACCAGAGAAAGAGAAAGTCCATTCATCTTGCTCCAGTCAGTGCCCATAATCAGTGTTGCCCTCTTCCAAAATGCTCAAAGAATTTCCTCTGCTCTGTGCCTTCACCTATTCCCAACATCCCCAATCCCTTGTTTGTGCTACCTGTAACCTCTTAATCATCTAAAAGTATGTCTGCTCTAAGATTTCTAGTCCCCAATAGAGGGCCTAACTGGCTTCCTCCACCCTAATTCCTATTTTTTTTTAAATATTGCCAATGTCTCTTTCCCTATTACTTTCTCTCTAAGATTTCTAGTCCCCAATAGAGGGCCTAACTGGCTTCCTCTACCCTAATTCCTATTTTTTTTTAAATATTGCCAATGTCTCTTTCCCTATTTCTTTCTCTTTCCCATAGATGTCTAACTTCTAAAGATAAAACCCTGATTTTGTTCCTCTCTTATTCTCCTGGTTGTATCTCCCCTGTGTTACAACTGTGCCATTAACAAGATCAATGTAATGTAGATTTTAAAATTCCAAGTGTACAACACTATAGAGGGTGAGCTATTTTTTTCAACATATCCAACAGTCATAATATTTCATGTATATGTGAAAATGGAATCACATAATTTGATGGGATGGGTGGGGGACAGATGGAGAAGCATGATGGAAAGGGTGATACCAAGGTGTACTATACTCAGAAAAGGACATATTAAAGTCAAAACTCCTTTGTCCAACAAATTAAAAACAATAAAAAGAGAATAAAGACTGGAAGCAGAGATAACTATATTGACTTATTTGATTGAATAATTAAGGAAAATAATAGCAATATGACATAAATTTTATAATAGCCAATACTTTGAAACACATTCTAAAGTCAAGAATGATAAACTTAATAGTACACTCTGACAAAGCAATTATACCAAATGTATAAATCTGACATCAATGTAATTATTGAAAACAATCACAAACATCATTATCAGATATGATCGATTGAGTCTAACAAGTCTGTAAAAAGTGTAATAAATCATAACTAATATGATTCTTTTTATTTTTTTGCAGTGTGGAGGAAAGAAAGACTCTATGTTTGGGGGACCATACTTCTTCTTTTTGCAATAGGGCTGTATTCTATTATAAGTTAGTCTGATGGCCTTTATGACGTTATTTATATATAAGGGTATGTTATTTTGTGCAAATGTCTATATCTGAATTCTTTTATCCAAAATCAAAGATTAATATCTTTTATTCATTTAGTAAATGAGACATATAGGTAATATATTAAAAGATATATATCATAATTTTGGAAGCTTTAATCAATTAAAAAATAACCCAAAACAGAATGCAAACATTGTATGAATCTTGTTTTTTGATCCAATCTGATCTTCTTCTTTTGATTGGTGAATTGAATCCATTAATGTTTAGTTATTATATAGAGAGAGACGTGTCATGTTTCCAAAGCCATTTTTTTTATTTCTTGTGTTTTGTTTTTTCTCTTCCTGTATTTACAAAATTGATCTTTTAGTGATTTTTGTCTAATGTTTTTCTTTGATTTTGATTGTTTTCTACAGATTGTATTCCTCCCTTCAGAATTCTTTGTAATGCTGGTTTAGTGATCATGAATTCCTCTACTTTTTGTTTGTCATGGAAGGTTCTGATTTCAACATCTAATGTAAATGATAGCTTCACTGGGTAGATCAGTCTGAGTTGGCAGTTGTTGATGTTCAGTGCTTGCATTATACCATTCGAGGTTATCCTTGCATTGAAGGTTTGTGTAGAAAGGTCTGTAGTGATTCTGATCTTCTTTCCATTGTAATATAGCTCCTTCTTTAACTTGGCAACATTTAAAACCAGTTCCTTGCTATTCATGTCTCATGTTTTTACTATGATGTCTAGAAGTGTTTCTTCTTAGATCTAGTATACTAGGGATTACATATGCTTCTGTAAAGAAGGTGATATTTTCTCTCGTGTGTGTGTTTGTGTGTTTGTGTGTCTTGGCTTGAATTCTGGGCCTTAATGCTGTCCCTCAGCTCTTCAGCTCAAGGCTAGTGCTCTACCACTTGAGCCACTATGCCACTTCTGGTTTTCTGTGTAATTTATTGGAGATAATAGTCTCACAGACTTTCCTGCCCAGGCTGGCTTTGAACCGCAATCCTCACATCTCAGCCTCTTGAATAGTTAGGATTGCAGGCATGAGCCACCAGTGCCCGGTTTGAGATTTTCTCTTTTAAGAGTGGGGAAGTTCTCAACTATTATTTTACTGAATAGATTTTCGATGCTTTTACTAATTAAGTTCTTCCCCCTCATTGATCCCAATTATGCATAGATTTGATTTCTTAGCTGAGTCTGCCAATTCCTGGACCTCTCTTCGGTAGGTTCTGAGTGTTTTTCCCATACTTTTGACTTTTTGTTCTAGCTCCTCTGTTTTATCATCTACTTTTGAAGTTCTTTTTTCCATTTCACTTATTCTGTTATCTATGGATTCCACTGTGGTTTGCATTGTGGAAAATGGACCTTTTATGGTTCTGAAATCAGTTCTAATAGTGTCCATTTACTCTTTTAATGAGGTGTATAGAGTGTCTATTTTTCTCTCTGTATCTTTTTGAGAGTCTTGGATTTTCTTTGTCATTTCTTCTTTGTGCTCCTGAAGTCAATTTTGTATCTCTTATTTTATTGACCAATTCGGTCATCATTTCTTTAATGGTTCTTTTATCTTACATCTCTTCTTCATGCTCACTAGAGTTCTTGTTGGCTATTGGATTTGGTTTGTTGTCTTGGTTTTCTCATGAATGCCTAGTCAGATACCTAAATCACAATAAAAGATTACAAGATTTATGAGGGTGAGCTATTTAGGTGAAAATTTATAAGGGCACTCTTTCTCAAAGTTTGTACGTGTATGTATGTGTGTGTGTGTGTTTGTGTGTGTGTGTGTGTATGTGCATGTACGTGTGCACATGACTAGGATTAATTCAGGGTCTTAGATTTTTTTATGTGCTAGGCCTGGGTCTTGAACTCAGGGCCCTGGTGATATCCCATAGCTTTTTTTTTCTCAATGTTAGTGTTCTACCATTTGACCCAGAGCACTTCTAGCTTTTTTGGTGGTTAACTAGAGATACGAGTTTTCCAGATTTTCCTGCCTGGGGTTGGCTTCAGACCACTATCCTCAGATCACAGCCTCCTGAATAGCTAGGATTACAGGTGTGAGCCACGAGTACCTAGCTAAGGGTGCATATGGCTGGTGTTCTACTACTTGAACCACACCTCTAGTCCAGTATTTTGCCATTTTGGAGATGGAATCTCCAAGACTTTTCTACCTGTCCTGGCTTGAAACCATGATCCTCTTAAGTAGCTAGAATTATAGACCTGAACCACTGGCGCCCAGCTCATTTCTCAAATCTTGACAACTTCTAGACATTAGAGCTAAAGACCATCAATGTGGCTTAGCTTCCACTGTAAGGTAGATTCATCTAAGGGTTCTGAAAAGGGTTGTTATGATTCTATAAAACTTAGTACTAATAGGTATTAGGTATAGTCAAGAGAAAGGACAAATAGAAAAGTGCATCACACTGAAGGAAAGCTTTTCAGGAAACCAGGGGAGAATGTAGGAATACCAGCAGAAAGACTAGGTAACAGGCTGGATCCATCAGCACCCATCCTAAGGTGGTAAGCATCTAAATTTCAAACATCAGAAAGGCAGAAGGGAGAGGAACCTTCAGTACTGTACATTCAGCTGCGACTAGGCTTTAGAGATCTCAATGACCCAGGGATCCTGACCTTCTCTTGGGAGTTCTTGCAAACACAGAGAAGCAGATGAAAATTAATTTACTTTAAGGGGAAAAGATCATAGGAGAATTTTTGGTAATGCAGAACTGAAGGCTGGTTCACATTTAGCCAGGAACAGCTTGTCAACCTTGGCTTCTAGTCCCTTTTATTCATGGTTAACAGGAAATTACAGGAGTCCTCAAATACGCTCCCTTACACTCTGACTGAGTGCAGCTGTTTAAGTAGAGTTTGCTGTATCCAGGATCAGCCAGATGGGGATTTGTGCATTGTCTTTATGTAGTTGTTGGGTACCTACTCTGTGCAAGATGCTGCATTAGGTCTGTGTTTACCTTCTAGGTGGGCAGGAATTCAAGAAATGCTGAACCTAAGATGATAGTAGAGAGCAGGTTCCCTTTTATAGCTGGGCCAGGTTCATAAGCACTGCCTGCTGTCTAGGCCAGTTCTTATCTCCTCCTTAGACCTGGGAGGACTTCTTTGATGCCCAGTTCTACCCTTTACCCTTATCCTGACCTTTCTATTTTTCCTGAGATTTTCTACCTCTTGTCTCCTGGGTTAACAGGTTTTAATGATGTACTTTCTCAATGGGAGGGAGGAGAGGGAAGGGGAAGTGAGAGGTAGGAAGTAAAGGGAAGAAATAATATGATAAAAGATGATGACACAGAGCCCCATAGTGGGAAACTTTTTTTAAGTGCTTGGCAGAGAAAGCCTGGCTGCAAATTTTACCCACACTAAACCAGATTAATTTTCCATTCACGAAGAAAAGTAAGCAACTCTGAGCTAAGGGAGGCAAATTGCATAGCCCTATTATTTAACACATTTGAAAGGAACGCCAATACTGCTACTGAAGTGCTGGCTGACAAGCTTTCCCTTCCTCTTGCTAATGCTCCGCCCACAGGTTTCCTAGCAACCACACTACAGAGCAGAGAACACTCCCCAGCAATAACTGACCCTGAATTTTAATTTTTTCCTGCTGCTACTTAAGTGGCCTAAATAAATAAGTAAATGCAATCATTCTGAACTGTATTCATTTTGACCAATACGTCCCAGACATAGATTATAGGATGGCAAATAGGGTGCTAAAAGAAAATCCATAAAACCTTTCTCTTTTTTGGAACATTTTGTCCAAAAAAATACTTTAAAAAATCTAGGTAGGTTTGTTGAAAAAGAATTAATAGAATGATTGTATGATGATAAGAATTGAAGGTTAATTTAACAAGAAACCTCTAACATCTATAATAATATAAAGAAAAAATGTCAGTTTTTATCATCTCTTCATTGGAACTGAATTTACAGAGTAACAAAAGACACTAAAGGCGGGTGCATAAAAGGTTCTTCCATGGGGTAGAAATACAATTTACATTCAGAACAGGAAGCAGTAGTAGTTTCACATCAGTGTGTAGTTACTGTTTTGTGTTTTGAACAGAATAATGTGAATCAAGCACACTATAAGGAAGTCCTCAATTCCTATAGTCATATATTCACAACTTTTAAAATTGTGCTCTTCTGAGTTAAGCATTCCTACTTTGCCCTGGGGTGCCAATGCTCATTTTTACTATTTCTGAAAAGCATCCTTCTAGCCCATCCTGTGGTATGACTTGTTCATTCCTATATGTTCTAAGATTTTGTGCCTACAAACTGAAATTCTTACCTTGGCAACATGTTTGTAGGTACTTACTAGAACAAAGAAAAGGCTTAGGATTTCAATCCTGGCTCTTCTACTTACCAACTGTGAGACCTATTTAGCATCTGGTATTATTTCCTCTTTAGTAAAAAGAGATACCATTAATAGTCATCTCAATGGACAACTGTGGAGTCTAAGATGGCAAATTACAATGGTGTCATATAGTAATACTTGATCTCTGCCAGTTTTAATCATCTATGTAGCATCTCATGACCACTGAGGCAGAATCTCCTTCAAGAATGAAGGGGCTGCTGCAGAGATTGCTACCTCAAAATGACCTTCAATATAAATCCTCTTCCCTAAAATTATGGATTCTTCTAGGGAAAGCCTTAAAACAGTGGGTGGTCAATCCAGGGGTACAGGGGTCTGGCCCCTTTGCTCTGGCAATCCAGGTGCAAAATTTACCTCTGGAGTTGGCCAAGGCCTCTTCTGGCCACCACAATTCATCCTCTCCCTCTAATTCTGCTTCCTTCTCTTCCTCTTGGCAGATGATAAGTCTAAGGGCACTGTCCCATAAGCACTTCCATGACTGTCAATCCTCATCTCCGCCTTCTGGAAAACCAACCTGCAAAAATGAGCCATCCCATACAGTCAAGGAGGATTTTGGTAGCAATGATACAATGCATATAAAAAGATAACATAGAGAATGCTTTCAATGATGACAAATGATGTTTAAGTGACTGTACATAAAGAGAACTGGAACACATTAGGATTTAAAATGTTCTTTTCAGCTATGCACTGGTGGCACGTGAATAATTTTTGCTACTCAGGAGGTTGACATCTAAGAATCATACTTTGAAGCCAGCCTCGGCAAAAACTCCATGAAACTCTTCTCTTTAATTTTTCACAAAAAGTTGGAAATATAGGTGTGGCTCAAGTGATAAAGCACCAGTATTGAGTGAAATAGCCGAATGAGAAGAGAGACCCTAAGTTCAAGCCCAAGTACTGGCACAAAAAATCCTATCCTTTTTGTGTAATAAAGATTAGAGATGATTTTTAATTTCTGTATACTTTTCCATATTTCTATCTTTACTAAAAGGAGAACATTTTTCTGTGCAGAGAGATGATTCTTCAAGGTCTGAACCTCATTTCTGCTTTTTACGTAGCAGCTTTCAAATGCTCAAGAATGAAAGTAGATCAACACAGAAAACTTGCCATGATAATAATTCATGCTGGGACCTCAAGTCCTAAAGTTTTGACTAATAGAGCCTTCTTTCAAACATAAGTACGCAGGTACTTGATAGGAAAAGTATCTAAAATCATGACTTATTAGCAACCAAGACCAGAAATGGAAAGAGGAATGGAGGATGGAAGAGTCTGTGATCAGGTCTCTAAGAGGTACTTTGAAAACACTGAGAACTAGAAGTTTAAAGTGTCACACAGGGAAGTGACACTGTGGCTCAAGTGGTAGAACGCTAGACTTGAGCTGAAGAGCTGAGGGACACCACCCAGGCCCAGAGTTCAAGCCCCACAACCGACAAATAAAATAAAATAAAATAAAGAGTCACACAGCACTCACTTTCAATTTTGATGGCATGATTTGAAGGGCAAGACATAAACCATGGTTTCAGTCTGGTTTAAAATATTAAGTAATAAAAAAGAGTCAATTGGAAAGTAGTAAAATTTTATCATTGAAAACAAGTATAGTAGGAGACCAAAACAAGGATGATTCCAGCTTACAGGCTGGAATAAAAAGGGTTTCATGGAAGACATGGGTCTTGGTTGGCTTAAAACATGAAAGAAGTTCAGGCAAAAAAGTCAAATTCATGCAAATTCAGGGCAAAGAAGTCCTGGATGAGAGTTACAGCTGAAGCATATTAAAAACAAATGAATGTTGGATCTTTCAGTACATCAATTAGTGCCTCTTTCTTACTGGAACTCAGGATGAACTTGATAAATGAAAAAGTAAGGATGAATCAATATAGTGAGCAAATTTCTGCAGAGAAATCACAAAGTAGAGTCCAGGTTTCCTGTTAGGCCAACAGGAGTCACTGAAAGTTCCTGAGGATTCCTGATCTTCTGGAAGTTGCCCATCAAATGTTTTATCTGTCCACGATACACTAGATGGGCCAGAGGGGAGAGTGAGGAGAAACCCCAGAAAACAGCTACAGCTCTCCAATTGGGGTACCCAGGGCCCAACATGGAGTGGTTTCTGAAAGTAGCTTAGATGCAAAACTTGAGTGTAACAAGACTGGTTTTCTGGAGAATCTGTGAAAATCTGTCATATCATATACATCATTTCTTCCTGGAAACTTTCCTGTACTACTCTTATTTTCCTTGCCCTCTGATACTCTATGACAAGGGTCCCAATGCTAAACCAAAAAGGACAGGAACAAGTGAGGGTAAGTCAGAAGCCTGAGTGAGTGGTTATCTCTGGGACTTGGCCACTCTCTGCTTGTTGACTCATGGAATCAACAAGATGTTCAACAGAGTTTTCTCTATTTTATGCTCAATTGCTTCCAACGTACAAGTAGAGAGGCGCGGTACCATAAAATTGTGTGGTGGGGCTTTACAATCTCCTGTATGGCTCAGTTCATGAGATGAGAATCAACTAGAAGCTCTTGATGACTCTGGGTATGAGATAATTCCTGCATATCATTTAATCTTCAGAGCTCTGGGAGGCAGGTATCTGCACCCACATTACTCAGATAATGTAGATAGGTGTTCTCTCTTCACCAAAATAATAGAACATTTTCTCAGGATATTTATTTTGATTCAGTAGTTGGCCTTAAGCTCAGGGCCTCAGGCTCTTGCTTAGCTTTTATGCTCAGGGCTGGAGCTCTACCACTTGAGCCACACCTCTATTCTTTTAAAAAAATTGTATGTTTTTTATTGTAAAAATGTTGTACAAGGGGTTACAGTTACATGAGCAAGGTAATGAGTACATTTCCTATTGAGCATTGTTGCCTCCTCCTTTGTTTTCCCCCTACCATCCCTCCCCCCTCCTACCTCCACAACTACTCCCCCTAGCCGAAGTTGTAAAGTTGGTTTCAACATAGTGTTTTGTACATCTCATTGTTACAATGGGTCAACCTGTAACACCTCTATTCTTATATGATTTTTATTTTAAGGCAAATAATTCTTCTCTTTACCTCAGGAAAGGAAAGAAGCAATAGAGCTGCACTTCCTGGCTAATTGCTGAACAGCTGTTTGGTAAGTATGAGAGGGACTCAATGAGTTACATTAAGTAGCTACCACCCAATTTCAAATCACTGTTCCTTAACATCCTTTGCTTCCCTTTCTGTTTTTCCTCCCATTGGTCTTACATGGGCCTTTTTCACCTCTTGCCTGGATTTTCCCCACAACTTCTAGTCTCAGAATCTCTGAAAAGATGATGGTTCATCCAGTCCAGATTCTCCTGGTAAACTACCCATCCCTTCTGTGGCTCCTGCTGACTATAGGTAAAAGCCTGATTCTCTTAGATTGGCATTCAAGTTTTTCCAAAAATCTGACTCAGCCCCATTTTCAATCTGAGACTGCCTAACAGATATTCTTACTTTATTTGGAGTGCCTTCTTCCCCATTTCCTGCATGCTTATAGTAATTTCTGTCTCAACCCAGTTCCACTGTACCTCCTATTATGGCAAAGCATCAAACCCACTCTCTTTCTTGGCATTTCATTGGCAGGTTCTCACACACCCTTGGGACTGTTAAATATACTTAGTTTAGTAGTTCACAGAATGTAAGTTCTTTATTACTTAACAATCGTTGAACAAAAATCTATAGAATCACCCAGTACATTGGCTCAAGCCTATAATTCTAACTGACCAGGGAAGCAGAGATTGTGGGATTATGGTTTAAGGCCAGCCTGAGAATAAAAGTTCTCCATACTCCATCTCAATCAATAGACTTGTAATTCCAGCAACACAGGAAAGGATCACAGTTCAGAATAGCATAGGCATAAAGGGAGACCCTATCTCAAAAATAACCAACACAAAAATAATTGACAGAGTGGCTGAAATGGTAAAGTATGTTCCTAGCAAACATGAGGCCCCGAGTTCAACCCCCCAATGCTGCCAAAAAACTCTAGCCAATTCAAAAAACTCTAGAGTCAAACAGTATCTAAACATAACACAAGCTTGCCATTTATATTTCCTAATTTTTGTGTGTAATTCTGCAACATCCTCATTGCATATGTTCTGGATTTTGCCATCTCTTTGTATCTTGATTACAATCTGCAGTTAGTGCTGCCCAGTTTAGCAACTCTATGAGCACCTGAACTGTGTCTAGTGCTACTGAGTTAACTTATGTGAAATAGCCAAATGCAGCTAATGGCAATTGTATTCAATAGTACAAGTCTAAGTATTTACTGACAAAGACAAGAAGAGAGATGGTATCAGCCCCAGAGCCTTTTAATAAGTGCTCTAAAAAATGTAAATACTCCCCAATAATATTAAGTGGTGGTATCATCAGTTTCCATAATCTTGGCCACACCACAGAGTTTCAGCCAGGCAATGGTTTTAACCAGACATTTCTATATTATGGTTCCATCTCTGCAAGAAGAAGTTCATTTGTGGTCTAGTTACCTAATGTCAATTTCAGCCCTTAGCACATTGACAATTTGATGGAAGCAATTTATATGTATTATAATATAAACAGAGCAATTCCTTGAGGTGGGTAACTTATTTGTCCCCATTTTACAGATAAGGACATTGAGGCATTAGGTGGTCACAGACTGTGCTCTGGTTAGTGAAGCTAACCAGTCTATAATACGGCAGAGCCAGGACTTGAACTCAGGCTTTACAACTCTAGCACCCAAGTTCTAGCCACTCTGCTATTCTAAGCCTAGTAGAAGGTATTCTTATTCATCCACTGAAATCTGCACATGTGTCCTGACTCTAGAACAAAAGAGCAATGGCCTGCTTCATAGAGCTGTAGCCAAAGACTCAGAGCAGTCATGTGTTGGTCACTCCCACTGGGTTTGGTCTGAGGATCTTATTATCTATATGACAGGGCAAAGTTACTAAGGCCATTAAACACCAGGAAGGACACATGATAGTTGATAGGAGTATATAGGAATATGCTTCATAGGATATCTGGTTTAGGAAGAAGAAGGAGAAGAAGGAGGAAAAGGAGCCAGAGGAAGAGGAGGAGGAAGAGGAAAAAAAGGAGAAGGAAGAGGATAAAGAAGAAAGGTCTTGCCTCGTATCCAGGTTAGCCTCAAGCTAGCAATCCTCATACATCCTGTCCAGAGTGCTGCGACTCCAGTCATGTACTACCATGCCTGGCTCAGGAATAAAGTATCCCCCTAACAGAATAAAGAAATAAAGTAAGAAAACTGAAGGGAGGTGTTGGATCGGGAGGGATGGGGGAGAATGATGAAAGGGGTGGTATTTGATCAAGATCCATTGTACTTATAAACTATTCATTGAATAGTGATCCCTTTGTATAACAACTTAAAGATAATAAAAATAGCTGAACACTGGGTGGCTCACGCCTGTAATCTTAACTACTTGCAAGGCTGAGATCTGAGGATCACAGTTCAAAGCCAGCCCAGGCAAGAAAGTCTGAGAGATTCTTACCTCCAATTATTTAGCCACCAGAAAACTGGAAGTGGAGCTGTGGCTCAAAGTGGTAGAGTTCTAGCCTTGAGCAAAAAAGCTCAGGAGAAGCACCCAGGCCCTGAGTCCAAGACTCATAACCACCACCAACAACAACAACCATGTTAATAATAAATAATATTTTAAAAAAGAGATAAATGCAGGGCAATTTTAAGACTACCCAGCAAAATCCCAACTTTCCTCAAGATTCAACCCTCCCCACTCCCAAAGTGATACAATAGGATGCATATTCCTATAAGTCTGAAGAGTCTACTTGGCTAGCTCCCTTAGACATCACTTAGGACTTGGCAGCTTTAAGTGAGGGCTGGGCCTTCGGCCCAAAGCCTCAGCTTCCCCTGGAAGCTTGTGAGAAACACTGAATCTCAAGCCCCACCTAGATGTGCTGACTGGGACCTGCACTAACTGCAGGCTCCTCAGAGTCTGGGAAGCACTGTGGTGAGACAGCTGAGCCATGTCACTTCCTGAAGACCCTTTCCCAGGGAGCACCACCATCCCAGGCTCCCTGCCCCTCACAGCACTCACTGCATTGAAATGGGATTGCAGGTTCTCGATCTCCTCCCTGGGAGCCAGCAGAGCAGCAAAGGTATCTAATTTCTACAGTGCCTCTAGCAATACTGAGTGCTACAGCTCAGAAAAGCCAGTCGACTCTGGAGAGAGGTAGAAGCCTCCTTCACAAAGTCAGCATCAGAATGCCAGGGGCCCATCTGAACCGTACACTACTGCTCAGCCCACTCCTGGATAGAGGAATAACTTCTTTAAACACGTTAACTTTAGCCTCCAGGCCTGAGCCAGAGCTGGGGCTCTGAGCCTTCTGCTTTCAGTTACCTTATCACAGAAGCCAGTAGGAAAGCCCCACAAACAAGGGCGGGCCTCTGCTGCTTATACAACCACCACCAACAAAAGCCCAGTACTTCCTGTGGGGCCCAGCCCTGAGCCTGACTCCTAGCACTTCCCCTGAACACACCTGCACAGGCTCAGAGTTCATAGATACTGGGCTGCCTTTGTCAATACTCGGGCTTAACCCTTAGAGGCTGCAACAGCAGGTGGATCTGGCTGCTTGTTTCTCCTCAGACCTGCCTTCCCCTAGCTAGCCTCCCCATGACCTAGGAGCATCTCAATTCTTGGACAACATGGGAGGGGCCCCAACCCCCAGCAGCAGTAGCTATGCCACGTGACATTGGGCAATGCCCCATGCTTTGCCAAACTCATTGGGATTTTTTTTTTATTTGTAACATATCCAAACCACAGGCTCCCTCACCATGGCATGAAATGTGCCTCTTGTGTCCCCTCTGACTGCTAATGCTTTGTCTTTCCCCTTTTCTGAGGGCCTCAAATAAAACTTGTAGAAGCAAGGTACCAATTTTTATCCTCAAAATAAAGTATCTAGCCTGACACTGGTGGCTCATACTCAGGAGGCTGAGATCTGAGGATAACAGTTCAAAGCCAGCCTGGGCAGGGAAGTCTCTGAGACCCTTATCTCATTAGATATACAATTTTTTGTTTCCCTCACCCCCAAAAAAACAAAAGTGGAGCTGTGGCTCAAGTAGTAGAATGCTAGCCTTTAACATCAAATCTCAGAGACAGCACCCAAGCCCCAGGACTGACACAAAATAGTAATAAATAATAATAATAACAATAACAACAATATAAAAGTATCTGTCTCCCTATGATCCCCCTAAAGAAAGGATGGAAGGATCCTAGGCTCATCAGTTACCTGAATCCTTTGCTTCAAGAGAGAAACTGTGCCAAGTGCCAGTGCCTTAAACCTATAATCATAGCTACTCAAGAGGCTAAGATCTGAGGATCTCGGTTAGAAGCCAGACTGTAGAGAAAAAGCCTGTGAGACTCTTTAACTCCAGTTAACCAACACAAAGCCAGAAGTGGAGCTGTGGCACAAGTGGTAGAGTGCTTGCCTTGATTTAAAAAAAAAAAAAAAAAAAAAAGCTGTTCTTGCCACAGGACCTGGGAGGGGAGGAGAGGGAAGGGGAGGGGAGGAGAGAGACTGATATCAGGGGTCATCCTGCCCTCTCAGGAAGCCATTTTCCCCTCCATGACTCAATTTCCTCTCCTGAAAGAAAGAAGGGATGCTAACCTCTCTCAGCAAGATGGGAAAGGCACAGGGCTTGGCTGAACCTTGGATGAAGACCTTGGTACTAGGGATTGAACCCAGGGTCTGGTGTTTGCAAGGCAACAGCTCTACCATTTGAGTCATGCCTCTAACTTCTTTTTGCATTGGATATTTTATAATTAGGATCTTGTTTTATGGCTGGGCCAGCCTGAGCATCAGCCTTCCTACTTGTGCTTCCCTATGTGACTGGGGATGGCAAGGGCAACACTCCACTGTGCCCAGCCATGTGCTTCCCCACACAGCTAAGATAACAGGCATGCCACCACACCCAGCCATTGGTTGAGATTGTGTGTCATAAACTTTTACGCATGGGCTGGCTTCTCTCTCCTAATTAGCTAGAATTGCAGGCTGGAGCCACCAAGCCCAGCCTGGGGGAGGTTATATAGGGACTACATAGCCTCTATCATTCACACAATGCGTGCTGATTGATGGTGATTGCAATTACTGGGAACGTAATTGCAAACACAAAGAGGGAGCTAGATAAATCTTTTGCAAGAGTTCTGATGATCAATTCCATTAAACTTTTACCCACCATGGTCAGCATTTTTTTCCACCAGCCCCTCCTTCCTCACAAGCATTAGGCCATTCAATGCCATTACCCGTCATCTATCTCTTTAAGACAATGACTTGAGCTTGAGGCACACATACTTCTGCAGGTCAGGGAAGTTAGTGTTTGGGGACAGACCCTGATGACTCACACATCTCTGTTTTTAATTTCCAGTTGCATCTAAACTCATGAACCAATTTGAATGGCTGAGGTGTCCAACACAGTTAAGCAGATTTTCTTTTGCAGAGCAGGCTAAAGTTAACTTCTTCTGCCTGAATTGGGTAAAGGCCAGCAGAGCCATCAAGGCCCTGGCAAGACACCAGATGGCAGCTGCCACACCTAACCAGTTACCAATCAGCATCCAACAGTTGGGCCTGACCAAACAACAGCTGTCCTTGACCCTGGCATCTGATCATCTGCTGCTTATAAATAGAAGCTGGGTGTCATGAAAAGAGAGAAAAGTACTTGATACAGCAATTCAGGAAATTCATCTGAGAGCAATAGAACCAGCTTAATGTGTCAAGCTAGTTTCAGGATTACTGTAGAACAGAAAAAAAAACACAAAGTCAGAATAAGAGAGCAGGCCAACATCAAGGTGCCCACAGCCATCGTCTCTGCTGCCTTCATAACATGGAGGATAAAATATTTCAGAATACACGTGTAGTTGTGGGCAAGCATGGAGTATATAAATCCCTGGATTTGACAGAGTTTACTTAGTAAAATATCATGGAAGATTCAAAACCCCAGTGCTATGCTTTTCTTGTGCCCAAACATTACATTACATTATTCTATTTCACATTTCCTATCATAGCTAAAAACTGACAAGTAAGTATTTTGTTCATCTATATATGGGCTGAGTAATCCTATCTTAAAATAAAACATTTTGAAATGCATCTTCATGTGTTCTATGGCTAAATATCCATGCTGTCCAAAGACAAAGACAGAAGGTAAGAAAGACACAGAAAATATCCTTTTAAAAGAAAACACATTAGGCTGTGATGTGGTGCAAGTAGTGAAGTGCCTAGCTTCTCCCCCTCAAAGCCACCAGATTACTTTCGTTTCATTGGATGAGACAGGAAAGAAATATTTTGGAGAAAATGCAAATGATCCAGCAAGGCAGGAAAGAGAAAGGGAGAGGGAAGGAAGGAGGAAGAAGAGAAGGAAGGAGGAAGGTAGGGAGGGAGAAAATGAGGCAGGGAGAAAACAGAGAGGGGCAGAAGGAGTAAAATGTTGAGTTTAAGCTCTAGAGAGATTTAAATTATTGCCCCTGTTGTTACACAGGCCACACGATCATACTTTCAAAGGCTGAAGTACTAACCAGGCAGGCTCAGAATCCTTCTGCCTGTGCCCCTGTCACTCAGGACAGCTGGGGATATCTTTCATTGCTGACAGGGGGTAGAGGAGTGTGTGGACAGAAGCAGCAACTGCAGGCCAGGCAGGACTCCACGAAGTCAAAAGCAGACCAACGTAGCAAGCCTGACATAAGTTTCCCAGGCCACTGCAGAAGATCTACCGTTTGTGTTCCCAGGACCCTTTTTCAAAGTCAAAACTCAATCTTGGTGTGCAAGTAGTTACACATGGAGTAGTCCCAGGAAAAAATTAGCAAGATCCTAACTCAAAGAACAAATCAGATGTGTAGTTCATATTTGTAATTCCAGCAGGTAGGGGGTGGAGGTAGGAGAATCATGATTCAAGGACCTTCTGGGCAAAAATTCAAAATCTCATTTGAAAAACAAATTCAAACACAAAGGACTGGAGGTATGGATCAGCAAGAGAGCACCTCCCTAGCAAATGCAACGCCCTGAGTTCAAACCCTAGTATTGTATTAATTAATTAATTAATTAATTAATTAATTTGCTCTCCAGGATGTTGAAGGCAAACACTTTCTGTGGTGGCTTTTCCTTGGCTTTAAGGGCCCTTGTCTCCTTTGTCAATACAGGCTTCATGGTAGATCTGGTGAAGAATTTATCTGTTTTCTTGGTTATTTTTCATTCTCCCATCAAATTAATCTCAAATCCAGTGCAGAGAACCACCTTTATTTTTCCTCATACAGATTTTCTTTTTCTAAAAAAGGTCTACCTACATTGGCCCCAGGTTTCAGATCACCGATCACTCACTGAAAATCTGAGAAAACTACTAGTATTACCTCTGCTAGGAAGGCATTTTCTCACAATTACCTTGGCAATGAAGGCATTTTCTCACAATCTGGTACTTGAAAAGCAAGCAGAGGAGTGTGATAAATAGTAATTGGCAGAGTTTTCCATTTCAGGAGAATTCCCATAACGGTGCAAATGTCTCTTAGCAGGTAAACCTGTGAAGTCCCAGGAGACTGCAGCCCCTCACACTGGGTAGGGCCTCCTGGCAAGGCTGATCTTCCATAATTTTCTGAAAAGACCTTAACAAATCCACTACCAAATGCATTTCACTTAGATGGCCATTCTAATTGGCAGTAGGGGCTGACAGGTACATCAGAGAGCTCCTGAGTGCTTGTATTGGAAGGGGGAGGGGGCGGTCCTTGGCAAAGCCTATTTCCCAGATCTCACATACCTAGAAAGAGAAACTGAGTTTTGAGATTTCCTAAATGAATACTGACAGTCCATTCCATCCCTTGTTTCTTGAAAGCACGTATCACCTAATGTCTAAACTAGAAAAATACTAAATACTTGGCAATCACCCACACTTAGTATTCCCTTCCTTCTTGGATCATGGTGCATTTTCTCCAAAATATTTTCTTCCCATCTCATCCAATTGGATGAACTACCACAGAAGGCTCAGGTTTATCATGCCAGTCCAGCATGGAATGACATCTGACTTTCTCATCCTGAGCTTTGGCTCCATTTTCCATTCATTCCTACATACTTTGAAGTCAACTAAAATGGAGACTCCTGCTGCAGATTTTACTGCAAATGGGCTGCCCAAGGAAACCACCAAGTTGCTTTGCCACCTGATATTTCTCTCATCTTGCACAAGCTGAAAGCCAACAAAAAAATGAATGTGATTTAAATGGATGACTTTCAAGGTTTCTAGGACTGTGGATTAATCAGGGTTACCAGAGTGACTCACATCTTTAATTTTGGCTATTTAGGAGGCTGACATTGGGAGGACTACAGCTCAAGGCCAGCCCCAACACACATAAAACACCACTTCCCAACAAATAACTCAGCACAGTGCTCATCCCAGATACCCGGGAGGATAAAATTGGGAGGACTGCATTTAAAACTAGTCTAGGCAAAGAAAAAAATAAAAGTTAAAAAGACTCAATTTCCATTGAAGAAGCTTGGCATGGTGACATGCACTTGTCATACCAATTATGGTTGGAAGCCTAAAGAAGGTGGAAAACAGTCTAGATATGGGCCTGGGAAGGAAGCAAGACCCTGAAAAATAACCAGACTTTGCAAAAATAATAGACTAGAGCTATGGTTTGGTCATAGAGCACCTGCCTAGTAAGGATGAGGTTCTGAAAGAGAGAGAGAGAAAGAGAGAGCGAGAGCGAGAGCGAGAGAGAGAGAGAGAGAGAGAGAGAGAGACAGAGAGAGACAGAGACAGAGACAGAGAGACAGAGAGACAGAGAGACAGAGAGAGATAGAGAGACAGAGAGACAGAGAGACAGAGACAGAGACAGAGACAGAGAGACAGAGAGACAGAGACAGAGAGACAGAGACAGAGACAGCGACAGAGAGAAGGAGGGAGGGAGGGAGGGAGGGGGAGGGAGGGGGAGAGTGTAAGGGACTATTTATGTGACTGTGGGGTCAGGAAGACAATTCTAAATCTGCAGCAATGTGTATATAAAGAAAAGCAGACTAGAGCTTTAGGCCACATGCAGGTCCTTTTCTACTTCCAAGTACTCCCCACTGTGCTCCTGAGCTTTTCCACTGATTGAATCACCCACACAATAAATTCTCTTTACTTAGGCCAACTAAGGACTTTATCCCACATCTACAAAACTCTGTATCTGTACCTAGGTTAGTGTTTGATGGACTCATTTCAGGCCATAGTCTGGCCAAAAGAACACATAAAACTGTTCATCGTAGTAGGATACTCTGTCTCTGGAGGGTGGTCCTATACTGAAGATGCCTCATAGTGTCCCCAAACATTCTTACCACAGCTTCAGGAACAAAGTAAAAAAAAACATACATTATTTGTTGAATAAAAAAAGTTCACAGTAAGGTACTTGGGAGGTGAGACCTGGGGGCTCAGATCTCTAACTTGCTTCAAGTCAAAGCAAGAAACTTGTGACCCCCATCTCACTCCATTTGAAAAAAAGTGTATTAGCCAAGTATTGGTGGCTCACACCTACAATCCTAGCTACTCAGAAGGCTGAATCTAAGGATTATGGTTCAAAGCCAGCCCATACAGGAAAGTCTGGGAGACTCTTATCTCCAATTAATCACCAGAAAACCAGAAGTAGAGCTGTGGCTCAAAGTGTTAGAATGCTAGTATTGGGAAAAAATGTTCAGGGACAGTGCCTAGGCCCTGAGTTCAAGACACACAACTGACAAAAAGCAGAGGGGGGTGGGGAGGAAGCAAGGAAGGAAGTAAGCAAGTAAAAGCAAGGAAGGAAGGAAGGAAGCAAGCAAGAAAGAAAGGAAAAAGAAAAAAATGCACCTGTCACTCCAGCTATGTGTAAGTAGGAGAATCATAGTCCAGGACTGCCCAGAAAATGTGAGACCCTAATTGAAAAGCAGTAAAACCAAAACGGGGCATGGCTCAAGTGGTAGAATACCTGCCTAGGAAGTATGAGATTCTGAGTTCAAACCCAGTACCATAAAAAAAAATTAAGAAACTATGATGGGGATGAAAGGGTTGGCATAGAAAACATGAGTCCATGGGAGTAACAATAAGCACATTCCACCAGCACTGTTCTGAGGCAAAGCCCTAGTTGATTTTCTGTAAGGGGGAATGATGAAGTATGGCACTGAATATAGGAAAGACAAACTCCTCAACTAGTGGGAAGTGATGGCAGCAGAAGGCAGTGGGGGAGAACTCCAGCTTCTCCATGCCTTTTCCCACCAAAGTTTTTCCTCTGCTTTATATATTTTCTCCCAGTCAAAAAGACTAAAGCAAGGATCCTACAGCTCAAAAGCATGCTGTGAATGTTGGTTCTCCTGCTCACTTATTGTCTGTAGGACTTGGGTAAAAACACTTCCCCCCCATCACCATTAATTTTCCAACCTGTAAATGGTTGTAGCAGCATCTGACTCCGGATGTTGGAAGAGCTGTTATTGTGTGGGTGGAGCAGTGCATCCATCTGGAAGCTGGTGAAGCTGAAGGTTCAGGGTGCTTCACCTGTTCAGGATCCTTCTATTGCTGTGTCCTGAAGGATGGGGTGTGGAGCAGGAGGAAGGGGGCAGGAACAGAAGCTCAGGAAAGCATCACAATGTTACAACAGCCCGGGGCTGCCCAGTGTGCCCTGGCGATGGTCTACAGAGTACCAGCCCTACTTCCTTATTCACCAGACTCCAGAGACCCTTGCCCTGTAGGAACTAACCAAGCTTTGGTTAGTTGCTTTGGGAGAAGAGGAGGCATACATGTTTTCAAATTTACTAATGAAGTCACATGTAGTACTTGAATAAAGATATAGTAGATGCAAAGACAGTACTTTATGGATGCTCTCAGGATCTGAATTATGCCCTGCCAGGATGAGCATTTTCCTGCTAAAAGGAGCTATTTTTGATGTCCTAAGTGTGCTCCTTCAATCAGGATATAACAAGTAAAAATAGTGGGTTTGCTGACTCCAACTAAAAATAAAGCATGGTCTTGATTATCTTAATATCCTTCTCCCCATTTTATTTCTAGATTGCACAGAGTCATTTCTGGCTAGCAAGAGAGTGAGAATGGAATTGAGTGGGCAGAATAAAGAAACCAGTGAACAAATAAAGCTGGAAACATGTACAAGGGAGCTCAGCCAATGCTCATCCTGCCCCAGAAGCTGCCAACCCCTGTCCCAGCTGAATGAAGATCTAGCATTTTTGCTTCAATTTCTGGGAAAAATTATTGGAGAAGAACCAGCCCCATTTATTACAGCTTGACTCCACTGTCTCCGGTATTCTCAGAAGGGCTTTGGATCCAGCTACACTGACTGCCTTCTGAAAACTAAAATGTGTTACATTCTGCTGTTTCTTGGATTCCAACTGGGATGGAAATATTGAGAAAACGATAAACTGCCTCACCCAGTGAAAAGGAGATAATGGCAAAAACCAAACTTTCAGGGCAACAATCAACTTCCAGCTGTCATCCTACAGAAAGGGCAGATTCTATGGTGTATACAATCTAGGTCTACCCTTGTGAAGATGGAAAGAGCAAGGTATGTTAGAGACACTACTGTTTAGGATCAATCTCATGGCTCAGTCTAACAGAGGTTTGTTTTCTTCTGCTGGTCCAACCTTACCGAGGTCAGTAATCTAACCCAGCGCTAAGCTTTCAAGAGGATCTCAAGAGAATGGAAGGAGAGAGGGGAATCCCATGATCCTGGGATAACCTCCATCTGCCAGGATACCCTTGATCCTTCATGTACCCTCCATCTTCCTAGCATACCCCTCATCCTCTAGGATACCCTCCAGCCACATAGGATACCCATCATCCTCCTAGGATAGTCTCCATCCTCCTTAGGATACCCTCCATCCTCCAGAATACCTTCCATCCTCCATGATACTCATGGTGGTATGTCTGACTAGATTACATCAGTAAATTTCTGCCACTGCTGGATATGGAGAATATTGTACCACATGTCACAACTCCAAGAAAAGATCAAATCCTAGAACTGAAGTATAATTTCTACTGACTGCATATTAATTTTTCTTTTTCTTTTTGTCGGTCATGGGACTCGAACTCTAGACCTGAGTGCTGTTCCTCAGCTCTTCAGCTCAAAGTGAGTGCTCTACCACTTGAGCCACAGCACCACTTCTGGTTTTCTGGTCGATTATTGGAGATAAGAGTCCCACGGATTACCCTGCCTGGCTTTCAACCGCCTGTTGGCTTTGAACCGCGATCCTCGATCTCAGTCTCTTGAGTAGCTAGGATTGTAGGCATGCGCCACTGGTGACCAGCTGAATATCATTTTTATACCATCATAAAGTCTGAAAATTGTAAGGTGAACCCTAATAAGTCAGGTATCATGTACATTCTAGAAGGCCCTTTCCATATGTGGTTTATAGATGTTTCTTCCTGTCACATTAGTGTCTTTATTTTCATAATTTAAAAAAACCTAGAATATTCTTCAAGGTAGGAAGGTTTTAATGTTAATTTGTTGATTTTTCTTTTGTTGCTTGGGCTTTTGATAACTTAGAACCCATTGCCAGGGCTGGGAAGGTGGCTCAGTGGTAGAGCGCAGGCCTTGTATGCCAGTTTGATTCCTCAGCACCACATAAGCAAAAAGTAAAAAGCTGGAAGTAAAAAGGCCCCACAACTGGACCCCCACCTCCCAAAAAAAGAACCATTGTCAAATCCACAATAAAGAAAATTTTTGCTTAAGTTCCTAAAAATTTTATAGTTCAGATTCACACTTACCTCTTTGATTCATTGTTAATTAAGTTAATTTGAATTCATGACAAGAGGCAAAGCTCCAAATTCATTCCCTTGCACAAAGTCCTCCAGCTGACCTGTATGTTTCTCTCTTTCCAGTACCACTAAGAAATATGCAACCTCCAACTTTTAATTTTCATAATTACTTGATCTACTCAGTATCCTTAGCAGGTCCATACGAATTTTAGCATTACCATCTTAGCAATAAATCTATTCTGAGCCACAATTCCCATGAATCTTTCCACTCAGGGTCGATTTTGTTTTTGTGCTGTGTGTTTGTTTTTGTTTTATTTTTAGATTTTATTTTCTAGTACTGAGGTCTGAACTCAAGGCCTTACACTTGCTAGGCAGACACTCTACTACTAAGCCATGTCTTCATCACTGTTTTTTGCAGTGATTTTGTATCCTGAAACCATGCTAAATAACTTACTATCTCATTTTGATGCTTTAAGTAGGTTCTTTAGGATTTTCTAGAGAGAAGATCTTGTCATCTGCAAATAGAGATAGTCCTATATTTTTCTGCCTTGTATTCCTCTTGTGGTCAAGACATTCCTGTAATTTCTTAACACAAGTTATCTGCCTGCACAACTCTTATACACACTTCTACTGGACATCTGTTACAACTACCTTAACTAGCCTGAGAGCTCCCAGAGGTCCAGGCCTTCTTCTGTTCTGTTCACTCCCTTCCTAGCTTCTAGAGCAGAGCATGGCATGTTGGTACATACACCATAAATCCTTAGGTTTATGGGAAGCTATTAGCTTTCAGTGTGAACTTTCCAAAAGGAGGAATAGCATGCTCTCAATACTCAGCCTTACCTGGAGTTAAGGCCAGAGCTGACTATAGTAGGATAAACTCCTTTCCAGAAATCAATAAACAATTACAAACTTTTTTATATTTCTAATTACTCACAGTAAATCTATTTGCATCTCAGGCCCCAAGCAGAAACCTACAGGATCCCTTATGTTTCTCTGACCTCAATGGCTAAGTTGTGCCGCCTCCTACCACCTGACAAACTAGGACAGAGGGACCCCTTGTGGCCAAAGAGCAATGACAGAAGCTATCAAGCCTTTAGAATAGCACACTGTGGAAACTGCTGTAAGTGGAGGGAATCAGTCAAGACTTATGGCCAGGGCACTGGACAGATCACACCTGCACAAGACTTGTCCACATGCTACTCCAATCTCTTCTGCCAACAACTTGCCCTGATCATTATTCTTTTGCTTCATCGGAGTCATCTTTGGTCACTCTAGGAAAAGATCAGTAACCACAGAAAGAATAATGGGAAGGTGAGTCTGAATGGTTAAAAAGAACCATGGAAGAACCTTTCTGGAAAGATGTTGGAGGGTTTGGGCTCCATGACACAATGTAAGGCCCTCAGAATCCAGGAAGGTAACTTCTGGCTCCACACAGGAAGATGGCTTGTTGGTAAAACCGCATCCTATCCAATCCACCCAGGCCAAGGCAACTAAGGGATAAGGTATTGCCAGATTCTTTTGTTTCTGCCCGTATGTATTTTTTTTTAAATGAGTAAATCCAGGTAATCCAACAGAGCCAAGTCAAGGAGAGAATCTCAAACATTATGAGGTGGTAAAGGTTTTTTTCTCTCAAAACTTGTCTCCTGGCTCTGGAAGATAACATGTAATTCCTGTGCCAGATATAAGAAGTAAAAAAAGAAAGGATTATCCAAAGTATTCCTCCTTAGGAAGGAACAGAATGGGGTTAATACATAAGAAAGTGCGGCGCGCGCCTTCTCGACCAGCGAGGAAGAACGAACACCACACCAGGAATCTTCTCAGATCACGCTTTATTGGAGAGCCTTTTAGTTGATGGGAGAGCTTGAGCGCGAGAGAGCGTGCACCCGAAACATGGCCACTTATATAGGGAATAGGAACACGGGTCTTTCTATCATTGGTCGTCTGCCTTTCACCGTCACCAGGTGCCACGGGATTGGCTGGGGACTCTACGTGGCTCGCGCATGCGCAAAGCCCAGGCCCCACCGTCCCGCCAAGCACCGCCTGAAATGGAGTGGTTACCTCTGGAGTGGTTACCTCAAAGCTGCAAGGGAGTGGGCGCCATCTTGTAATGGCATTTACCCTGGCTCCCTACAAGAAAGTTTTTGGGGGGCTAGAGAAAGTACTGAATTGGAACTTACAGCTTCTACCCTGCTAGGCAGGCACTCGACCAGTGGAGCCTCTGCCAGCACTGTTGTTTCAAAGTTATTTTTTGAGACAAGGTCTCACTTTATGCCTGGGCCAGACTACACGGCAGACTTTTTGTGCTTCCCCACGCAACACTACATTCAACTGTTGGTTGAGATGAAGTCTCACAAACATTTTTTTTTGTGGGGGCCCTGGGTTGACCTGGAACAGTGATCCTCCACCTCTGCTTCCCAGGTACCTAGGATGACAGGCTTGAGCCACTATGCATGGATACGTAATGTCTTTTTTTTTTTTTTTTTCAAATTCTTTATTGTGATTAAATGATTACACAATTTCCCAAATTTCACAGTATTGTGGGATAGTGATGCTCAGTTAAAGTCACAAACTCTTTCTAACTTTCCTAGAGCAAATTGTCTATCGTGGACTATAAAGTTTATGAGTTCTATGAACTTTGCAATACAGCTATTTATTCCACTTTGGGTGATATGTGCATTTCTTTCGTTTTGCATAGCGTCAGCTGTTCCCTCTTTCCCACTTGTTCCCTCCCTCCCATCGCTGCTATTGAGTTGCTTAGTTCATTTTGATCAGTGTCCAGCTGATGGGTCCCACTATTATATGTTTTTCCCTGATTCCCTCTAGTTCTGTGCCCTTCTCCTGGTTTCTCTCCAGTGTGCACATATATACCATATATATATATATATATATATATATATATATATATATATATATATATATATGTGGTCAGAAGTATGGGGTATTTAGTAGTGATTCGACCAGATGAGTGGAAGTCCTTTGTTTCTTAAGTCTAGTTAATTTTGTCTATCATCTTACATTTTGGATTTAACATCCACTTATCAGGGATATCATGTGCCATTTGTCTCTTTGCTCTTGGCTTACCTCACTCAACATAATTTCTTCTAGCTCCATCCATTTCCCTGCAAATGCCATTATTTTGTCCTTTCAAATGGCTGCATAATATTCCACTGTGTATAGATGCCACAGTTTTTGGATCCATTCATCTGTGGTGGGACATCTGGGTTGTTTCCATATCCTAGTTATTGTGAACAGTGCTGCAATAAACAGGGAGGTACATGTATCCTTGTATACTGGTTCCTGTTGTTCAAGATAGATGCGTAGAAGTGGTATGACTGGTTGATAAGGGAGGTCAATATTTAGCTTTCTGAGGACCCTCCAGACTGCTTTCCTAAGTGGTTGTATAAGTGTACATTCCCACCAGCAGTGTAATAGGGTTCCTCTTTCTCTTCATCCCCTCCAGCATTTGTTGTTGGCTGACTTTAGGATGTGGGCCATTCTGACTGGGGTAAGGTGGTATCTCAGGGTTGTCTTTATTTGCATTTCCTTCACAACCCGGGATGGTGAACATTTCCTCATGTGTTTCTTTGCCATTTTTATTTTTTCATCTTCTAAGAACTCCCTCTTTAGTTCCCTTGCCCATTTAGTAATTAGTTTGTTAGGTTTGGGAAGGATTAGTTTTCTGAGTTCCCTGTATATACTGGATATTAACCCTTTGTCTGATATATTGCTGGTAAATACTTTTTTCCAATTAGTTGGTTGTCTTTCTAGCTTGGTTGCTATGTCTTTAGCTGTGCAGAAAATTTTTTATTTTAAGGTATTCTCATCCCATTTGTCAAGTCTCTCTCCAATTTGTTGTGACCCTGGAACTCTGTTCAGGAAGTTCCTGCCTGTGCCTATAAGTTCAAGTGTCTCTTCTACTCTGTCCTCTAGTAGTTTCAGAGATTCAGGTTTGATGTTAAGGTCTTTAATCCATTTTGAGTTGATGTTGGTGAATGGTGATAGGCTGGTTCAACTTTTACTTTTCTGCATGTGGCTTCCCAGTTTTCCCAGCACCAGTAGGTGAAGAGGCTGTGTTTCTTCCACTGTATGTCTTTGGCTCCTTTGTCAAATATCAGCTGACTGAAGGCATGTGTTTTTATTTCTGGATCTTCTATTCTATTCCATTGGTCTTTGGGTCTGTTTTTGTGCCAGTACCAAGCTGTCTTTGTTATTATAGCTCTATAGTAGAGTTTGAAGTCTGTCATCGAGATCCCTCCCATGTTGTCTTTTTTGCCTAGAATTGTTTTGGCTATTCTAGGTCTTTTGTTGTTCTATATGAATTTTTGGACTGTTTTCTGTATTTCAGTAATGTACATCATTGGGATTTTAATAGAAATTGCATTGAATTTGTATATTAACTTTGGCAGTATTGCCATTTTCACTATACTGTCTGCCTATCCAAGAGCATGGAAGGTATTTCCATTTCCTGGTGTCTTCTGTAATTTCTTAAAGTTTTTTTATAGTTTTTGTTAAATAGTTCTTTTATATCTTTGGTTAGGTTAATTCCTAAATATTTTATTTTTTTGGGGGGTATTATGAATGGGTTTGCTTCCTTTCTTTTTTTTTTTTTTTTTTTGGGTCCGGTCATAGGGCCTGAACTCTGGGCCTGGGCGCTGTTCCTCAGCTCTTCAGCTCAAGGCTAACGCTCTTCCACTTGAGCCACAGTGCCACTTCCGGCTTTTTTCTTTATGTGGTGCTGAGGAATCGAACCCAGGGCCTCAGGCATGCAAGGCAAGCGCTCTACCACTGAGCCACCTTCCCAGCCCCGGGGTTGCTTCCTTTCTTTCCCTCTCTGCTTGTACATTGTCAGTGTACAGGAAGGCGACTGATTTTTCTGAGTTGATTTTGTATCTTCCCACTTTGCCAAAGTGATTTATCATTTTTAAGAGTTTGGGGATGGAGCTTTTTGGGATCATGAAGCTATAGTATCATGTCATCTGCAAAAAGGGATAGTTTAACTTCTTTCCCTATATGGATCTTTTTTTCTTGCCTTATTGCCCTGGCTAAGGGTTCCAGGACTATATTGAAGAGGAGTGGAGACAGTGGGAATCCTTGCCTTGTTCCTGATTTTAGGAGAATTGGTTGTAGTTTTTCTCCATTAAGTATAATATTGGCTATCGGTCTGACGTATATGGCTTTTATTGTTTTAAGAAGTGTTCCTTCTATTCCTATTTTCTCCAGAACTTTTAACATGAATGAATGTTGTATTTTATCAAAAGCCTTTTCTGGATCAGTAGAGATAATCAAGTGATTCTTGACCTCTGTTGATGTGTTGGATTGTATTTATTGATTTATGTATGTTAAACCATCCCTGCATTTCTGGGATGAAGCCTACCTGGTCGTAGTGTATGTTTTTTTAATGTGTTTCTGGATTCGGTTAGCTAGAATTTTGTTATGGATCTTTGCATCTATGTTCATCAAGGAGATTGGGCTGTAATTCTCTTTTTTGGTTGGGTCTTTGCCTGGTTTGGGGATGAGTGTGATATTGGCATCATAGAATGAGTTTGGGATCGCTCCCTCCTTCTCTACTTCTCTGAAGACCTTGAGGATTATGGGTTCTTCTTTAAAGGTCTTATAGAATTCTGTCATTAATCCATCTGGTCCTGGGTTTTTCCTTGTTGGAAGACTTCTGATTGCTTCCTGTATTTCATTGTAAGACATTGGCTCAGTTACTTGATTTACTTCTTCTTTGCTCAGTTTGGGCAACTTGTATTTCTCTAAAAATGCATCCATTTCTGCTAGGTTTTCTTTCTTTAGTGAGTAAAGCTTTTGAAAATAGTTCTTTATAATTGTTTGTGATTTTTCCCGTGGCATCCCTAATGTTGTTAATTTAGGTTTCCTCTCTTCTTTTCTTAATTAATCTTGCCAAAGGTCTATCAATTTTATTTATTTTTTCGAAGAACCAGCTTTTTGCTTTATTAATTTTGTTTATAATTTTCCTATTCTCTACCTCATTAATTTCCACTCTTAATTTGATTATCTGGCTCCGTCTAGTAACTTTACGTTCCATTTTTTTCATGTTTTTCTAGCAACCTGAGATTATTTTCTTGGTCTGTCTCTACTTTCTTGATGTGGGCACTGACGGTGATAAATTTGCCCCTCAGGACTGCTGTTGCTGTGTCTCATAATTTTCTTTGTGTCTTCATTTTCATTGAATTGTAGGAACTTTTTAATTTCTTCTCTAATTTCTTCTGTTACCCAGGTGTTGCACTGAAGTGTGCTGTTCAATTTCCATGTATTGAGTAATTTCTGCAGTATGCTTTGTTATTGAGAACTAGCTTGATTCCACTGTGGTCAGATAGGCTACAGGGGATTATGTCAATCCCCTTGTATTTGCTTAAGTTCCTTGCATGAACTATGTTATGGTCTATTTTGGAGAAAGTTCCATGAGCTGCTAAGAAGAACCTGTACTGTGTTGTTTTAGGGTGAAATACTCAGTAGATGTCAGTTAGTTCTGCTTGAAGTATGGCCTCTCTTAATTCAGTAGCTTCTTTGCCAGTCCTCTGGTTGGTAGACCTGTCCTTTGGTGAGAGTGGGGTGTTAAAGTCTCCTAGTATTATCATATTGAGATCTATTTTATTCTGTACATTTCAGTGTATTTGCTTAACATATTTGGGTGCTCCTATGTTTGGGGAGTATAAGTTGATAATGGTAATATCCTCCTCTTGGATTGTTCCCTGTATTAATATGCAGTGTCCTTCCTTGTCATTTTGTATTGATTTTAATGAAAAGTTCATTTTGTCAGATATCAGGATAGCTACTCCTGCTTTCTTACTGGGGGCATCTGATTGGTAGATCCTAGTTTGTTTATATGTTTGGCTGAGAGGTGTGTCTCCTGAAAGCAACAGATGGATGGGTCATGTTTTCTGATCCAATCTGCAGTTCTTTTTCTTTTGATTGGTGAATTAAGTCCGTTAATATTTAAGGATATTATAAAGAGATGCATTTTGGTCCCTGTCATTCCCTGTTTTCTCAAGTTTTTCTTCTTTCCTTTCGCCTGTGCTCACTAAGTTAGACTTCTATTAATACCTGTCTGATGCGGGTCTCCGTTCCTGGTTGCTTTCTTCAGGTTTTGTTTCCCTTCTTAGTATTCTTTGTAATGCTGGCTTATTGTTTATTAATTATTTAGTTTTTCTTTACTATTAAAAATGTTCATTTCTACATCGAATGTTAATGTTAGCTTTGCCGGGTATATCAGTCTGGGCTGGCAGTTATTGGTTCTCAGGGCTTGGATGGTACTTTCCCAGGCCTTCCTTGCATTCAGTGTCTGTGTGGAGAGATCTGCAGTGATTCTTTTTTTCCCCATTGTTGTATAGCTCCTTCTTTGTTTTTGCTGCATGCAAGATTGTTTCCTTATTATTCAGATCTATCATTTTTACTATAATGTGTCTAGAAGTGTTTCTCCTGGGATCCTGCTTGTTAGGTGTTCCATATGCTTCTGTTATGTAGGTAAGATGTTCTTTTTTAAGATGGGGGAAATTTTCATTGATAATCTTGTTGAATAGGTGTTTCATTCCCTTGATTTGATATTCCTCACCTTCGTCCACTCCAATTATATGAAAGTTAAATTTCTTGGCACTATCCACTTGCTCTTGGATTTCTCTTTGGCATAATTTAAGTGATTTTTTCCATATCTGTGACTTCTTGGTCCAGTTGGTTTATTCTGTCTTCTGTATCTGACACTCTAAATTCCATTTCATTCACTCTGTTAACTACGGCTTTCATTGTGGTTTGCATGGAGGAAATGGACTCATTTATGAATTCAATGTTGGTTCTGAAAGTACTAATATCACCTCTTAGTGAGGTGTGTACTGCCTCTAGTTTTGTACTAATCTCAACTCAGTGAGGTGTGTACTGCCTCTATTTTTGCTTGCACCTCCTGTTTGAGACCCTGTATCTCTTTCAATAGTTCGTACCTGTGTTCTTTAAATTTCTGGTCTATTTCTCTCTTTAATTCTTGAGTCATTGCCTCCAGCATCTCTTGGATGTAGCTTTTGTTTTCCATTCCTGCTTTGTTCCCACTGGGATTCTCCCCTGGGTGGTTGATGGCTTTTGGGGGTAGCTTGCTGTTCTGGGTGTTGATAAACCTTGTAATTTTTCTCTGTGATTTTCACATGGGGATTCAGGGATTACTGGAGACTAATCTGAAATTTTGTTTTGGTCAATAGGTGTCTGTCTTTGCTTGGTTGCTGTTTCTGTGCTGGCAGAGAGAGTCTGTACCTGGTCTCAGCTCTGTTGGGGGCTGACCTCCAGCTGCTGGTATGACCCACGTAGGGCTCTGGGCTCTCTGCTGTAGATCACTGGCAGTTCCTGCCTTTAGAAGACTGAGCAACCTAGACTGTTCCTGTTTACTCCTACAGGTGCTCTTGGTGAGATCAAATGTGCTGGATGTACTCTCCCAGTTGCTGGAGTCTGCTATGGGCTCCTGATGTTTTTTTGTTTGTTTTTCGGGGTTTTTTTTTGGCCAGTTGTGGGCCTGAACTCTGGGCTTAGGAGCTGTCCTTCAGCTCCTCTGCTCAAGGCTAATGCCCTACCATTTGAGCCATAGTGCCACTTCTGGCCCTTTCTGCTTATGTGGTGCTGAGGAATAAGATACAGGGCCTCATGCACACGAGGCAAGCACTCTACCACTGAGCTATCTTACCAGCCTGAGCTCCTGACTATTATCACATGCTGGCTGCCTGAGTTGTCCAATTCCTGGCCTGGGATATATGGGTCAGGTTCTGATGGGGTTTGGACTTCTGGTTCTCTGCCCTGGACACCCAGGTCTTTTGCGGTCATGGGCGTGATTCCCAGGCGTTGCAGTTCCCTGTTTTTCCCCCTCTGCTGAGGCGTATGCTCAGCTTCTGACTTCAATCAGGAGGAGTTAGTTGTGTTGCTCAGACACTGGACCCCCAGGCCTGGTCCTGGCTCCTGGTCCCCGGCCTGGGGCATGCCAGTTGGACCTGTGCTGCTGTGTATCCCACCTGGGTTACATAGCCTAGAGTACACAGTTCAAGTTTCTTCCACTGTCTGCTGTTGTGATCCAGGGGTGCTGTTCCTTGCTTGGGTATTTAAGCTCCCTTTCAGGGGCGCTCTTGATCTAGCCTGGCTGGCTGGATGTGCTCCCCAGGCTGGTGGAGCTCTCAAACAGTTCTCAGTTTTAGTGGGTCCTGTAGTCCAGGTGTTGGGGTAGGGGTCTGGATCAAGGTCTGGGGGTTCCCACCACCTCTGGTATCCCTTGAGGGATACACTGTCCCCTGAGGGGTACTCACCCTAGAGCTAGTTGTTGTTTCTGTGTGATGTAGGTCACTAGTTGCCGCTGTAATCAGAGTTCAGTTGAGATGGTTGTGGGCTGGGCCGGGCGGTTGTGGCTCTGGGTGTTTCTCCTCTGTCTCTGCCTCTGTTGATGCTGTTTAGGTCAGTGCTGTGGGATGGACCTCCAAACTCTGGCCTCCAGTTGAGGGGTCTTTGTGCAGTTTCTGAGAGCTGGGGTTTGTCTCTGTTTGCGCTATCCGGATCAGCACCGGTACCTTGCAGGTCTTCTGCTCTGGCTGTCTGTGGGTGATCCGTGTAGTTCTGAGGTTCCTGCCGTGAGGCCGAGTGGCTTTGGTGGAATGGAGCCTCTCTGCTCAGAGAGTTAGGGGTGGGGGTGGGATCTTTGTGCAGGCTCCCAGCTCAGAGGTTTCTATGTTCTTCGCAATCAGCAGGTCCAACACTGATACCTCAGGCGTCTTCTGCACAGGTGATCTGCAGACAACCCCCTGTATCTCTGGGAACTCTGGCAGCCCCCGCCAGGCCGGGCTGGCTGCGGCTTGGCACGTTGCCGCACAGCCAGTAAAGGTTGGGGGAGGGGTCTTCACGCTTCGCTGTTCTGAAATTCTTCCTTTTCTTTCTTTTTTGTTTTTTTTCCACCTCCTGTTTTTTTCTCTGGGTGTTCATCTTTTTGTTGTTGTCGTCAGTCTCTTGGGGAAATTAAGCATTGAAACTCGAACTCTCTTTTGGGTTGGAGAGAGCTGTGATGTTTCCCTATTGTCCCATCGCCATCTTGGTCCCCCCATAATGTCTTTTTAATGGTAGCTTTTGTTTTTGCTTTTGGTAGTACAGGGGTTTAAACTTATACTTGCTAGATAAGTGCTTTACAACTGGGCCATGTCTCCAGTCATAAAGGGTAGTTTTTATATGTTGGTAGGTTCTTCCTATTTTGCAGTTGCTTTTATATTATAAAATAATACTGTGTGATCTTAAAAACATTTCAATTGAACATACTGAAATTTAAAGTATCTGCCTCACATTTTATGATTAGAAAGACTTAAAAGATGGCTAGTCTTTGGGATACTTACTGTGGGATACATGTCAGGTGCTATTCATTTACCGTTCTCAGAAATGGACATTATTAATAATCTCCTTTGTCAGAGAAGGAAACTGCCCAAGACTCTATAATTTGTCAGAGCCTGAAGCTGGACTTGATGCCTCTAATTAAAAGTGTTAGGTTACCACTGCAACTTATTCTCTATGCTATTATAGCTTATGACAAGTCTTCCACCCCTGAAAACTTAGTAGCTACTACATCCAATGTCAGAAATGTTTCAGCCAAACAAACCTTTTGGTGTATGGGCTGCTGAGAATTTACTCATAAGTATACTTGTACATAGGCCAAGATATATATACAAAATGTGTTTGTTAAAATGACTTGTTTTCTTCCCTATAATACCAAAACCTCAACCTGATAAATTTTCCTGATATTTATTTTGGATAAACTTGTTTTGAAGAACAGGTAGTTCCTCTGCAATTTCAGACTGTGATTCTGAGAACATACTGTTCTGATATCCACTCTTCCTGATCAAGCAATTCCTTTACTTCCCTTTATGGCTTTTATTTCAGCTCTGCTTATGTCTTCCAAAAGTGAGCCAGAATACTGAGATGATGAAGAGCCTACTAAATGTTATACATTATATGGTTCAAGGTTGAAGATAAAACCTAAGCCAGTATCTAAGAGAGAGCATCACTATGTTTTAGTTTTAGTTTGATCATCTTTCTCTTATGTGAATATATTGCCTGAGCTTCAGACCCTGTGACTTCACGGGTTTTAAAATCCCATAAATAAAGAAAGCTCAATATCTGGAAGAAATTTTGGAGATCATCTGATTTCCACTGCCTGACAGGACCACACAGACAGGTGAACAATAACTTCAGAAGTCAGAAACTAGGGGTAGTGTGCCCCACTGAAAGACAGTAGTTACCTTAGAACAAGGGTGGTAACTATCTCTTCCAATTTTTCACTGGAAGCTGGAAATCTTACATTTGTATGTAAATGCTTCCAAATTTTAAATGTCGGTAATTAACTCAAAAAAATTTTTGAAAGCACTATGGAGGCCAAATACAACATGACACTTGGCTGAACTGAGATGTGGCTCAAGTGGAATCTGATTCTTTTGATTTGCAGAGGAGGCGGGCAAAGCCTGGAGGGAAGTGGAGTTATTCCCAGAGGTTCTCAGAGATAGTGGGAGGCCCTGGGACCATACAGAGTTTACCTTCCAGGCTGCTCCTCTTTCTCTCAGCCTTATGCAGGACATCTAAGATGCAAAAGCTACCTTTCGACATACACATGATGAGTCTCCCCTCCCTAGGTTATCCCTGTCAGTCACCCTTTCACCTGACACCTGACCCCCCTGACAAGCAATCCCCATCTCCACTTAATTCTAGCTGGAGCTGGACCTTTTGACTAATTTTGGGTGGACAGAGGAAAGAAAAAGCAAGGCTGAAATCCCCCCCACCCCCCCTCAGTCTGTGGGAGGAACAGGAAAGTTTGCACTTTCTGGTACAACTTTTTCTTTAAGCCACTAATTACAAATGTGGCATCATTTGGGAAAATCTTTTACTGATTCCCAGAAAGCAGTTAGAGGGCCTCCATCCCTTGCTCCTGGCTGTTTCACAATGTGGGGCTTGGCCAAGGTCTTGCATTGCCAATGTTATGAAAGGAAACAACTTGTGGCTACCAGAATGAGTCCTAGAGTCAGATGGCTTGGCTTCAAATCCACTCCTTAGAGTTTACCAGTCCTGTGATCTTAGACAAAGCTGAGGACTTGGTTGTTTCCCAGCCTCTACATTTGCACAGAGTCAACACCTCATTTACAACATTGTCTTTAGGATTAAAAGCATTAATATGGATGGGGCATGTATAGAGGCTGCTCCTTGGAATCAGTAGGGGAATACTGATTGTTGCTTCCCACCTCCAGATCTCTGGTTAGGGCATGGTCCTTAAACTTCCCCAGGTGACTCCAATGCCCAGAAAGATGATGGGACTCCTATAAAGGAACTGTTCTTAGAGCAAGTGGTAAGTGGTGTGTGTGTGTGTATGTGTGTGTGTGTGCGTGTGTGTGTGTGTGTGCACCTATGTGCTCATGTGTGCACACAGGCACCAGTATTATGGCTTGAACTCAGGCCTGGGCATTGTCCCTTAGTTCTTGGCTCATGGTTGGCACTCTAATTCTTGGGCCACATCTCCATTCCTGGCTTTTTGCCGGTTAATTAGAAATAAGATATTCACTTACTTTTCTGGTTTCAAACTGAGACCCTCAGATTTCAGCCTCCTGAGAAGCTATTATTACACAAGTGAGACACTGACAACCAGCCACAGCAACTGGTGTTTTTTTGTTTTGGTTTTATTTTTTGTCAGTTGTGGGGTTTGCACTCTGGACCTGGACGCTGACCCTGAGCTCTTCAGCTCAAGGCTAGGGCTCTACCATTGAGCCACAACACCACTTCTGGTTTTCTGGTGGTTTACAGAAGATAAGAGTTTCATGGACTTTCCTGCCCAGGCTGGCTTTGAACTGCAATCCTCAGAGCTCAGCCTTCTGAGTAGCTAGGATTACAGGTATGAGCCACCAGTGTCTAGTGTAGCAACTGGTTTTTAAAGAAACTAAAACTAAACATCTATCCTCTTAATAGCATTCACAATGATTTCTTAAGGGGCCATTTTTCAGTCGCATTCATGGTGTCATAAGGTAAATCATCCCAGAGGTCACATTTTAAAATATAGAATATTGAAGTATTTATTATACAGTTAACAGGCTGCAGGCCGCCAGTTGTTACAAAGGCCTGCAGCACACAAATACACATAACAGCTAGGAAACATGCTAAAGAGGAAAGAAATAACAAAAACAATACCAACAAGCTCCAATGGAGAGCTGAATTGGGATTCTATGATAATTGGAGATGAGCCAGGAGACAGGACACAGGACACAGGACACAATCACAGAGACACATGTAGCATGGAGTCCTGGCCACTAGGCTGGTCCGGGCCTAAATAGGTTGGAGCAGGGGACAAATCCTCAGGAAATTCCCAGTCCCAGGCACTAGACTGACAGATTTAGTAACCTATTAGCCAAGTGCCTGCTCCTGCCTCCAGGGGTCCAGGCATACCCATTACCTGGGAGGCAGGTGATGAAGGGGGTTTCCTTCCCCCAGCATGAAGACAAGATGCCAGACCCTATCATCCACCATGTGGCCAATATGGCACGAGCCAGACCTGGCCTCCTTACTTCAATGGTGGTAGGCAAAAGGTCTTGAGCAAACTTGCAAAGGCAGAAATCAGTGAATTTCTTAGTTCCGTCACTCTTCTCACACCTCTGCCTGCTTCAAGATATTCATGTGGTCCCCTGGAGCTTCTGACTAAGCAGGAGGGGGTAAAGAAGGGGGAGCCAAACAAATGGTGAGAATTCTGTATGGTGATTAGGTGACTGTAAATCCATACTCTTCTGCTGATAGAATAAGCCTATAGCTGGGATGCCTGGGTGGGATTACCCTTTGGAAGTTAAGGAGTAGTATGGGATGCAGACACGTCTTTGCTCTCTCCTTGACTCTTGCCAATTCCAAGACTCAAGCCAACAGGAGAGCAGGGATCTCTAATGTGGATCCCTATCATCAAAACACAAAATCTCTGAGGTGGGCTCTTATGAGATGCTGAACGACTAAGTCTAAAAGGTCTTTCACAGAGTAGCTGTCACCTTCTTGTTGTGTCATATCCCATAAAAGCAATGCTGTCCTGTATGATTGCAGATTCTACTGGACCCATCTGGGCTTTGCTATATTACCAGCAGCTTAGCCCTAAGTCATCTTTCCCTAAGTCACCTGTGCCAACATCTTTGTCAGTGATCACAAACTCTGCTGTAACAGAAGGTCAACTACCCTAAAGAGGGAAATTTAAGGGTAAGGCTTTAAAATCAACTGAAACCTCAAGAACGAGTGGTAGGGCTGTGATTTGAAGCAAATTTACTCAAGTTCTTTTGTTAATATACTTGGTATTTTTTCATTAGCTTCCAAGTCTCCCCTGGGCTTGGTGTCTATAGAAAATATCTGTTCTTCTGATAGGAATCTGAATCTCAAGGTGACCAGGGTGATTATGGGATTTGCAGCAAAAGGAGTTTAATCTACTAAAGGTACATTCATTCTTTGCAGATTTTCTTCCCAAAGTATTATGAATGTCCCTGTGCTCCAACCTCTGGGCTATGGGGCCTGTCCTAAGAGCCCTGGCCACCAGCAAACTTCACCCTCTTTTTCTGTCCTGGGCTTTGAAGAGTTCTGGTAGTGATTCCACTTACATTAGGTATCTACAGTAGTCAAACTCATTGAAACAAAGAGCATAAGAATGGTTGTCAGGGGTTATGGGGTGTGAGGGAAAGCTGAGGTTCAGTGATTATAAATGTCCAGATTGGCTGTGCAACACAGTGCTTGTAGTTACAATGTGGCACTGTATATGTCAACAGGCTAGATCAAATGTTAATTATTCTTACTATATATACAAAACACAAATAAAGCAATACAAAATATTCTGGAGGTGGTGGGTATATTTATAACCTTGATGAAAGTGCTGGTAGCACTCATGTTTGCTTAGGATTGTCAAACTCATCAAGTTGTACACATTAAAAGTGTCATTCTTAGTGTATCACTTCTGACTCAGTAAGGCTGTTGAAAATATTTCTGGCATGCTGGGCACTAGTAGTTCACATTCATAATCCTAGGTACTAAAGTGGTTAAGATCTGAAAAATCACAGTTCAAATCCAGTCCAGGCAAACAAGTTGGAGACTATTATCTCCAATTTACCAGCAAAAAGTCAGAAGGGAAAGAATGGCTCAACTAATAACATTACAGCCAATGAGTAAAAAAGCCAAATGAACACATCTGGCCCTGAGTTCAAGCCACAGTACCAGCAAAACAAGCAAAACAAGAAAATATTTCTGACATTACAGGAAAAATTAAAAATAATACTCGCCAAGTGCTATCCCAAGCCATAACTCCTCTCTATAGTGGACTAGGTGCAGTCATTGCAGTAATCCTATATGGTAGAACGATCCAGTTTTAAAGGAAGAAACAGACACTGAGAGACTTCTGCAATAATGCCTTTTGAGAACAATCTTTTCGGTAGTACATGTGGTCAGGGGCTGTGTTTCAAAAGTCCACTTCCCCTTTATAGATCCCTAAAACTCACCTCCTCCTCAGCTCTTTCTGGAGTCAGAACATCTTAGTTCCTGACCATAAAATTCCCTCAACAGCCCTTGCTTTGCACATCCTCCTCGACTCAGTTCCTGTTTCTTTGTACCCACGGCAACTTCAAAACACTCTTTCCATCACCCCTCCATGAACAGTAACTTCCTGTTTCTGTATGCTCCCTTTCTTTCTCTCCCTCCTAAGGCCAGAGAAATGCAGGTGTCTTACCAGAAAGAATAGGTTCCAAGCCATGCTTCCTGGGTTAAAATCCTAGGCACGGCATGTGATGTGGGAAAATAAACAGAGATATCTAAACAAGGGCTAAAGCCAGGGCTTGGCACTGAGTAAGTGCTTGGGATGTCACTGTTTCGATCTTTGTCCTCTACTGAAGACAAATGCTTGGGTCCCATTGCTCTGAGGGGTCCCATTCCTTCTTCCATCTCAGAGACCAGGCTACTCTCCAACTCAGAATCATTCAATGGCTCACCATTGCCTGCTGAATAGGTCATTTGGCTGACTGTTCAAGGCTTGGCCCTTCCTTTTCAGGTATTCCAGTAGTTTTCAGGGCCCAAATTTATAGATGAATCTGGCTGATCAAAGAGCTCAACCCCTAACCAGCATGTATCACAGATGCTTGAGTGGCTTGTGCCTTCCCTAGCCTAATGCAAAGAAGTATAGGGCTGAGTTCTTCCTGAGGTAATATGACAGTGCTCAAAATAATAATGTAGCTTACTACACATCAGATAATTTAAAAATTATTTTATTATAAAGATGCTGTACAGAGGAGTTACAGTTATATGAGTAAGACAATGAGTATATTTCTTGTTGAGCATTTTTACCTCCTCCCTTGTTATCCCACTATCCCTTCCCTCCCCCACCTCCCTCACTCCTCCCCCCAAAGTTGTAAAGTTCATTTCCAATATACTGTCTTGTGGGTATCATTGTTGCAATGGGTCATCCTGTGTCCTTATTTCAGCATTTTGTTATTCCCCTTCCTCTCCCCATGTTAGATAAATGTATATAAAAGATACAGGGTACCAAAATCAAGTACAGTGACAAGAGGGGATATACCATAGAAGGAAGAACAAGAGCTGGGATATAGCTCAGTGGCAAAGTGCTTGCCTAGAAAGTGCAACATCCTGGGTTCGATACCCAATACCAAAAAAGAAAAAACCAAAAAAAAAAAAAAAAAAAAAGCAAAGTTAAGAAGGAAGAACATACAAAGGAAACAAAAAAAATCACAGAATACATCAAAACAACAACAGGGGCTGGGAAGGTGGCTCAGTGGTAGAGTGATGGCCTTGCATACATGAGGCCCTGAGTTTGATTCCTCAGCACCACATAAGCAGAAAAAGCCGGAAGTGGTGCTGTGGCTCAAGTGGCAGAGCGCTAGCCTTGAGCTGAAGAGATGAGGGACAGTACCCAGGCCCAGAGTTCAGGTCCCTGACTGACAAAAAAAAAAAGAAAAACCGCAAACAAAGACCTCTTGTGTCCATATCTTGGGGTTCATTTCACTTAGCATCATCTTACATGGTCATATGTAACATGGCTTTTGAGCTTTTCTGCTCATCTGATAAAATTATCCTAGACATATACTAACTATTACAAATGAGGGAAACCATGGGACCTATATTTCTTTGAATCCGCCTTACTTCACTTAATATGATTTTTTTCAAGTTTTTCCATTTCCTAACAAAAGGAGAGGTGTCATTCTTTCTGATGGAAGCATAGAATTCATATATATATATATATATATATATATATATATACATTTTCTTGATCCTTTCATCTATTGAAGGGCATATGGGTTAGTTAAACACCAGCAGAAAACTAAAATTAGATCCTTCTATATCACCCTGTACCAGAATCAACTCCAAATGGATCCAAGACCTGAAGGTAAAAGCAGAAATCCTGAAAGCATTACAGGAAGGAATAGGAGAAACTCTAGGGCTCCTTGGCACAGGCTGAAAATTTCTTAATAAAGAACCAAAAACACAACAAATCAAAGAAAGGTTGGACAAATGGACTGCATGAAACTGCAGAGCTTCTGCATGGCAAAGGACATAGCTAGCAAGATCAACAGAAAGCCCACGGATTGGGAGAAGATCTTCCCATATAACAGACAAGGGCCTCATATCTAAAATATACTTAGAACTCAAAAATTAAATCCCCCAACAACAAATCCTCAAAAAAAACAACCACCCCCTTAATCAGTGGGCTAAAGACTTAAAGAGAAACTTCTCTGAAGAAGAAATAAGAATGGCCAATAGACACATGAATAAATGTTCAATTTCTCTAGCCATAAAAGAAATGCAAATCAAAACAACACTGAGATTCCACCTTACCCCAGTTAGAATGGCTATCCTTAAGAAATCTAGTAACAACAGATGCTGGAGGGGATGTGGCCAAAAGGGAACCCCACTTCACTGTTGGTAGGAGTGTAAACTTGCATCAGGTACTTTAAGATGAATTTTACTTCCATTGACCAGTGCAATCCTCACAACCACTTGAAGGAAGTCCAACTACTTCCTAAATGGGGAAACTGGCAAGGATGACTAAGCAACGGGCCAGAGTCTCTGTTACCCTGTAGGTGACAAAGCTGGGGTGCAAACCAGGAAAATTAGCCCAAGTCTACACTCATGACCCCTTGAAGCTTCCCAGCACATCTAGTTTTAAAGAATTTAACTAGGGAAAAAACTCAAGAGAAAGAATCACATCACTGGAAATGGGAGATTAAGAAAGTTGTAAGTCAGAGGCCATTCTCTAAATCATATGATAAGAAGAGAAGTGTGACACTCAGCCACCTGTCCTCATCTGAGGATGGCTAGGTCAGAAGACATGAGGCAAGATGCCAAGTCCCACAGGGAACCTGGAAGAGGTGAAGAAGAATCCAGAAAGCACCTCCCTGCACCTCCCTGTTTCTTCTATCCTCTATGCCACAGGAGGCCCTGGGCCCTGATGTAACCTTTGCTGTCCTGAAGTGACCTCCTCAGGGGAATTCTGAAGGCCTTGCTGGTTCCCAGGCCTGCTTGGGCCATGTCAGGAAACCAGTGCTGAGTGCAATGGTGCAATCTGTGAGCATGAGCCAGGACATCCACACAGACAAACTCCTACGCAAGATTCAGGCATCTACAGAGTGCACACAATCAGGATGACCACTTTCCAGGGGCTGCTAGACATTGCTTCAGACTTTTCTCAAGAATAGAGTAAACATACAGATAGAAGGGAGAGGAGTTAATACAAGCCCCTACTTTTCTATCCCAATGTTTATTCTGGACTCCTTCACTTGGACAAATATTCCAAGTTATAGCTCTCTCACTTATGCATATGAAAAGTGCTCACTATGCTGATGCTGGAGCATTTGGTTCTCTCTTTATTAAAACATTTATCCTTCTTTACTATAATTGCTTTTTTTTTCTTGGTCAGTCATGAGGCTTCAACTCTGGGCCTGGGCACTGTCCCTCAGATCTTCAGCTCAGGGCTAGCGCTCTACCACTTGAGCCACAAGCCACTTCTGGTTTTCTGGTGGTTTGTTGGAGATAAGAGTATCATGATTTTTCCTGCCCAGGCTGACTTTTTTTTTTGGTCAGTTATGGGGCTTGAACTCTGGGCCTGGGTGCTTTCCCTGTGCTCTTCAGCTCAAGATGAACACTCTACCACTTGAGCCACAGCACCACTTTCAGTTTTCTAGTGGTTTATTGGAGATAAGAGTCTTACGGAGTTTCCTGCCCGGGCTGCTTTGAACCATGATCCTCAGATCTCAGGCTTCTGAGTAGTTAGGATTACAGGAATGAGCCACCAGTGCCCAGCTCTATAATTGCTTTTTTAATGGTCATTTATTGGCTAATGGTTTGAAAGATCCATACAAAGAATGATCATGCCTACCTGCTTATCTCTGTAATTTCCAGATCTCACCACCATGCTTGGCAAGTACTCAAATGTCTGAGTTAGTGAATGAGTAAGTGATCAAGTCAATTATTACTGAACATATCATCTAGCTGATGCCTACTTTTGCTCTCTGAAATTCTTGGTTCCCTTGTGGTTAGGTGGAATTATATAACTTGTTCTGTTCAATGAGCTATGAATGGAAATGTCAGCATTTCTGATCTAGAATATTGTTAGTACAAGACCTAAAGAGCTTTCTTTTCCTCTGTCAGGGTGATTGACAATCACCAGATGGTAAGTTCTTTCTCAATCTTTATTCTGTGTTAGACATGCAATATTAATAAGGAATAGGCTATTTTTTTTATACCAACAATGTTTGGAGGTTATTACTGCAGCAAAACCTAGCTTGTCCTAAAAGACAATCAAGACAAGTTAAGGCAATAAATAGAAGTGCCTCAGAAAACTATCCTCTGGCACAAATTAACAGAGAAGTGCTCTTTAAAATTATGGAAGTGCTCTTTAAAACTCTATAAAGAGAGCTGTTAATTCATTATTTTTAATAAATCTTTTTAACTTTGACAAACTATGCATTAATGGTCTATAATCCCATGTGTCTTTGCTTGCCTCTGTGAGGCTGACTGGCACTGCCATCAAAGAGCAGACAGAAGATCACTTACAGTCTGCTCCCTCTGCCTTTTGCTTGAAACTGTAAAGGAAAAGCTGATATTATCCTTATTAAATGTCATTCAAAGCACAGATCTCAGTTATTAGCTTTGCGAAAAAGAGATAATTCAATCACAATGTGAAATTTAGAAAATGAACTAAATGTTCCAAGGTTTCAAATTATGTTTCTCCCCATCTATGATTTTTAAAACTTTAATGATGATGCTTTTGTTCAAGCTACTATCTCGCTGATCCCCGGGAGAAAGGTGCTCTCGCTTGAATCCCATGACCTATTTTGCCATGTAAAATTACTATCTTCCCCACTCAATAGCCTGGTTCTGCCTGAGACCAATTTGCGCTGCAGAAGGTGGCTTGTAGAGTAGCTAGCTCTATGGGGAATCCTGTTAGGAAAAGTATCCAAGAATGTAGATATTATCTAATTCATCTGTGCTATTTAAGGGTCCCAGAAATCTTTCTGTTCCGTTGGTATAGACAAAGATGCATTATGAAAAGAAATGATCAGTTATTGAAGGCCCATTGGGGTCCCTGAGTTCCTTGTCAGAGCCATTTTGTTTTGGCTGAGAAAAGCAGACTCAGAAACCTCAGGGAAGTTAATGTCAGCTTAATCCCAACTTCCTCCTTGTCGTTCATACAAACTTAGGATATATGTCACTGTCATAATTCTTCAGAAAAAAAAACAGGCTGAAAACAAAAGCATAGAGCTTCTGGGTTAAATAGAAAGACTTTGGAGAAAGATAATGATCACTGGGTTATGAGGCAGAAAACATGGGTTCCAGTTCAAAGCTCATGGGAGCCCAGGTGAATGCCTTCTTCACCCTAGTCCTCCCTTTCTTCATCTGTAAAATGAAAAGGTTCTTGCGATCTTTTCCAGCTCAGGTTTTTTGCTGCATTGTCCAGTAGCCACCAAGATTATTATCCTTACCCTTAGCCTCCCTAGAAACTCACCCCAAAGTAAATGTTGCTTTGTTGCTATTATTTTTATGTTAATTCAGGATTTGGGGGCACTTTCTTCAGAACCAGTCAGAACCAGATCTGTGGCTTCACTAGGAAAATAGTTCCAATCAAATATGTACCAGGTCATTCTTTTTTCTTAACAAATGTTTCATTATATTTTTATTTTATTTTATTTGTTTATTTTATTGCCAGTCATGGGAGCTGAACTCTGGGCCTGGGCACTGTCCCTCAGCTCTTTAACTCAAGGTTAGTGCCCTACCACTTGAGCCACAGTGCCCTTCTGGCTTTTTTCTGCTTATGTGGTGCTGAGAAATCAAACTCCGAGCTTCATGCATGGGAGGCAAGGACTCTACCACTGAGTAAACTTCCCAGCCCCTAAATGTTTCATTTTACAACAGCTTTACAGAAAATTTTCAAGGGTCCTATAGACCCTCCCATACCCCAGGCCCAGATTCCCCTATGATCAGAAACTTCACAACTAGTAATACAATAAAGGTACAATATTAACTCAACTCCATCTGTTGTTTAATTTCTTTGCTTATCATTTTTATGTTCTAAGATTTTATCCAGGATACCACATCACATTTAGTAGTCATGTTGTCTTGGGCTTCTCAAGGCCTGTGACAGTTCCTGAGATTTTCTTTCTTTTGGCTGATACTGACATTTATTTTTGGAGTAGTGACCAGATACTTTGTAGAGTGCCTGAATTTGAGTTTGCATGGTGTTTTCTCATAGCTAGACAGTGTTTATACCACAGAAGTAAAGTGCCATTCTCACTGCATCCTATCACAGGTGCATGCAAACAACAAACCTACACTAGAGTGAGATTAGCCTCAAGCACATGGCCAAAACAGTATGTGCTACCCTTCTTCTACGGAAAGTTACAAATCCTCTTTTCCATATTGAACTTTTTGAAAGGGAGTCACTGTAGACGACCCACATGTAAAATGTAAAAGATGGGCAGTTATCCATCAGTTCCTTGTAGAGATCATTCCATTTTATAAAGTACAGTCACATCAACAGTTTCTGCTTGAGAACAGATTCTAGCTCTAAATTCCATTGTCCTCAAACAAATTAAGCCAAGATATTGTCTCATTTCATCTAGTCTTTGAAAGGGGTACTCATTAACCAAAATGGCAAGCTACCCTCCCAAACAGTTTGCAGAAAGTGCTTTGCACATAAGATGGTGTTCAGTAGATAGCTTATACACACTACTTGCTCAAGACTTGTTTATTGCTGACACTATTGAGTCTATACACTCACCTACAAATCTAATGCAGATATATATATATATATATATATATATATATATATATATATATATATAGAGAGAGAGAGAGAGAGAGAGAGAGAGAGAGAGAGAGAGAGAGAGAGAGCTCTTAGAAACCAATAAGGTAAAAGGGACAATTCATCTTTCTAATGAGCAAAGGAGATAAAAAAAATTAATTCAGAGGACTAGGAGGAAAATGGTGGTGGAGCAGCTGGGGGCTAAATGAGCTCTCGGGAAGAAACCAGTGTTAGTGTTCCAGTGAAAAATCCAAGGATAGAGTCACACCAAGTGTGCTGTCATAGTTCAGAGAGCTTGGCCAGAGAGGAAAAATTTAGGCAGCTTGTCTAAGGAGACAGATTCAAGCACTCACTGGTACCCCTGGCAACGGCCACAGCCAAAGTCACCATATCAACAGACAGAGCCTGGGACAAAGGCACCAGAGACAGAGTGCTAGGAGCTTCCACTCCCACCAGCATCCAACTGAGAAGGAGAAGAAATCTTTATCCTGCTGACCACAGAGAAACGCAGACCACAGACAGCTCGAAAATCAAGGGAAAGGCATGACATGATCTTGTATTTAAAGAACCCCATGGACTCCATCCCAAGTTACTCAAGCTGATCCAAAACTTGGGTAAAGTAGCAGGTTATAAAATTAACCCTCAAAAATCAATGGCTTTTCTGTATGCCAATAATGAAAAGAGCACAGCTGAAATCAGGAAAGCAACTCCTTTTGTAAATAGCCCCACAAAAAATACTTAGGAGTTAACTAAAGAAGTGAAGGACTTCTATGAGAAAGACTTTAAAAACCTGAAAAAGGAAATTAAAGTAGAATTAAGAAAGTGGAAAAATCTCCCATGCTCCTGGATTGAGAGGATTAACATCGTGAAAATGGCAATACTGCCAAAGTCTATCTGCACATTCAATGTAATACCCATCAATATCCCAACCTCATTCTTCAATGAAATAGAAGAAGCAATCCAAAAATTTAGATGGAACAATAAAAGAACCCAAATAGCAAAATCAATCCTTAGGAAAAAGAACAGTGCTGGAGGAATATCAATACCAAACTTCAAACTCTACTACAAAGCCGTAGTAATCAAAACAGCTTGGTACTGGCACAAGAACAGACCTGAGGACCAATGGAATAGAACTGAAGACCCAGAAACGAACCCACAGACCTATAGTCACCTAATCTTCGATAACAAAGCTAAAAAAATAGAATGTAAGAAAGACAGCCTCTTCAGTAAATGGTGTTGTCAAAACTGGTTAAACACCTGTAAAAAACTAAAATTAGATCCTTCTATATCACCCTGTACCAGAATCAACTCCAAATGGATCAAAGACCTCAAGGTAAAAACAGACACTCTGAAAACATTACAGGAAGGAATAGGAGAAACTCTAGGGCTCCTTGGCACAGGCTGAAAATTTCTTAATAAAGAACCAAAAACACAACAAATCAAAGAAAGGTTGGACAAAAGGGACTGCATGAAACTGCAGAGCTTCTGCATGGCAAAGGACATAGCTAGCAAGATCAACAGAAAGCCTACGGATTGGGAGAAGATCTTCCCATATAACAGACAAGGGCCTCATATCTAAAATATACTTAGAACTCAAAAATTAAATCCCCCAACAACAAATCCTCAAAAAAAACAACCACCCCCTTAATCAGTGGGCTAAAGACTTAAAGAGAAACTTCTCTGAAGAAGAAATAAGAATGGCCAATAGACACATGAATAAATGTTCAATTTCTCTAGCCATAAAAGAAATGCAAATCAAAACAACACTGAGATTCCACCTTACCCCAGTTAGAATGGCTATCCTTAAGAAATCTAGTAACAACAGATGCTGGAGGGGATGTGGCCAAAAGGGAACACTACTGCACTGTTGGTGGGAGTGTAAATTTGTTCAATCACTCTGGAAAGCAGTATGGAGGATCCTGAAAAGACTATTCAGAGAGATTCCCTATGACCCAGCAATCTTATTTCTGGGCATTTACACCAATGATCACAAACAAGGCCATACTAAAGATACCAGCACAACTATGTTTATTGCAGCATTATTCACCACAGCTAAGATATGGAACTAACCCAGATGCCTCTCAGTAGATGAATGTGTCAAGTAAATGTGGTATAGATATACAATGGAATTCTATGCCTCCGTCAGAATGACACTGTCCCATTTGTTAGGAAATGGAAAGACTTAAGTGAAGTAAGCCAGACCAAAGAAATATAGGTTCCATGGTTTCCCTTATTTGTAATAATTAGTATATATCTAGGATAATCTTACCAGATGAGCAGAAAAGCTCGAAAGCCATATATATATGACCATATAAGCTGATGCTAAGTGAAATGAACCCCAAGATAGGGACACAAGAGGTTTTTCTTTGTTGTTTTAATATACAATGTGATTTTTTTTGTATGTTCTTTCCCCTATGGTATATCCTCTGTTGTCATTGTATTTGATTCTGGTACCCTGCATCTCATATATATATTTATCTAACTTGGGGAGGGGAAGAGGAATAACAAAATGCTGAAACAAGGACACGGGATGACCCATTGGAACAATAATACTCATAAGACACTATGCTGGAAATGAACTTTACAACATCTGAGGGGGGGGAAGAGTGGGAGAGGTGAAGAAGGGAAAGGATAGTAGGAAAAAAAAACAAAGTGGGGATAACGATGCTCAACAAAAATATACTCATTACTTACTCATGTAACTGTAATCCCTCTGTACAGCATCTTTACAATAAAATAAAATTTAAAACATAATTCATATAAAAGCCACAAATGAATAAGTATGCATGAATGCACATATATATGACCAAATCTAAATTTTCTCTGATTTAAACATGGAGGATTTACAAGGCACTCTCACTTTCTACTCTGTGCTTTTCTAATATTTTAATTTATTGTAAAAGTCATGTACAGAGGGGCTACATTTGCATAAGTAAGGTATTGAGTACATTTCTTTTCAGTGTTACCCCCTCTGTTGTTTCTCCATTTTCCCTCCCTCCTGACTTACTCTGTACTTTTCTGAGTGATTTGTTTCTTTAAAAAGCAGTAAAATAATTCTTTAAAAGCTGGGAAGGTGGCTCAGTGGTAAGAATGCTTGCCTTGCATGCATGAGGCCCTGGGGTCGATTCCTCAGCACCACATAAGCAGAAAAAGCCGGAAGTGGCACTGTGTCTCAAGTGGTAGAGCGCTAACCTTGAGCTGAAATGCTCAGGGATGGCGTCCAGACCCAGAGTTCAGGCCCCACGACCGACAAAAAAACAAACAAACAAACAAAAAACCTGTACCCATTAAAACAGACATGGTTTGATGCCTAATCTGGTACTTGGCTAGAAATATGTCTTAGATCCTCTTTCATTAAGTATTCCTCACAGTAAGGAAGAACCTGCAAGGTCTGGGTACAGATGGCCGATATTGGGAAACATGAGATGGCTATCTATTTGTATCCTTCAATTGCAAATTTGACATTCAAGGTCACGCCCACATTATATGTTCATGATTAAAAACCACAAAAACTATTTTTCTTTTCCAGGTTTTTGAGCTTTGGGAATTAAACTAATGACACAGAAAAACCATTTGTTCACTGGACAATTTCAGTTTTACTTGACATTCTTGGAGAAAAAACTAATCCTATGTGTAATTTCTAAGAAAGCATTATTATACTATCACTTTGGCTGTTAAATAAACAAATGTGGCTAGGTTATGGAGGCTAATATCAGGAGGATAACAGTTCAAGGATATCCTGGGGAAAACATTCACCAGACCTCATCTCAACCAGTAAAAGTTGCACATGATGGTGTATATGTGTCACAGTAGGACACAGAAACAGAAGGAACAGAGTCCAAAGAAACCCTATCTAAGAAAATAACCAAAGTAAAATGGACTAGGGACATAGCTCAAATGATAGAGTACCTGCCTAGCAAAGCATAATGCACTGATTTCAAACCCCAGTACTAACAATAGATGATTGAATGTATGAAGTTCTTGTTGAAAGAACTTTTAAACTCAAAGCAATTTTGACAGCCAAAGGCAATCACAATAAAATATATCATGTCTATATAGCTGGTATCAACAGTGAGAAAAATCAAGCTGGGTATAATGGCAAATGTCTATAAACAGAGCACTCAGGAGGCTGATGCATGAAGATCATGAGTTCAAGTGCAGATTGGGCTATATAGTGAAACTGATTCTCAAAGAGAAGAAAGAGGAGGGGAGAGGAGAGGAGGAGGAAGAAGAAACCAATAGCTGGATCCAAAACTTAACCACAAAGTAAATTTACATTCCTGAAAAGATGATCTTTAAATGAAGAGACTGGTATTTTAGGGTATTCGAACAGGAGAAAAACAATGTGACATTGAAATTCAGCCTTACCTCTTACATGCTAAGCATGTAAGAATGTGACCCTATTACTGCTACTGAAATTCTGTAAGAGACAGAAGTTTGTAAATTGCTGGCCAAGAAGGAGCAACACCAGTTCAAGTAGAAGAAATTATTGGCCACTTATTTGAAGGTGCAATATTATGTTCATAAAAGCTGCTCACAGAAGAACTGTGCATTCCTTTGCCACAGCCTTGACCTGGGAGGGATTGAAAATTCACTTGGATGTGATTGTTCTGGGTCTCAGAATAACTTCCAGTCTGCTGTTCACTGATTAGCTGAACAAAATACATCCACACACTTTTTCTATCATCAAGTTTTTATTTAACTGTCAGGGCTGAGCAGCCAAACTAATTTGGGAAGCTACTGAGAACATGAGGCCAATGTATTATAGAGGCTTAAGGGAGGTGTATGACTTAAGCCATCTTGGATATATTCAGCCCTTTGAAGCATTCCTTTAGGAAAGCCTATTTGAGAAATGCTTTGGGGTTTTTGGGTTTGGGCCATGGTGCAGATTCTATCTGAAACCTTTCGATCTTTAGGATGCTATTTTTGAACAAAATTTCCTCTTAGAAATTGTACTGAGGAAAGAGTTGTGATAAAAGAAAGGAGCCTTAAAATGATCCATACCTTCAAATGACATTGGAATATTTTTGTTGGATATTCACATAGCAACGTTACTCAGTTTGGTCATAATCTTTTTCTCCACTACAGTGGATTGCCCAGCTAAACAACAACTAGGGTAGTTATGGGAGAGAAGGTTATTATCTGATAGTGGCTAAATACAAAGTAAAACTGTGTAAAGTGTCAACATCAGATCTTTGCTTCTAATGACTGAGGCTCTGATTCATTGTTAGAACCTAGTCTAACTCTTCAAGTGCCTGCCAGGCAGTCTGATTTGGATAACACTTCCTCTTCCACGTGCATTCCTTATAACCAGATGTTCAACTGATTCATTTCCCAATTTTCGTGCACCAACTTCTGCCAGAAAATGGTTTCAAAGTCCTACCAAGCTGATGAAATTTCTATTGATAATTTAGAAAACACTGTTGCTATTAGAATCAAAAAGAATCTCAGAATTCTCCCCCAGGAAGATCAAAGGGCCTGCCAGCTGTCTCACATATCTAGCTTGCAATAAATCTGGAAAAATCTGTGGTCCTTTCAGCCAAAGACATTTTGATGGCTGTTTACATTCAATAAGCACCTGCCATGATATAGTTCCCATCAACTCTCTCCCAAACAACCACCAGCAACAACAAAACAAGCTGTCCAAGAAAGTATCTTCCATGTATTGATCAAACAAAGACACTAATGAGGCAATCAAAGTCACTAAAAGGTAAAAAACTGATGGTTCCTAACTCAGTGGCTCCCCTCAAGCCCCACCCATTCTCAGGAGGCTAGGCAAGAGCAGGGATCCACAGCTCCTGATCAGCTCCAGGATTATGAAGACAAACAACTGATACTATCCTACATTCTGTCTTGTGCAGCCATGACACTCAGGGGTAGGTGTGTTAAATGTATTTTTAACTTAAATATATTTTCAATTTATTGTAGGCTTACTGCATTATAACTACATTGTAAGTCCAGGAGCACTGTACCCTAATTAGAAGATGTTTCCCAGGTTTCTGTTATTTGCATATCACTACTGATCTTATTAAACACTACTGTACTAGTAGATTGAAGCATATAAACTTAGCAATGGTTGGGCCCAATCTATAAAATCAGAAATGTCATATGATTCAAAATAATATTGTTTAATTCACTTTTTATTCAGCTTGATTGAGTTTAAACCTTTTACTTCAATCCAGCAATCATGCTTCTTGATACTTACCCAAAGGAGTTGAAAATGCTAAGTCTACAAAAAACCTTGCACAATGATATTTATAGCAATTATACTCATAATATCTCAAACTTGGAAACAACAAATCTATCTTTCTGTAGGTGATAGATAACCTATATCCAGTAATGGAATAATACTCATGTCTGAAAATAAATGAGCCATGAAGCTGTGACAAGACAGGAAGGAAACTCAGTTGCATATTAGTGAGTGAGAGAAATCAATCTGAAAAGGTACATAATATATAACCCTGAATCTATGACAACAGAAAAGACATAACTCAAACAATTGAAAAAGAGAGTGCAGAGGAGAGCAAAGGAAGGTTAGAACACTGAAAGTACTCTATAGGCTATTGACTACCATGGTGTACTTTCAATTATAACATTATATAACTAAATGCTTGTCCAAACCAATGACATATCCAACACTAACAGTAAATCTTAATGTAAACTCTACTGCTTGGACAGTAATAATATATCAATCAATAAAGTGCACCACTCTGGAGGGAGACCTCTATAATGGAGAGGCTACACATGTGTAGATACAGAGATAGATAAGAAATCTTCAATTCATGCTTCTTTAGTTCTTTTTTTTTTTTTTTTTTTTGGTTGGGTCATGGGGCCTGAACTCGACCTGGGTGCTGTCCTTCAGCTCTTCAGCTCAAGGATAGCACTCTACCACTCTTGAGCCACAGCACCACTTCGGTTTTTTTCTTTTTGCTTATGTGGTGCTGAAGAATCGAACCCAGGGCCTCATGCACACAAGGCAAACGCTCTACCACTGAGTTACCTTCCCAGACTTATGCTACGTTATTTCTTAACTCTCTAAATGTGGCCATAATCAGTTTGTTTCAGTCCTATATTTTCATTCTGTATGCTTCACCTTTCCTTTGATTCCATTCTAGCCTGTGACTCTTTTTGTCCAATAAAATGTGGCAGAGATGAAACAGTGATGGCTCTGTGCCACTAAGAGCCTTGCTAGCTTTTACCTTGGTCTCTGCAGAGAATCCAGCCATAAGGAAGGAAATTTGACTCTCCAAGACCACTATACTGTGAGGAAGTCTGGAAGCTAGTTACCGGAATGGAGAACTGAGAAGCCCAGCAGATACTGACAACCATACCCCAGACATCTATCTCCAGCTGAACCATTTCAATCAGCATTCAGCTGTGTCCTAGACACTGTGAACCTATTAGCCATCTTTGCTGTGCCCAGTCAGAACTTAAGGCCTATAAAACTTTTGAGCAAGATTTTAGATAGATAGATAGATACATAGATACATAGATAGATAGATTGATTTTAAGCAAGTGTGTGTGTGTGTGTGTGTCACTCTATATGTGAGAATACTCCACTTGTGGAAAGACACCTGGTACTTAAATCCAGTGCAGCTAAAGTCAAAGTATTCTAGATCCCAGTGTGGCTTTTTATCAACTCTGGGACACTGGGTAAATTATGAGTGTGGTTGATTGTGCTATATTGGTGGCCCTCCAGGAAACATGGCTCCTAGTATTCATACCCTTGAGCAATCCCTCTCCACACAGACCTCAGGCTTGACCTGTGACTTGCTTTAGTGTTTGGGACATTAGGAAGTATGATATAAGCAGTGCCTTCACAAGACTTGCATGACTTTCCTCTTCCCCTGAGCCAACATGAAAAGGAGTTTAGCTGCCTTGATGAAGAAATTCCAAAGAAAGAGTCACATTGAGCCCCAGCTGTTCTAGCCACTCAGGGTGAGGTGCAAGACATGTGAACGAACAAAATCAGAAATACTCTGCTGAGCCCCAGCCCATATCACACACTAAAAGTCATCGTTTAAAGTCACTAAGTTTAGGCATGGTTTCCTATGCATCAATAAATAACAAAAACAAATAGTTCCCAGGAAATCATAAATATAAAAAAATATTTTCCTAGCATGAATGCCTAAAATTATCTTATAGACTTCCAAATAATCCACTTATCAGACTTCGAGAAATACATTTGCAATGATAATAAGTATAATAATAATCAGTAATTGAATATTTACCCTTTTCAAGACTCTGAGATAAATTCATTACGCACATGACCTAATTCAGTCCTCCCAGTAACCCTTGAAGGTTAATATTATTATAGTTTTCAGTACAGGGAAAGTAAAGTTTAGAAAGGTAAGTCATTTGCTAAGGGTCACATGAGCGTCCTCTTTGGTTACTATTGGAATACAAATTTCCTTCCTTCCTTCCCTCCTTTATTCTCTCCCTCCCCCCACCTTTCTTTCTTGAATCTCTTGTGGAACAGAAACTTCTCTGGATGTGGAAACAATGGGCTCTGAGCGATAGGTCTTACCACCCCCTCCCACTCACGCATCAGCCTCTACTGCCCCAAGAGCTGTCAGACCCAGCCCGGCACGTGCCCCCTCAAAGCCATGCTCCTAGAACCATCAGAAGTTAGTGGACTCAGGATGTACTCAGCTGTGTGTTGAGTGCTGGAGTGAGGGTGGTTCATTGAGAAGGGATTTAGAATAGTTGTAAAATGTGACTCCAACCCTCAAGGGATTCAGGTATTTGATAAGGAGACCAGAGTAACTGACACACTCAAAATAGTCACAGACAATATAAAATTACATGGTAAATTAAAAACAAAACAAAATATAGCAGATATGCTATAGAAGTTGGGAAGAAAGGGGAAAATCATGAGGAAACTGCCTGAAAAAGATGGACAACTCTTTTTATTTTCCACCTAACATACAGTTTTATTTGTAATGTGTGCTCCCAAGAAACTCTTACTGACATTTATTAGCCTCTTAATATTTAACAAATCCAGCATCCAAATATTTTACTTGTAGGCCTGAGGTTAAGTTTTAATGTATACGTTCCAAATAATCAAACTAACGTTTTTTTATATTATCATGGGCAACAATGAAACAACAGTCATTTTAGTGTAGGGATACAAATAATAATCTTTTTTTGTACTATGCAAACTTCTAACTCAGTGTAACAAAGTTCACATCCAACTCATTAAACAACAGATAATTTTCAAAAAAATAACTGTCTTTCATCACATTCAATATTTTACATGAATGACTTCAGTTTACCATCGGATAACTCTACAGAGGAAGGTACTAATATAACCACCATTCTTCAAATAAGGAAACTGAAGCTTTTAGAGGTTATGAAAACAAGATAGACAATTCTTGGTTGCCTCAGAATGAAGTACATTAGGAACTGTGCAGAGAAAGCACACCAGGTAAGGAAAGTTCCCCCAGGATTTCAGGGGCAGTGAAGGTGATCAGAGAACAAAAAAACAGATTGCAGGTGGAGACACAGTTAGGATCCATAGCCCAGGAGTATGACAGAGAGTATTGATCCACCTGTGTCTCCAGCACAGAGCCACAAACATAATTTTATCTTTAAGTATTTATAATTATTTAGATAATAAAAATTAATTTATACCTACATTAAACAACAACAAAAAAGAACTTAATTATATACACAAGAGGCTGGTCCTTTCAATGGAGTATTTATTGAGTGGAAGGATCATTTGAGAAAGCAAGCTTGGGAGGTGAAAAAACATACTTCCATGGACCATACAAGGGTTGGAATTGGAGGCCACACCCAAGACCTTTCAGGAAGAATTCTAAGAGTGGTACAGGAGCCTAGGCAGATTAAAGGTCTAAAAGAGAGCATCCTGTTTTCTAATGTGATCTAAGTACCTGAGACACAGGCTTCTTTGCCCTTCCAGCAAGAGTCTGAGGCTTGGAAACTCACTTCCCTTGCTAACGACATTGGAAACCCAAGGCAGCCTCTTTTGTTTGTCTGGAATGGAGCTCAGCAACTGTTCTCTCCCTTCAGAAAGACCTTTGACTTTACAACAGCCACAGCTACTCATGAGGACTGAATACTCACTACACTCTGAAGGTCTCTAATGTCTCCTTTAGTCCATGGGATCTTCTCTTCAAAATTTTCACCTGGCAAAGCCACAGGCCACACCCAAGATCCCTCCTAGTGACAACCTCAGGGTGCCTCCTCCTATCTGGCTCAACTTTTTCAGTCTTTCTTTGTTCTTCTGTGAACAGTGAGTTTTGGTTTGAGGTTACCTCAGAAGAAAAACAATCATTTGTGTGATAAGCCACTTCAGCCTCAGACAGAACAAGGAGGACCTATTAAACCTGGGCTCTAATAAGGAAGGCCTATCAAACCTGGGCTGTAATTAAACCAAACCAGCCTTTCCTCATGCCTTAAGCTAAACCATACCCCTCATTTTTTGATGAAAAGCAATCAGCTGAAATGCCAGCACAAGATTGACTTCTGGGAAACCTTCTAGAAGAATTATAAATAAGCAAAGGAAGTCATTCCTGAGGATCTGCAAAACTAGAAAAGCAATTTCATACTGATACATTTTTTTCCAACAGCACCTGGGCAAAAACAGCTCAATTTGAAATATTCATTTGCATCAGAATAGTCATGAATATTCAAAAGCCAGCCAGTGTTTCAAAACCATTGTCTATTCCTGGCACTTGCATCATTCCCTTGAAAAGCAGATCATGGGTTTTCAAGAAAGGTGGGCTTGGCTAGTCTTTGCCCTGCCATATTTGGCAGGAAAAGGAATGAGTATTTTCTGTTTCTTAATATTAGAAAAGAAAAGGCCTCAGCTGATGTTAAATCTCTGCTCTGTGTTCTGGACAGAATGAGGATCATTCCAAAACCTCCAATGTGACCTGAGGATACAATTTTTAGACTGCTGGGCAGAGCTCTGCTAAGAATCCTGGACATGTTTTCTGACATGCAGATGTCTTAGAACAAACCCCTAGTCAGGGCTATGACGCCGACTCTTGCGCTGAACACAACCCTGGAGTTTTAGGAGAGTCCTCACACAGTTCTTAAACCTTGCTGGGTTATTTGAGTGAAGACTTTTACAACTCTATACTTAATGACTATTAATATTTTGCACTTTTATTGGTCAAATAGTCTTACATGTACAATCTTCCCTCCCTCTTCTAACTCAGTTGTACAACACTAAGTAAGTGAAGGTGCCATGAACTCCTTTGAGGAAAACCAAGAGCTATGGCCACGATAGTGACTAGATACGGAAGCTTTCACAGCTCCAGAGAGCAATACACTCCCATGATTCATGAGATATTATCTCCAACAGTTTCAATGTGAGGAAAACAAATGTCATTTAAAAATAACCAAAAAAAGAAGGGGTGCTGAGGCTCAAGTGGTAGAGCACTTGCCTTGAGCTGAAGAGCTGAGGGACAGCGCCCAGGCCCAGAGTTCAAGCCCCATGACTGACAAAAAAAAAAAAAAAAAAGGAGACACACCAGCCTACCATTTGCTGAGATGACTGGCAGTTCTTTTTATTCTTCCTTTGTTAGTATCTGATCTCCCCAACATGTCTTCCTCATTCTCCAAACTACTCAATGGCTTGATAACAGGCTTGAGGTAGGGGAGAAAAAGTGCAGCAAGAAGGCTGAACCCTATAGAGTTCCTAAAGGACTCATCACTCTGCCCCCATTACACCCCATTTGAGTTCATCCCACTGTCTAAATTGTTCAATTTACATGACAACGTCTTGATGATATCTCTTTAAGGCTGTCAGAAGAGCCAATTCACTGTCAATTCAGCAGTGAAGTCATGGTTACCAAAGTGCCTTAGTGAAAAATGACAATGTGGGAAGTCTCACCTGTTCCCTTGCAATTATTTCTGTATTCAATTTGCAATAAAAGATGAGTCGCTCTCCACCCCAAGCCTCTGCAGCAGGCTGTGCTCTATGTGTTCATAGGCTTGCTCTGAGTTAGCCTCAAATAACAAAACAGTCCTTGCATATATGTGCTGGGGAGGACTTCAGAGGTGTTGTAACCTACCTGCCATAGAGAACCTGTGTGTACAAAAGAAAGAACTATTCCAAACGAGTACTTTTACTTACCAGAAAATTTTCAAAACAAAACATGATCTAAATTATAAGGAAGTCTGGAAACTGAGTAAATCAATATAGGGATAGCATATTGCCCATGATCCAGGGAGGACAAATACCTGGGTTTCCATGCTGTTCTATAGGATAATTCATAGATGTGTTCTGCATGGCACCTAAGGTCCTCAAAGAAACTGGCCTCTTGTTGCCTATGGCAGGAATCTGTCCGTTTGCTCATTGGATGGGCCTTCTCTTCTTCTCTTCTCTAACCTACTCCTCACTCTCACAGATGGATTCCTGAGACTACCTCCCAAGAAAACTACTTGCACCTAATTCCGTATCTCTGGTCTGCTTTCAATGATGGAGAGGCTGATTTACCAGAAAGGCATTATTATCCTTGAGTGTTTCTCTCCCAAGGGTGACTGTGACCACAAGAGGATATTTGGTCAAATCTGGAGACTTTCTGAAAAGTTGTGTGCTACTGGTATTAACAGGTATAGGTCAGAGATGCTGCTAACTAGCCTACAATGCACAGGGCAACCATAACAAACAATGCTCAGGCCCAGAATATCAGCCAAGCTCAGAGGAGGAGAGCCTGCCTTGGAGTATCTGCTCCAGAGAATGCATAAATCAACTTGACTCATTACGTTAAAAGTTGTGTAGAAGTGCATGTTATAGAGCAGCCATCCAGGCCAGCTAAGCCCCTCCTCTATTATAGTAACAGAGGGGTTATTTTCTGGGTATGAGGATGGCAGGGCTTTGCTGTCACAAATGTAAGTGTGAAACAGAGAAGGAGATGAGGTTTGCATTCCGTCTAGGACAGCGTGGAGCATGACTGGCAGTATTAAAGATATCACTGAGTTCCTTCAGGCAAGCACTACTGGTGATTATTCTCAGTCCTTCTTCTGATTGGGCAAGTTGCTTCTCTTCTGACCACAGAAGTGCAATTGAACATGAGTTAATGCACCTAAATAGATTCCAGACATTCTAAGGAAACATGATGTGCTAATGCTGCTCATTTAACGGATGAAGAAATCAAGGCTCAGATAAAGGTCATTATTACTTATCACACAACTAGCTGGGTGTGGAATGAGCACTAAAAGACAGCTATCTAAGCCCCTCCCCCACCCTTGACCATCATCCAGGGCAGAAAGCAGCATATGGGAATACCCAGCGTTTCACTGCTGGGTGGATTATATAAACCCAGCAGATGGCTAACACTGAAGCCAGCAGCTTCTCAAAATTCCCAGATCCTAAGTAGCATCACCTTGTTATGATGAACTGTACCCATCTTCTCTTGTTCCTTCCAAGCAGTTATCCTAACAATACAATACAATACAATACAATACACACACACACACACACACACACACACACACACACACACACACACAAACACACACAAAATCATTCCTTATCCAGAAAATGAATATGGGATATTCAACTTTAAAAACCTTCATAAATTGACAAAGAAAAGAGATCAAGCTTCTTCTGGGAATCTTCATCAATTCTATCTTGTTTCTCTGTTTTATTAGAACGTATTAGTTTTATTAGAAGGGAGTTCATTGTGACATTTTTATACATGTGTCCCAATCAACCTTAACAACTACCTGTCAAAGGTACCTAGAGAAAATGATGTTACCACTAAGACCATATAATTTCACATATGAGAAAGACCCCCAGCACAATCTTATCCTTATTTTACAAATGAAGAAACTGAGACACAGAAAAGGCATAGAACATGTACAAGACCAGAACATTCCTTGACAATTATTATAGACCACTCCTCTATGTTTACTTTAAATATGGTTCTCATTTTTTAAATTATAGTTGTCAATATCACCAACAGTTCTAACCTAGAAATTTTATGTATAATCCAAGAATCTAAAAAGTAGAGGTAGAATGAGTGTTTGTTTATTCTGTATTAGGTCTATTCTCAATTACTCTTTGATTTTTTTTAGTCTTCTTTTTTTTTAATTGTGAAAATACTGTACAGAAGGGTTATAATTACATGGGCAAGATAATGAGAACATTTCTTATCAAGCATTGTAGCCTCCTCCTTTGTTTCCCCTTCCCATGCCTTCCCTACCCCCCACCCAGGCTCCTCCCCCCCCACCTTTATTTGCAATAACTAGTATATGTCTGAGTCAAGCAGAAAAAGTCAGATAAATTTATGTTAGGGAAATGAACCCTAAGATATGTATTCGAATGTTTTTTTCTTTCATGCGATTGTTTCTAACACATTTATAAGATTATTTCTTTGTTGCTTTGTATGTCCCTCCCCCACGGTATAACCTCTGCTTTCACTGTATTTGATGTTTGTGTAATTTGTGGAGGGGAAGGGAAAAAAACAAATGGTTTAAATAGGGATACAGGTGGACACATTGCAACAATGAGACGTAAAGTCGTTATGTTGAAAACAAACTCTTTGATTCTTTATAAGGATAGTGATGGGGCCAGGAGTAGATCTTTGGAATCAGAGAGACATAAAGTCAATTCCCAGTCATGGGCCCTTGGGCATGCTATTTTATCTCTTGTTGTCTTGATGTTAGGAAGATAACATGAAGTTTATGTATAAAGTACCTGTCATATGCTAAGTCTCAAGTGATCTTTAGAAAGATAGATATGTAAATTGCCTTGCTACGTGGAGTTACCCTGTTCCTCTATCATCAGAGAATATTTAATGCATTGATCAGAGCTGATTAACTTGAAGAAAAAAGGAAACCTCAAGCCTGGGTTCTGCTCCTAACACCTAACATGTCCATCAGTATGGACATGTTAAAGTCTGAATTAAAGTGTGGACAGTATTTTGATAAGTATTTTGTTATTGTCAAAAAGGAAATGTTTTACATATTTTGAGACATGGAAATGAAGTTTAAAGAAAATGTATATTTAGTCAAACATCTTTGGAGCATCATCAAGACTAACACACACACACACACACACACACACACACACACACAAACTCACAATCTTAATCATGTCTGTTTCAGTTGTCTATTGAGGCCTTAAAGAACACCTCTTCTCAAGCCAGTTGCCTGTGGCTCATTCCTGTAATCGTAACTACTCAGGACTCTGAGACCTGGAGGATTGTTAAGGTTCAAAGCTAGCCCCAGCAGAAAAGTCTTCAAGATTCAATCTCCAATTTACTAGCAAAAAGCTGGACTGGAGATGTGGTTCAACTGGCAGAGCACCAGCCGTGAGCAAGAAAGCCAAATGAGAACCTGAGTCCCTAAGTTCAAGCCCCGTATCAATACACACACACACACACACATACACACACACACACACACACATACACACACACACATACACACACACACACACACACACACAGTCTTAGGGCTCCAAATATTAAAAAGTTAGTTGAGTTGGTGACTCCTCTGTTGGTTTCACCTGACCTCTCTTACAGAAGGTTATCTTGGAACAACACCTGGTGGAGACAGCAAGGCTGCTGGCCTTCATCTATGTGGTCTCTGGTCTGAGCTTCTTTATGATGGCACAGTGCCTACAAGGCAAGCAAGGACAGAAGGTGCCCAGCCTCTTGAGATCTGAGCTCCAGAGTGTACATACATTCCCACCATATTTGGCAAGGCAATTCCAAAAGTCAGCTCAATTCTAAGAGTAGGTAGACTCCACTTCTGGATAGAGGCATAGCAAAGGCCCATTGCCTAGGATCAGCTAACTTTGCCTCATGACCCGGTCTACTCTCTGCAACTCATCTCATGCACATCTTTTTGGAGTGCACCTTCCCAGTCTTCCAGTTATGTCATATCATTTTATGAAATTGAAGTTAACAGTCATGTAGATAGTAATAGCCATAAATCAAGGAACAAAACAAGCTATGCCAACCAGGTATCAGTGGCTTAAGCCTATAATCCTAGCTACTCAGGAGGCTGAGATCTGAGGATTCCAGTTTGATGCCAGCCTTGGCAGGAAAGTCCGTGAGACTCCTACCTCCAATTAACAACCAAAAAGCCAGAAGTGGAGCTGTGGCTCAAGTGATAAGAGTGCCATCCTTGAGCAAAAAAACAAAGGGACAGTGCCCAGGCCCTGAGTTCAAGCTCCAATACTAGCATACCAGCATACTCTCTCTTTCTCTCATTCTCTCTCTCTCTCCCCCTTATCTCTCTTTCACATAGACACACACACACACACACACAAACACACACACACACACACACACACACACACACACACACAGCTTGTGCCTAAAGCAAACTCAACACAAGAGACATATTAATAAAGAACTATTGCCTAAAAAGCTAACAAGAATTTCATGTCATGATAGGGCTATCTTTTCCCAGTGAAGTAACTAAACATGGGATTTTGAGTTGCTTTGCTTATGGTAATCTCAATCCTGAAACCACAGTATCTCAATCATGGCACAAGGCAGCCAGGAACCACCCATATTTCCCTCAAGAGGGAGCCTATGGGATGGGGGCAGTTAACAGTCTCCTCGCCTGTCAGGCCTCCAGCCACCCCCACACAGTGACTAAGCATGATGGAAGTACTAAATCAACAACATTTCTGTTCTGATCTTCTCCATATGTCTGCGTGAGACATTTTGGGAGGTTTGCTTTTCATATTCTTTTTAAAGAAACATTTTTCTTCCCCCCACCAAGGTCAGACAAATATTAATCTATTTTTAAGAAATAAGTTTGAAGCACTGTCTTTAAAGACTTTCATTCATTTATTTGGGAGTGTGGTATGAGGCAGGGATCTAGATTCATTTGTTTCCATATGGATAAAAATACTTGGCTTCTCTTATCATAGATCACTTCCTCTCTTTCCAAAACTGTCCTTTTGTACCAAAGTCCCAAAGACGCACAGGCCTGTTTCCTAGGTCTCTGCTGCAGTCCATTGGTCCGTTTAAGACAAGATCATACTGTCTTAATTATAATGGCTTTGTATTAAGTCATATTATCTGTAAAGCAAAAGCTCTCCCTATTCTCCTTCTTCAGAGATGTTTCTGTTACCTCTTCCCTTATTCTTCCAGATAAATGTTAGAATCAGACTCTTACTTCTGTGAAAAACTTTGCTGATATTTTGCATGAAATTGCACTAAATATATAGAACAATTTCCTCCCACCCCTACACCACCTCTCCCCTTCCTTCCTCCCTTCTTGCCCTGGGTTTAAATGCCTGTTGTCCACTGTTCTGCACACACATATGAAGATATCAGTAAGTTGTTACCAGATCTTCAAGTAATTTCTAGTTTTAGCCTCCTTTCCTACTCCCATACCTTCTGACTATCAGTCTTGACCATGTCAGTCTTGACCCAATGATCAAATCTCTTCTTTGCTATGTCTTAGAGATAACTTTTTCTATTTTATATCTTTGCATTTTTCTATGATGACTATGCAGCACTATTGTAATGAAACAAACTAACTGGTTGCTCTGCTCCTTTTATGGTAGAATTTTTTTTTTCTGTAACCAAACCCTAAGAGAAACAATGTAAGGGATGAAAGACATTAAAAGAAATATTTTCATGGTTGCAAAGGTTTCAATCCATAATCTTGCACTCCATTGATTCTAGGATCTTAGTAAGACAAAATATTATGGACTCACCTGGTAGATGAGGGAAGGAGAGAGAGGGGGGCGGGCTGCCCCCAATGACCTACTTCCTCCAAATAGGCTCCCTCTCTAAAGTCCTGACACTTCCCAAAATAGGGCCACTATCTGGGGACCAAGCCTTCAAAACATGAGCCTTTTAGGAAGACACTTCAGACCCAAACTGTATCACTGGTACCCACTCTATGTCCAGAAGTTAGCTTTCTTAATACCTTTAATCCTAGTAGGAAGAATAGACACCTAGTAAACACTGAAATCAATGTCTGATGGACCACATCATCAGAATCTTTTTCCACACAGAGCCATGGGCAACACTGTTCATTTATCCAAACAGTGAGAAAAGATTCTTTTCCTTCCAGGCCAAGATGATGATTCACACTTTCTTTTAGATCTGCATTCTATGAATAATCACCATGAAGACAGGAAAGTTGCTGGAGAGAGTACTGAACTACAGCAAGAGGCCCCACTGCATGGGTCTGGCTCTGCCACTCTAATAGAGGATTCTCCATCTCAGGGCAATTATTTCACTCATCTGGAGTTTTCTGTCAAATCTGGAAGCTGACCTAAGTGATGTCAGAGTCCTTTTTCTGCTGTAGTTCTGTATGTGACTCAAATTCCATTTTCTCCAGGCATGAATCTACAGCCTGCTTTGTATTAAGCCCTGTTACATTGTATGTGCTGCTCACTTGACTTATGATGCTGTTATTCCCCCCATTTTACAGATGAGGGAGCAAGGAATCAGAGAGAGAAAGTAACTAGTCTGAGGCAATTTAGCATGTGAATGTATACAGATTTAAACCTATGGGTATCTACCTATAGGAAATGCTGCCTGTCTTCTACACATACTCCTTGCTATGGGTTAAGGTATGGTTTCTATGTGAAGAAATTGGTCTGTAGTGTGGCAGTGTACCCTCTATTTAAGTCATATGGCGGGAATAACACTCAGAAGGCATAAATACCCATGGAGTGATTGATGCTTGCAAAAGTGGGTTGTTACAAAGCAAGGTTACCTTACTTTCTTGGTCCCTTCTGCATGTGACTATTTCCTTTTCTGCCATGACTTGGTGCAGCAAGGGACTCTAGCTAAAGAGCCAGACTACATGGTCTTAACATTTCAGCTCCTAAAACTGTAAGCTACACAAACCTCATTTATTTATAAAGAACTCAGTACCCAGTGTTGTTATAGCAATGAAAAGTGGATTAAGACATGCCCCATAGTACTTAGTATTCCAAAGCATTCTCCTGCAAACTTTGGCCATTCTCACCTGCTCCAGATGTATAGGGGTGCTACTTCCCCAGCGGCAGCTCCCCTATACTGATAGATGGGAGTTGCAGAATAGGCATAATCACTTCCTCTTCTCTCAGTGGGATGACTGTGAGGTATGTTTCCCTCACTGTCCCTTGCCATTTTTTTTCCTTCTCTACCTTCACTTCTACACATCACCACTTCCCCCAATTTTCTCCACCCAGAGTCTTATCTCAGGTGTTGTTTCAGGATCCGGTGTATGCATTCATGTCAATGGTTCTAAGGCTTGAACTTCGGACCTCTTGCTCTTGGCTTGGCTTTTTCACTCAAAGCTAGTGCTCTACCATGTGAGCCATATCTCTTCTTCTAGCTCTTTACTGGCTGTTCTGAGATACAGGTTGACCCATTGCAACCATGAGATGTACAAAACACTATGTTGAAAAATGAACTTAAAAAAAAAAGAATCTTGGTTGGTTTTTTTTCCTACCCAGCTGGCTTCAAGATGATCATCAGATATCAGCTTCTTGAATAGCTAGCACCTGGCTGGATCTTTTTTTCTTACAACTTAAGCCCAAACAACCTTGCACCACACTATGATACCATGACAATGAGACAGAAATATTTTTTTAATGTATATTTTTTATTTTTTTTTTGTCGGTCCTGGGGCTTGAGCTCTGGGCCTGGGTTCTGACCCAGTGCTTGCTTAAAGCAAGCACTCTACCACTTGAGCCACAGTGCCAATTCTAGTTTTCTGGTGGTTAATTGAAGATAAGAGTCACAGACTTTCTTGCCAGGGCTGGCTTTGAACCACAATCCTCAGATCTTAGCCTCTTGAGTAGCTAGGATTACAAGTGTGAGCCACAAACACCTGAATAGAAAATACATTTTAAATGTTTTACAGCTCCTGCTGAAATTTCCCATATGTGTAAGCACATATGGCAGCTATGTCAAGGCCTAATTAAGAGTAGAGTTTGGGGCCTTGGGCTTACAGAAATGTGAAGGACAGTTGCTCATTGATAAGGGTGAGTAGAAAGCTCAGTGATTCTGACTCCCAGATTTCAGATCCTTCAGTCAAGATAGCCCAGTGTAATGGCTGAGTGAAGAGCATCACCCTCTGCACTGAACAACTTTGAATAGGGGACACAGAAATCAGGAAAAGGGGAACACAACATACTAATGAGGAACTAAAACAGATAAAGATTAAGAAAAAGATTAAGTCGGTACCAGTGAAGAAAGATGGAGCAAATCCTACAAACTGTAATATGCCCAGGGCTAAGTATATAGCCATTATAAGAATTTTTCAAAGAACCATTACAGTTCTGAATTTCTTTTCATCCAGACAATACTTGAACACATTTTGGCCACCTCTTTTCAGAAACGTATCAGTTCTCAGTGGCACAGACATTACTAAATGTCACTTCCTCCAAGTCTTTATTGATGCTAGTGGTTTGTGGGATCAGCTAGACCCATTCTATTTTATTTAAGGAATATGAAAATAGGAAAAGATCTTTAGGAGAACTAGAAAACAGTACAAAGAAAGCACCCATGTGACCTTTCTTCTAGAGATTTTCTGGGACTCCATCCTGCCTTCAGACTTGGGCTTCCATGTTCATTTTCCATCTGCTTTGGCTGCAGGTAATGTGGAGACACTGACGTCATCAGACCATCTGTTCAGTAAAACCACAGCAATGCTTTCCTCCTGAGCTGTTTATGCCTTGACAGCTACTTTGGGCTATTTCAGTACACTTTGGGCAGGGACTAAATTGTGTTCCAGTCTCTTCGCATTTCACCAAAGGGTAAGGATGGAAGTTAAGTCTGTCTGTAATTGTTTTCTTTTTAATTCAGGTTGAAATAGAGTTGTTAAAATACTCAATCATAAGACAAGGAAAAGTGTCATTTGTTCTCTTTTTCATGATACAGTGTGATTTGACAAATTTGGTGGCACAAATGATCAGTATTTCCTTTTTCTAAAGCATTCTGAAATATAATCCCTGTAAATCCTTTTCAGACAGCTGTTGTCCTGTACAGGGATGTCCAGGAGCTAACTTCTACTTCCTTTTTAAGAGGAATTTGAGTTGCTTACTGATGGTTCACACCCATAATATTGGATAGTTGTGGGGCTCAGAGTGGGAGGCTTGAGGTTTGAGGCCAGCCTGGGCAGAAAAGTTTGCAAGACTTCAATACCAGCGAAAAATAGGATTGAAGGTGTGGTTCGAGTGGTTGAACACCATCCATGCAAACCAAGAGAGAGTCTAAGGCCCTGATACTGAGAGTTGAACTGAGAGTTCCAAGCCCTGATATTGGCACCAAAATAAATAAATAAATGAAATACAATGTACAGAAAATGGCCAGAATTACTTCTATGTTTTACCTAAATCCATCAGTTATTGACATTTTATTACATTTGCTTGCTTGCTCCCTGTAAATATTTTAGAGTAAGTCTTAAACACTGAATCCCTTTCCCACTATAATACTTCAATATGCAACTTCTGAAATTATCAAGCAGAAAATGTTAATGTATATACTATTACCTATTCTACATGTTTTCTTCAAATTTTTCCCGTTAATCCAACAATATATTTGAAAGGATTATGCTTCGGCACTGAGCTTGGGTGGCTCTTCAGTCTGCTTTAGCCTAATAAACCTGCTCAGCCTTTCCTTGTCTTTTATGACGTAGACATTTTGAAAAGCACAACCATTTATTTTTTTTGGTGTGGGTTCACCTGGCGTTTCCTCATGTGATAGGACATGACTGTGATCCATTACTGGTGAGGCTGAGTTGGATCATCTGCTTCAAGTGCAAAGGACCAGATTTCTTCATATAAAATGATCATTTTTCCCTTGGTGATTAAGTAACTTGAATGGTGATAGTTTGAAACCATGTAAATATCCTCTTCATCATCAGACTTTTGGTGGATAGAGATAAGAGTCTCTTAGATTTGTCTGCATGGCTGGCTTCAAACTATGATCTTCAGATCTCAGCCTCCTGAATAATGAGAATTACAGGCATGAGCCTGTAGTAGCCTCTAGTGCCTGGCTAACCACAACTTTTAACACATACAAATTATCATTGCTTGAGTAATTAATATCATGGCATATATAAAATAGAAATTATATTTTAATTCTATCATTTCTTCTGTAGTTATTAGTAATTACCCTGTTTAATAGACCATCTTGTCTCTATTTATATCTACTTACCTATTTTCTTTTTTCTAACTTTATTATTATTATTATTAAGTAGTTGTACAAAGAAGTTACAAATCTACAAGTCAGATTATGGGTACAATGCTTCTTGATCATTTTCTCTCCTGCCTTTGTTCTTCCCTATTTTCCTCCTCCTGCCCCTACCTTCAAATTACTTAGTTCATTGTTTTAAAGTACATTGGCTATAATAACTGCATTTACTCACCTTTCCTTCCTCCATTCCTGTGCCCCCCACTTTTTGCCCTCCTCCCCAAAATATGTTTCTACTTCCTGGTACTCATTTTGATAAACAGTACACTAGTTCCTTCCTAAGTATATATCTATACTGATCTACCCGTTTCTGTTTAAAGTCCACACAAACTCATACATTCCTCTTTTATTCAATGGGTTATACTCCATCAGTGTCATTACTTATTTTGCTGTCTATCAGGCATTTTTAATTTCTAAGACCACTCTCTCATTCCCCAATTGCTTTTCCCTTTTGTAACTGAACTGTTCCAATGGCTGACAAAGAAATTGATTTTAAATATTCACTTCTTTGCACCATTAGTTTTATTCTTTTTCCTTCTGTTCCACCTTGCTTGAACAAATGGCTTCCTGCATATGGCTGAGCATCAAGTGGTGTCCATCCATCTTAAAATACAAAGTTGGATGTAGACTAATGTAAACAGTTGGCACACTCATCTTCAGTTGTGTGGATTTTTCCAAAAAGGGTTCTCCCCAGACATGTGAACCAATTTTGCCTCCACATGCCTCCATGTGTGCTGACGGCAGCCACACTTGTAGGGCTGCTCCTTTTTGAAGAAGAGGGGCACTGCCATGGAAAGTCAACATCTCTTCACCTACAACCCTAAGATAGCAGTCTTCATGCTATCTTAGTGTTCCCAGCGTTGGCTTGTGGGTGAAACTATGGCTTCCGGTGTTTCTGTAGCTCCTGAGTAGGCCAGAGGGATATCCATGCAATCAAGTAGGGTTGGGGGGAAATTTGCATAGCTTTGCTACAGGCAATACTCCAAGGAACACTCCTTCCACAGTTTACATCCCACCTCCCACACTAGCTCTTTCTACCTGGCGACTCCAGGCTTCCAGTATTCCTGTGGCTTCTACAGGAGTGAGCCCCAGGCTGAGCAAAAGCCTTCATTGTTCCTCCATCTGTTTACCTCTTGGTATGTTCCTTTTACTGTCTGCTATCCAGACACTCTCACTCACAATTCCCACGTGAGAAGAGATCTCCTCACACTCTCCTCACTGTGGGGATTTACTTCCCCTTGAACTCCTGCATTTATTTCTATAGAATGTGGAGAAAGAATGGGGAGACAACTACAGGAGGTTCCCTCATCTTGATCTAGAAATCCATGCTTTTGTAACATGGTGGAGTGTCAATGACATTGACCAGGAGTTCTTATTCTAACTCCATCACACTTTACATCCATCTCTTGCACTCTCTTTCCTCAGTTCAATGGGTCCTCACAACTCCAACGTGTGGGACTTCCTTAGTGAACATTTTCCTATAGAGCTGACTCTGTGAGCATCATCCCTGACACTGCCTCCTGCCACCTCAATGCCTAATAAATACATGTTGGTGTTCCCTTCCTCTTTCTCACAATCCAAGAAATTTCAAAAGTTTTAAGCAGCAAAAGAATCAGAAGCAAATTATTCAGTGACAGCTGAAGGCTTCAGAGTATCCAATAATGACAAGCTTTCAGCCCTCTCCTACTTTAAAATGTCCTATAAACAACAGTGGACTCTCATCTTTCTTAAGAACCACCTTTCCTAAAGACACCACGCAAGCTCAAGTTGAATGCTTGGCATTAAAAAAAAGCTGCCAGATATTGCCACAGGGTGAGAACAAATTCATTCATCCAAAAAGAAGCTCACTCCCAGGAGCCCAAGGACATTTAGAACACAGTCCTTGCCTTCCAAGAACCTAATGACAATCCATCAGAGTTTCAATCATGTAGCTACATCACAAAGAAGCAGCCAAGTGTTTGCTGCTATAGATTAATATGATGATGCACATCCAATTGGTGACAATGATCCCCTTTGAGGGATGCAGTCTGTTATGGCCAAAAATACTGCCAAAGAATGGAGTGGAAAATGAGAATTTCATGAAAAAGGTTCATGAAGCACATGGCACAGACGTGGGCCAACCCACAGGAAGTGTGGTCAGGTAATAAAAGAAAAATGTGTCTAGGTAGTGAAAACAAGTGTCTTTGTTCACTTTGTCCTCCTTGTACATCCAGAAAGGACTTGCTAAAGTTCATCTAAGATGTAGAGCTTATGCAGAACATCTATTTGAAATGTTAGGCCAGTGTTAGCATTCATTCCCAGTATTTGTTCCTATAACACCAACAACCCTAGAACCTGGGAGTTTTTTTTTGTATCTTATAATCTTGTGGGTCAGAAATTAGGCTGAGCAATTCTCTTGTTTCACATGATCTCCATTAAGATCCTTTGGTAACCTCAGTGGCATTGAGTTGATGCATGGTTGGTGTGAAGTGTGTAAAACACCTTCACTCCTATGTTCAGAGTCATGGTGGTAGATTTAAGGCTGTGGTCAGCTGTGACTGTTGGCAGGAGAGCCCATGTGTGATCACTTCAGTAAGGCATCTATGTGGTGGCTCAGTGCTCCAGGAGGTGAGTCTAAACCATGGCATCACTTTCCTTGTGTCCTGTTTAGTCATAGAGCTGTCCAGACTCAAGAGAAAGACTTAATGGAAAGACTATTAATGTCTAGACTTAATGGAAAGACTATCAGAGAATCATAGACCACCACTGTATATTAAAGAGAAGACTAGAGGATAGAGTGCTATGTCATTCTACTAACAAGGATACTAGAATGGCCAGGCTTCTCTAAAGAGACAGAACCAATAGGAAACAGAAATCTGTGAAAGGGTACCTACTAGTGGAATTGCTTCACACCATTACAGAGCCTGAGGAATCCTGAGATATTGGTAGCATGGCACAGTCCAAATCTAAAGTCTGAGAATGCAGGGCTGCTGGTATAAGTCCTGAAGTGCAGAGGCCAGAGTCTGGCATTCTGGTGTCCAAGAGAAGGAGAAGAAGAATTAGGAGAGAGAGGCCACCTTATCTCTCCTTCATTTGTGTTCTATCTGGGACAATTCCTGAGGGAATGGTACCACCCAAAGCAAGGGCATGTCTTTCCTCTTTACTCCATTCAGACACACATGTCAGTATATACCCAGAAATAATGCTTTACTAGTTCTCTGGGTGTTCCTTAATCCAGTTACAATGACACCTAGAATTCACCATCACAGTTACTAATTCTCCAATTTTTCTAGGAGTAAGCAGTGAAAGTGAAGTTTAGCACTAAATTTTCAGTGCTAAAATCCAGAACCATCCCAAGCAAACTGGGTCAGTACATTACCCTACCTACTCAATGACATTTTCCATTCACCTTGACCTTGGACAGATTCAAAGGTTCTTGTATCTTCTTGTATATGTGTTTTTGTGGGTATGTGGTTCAAGGAGACAGCTCAGGAAATAGCGTTCAGAGACTAAGGTTGGAAAATACAGGGAGTTACAGGTAAGGAGAAGAAATGTGCTGTGGCAGATAAGGGAAATTAGGGAAGGAGTCTCCCACGTTATCCTTCCCAGTAACTGTCAGAGTTTATTATCATCCTCAAATTACATGAGTTCTAGTTCATCTTTTGCCATGACTACTACTGTGACTTTGGGAATATGCCTAAGCCTCCGAGTCCTAGTTTCCTCATCAAAAGCAGGGACATTTTGACCTGCTTCCCCCTTTTATTTTGGAACTGGGGACTTAACCCATAACCTTACACATGCTAACCAAGTACTTTATAGCTAAGTTACACATACCCTATCCTTTCTTTAATTTTCATTTTGAGACAGGGCCTCACTAAGTTGTCCATGCTGCCCTTGAACATGTGATCTCCCTGCCTCAGCCTCCCCAGCTGGGAGTACACTGCTGATGGCTGATGGGCACATCAACTGGGAAATCACATATTTATTCAATGTATTCATCAATGACTTGGATATTCCCTGATAACATAACAGAATTTGGAGACCACTTGTAGCTTTGAAAGAGACAATGTTTTCTATTCAAAATAAACATCAAATGATAAATTTCACAAGATGAACTTTAACAGAGAAATGAATATTTTGGAACAATGGTCAAGATAAATAACTCAAGTAAAAATGAGAAATGTGGTGGGACAGCAACACATTCCAAAGGAATTGGAAGGTTTAGTTGACTGGAAGCTGGATAAGAGTAAACAATGCCATGTGATACCTGATATGGATGTCAAAACAGCCTGGGGCAATTAAAGGGCATCCAGAAATGCATCAAGAAGGTACTCATCATCTTCTACCTGAGTTGGAGAAGCCACTTGTGGAGGAGCATTGGAGCACTGCAACACTTTAAAGAGGTTAAAAATCAACAGCTCAGAGGAGAACATAGAAGTTGCTGGTGCTTGACTCATGCCTATAATTCTAGCTACTAAGGAAGGTGAGAACTGAGGATCCTTGTTCAACACTAACCAAGGCAGACAAATCTGACACTCTTATCTTCAATTAACCAGCAAAAAGCTGAGAACAGAGCTGTGGCTCAAATAGCCTTTAGTGAAAAAGTCAAGCAACCCAAGACCCTGAGATTAAGCCTGACTACCAACACACACACACACACACACACACACACACACACACACACACACACACACGGTTAGTCTTGGAATGGTTAGTCTGACGGACTACAAATTCTTTGACTGCTGGACATATTTCTTTACTTAGAAGTAATAGATTGGTTCTATGTAGTCCTCAGAAAAAGAGATTTTACTTATTACAAAGGAATGATGACTGTGTCAAGGTTATGGATCTTCCCTTGGAACAGGGCACAGAATGAGAGCAGTTGGGCACTTGGAGAATATGTCAGACTACATTTTCTAAAGATAGTCATGTCACTATATATCCCATTCCATATGTTCTAACAGTGAGACATTATCACCCCATCCATGGTGTCTATTCTCTCCTGTGAACATGGGAAGACCATTGTAACTATCTTGACCAGTAGAGAAAACTATCATTCCTAAGTGACTTTTGAGGGTAGGTTATAAAACATATATACTTTTCTCCAGCTCTTTCTTTAGTCAGTCTCATCCCTTAAACCCAGTTGCCAGGCTGGAATAAGGCAAAGAGCCACAGGAAAAGGACTCTTGCACATGTTTTCACTATAGTTCTAGATAATTAAGTCTCCCCAGACAACAATCAGTGTCAACCACTAACATGGCAGCAAATGGGCCTTCTCCCATCTCTCAACCTTTGAAATTATATAGTCAAGGCTCTAGACATTTTGGAGTAGAGATAAGTCAAACCTGCTATGTGGAGTCTACATTTCTAACTCACTGCATTTCTGTACTGCCAGGTAATTTGTTGTGGCAATCAAAGTAACTGGAAAGACAAGTTTTATCCAAAAGACTATGGTGACCTCTCCATCCTATAGGAAGGTGGAGTGAGTCTGAATGATGGGTAAAGCTGGAGGTGAGCATGAATGTTAGGAGAGTAAAGTAAGGAACAAGATACAGGACAACTGGGATCAGAACATTCAGTAACTGAGTCTGAAGACTTGAGAGCTGAGGGGCATGCAGTGAGTGGACAATTACCTTACAAAGATCCTGGTGTGTCTTGCAGTAAGAAGTGGCTCTAGGTTAGTAAGACAGAGAAGACTGTCTTAGAAGGCAGTGGTAGACTTTTAGCCCATTTTGTAGGAAAGATCTGGACATCAGATGGTGACTGGATGAGATGATTGTCTTTAAGGTTCCTTTCAAAACTAAAATTCTATGAGGGAGTTCTTGGAAAACTGTAATACAGCAGATGGTATATATTGTTACTAATGCATACCTTGTGGGCCTAATAACTTCTGTTAAGCCTTGTGGGCTTCATAGAAACATAATAGAGCCAAGACAAGGATCTAAGTTATTCTAATATGGATAATGGATGCAAGGGGATTCCCTGATGCTGAGAGCAAGTTAAATTGCCACTCTTCCCTCCCCTCTGTTACACCTCAGACATCAAGCATCAAGAAAGAAGTTTCTGGATTTGGTGTTTGGCTTGCTGCTCTTTTTCTAGGAGCTTCAGATGTCTCATTAAGTTGTTGGTTTCAGATCTCTCCAATTTGTTGATGTAGGAACTCAGAACTATAAACTTGCCTCTGAGGACTGCCTTTGCTGTGACCCAGATGAGCTGGTAATTTGTGTGTTCATTTTTGTTGAATATCATGAACATTTGAATTTCCTTTCTAATCTTTTCCATGACCCACTGGTGGTTCAACAGTGTGTTGTTTAGCCTCCATGTGTTACGGGACATAGTGAAAATGGCAATGCTGCCAAAGGCAACCTCATTCTTCAGTGAAATAGAAGAAGCAATCCAAAAATTCATATGGAACAATACAAGAACCCAAATAGCAAAAACAATCCTTAGCAGAAAGAACAGGGCTGGAGGAATATCAATACCAAACTTCAAACTCTACTACAAAGCCGTAGTAGTCAAAACAGCTTGGTACTGGCACAAGAACAGACCTGAGGACCAATGGAATAGAATTGAAGACCCAGAAATGAACCCACAGACTTATATAGCCACCTAATCTTCAATAACAAAGCTAAAAAAATAGAATGTAAGAAAGACAGCCTCTTCAGTAAATGGTGCTGGCAAAACTGGTTAAACACCTGTAAGAAACTAAAATTAGAACCTTCTATATCACCCTGTGCCAGAATCAACTCCAAATGGATCCAAGACTCAAGGTAAAAACTCTGAAAACATTACAGAAAGGAATAGGAGAAACTCTAGGGCTCCTTGGCACAGGCTGAAATTTTCTTAATAAAGACCCAGAAACACAACAAATCAAAGAAAGGTTGGACAAATGGGACTGCATGAAACTTCAGAGCTTCTACATGGCAAAGGACATAGCTAGCAAGATCAACAGAAAGCCCACGGATTGGAAGAAGATCTTCACTAGCCATACAACGGACAAGGGTGTATTATCTAAAATATACTTGGAACTCAAAAAATCAAATCCCCCAACAATGAATCTTCAATAAATAAGTGGGCTAAAGACTTAAAGAGAAACTTCTCTGAAGAGGAAATAAGAATGGCCAATAGACACATGAAGAAATGCTCAACTTCTCTGGCCATAAAAGAAATGCAAATCAAAACAACATTGAGATTCCACCTCATCCCAGTTAGAATGGCTATAATCAAGAAATCAAATAATACCAGATGCTGGAAGGGATGCAGACAGAAGGGAATCCCTACTGCATTGTTGGTGGGAGTGTAAACTTGTTCAACCACTTTGGAAAGTAGTATGGAGGTTCCTCAAAAGACTCCACATAGAGCTCCCTTATGACCCAGCAATCCCACCTTTGGGCATTTACCCAAATGTTCACAAACAAGGCCATACTAAGGCTACCAGCACAACTATGTTTATCATAGCATTATTTACCATAGCTAAGATGTGGAACCAACCTAGAAGTCCCTCAGTAGATGAATGGATCAAGAAAATGTTTTATATATATATGTATATATATATATACACATATACATATATATATATATATGTATATATATATATACATATATATATACACACACACACACACACACACACACACACATATATATATATATATATATATATATATATATATATATATATATATATATATATATATATATATATGCCTCCATCAGAAAGAATGACATCGCCCCATTAGTTAGGAAATGAAAAGCCTTGGAAAAAATTATGTTAAAGTGAAGTAAGCCAGGCCCAAAGAAACGTAGATCCTATGGTTTCCCTTATTTGCAATAACTAGTACATGTGTAGGACAAGTAGCAAAGGCCAAAAGCTATGTACATATGACCGTATAAGATGATGTTAAGAGAAATGAACCCCAAGATAGGGACACAAATATTTTCTTTCTTTCTTGCTGTTGTTTCTAATGTGTTTATAATGTACCATGTGATTTTTTTTTGTTTCTTTGTATGTTCCTCCCCCTCGATATAGCTCCTGTTTTCACTGTATTTGATGTCGGTGTCCTGCATCTTGTATATACACTGTTCTAATTTGGGAGGGGAAAGGAAAAAACAAAATGCTTAAATAAGGATACAGGTTGACTCATTGTAACAATGAGATGTACAAAACACTATGTTGAAAACAAACTTTTCAAGTTAGGCAGTGGCTGGGGCTGTAGGAGGAGGTAGTTGTGGAGGTGGGAGGGAAGGGATGGTAGGGGGAAAACAAAGGAGGAGGCAACAATGCTCAATAGGAAATATACTCATTACCTTGCTCGTGTAACTATAACCCCCCTGTACAGCATTTTCACTATTAAAACCATACAAAAAATACCAAACCTCAAATTAAAAAAAGAAAGAAGTTTCTAATGAAAATGAGTGTAGATAAAGAAGATGAGGAGTAAGAGAAGTCCATATAGGAATCCAGTAATACATAAGCCAAGCATGTAGTCATAGGTAAGAGGCAATCCCAATTCATGGAGCCATATATGTGGAACAAATTATACATTATTAGAGGCTTTCCTAATTTTGTGCCATGTCTCTATTCATGTATTACAACAGCTTTTAATTATTTTTAAATTGGACTGACTTTTAACTTCTAAAGAGTATAGATCTGCTTCCTCTTGTTCCTAGTGATTAACATAATATCTGAAGACAGCAGCAACTTAATAATTTGTTTGATGAATGGGAAGAGAAAATAACTGGCTGAAAGGACAAAGACAGATGGATGAGTAGGTAGGTAAGTGGGTGAATGGATGAATAATTAATAGATGAACAAATAACAATTCTTCTTGGATCCTTTAAGGCTAGCAAACCGATTTCTTAAGTGAGGCCTTTGCTATTCTGGTTTCTTGAAATTTTGATGAGAACTTTCCTATGGTACTAAAAGGTAAGGGACTCTACATTTTATAAGGCTTTGACTATCTCTTAATGACTGCATAGCTGAAGGACTTTGTCTTCAGTTCTCCTTGTTCTCTTATCTCCTCCCTACGACAAGAGGCTAGGCTCCAAAAGCTTATTGGAGAGATATTTTCAAGAAGCACCAATAAGAGCAAGACAGATAAAGGATGGAACCCCAGGAAGAGTGCATTAATGAGTTTGCTGCTATAGGAAACTAGGGCTCAATCCCTGTGTGATGGAGAAACAGTGGAGAAGGTATCTCAGAGCTGGCTTAGCTAAGGAGAAAGGAAACCGGGTTATTTATCTATCCACCAGCCACCATTTTTCCTTGGGTGTAGAGGTGGCTTCTCAAAATGGTAACTCCTAGCATGTCTGGTCTGCTCCACATGCAGGCAAAAGAAGTGTCTATTACTAAAGAAAGGAGAGTCATGAGTACTTGGGGCATGAACCTATCCACTCATAGATAAGAATACTGATGGATCATCTGAGAAAACTAAAACTTTAGCCAACAATTTCCTCCCTTTTAATTCCTAATCCCTGCTCTGTGAAGTGAGGAGAGAGAAAATTAAGCCCCTGCCTGATGGCAGAGAGGATGAGGTCAATCCTGTGTCATATTAATTCTGTTTGGTATAGTAGGTACTGTTAAAAGTTGCACATGTCTTTGCTGTCATTTCTCAAGATATATACTATTTTCTTCCTACCCATATACAGTACTTACAACTCAATTAATCCTTCATCTTATACACTGCTATAATTTTTTTCACCAAAATGTCATTCACTAAAATACTTTTGCCTTTGCAAGATTCCTTGCTTTCTGCTTCTCTCTTCCACAGATCACTGGAGAGGATTCAATGATGGGAAAGAAACTGAAGGCCACACACAAAAACAAAAATATAAGGATCATGAGTTTAGAGCCAGCCTGGGCTGCATAATGACTTCCAGGCCAATCTGGGCCATAGAAGGACCTATTCCCCCACAATCCACCTGCCCCCTGCGAAAGAACCCACAAAGTAATCATTTTTTTCCTCACTTCACAGATAAGAAAAAAATTAAGGCATAAGAAAAGGTAGGGATTTTGGGGGTGGGGGTGCTAGGCCTTGAATTCAGGGCCTGGGCACTGTCCCTGAGCTTTTGTGCTCAAGGCTAGTGCTCTACCACTTGAGCCACAGCTTGACTTCTAGCTTTTTAACTTTTTTGGTAACTAATTGGATATAGAAGTCTTACAGACTTTCTTGTCCAGGCTGGCTTCGAACTGTGATCCTCACTCAATCTCCTGAGTAGCTAGGATTACCCAGGTGCCTGACATAGCTAGGACATTTTAAGAAGTCATTAGAAGCCAGCATATGTGGCTCATACCTGTAATACTTGCTTCTAAGGAGGCTGAGGTCTTTTTCCTTTATTTTTTTTTCTTCCATATATATTTTTTACTGTAAAAATACTGTACAGAGGGATTACAGTTACATGAGTAGGGTAATGAATACATTTCTTATCAAGCATTGTTAGCTCCTTCTTTGTTTTTCTCCTACCATCTCTTCCCTCCCAACTTCCCCAATTCCTCTCTCACCCCCAAGACAGGGACACAGTGATTTTTTCTTTCTTACTATTGTTTTTAACGTACTTAAAATACACTATGTGATTCTTTTGTTTCTTTTGTATGTTCTTCCCCCATGGTATAACCCCCGTTTTCACTGTATCTGATGCCAGTGTCCTGAATCTTGTACATATATTTTTATAATTTTGGGAAGGGAAGAGATATAACAAAATGCTTAAATAAGGATACAGGTTGACCCATTGTAACAGTAAGATGTACAAGACACTATGATGAAAACAAACTTTACAATTTAGGAGGCTGAGATTTGAGGATCATGGTTCAAAGCCTGCCCAGGAAGGAAGGCCCAGAAGACTCATCTCCATGTAACTACCAAAAAGCCATAAGTGAAGGTATAGCTCAAGTAATAGAATGCCAGTCTTGAGTAAAAAAGCTAAGGGACAGATCTTTATTTCAAGCCCTACTACAAGTACAAATAAGAAAATAATAAAAAAGAAGTCATTAGATTGTGAATGGGATTAAGAGCTTTATAAGACAGGCTTCAAGCAACTCGAACTCACTTGCTTTTCTTCCTTCTGACATGCAAGGACAGAGAGCACTCAACTCTCACTTGACTATTAGACTTACCCATACCTGAATCTTGAACATCTCTCAGCCTATATAAGTGTGAATAATAAATTTCTTTTCTTTATCAAATACCCAGTGTGTGGTATTCTCTTACAGCAGTACAAAGGTACTAAGAACCTAACCTTAAACCATCATGACAGAGATAGCTTTCTGCATTAGTTTGACAGTGCCAAACTGGTTTGCATCCTGTACAATGAGACATCTGTGGTTTCTTCCATCCTACTTCTCATTCCTTGGCTCAGGCCTATCCTGAGTTTTACTTCTAAACACCACTCCCTTAAGTCAACCCTTCACTCAATGGATTCATGGATTTTTGTACAGCTTGAGTAATCTCACCTGTCTGTCTCTCTTGTTTTCTTTTTTCTCTAGCTCTAACAGATAGTTCTTGAACAAAATAAATTATAAAAATTCAGGCCTGGCCCCAAAGTCTCATGCCTATAATCCTAGCTACTCGGGAGGCTGAGATCTGAGGATCATGGTTTGATGCCAGCCCAGGCAGGAAAGTCTCTGAGACTTATCTCCAATTAACCACCAGAAAACCAGAAGTAGCACTGTGGCTCGAAAAAAAATTTCAGGGCCACTCTTTTTTTTGTGTGTGTGAAAATACTGTACAGAGGGGTTACAATTATATGGGCAAGAAAATGAGTACATTTCTTATCAAGCATTGTAGCCTCCTCCTGTTTCCTCTTCCCATCCTCCCCCCTTCCACCCCCTCACCAAAGTTGTACAGTTTGTTTTCGACATAACGACTTCTACATCTCATTGTTGCAATGGGTCCACTTGTATCCCTATTTAAACGATTTGCTTTTCCCCTTCCCCTCCACAAATTATACCAACATCAAATACAGTGAAAGCAGGGGTTATACCATGGGGGAGGGACATACAAAGCAACAAAGAAATAGTCTTATAAATGTGTTAGAAACAATCACATGAAAGAAAAAAAAAACATTTGTCAGGGCCACTCTTGACAGTGGCTGTCTTTAAATTTCTCTAATACATATAAATTGCACACTTTCCTCCTTGTAGATCAGTAATTAAGCAGTATGCACTGTGAGTGGTGCAGGAATTCCCTCTTTATTTTCCAAGGTGTGCTTTCATTTTGTTTGTTCCATACTATAGTTTCTTCTTCTACATTCTCAGTATTGGCCCTTCATTATTAGTATGTGTAAAGTAGATAGGAGGTTTTCATTTTCTTGATAAACTCTGTCTACCAAAAATACCAGTACTCCTTAATTTACCCATCCTCCTGGGAATGATGTACTGTGCCAGGCTTTCTCTCTGCCTTCAGCTGGGTGGCATCTGCCATTGAGCCAGAGCAGAGAAAGGCACTGTTTAACATATCTGTGACCACAAGTGCCACTTCCTTATTGGGATCCAAGCTGAAAACAGGTTTCCCCACTGGACAGAATCCATGTGGCCTTCGCACCACTTGCCTCCTGTCCATACCCTGAAAAATACTTCTTCCACTGGGCCCAGATGAAGCCCTGATTGGTTGATTGATGGCCTGATCAGGTCATACTGAAAAACAAGTTTTACAGAATTTACTGATTGACAGCTACCCTGACAGAAAGTCAGTGATTCAAAAGTCCCTTAAAGATACCAAAAATAGAAACACAGGAATTGTCATAACTAGAAGAGACGGATGCATATTTTAAAATATAATAAACCCAACTCAAGTGTCAATTACTGAAACACACTGTGAAGAAGCATTTTTAAATGAATCAAACTTTGCCTTTACTCTTAGTTTGTGTTTAGACTTTGATGACTAATTTTTTGTAGACAAGTTATTTTGGAAACAGTTTAAGAATAGGATTGAGGGGGAAAAAAGACTAGGATTGGTTTCAGTTCAAATAAAATTTATCATTAGCATTCCTTTTGCCCATATATCTCTTCCTTTCTATCTTTTAGCTCCATGGTTGGTTAATTTTCACCTATTTCAAAGTCAAGGGATGCCAATGTGGTCAGAGACAGAGAGGTACTGTGGGAAAGGAAGGGACCACTGGCCTTGGGAACTTCAGAACAAGTAAAGTAAGTGTTCTCTCAAATACTTAGAAAGAAAATGTCTCGTTATAGTTCTTGGAAATTTATTTTACAAGGCTTTAAAATACTAAAGTCATGCCTTATTAAAATCTTGGACAAATGCCAAAGCGGTGTCTGTAGCTGCAAAAGCCTGTGAAAAATAAAAGATTCTGCCTCCTCAATCCATCAAAGTCCCATGTCCAGGAAAACAGACTTACAGCTTTCAAAACAACATGAATCCCTAAGTCACTACATTCTGGATACTTCTGGACTGCCATGGAATTCAGCACATTCTAAAGATCAGCTTCCTTCTTCCTGTTGATCCTAGTCACTAATACTTAAAAACCAGAACAGGAGAGATTATTCTATTTAAAAAAAAAAAAAGAATTGCTAAAGTCAGACATGACTGTCACTCACCACCCCAAAGTGTGACTGACACTTCTTAAAAAGTTGTTTTTTTCTTCCAAAACAAGAGTGATAAATTCTGCATTAAGTAAAAACATCAGCAACTCAGTCATTCAAACTTTTTGGCACATTACTTGTAGGGAAAGAGGTCTGGAAAAAGAAAATCGGCTAACGTTGAGCACGTTTATCTGAAGTAACTTTAGGTACCCATGGTTACCATCAATGCTGGGTATACAGTGTTGATCTTCAGGTACATAAAGATGCTGCCCAAGAAAGGAAAAAAAGTAAATATGATTTGATGTACTATCTTCCTAAGGCAAGATATTAGACCAGGATATTACAGACTTTCAACAGGAGTCAAACCTTCATTTTCACTAACTTGCTAAAAACACTAGAATCCAAATTCTCTGACCACTCTAGTTGCTCCTCTGCAAAATGAGAGCAGCATTCCATTAGAAAGTTCATGCATGGATCCCACAAAGACTTAATAAGTACCTTGTGCCAAATGCATTATCTGACACTGGAAATACAGGCATGAATGAAACCAAGTACCTTCATTCATATGGCTTGTAGATTAGTGCAGATAGATATAAAGCTAATCATAACATAAATAATTTATAATTGCAACTGTGATAAGTACTACAAAGAGGAAATATGAAATATAATACACACACACAATAATTCCCCAATGCCAACAGCAGCAGAAAATATGTGTGCAGATGCACTGAGGTGCACAGAACTCTGCCCTTTAAGGAAAGCTAAAGTAGAAAAACAGAGAAGAAACAATATAAGCAAGTACCCAGAGATAAGGCCAGAGCCCAAGCTGTAACCAAATTAGTAAGAGCATTATTGAAAATGGCAAGGAGCTCAGCTTTATCCAAATAGCAAGGAAAGCTATGATTGAGATTCCTGTTTGTCCATACCATCTGAGTTACACTTCTTCCTTCGTGTATGGAACCTCACAATTCCAGGCTGCCTCAAATAGAAACTACATTTCCCACAACCCCATGTGATTCAGTTCTGGTCAATGAGGTATAAGGAGAAATGGTAGAAACAACTTCCTGGAAGTACCATTAAAGAAGATTATATGTGCTTCCTTTTTCCTCTGGTGGAAATGCTGATATGATAGCAAGGGTTGAGTGGTTGCCTTGGACCATGAAGTGGAAGTCACATTCTGAGGACCGCAGCAAAAACAAAAACAAAAAAAGATAGAAGTCTGAACTCAAGGGGGCCACAATGGTCCAGATAGAGTCCCTAAGGTTTCTCCTACCCAAGAGAAAAATCACACTTCTGTTCAAACTGCTTTTGTGTTAGGCACCTGTTATCCTCTTATTTGATATTGCTCTCATTTCCTCAAAATACAATTGAAAAATGGTCTTTACGGATCAGATTATCATCTCTTCCCCCCCCCTCCCCTAGATTATCATCTCTTAAACCCAAAAATTTCTGTGTTGGTTTTTTTTTTGGGGGGGGGAGTCATGGGGAGTGAACTCAGGGCCTAGGTGCTATCCCTGAGCTCTTTTGCCCAAGGTTAATGCTCTACAACTTTGAGCCACAGCTCCATTTCTGTTTTTTGAGTGCTCAGTTGGAGATAAGTGTCTCACAGGGATTTTCCTGCCCAGTCTGGCTTTAAATGGTGATCCTCAGATCTCAGCTTCCTGAGTAGCTAGGATAACACATGAGCCACCAGCACCAGGCTTTCCATGGCTTTTTTTTTTTTTTTGGACACATCTGAATATGTCATGTAAGAAACAAACATGAGCAAAACTTGTTTACTTTATTATCATTTTTAACTATTTTTTTTCATTTACTTGATCATTTGGTATCTGAGATACACACACACACAGACACATACACAAATATTACTTCCTTATAGGTGTTGATAAAACTCCCCTTCAATTTTATGCCTGCCCTAAAATCTAATTTCTAATTTATCATTTAGAAACAGGAGGTAGTGGATAGTAAAATGCAGATGACAGGTGAAAACAGCTAAGGAAGAGCTGTTGTTAATGACACTGAAGGAGCTAATAAAAGCAGAATGTATTTGGTCTAAGGAAGCAATTGCAGCTCCCACATAGTGAGCTTGAATAATGCCTCCACTTCAGTCCTGAAACAAAGTATCAGCCCAGCAGGAAACTTTAGAGAAAGCTTTTATTTGTTCAATTCAATAATAACTAGGATTCTGCTGACCTAAGCAGACAACTCCAGCAAAGTAAATAGGCAAAGATCATTTCCTCCCTTGAAATCAGGAATTAGCAGGGAAAACTCAGCCACACACTAGGCTTCAAACACTGTTATTGCCAAAGTTAGTCCCCAATCTTGAGTTTATCATTGTTGCTGGGATCTTACTTAAAAATTGATGCTTGGGCTTTGCAGGAGAGAAACCTGATCCTATGTTAGGATAACTGAAGCAGAAAATGTCCCTACAGTTGTCTTGAATTCTGTCTATGAGCATGTGTCAGCTGAAGGAGGCACACTGCAATATCCCTGGTGAGGCGTGGTACTAGGAAGGAAAGGACTATTTTGGAGCAGCTCTGTGCCAGAGAGTTTATGCCAGCAGGTAAATAAGGAGCAGAGGAGTTTGTATATTATGCAAACTATGTGTGAAGAAAGATGCATGCATATACATATAAGATGTCCTTTAAAAAAACTTCCAAAAGAAGAACAAGCTCTGAGAGTAGAGTATAGGAGTTAGAGCTTCTTATAACACTCCAGTACTGTTCAAACTGTCATTGTGAGAATATATTGTTTCCATGGCTTAGAAACTAAAATTAAGAAATTGGTAAAATTGACAAAAGGGTAAATCAAGAAATTAGGTAGCAATATAGACAAATATTAAGTAACTATCCTTGGGTATATACAGAAGGAAGTTACTAATAGTAACTTATTTCTTCTATAATGACTTGTTTCTTTTTTTCTATTTTTATTTTTTTATTGTGAAAATACTGTACAGAGGGGTTACAATTACATGGGCAAGATAGTGAGTACATTTCTTATCAAGCATTGTTGCCTCCTCCTTAGTTTCCCCATCCCATCCCTTCCCATCCTTTCTCCATCCCCCCACTCAATCCTCCCTGCTACCCCCCAACCAAAGTTGTAAAGTTCATTTTTCAACATAACGACTTGTACATCTCATTGTTGCAATGGGTCCACCTGTATCCCTATTTAAATGATTTGTTTTTCCCCTTCCCCTCCACAAATTATACCAACATCAAATACAGTGAAAGCAGGGGTTGTACTGTGGGGGAGGGACATACAAAGCAACAAAGAAATAATCTTATAAATGTGTTAGAAACAATCACATGAAAGAAAAAAAAACATTTGAATACATATCTTTAGGGTTCATTTCCCTAACATCACCTTATCTGACTTTTTCTGCTTGACTCAGACATATACTAGATATTGCAAATAAGGTAAACAATGGGACCTATGTTTCTTTGGGCCTGGCTTACTTCACTTAATATAATTTTTTCCAAGCCTTTCCATTTCCTAACAAATGGGGCAATGTCATTCTTTCTGATGGAGGCATTGAATTCCATTGTGTATATATACCACATTTTCTTGATCCATTCATCTACTGAGGGGCATCTGGGTTGGTTCCATATCTTAGCTATAGTAAATAGTGCTGCAATAAACATAGTCATGCTGGTAGCTTTAGTGTGGTCTTGTTTGTAAACATTTGGGTAAATGCCCAAAAGTGGGATTTCTGGGTCATAGGGGAGCTCTATGTGGAGTCTTTTGAGGAACTTATAATGACTTCTGTTTCTAAACCTAGTCTAGGTTCAAAAGTAAAAATGAATCAAAACAAATAATTACTTCTATCTGACCTAGTATGAAAGGTCCTAGCCAATACAGGAAAAGAAAATTACACAGAAAAGTTTATGCTGTGGTAAACACAAAGTAGTCTTTCTTTATTTCTAGTTTTTGATGTGTACAAAGTATAATCCAGAGACTCTACACAAGAATTTTGAGGAGCTGAACATATTCAATACTTTTTAATAACATCAAAACAAATTCCATCCCTTCCGAAACTGGAGGTTCTTCCATTGGGTACTGGGAAACCTGTAGGAGCACCAACTCCAAGCAAAGTGTTCCCTGTCCGGGAGCCACTAAGTGATTGAGAGCATGATAGAGCAGGCACTCTCCCATGCCGACCACTTGGAGCACCCCCTTATGGGGAGGCTGGCAGAGCCTGCCCCTTCAGAAACCTCCCACAATATCCAATATCCCGGGAGGCCCAGAGACCTGAAGCTACTCTCCCCAGCACTGAGCAGCAGAGATATTTCCAATTGAACAAGCTGTTGGTGGATCACATTCCCGGAGCAGCTAAGGCTCTGTACAAGCTGCCGCAGGCCAAGCACTGGCCACTTGTGGGGAGAACCAACCCCAGGCCAATGCACAAACAAAATCCTGTTCACCTGTGGTGAGCGTAACCCATCCAAAGCCCCCGCCTATCTGGGAGGCCTGAATCTAACCTTCCCAGCCCATCCTGCAGACTGGACCCAGCTCCTTTCAGCTAGCCCAGGGCTGAGGGTGTGCACAGTTGCTTGCTAGTCCCAGGCACCAAGAGTGGGCTAGCCTACCCAGTGTGAACTAGCCCAGGCCAAGCGTGGGCCACTACCATCTGGGTGTGAACAAGTCAAGCTCCGGATGGGACTCAAGACAATCTCAGAACCCAAATGAACATAAATCACAATGAAAATATTACAAGATTCATAGACAAGGCAACAAAGCAAATCCAAAAGCCCACAACAACACAGAGTGGGACCCGAGTGAGAGTGAAGAAGAGATGGAAGACACAAGAACCATTAAGAAATGATGACAATTGACCAAAGAAATAAAAAGGGCAGTGCAAAAGCAACTTCAAGAGTACAAAAAAGAAATCACAAAGGAAATCCAAGACTCCAAAAAAGAGATGCAGAAAAAAATATACATGGTAAATATCGCATTAAAAGATTAAATTAATACCATCTTAAGAGAGAAAATCTCACCCACCTAACAGAAGCATATGGAACCCCTGGTAGACAGGATCCAAGTAAAAACATTTTAGACACATCACAGTGAAAACACTTGAATAGCAAGGAGTTGATTTTGAATGCTGCAAAATCAAAGAAGGAGCTATATTACAATCGAAAGAAAATCAGAATCACTACGTACCTCTTCACACAAGACCTCAATGCAAGGAGAGTCTGGAATGGTATTACACAAGCCCTAAGGATCAATAACTGCCAACCCATACTGGTGTACCCAGTGAAGCTATGACTATTAGATGGTAAAACTAAAACTTTCCATGACAAACAAAAACTAAAGGAATTCATGAACACTTAACCAGCACTATGAAGAATACTAAAGGGAGGAACAATCTGAAGAAAACAAAATCAAGGAAACATATCCAACAAAAATCACTAGAAGACCAATTTAGTAATCACAGTAAGAGGAAAGAAGCAAAATACAGGAAACAAGATAATGTCAGGAAACATGACACCTCTCTCTATAACAACTGTAAACATTAACAGACTCAATTCTCCAATCAAAAGAAAAAGAACAGCAGATCCATCCATTTGTTGTCTCCAAGAGACCCATCTCACAGCCAAAGATAAAAATAAATTCTCAGTGAAGGGATGGAAAAAGATCTTCCATGCAAATGAACCCTGCAAAAAGGCAGGAGTGGCCATATTGATATCTGATAAAATAGACTTCTCATTAAAACCAGTAGAAGGAAACAAGGAAGGTCATTATATATTAATAAAGGGAGTGATCCATGGAAACCACAGTGGTCAATATCTATGCACCAAACAATGAGCACCCAAATACATTAAACAAATACTCTAGGACTTACCAAACAAGATAAACACAACACAAAAATAGTGACACACACACACACACACACACACACACACACACACACACATATGATACTTTCCAGAGGGGTTACAGTTATATGAGTAAGGTAATGAGCACATTTCCTATTGAGCATTGTTACCCTCTCCTTAGTTTTTCCCCTACCATCCCTTCCCTCCCCTCCTATTCAACTCCTCCCTCACCCCCACCCCCACCAAGTTTTAAAGTTCATTTTCAATATAGTGTCTTGTAAATCTCATTGTTACAATGGGTCAAGCTGTATCCTTGTTTCAGCATTTTGTTATTTCCCTTCCCCTCCCCAAATTAGAAAAATGTATATACAAGATTCAGGGCATCGGAATCAAATACAGTTTAAATAGAGGTTATACCATGGGAGAAGAACATACAAAAGAAACAAAAAATCACATAGTACATCAAAAACAGCGACAAAGATAAAACCTCTTAAAAAGATGGAACACTTCATGAATTTGCGTGTCATCCTTGTGCAGGGGCCATGCTAATCTTCTCTGTATCGTTGCAATTTTAGGATATGTGCTGCTGAAGTGAGTACTAGTGGGAGCTTTTTAACACAACACTGTCATCAAACAACAGGTCAACCAAACAAAAGTAAAGAAGACTGAACTAAATGACACCATAACTCAAATGGACTTAACAGTCATCTACAGTTTTCCACCCCAAAATGACCCAATATCCATTCTTCTTGGCAGCTCATGGAACATTCTCCAAAATAGATCATATCATAATTCATAAAAAGAACCTAAGCAAATACTATAGGACTGGCATAATCCCTTGCATTCTATCTGACCACAGTGGAATCAAACTTAACAACAAAACATATTGTAAAAATTACTCAAATACATGGAGACTGAACAGCACATTAGTGAATTAACACCTGGGTCACAAAAGAAATGAAGGAAGAAATTAGAAAGTTCTTACAACTCAATGAAAATGAAAACAGATCACAATGGAACCTTTGGGATATAATAAAAGTAGTACTGAAGAGAAAGTGCATAGCCCTAAGTGCACACATAAAGAAAACAAAAACAGCTCAAGTAAATAACCCAAGCTTTTCCATGAAATAGAAGCAGAAGGAGCAATCCCAAACTCTCTTTATGAAGCCAGTATCACGTTCATCCCAAAACCAGGTAAGGACCCAACAATAAATGAGAACTACAGACCAACTTCTCTGATGACACAGATGCAAAGCTCCTCAATAAAGTATTAGCCAACAGATTCCAGAAACAAAATTTAAAAATCACAATTATAAAACCAGAAACAAATTTAAAAAATCATAATTATAACCAAGTTGTCTTCATCCCACAGAAACAGGGGTGGTTTAACTAACACAAATCAATAAATTTAATTCACCATATCAACAGAGTGAAGGTCATGAACCATATGATCATCTCAATGGATGCAGAAAAGGCCTTCAACAATATTCAACACCCATTCATGTTTAAAAGCTCTGGAGAAACTAGGAATAGAAGGAACATTTCTTAAAGCAATAAAAGCTATGTATGATAGACCAACAACCAGTATCATACTAAATGGGGAGAAACTAAAATAATTTCTCTTAAAATCAGGAACAAGGCAAAGATGCTTACTCTTTCTATTCCTCTTCAATATAGTTTTGGAATTCTTAGCCAGAGAAATAAGGCAAGAAAAGAACATTAAAGGGATCTATATAGGGAAAGAAATCAAACTATCCCTATTTGCAGATGACATGATCTTATACCTGAAGGACTCCTAGAGCTAATCAACCACTTCAGCAAAGTAGCAAGATACAAAATTAACCCACAAAAATCAGTGGCCTTTCTGCATGCCAACAATGTAACGCAGAAAGGGAAATCATGGAAACAACCTCATTTGCAATTGCCTCAGAACAAAATACCTAGAAATTAACTTAACCCAAGATATAAAAGATCTTTATAGTGAAATCTATTTAAAAAAATCTAAAGAAATCAAAGAGGACATCAGGAAATGGAAAGACCTTCCATGTTCATCTATAGGCAGAATCAATATTGTGAAAATGGCCATACTGCCAAAAATGATATACAAATTCAATGCAATCCCTATCAAAATCACAATGATGTACCTTACTGAGATAGAGAAAACAATCCAAATATTCATATGGAACAACAAAAGATCTAGAATAACTAATGCAATTTGAGGCCAAAAAAAGCAATGCAGGTGGCATCACAATACCAGATTTCAAGTTCTTTTGCAGAGCCATAATAACAAAAACAGATTGGTATGGACACAAAAATAGATCTGAAGATCAATGGAACAGATTAGAAGACCCAGAAATAAAATCACATACTTATAGTGATCTGATATTCAACAAAGGAGCCAAAGATATACAGTAGAAATAAACATAGCCTCTTCAACTATTGGTATGGGGAAAATGAGGCAACCATATTAGAAAACTGAAAGTGGATACCTGCTAGTCACCATGCACTAATATCAACTCAAAATGAATTAAAGACCTAAACATCAGACCTGAAACTCTGAAACTATTGCAAGAGAGAGTAGGAGGGACACTAGAACTTATAGGTACAGGCAGGAACTTCCTGAATAGAGTCCCAAGAGTACAGGAGATAGGAGAGAGACTTGACAAATGGGACTCCATTAAAATAAAAAGTTTCTGCACAGCAATGGACATAGCTACTAAACTAGAAAGACTGCCAACCAATTGGGAAAAGATCTTTACCAGGAATACATCAGACAAAGGCCTACAAAAGTACCACATAAGCAGAAAAGGCCGCAAGTGACACTGTGGCTCAAGTCGTAAAGCACTCATCTTGAGCTGAAGAGCTAAGGGACAGTGCCCAGGCCCAGAGTTCAAGCCCCAAGGATCAATAATAGCAATAATAATAACAATAATAATAATGTTATTTGCAGGGAAATGAATGGAACTAGAACAAATCATATTAAGTGAGGTAAGCCTAGATCAGAAAGACAAATGGCATATGTTCTCCCTGACATGTTGAAGCTAGATTTAAAATATAACGGGACATGACAAATTATATAGGATTCTAGACACAGACATACAGTTAGACCAAAAGAGGACAGTCTTAGGAGAAAATCACCAAGTTGTAATACCCAAGTGCTTCTTCATATGCATATAAAATAATATACATATTGAAACAAAATGCAAAGATATGGAAACAAAGGGCTTTTTTCTGAAGTTTTTTTTTCTTTTCATTTTCTGGTGACTCTGTATTCTTTACCTTAAAGGATTTGGTGAATTCAACGTATACATCTGAGGGAAGTAAGGGGGACACAAAATCAGTGGAGAATGGGTGAAAAGTACAACAGTGGTACTTACTAGCTGCACTGGACATTGATGAAAGTGAACCATGTAACCCATGGGAGGATGTAGGAGGGAGGGAATGGGAGAGAATGAGGGAACATATGATACTATACAAAAGGAAGGAAATGTACTTATTACCTGATGTATGTAAAGGTAACCCCCACTGTATATCACCTCTAAAACAAAATAAAGTTGTTAAAAAATTCCAGTTCCAACAAATATTTAAATATGGAAAGCAGAAATTTAAGCCTGTCTGAGACAATCTGCAATTATAGCTTTATAATCTTGGAATAAGGAAAGAATTGCTTTAAGATGCAAAATACAGACAGTTCCAATGAAATTAAGAATTTTTGTTCATCAAAAGGTACTAAAGAAATAAAAAGCGAGGCCAGTATTTGGAGATTTTGCAATATATACAACTGACCAAGTGTCAGTATATCACTATATAAACAACTTTTTAAAATATCTCTATAAAAAGAACTTTTACAAATAAGAAAAAGACAAATATATCGAAAATGGACCAAGCTCAGTAATTTCTAAGAGTTTTTTTTAAATGATGTCTCTCAAACAAGTGAAAAAATGCTCAATTTCAGTGGAAATCACAGAAATATAAAGTAAAACCACACTGAGCTAAACTGTAATGTTACTTTTACAATTTAGTAAAACTTAAGAAATGTGATACTATTTAATGTTGAAAAGATGATGGAGCAGCAGAAGTTCTAACACTGTTGGGTCAGGCAGTATGAACTAACACAGTCCACAGTCATGCTGGAAGACTATTTGGCATTATCATGTAGGGTTGAAAATTTGTATTCTTACAACCCAGAAACTCCACTTCTATCTAGGACCTAGAAAAGAATCTTGCATCTGTGCATGTGTGTACAGAAATATTCACAGCAGCCTTGTATATAAAGGCAAAAATTGGAAATGACCTAGATGTCATCAGTGGAATGAGTACATAATTATGTTATATTTATATAGTGGAATGAATGGATCTCAAAAGGGTCAAATTTAGTGAAATAAGTATGTTATGGAAGGATGCACACCTATGCCAATCATACTTGCATGATGAATTTTAGTAATTAATCAAAATGTAAAACAAATCAATATATTATTTACAAATATGGATGCATATGATCAAGCTATCATAAAAGGGAGAAATATGCAGATGAAAGGAAAATGTGACCCAAAGATGCAATGAGATAACACTTGGTACCCACTAGGTTGGCTGTAACTGAAATGACAGAGAGCATCCAGCATTGGTGGGAATGTAAAATAGCACAGTAACTATGGAAAACAGCCTGGCAATGTGGAAAACAGTTATTATTGTATGACCCAGGTATTGAAACACTCCAAGAGAACTGACAAGACAAACCTAGAGAAAAGTTTACACAAACACTCATAAAAACAACATTCATAATAGCTAAAAGTGGGAGTCACCTAAATATCCATCAACAGATAAAATTATGGAAAATCTACATAATGGGTAATTATTCAATAATTTAAAAAAAGAATAAGCCAGATACTGATGGTTCTAACCTGCAATCCAACTAAGCTACTCAGAAAGCTGTGATCTGAGGATTCTAGTTCAAAGCCAACTAAGGCAGAAAAATGCATGGGAGAAGGGGACCAAGATGGTGACAGGACAGTAGAGAAACACCACAGCTCTCTCCAACCAAAAAGAGAGCTCAAATTCTAACACTTAAATTTCCCCGAGACCAACAACAACAAAAAGACAAACACCCAGAGAAAAACAGGAGGCAAAAACAAAACAAAAACAAAAACAAAAAAGAAAGAAAGAAAAGGAAAAATTTCAGAATGGAAAAGTGCGAAGACTCCTTCCCTGAACCATTGCTGGCTGTATAGCAACGTGCCAAGCCGCAGCCAGCCTGGCCCGGCAGGGGCTGCTGGAGACCCTGGAGACACAGGGGGTCGTCTGCAGATCAATGGCACAGAAGATGCCTGATTGCAAAGAAAGAAACCTCGGAGCTGGGAGACTGCACAAAGACCCCTCTCCCACCCCTCACCCATGCAGCGGAGCGGCTCCATCCCACCAAAGCCACTGGGCCCCACAGCCCTGTGGGGGAACCCCAGAACTACATGGGTCTGCCCACAGAACACCAGTGCAGAAAACCCTCAAGGTACTGGTGCTGATCCAGAGAGTGCAAACAGAGACAAACTTCAGTGCTCAGAACTTTCAAGGAGAAATCCACCTCACCTCTCGGCTGGAGGCAAGCCCAGTACACCCCAAGATGCCAACCTGGACAGCAGCAACAGAGGTGGAGATAGGAGAAACACTGACACAGAGCTGCCACTGCCTGGCCCAGCCCACAAGCATCTCAACCCAAGGCAGATTACAGTGGCAACCAGCGACCTACATCACACAGAAACAACAGGTGGAGAGTTCCCAACTAGCTCCAGGATGAGTAACCTGCAGGGGACAGCATATCCCCTCTCAAGGGAGACCAGAGTTGGCAGGAACCCCCAGATCTTGACCCAGACCCCTGCCCCAACACCTGGACTACAGGTTCCACTAAAACTAGGAACTGTTCAAGAGGTCCACCAGCCCATGGAGACATCCAGATGGCCAGGGTAGATCAAGAGCACCCCTGGAAGGGAGCTAAATGCCCAAGCTGGGAACAGTGCACTTGGGTCACAACAAGCAACAGCATTAGAAACGCAAACTGTGTACTCCAGGCTGTGTAACCCAGACTGGATACACAGCAACACAGGTCCAACTGGCCCCAGGAGGGGGACCAGGAGCCAGGCCTGGGGATCGGGTGCCTGAGCAACATAACCAACTCCTCCCGATTGAAGTCAGAAGCTGAGCACATGCCTCAGCAGAGCAGGGAAATCAGGGAACCATACCCTCTGGGAATCTCACCCAAGACAGCAGAAGTCCTGTCCAGGGTAGGAGAACCACAAGCCCAATCCACACCAGAACCTGACCCATATATCCCAGGCCAGGGATTGGACAACTCAGGCCACCAGCACCTGATAATAGTCAGGAGCTCAGGCTGGTAAGGTGGCTCAGTGGTAGAGTGTTTGCCTTGCATGCATGAGGCACTGGGACCAATTCCTCAGCACCATATACGCACAAAGGGCCAAAAGTGATGCTGTGGCTCAAATGGTAGGGCACTAGCCTTGAACTGAAGAGCTGAGGAATAGCACCCAGGCCCAGAGTAAAGGCCCACAACTGACAAAAAAAAAAAAATCAGGAACTCATAGCAGACTCTAGATGGGAGAGTATATCCAGCACACCCAATCTCGCCAAGAGCACCTGCAGGAGTCAAACAGGAGCAGTCTAGGCTGCTCAGTCCTTATAAAGCTGGGAACTGCCAGTGATCTACACCAGACAGCCCAGAGTCCTATGTGGTTCAGACTAGCAGCTAGAGGTCAGCCTTTACCCCAACAGAACTGAGACCAGGTACAGACTCTCTCAGACAACCCAGGACTGAGAACAAGCTCCATCAATCGATCCAAGAACCAACCCAGAACCAAGCAAAGACAGCCACCTATTGACCAAAACAAAATTTCAGACTAGTTTCCAATAATCCATGAATCCCCATGTGAAAATCACAGAGAAAAATTACAAGGTTTATCAACCCCAGGATAGCAAGCTACCCCCAAAAGCCAGCAGCCACCCAGGGGAGAGCCCCAGTGGTAGCAAAACAGGGATGGAAGACAAATGCTGCATCCAAGAAATGCTGGAGGCAATGACTCAAGAATTAAAGCAAGAAATAGATCAGAAATTTACAGAACACAGAAATGAAATATCAAAAGAGATTCAGGATTTCAAACACGACACGCACACAAAAATAGATGCAGTACACACCTCACTAAAAGGTGTGATTAATACTCTGAGAACCAACATAAAATCCATAAATGGATCAATTTCCTCTATGCAAACCACAATGGAAGCCATAGTTAACAGAGTGAACAAAATGGAATTTAGAGTGTTAGATACAGAAGACAGAATACACCAACTGGACCAAAAAGTCACAGATATGGAAAAAATCACTTAAATTATGCCAAAGGGAAATTCAAGAGCAAGCAGACAGTGCCAAGAAATTCAACCTTCATATAACTGGAGTGGATGAACGTGAGGAATATCAAAGCAAGGGAATGCAACACCTATTCAACAAGATTATCAATGAAAATTACCCCCATCTTAAAAGAAAACATCTTACCTACATAACAGAAGCATACAGAACACCTAAGTCCAACTTAGTAAGCACAGGAGAAAGGAAAGAAGAAAAACTTAGGAAAACAGGAAACACAATGCACCTCTCTATAATAACCATAAATATTAACGGACTTAATTCACCAATCAAAAGAAAAAGAACTGCAGATTGGATCAGAAAACAAGACGCATCCTTCTGTTACCTTCAGGAGACTCAACCCACAGCCAAACATAAAAACAAACTCAGAGTGAAGGGTTGGAGAAAGATCTACCAAGCAAATGCCCCCAGTAAGAAAGGAGTAACTATCCTAATATATGACAAAATGAATTTTTCATTAAAATCAATACAAAAAGACAAGGAAGGACACTACATATTAATACAAGGAACAATCCAAGAAGAGGATATTACCATTATTAATGAATACTCCCCAAACATAGGAGCACCCAAATATGTTAAGCAAATACTCTCAAACTTACAGAATAAAATAGATCCAAATACAATAATACTAGGAGACTTTAATACCCCACTCTCAACAAAGGACACCAACCAGATGATTGGCAAAGAAGCTACTGAATTAAGTCAGGCCATATTTCAAGCCGAACTAACTGATGTCAACCGAGTTTTTCATCCTAAAACAACACAGTACACGTTCTTCTCAGCAGCTCATGGAACTTTCTCCAAAATAGACCATATCATAGTTCATGCAAGGAACTTAAGCAAATACACGGGGATTGACATAATCCCCAGTAGCCTATCTGACCACAGTGGAATCAAGCTAGTTCTCAATAACAAAACATACTGCAGAAATTACTCAAATACATGAAAATTGAACAGCACACTTCTAAGCAACACCTAGGTAACAGAAGAAATTAAGGAAGATATTAAAAAGTTCCTACAATTCAATGAAAATGAAGACACATCACAAAGAAACATGTGGGACACAGCAACAGCAGTCCTGAGGGGCAAATTTATCATCCTCAGTGCCCACATCAAGAAAGAAGAGACAGACCAAGAAAATAATCTCAGGTTGCAATTAAAACTGCTAGAAAAACATGAAAAATGGAACCTAAAGCTACTAGACAGAGCCAGATAACCAAATTAAGAGCAGAAATTAATGAGATAGAGAATAGGAAAATTATAAATAAAATTAATAAAAAACTTGTTTTTTGAAAAAATAAATAAAATTGATAGACCTTTGGCAAGATTAATTAAGAAGAAAGGAAACCCAAATTAACAAGATTAGGAATGCCGCAGGAAAAATCACAACAAATACCCAAAACATCTAAACAATTATAAAGAACTATTTTCAAAAGCTATACTCACTAAAGAAAGAAAACCTAGCAGAAATGGATGCATTTTTAGAGAAATACAAGTTGCCCAAACTGAGCAAAGAAGAAAAAATCAATTAAATAAGCCAATATCTTACAATGAGATACAGGAAGCAATCAGAAGTCTTCCAACAAGGAAAAACCCAGGACCAGATTGATTCACAGCAGAATTCTATAAGACCTTTAAAGAAGAACTAATATCCATACTCCTCAAGCTCTTCAGAGAAATAGAAAAAGAGGAAGCTATCCCAAACTCATTCTATGATGTCAATATCACACTCATCCCCAAACCAGGCAAAAACCAAACAAAAAAAGAACTACAGGCCAATCTCCTTGATGAACACAGATGCAAAGATCCATAACAAACTTCTAGCTAACCGAATCCAGAAAAAAATTTAAAAAAAAACATACGCTATGACGAAGTAGGCTTCATCCCAGAGATGCAGGGATGATTTAACACATGTAAATCAGTAAATGTAATCCAATGCATCAACAGATCCAAGGTCAAGAACCACATGATTATCTCCATTGATGCAGAAAAGGCTTATGATAAGACACAACATTCATTAATGTTAAAAGTTCTGGAGAAAATAGGAATAGAAGGAACATTCCTTAAAACAATAAAAGCCACATACGACAGACTAATAGCCAATGTTATACTTAATATGGAAAATCTACAACCAAGTCTCCTGAAATCAGGAACAAGGCAAGGATGCCCACTGTCTCCACTCCTCTTCAATATAGTCCTGGAACCCTTAACCAGGGAAATAAGGCAGGAAAAAGACATTAAAGGGATCCGCATAGGGAAGGAAGAAGTAAGTTAAACTATCCCTTTTCACAGATGACATGATACTATACCTTCCTGATTCCAAAAACTCCACCCCCAAACTCTTAGAATTTATAAACAATTTGGGCAAAGTAGCAGGATCCAAAATCAACCCACAAAAATCAGTCACCTTCCTGAACACCAACAATGTACAATCAGAAAGGGAAATAAAGGAAACAACCCCTTTCACAATAACCCCTGAAAAAATTAAATACTTAGGAATTAACCTAACCAAAGATGTAAATGAACTACTTAACAAAAACTATAAAAACTTAAAGAAAGAAATTACAGAGGACACCAGGAAATGGAAAGACCTTCCATGCTCTTGGATAAGCAAACAATATAGTGAAAATGGCAATACTGCCAAAATTAATATACAAATTCAATGCAATTCCTATTAAAATCCCAATGATGTACATTACTGAAATACAGAAAACAGTCCAAAAATTCATATGGAACAACAAAAGACCTAGAATAGCCAAAACAATTCTAGGCAAAAAAAGACAACATGGGAGGGATCTTGATGACAGACTTTAAACTCTACTATAGAGCTATAATAAAGACAGCTTGGTACTGGCACAAAAACAGACCCAAAGACCAATGGAATAGAAGATTCAGAAATAAAACCACATGCCTACAGTCAGCTGATACTTGACAAAGGAGCCAAAGACATACAGTGGAAGAAGCACAGCCTCTTCAACTACTGGTGTTGGGAAAACTGGGAGGCCACATACAGAAATCTAAAAGTAGACCCCAGCCTGTCACCATGCACTAACATCAACTCAAAATGGATTAAAGACCTTAACATCAAACTTGAATCTCTGAAACTACTACAGGACAGAGTAGGAGAGACACTTGAACTTATAAGCACAGGTAGGAACTTCCTGAACAGAGTTCCAAGGTCACAACAAATTGGAGAGAGACTTGACAAATGGGAATACCTCAAAATAAAATTTCTGTACAGCTAAAGACATAGCAACCAAGCTAGAAAGACAACCAACTAACTGGAAAAAAAGTATTTACCAGCAATATATCAGACAAGGGGTTAATATCCAGTATATATAGGGAACTCAAAAGACGAATCTTTCCCAAACCCAACAAACCAATTACTAAATGGGTAAGGGAACTAAAGAGAGACTTCTCAGAAGAAGAGATAAAAATGGCAAAGAAACACATGAGGATATATTCACCATCCCTGGTTGTGAAGGAAATGCAAACAAAGACAACCCTGAGGTACCACCTTACCCCAGTCAGAATGGCCCACATCCTAAAGTCAGCGAATGACAAATGGCAGGGATACAGAGAAAGAGGAACCCTATTACACTGCTGGTGGGAATGTACACTTATATAACCACTTTGGAAAGCAGTCTGGAGGGTCCTCAGAAAGCTAAATATTGACCTCCCTTATCAACCAGTCATACCACTCCTAGGCATCTATCCTAAACAACCAGTATACGAGGACACATGCACCTCCATGTTTATTGCAGCACTGTTCACAATAGCCAGGATATGGAAACAACCCATATGTCCCACCACAGATGAACAGATCCAAAAATTATGGTATCTACACACAATGGAATATTATGCAACCATTAGAAAGGACAAAATAATGGCATTTGCAAGGAAATGGATGTAGCTATAAGAAATCATGTTGAGTGAGGTAAGCCAAGAACAAAGAGACAAACAGCACATGGTCTCCCTGATAAGTGAATGTTATATCTAAAATATAAGGTAATATGACAAAGTTAACAAGACTTGAGAAACAAAGGACCTCCACTCATCTGGTCAAATCACTACTAAATAACCCCATGCTGCTGATCACACATATGGTATATATGTGCATACCAGAGGGAAACTAGGAGGACATAGAACTAGAGGGAATCAAGGAAAAACATACAACAGTGGGACCCATCAGCTGCACTTGACATCCATCAAACCGAACTAAGCAACTCAATGGCAGTGATGGGAGGGAGGGAATGAGTGGGAAAGAGGGAACAGCTGACACTATGCAAATAGAAAAGAATGTACATATCACCCAATGTGGAAGAAATAACTGTATTGTCAAAGCTCATAGAACTCATAAACTTTATAGACCATGATAGAAAATTTGCTCCATGAAAGTTAGAAGGTGTTTGTGACTTTAACTATCCCACAATACTGTGAAATTTGGGAAATTATGTAATCACTTATCACAATAAAGAAAGAAAAATGCATAAGACTCCATCTCTAATTAATCAGTAAAAGACTGGAAATGGAAGTGTAGCACAAGGAGAGAGTGAGAAAGCCAAGTGAGGGCATGAGACCCTGAGTTCAATGCTCAGAATTTCCCTCCACCAAAAACAAAAAGATAAAAAAGAATGAGCTCTGATGTAGGTTACAACAAGGGATGAAATCATGGTAGATGAATAAAACCAGGCAAAAAAAGATTAAGATTCCAATTGTTTGGAAGTACTTCAAGGAGACAGATGGAAACACAGAGTTGATTAGTGATTACCTTGGGTGGAGCAGGTAGGAAAGGAGGCCTGAGAAGTCACTGCTTAAGAGTACAAGCATCATTGGGGGATGAGGAAAATGTTCTAAAATTTGTGAGGATGACTACATAACTCTTCAACTATCCTATAACCTACAGAATTGTACCCTTGAACTGGTTTCATTGTAAGGTATGTAAATTACAGCTCAACAAAGCAGTTTTTTAAAAAAGAAAATAATAACAAGGAACAATGCAGAATAATAAGAGTTCCGGAGAAAGGGGAATGGAATCAGGGAGGAACCCACAGAACATTCCATAGAAAGATGCTTTTTATTAAACTAAATGATGTCACATGTAAGAATGTTGTATTATACTTCCTCATGCCAAAGAGTTAAAGGATTTTCATGACCTATAAGATCATTAAAAAGTTTAACTTTTCTAATATTAGTAAGACAATAATCACAGTGTTATACTTACACCTATGAAATTACTAAGAGCTGGCATTTGTGTGATAAAACACACACTCTTATACACTGCTGGATTGTGTGCGATGATATGTGTCATGAGCCTTAAAATATGCATGCTCTCTGCCCAGTATTTCTACTTATAGGAGTATATTTATATCCCTCTCCCCTGGAGTTTGGGCTGCCCACTGACTTGCTTTAGCTTGACAAAATGAAGAAGTGATGCATTCTGGACTCCCAAGCCTAGGATTGCTTGGTAGTTTCCATTTTCTTCCTCCTGGAAGCCAGCCATGAAGCCATACTACACTTAAGTGAAGCTCAAGCTACACTTAAGATGATGAAAGGCCATGGTAAGAGGTCCTGGAGGAGAGACTATCTTGGATGGTGTGGCCTTTATCTAGCTCCCAGCTCAAAAGAATCATGAGCTGATGCCAGCTGTATCATATGGAGCCGACTTTCTCAGCTGAGCCCACAGAATAGAGAAGTAAATCCTTATTGCTGGTTAAGCCACTTTGTTTGGGGTGATTTGTAATACAACAATAGGACACAACAATATCCCAAAGAAATAATGAAAGACATGAACAAATATTTATTCATGAGTTGTTCACATTAGTAAAATTGACAATAGCCAAAGGAAAACCAAATTTATCTAAAAGCTGTGTTGAAATTATGTTGTTTCTTTGGCTGCTTAGTATTCACCTCTCCAGAATCCTAAACTTCTTTTATGCAATATCCAGCTCCTCATTTTCAGCCAGTGTGGTTCCAATGAGGGTCCCCTCCACTAGCGGTGGACAGATGACTCAGTCCTGACACATGATCCATCTGGAATTGGTTCAGGATGAGCCACAAATCATTCAGTGTGGTCACGATTGCAGTGAATTCCATTAATACATAAACATTACAGGGAAGTGTTCATTCTTTCAGGACTGCTTATGTGATTGAATATGAACTAGGTGCAGTGGCATATGCCTGCAATCCTAGCTACTGGGAAGATCTCAGTTTGAGCCAGTTGGGGCAAAATGTTCCTGAGAACTCAGTCTCAACCAATAAAAAAATATTTCGGTGGTTACATAATATTTCATAGCGCATCATCTTGATTATTCTCTCTTCCCTTACTTTGTGCTGTTCTAGAGATGAGGATAGTGATTCATGCCTTTAATCCCAACTGTGAAAGAGTAAATAATGCAAGACTTAGACAAAAACAAAGGAAGGAAAGAAGGAAGGAAGGAAGGAAGGAAGGAAGGAAGGAAGGAAGGAAGGAAGGAAGGAAGGAAGGAAGGAAGGAAGGAAGGAAGGGAGGAAGGGAGGAAGGGAGGGAGGGAGGGAGGGAAAGAGGGAGGGAAAGAGGGAGGGTAGGCAGATAGGCAGGCAGGCAGGCAAGGAAGCAAAAAGGTTAGAGGACATAGTTCAAGCATTACAGTGCCTGAATAACAAGCACAAGACCCTAAGTTCAAACCCCAGCACTGAAGGAAAAATAATAATATACCCAGAGCATAGAAATTAATTAAGTGAACACACACAACAATAAGTAAATATGAGAGATGAAGACAACTATGTTTAGTGAACATCTCTGGACCCAAAAGCTCCTGGACTTTCTGGATACACAAGTCAACAAGTTTGTTTTGTTTTGTGTCTTAGCCAACTGAATTGTGTTTGTGTTTCTTGCAATCAAGATTCCTGACCAATGTGAGGACTATCTTAGCCAGACAGTTTTTTTTGCAAAGGAATAAACATCCACTCAAACCAACTCAAGAAAACAAAAGTAAGGAAGCAGCTCAAAGGGTTCACAGAACCAACATTTCTCATACCTTCATTTAAATGTTTCTATATAATTTCTTTTTGTTTTTATACCTGGCTTATTCAGTCCCTGTCTGAAGAGAGCTCATCATAGTAACTTTAACTTCAAGCCTTTAATTTATTTTTAAACTTATTTCCCTACATCTCCAGTAAGGAGCACAATCTCAGTATTCCTATGGTAGTCACTTGTGGGTTTTGTTTTTTGGGTTTTTTTTTTCAGTCATGGGTCATGGGTGCTGTCCCTGAGCTCTTCAGCTCAAGGCTAGCATTCTACCACTTGAGCCAGAGCACCACGTTGATTTTTTGAGTCAAAACCACAAAGACACAACCTCATCTCCATCAAGAGGACTAAACATATCTTTTTTTTTTTAACAAGGTAGTCACAAGTGTTGGTAAGAACTCTGAGAAACTAGAAACCTACAATCACAAGTAAGAATACAAACCGGGTGTGGTTCCTTGAGAAAACAATGTTCCATGTCTCCAATAAGTTGAAAGCAGAACTTCCATATGGGTCAGGAATTCCACTCTGATAATGTAACCAAAAGAACTGGAAACAGGAACTCAAACAAGTACCTATTACCCACATGTTCTGCCATTGCTATTCACAAATGGCTAAAATGTAATAGAAACAGCCCAAATTTCTAGCAGCTAAAGAAATGTGATTCCCTTATAAAATCAACATTATCCCGCCTTAGAAAGAAAGAGTTGATGCAGACTACAATACAAAGTGATCCATTCATAAGAAGCCATCTATTACATGATTCAACTTATATGCAATATCTAAACTAGGCAAATCCATACAGAAAGAAATGAGATTGCTGGCTGCTAGGAGGAAGGGGCAGTTGAATAATAACTGCTTAATGGCCACAAGATTTCCTTTAGAGATGATGAAATAATACTGCAAATAGGTAGTGGTAGAGGTTGCTCAGCATTCTGAATATATTAGATCCTTTTGAATTTATGCTTTTAAATGGCAAGTTTTAGGCTATATATATATTTTATCACAAAAATAAGTTCTCTTAATGTAAAAATCCATAATTTAACAGCTGGGTGACACAGCTGGGTGGCTCATGTCTGTAATCCTAGCTACTCAGGAGACTGAGATGCAGTTTGAAGCCAGGAAAGTCCATGAGACTTTCATCTCCAATTAACCACCAAAACACCGTAAGTGGAGCTATGACAGCTTTGAACACAAAACTCAGGGACAGTGCCCAGGTCCTGAATTCAAGCACCAGGACAAGTACACACACACACACACACACACACACACACACACACACACACACACACACACACACACACACACACACACACACACACACACACACACACACACACACACACGCTTACAGAAATGATATTTTAAAAATTTGTGTGTCAGTATTGGGACTTGAACTCAGGGCTTAGGCAGTATCCCTTAGCTTTTCCCTCTCAAGGCTGGTGCTCTACCACTTGAACCACAGCTCCACTTTCTGCATTTTTAAGTGTAAAGGGAAATAAATGAGAGCTGGATATAATGGAGCACACCTGTAATCTCAGCTATAGAGAAAGCAGAGATAGGAAGATTAAGACCTGAGGATGGCACTTACCTGAAAAATAAACTGAAGCAAAAAGGGCTAGAATTGTGGTTCAAGTTGAGTGTTTACATGAAGCCCTGAGTTCAAACCCAGGACTACTCCAAAATAGAAGTAAATTTCAGGAAGCAAAATATTAACAGCAATATTTTCTAGGTCATGAGATTTGATTGATTTGAATTTTCTTTTTTAAAGTATTATCCAAATTTCCCATTATGATTATATTAACTTTATAATCAGAAAAAAATCTGTTTTAAGTAAATAAAAACACAATCACCCGGGTAGTGCTCACCAGAAACAAAATCATCCATTACTAGTGTTCACCAATGTCTTCTTCCTAAGTACGAAGGACAGTATGCTTCCCAGGCCCCCTGCAAGTAGGTGGGACCATGTGACTAGTTATGGGTGATGCACAGTGAGCAGAAGTTGTGTGTGTCACAGTAATGTTTATTTATAACTAAGCAACAAAACAACTGCAGCAATGGCTTACAGCAATAACAATCATCACTTAGCTCACACATTTACAATAGAGACATCTAAACTCTGTGCCATCTTATCATCTAAGAGTAGCCTAAAAGCCTGGGGAGTAGGATCATGTAAAGCTGGCTGTCTCTCATATCTGGCAATCATTGCTGGCTCTGTCAGCAGGGGCTTCAGCTGGAGCTATTAGCTGGAACAACTACACATGACCCCTCTGTGTGGCTGCTTGGCTCTAGGTCCCTAGTAAGACAGAACAGATCAGCTAGACAGAAGCTGTGTCTCCTTTGATGACCTCACCTTGGAAGTCACATGATGTCCTTCCTCAAGTCCATACAGATTTAAGAGAAGGAAATGGGACCTACCATACTCTTCAAAGGAGTATTAAAATCACAAGATAGAAAGAGAATGTGGGATGAGAGATACTCTTTAGGCCATTTTTGGATAATAATATTTTCATTTTATTTATTTATTTTTATTGTGAAAATACCGTACAGAGGGGTTAGATAATAATATTTTCTACCAGCAGGACATGATGTTAAAGTCCACTGGGAGCCTTTTTACAACCCTTCAGCTCTTGCTTCCCCCATTGATGGTACAAGGACCACACTGTGAAATGGTTCAAATGTAAGGAGTAGACTAGATGACTAAGTAATCAGAAGATGGTATGAAAGCCCTGGGGCAGGACCAGATATCAACATTGTACAGGAAAAGGCCCATTCCTTTGCAAAAGTCACACTGATAGTCCTCTCTCTAAGCATGCAAGATAGTTAGTAACTATAAATACTGAATTAGTGCTGTTATAACTATTATTACTGAATTATGCTGTTTCTAACACCCTACCTAATACCTTACCTTGTCCCAATTATTTCCTGATCATATGAGCATTACTAACACGTTTTTATTATTTCAAACCACTTTCATGCAAAAGTGGACAAATAATCCCCAGTATCTATTGTCACCTGCGCATGCACGCGCGTGCGCGCGTGCGCACACACACACACACACACACACACACACATACACACAATCATGCAAGCTTGAATTCAAAGTGCAAAAGAAGTACAACTATGTAAAGATTTTTTTGTTGTTGTTGTTGTTGTGGGGCTTGAACTCAGGGCCTGGGCGCTGTCCTTGACCTCTTCTGCTCAAGGCTAGTGTTCTACCACTTTGAGCCACAGTTCCACTTCTGGTCTTCTGGTAGTTAATTGGAATAGGAGTCTCACAGACTTTCCTGCATGGGTTGTCATGGAACAGTAATCCTCAGATCTCAGCATCCTGAGTAGCTAGAATTACAGGTGTGAGCTATCAGCACCTGGCATGAAGATAATATTTAAAGTTCAAAAGAAAATATTTAAGAAATTAATCTGGATACCATCAGTATTATGGACTTTTAAATAAAGAATATTCATAAGATAAAATATGAGTTTAAGTACTATTTTTCCCACTTTTTAAAGAATTGTTAGCCGAGCACTGGTAGTTCATGCCTATAATTTCAGGGGGCTGAGATCTGAGGATCATAGTTCAAAGCTAGCCAGGGCAAGGAAAGTCTGTGACTCTTATCTCCAATTAACTACCAGAAAACCAGAAGTGGTGCTATGGCTCAAGTGGTAGAGTGCTAGCCTTGAGCTGAAGAGCTCAGGGACAGAACTTAGGCTCAGAGTTCAAGCCCCACAACTGACAAAAAAAAAAAAAAAAAGAATAGGTAAGTAGTTTTACAAAGGAGTTGCCATTCAACAAAGCAGTTGATGAATACAATACATCTTGATCAATGTCAACCCTTGCATCATTTCCCCCCATCTCTCCTAAACCCACACCTACCCCTCACTTTTCTTAATTTTGTAGGATATGCATTGAATGTTATGATTGTATTTCCCCCCTTTCTCTTCCATTTGAATACCCTCCTCTCCTTTATTCATTCCCCCTTTCCAGTAACATTTCCTGGTGTTTATTTTGTTGGACTGTGAGTTAGCTTTTCTAAGGAATTAGACCATTTGAGTTCTCCCCTGAATCTACCCTCAATCAATACACCATGTACACTTGGATACCACCCTGAAGTGTTTATGTATATATTTATAAATTCTGGCTTCCACATATGACAGGAAACACTCATCCTTTGTCTCTCTGGGCCTGGTTTCCTTCACTTAACATGAGTTTTTTCCAGGTCCACCTCCTATTATTTGCAAATGATGCAATATTCTTTCTAATGCATGAGTACTATTTTCTATTATTAGACATATTAATTACAATTATGGATATAAATTCTTCTGAGATGCAATGCTAGTAAAACCTATGGAATGCTCACTAAGCAGGAACTCTTAGTGTTTTTTTCCTTTAAGAGCATATTGTCAACATATGTGTGGGGAAAAAGCAGGAGGATATACTTGTTAGAAAGAACACAACACTGTAGAAGCCTCTGTAAAACCCAGGAGTAGTTTATTAAAGGAAATTTTGGGCACCTAGAAAATAATCTTTAATATTTGAGCATGGTACAATAGTGAGACTGTATGTTAAGAGAAAGAATAATGACCCAAAAATGCTGGGTAGCTGAACTGTGTGAGTCAACATGACAAATCTGTTCAGTTTCTCTCCATGATGGAGTAAGGCCAGGGAAGACAGGGCATCATCTTTATGTCAAAGCAAACAATCCAGAAGAGACAGCATACTTCTACCTCCACCTGGAAAGATCTAACAAAGAAAAAGAAAACTGTAATTGTTGGAAACATGCTAAATCAGCCCAGGTATGGAAATGATTAAATATGTTATTGTTCTGTTTGTTCTTTAAGAACATAAAAATTATAAATGTCTTTTCAAGACAAAAAAAAATCTCTGAATGCCATCTCATAGAGAAATCTATGGTAACCATGTGTACCCACAGCCCACCACTCCCACTATGTTGATCAGACTTTAGCTGAGGCTTTTTACAGTCTTGTGCTTGAGATAGTTGCACAGGGGCTCGGGGTCTATGGAAAAGAAGTGAAGCCCAAGAATATGTCCTAATGAGTGAGTTTCCACCACTGTGAAAATGAGGAAACTAATCTAGAGTCTTAATCAGGCAAATCAAGTTGGAGGTGGATGTTACAAGGTCAAGCTAGTGGGGATTCTAGGGTAGTCAGTAGTACAGGAAATAGAGAAAGATTATTGGTGGGCCTAGTGTGAAGGAAGTCTCAGAATGAAGAAAAAGCCAGCCCCCAAATTTTCTTTGTCGGGAGTCCTTGTGTGGGAGCAGATGGTTTTTTGTTACATTTCTTCTTTGCTTAGTATAAGAGGATAAAGACTAGAAAGACAAAAAATTCTAAAAAGAAATCAAAATCTGCATTAAAGCTAAACACAAATTGTGAAATTTTGCATATGTTTAAAAGCTATTATGAGTTAAAATGTCCTTTCCCACCTTCCCACTACTAAGGCATGAGTAACAATCTCAACCTCCTGAGATCGAAGGATTGCAGTTCCAAGCCAACCCCAGGCAGTAAGTACATGAGACTCGTATCTCCAATGACCTGCAAAAAGCCAAAAGCACCCAAGCCCTGAGTTTCAAGCCCCAGTACTTGCAACAAAAAAAAAAACAAAAATAAAAAATCCAATCCCAAACAAAAGCCTTACACAAATGCTCAGCTTCACATGGATTATTATTCATATAGTAAAAAAGTAGAGGGAGTCCAAATGCCCATCAACATATGAATGGATAGGCAAAATACATTAATATATAGCCACATGGTAAAATATTATTTGATAATTTAAAAAAGAGAAGAATGAAATACTGATCCATACTACAACATTAATGGACCCTAAAAACATAACTCTAAGTAAAAGAATACAGACATAAAAGATTAAACAGCATGTAATTCCATGTATATAAACTATTGGAATAAATACATACATAGGAACATTAATATTTGCCTGGCAGGGGAGATGGGCAGAGACTCGGGATTCTTTGGGGGTAATAAACATGTTCTGAAATACACAATGATAGTGACTGAACAGCCCCATGAATATACTCACATGCTAAAACCACAGGACTATAAATTTTATAAAAGGTTGCATTTCATGATAATGTGGACTATATCTCAGGGTTATTATTTTTGATGTCTATAATGAATTTTGAACTTTTCTTCTTTATGAGTTTCTTAACTAAAAAGTTAATATATGCTCATTTGAAAATATCATGCTTTCAGGGGTTTGTAATGCACAAAAAAAAGAATTCAATACAATTTCCCACAAGAATTTGAGGGACACGGCCAGGCACTAGTGGTTCATGTGCTTCTCTGAATATTAAGATTTTACAGAAATGTATTTTTTTTCTTTTTCTTTTTTTTCAGTTGTAGGGTTGTCTTTGAGCTCTTTTGCTAAAGACTAATGCATTACCACTTTGAGCCACAGCTCCATCTTCCAGTTTTCTAGCGGTTAATTGGATATAATAGTCCTATGACTTTCTTGCCTGGCTGGCTTTGAACTGTGATCCTCAGATCTCAGCCTCCTGAGTAGTGAGCATTGCAGGTGTGAGCCAGACAAAAATGTATATTTTAATAACCGTTACAATTTGTTTTTCTCTAAAAATACATCAAGACCATATTCTTGCGTCAGTAAATGTAATTCTACCTCCGTTTTGTTAGTACACTATATGAATATAAAATAACTTAGTTTACTACTTTTCTATAGATATACATTAAGGAATTTCCTGTTTTGTTTTGTTTTGTTTTTTGGTCTGTCATGAGTGGGTTTTGAACTCTGGGCCTGGGTGCTGTTCCTGGGCTCTTCAGCTACAAGGCAAGCACTCTACCACTTGAGCCACAATGACACTTCTGGTTTTCTGGTGGTTTATGGAAGATAAGAGTCTCACGAACTTTCCTGCCCAGGCTGACTTTGAACCACGATCCTCAGATCTCAGCCTCCTGAGTAGCTAGGATTACAGACGTGAGTCACCCGTGTCCAGCAGTTTTCCTGTTTTTTATACTTTTAAAAACAAGCTTCAGTGAGCTTGCTTCATCTGTAATTTTGATACTTTTCAATAACATTAAATTATAATGCCCTATGTACCTACCTTTTTGAGCATTGCTATTGTCCTGCACTGCTCATTTATTTTCTTCACCTGCTTTTAGCAGACCTCTCATTTTTAGTTTGGACAACTTTCCATACAAATCAGTTTGCCTTATTACTCTGGCCATCATATTCAGTTCAACAGGAAAACCTATGACCTATGTAGAACCAACCATCAGATCCCTTTTCTGGAATTTTCTATAGAACCTGGGGAAAATGAGTTATTTTATTGCTTGGAGATAGTTCCTGGAGACATAAGAACCTGCAGCTCTGTAACTAGACTATTTCTTATTTTTCTAACCAGAAAAGTAAGAATGAAACCATTGCACAGAGAAAAATAGGGTAACAATGATCTAAGGACATCACTCAAGACACTGGATCTATCCCCCCACCACCACCCCTACCTGTTTCGGCTTTCTTCCCCTAGTAATGGAAAGGCTAACTAGTCAATATATTAATCTGCATCATTTTGCATTTGATATCAGAGCCAGGATTCCTACTGGAGGGCTGGCTCTGGCTGTGGTTGCTTTCTAGTTGGTGTTAAAAGAAAAAGGCTCTAGGAGCTCACATGCATGCAGTCAGCACAATCCACAGTCCCTAACCACCTGACTGTTCAGGGAAATTGCTTCCAAGGTCTCCTAGCAACCAAGTTCCCTTCCTATTCTTCATACACTCACTCACACCTTTTGTCATCTCTCCTTTTTAAGGTATAGCTTAATGTGTGTGTTTGGGAGGTAGAAAAGAAGATACACAGTATAATTTATTCTACAACCTGAAGAGCAGGGACCCTGGGCCAGGGCTGGCCTAACTTAAAGATTCAGAAATTTCAGGTCTGTTTGTTGTCACTGTATTTGATGTTGTCACTATATTTGATTCCAGTGCCTTGCATCTTGTATATACATTTTTCTAATTTGGGGAGAGGAAGGGAAATAACAAAATGCTGAAATAAGGATACAGGATGACCCCTTGTAACAACAAGATGTACAAGACACTATGTTGAAAACGAACTTTACAACTTTGCAGTTATAGGGGGCAGGGAGTTGGGTCAGTGGGGAGGGAAGGGATGATAGGGGAAAAACAAAGTAGGGGTAACAATACTCAATAGGAAATGGACTCATTACTTTGCTCATGTAACTGTAACCCCTCTGTACAGTATCTTTACAAGAAAAAATATATACATTAAAAATTTCAATAGAAGAATAAAAATAGAAAGAAATTTTGCTTTGGTGTTTAAACACTTGCTGGATTATATCAGTAGTTATAAATAGTAGCTTCTGTATTTAATCAATTTGCTATGTGATTTGATTTCTGGTGCAATACCTATTCCTGATTTGCAGAGTCACCTTCCCCAGGCAATCTCACACAGCCTTTCCACTGTGTCTGAAGGTGACAGGGTGCTGTGCACAGGGCCCAGACTTTTCTCTTTCTCTTCTACAAGGCCACTAACTCATCATCCATTACAAGCTAACATCACATGGGAGACTATTGCTTTATTATATGAATTTTAGAGACACACAAATGTCTAGTCTACAATAGTTTCTGCATATTACTAAAAGATTGTTCATATTTGCAATTCACATGATATCTGCAACAACCATGTTATAATAATACAGGTTATATCAATTACATATCATTTAGTCAAAAGTTAAAGGACTTTTTCAGAGTCACACAGTTAAAAAGTAGACAAGGAATTCTCCCACTTATGAACTAATTTACATGGTCTGCTGAGCCTGAAGGCGTTTAATAATTCTTTTAGTCATATGCAATGTCATATTAAACACATTTTGTTTGTCTCTCTCTCTCTCTCTCTCTCTCTCTCTCTCTCTCTCTCTCTCTCTCTCTCTCTCTCTCTCTCTCTCTCTCTCTCTCTCTCACACACACACACACACACACACACACACATACACACACACACACAGGGAGGACCCTTTCCTTCTGTCTCAGTTTCAACAGCAGCTTAACAGCTTACATTGAAATCAATTAATAACCAGAGTGCATGAGTCTACACTAGGAGAGCAGCGGAGCAGGATGTTAGAAAAATTGGTGTCACCCATTCTGTGACATTGGTGCCAAAGGCTTACTAGAGTCTGAGATGCTTTTATCCTCTAATTCTCCTTTTATCTACCCTATCAACCATCTTTAAAGTCTATTTCATCTATCATGCATGATCACGATCACTGAATCCTAGGACTGTATCCTTGATGATTTTTCCATCTATGGTTGCCAAAAAATACTGACACTCAGTTAAATTTGAGTTTCTGATAAACAGTGAACAATGATCTTTCTTTTATTCTTTCCATCCTTCCTTCCTTCCCTCCCTCCTTCCCTCCCTCCCTCCCTCCCTCTTTCCTTCCTTCCTTCCTTCCTTCCTTCCTTCCTTTCCTTCCTTCCTTCCTTCCTTCTTTCCTTCCTTCCTTCCTTCTTTTTGGCAGTACTAGAGGTTTGAGCTTAGGACCTTGTGCTTGCCAGGCAAATGCTCTAACACTGAGGCCACACCTCCAGCCCTACAACAAATTTTTAAGAATAGGTCCAATAAATATTTTAGATGTTCTTATTTATATCAATTTAAATGTTATAATTCCAAGAACATATTTTTGCTTGTTTATTTTGTGCCAGACCTGGGGCTTGAACTCAGGGTCTGGAGGGCTTTTTTGAGCTTTTCTGCTCAAACTAGCACTCTACAACTTGAGCAATAGCTACACTTCTGGCTTTCTGCTAGTTAATTGGAAATAGGAGTCTCACATTTTCCTGCACAGGCTAGCTTCAAACTGCAATCCTCAGATCTCAGCATCCTGAGTAGCCAGAATCATAGGCATGAACCACCAATGCCTGAGCCACCAGTGCCCCAGTTCTTTATTTACTTTTAATTTACTTATTGGCTGGTATTTGCTATTGTGGTAACTCTATCTCTGTCTGCCTCAAGTTCCTATAGCTGGCAGAAGAAACTTTTGAGAATGCAAAGCCCGTCACTTCATGCCCCTGCTTAATCTTCAATCTGCCATTCATTGCTCTGAGGAAGAAAAAAATCTCATGAACAGTAAACCCTGCAAGATCTAGTTCTTGAGGGTAAGTTGGTTGGTTTCTGGAGACAAATACTTAGGGCTGTCTTAACTGGAAGCCTTCCTGGCATCCAGATTATAAACAAGAAACCCAGTGTATTTCCTCATTGTGTCTTTTGCTTATTTTCCTAGACCTTGTGGAAACAGTGGATCTCTAGTCCCTCATTCCTTGAGTTTTCATGTAGGCAGTCCAACACTGGTATAAAACTCCTCACCACTTGTGGAGGAGCTTCAATTGGTGAATTTAGGATACAGATCTGGGCATGCTTTTCTGTTCCGGCTCACTTGAACAAGTTGCTGGACTGTAATTTTCTACACCTACAAAGCAGGTTGATGGCACAGATCAGCCCCTATAACCTAGGCTTTGTGGGAAAGAAGTTAAGACCAATTCAGGAGCAACATATTTATCAAGTTCAGTTAGCCATACTCATACTCTTTTATCAGATATGAAAGTGATCCGTCTATTTTTACTTCCTGTACTCATGTTCCTTAGATGTTAATCCAAGGTGGCGTGTATACTAATTATTAACTTCCTAAAGCCTCCTAAAGCATTCACTAAAACTGACATTTTATATGATTGTGTTTGTTTAGTTGTTTCAACACTGTGCATAAGGAACCATCTGTTTTGCTAACTGCTGTACTGCAAATACCTACTACTGAACTGGACTTTGATTTCTGTCTTTTCAATATTGAGATGACTAAATAATAAGCAGTAACTTGTTGCTGCTACCCATATAATTCTGAGTATAAGTATGGTCTAAAAGTGGGATACTAATTGCATTTGAATTCTCATCACTTCATGGCAGCTGTTTGGATCTCTGTATTGAGAAGTTTGCAGAGGCTCATTGTAAAAGTGCACTATGTTCACTGAGTACTGCCTGCCATCAATGCCACAAACAGCAGAATATGACAGCTTGCATAGATTTGCTCCTCTTGGTTGGGAAGTATCTTCACTTGTAGCAAGACCTACCTGTTTGGATGAGATTTGAGCTGCTGTTTTTCTCTGCTGTTTCACTCATTTTACAGCTCAGTGAGTCCTGCAAGAACAGCTGCTCTTGGCTTCCTCACTTTTCCACTGGGTCCAATAAAGCTTCAGTAAGTAGCATCCACACAAGTTGTTAGCGATGATGTCACAGCCCATAAATCTCACTACAGTGGAAGTGAATGGGTGCACAACTGCTCCACTTGAGCCAAATAAAAAACAAGATCTCTCAAGAGTCAGTCAATTCAGTGGTTATTCAAAGACTCTTCTTACACTTAGAGTTGTACCTAAGGGATTTCTCCGTGGTCAGACTCTACCCCTAGAGTGTGGGTCAGACGTGTAATAGCTTATGCACTCTATCACCTCAGGCCAAGCTTCTTGCTTTGTTTTTTAGGTTATTATTTAGTTTTGTGTTTGGTTTTAGCCTTTAAAAGGTGTGATCTTTTCCAGCTAGAGTTCTAGGCACATATCCTATGTAGCTCCATCTGCCATGGTCACACTACCCTCTGTCACCTCTGAGTTGGCCTCATTTCTTTCTCCAAGGTTTTAACCATTAAACTTGATTTGTGTGCCCTCTTTTTGTGCATCTCTCTTATTTCCCTGTACAAACCCCACAGCCCTCTGCATGTCTGACCCTGGTTATCATGTGTCCCAGCCAAGTGTTACCTAGTTAGGGCCTCAGGGATAAGGCCCATCTCTGTCTAGGTCTTGGGTCATGTCCTTTGTGTCTGAAACAAATAATTAAGCACGACACAGACAAGCAGCAAGGAAGAATAGGTTTATTCTAAGCAAACATACACTCTACAACAGAGTATAGCAGTAGGCTGAGCAACGATGCTATAGCCCCAAGAATAAAACTCCTTCTACCTTTATGGTTGGGATTGGGGAAAGTTGTTGGGTGTTGGGTAGAGCTGGAGCAGTCCTTTGTTTTGCATGAAGTATGATGATGGATATAGGTAGGTTGATAGATGGGGCTTATGTAATAGATGGGTATTAACATATGCCCACACTAGTTGAGACATCACAATGAGTGTATGTGAGTGAGTGTGTATGTGTGTGTGTGTTCCTGAATCCGTGGGCATTATGGTATCAAAAGGTCATGACAAAGACACCATTCTTGTGCCTCACACATGTGTACTATGTGAGGGTTCTGCTTTATAAAACAAATACCCTGGTTATCAGAATATAATGACTATCAGGCGGGGTGCAGGATGTTTACCACCTTTTAGTGATCTTGGAGCAGTCTTTTGGAAATACCTTGGGTTATTCCTTAGGCAGGGACATTTCCTAGCCCAGGGGTTCTCTACCACAGCTGCTTAGTAGAAATCACCTGGGGAGTTCTGAAAACTCTAGTATCCAGGCAGCACACAAACTAACTAAATTAGGATCCCTGGATATATAGCATGAGCATCAATGTTTTTTAAAAATCTTCCCGGGTGATATTTATCAAAGAAATGGGTCTATAGTTCCCTCATTTGTAATAATCAGTATATGTCTAGGATATTCTTAACAGATGAGCAGAATAGCTCAATAGCTATTTAAATATGATCATTTAAGTTGATGCTAAGCAAAATGAACTCCAAGACAGGGAAACAAGAGGTTTTCCTTTGTTGTTGTTGTTTTTAATGTACTATGTGATGTCTTGTTTCTTTTGTATGCTTTATCCCCTGTTGTCACTGTATTTGATTTTGGTACCCTGGTATATACATTTATCTAAATTCAGGAAGGGAAGGAGAACAACAAAATGGTGAGACAAAGGACAAAAGGGGAACCAATGCAACAGCAATACTCACAAGGCAATATGTAGGAAATGATAGCACAGAACAACAGACCTATGGATATTCCCAAAAACAGGGAAAACATAAAAAAAGGTTCTGTCATCAAGCAAGTCTGGAGGTCTAGACAATACTCAGTCTATATAGTCTTGCCAGAGATTTACAATGCAAATCAACCTGACCCAGACTGAGAATTGTATCAGGGAAGAGACAGCAGTAATCCATTCAAATTGACTCCTTGGTTTCTCAAATTGATTTAAGGGCACCTATTAACACCACAGGGAGCCCACTTGTAAAACACTGGGTCTCAACCTTTCTGCTTGATGAGGTGTTGAAGGGTTAAATGGTTTACACTCCCAATATTTACACAGACCACCCTGTGATAAATATTTACCTTATTAAGGATCCAATTCTGTTTCCTTTTAAATATCAAGTATGTCCTCTGTCCCATATTTCTTCATACAAGATGATAATTAAGGCTCAAAGGTGCCAAAGTGGCAATGTTAGCAACCACTGCTGATCAAATATTAATCATACATTTAAATAAAATGTCTTAAATATTGTAATTTATTTATTAATTCAACAAATATTGATTGAATTCCCCCAGGATTTGCATCTTATGCACATTTAACAGAAACAAGTGCAATGAGGGTGTAAATACCACCTTTGAAGTACCTGGAAGGAAGTATTACAGTCACAATTCTCCAAAGTGAGCAGCCCTTCCCCTTCAGCCTCTCAAACCTCCTCTGCCGCCTTGCCTCTCACCCAGCTCCAACTATTGGCCTCCTTGCTCTCTCTTGACCCAGACAGGAGCACGCACCCCCTTCTTTCAGGTGCCCCTTCTTTTCCTCAGTCTTAGGTGTTTTGACATAGTTTCTTCTTGTCTCTCTCTCCCTTCTTTCTATCTCTACTCAAACATATCCTTAGCACAGAGCCATTTCCTGTCATCTGCTTAAAGTACCAACCCACTTTCCACTGTTGCTTATGTTACTTTATTTTTCTTCTTGGCACATCAGGTCTTCTGACATGTGTCATTTTCTATTAGTTTATTTTATGCCTCCTACACCTCAGAATATTGGTTCATGAAAGAAGTTGCTTTTTCTGGCATATGAGCAGTGGTCCATAGAGTTGAATGATGTGATCCTTAAGGAGGAGGGGGGGTTTGGTAATGAAAGAACTGTTTCAGGAAGAAGATAATGCATTGTAAAGGCCCTGAGGTAGAGGCAACAATGCTTGATAAGAAATTTATTTATTACCTTGCTCATGTAACTGTAAGCCCTCTGTACAGTATTTTCACAATAAAAAATAAAATAAAGAAAGAAGTAAAGATGAATTCAGAGATCATTGTAGTTACAATGTGAGACATGTGGAAGTGGTATTCAGAGAAGGGATTATGAGAGGCAGCAAGGTTGAGAGCCTCTTCACAGGTGGTGATCAGAATCAATGGACCAGGAACGGTCACAAAAGTGAGTAAATCACATTCTCAAACCTACTTTTTGAGAGTTCATTCTGGATGTATGGGAGCAGGTATAAAAGAGGACTACCACAAGAACCAAGGGCCAATTCTATAATATCCAAGAGAAGAAGATAGTGGCTAGGAACATTTGACTCCTATTGTCGAAGTGTTTTAAACAACTTTCTAGGGAGAGCTCTATTTCAGGAGCATCTTTGCATTGAAAAAAAAAACAGAAGACAAGTGTCCCTATAGGTATCAGATGCTATAGTCATGTGTAAGGGATCCCAATAACTTATCATGGCAAATATAGTATTATTCATGTGTATATATAAATATTCAGAAAAAACACTACACCTTGGGCAACCTCTGTCTGGGATAAATTTGCTTGATTTGCACCTTTGATTTTCTGCTTAAAATATCTATTCATTCTGACTTTTAAAACCTGCTTGAAGATAGCATACTTATTATCCACAACATAGTCCTTACATTTCTATATAATTGAGCATCACAGGACAGATAGATAGTTCTAGCCAAACTTGTCAATTAGATGATCATTATGCCATCTCCTATGCTTTTCAGATCAAAAAGTAAATTATTGACTTGAAAAGGACATCCATTTTAAAGGCACATATTCTACCTTTTTAGAATTTCTAAAGCAGTAATATTTTTTAAAAAATTATTTGCTCAAGGGCATGACATATTAACACTACCTCATGCATAACATATGTTATTTTAGAGGGAAAAAGGAGCTATAATTACAGGCACTGAAGATGTAACTTAGTGGCTGTGCACCTGCTCTTCAAAGCCCTCATTTTGATTCCTAGCATCCTGCTCCCATCCCTGAAAAAAAATCTAGCTGTAATTACCTGATTTAAGTTGGGCCCCTATATTTCTACATTTTACCGGGTGGTAGTTTGCATACTTACCATCAATTAATTACTTGTGTCCGTTCTCTTTCCTCACACTGTCCCCAGAGACAAACCTGATGCCTAGCATAGGAGGGCCACAATACATCCATGTGGGCTTCCTGATCAGCAAACCTATTGTTCCTACCTCATTCATCCCTGTTCCCTCCTCCTGTCCCTTCTTCCTTGTGATTATCTTAGTAGTTCCAATCAGCAAATCAGAACATTATAACAATCCCTCCTCACAGACAACTCACTTCTTGTCTGCCCCCTGCAAGCCAATCTGAACAGTGCTGGTGAATCTATTTTGCCAAATTTCCCTATTATCACCTTACAATTCTGTTTCAAAGCCCTCATAGATTCCTAGTGAGCACTGAAGGAGGTTTGATGTAATAGATAAAGTGAAACTCTGGACCAGAAGCCTAAAGTCAAATCAAGTGACCTGACCTTGCAACCTGCTGTTGCAACCTGCAATACAGACTTCCTACAGAGCACATGTGTGTCTTGGCCCAGATCAAACATCCAATAAATGCCAGAAATAATTACTATTAATGTTGGTGTTGAGTCCTTGCTCTTTGGACTCCACTTCAAGTTCTGTTTCCACAAATCCTTTCCTGATGGGATGAGGCCCAACTGGCTCATTTGGACTCCTTAGAACTCCTGACCCACACTCCCAGAAGGCAAACACTTCCCAGGAAGCCCCCTGCCTCTGTAAACTTTACACAGACAACTGAACTGAACTCAGTTTATAGTGTATCATGGGCTACAGAATAGCCCATGATCCATGGAATAGTAACATTAAATAATCTTACTCTTTTTTTAAAGTCTAAGGCTTAATTATGAAGATCACATTTTCAAGGCCAGCCTGACCCACATCTCAAAAAATAATTAAAATCAGAATGGTTAAATGCCGCGGACCGGGTTCTGTCGGGACGACGGAGGACACCTAGGGGAGGAACTGGAATAGGTGGGGAGATGGCAAACAGACAACTCACACACAAGAGGAGTGGATGCTGAGTGCTGAGTGCGATTTAATGCAGAGGATAACAAACTTTTATAGCAAAAAGTCTCCATAAGAAAGGGCAAAAGGTTACACAATCTTGCTGCAGGGCTTCATTCTTGGGCGGTCACCAGCTGGTCGCCTGAAAGGGCAAAAGGTTACACAACCTTGCTGCAGGGCTTCATCCTTAGGTGGTCACCAACTAACCATTACCTTGTTTCTATACAGGCCTTAACTGTCCCATAAGATCTTTTCTCTTCCTTCTTTAATAGTAAACACCAAGGAGACTTAGATTTAGCAAGTCTCTTAGTAAATGAGGAAGTTCTTTCTCCTAAGTAGTTATCTCAACAACTGCCATACATTCTTTCTGTTCTAGCCGCGCCTACAGCTTTTTGTAAATCTCTTACAAACAATTCCTTCTGCTGAAGTGACTTTGTGAAACCCCCAATACTTTTATATTTGCTTATGGCTTGTCTACTAGCCTCCATAAGAGGGGTTTCAGGGTAGCACTTAACTCTGGTGAGTTAGTCATATTTTTAAGACACTCATCAGATATTGGAGTCATCAACACTCTTAAGAAAGAGCTTTGAAAAAGGGAAACGTTGACAATGAGCAAGTACAAAGAGCAGTAGAAACAGTAAAAGATTAATAGGCACTCTTATGAGGAGAAGAAAGACAAAAACACATTTTTTCCCAGGGGTTTTTCCAGCCTTTTCCCAGGAGTAGGCCTCTTAGAAGCCATATTCTCCGAGGTAGACTTCGGTGAAGTCCCAAAACTTGGAGATAGGTTTCTGTAAAGCCCCATTCTCTGAGGTAGACTTCGGTGAAGTCCCAAAACTCAGAGATAGGTCTCGAGGCCCCTATCATGGTCTGATAGATGGTTTCCCATGCTAAGCAGACTCTACTGGGGTCGGCGTGGCAGTTAAAAATTCTTCCCTTTATTCTCCATTCTCAATTCCATATCACAATGTTTAGTCATTGTTGTGTTCTTTATTTTATCCTGCTAGCTAATTTTCCCCCTCAACTTGGTATTTGTTTTTTTTTTTCCTTTTTTTTTTTTATTGTAAAGATACTATACAGAGGGTTACAGTTACATGAGTGAGGTAATGAGTACACTTCCACTTCCTCTTGAACATTGTTACCCCCTCCATTGTTTTCCCCCTACCATCCCCTCCCTCCCTCCCTTCCCCAAGGTTCTTTTTTTTTTTTTTATTGTGATTAAGTGATTACTTAATTTCCGGAAATTCACAGTATTGTGGAATAATGATGCTCATTTAAAGTCACAAGTTCATTCTAACTTTCCTGGAGCAAATTGTCTATCACAGTCTGTAATATATAACGGTGCTCATATGTTATATACCATATATGTGATCAGCAGCATGGGGATATTTAGTAGTGGTTCAACCAGATGAGTGGGAGTTCTTTGTTTCTTAAGTCCTGTTAGTTTTGTCATATCACCTAACATTTTGGATTCATCATCCACTTAGGGAGACCATGTACTGTTTGTCTCTTCGTTCTTGGCTTACCTTGCTCAACATGATTCCTTCTAGCTCCATCCATTTCCCTGCAAATGCCATTATTTTGTCATTTCTAATGGCTGCATAATATTCCATTGTGTATAGATACCACAATTTTTGGATCCATTCATCTGTGGTGGGGCATCTAGGTTGTTTCCATATCCTAGCTATTGCGAACAGTGCTGCAATAAACATGGAGGTGCACGTGTCCTTGTATATTGGTTCCTGTTGTTCAGGGTAGATGCCTAGAAGTGGTATGACTTGGTCATAAGGGAGGTCAATCTTTAGCTTTCTAAGGACCCTCCAGACTGCTTTCCAAAGTGGTTGTATGAGTGTACATTCCCACCAGCAGTGTAATAGCGTTCCTCGTTCTCCACATCCCCTCCAGCATTTGTCGTTGGCTGATTTGTGGATGTGGGACATTCTGACTGGGGTAAGGTGGTATCTCAGGGTTGTCTTTATTTGCATTTCCTTCACCACCAGGGATGATGAACATTTCCTCATGTGTTTCTTTGCCATTTTTATTTCTTCATTTGAGAAGTCCCTCTTTAGTTCCCTTGCCCATTTAGTAATTGGTTTGTTGGGTTTGGGAGGGATTAGTTTCTTGAGTTCCCTATATATACAGGATGTTAACCCCTTGTCTGATATATTGCTGGTAAATATTTTTTCCCAATTAGTTGGTTGTCTAGCTTGGTTGCGATAGCTTTATCTGTGCAGAAGCTTTTTATTTTAAGGTAGTCCCATTTGTCGAGTCTCTCTCCAATTTGTTGTGACCCTGGGACTCTGTTCAGGAAGTTCCTTCCTGTGCCTATTAGTTCAAGTGTCTCTCCTACTCTGTCCTGCAGTAGTTTCAGAGATTCAGGTTTAATGTTAAGGTCTTTAATCCATTTTGAGTTGATGTTGGTGCATGGTGATAGGCTGGGGTCCACTTTTAGTTTTCTGCATGTGGCTGCCCAGTTTTCCCAGCACCAGCGGTTGAAGAGGCTGTGTTTCTTCCATTGTATGTCTTTGGCTCCTTTGTCGAATATCAGCTGGCTGTAGGCCTGTGGGTTTATTTCTGGATCTTCTATTCTGTTCCATTGGTCTTCGGGTCTGTTTTTGTGCCAGTACCATGCTGTCTTTGTTATTATAGCTCTGTAGTAGAGTTTGAAGTTCGGCATGGATAGCCCTCCCATATTGTCTTTATCCCCTAGAATTGTTTTGGCTATTCTAGGTCTTTTGTTGTTCCATATGAATTTTTGGACTGTTTTCTGTATTTCAGTGATGTACGTCATTGGGATTTTAATAGGAATTGCGTTGAATTTGTATATTAGTTTTGGAAGTATTACCATCTTTACTATATTAAGTCGGCCTATCCAGGAGCATGGGAGGTCTTTCCATTTCCTAGTGTCTTCTGCAATTTCTTTCTTTAACTTTTTATAGTTCTCATTAAATAGTTCTTTTACATCTTTGGTTAGGTTAATTCCTAAATATTTTATTTTTCGGGAGGTTATTGTGAATGGGGTTGCTCCCTTTATTTCCCTCTCTTCCTGTACATTATCAGTGTATAGGAAGGCAACTGATTTTTGTGGGTTTATTTTGTATCCTGCTATTTTGCCGAAGTGATTTATGATTTCTAAGAGTTTGGGGATGGAGTTTTTGGGATCGTGGAGGTATAGTATCATGTCATCTGCAAAAAGGGATAGTTTAACTTCTTCTTTCCCTATGCAGATCCCTTTAATGTCTTTTTCTTGCCTTATTGCCCTGGCTAAGGGTTCTAGGACTATATTGAAGAGGAGTGGAGACAGTGGGCATCCTTGCCTTGTTCCTGATTTTAGGAGAATTGGTTGCAGCTTTTCCCCATTAAGTATAATATTGGCTATTGGTCTGTCATAAATGGCTTTTATTGTTTTTAGAAATGTTCCTTCTATTCCTATTTTCTCCAGAGCTTTTAGCATGAATGAATGTTGAATTTTGTCAAAGGCCTTTTCTGCATCTGTAGCGATAATCATGTGATTCTTGACCTTGGCTCTGTTGATATGTTGGATTACATTTATTGACTTACGTATGTTAAACCATCCCTGTGTCTCTGGGATGAAGCCTACCTGGTCATAGTGAATTATTTTTTTTATGTGTTTCTGGATTCTGTTAGCTAGAATCTTGTTAAGGATCTTTGCATCTGTGTTCATCAAGGAGATTGGCCTGTAATTCTCCTTTTTGGTTGGGTCTTTGCCTGGTTTGGGGATGAGTGTGATATTGGCTTCATAGAATGAGTTTGGGATAGCTCCTTCCTTCTCTGTTTCTCTGAAGAGCTTGAGGAGTATGGGTATTAGTTCTTGTTTAAAGGTCTTATAGAATTCTGCTGTGAATCCATCTGGTCCTGGGCTTTTTTTTGTTGGAAGACTTTTGATAGCTTCCTGTATCTCATTATAGGATATTGGCTTATTTAATTGGTTAACTTCTTCTTTGCTCAGTTTGGGCAACTTGTATTTCTCTAAAAATGCATCCATTTCTGCCCGATTTTCTTCCTTTAGAGAGTATAGCTTTTGAAAGTAGTCTGTTAGAATTGTTTGGATATCTTGGGTACATGTGGTGATGTTTCCCGTGGCATCCCTAATCCTATTAATATGGGTTTCCTCTCTTCTTTTTTTAATTAATCTAGCCAATGGGCCATCAATTTTGTTTATTTTTTCAAAGAACCAGCTTTTTGTTTGGTTTATTTTGGTTATGGTTTTCTGATTTTCTAATTGGTTAATCTCTGCTTTTAATTTGGTTATCTGGCTTCTTCTAGTAGCTTTAGGTCCCATTTTTTCCTGTTTTTCTAGCTGTTTTAATTGCAACATGAGATTATTTACTTGGTCTGTCTCCATTCTCTTGATGTGGGCACTGAGGGCAATAAATTTGCCCCTCAGGACTGCTTTTGCTGTGTCCCACAAGTTTCTTTGTGAGGTGTTTTCATTTTCATTGAATTGTAGGAAATGCTTTATTTCTTCTCTGATCTCTTCTGTTATCCAGGCATTGTTAAGGAGTGTGCTGTTCAATTTCCATGTATTGGAGAAATTTCTGCGGTATGCTTTGTTATTGAGAGCTAGCTTGATTCCACTGTGGTCAGATAGGATACAGGGGATTATGTCGATCCCTTTGTATTTGCTTAAGTTCCTTGCATGAACTATGATATGGTCTATTTTGGAGAAAGTTCCGTGAGCTGCTGAGAAGAATGTGTACTGTGTTGTTTTAGGGTGAAATACTCGGTAGATGTCAGTTAATTCCGCTTGAAGTATGGCCTCTCTTAATTCGGTAGCTTCTTTGCCAATCCTCTGGTTGGTAGACCTGTCCTTTGGTGAGAGTGGTGTGTTAAAGTCTCCTAGTATTATCGTATTGGGATCTATTTTATTCTGTAAGTTTGAGAGCATTTGTTTGACATATCTGGGTGCACCAATATTTGGGGCATATAAGTTGATGATGGTTATATCCTCCTCTTGGATTGTTCCCTTTATTAATATGTAGTGTCCGTCCTTGTCTTTCTGTACTGATTTTAATGAAAAGTTTATTTTGTCAGATATCAGGATAGCTACACCTGCTTTCTTACTGGGGGCGTTTGATTGGTAGATCCTTTTCCACCCCTTCACTCTGAGTTTGTTTGTATGTTTGGCTGAGAGGTGGGTCTCCTGAAGGCAACAGATGGATGGGTCTTGTTTTCTTATCCAGTCCTCAGTTCGTTTTCTTTCAATTGGCGAATTCAGCCAATTTATATTAAGAGAAAGTATAGAGAGATGCATTGTTGTCCCTGCCATTCTGTTTTCCTAAGTTTTTCTTTTTTCCTTTCCTCCTGTGCTTGCTCAGTTAGACTTTGAGTAACGCCTGTTTGGGGCAGGCCCCAGTTCCTGGCTGCTTTCTTCAGGTTGTGTCCCCCCTCTTAGAATTCTTCGTAATGCTGGCTTAATGTTTATGTATTCATTTAGTTTTTCTTTGCTATTAAAAGTTTTCAGTTCTCCATCAAATGTGAATGCTAGCTTTGCCGGGTAGATCAGTCTGGGTTGGCAGTTATTGGCTCTCAGGGCTCGTATGGTGCTTTCCCAGGCTTTTCTTGCATTCATTGTTTGTGTGGAGAGATCTGCAGTAATTCTTATTTTTTTCCCATTGTAGTATAGCTCCTTCATCATTTTTGCTGCATGCAGGATTGTTTCCTTATTATTCAGATCTATCATTTTTACTATAATGTGTCTAGAAGTGTTTCTCCTGGGGTCTTGCTTGTTGGGTGTTCGATAAGCTTTTGTGATGTAGTTAAGATGGTCGTTTTTGAGGTGGGGAAAATTTTCATTGATTATCTTGTTAAATAGGTGTTGCATTCCCTTGCTCTGGAATTCCTCACCTTCGTCCACTCCAATTATGCGAAGGTTAAATTTTTTAGCATTATCTGCTTGCTCTTGAATATCCCTTTGGTTTAATTTGAGTGTTTTTTCCATATCTGTCACTTTTTGGTCCAGTTGGTGTATTCTGTCTTCTGTATCTGACACCCTACCTTCCATTTCATTCACTCTGTTGACAGTGGCTTCTATTGTGGTTTGCATGGAGGAAATGGATCCCTTTATGGATTCAATGTTGGTTCTCAGAGTACTGATCTCACCTCTCAATGAGGTATGCATTACCTCTAATTTGGCATTTATCTCACTTCTTACTGAGGTTTGTGAACTTGGTATTTGTAAAGGTAAAGGTCTACCCATACTGATCTTTATAAAGATGAGTGAGTTTATTTCTCCTAACAAATGAACATGATTTCAATTTTTTTGAGTGGGTGCATATTATTTATCCATTCTCTTGCTGAAGAACATTAAGCTTTTTTCAAGTGTTGCATTATTACAAAAATTCTGGGATGAAGTGATACATTTAGTTGTCAACTTATTTACCTGTTCATTCTTTTATTCAACTTATATTTATCAGGTGCCTATTCTCTGCTAAATATGACTTGGTTGCTAAAAATAGAGTATATCAAAAGTAGACAAAGTTTATTTTAGGAGGGGAAGAAATAGACTATAAATATATAATGTTAGGTTATAGGTTCAAAGAAGGAAAGAAATCAGGATAACAAGACAGGGAGCAGTGAAAGGTGCTATTTCAGAGAAAGTGATCAGGAACGGCCTCTTCAAGAATATAGTAACATTTCAATAGAGATGTGAATGGAGTGAGAGATAGACCATATTGTTACCTGGAAAAGGAGCACTCCAGGCAGAAGAACAGGGGATACAAAGGCCTTGAAGTAAGATCTATAAGAGAGGACTAAAGGAGTGGTGACAGTGAGGGCAGAGGAGGATGGGAGGTAAGATCACAGGCATAGTAGACTGGAGCTAATCAGATAGGAGTTGTTCACCATGTAAAGACTTTGGCTTCCATTTTGATTGAAGTGGGAATTATATTAAAGGAAAGAATAATGGGATCTGACTTAGTTTTCAAAAGATCCTTCCGGAAAGTAAGTGGAGAACAGACTGTGGGAGAATAAGGATGAGAGAGGTGTTCAGCTAGGAGGCCATTGCAGTAGTCCTTGAATGACTTCTAGAGTCTGGAATCAATGTCTGTGCAAGGGATGAAATTAGGATGCCTTTCTGGTATGCAGAAGACTTAAAGCGAAGGTTAGGGAGTTTGCACAGATTGAGAAGAGAACAAGTAGAAGACTGAGCCTGGGGCAAAGCAACAGGGAAGCCTGAGCATCCAGCAGAGTGAGAGAACTCAAGGCAGAAAACAGTTCCCTGGGAGGTAAGAAAATGATTTCCAAGGGAAAAATCATGTCAATCAATATTGATGGGCCCAGTAAATGGGAAGTTGGAGAGCTGCACAAAATTTTTTGGAGAAATTATGCTGTAAAAAAATCATGAGAAGGGCTATAGAAAAGAGGGAAGTTTTCATCCCTTTTTTCATATTCCTCTTCTCCTTTCTACCCTTCCTCTTCCTTTCCTTTCTTCTCTTCTCCTAATCATCCTCTCCTCCTATATTATTTTCTTTCTCTCCTCTTCTTCCTACCCCTCTTCTAATCTCTTCTTCTTGCTCTTCCTCCTTTTCCTTTTCTCTCTATTGCTCTTCCTCCTCCTGCCTTCCTCTTTTCTTTCCTCCTCCTCCTCCTTTATGAGGATCACCAAATGCTGATGTGAAAGATGGAAAAGGAGGGAGAAATGCACAATATAAGAGAAAGAAAAGACAACTCAGAAGCACAGTTCTGAAGAGACAAGAGGTAGGAGGAGCTAGTCCTGGGAGGAGGGAGACAGAGGATTTGGACACCCTTACTGGCTAGTTTACTAGCCATGAGAGAGCAAGGAAATATTTGTCAATTTCCTTCCATCTACTCAATTCAATAAGTGAGGCCATCCACCAAATGTGAGGAAGGAAAGAGAAGTTAGAAAAGAGAGAGATGGACCTGGGAAAGGCAAGGTTTCCAGGAGCACTGTAGGTCAGCTTGCCTGGGAGGCCAGGAAGGGCAGGCATGTGAGGGTGAGAGCCCAAACATGAAAGAGAGTTTATGACATTGTAGGATGTGAATTGAAGCAACCCCACTCAACTGCTAGTTGCTTTCCAGAATGGCTGCAGTAGTGGTGCACTGATGTCTTCAGTCTCAAAGGCACTTGGATAAAAATGTGTAACTTTTGCCAAACTTGTGGAATAAAGTGAGGCTTCTCTAGATAGGTTTCACTTCTCTGATTATCAAGGTTCAGCATCTCTTCCCACAATTGCAAACCTTTCCTACTTCCCCTTCTGTGAAATGTCTATTTTCATCTATCCTTAATTGGGTTCCCCTGAAAGAAAAAACTTGGGGGCAGGTCATTAATTAAGAAGCACAGCAAAGGGGCAAGGAAAGCACAAAAGGAAATAGGAAGATTTCTATTGTAAGCAACCAGGGTGCAGTCCTCTGTGCTGTGCACCTTTCAGAATAGTCCTATTAAGAAATAAGATCACAGCTGGGCGCCTATGGCTCGCGCCTGTAATCCTAGCTACTCAGGAGGCTGAGATCTGAGGATAGTAGTTCAAAGTCAGCCCTGGCAGGAAAGTCTGTGAGACTCTTATCTCCAATAAACCACTCGAAAACCGGAAGTGGCACTGTGGCTCAAGCAGTAGAGAGCTCGCCTTGAGCTGAAGAGTGCAGGGACAGCGCCCAAGCCCAGAGTGCAAGCCCAATGATCAACAAAAAAAAAAAAAAAGAGAGAGAGAAAAGAAATAAGGTCACTAGGTATTGACACACTGCCCTCTGATCACCCCTGGGAAATTCAAATATGAGCTCTTCCACATTGATCATGCCCCACAGCACCTGAAAGACCTTCAGCTTGAGAAAGGGTGAGGTTTCCACACTAAAATGGGAAGCTGTGTGTGTGTGTGTGTGTGTGTGTGTGTGTGTGTGTGTTTACACAGCCATCCACCATCACTGCAGGTGAACCCAGGGATGGATGTAAGGACATGGACAAAGCAGCATCAGTAGAGCACCACAATGTTCTTTCTCTTCCTTCCTGTAGCTGACTTGCAGCTCCATGCTTGTTCAGGGTATTTTTCTCTTTTTTATTGTGAAAATAACATACAGAGGGGTTACAATTACATGGGCAAGGTAATGAGTACATTTCTTTTTTTTTTTTTTAATTTTATTTTATTTTATTTGAGAACATACTGTACAGAGGGGCTACAATTACATGGGCAGGATAATGCATACATTTCTTACCAAGCATTGCAGCCTCCTCCTTTGTTTACCCTTCACCTCCCTTCCCAGCCTCCCCCCTCCCCCCACCCAATTATACCCCCCTCCCCCCCACACACCAACATTGTAAAGCTGGTTTTGACATGACATTTTGTACTTCTCATTGTTGCAACAGGTCCACCTGAATCCTTAAACGACTTGTTTGTCCCCATCTCCTCCACATGTTATACTGACATCAAATATAGTGAAAGCGGGGGTTACACTGTGGGGGAGGGACATACAAAGCAACAAAAAAATAATCTTATAAATGCGTTAGAAACACATGCATGAAAGAAACGAAAACATTAAAATACATATTTAAGGGTTCATTTTCCTAACATCACATTATCTGACCTTTTCTGCTTGACTCATACCTATACTAGATATTGCAAATAAGGGAAACCATGGGACCTATGTTTCTTTGGGCCTGGCTTACTTCACTTAATATAATTTTTTCCAAACCTTTCCATTTCCTAACAAATGGGGAAATGTCATTCTTTCTGATGGAGGCATAGAATTCCATTGTGTATATATACCACATTTTCTTGATCCATTCATCTACTGAGGGGCATCTGGGTTGGTTCCATATCTTAGCTATGGTAAATAATGCTGCAATAAACATAGTTGTGCTGGTAGCTTTAGTGTGGTCTTGTTTGTAAACATTTGGGTAAATGCCCAAAAGTGGGATTGCTGGATCATAGGGGAGATCTATGTGAAGTCTTTTGAGAAACCTCCATACTGCTTTCCAAAGTGGTTGAACAAGTTTACATTCCCACCAACAATGAAGTAAGGTTCCTTTCTGTCCACATCCCCTCCAGCATCTGTTGTTGTTAGAGTTCTTGATTTTTGCTGTTCTAACTGGAGTGAGGTGGTATCTCAATGTTGTTTTGATTTGCATTTCTTTTATGGCTAGGGATGTTGAACATTTCTTCATGTGTCTATTGGCCATCCTTCTTTCTTCTTCAGAGAAGCTTCTCTTTAAGTCTTTCGCCCACTTATTTATTGGGCAGTTGTTTCTTTGAGGATTTGTTGTTGGGGGGTTTAATTTTTTGAGTTCCAAGTATATTTTAGATATGAGACCCTTGTCCGTTGTATGGCTAGTAAAGATCTTCTCCCAATCGGTGGGCTTTCTATTGATCTTGCTAGCTATTTCATTTGCCCTGCAGAAGCTCTGCAACCTTATGCAATCCCATTTGTCCAACCTTTCTTTGATTTGTTGTGCTTCCGGGTCTCTATTCAGAAAATTTCGGCCTGAGCCAAGGAGACCTAGGGTTTCTCCTATTCCATCCTGTAATGTTTTCAGAGTTTCTGCTTTGACTTCAAGGTCTTTGATCCATTTGGAGTTGATTCTGGTGCAGGGTGATATATAAGGATCTAGCTTTAGTTTTCTACATGTAGTTAACCAATTTTGCCAGCACCATTTACTGAAGAGGCTGTCTTTCTTCCATTCTATTGTTTTAGCTTCCTTATCGAAGATTAGATGGCTATAGGTCTGTAGGTTCATTTCTGGGTTTTCAATTCTATTCCATTGGTCCTGAGGTCTGTTCTTATGCCAATACCAAGCTGTTTTGATTACTATGGCTTTATAGTAGAGTTTGAAATTTGGTATTGATATTCCTCCAGCAGTGTTCTTTCCGTTGAGGAGCGTTTTTGCTATTCGGGGTCTTTTATTGTTCCATATGAATTTTTGGATTGCCTCCTCTATTTCCTTGAAGAATGAGGGTGGAATTTTGATAGGTATCGCGTTGAATTTGTAGATAGCCTTGGGAAGTATTGCCATTTTCACGATGTTAATCTTGCCAATCCAGGAGCATGGGAGGTTTTGCCATTTTTTAAGTTCTGTGTTGATTTCCTTTTTCAAGATTTTAAAGTTTTCATCATAGAGGTCCTTCACTTCTTTGGTTAAGTTAATTCCTAGGTATTTTATTTTTTGTGGGGCTATTACAAATGGAGTTGCTTTCCTAATTTCAGCCACACTTTTCTCATTGTTGGCATACAGAAAAGCCATTGATTTTTGGGGGTTAATTTTATAACCTGCTACTTTGCCAAAGTTTTGAATCAGCTTGAGTAATTTGGGAGTGGAGTCTATGGGATTCTTTAAATACAAGATCATGTCATCTGCAAAGAGGGAGAGTTTTATTTCTTCTTTCCCTATTTGGATCCCCTTTATGTCTGCATCTTGTCTTATTGCTGTAGCTAGGCATTCTAATACTAGATTGAAGAGAAGTGGAGAGAGTGGGCATCCTTGTCTTGTTCCTGAGTTAAGAGGAAATGGCTTTAGTTTTTCACCATTGAGTATAATGCTGGCTGTAGGTTTGTCATATACAGCCTTTATTGTATTGAGGAATGTTCCATGGATTCCTAATTTTTCCAAAACCTTCATCATAAAGGGGTGTTGGATCTTGTCAAATGCTTTTTCTGCATCTATTGAGATAACCATGTGGTTCTTATTCTTGCTCCTGTTGATATGATGAATAATATTAATTGATTTGCGTATATTGAACCAGCTTTGCATCCCCGAAATGAATCCTGTTTGATCATGGTGTATGATTTTTTGGATGAATTGTTGAAGTCGATTGGCCAAAATTTTGTTGAGAAGTTTTGCATCAATGTTCATCAAAGAGATGGGTCTATAGTTCTCTTTCTTTGATGAGTCCCTGCCTGGTTTTGGAATGAGGGTTATGATGGCTTCATAGAATGTGTTCGGTAGTGAGCTTTCTCTTTCAATTTCATTGAAGAGTTGGAGGAGTATTGGTGTGAGCTCTGCTTTGAAGGCCTTGTAAAATTCCGCTGTAAAACCATCTGGTCCTGGACTTTTCTTAGCTGGGAGGTCTCTTATTGCTGTTTCTATTTCAATGCTTGATATGGGCCTGTTAAGCTGGTTTAACTCATCTTGGTTTAGTTTTGGCATGTCAATATTTGCTAGGAAAAGGTCCATTTCTGTCAAGTTCTCAAACTTATTAGCATAAAGTTTTGAGAAGTATTCCCTTATAATGTTCTGAATCTTGGTTGTTTCCGTGGTGATGTTTCCATTCTCATCTCTGAGTTTATTAATTTGGGTGTGTTCTCTCCTTTTTCTGATAAGGTTTGCTAAGGGTCTGTCAATTTTGTTAAGTTTTTCGAAGAACCAACTCTTTGTTTTGTTGATTCTTTCTATAGTTTTTTTGGATTCTAATTCATTTAATTCTGATTTAATTTTGATTATTTCTTTCCGTCTACTGGATTGGGGTTTATCTTGCTGCTCTTTTTCAAGGAGGTTTAGATGTGTCATTAAATTGTTAGTTTCCCATCTCTCCAATTTGTTGATGTAGGAGCTCAGAGCTATAAACTTGCCTCTGAGTACTGCCTTTGCTGTGTCCCAGAGGAGCTGGTAATTTGTGTGTTCATTTTTGTTGAATAGCATGAACATTTGAATTTCCTTTCTAATCTCTTCCATGACCCACTCATGATTCAGCAGTGTGTTGTTCAGCCTCCATGTGATACCGGACTTTCTTTGGTGGCTTTTGGTGTTGAGTTCTAATTTTATTCCCTTGTGGTCAGAGAGAATGCAAGGTATAACTTCAATGTTTCTGAATTTAGACAAGTTTGCTTTGTGGCCTAAAATGTGGTCTATTTTAGAAAACGTTCCATGTGCTGCTGAGAAGAACGTGTATTCTGATGCTGCTGGGTGAAATGTTCGGTAAATGTCTGTTAAGTCTAGTTGATCTATGCAGCTGTTTAGATCTGCGCTTTCTCTGTTGAGTTTTTGCCGAGTTGACCTATCTAGTGGGGAGAGTGGTGTGTTAAAATCCCCAACAATTAATGTCTTTGGATCTATATGGGATTTGAGGGAAAGTAGTGTTTCTTTGATAAATTTGGGTGCTCCATTGTTTGGCGAATAGATATTTAGAATTGTAATATCCTCCTGAAGGAGAGACCCTTTAATTAGTATGTAGCGACCTTCTTTATCTCTTCTCACGATTTTTAATTTGAAGTCTATTTTATCTGATATTAGGGGCGTTTGCTTGGTAGATTTTGTTCCAGCCTTTAACATTGAAAATGTGTTTGTTTTTACGGGCAAGATGTGACTCCTGCAGGCAGCAGATAGAAGGGTCTTGTTTTTTAATCCAACTAGACAGTCTATGTCGCTTAATTGGAGAGTTCAGTCCGTTAACGTTAAGAGATAGGACTGAGAGGTATTTGGGAGTTCCTGCCATGTTATCCACCTTCTTGGGGGCTGCGAAAACTGGGTTCTTCCTAAGGTTCTTGGATACTAATGAGTACATTTCTTATCAAGCATTGTTGCCTCCTCCTTTATTTCCCTTCCCAGTACCCCCCCCACACACACCTGCCAAAGTTGTAAAGTTCAGTTTTGGACATAATGTCTTGTACATCTCATTGTTGCAATGGGTCCACCTGTATCCCTATTTAAGCAATTTGTTTTTTCCCTTCCCCTTGTATAGGGTATGTCTCGTTCAGTAATTAGAAGTTGCCAACTCCAAAGTTAAGAGCTGTCTGTGAACTTTGTCTCTATTATCAGGAATCCTTCACCGCGGTGCCACTTATTATATAGTTGTCTCCTATTTTGTCAGTTGTGGGTCTTGAACTCAGGGCCTGGGCACTGTCCCTGGTGTTTTGTGCTTTAAGCAGTGCTCTACCACTGTGAGCCACAGCTCTACTTTCGATTTTCTGGTAGTTAATTGGAGGTAAGAATCTCACAGACCTTCCTGCCCAGGATAGCTTTGAACCTTGATCTTCAAATCTAAACATCCTGAATAGCTAGGATTGCAGGAATGAACTACCAGCTCCCAGCCAGTTGTCTCTGTCTTTATCTATACTTCTAGGTCTCTTAGGAAATCCTTCTGTATTCTCATGTTACAAAACATATTCTCTATTTTCTTCTTATAAACATGTCTTTACTTTCATAATTAAGCTTTGAACCCATCTAAAGTTTCTTTTTGTTAATGAATCAAGGTAAGGATTTAATTATAGCTTTTCCACATAACAAAAAGTTTTCCAGAGACTGTTGATGGCTCCATCTCTCCCCTTTCAGGTTCCAATGCTACAGAAATACATCAGCCCTCATGCACATGAGGGTCTGTTTCCAGATTCTATCTATTTGGCACCCATTCCATTCTTCAACCCATTCTTCATATTTACAACTATATTTTTCTATCTAGTACCTTCAAGTGGCTCCCCTCCTGACACTACTCCTGCCCAGTGTTTGCAATACCTTACTTAGATTAAAATTATAAACTTTGCTGTTGTTATTGTTGTTTGGTTGTGGGGCTTGAACTCAGGGACTGGTGTGGTCCCTGAGTTCTTTTTACTCAAGGCTACCACTCTACCACAGCTCTACTTCTGGTTTTTGAATTGTAGGTAAGAGTTTCACAAGGACTTTTCTGCCCAGGCTGGCTTCAAATTGTGATCCTCAGATCTCAGCCTCCTGAGTAGCTAGGCTTATAGGTGTGAGCCACCAGCACCTGGTAAAACTCTAATCTTTGTATATGCCAGTAGGGTACTTTTTTTGCAGCAGACCGTTCCCTTTGTGGCTGTTTTCCCACCACACTTCTTTTTCTTAAATCATCCCAAGATCTTTTTCTTTTTTGTTGGTACTGTGGCTTGAACTCCGGGCATTGTACTGTCCATTAGCCTTTTCACTCAAGGCTGGAACTCTCACTTGAGCCACAGCTCCATTTCCAGCTTTTTGATGGTTATTGGAGATAAATAGTTCACAGAATTTCTTGTCTGGGCTGGCTATGAACCACAATCCTTAGATCTGTCTCCTCAATATCTAGGATTATAGGCATGAGCCACCAGCACCCAACTCATCACAAGAGTTTTTACTCTGGGTTCCTCTTCAATCCTTTGACACCCTCAGTCCCCTCTGTTTGTGAGCTCTAACCAAGGAAAGCAGCAGAAAGCCTGTGAGGTTGGTGTGGGAAATGGATGAGATGCATCTCTAGCTGAGTGTCATTCCTACTGATGGTTACTGGGAATCCCATATTCCCCTGGGCACCTTCAGAGTGCTGCCCCCTCCCTCCCTTCAAATATCTGACCCATAATGGCAGTTCCCATCTTAGTTAGGGTCTCTCTTCCTCTGTCATTTCTAACTACTTCAGTCCTTACTCTATGAGGCCTATTTGCTCCAAACCAATCAGCTCACAATGCTTAAATCATTCTTTATGGCACAATTTCCCAACTCCTGATCAATCACTAATGAGCATATGCTAACCTATTTTTGTTTCCTGAGATGTAGGGCCCAAACTTGAATACCATGTTCTGAGTGGTCATATGAACATATTGGCCACATAAATATTAAAGCTATACAGATTCTTTCTGCTTCCTTTGTTTAAACCAGGAAACATTTTCAATAACAGATGTAATTGTTAATTTTTCTGAAAGGAGACCATAATATGTGAAAAAAGTATTCTAGCAAGGGAGAATGGGATTATCACAATTACATAATGGACAGGGAGGAAAGAACTATAATACAGACAATGTTAATAGGTTTGCTTGGGTACTTACATCTTCATTAGGCACACATAGGCCAGAGAAAGCACATAAAAACTAGGGAGGAGACAATAAAATACACAAGAGCAAAGAGCACATATGCAGGAATGGGGAAAACAAGGAAGAATTAAATATAGGAATGTGAAATCTGAAAAAAATGGAAACGTTCAGACATTCTCCATTCATTTCTTAAGGTACTCTTAAAATTAGAAAAACAATGGATTATGTTTTCAGATTAATGAAATTCATAATGTGTATTGCTGCCCAGTTTTTGCACTCCCAAAACTCTTTCTAAAACAAATCTGTGCAATGTGGACATTTGTATATGAAGTTATAAAAAGAAAAGTCTATAAATCAATTAGTGTTTTGATGTCTAAAATAGCTGGCTTAAAATTTAAGAATATTTTCATTCTCAAAAATAGAATGAGCCAGGCATATTGGTACATATTTGTAATCTAAGCATTTGGGAGGCTGAGGTTGGAGGATTCTGAGTTTGGAGCCAACTTGGCTACACGGTGAATCCTTGATTCAAAAACAAATGAATTGAAAGATTTTTTTATTAAAATGTGGAAATCATTCATAGTAATGCTTTGTCAGATTCAATATGTTGGTTGCCTCTATATTCTTGTAGAATGTAAGAAGGAAAGAGGAGCTGGGAGTGGGAATACAAGTCCGTGGGATGTAACAGGGACTTGGTGGTACCTGTTGCCATTGTGTCCTTGTGCCCAGCAGAGGCAGCCTTAGCCATGTTACAAGATATGGTGGGAAAGACCCAGGTTCTTGAGGCCCCTGGGCCCTATCTAGCCCAAGGACCTGCACCTTCCAATACGAGAAGTCATGGGCAAACCTGGTTCCCCAGGGTGGTAAGCCTGGTTGAGGGAAAGAAAGTTAAAAATACAGACATGATTTTTGTTGAAAACATAAAGAAACTGGAAAAGTGTAACTGAAACCAATGACAGTTTTCTTCAGGAAAGGCTTGGGCTAGTGTGTTGTGCAATGGACTGCAAAGGATCCACTGGTTTCCTTACAACTGCTTGGACCTTGCTGCACTGTTCCTTACAAGTGCTGTACTGTCCTAGAGACTGGCTGAAATGAGTAAAGCTGGGAGAAGGAGCAAAAGGAGAAACAAAAACATCAAGAAGATACTGAAAAACCTGAACAACTCAAAAGATGATTGAAGAGATGAATGGGCTCTGTAACTAGAGAACCATTTGGAAAAATATATGGCTTTGCAAGGAATTACTCAAGTGTTTAAATTTCATGATAGGATTATTCAGTAACTTAATCTAATTGTACGGAATAATCCTGTTAGTTCTAATATCAATACTATGGTAATTTTTATGCATAAGTATAATAAGTATGCATAAGTATAATAAGACACCAACATCTGTTGGTGTCTATTGGTAAATTGTAGTCTATAGGCAAAGCATCCCTAGTCTGGAAAGCCAAAACCACATATGCTCCAAAATTGGGAACTTTTTTTTTTGCCAGTACTTGGGGCTTGAACTCAGGGTCTTGGCACTGGCCCTGAGCTTCTTTTGTGCAAAGCTAGCACTCTACCACTTGAGCCACAGTACCACTTTCTGCTTTTTCCATTTATGTGAAGAATTGAACCCAGGGCTTCATACATGTTAGGCAATCACTCTACCACTAAGCCACATTCTCAGCCCCAAAATTGGAAACCTTTATGTGCACAAGTGGAAAATTCCACAGTTGATCTTGTGATGGGTTGCGGTAAAACACAGACACACTAACATACTGCATGGAATTACCTTTAGGCTACATGAAATGGACATTAATTTGATGTTTAGACTTGGATATATCTTTACGTATATGTATATATTCCAAAAGTTGAAAAAGTGAAAACACTTCTTCTGGACCTAAGCATTTCATATGAGGGACAAACAATCTCCAGTACAGATTCTTTATCACTACTTTAGTCATTTCCATTTTGCAGTTGATGTCTTCAAGGAAACATGGAAATGGAAACATGCTATGTAAAACAATGACTATAGAAAAGAACTCCATTTAAATAGTGGTTTCAAATGAGGCCTTGTTCTGGATAAAGGACCCTAGGAATATATTAGAATTGTCTTCTCTGAGATGAAAAGGTGGCTTTGGCTAAAAGAGATACAGTATATTTATAAGTCTATATGAAGTTCTTTTCTTGTGATATCTAGAACTATGAAATAGTTGCTAGTTATATAGATACCATTTTTGCTTCTATTCCACACTGTTTTTAGCTTATGTGGTATTTATGTCATATAATTTTTTTTTTTTTTTTGCAGTCATGGGGCTTGAACTCTGGGCCTGGCGCTGTCCTTCAGCTCTTCAGCTCAAGGCTAGCACTTATGTCATATAATTTTTATTAATAGGCTTGTGAAAATTAAAATTTCAGAATTACCAAGGATTAAGTCTTACTTCATAATTGATAAAGAAAGGCTTAATACTGAGAAAAATTGATAAGCAACTAGTGATTTGTGAACTACATAAATGAGAATGTACTATAATTAGAATTCTGAGTTAAAGGATCATTCAGAGGATAAGCAGTAAAAGTGGAACTTATGGCTGTTAAACATGGCTTTTCTAATGAATAGTCTAGTAATCTTACTCACTGAAGTATTTAATAGCTTATTAATTTTTCTCTGCCTCTGATATTTTAAGTTACAGTAATTGCCCAAAAGCTCTTACTTAAAAAGAAACTAGACATTGAACTAAATTTGATATTTTTATTTCAAAAAGGAATGAAAGAATGAATACATAAAAATAACAAGAAAGGAAAGCAAGTAAGAAAGGGGAAGGGGAACTATCAGAATTTAGGACATCAGTGCCTTATGAATCTATAGTACATCCCTGAGTTATGATGGCAAGGACAAGTTACAACTAAGCGCTAACAGATTCATACTCTATCCTCCTACTATTTTACCTTTTGTGAACTGGTGAAAATGGCCAATATTTGCAAATATGTCAAATGGGGAATGGTGGTGATCATAACATCAAACCCTACTGTGTTCCCTGCAGTTCCTACTTATACCCCTAGTACTTCATTTCCCTTCCTTCTTTCCTCCCCTTTTTTGTTATCACTGTTCCCCAAACAAATACCAGCAACTATTATAAAGAAGAAAAAGGATTATTTCCATTCAAATTTGGGGTTCCAGTCCATGATTTGTTGACCTTGTTGCTTTTGGTCCTGTGACATATCATGGTTGTAGCATATGAAAAAAAAAAAAAAAAAACTGTCCACCTCATGCGGGGGAAAGAAACACTTGGGTTTCTAATATCCCTTCAAGGCCACATCTCCAATGACTAGAAGACCTCCCCTAAGCCCCAGCCCTTAAACATCCCAACACCCCTCAGTAGAGCCACAGCTGGGGACATGTCTCTAACATATGGGCCTTTGAGGGACACTTATCTAAATCTTTTCCTTCAAAGATACTTCAATCAAGCATTTACCCCAGCATTCTAGCCTAACAGGGTATTCATAAACCTCCACTTTGCTAACTCTAAGTGAAGCAGCTGATTGCCACCTATTATAAAGACTTCAGAAATCTTCAGAGTCCACAAATGCTACACTTTCTGGGTTTCCCTCTGTTCTGTTCACTGGCTATTCCTTCTTGGGCTGTACTTCTGGGTTTTTCTCAGCTTTCTATCTCCAGGTATTCCCCCCACAGGGCTTCTCTTTGCATCCACATTCACTCATTTGTACTTTGATTCTCTAATTTTTTCCCTGACTTTAAACTTTAGAGTGCTAAGTATGAAAGATTCATATGCTACTAGATGGAATAATATCTATCCCCAAGAGATTATGTCCCAATACCTTGAACATATAAATATGTTGCCCAAATAAAGGAACTTTGGGATGCAGATAGAAGTAAAGAGAATGCATTCCCTTTGCCCTCCAAAGTTTGCTCAAATATAAGAACAGACAGGTTAAATAGGAGAAAAGATACAGAAACATTTTAACATGAATTGTAGAGATTACAAAGAGAGGGCATAGCCACACATACCCTTCCCATAGAGGAAAGAGAGAACAGGAGATGTAGATAATTGTGAAAGGCAGTTTTTAGTTAAAAAAAAAAATCAATCAACCTGGGAGACAGACATTGTCTTGTACTTTAGCCTCAGTCTCAAGTATGGCTGGCTACAAGCCATGGTCTTTTCTGACGTACATAATGAGATTTCAGGGAGGCAGGTTTAGACTCTATGTATGTAAGGGAGTTCCCTGTGCTTGAGGGAGTAAAATAAGACAAGGTAAGTGGCATCTTGGTTCTGAGACAATTTCTCAGGCCTTTGGCATATCTAAGTGCCAGCCTTTGGGGTATCATTTTCTGAGCCCCATCATGACTAAGTATAGGATTTAAAATGTGTAAATGATGCCCATTATCTTGAACCTAACATAACCACAGAACCCCTATAACAAAGAAGAAGGGGGCCAATGTCATCAAATAAGATGTGACAAGAGAAGCACAGATCATAAAGAGATTTGAACATGCTACAAGTTCTGGCTTTGAAGATTGGTAAAGAGGCCAAGAACCAAGGAATGACAGTGCCTCTAGAAGTTACAACAGGCCAAGAACTAGATTCTCTCCTAGAGCCTCCAAAATGGCTCAGCGGACACCTTGATTTTAGCTGCACAGAAGACTCATTTCACACTTCTGCCCCTTCCCAAGGATTGTTTTAAGCCACTATATTTGTTGTAATTTGTTTTTCTTTTTGTTTTTGGTTGGTCATGGGGCTTGAACTGAGGGCTTGGGCACTATTCCTAAGCTCTTTTTACTCAAGGCTAGCGCTCTACCACTTGAACCACAGCGCCACTTCCTATAATTTGTTACAGTACCAATAACGGGGAAAACAATACATATGCCAAAGTTTTTTGAAGTGTTTTTTACAGATTTTCTACAGATAGTTCACTAGACAGATGGAGAAATAGACAGATGGTCAGTCATAGGATGAGGTAATTACAGCAAGATGTTAGGGGTAGAATCTACATGACAGGTACACAGGTGCTAACTTAATTGAACCATCATATATGTTTGAAGTGTTTTTTTTAATACTAAAATGGTAGGGAAAAGAAAAGGGTTCCATAAATAGTAAGACTTTCCCCCAAAGAACTTCTGTTCTTTGGCTTCCAGAAAAGAATCCCCCCCTTTCTCCCTCAATTTCAATCTTCCTCCCTCCCTTCCTCTCTCACTCCCCCTATTCTTCAGAAAAAGGCTTTGAATTCCTCTGGAAACTTTCATTTCCACATATTTATGTTCCTTGGTTCCTTGGTGACTAATTGCATGTGTTTTAGAAAGTTCTAGAATACAGCAAAGATAATTGGATCCTGTGGACACAGAGGGCTTAACTTGACATCAGTAGCAATAAGCAGCCATCAATTAATTGGGTTAACTAACCCAGCAATATATACATACATATATATGTATGTATGTATGTATGTATGTATATGGAATGCTAGTGTGTAGATCTGTAAATTAATTGGCTCTATAAAGCTTCTTCTTAAGTCTGAACTATACAAGGTTCTCTGAAAATTGATAACTATTCTTAACTTCAAAGGAAAAAGAACCAGAAAATGGGGCAAAGGAATAAAACTCATTTGTACCTTTAAGACAAAATTCTTAACTTCCATAATGTTGGGGTCCAAAACACAATTCCTTGAAGTATGGTGCTTTGGCATGCTGAGTACCTTTTTTTTCTTTTCTTTTTTTTTTTTTTTTTTTGGCAGTTCGTGGAAGTGAACTTAGTACATTCTAGACAAGTGCTCTACCATTGAGCCACATGCCCAGCCCATGCTAAGTACTCTGAAGTGAAGGAAATTAGAAGCCGCTTCAGAAGCAAGTTCTCTCTGGCATTCTCCCCTTGCCCTCTTTTTTTTTGGGGGGGGTCTGGTCATGGGGCCTGAATTCTGGGCCTGGACGCTGTCCCTCAGCTCTTCAGCTCAAGGTTAGTGCTCTACCACTTCAGCCATAGCACTACTTCCGGCTTTTTTCTTATGTGGTGCTGAGGAATCGAACCCAGGGCCTCATGCATGCAAGGCAAGCACTCTACCACTGAGCCACCTTCCCAGCCCCTCCCCTTGCCCTCTTATTGCCTTCTTTTCTCCTCTGAAGTGAGTCACAGAAACCAGAATCCCTCTTCCTCAAGGTGGGTCATAGAAATATATTGTGACATTCTACTATCCTGTATAAGAGTTGGCCATAAAGAAGTTCTCTGAGGATAAGAACGAGAACAACCAACTTGCTGAATTCCCCCTTCAGTCTTCTACAATTAGATCACACTCTTTTTGTCCAATCAGTCACATTTCTATATAAATGTCCATTCATCATCAAACCTAAAAGAGACCATTTTTCCTTGGTCTTTGAGATCTGCATTTCTGAAGATTCCTGTGTCACATAAAAATTTGAGTGACTACATTTATTATACTTTTTCTCTTGTTAACCTTCCTTTTGTTATATAGGAAAATTTGCAATAGAAGCAACATTAAAGAGCTTTCCAAAACAGCCAGGTAACCATTAAAGGATCAGGACCTGCTATGCAGGTCTCAGGATGCTCCCTAGGAATGTGAACTTTGACCTCTGCCCTTTGCAGGTGTCCAGGAGGACAACTGGATAGCTACATTGTACCCAGAGATTCTACATGCACATCAAGAGGTTACCAGACACTTGTTTTATGGACATTTCTCTTTGGTTTGTACAGGCTTTCTTCCTTTTCCTTTAGTCATGGACTCCCCTCGTTGAGTAGACCTTGCATTATTATCCAACATGAATAGTTTCTTTCTTAACAATTTTAACTTGTTTTGTAATATTGAAGAGCTTTCACCTGTATATGTCCCTACTTTCCCTATCTGATTCAGAACTATCAGAACCTGGATCTTTAAATTGCACTGAGGAAGCCAAACAAAGTTCTTTTATAGTTTCTGAGTTTGAGGTGATTGATAGGTGTGTTGGCTAATCCCCTTAAGATAGGTGATAAAAAGTATCACATCTTTTAGGAAATTTCTCAGGAGCTTCTTCATCATTAGGGGCTGAGATTAAGAGAAATGTCTAGACATGATTTGAGGCAGGGACCCTGGAGAGTATTCGTTTCTTAGAGATTCTTTTCTAATATAGAGAGGAGGCAGGGTACTATTTTGATATATAAGCTATTGTTTTCCACACGCAGCCCATCACTGCATGGGCAGACCAGGTTTGTCTGTGGATTTCTTGGCTGAAAATGCAGATGGCAGAGAGTTTAAAGTCAGATTCTGGGCTTTTGAGTTTCAAAGCAGGCCTTTGAAATGCATGACAGAAATAACATGGATTTGATTTACAAAGCTGTGATTTTTGAGAGAGAAAATAGTTTTGAGTTACAAAATCCGAGCTGGAAAATTAAAAATAAAGCTCTGAGGAAATCGGGGCATCCAGTACAAACTGTCATGACTGATGATCTACCAAACTAGAATTACCTGGGAACATAGAAAAAAAAATACCATTGACTAGGATGAGCCTTAGATGAGTTGAATAGAAATTTCTTGCTGTGGGGCCTCAGGGGCCTCAATATCGGTAATTTTAGAGTCCTTCCTCCAAACACACACACACACACACACACACACACACACACACACACACACACACACACACACACACACACACACACACACACACACGGTGATCACTATGGGGTTCTAGAAGGCACTCATAGCTGCAAGCCACTATCCAGCCCCAACAGATTTAAAACAAGGTAGGCAAATGTGCAGACATCCTGATCTTGGAAACTAGGTCAAGGTACTTTGATTGTCAGGGGAGAGTCAGACAGTGCTCCAGGTATATATTTAATGTGGGCTGTAAAGGCTCCACTCCACTTCTCTATTAGAGGATGATGGGAGCTCAAATAGATTTGAGGGATGCAAAAGTAGGGAAACTTATATTTTGACCCCAAGCATATCCTGGAGATTATAAACTTCATGGATTTCTCCAAGTCAAAATAGTGTGCAGGCCTTGAATAAGAATAATAATGGTGTAGCAGCCCAGGAAAAGGAGTATACAAACTGGGCCTAAGACTGAACATCAGAGATCATGGACACTTCTGAGGTTATCCCCAAGGACCTAAACCCACCACCACTTTCACTACCAAGACATGATTCAACCAGCACCTTTTCTAGGGCAAAGGAGAGGCAAATAGGCAAAATCTGAGTTGTCTGAATTTAACTTTGATTTGGCTATGAAAATACTGAAGTGACTTTGTTAATCAAGTGTTGACTGAAATAATTTTTAACAACTGAGATTTAAGGATGTTAAAATAGAGATGAAATAATTGATTCTATCACACCAAAGCCCCAACTCTTTTGGGAGTAGCAATTTGTGTGGTTACTACACCATTCCTAAGCATCCTCTGCAGAGAATGGTGATCAGCTGAGAAGTGAGCAGAAGTTGGTCAGTAGAACCTGTGCCAAAACACTTTAAAATGGAGCACCTTGGGCCAGGCCTGGTAGCACATGCCTATAATCCCTGCACTCATAAGATGGAGGCAAGAAGATTGAAAGTTGCAGGAGAACTTTAGCTATGTAGCAAAATCCAAGCCAGCATTTACTACAAAGGGAAATCCTATGGGGTCAAGAAAGAAAGAAACTATAGCTATCTACTATGAGGGAGAGGCCAGGAGAATCACAGAAAACTGGACAGTGGCCTTCTTGAAGTACTGAATCCATGCAGTCACCTGCCTAGAATTCTTCAATTTTGTGAGGAAAAAGCAAAACACCTTAATTTGCTTGAGCCTCTGTTTCATAGGATTCCATATAGGTAGCTAAAAGTAATTGTGGATTTGTACAGAGAAAATTTCCTACATTGTTAGCGTTTAACATTTAAATCATTGATTGTTTAGCATCCTTTTGTCCTCATGAAACTTTATATGCAATATTATAAAAAATCTTCAAAATGATTCTTGGAATATGACTTACTGTCTTTAAAAGTAATATTGGAGCTGGGAAGATAGCTCAGTGGTAGAGTGCTTTCCTTGCATGCATAAGGCCCTGGGTTCGATTCCTCAGCACCACATAAGCAGAAAAAGCCGAAGTGGCATTGTGGCTCAAGTGGTAGAGTGCTTGCCTTGAGCTGAAGAGCTGAGGGACAGCACCCAGGCCCAGAGTTCAAGCTCCACAACTGACAAAAAAAAAGTTTATGCATTACAAGGTTCAATGTAGAAGTAATGACAAGGTTTATTTAAATGATAAATATCTTGAACATCCATCAGAAGCTAGTATTGTTGGCTGTTATAGAGCTCTAGAGGGCATGCTGTTAGAAGAGAAAACTAAAGTTCTCCTCCACCCTCATAGATTTTTAGCTGGAACTCTTTGTTTTTTTTTTTTAAAGCAGATTAACAAGAAGAAAATAAATAGGAGTTTAATATCATGCAGGCCTTCTGTTTACAAGGGAGAAAACACAGAAAAATGAGTAAATCTCTAGAAGAATCTCTAAGGAGTAGTCTCAGAATTCAAATCTAATTTGTGAAACAAAGAAAGGAAGATACAGGAAGAGACCCCCTTATGATAGGATAGCTAGGAAAATATTCTAAAGCATAAGATTTGTCATATGAGTTGATGTCTTCTCCATTGATTAAATATCTCAAATGGTTCCTTATCCATCTCTTCTGTTGCAAAGGCAAATGCCTATACAAATGAAGACTTCTCTTCCAGATATAAATTTGTCTTATGAAAGGGTAACTTTTCAGAACCATATCTGAAGTTTCTCAGAATAGCCATCTCAAAATAATCCTCAGGTGAAAGAGGCATTTGGCACATTACCATCACCTATATGACTTTGGGAATTTGGGGGAATAGCATGTCCCACTCTTCATCAGGCCAAATGTAAATAATGCTATTGTTCATTCTGGATTGTAGCAATAGTAAAATTTTAAAAAAAACAACACATGAGACTTTCTGATCTATATTCTGAGATCAAAGGTGGTACATTTGGGAAAACAGATGCAACTAGTTATTGTTATTTCAATTGTTCTTTCAGGAAGCTGAAAAGAAAAACCAGATACTATGCTACAAATGTTAATTTGAGAAATATGTTAGTAGTTGCAGTGGCATTGAGAACAAGCTCTCTGATCTCTAAGTGCAGGCACTAAAATTGACCAGCAGCTGAAATCCACAGCTGCCTTGTGCCAAACCACATGAGCTACTCTCAGTCAAAGCTGAGGAAAGGAGGGATACTTCAACATGCTTCATTCTGTGAAATACAGTACATGGCTGGTAAGTGTCTTCAGGTCAAGAATGCCTGTATGGTCCAGAGGTGGGAAACATGTGGCCCTCAAGATTGTTTGGTACATGATGAGACAGATACTTAAGTTTCTCTTTGACTGACTGTATTGATAAATTTTGTATGGCCTATGAATGCTGTTATAAATATACAAATGTCCCCTGGTAGATAAAAATGGTTTCCCAGCCCTGAAACTTTAAGTGATACACTGAAACTCAAAGTCCTTCCCCTCAAGCTTCCTTTCTTCCTTCTGGGCTTCTCTGAGCCTTCCCCATTATTTTTCTTTTACTTGCTCCCTTTTACTTACATTCTTTGCACATGTAATCCTACTTTGGTATCTGTTTCTCAAAAGGACTCAAACTAACACATTATACATGGGAGAAACAGCTTTGGCTAGGAGGTGACTCATTTCTCCCTGTGAGAATGCATGAATAACAAAAATGACAATGATCATAGTTTAGTCACCTTGTACTTCAGTTTGTCTCACATTTATGTGTTAGATTAGTAGAGAAACACAGTACAACTCACAGAAAATGTCAGCCTCATTTATGCAATTCCAGCATACAATGTACCTCTATACCAAGGTTTCTCAGTGGCATTACAACCAATATCTGACCAGCTAACTGCTTGCTGGTAGGGGCAGGTGCCCTGTGCATTGAAGATGTCTAGTAGCATCCTTGGTCTCTTCCCACACAATACCAACAAGAGCCACTCCACATGATGCTTTCAGACATATCCAAATATTCCCCACAGAACAAGCCCACCCCAGAAGAGAACTCATGCTTTTAACACAGAGATAGTGTGAATTAATAACTGTTACATGGTTATGCTCTAAGGGAGTGGGTAGTTATAAAATTGAGCTCTTACTTCTCTGAAGAGGAAGTAAGAATGGCCAGTAGACACATGAAGAAATGCTCAACTTCTCTGGCCATAAAAGTAATGCAAACCAAAACAACATTGAGATTCCACCTCACTCCAATTAGAATGGCTATAATCAAGAAATCTAACAACAGATGCTGGAGGGGATGTGTCCAAAAGGGAACCCTACTGCATTGTTGGTGGGAGTGAAACTTGTTCAGCCACTCTGTAAAGCAGTATGGAGGTTCCTCAAAAGACTACACATAGACTCCCTACTTCTGGGCATTTACCCAAATGATCACAAACAAGGCCATACTAAAGCTACAAGCACAAATATATGTTTATCGCAGCATTATTTACCATAGCTAAGATATGGAACAAACCTACATTCCCCTCAGTAGATGAATGGATCAAAAAACTGTGGTACATATATACAATGGAATTCTATGCTTCCATCAAAAAGAACAATACCGCCCAATTTATTGGGAAATGGAAAGACTTGGAAAAATATAATATTAAGTGAAGTTATCCAGTCCCAAAGAAATTTAGGTCCCATGATTTCCCTTATTTGCAACAATTAGCATCCATATAGGATAATCTTATCAGATAAGCTGAACAGCTTATCTGACCATATAAATTGATGCTAAGTGAAATGAACCCCAAGATATGGACATAAGAGGTCTGTCTTTATTGTTACTGTTTTAAATGTACCATGTGATTTATTATTTTTTGTTGTTTCCTTTGTATGTTCTTTCCCCTACAGCATATCCCCTGTTGTCACTGTACTCGATTTTGATATCCTGCATCTTGTATATATGTATGTCTAATCTGGGGAAAGGAAGGGGAATAACAAAACGCTGAAACAAGGACACAGGATGAACCATTGCAACAAAGATACCTACTGGACAGTATATCGGAAATGAACCTTACAACTTCGGGCGGCGAGGGGGGAAGGGGGGGATAGAAATGTGGGAGCTGGGGGAGGGAAGGGATAGTGGGACAACAATAAGGAAGGGAAGGGGTAACAATGATCAACAAGTCATGTACTCATTGCCTTACTCGTGTAGCTGTAACCCCTCTGTACAACATCTTAACAATAAAATAAAAATAAAACTTAGCAACAACTTTGGCTGGGGGGGGGGGGAATGGGACAGGGAGGGAGTGTAGTTTCGGAGATGGGAGGGCAGGGATGGTAGGGGAAAACAAACAATGCTTGATAAGAAATGTACTTATTACCTTGCTCATGTAATTGTAACCCCCCCCCCGCCATTACAGTATTTTCACAATAACAAAACTTATTTAAAAAGTATAAAAAATAAAAATAAAACTGAGCTCATGCTGAATGAGAGATAACAAAGAACAAATCTAAGTTTGGAATTATGTGTAGAATTATGCAAATGAAGTTCAAGGAAATGCCTCCAAGATTGCCTAGTGGAAACAAGACTTCTGACATTGGCCACAAGTTTGGGTACTTCCTGGTCACCTTCATTCAGATAGAAGTCTATAATTTCAGAGGGGACTCTTTCACATTCAATGTATCGCTGAAACAATTTACAGAAAACAGAGAGCACAATATTTATTATGACAGTTCATTGTGGCAAAAAGAATACAAATTAGAACTGTTCAAAGGAAAGAGTGCATAGGGAGGCACCTGAAACCAGAAGGGTTCCAAACAATAAACTTCTGGAACCTCAAGCACACATTATCTTCTGACATTGATTTGTAGTAATACATGTAAGGAATACATGCTGTGGAAGCTTACCCAGGCATCAGCACGGAGCACATTTTGAGGATTTATTATGATTGAATCTTAGCTTGTGTGACTGATCTCAATTTCTAGCTCCAGAGGTTGGGATGATATCCCATGGCTGATATCCAAATCATTTTTTCACATGGTTAGAGGTCTTAGCATTGTCAACCCCACCTTAGATCAACTCCTTAACATAAACTATCAGTATGGGGCCCATCACAAATAGCAAAGATTCCAAGGATTTAGAGGTTACTCCAAGTGCCTCCGCTTTTCTACATCCACACACTTAACTTCTCTTGACCTCAATTTTCTCATTATGAAATAGAATTTAAGGCCAGGTATATTGGTTCATACTTTGGTTCCAACCATTTGGAAGGCAGAAATTAAGAGGATAGAAATTCAAGGTCAGCCATGTCACACAAAAAAAGTGAGACCCATCCCAACCAACAAGTCTCATGTGGTCACATGCCCTGGTCATCCCTATACTGGAGGGTTAAGTAGGAGTATAGGCTGGAGGAGGAAAATAGCAGGTCCAAGGCTGACCCTGGCCTTACCTGAAAAATAAAAACAAAAGGGCTTGGAGTATGATTCAAGTGGTAGAGTACCTGACAAACAAGTGTGAGGCTCCAACAGAGTTCAAACCCCAGTACCATAAAAAAAAATTTTAAATTATTAACCTTGCTGCCTTATTGTTAGGACTGAGAGAGAGAGAGGACAGCATTGACAAAACTCTCAGTACAGCAGACATTGGTATTTCCATTATTTTTCTTCCTCCATTTCTCTGCACACTCTAGCCATATAAAAGAAGAAAAAAAAACTAATCATCAGTATTAAATAATAGATGTAATGAAATGGGCAAACTGCATTTTCAAACCACTTGGTACCTGTGTTTTTTTGTTTGAGAAACTATTTTGATAAGCCATTGGGAGTATATCCAGTCATGAATACAGTTCACAGTAATTTCTCATGTAGGTAGAGGTATAGATCCCTCTTGAAGTTAAGTGGGGCCAGTTAAGTAGAAATGACACAGAAAAGACTTCACAAAGTCAGTAAGCAAATTATCCACATTCCCCTTCTGCCATCTTGACAGCATTTTAGCATTGAGCATAGTATCCCACAATTACCATCTTGACAGCTTGCTGATATAGAACCACATCCCCAGGTCACCTTTAATAAACTGTGTCATGAACAAAATCATTCTTCATTGATTTAAGTCACTAACATTTGTGAATTGTTACCCATAGCATAACCTAGACCATTCTGATATTATATATTAGAGGACATTCAGAATTTAGATGCATTGGCTCTTAGGAGAAGGGGAAAGAATGTTTTGTTACACTGGTTGGAGAAGAGAACAACTGGAAGAACAAGAACAATTAAAGCCATAGAAAAATAGGCAAAGGCAATGCAACCCCAGGGGGATGATTATGCAGTCTATTTCTAGAACATTCCCTACAGCATAAAACTTCTGCTTATCTTTCACACTGAATTGTTCCTGTTTTTCTTGGGCAACACCCAATATCCAAATTATAATTAACCATTATAATGAATGAATGGCATTACCCAGTATAATCCCAGGGCATCAAGAAACCCTTCAATTTGTAAAATATTGAATTCTGATATTTAGCTTCATTTGTGAAAAATCATTATATGGTGTTTCTGAGGCCTTTCATTTTTTGTCAAGTGACAACAGTCTCATAATTAAGAAGTCATGACAGATGATGCTGAGTTAACTTCTCACAAGCTAAGCTGATCCAACAGAGGTATAAACAAACAGATGGTTTTCCAGGGTGATAGCTCTCCAGCACTCAGCACTGATCCATGCCAGGGAAAATAGGGATCTCTCTCTTCATGCTCCTGCTAACTCCAGATCCACAGGCTGTTGGCCTCACTGATCACAGGAGACAGAAAGCCCAAGAGGTTTAGCTCCTAAAGCTGGGTTTCACTCCCTGCCTTGCCCTTGTCCATCTAGCTGACTAAGCCAATAAGGCTCACTTTCCAATCTCCAAAATATGGTACTACTATCATTCTATAAAGCATAATGCTGTTACAAAGAATAAATACATTACTACATGTAAATTAACCATTCATAGTAAGTGCCTCTGTCTTGCAGTAAGTTCTCAATAAATGATAGCAATTGCCTCTATGAAAATTCACTTTGTAAATGATCCAAGGTTTTTCACTTGCTATCTCAAGAACAATATACCATTTCATTGTTGCTGCTAGTGATTTTTATCATACATTCATTATGAAGGAATCTCAGTCACAAAAAGTAACTAATGGAAATATTAGGTCCATGTTTTTATCGTAAAGATTCTGTGCAGAGGGGATACAGTTACATGAGTAAGGTAATGAGTACATTTCCTATCAAGCATTGTTAAACACCCCTCCTTTCTTATTCCCCTACCATCCCTTTCCTCCCCACCTCCCAAACTCCCCCCCCCCCGCCAGACACACAATTTGTAAAGTTCATTTTCAACATAGTGTCTTGTAAATCTCATTGTTACAATGGGTCAAGCTGTGTCCTTGTTTCAGCATTTTGTTACTTCCCTTCCCCTCCCCAAATTAGACAAATGTATGTACAAGATGCAGGGCACCAGAATCAAATATGGTGACAACAGGGGTTATACCATGGGGGAAGAACATACAAAAGAAACAAAAAAAATCACATAGTACAATAAAACAGCGACTAAGAAAAAAAAACCTCTGTGTCCCTATCTTGGGGTTCATTTCATTTAGCATCATCTTAGATGGTCTTATGTACATAGCTTTTGATTAGGTCCATTTTTTAATAATTGATCCCATATAGAAAGCACAGAATGAGATTTGAAGAGAAAGGTAATTCACATACTGAATGTAACAGACCTTCTACTCTGAATTAGAAGTAGATAATCCATTTTTCTCAAGTGGTATCACTGGTCTTGTATGTCCTATATGAACCTCTGTAATTAAGTACCTGCCTAAGTGCCCCTCCCATCTTTCACATACTTAACTAATACTTGTCATTCTTCAGCAAGACCTGCTACTTTTTGAGCACCTCCTGTGTGTCTAAAATATTCTAGCCCAGTACCCATGGCACAGGCCTGAAATCCTAGCTTAGGAGTCTGAGAGCTGAGCATCCCAATGGGCTTGCTTGAAATTGCTACCGTTTGTCATCATGGCACAACATCCTTACCCTCCCAGTCTTCTCCTCTGAAGTTTTTAGTCCTCTTAGATGACCACAGGAACTTCATTTCTCAACAATCCTTACCATATCCCCTAGTAGAGAACACAGTGAGATCCTCTAATGACCCTGTCTGGTACCATTTGCACCATTTTCAATGAAGCTGGTTGTGATAGCAGAAATAAGAAAGCACATGGAGAAGCTCACACAAGCTCTGAAACACTTCCCCTTGAAAATGACAAACACATATGGCTCAAATTTCATTGGACAACTTCAGTTACATCACTGGGACAGACTTCAAAGGGGTCGCAGGCATGACTTCCAATGTCTCTAAACTGTAAAACAAACTTCTCTCCTGGTTTCCAGACTTATTTTTCCAAATACATATTAGACAGCTATATTTGTTAGTGTATTGTTTACAAAACTGGACTTTCTTTTTCCCTTAAAAAAAGTATTACTAAATACTAATTGTATATATGAATGGGTTTCATTGTGATATATGTATGCACATACCACAAGCTTGTGTTGTAGATTTTTATTTACAGTTTCTATGCTGAAGGGACATTAAATTTTACCAAAGACTTTTGCTGCATCTGATTAGATTACCATGTTTTTCTTTATTTTTTATTCTATTTATGGGAGGCTGAGAAGATGACTCAGTGGTAGAGCGCTTGCCTTGCATGCCTGAGGCCCTGGGTTCGATTCCTCAGCACCACATAAGCAAAAAGAAAAAAGCCAGAAGTGGCGCTGTGGCTCAAGTGGAAGAGTGCTAGCCTTGAGCTGAAGAGCTGAAGGACAGCACCCAGGCCCAGAGTTCAGGCCCCACGACTGAACCCCCCCCAAAAATTAAATAAATATTCTATTTATGTACTATAATATATATGCTATATATATGTATGTATATTGCATACATTGAACCATCATTGCATCCATAAAGTCAGTTTCATAACAATGTATAATTTTTAGTGTGTTGTTGAATTTGATTTGAAAGGGTTTTATAGGGATGTTTTTGCATCTATCATCAAAAAGTATTGGTCCATAGTTTTATCATTTTTGTTGTGTCCTTATCAGGTTTTGGTATCAGAAAAATACTGGCTTCACAGATTAATTCTGGAAGTGTTTGTCACATTTTATAGAAGAATCTGAGGAGCAATCATATTAATCCTTAAAAATCTGGTATAATTTAGCTTTGAGTCTATCTGGTGTCAGTTTTCTTTGATGACTTTTTAAAGTTTCAGTCTCATTTCTTGTTATAGGTTTATTTAGGATATTTATATTCTTTTGATGCAATTTTGGCCTAGAAATTTGAACATTGTATTTTGATTTCCCAATTTCTTGGACTGTATGTTTAAATATTCCATAATTATCCTATAGATTTCAGGAGCATCTATAGTAATATTCCCTTTTTTACTCTTGTTTTATTTACTTAGGTCTTTTCTTTTGCTTAGTTTGGCTAAAGGTTCATCAATTTTATATTTTCCAAAAAAACAAGTCTTTGTTTCATTAGTCCTTTGTATTGTTCTTTTAGTCTTAATTTATTTCTGCTCTTATTATTATTATTTCTTCTCTTCTCACTTTGTGTTTGGTTTCTTCTTGTTCTCTTAAAACCTTGAGATGCATCATTCAGTTATTTATTTGACATCTTTTTTAATGTAGATAGTCGTAACTATAAGCTTCTTAGAATTGCTTTTGCTGCATCACACAGGTCCTGGTATGCTATATTTCCATTTTCATTTGATTTTAGTAAGTTTTTAATTCATCCAATGACTTCAATGACTCAATTCCTGTATGTTTGTACACTTTCCGTAGTAGGTAAGCCCTGTCCTGTGTTTCCCACTGGGCTATGCTTGGTAAGGACTTGTTGTCCATAGCAAATTGCAGGGTTGTATTCAATCTAGAGTCTTTAAAATTTTTTTTGACATCCAGAGTCACTGATAACCCCAACAAGCTTGGACAGCACATGAACCATGCAAGAACCCACTCCCACCAGGGGTCCATCGTCTATGCAAGCCAGAGTATCCCATGTCTCAGAAAATGTGGATCTGAACAGACCACTGAATTCTGTACTAGATCAGGGAGCTGTAGGAATGGGGAAATCTATGGATGTTGGTCCTGGTGCTCTAAGACCCAATTCCATAATAAACTACATATGACTGGTCTCACTTATCACCACAAATGGCAGGGTTGCTTAGTGATTACTCTCTAGAGCCTGAAATCCCTAGTGTTGAAACTTTTCAGTGAGTCTGTGACAGACCTCTCTCCTCTCTATGAGTGTTCCTCATGGCCATTTCCTATCTAGTCATTGTGGGAAGGCCCCCAAGGACCCTGAATTGTGAGTGCTCCATGTTTTCTGATCCTCAGTGTATCTTAAGTCCTTAATAATAAGTCCCTCCTCTCAAGATGGCTACTGGTTCTAACACTGCCAGATGTGAGAAGTGATGTAATGGATGCCTTCTCCAATGCTAGATTGTCATGCAAGAGAAGTCACTAGCATATCAAATTCCTGCACTAGATTCAAACAACCTTGGGCTTTTCCTCTGACTGGAACTGTCTGTTTTTTGTTTTGTTTTTTTTGGCCGGGTGTGGGGCTTGAACTTTGGGCCTGGGCGCTATCCCTGAGCTCTTCAGCTCAAGGCTAGCACTCTACCACTTGAGCCACAGTACCACTTCCAGTTTTCTGGTGGTTAATGGGAGATAAGAGCCTCATGGACTTTCCTACCTGGGCTGGCTTTGAACCATGAGCTTCAGATCTCAGCTTCCTGAGCAGCAAGGATTACAGGCCATAGACACCCAGCTTGAAACTGTCTATTTTAAACACTGGAACCACATACACTCTGCAGTTTACCTTGATCTTGCTGTGCTGGGTTTCCCAAGGAGACACAGAGATTGGAGTTGTTAGTTGCCTTTTTGCTTCTCTATAGTTTTAAGCTCACTCGACTCCCAGAGCTCTTCCTCTCTTTCTTTCCTCAGTATACAGTATTTGTCATGCAGCAAGTATAAAGGACGCTTCTACTCCACCAACTTACCCTTGAACTTTGCCATTTCTTCACTTTTCTGTATTACAGCTCTTCGTATTATGTTTCTTTAATCTCCTCCCCCTCCTTTTCTTCCTCTCTGTATTACTGAATTTAGTTATAGAAAAATCTATGAGCTCTTGCTTACGAGTTGTCTATGCCTTTTTTCCCCAGTTGCTTATCCAGCAGATTATAAATGTCTTACACCTCGGTATTTAAATTCTATCTTATAACCTCCTCTAAACTATGCCCATTAATTCATTCCACAAACAAGCAAGAGAACCTACACTGTGCACTGAGGATATAGCAATAGATTGTAGAGTCCCAGCCCAGGCCCCAAGGAGCTTACAGTCCTATAAAAGACAGGATGATGGCAAACGACCACTCATTGTTGTAACAATGCTATAAGGGAGAGGAAGAGAGAGAATAAAAACCTATACAGAGGAATAGGTTATAGTCTCAGGCAACTGAGGAAGACTTCTCTACAATAGAAATACTAAGTAGATAGTTCTGAAATGTGTTTAATAACACAAGAAAGGAAATATGTTCTAGGCAAAGGAAACACATGTGTCAGGACTCTATCCCAGAGACTCATTGCTTATTTTCTAAAACTGTTGCCAGAGCCATATGTATATAACAGGTGTGTGTATTTCTGGGGTTCCAACTCGGGACCCTGCAATTGCTAAGCAAGCACTCTACCACTTGAGGAGTATCGCTAGCTCATTTGCTTGTTATTTTTCAGAAATTTCAGCTGTTGCTTGGCCTTGAGCTGGTCTCAAACCTCTATCCTCCTGATCTCTGCTTCTCAAGTAGTAGGAATTATAGGTATGAGCCCCCCCCCCCACAGAAGTCTCCTTGATGGTGTCTTAACCTTCATACTCTGCTTTTCCATGCCACAAAAGATTAGGAAAAGTAGGAATATTCTTCCCAAGAAAAGGACTATATCATCCTTGCTTAAAGAGTCTCTATTACCCCAAAACAAAATGACCTTTGCAGCTTTCCAGTTTTACTCTAATATTTCTTTCTGCCTTCTCTCAAGCCAAACAAACCTGCTCACAGTTCTCCTAAAAGCTCAGAATATAACAGACTGGAAGGCTTCTATAACAAACATCTGTTTTTTACTGTTTTGAAGGTTGGAGGTCTGAGTGCAGGAAGCTCCTCAGGTCCTGGTGGGGCTCCCCTCCTATATCTTAGATGACTGTGATCAGAGAAACTGATCTTTTCATTTCTCTTCTTATCAGGACACTGATCCCCAGCATGGGGCACACCTTCATAATTTCATCTAACCCTAGTCATCGCCTATAGGCTTCAACTCCAAATGCCATCACACTGGGGATTAGAGTTTCAACAGATGAATTTGGAAGAGACAAAGGCATTTAGAGCTGGAGCTGGTGGCTAACACGTGTAATCCTAGCTACTCAGAAGGCTGAGATTTGAGGGTTGAGGTTGGAAGCCAACCTGGACAGGAAAGTCCTTGAGATTCTTTATCTCCAATAAACTACTCAGAAAAAGCCAGAAGTGGAGTGGTAGTTCAAGTGGTAGAGAAAAAGAACCTCAGGTACAGTACCCAGACTGAGTACAAGTCCCAGGACCAGCAAAAAAAAAAAAAGGCATTTAGTTCAGAATGCCAATCCTCTTTACTTTCCAACTTCTAGCCCTTCTCTCTTCTGGAATCTTCCTCTCTCCATGAGTCAAGCAGCCCCTTCATTCTTCATATATCTCCTCATTAATGAAGCTCTTCCGTTAAGGCCATCATAAGTAACTTCAGTTTAATGCAGTGAGACTCAATCTGATGTTTTCTAACGTACCTGTCTAATCAGTGTATACATTATCCCTCAAGAGACTGTCAGTTCCCTTAAAAGAAGATCGGGTGAGAACAGACCTCTTTTCACAGTCTTCACCACAGTTTTGCACAGTTGAAGCCATGAGACTGAATTGTCCATCACTGTCCTTAGTGTCTGGACACAAAAATCTAAGGAATTTGGTGCCTTCTTCCCCCATTTCCCCTTCCTAATAGTAAGCTCCTCAGATGATAGGAGAGCTTTTGCATTTCTTAGAGGAAATCTATGAGCTATATTCTGCTACATCTACTTCCTAGAACTATTTTTAATCTCTTGATAAACTTCTTTGCAAACAAGATGTAAGCCTCATTTGCCTGCTCTGAGTAGATATTGTTCCAGTAGTCCAGAGGGATGAAGCTTACTAAGTGGAAGCTTCTGATGACTTTGGATGTTGCCTGGCTTTGGTTTTAATTTTACCTCTCCAATCTAGAGAGGCTGGAACTCTGCACAAGTCCTAGATGCTTCCTAAATCTCCTGTCATTAGTCAGATGGCTAATAGAGTATAGAAAGGAAAAAAAATGCTTTTCCTCTACTTTGGCTGGCATCCTGTAAATTAGACTGATACTGATAGATTTACAGGAGAAAAACAGAAGTTTATCAAGTTATGTCTACCACTTACACATGAGAGCATCCAACAATAAGTCACTCAATTATTAGAACTTGGGTTTGTATAGTATGGTAGGCTAACCCAAAGAAAAGGGGATTGAACTCTGGTCAGCAAGGCAATCCTGGAAAATTATAGTGGACAAAGATCATTTAGAGATTTATTATATAGATCTGAGCCAGTAAAGAATTAAGTCCTCTTCTCTATGGTAACAAACAGGAAGGCAATTTTTTGTGGTAGCATTCTTTTTTATTTCTTTTTCTAAAATTGTTATTGTAAAGGTGATGTACTGAGGGGTTGAGTACATTTCTCTTTGAATAATTAGCATCACCTCTTCCCTTGATCTCTCCCAGTTTTTCCTTCCCTTCCCTCCCTCACAAGTTGTATAATTCAACATGGTGTCTAGTGAGTATCGCTGCTGCATTTTCTCACTCTTTGACTCACCATTTCTGTGCTCCTTCCCAAAACAGATAAGCTTACATACAAGACAAAAGGTAGATTAAAAACTAGGGGGAAAAAAACTCATTTCCATTGGAAGTTCATTTCAATAAATATCATTTTATAGGGGCTGGGAAGGTGGCTCCGTGGTAGAGCGCTTGCCTTGTATGCTCGAGGCCCTGGGTTAGATTCCTCAGCACCACATAAGCAAAAAGAAAAAAGCCGGAAGTGGCGGTGTGGCTCAAGTGGTAGAGTGCTAGCCTTGAGCTGAAGAGCTGAGGGACAGCGCCCAGGCCCAGAGTTCAGGCCCCACGACCGGACCCAAAAAAAAAAATATATATATATATCATTTTATATGACCAGGTGCACATAGCTATTAGGCCTTTGTGATCCTCTCCTAGAAATAGCCTCCTTTAGTCTAGAGACTTGTATAATTGATCATGTCCCAGTGTATTTTTTTTTTAACCATCCAATGTATTTACTTGTAGATTTATAGGCACATTCTAGTTACCACAAATGAAGGAAAACATGTAACCTACATTTCTTTGGGTCTGGCTTGCTTCACTTAATATAATTTTTCCAAGTCTTTCCACTTCCTATGAATGGTGCAATATAATTCTTTCTGATGGAAAATTCCATTAGGTGTGTGTATGTGTGTGTGTATACATACATACATACATACATATATACCACATCATCTTGATCCATTTGTCCACTGAGGGACATTTGGGTTGATTCTGTATCTTGGCTATGGAAGGCTGCAATAAACATAGTTGTGGTGGTAGCTTTGGTGTGGCCTTCTTTGTGTTCTATTGGATAAATGCCCAGGAGTGGAATTGCTAAGTCATAGAGAAGCTCTATGTTTAGTTTTTTGAGTAACCTCCATACTGCTTTCCATAGCAAATGAGCAAGTTTACTTTCCCACTAACAGTAGTAGAGTTTCCTTTTGGCCATGACCCTGTTATTGTTAGTTTTCTTGATAATGTCCAGTCTAACTGGGGTGAGGTAGAATCTCAATGTTGTTTTAAATTGCATTTCTTTTATGGCCAGAGACATTGAACATTTCTTCATGTGTCTATTAGCCATTTGTACTTCTTCTAAGAAGTTTCTCTTTAATTTCTTAATTGGGTTAATTTGAGGATTTATTTTTTTGAGGGGGGTTAATTTTTTAAGCTCTAAGTATATTTTAGATATGAGGACCTTATCTGATGCATAGCTAGTAAAAATCTTCCCATTCTTTGGGCTTTCTATTTATCTTGTTAGCTATGTCCTCCTTTGCCTGCAGAAACTCCAGTTTGATGCAATCCCATATAAACAGTCTCTCTTTGATTTGCTGTGATTCTGTATCTTAGGAAGTTTCGACCCATACCTAGGAGCCCTAGTGTTTTCCTTTCCCCTTCCTGTAATATTTACATGGTATCTCGGCCTGACAATGAGGTCTTTGATCCATTTAGAATTGGTTCTGGTGCAGGAGGATATATAAGGAACTAGCTTCAGTTTTCTGCCTGTGGATAGTCAATTTTTCCAGCATCATTTTTGAAGAGATTGTCTTTCTCCCAACCTGTGTTTTTCACTCCTTTATCAAATATTAGATGGCTATAAGTCTGTGGGTTCATTTCTGGATCTTATATTCTGTTCCACTGGTCCTCAGACCTATTCTTGTTGAGGACAACTTTTTATAAAGTTCCTTTATAAAGGAAAACCGGTGCCATGTTTTTTATAGCATCAAATGATTTTTAAATGGCCATTAGCTCAAAATAATCATATGTTAAAGGGACATATTTGGGAATGCCCTATTCTGAGGCTCTCCCCTCCCCCTTCAGCTAGATTAAGCAACTAACAAAGGCAGTGCTTCAGTAGATGTCTCCGCAAATGATCGTTATTTTTTCAGTCTATTTTGAGCCACTTTACGTCACTCTTCCTCTCTTCTCCCTTAATTTCTCTATCCATGTGGAACTACTACCAATTCCCACTACGCTACCTTCTATATCCTCTTCTCTTGTCTACACCATCCTCCTTCTCTTAGCATCCACTGTGCCCTCCTGAGGAAGGGTAAGGGCAATCACTAGAGCTAGTATCAACTGGACAAGCCCCAGAACAGTCTGATTTCAAACTCATCCACTTTAATTTGCAGTTCACTGGTCTAAGTAGCAGAGGGCTTTCACTTCTGATTCCATGGAATGTGTCTTTCAGCTCCTCTGGGCCACACATGATCCAATTAACACTTATTCCAACATTATTCCAGCTGTCACTGAGCAGCTGAGGTACCCCAGCCATTCCTCTCAGCTTACTCCTACATCCCAGCCTTCTCCCTTACCACAGGAGCCAGCAGGACTGAGGAGCTTTTCCCTCCCATGTCCATAATGGCCCAGACAGAGCCTTAAAATTTTGCCTTGCTTCATTCCAATGCAACACATTGGGAACTTCGTGCTGAAATATTTGTATCAACAAGGAAGATGCCCAAGTGAAGATTTAATGGGCATATATTGACTTTACTCCTCATGTTCTAGGCCTCAATTTGGCAGGCAAATGTTAGGGGATCTGAAGTGACTTTTACCTCTGGGTTTCCTTCTCTTTGGAACAGAAAAGTACCAGAAGACTAAGGGTGTAACTCAGTGGTAAAACACTTACCCAGCATGCACAAGGCACTAAATTCCATCTCTCCGAGTACTATGAAGGAAAGAAAACAAAGGAAGGAAAGAAAAAGAGAGGGAAGAAAGGAGAAAGGGAGGGAAGAACCAAAGGAAAAAGAGAAAATGAGGGTCAAAAGAAGGAAGAGACAAAGGGAAAGAGGGAAGAAGGACATATTTTCACTCTCCCCCTCTCCAGAAGGGGAGTCTAGAAGCAGGCACAGATTGTTGAAATCTTTAGACAGTATCCCAAGGATAATTTAGTGACCAGTGTGAACTATGACCCAGCACCACAGATGCTCATTCTGATGTCTCTTTTTTTTCTTTTTTTTTTTTTTCATGCCAGGTGTGGGAATTGAAATTAGAGCCTCACACCCTCACTTGGCTTTTTCACTCAGGGATGACACATTTTACCACTCGAGTCAAACCTCCACTTCCCCAGGATTTCATGAATTTATGCAGCCAGTGGCCCTTGAAAGCACCTGTTATCATCAGCCAAAGGTTTCCAATAACAAGACTATGAAAAATAATGGTTAACAGAGGCCCACCTCTGAGCTAAGGTTTAACCTTTCTATTTTCATAATACTATAAAACACAGAAGAGGAAGTAGAGATAAGTATCTCTGCAGAGATACATATACAGTTCTTCCTCTGGAGGTTCCGTAAAGCACATGCTAATTTCTAAATCCAATTGGCACCCACATCTAATACTTGATGCAAATGTTGTGGAGTACTGTTTTCTTCTATTAATGTACTTGGCTGTTTTAAAGAGTAATCTGAGCATTTATTACTGTGTGCATATGTATGTGTGTGCATGAAGAAACATACTAGCCCTGTTCTCAGTTATCTACACCTAAGAAACAACCAAGTATAATCATAAAAGTGGTCAGCATTCCTGTAAGTTGCAAGGAATAAGAGGTATCTTCCTTTTCATTCAGTGCATGACTGAAAGGATAACAAAAACAAGCAAAAGACTAGCATATAAAAGTATCTGATCTACTTAACACACAAATCATCATAATGAAATGAAGACCCATGGAAATACATAAAGTTGTATATGTTTTTGTTTAGATGATAAAGTGTGGACAGTTATGAGAAATACAATTCAAAAAGAAGAGTAATATCTAATAGAGTTGTTTAGCAAGGCCAGATTGCTGGGATTTCTTGTCTGTTTTCCCTGTCTTCAGAGCTAAGGATGTCTTCTTGTTCCTGGATACATAGTAACAGCATCTCTCAAATAAGGGCCTCTTCCCAAAACCCAAGGTGCCATATTTAGGGTGGCATGTCTAAGATCTCATCAAAGCCAACTACCCTATATATGCTGTTCAGTGCATTATACCAAAATAAAATACATTAAGTAATGTGAAATACTAATATCTGGGAACTGTAAGCATGCCTAATTTATGAATAGCAAGTTTCATAAAATTGTACCTAATTGATAAAAATAATAACAGGTAACATTTCTGAGCCATATCTATCTACAACATGTGTGCTACCTCATTTACTACCACAGCCACCAGGCAAGACAGGCCAGGCCCTCAGTGCTCTCCCTTACAGAGGAGGAAAGGGAGGCTCAGAGAAGTGAGGCAACTTCCCCCAAATCATACAGCAGGACAGTATCAGATTTGGTGTTAAACTTCAGGCTTTGCAGGCTTCCACAACCCATGCACTTAGCTCCATACCATCCTGGGATAAAAGTGACTGTCTGGTGTCTACAAAATGTTTGACTTAAAAATAAAGATCATCAGGGGTAGAGTGAACAAAATAGGGAAATTTAGGAGCCTCTCCAGTGGAAATCTTGCCTAGATTCCCCTAGAGGATGGAAGCATCAAGCCACAGGGAAGCAAAAACCTTATTGAGGCCCCTCACAGGATGAGGTGGGGAGCTTTTTGTCTACCTCAAAGCTTTCCTTTCTTCAAATTCACTACATTTTCTTGACCCCATGTCAGTCAGCTCCAATAATGCCCTCCTCTTTCCCCAGCTTCAAAAGCCATCATGTGTCCCGGGTGATTTTTCTGACACCTTGCTCTCTTGAGACTACTGACTTATAGTAATGCATATTAGGAATTTATAAACTTGCTTTCAAAGACACCACAGGAAGAGGATACAATTTCTCACACATTGCTTTGTTCTCTTCTAAGGAAAAAAAAACCTGCAATGCAATAGAATGTGATAAAGAAAGGTCTTAAGTGATAACAATTGATTTTCTGTGAAGTCTTTTCTTAGAATACCTTTTAGAAAGCAGCAAGGGCCCCCCTCATACTTACCAGGGGTTCTTAGAATCATTCTTCCCCTAATGTAGCAAGTGAAGGTGTCACACCACACCAGACAGCCTTAATTCAGGGAGGACAGCACTAATGTCATGCACAAGCAGCATCCAGCCAGACAATGTGGACAGAGTTGCTGCCTTCATTCTGAGAGGGGTCTGTGTTCGGGCATGTTCAGAGCCAACTGTGGACATTGAGAAGCTCCTGGAGGGTGCAGCCCAGGTTATAGGATTTCTGCACACTCTCCTTCACAAATTGAAAAGACACCTGGGAAAAATGTGACAAAAGACTTTCTTCCTAAGAAAATCCATAGCTCCTCAAAATTTTAAGCAGAAGAAAAAATACATTAGACTAGCATTATCTAATGGAATTATAATGCAAGCCATGTTTTAATTTAGAATTCCCTAGTAGCCGCATTAAGAAATGGTTTAAAAAAAAGGATACAGTTCACAGTAATGAATTTCATTACATAATATAGTTGACTTTATCATGTTGACATGTAATCAATATAAAAATACTTTTTAGTGAGATACTTTGCATTATTTAATTTCCTATCAAATCTTTGGATGTATAGTTTATTCAGAGAACACATGTCAGTTTGGACTGATCACACTCAAAGGCTCTCTTGAGACACATGGCCAGTGGCTATTCTATAGGACAGGGCAGAAACAAATGCCCTCTAATTGTCAGTACAGATATCTATCTGTAGGGGCTTAGGGAACTTCCCAGCCATCCTGTGAGGGTTTCTATAACTGAGTCTACTGAAACAAACTGGCAATGGACAGATTAAAGGGGAAAAAAAGGTATACAAATATATTAAAGCACAAGCACACAACTCATATCAAGTGTGAAATTCAAAGAAAATCCACATGGCTAAGACTTATATAGCCCCTTAGAAGAAAACAGGAGCTACAGGCAATTTTAGATGGAGAGTTACATGGGTAGGAAAGAGCTTGAAGGTCAGAACAGTTACCTAGGGCAGCTTCCTGGGGTCTAGGTGTGGTATCCATTCACCCCCACAAAAACAGAATGCTACATGTTCATCTTGAGGATTCAGGCTTGACCCAGGTAGGAAACTACAGAAATTTTCCCTCACTAAAGGAAAGAAAAGAACTGAGAGTCAAGTGGAGAATAATCTGAGACACCTGTTTCTTTAGTTCAGTATGTCAATGTTCTATGTTGTTTTCTGAGCCTTGAATACTATTTCAATTATATCATATCAATAAAATTCATGGCTCATGTGAAAACAGGAATACAATTCCATATTATTATTTGTGCTTGCTCTCAAACAAATTGCGAAGACCTGGAGGAAAGTATCAGACCATAGCCAGGCATGTAATGTTGACACATTTGTGAAGTGTTGATAACTTAATGGATTATTTGAATTAAATTTTTAGGGTTTTTAAAGTATCAATTATTAGTCTCACAAATGCTAAATTATTCTACTTACAAATGTTTGATTCTTTGGAATGATCTCTATTTACATGCTTTATATAAAAACATCAGCCAACTGTCTAACTTGAAAACATCTCAAACACACATATCTGACTTTGTTTTATCCATCTCTACTCAAAAGAAAACCCTTCTCTTTAGCATCTTAGCTGACAATGGCTCTATCCTTCAAGTTACAGAGGCAAAGTTCTTAATCATCTGGGCTACCATCCTTCACAAAACACATCCAATCTGTCAACGTATCTTGCTGCATCCAAAATCCAAATCCTTCTCACCAATATATATGCCTTGATGGTGTTCGAGGGACATGAACCACAAAATGCAGAACCTTAGCATTTGAGAAAATAGCAGAAACAGAAAGGGCACTCTCACCTGCCGCTTGGACTTCCCCTTTAAATCAGTCATACAATCTAAGAAAATTCAGGAAGGTGACTTTTTCTCCCTCTTCTTCCCTATAGCACACCCTAAGATCTTCATTTCAGAAGTTGCCTTTCCTAAACTCAGGGGAAAGGGATACTCTTCTCTTATGTTTTAATCTGTTCCTGCTGCTGGAACAAAATGCCCTGGACTATGTAAATTTTTTACTTTTTCTTTTTTCCGGTCATGGGGCCTGAACTCTGGGCCTGGGCACTGTCCCTCAACTCTTCAGCTCAAGGCTGGCACTCTACCACTGGAGCCACAGTGTCACTTCCAGCTTTTTTTTTGCTTATGTGGTGCTGAGGAATCGAACCCAGGGCCTCATGCATGCAAGGCAAGCATTCTACCACTGAGCCACCTTCCCAGGCCCCTAAGTAATTCATAAACAATGGAAATGGTCAGTTCCCTATAGCTCTTTCATATCACACCAGTCCCATCATAAGGACAAAATTTCAACATGAACTTAGAAGGAAACACAAACATTCACACTGCAGTATCTCTGGAGACTTGGGGACACAGAGAAGAAGCTGAATAGGCCTCACTAAGTTTCTCTAATTAATTGATTAATCACCATTACATCATACCCTTTCTTCCATGACTGTCCACCCCTCATGAATTCTAAGCACAGAAACATATGTTCACCTATTTCTTTGGGTATTCCTTTCCTTCCTAAGGCTCTCATGTTATATACATGTTCTAATAAGTAAGTTCAACTGAGTACCTGTAGCCCATACATGTAATGGGAGGATTGTGGTTCAAGGCCAATCCAGGCAAAAATTCCAGACCCCATGACAATCAAAAGCTAGACATGGCATTATGCACCTGTCCTTCTAGCCACCTGGAAAGCATAAATAGGTAGACTGTAGTACAAATGGGTCTGTACACATATATAGTCACCTTTTCATAAAATAATAAAGAAGGTATGGAGGTAAAGTTCAAGTGATAGAGCAACAGGTGAACAACAAGGCTCTGAGTTCAACCCTCAGTACCACCAAAACAATAACAAGAATGTTTATATATTTTTCTCTTTTATTATATGAGTTTCAACCATGGAAGAAAAAATATTTTTATCCCACATTTACTTCACAAGAATCCAGAATACTCGTGTGTGTGTGTGTGTGTGTGTGTGTGTGTGTGTGTGTGTGTGTGTCCGTGTCTGTGGGTGCATGCAGGCATGTGTGTATCAGCACTACAGCTTGAATTCAGGGTCTTATGTTCTAGCTCAGCTTTCCTGTTTATGGCACTGTATTACTTGAGCCATGCCTCATCTCACTAAATATTATTTGCTTGTCTGTTCCATTCGCTGTCAGACTCACATCTCTCCCTGCCCACCTTCCCCACTCACTGACTCTGCTTGACCACACTGATCCTTATTGTACCTTGGTCAACCAAGGTAGAATTAAGGTCCTATGCCATTGTGGACATTCTTCTGGGCATCACTTACTTTCTCCCCCTTTTCAAGGCTTGCTAAAATCTCCATTTTAAAGCCTGCATTCTCTGATCAACCTGTTTAATCTGCTAGGCATGGCATGCAACTTGAGCAGAGGCAGGAGGATCATAAATTTGAGGTCAGCTAGTAAAAGTTATCTCAAAAAGAAACAACCCCCCAAAAAGCAAAATAAAAACAAAGACCTTGGATGTAGCTCAAGTGGTAGACTGTTTTTTTTAGCAAACACAAGGCTTTGGACTCAATCTGCGGTGCCACAAAAAAGTCTATTTAATGCTGCCTCTCTTTCCAAGCTATTTCCTACCTCCACACTACAAATGCTCCTTAGACTGTCCACTTTTTGACCCATTGCTGCGAAACACTTTTTCACCAGATATCAACATCACTCCCTCCCCTGGCACATGACACATGAAAGGCACTGGGTAAATACTTTTGGATGAATGAATGTCTGCTATGCAAAGTTATGTGCACATTTAAAATGTTCTATAGCTGAAAAATATTTATTGTGCTTCCCTTCCCACACTATCCTACAGTCAATTTATGAGCAATTTTGTTCAATGCTTGTGGCTTTATTACAGGTAAAATATAGGCTTGCTTTTACAAATTTATTAAGTCAGTAAGTTGTCTTTCAGCACTGTGCCCCATCTCTTCTAATTTCTGCTATATTATGTTCTGTATCTTCACTGTCCAGGATGATAGCCACTAGCCACACATGGGTAGTAAATACTTAAAGAGTCTACCATAACTGAAGGACTGAACTTTCCATTTTAACTTTAGTAGTTGAAATTTAAGTGGCTGTATAGGCTAGAGTATGGCGAACTGGAAAGGATAGCTCTATGACTATGTTTATTGCAGCATTATTTACTATAGCTAAGATATAGAACCAACCCAGAAGCCCTTCAGTAGATGAATGGATCAAGAAAATGTGGTATATATACACAATTGAATTCTATGCCTCCATCAGAAAGAATGACATTGCTAGGAAATGGAAAGGCTTAGAAAAAATTATATTAAGTGAATTAAGCCAGGCCCAAAGAAACATAGGTCCCATAGTTTCCCTTATTTGCAATATCTAGTACATGTCTGAGTCAAGCAGAAAAGGTCAGATAAGTTGATGTTAGGGAAATGAACCCTAAGATACGTATTCAAATATTTTTTTTCATTCATGCAATTGTTTCTAACACATTTATAAGCTTATTTCTTTGTTGCCTTGTATGTCCCTCCCCCACGGTCTAACCCCTGCTTTCACTGTATTCTCTATTCTAAAAGAACACTTAGAAGCATATCTTTTATCAAAATAACCATCATTATATGAATTAACAGGAAAACGGGATAGTTAGAACTACCTCATATTAAAGTGTAATCTACAATAGCAAAAAATACTCTCATATTAAAAATATAGTAAAATATTGTAGAGAGTACTAACTTCTTGAGAATCTAATTTTAGACCACACACAAAGTTTTAAATTAAAACCAAGATGGCCAGTACTGGGAGAAGAGGGACTGCAATGAGGGGATAGGCTCTCATCTGGCTTGTTTCCACACTCAGTTGGCAAGAATAGAAATGGTAATAACAGCATTCCTAAAGCACTCTGCAAGCACTTTCACCATCTAATCAAGTTTTCTCAAAAACTCTGGCCCTCCAAACTATCATTTCCATTACCCAGGTGAAGGAACTGGGCTTCTGACATCACTACCTCCCCTAGCTGGCCAGAGATAATAACAGTTTTCTCCACCCCCAGACAATGTGCTGTGCTATCTCTGTCCCCTTCTAGAGCTAAGAGCCTGAATATCTTTAAAATAAGCCCAAGAAAGAGGGCACCTCTGCCACCATTGCTACATGAGTACATCAATGATGCCTTGGCACAAAAGATTAAGTGGTTTAAAATCAGAAAGTAAGGATGACCGCAAAGTCATTAAACTGTTAGTTTATTAATAAAAAGAAGTGAGTGTGGAAGCATCAAAAGATCATTGACCATTAGGAACCCGACTGGCAGTACAGTTCGGTCCACTCCTCATATTTCTGAGAGGAGGGATGGATCTTAATCTAAGTCTTCATGTATTCCCAGTAAACACAGCAAATAATAATTCACCAGAAGTTAAGAGGCACCAAGACTCTTCGTTACCCTAACATTCCCACCCCTGCTATCGGATTTCCATCTCTACCCAGCAGGGGAGCCCCAGCATTTTATAATTACACATTAATGAAGAACACAATCCTTCCTCCTTTTATTTTGCATTTCATTTCCAGAGTAATTTGATGTGTGTGTGGAGCAGAGCGGGAGGGTGTGAAGAAATGTAAACAGAGCTCATTTATCACAGCTTTAATTTAGACCAGATCTCCCCATAATCCAATTCTGAGTAACATATTTTATTCTAGTGAGCAGTAAACACTAATAAAAATCAGCTGAAGGGAGGGGATGAACAGCATTTCTGCTGGGTGTGCCCACCAGGGAGTTAACCAAACATAACCCCCAGTATCTTTGGCATCTGTTGCATCATTTTGACCAACAGATAGAAATCACGACACACATTGTCCATGAGAGGTGAGTACCTTAGCCAAGACTTACATTGTGGCTCTAATAACCTTGGTCTTTTTGCCACTCAAACTAAAACCAAGCCCTGCATCATTTCAGATGCAAATCTCAACTTATTTCTAGTTCACTCACTCTAGCCATGTGTTAGTGTTCTACTGTTGTCATACCACCACAAACTATGTGGCCTTAATAACATAAATAAGTTATCTTACAGTTCTGTAGTTCAGAAGGCTGAGATGGGTCTTACAGGACCAATATCAAGATGTTAGCAAGCTATTACAATGTCGGAGTGGGGGGGAGGGGGGTATGATTGGGTGGGGGGAGGGGGGAGGCTGGGAAGGGAGGTGAAGGGTAAACAAAGGAGGAGGCTGCAATGCTTGGTAAGAAATGTATGCATTATCCTGCCAATGTAATTGTAACCCCTCTGTACAGTATGTTCTCAAATAAAATAAAATTAAAAAAAAAAAAAAGATGTTAGCAAGCTAAATTCTTTTCTCTAGGATCTGGCTAGGACCTATTTCCTTAGCTTCTCCAACTTCCATGATTCATATTGTGGCCATATTCTTCTATCATTAAAGGTGGAAAATTGGGCCCCTCTAACATAATGTCACTCTGGCTTTCTGTAGTCATGTCGGCCTCTGATGATTACATCAAGAACATTGTGAATCAGGCACTGGTGGCTCATACCTGTAATCCTAGCTACTCAGAAGGCCAAGATCTGAAAATCACCTTGCAAAGCCACCCAGGCAGGAAAGTCCACGAGACTTTTATCTCCAATTAAGTAACTGAGCTGTTGCCAAGTGGTACAGTACTAACCTTGAGGACAAAAGCTCAGGGTCAGCACCCAGGCCTTGAGTTCAAGCCCCAGGACCCGCACACACAAAGGAACACTGATTATACTGGGTCTTCCTATTCTTAGTTGCTGGTTAGAAACCTTAATTCCCCCTTGCCACTAGCACATGCACTTCTTTGGGGTGGCATTATTCTGTCTTCCATATATTCTAAAATCAGGTATCCTTCTGCCTTCTGGGACCTAAAACCCACTGTACCTGAAGCTTGAACTCTCCCTTAGCCTTCTTCACCTTTTCATTCTTTTCTTTAACCTAGACTGAATTCTGTGTTTAATTCTCATCATATCTTTCACATGCTCTCAGTTCCCTTGGCTCTCTCCATGCTTCATTGTTCTTAGTTGGCAAAACATCTAATCTTCTGCTTCCTCTGAACCTGTATGCATACTGCTAGGACAAAGACCAGAGCAAACATGTGATCTGAATGTTGCACACCATGCATATTATCTCTCTGAACCTTTCATTCTCCCACTCTTTTTTTTTTGTTGGTCCTGGGGGCTGACTTCTGGGCCTGGGCACTGTCCCTCAGCTCTTCAGCTCAAGGATAGTGCTCTACCACTTGAGCTACAGCACCACTTCCGGCTTTTTTCTGTTTATGTCGTGCTGAGGGATCAAACCCATGGCCTCATGCATGCGAGGCAAGCATTCTACCACTAAGCCAACTTCCCAGCCCTCTTCCACCCTTCTATGTGACAATTTCTCCCTTTTTTTCTAAGTGAGGGATAGGGGTGGAATTTAGACAGAGGAGGAACTGGCCTAAAAGAGGGCACAATGGGGGAAGGAAGTCTGTGTCCATGGAAGCACATTCCTATGGGTAGGTGGATTTGATGGTGGGAATTTATAGAAGACTCTGTTGTGGTTAATTCTGTTTTCTCAATGAAATAGATGATTAACTGAAAGTGAGGAGCTGCAAGTTTAAAACAGATAATCCATAGGCCAGGTGCTACTTACTGACTTATGCTTGTAATCCTAGCTACTCAGGAAGCTAAGATCTAGAAGATAACAATCCTGGGTAGAAAGTCCACTGGACTCCATTTCCAAAATAACTAGCAAAATTCTGTGCTAGATGCATGGCTCAAGTGGTAGAAGAACAACAAAGCAAGCCTATAGAGGTCTCTGTAATGGTTCCTGCCGAAATGAAGAATTCAATGGGTCCTCAGTCTCCATGTCTTCTCTACCCACTTTTCTTAGTGAGTTCATATCTTTCCATGGATTCAAATCCAATCCACTAAAAACACATGACTATTTTCAAGGTAGACCCAGACTATCTGTAGCTTCCCCAGTCTAGGCTACCATCTGGTCTGCTATTGTAATAATTTCCTAGCTAGTCTCCCAGTTTCCACCTTTTCCCTCAGCCTCACAGATTATATTATCACAGCAGCAGGTGGAAACCTTATCAAATGGGGGGGTCTAAGCAGGTTCCCTGTATACTCAGTACATCTTCATTTTAGATAAAATAAAAGCCATAGTCTTTCCATGGCATATCTGCTGGCCCCTGAGATTCCATAGCCCTCTTATCTTCCGTCTCCTGCTTGTTCAACTTCCACCATTCTGACCTCCTTTGAGTTTTCTGAACCTACTAGGCCAGACACTATGAGCTCTGGATTTGTCATTCTCACTGTCTGAACTACTCCCTGTCACCCCTAATCTCCCAGATATTAACATATGATTCGCTATATGATTCTCCCAAAGGAACACTGACTTTAGGCCTTTGAGTGGCTCTACCCTAAGAGTAAAAGCCAAGCTCCTTACTTGGGTTTCAAGTCCAAGCATGACCTCATCTCTGCTCTTAGCAGTCTCATTCCCTCTTTGCATACCAGACTCCAACCACCTGAGCACTGGAACTGCCCACTCCAGTTGTCCTTCAGGTATCAGACAACATCATTTTCTGAGGAAAGTTCTACAACTTGCTATGTGCATTTGTCCGCTCATTGGGATCTACTGTTTTTCCTTCATAGAATTTAAGACATTTATAACTTTTGATTTTCACTATGTGATTACTGAAATAATGGATATTTCTTCTCATCCACTAGAAGCTCCTTCAGTTCAGGAATTTTGTCTGTCTAGCTAACCACCAGATACTAACAATTTTTATTTTTATTTTTGGTGGCAGTAGTTTGAATGTATACCCTCATACCTGCTAGGCATTACTCTATCATTTGATCTACCACCATCCTGTCCAATTTTAAAATTTAAGTTTATAAGTATTTCAGCCCAGTTATTACATGTACTGTTCTTTTTGTCTCTATTTAAAGGGCCTTTAATTTTTCTTTCTTTCTCTCTCTGTTGGCCCAGTAGCCTCCTCTCTTATAGTTTAGCGTGCTCCTTTCCTAGGCAACATTAGGCCCATTTAGTAAAGGCAGTAAATAATCAGCCTCCACCCATCCCCCTTTACCTTGAGATGGCACTCTTTTGGGGCAGCTATAACCATACAAGGCAGCCAGATCCCCTTAGAGTGACCTTCAGGTCTGGGCAGCTGCAAGACCCCTTATCTACTACTTGGGCAACAGCCATAAATCCCAGCCTGCCATGATGAAGCCCCTGGCCCACACGTCCATACCACAGTTTCCACCTCCTAAACCCTGTAGCTTATAAAGGTGACCTCAGACAATAGCTGGTGCTTCTTTTCTCTTGTGAGAAGGGGTCTTGCCAGTCCCTTTGCTGGCAATAAACCTTTTCTTTGTTCTTTGTGCCTGAATGTCTGTAAGGTTCTCTCTATCTCTCTGTACAGTACTGAGGTTTGAAATTAGGACCCCATGTTTGATAGGCAGGCATTCTACATACTTTTCTATACACTACTTGTTTTGAGATATAATTTTTTTGGCCAAGGCCTGCACCTGAACTATTTTATGCTTCTTATCATAGCTGAGATGATGATGTGTGTGTGTCATCTCACATATATACCTGTGCTGGCCTCCTACCACAATTCTTCCTCCATCTCAAATACTTAAATAGAGAAAATTAATGTCATAAGTACCAAGAATTCAGATTTTCAATAGTTTTACAAGATAAAACTGCAAAGAAATTGTCTCTATTATTGATCACCTTAAATATTGCATTCTCCATTCTACTACCTTTATCCAATTAAAAACAGGAGCTCAAAAAAAATCAGATTGTTCCATCCAGAGTCAAGTTCCCATCACGTATCCTTCTCCCTTCTCAGATATTCCTTCTCCATAAAATCCATTTCCACAGAACCTCCAGCAGGAAGAGTGAGGATGCCTTCTCTGATCATGCTCCTATCTCTCCTCCTAGAAAAGCCTATGTGAAAGTCAGGGCCCATGTCTCTTTCACCTCTGCTACAGGAAAGGCTGGAATACTAGAAGACCATCACAGGTAGAGTAACCATCCCCCACGTCCCTCAAGGGTTGACTGCAAATGGCTCCCAGGTGCCTCCTTGGTCCTGAGAACAGACTTGTATTAACAAGGTCACCAGTGACCCCTGAAGTAACACCCCACAGTCCTCATAAGCCCCCACAGGCTCTGATTTACAGATGGGACATACAAAAAGCCAGCCCCTGCCTCAGTGGGGAGCAACCCCATTGTGTTGATGTTCCAGAGGCCCTGAGGGTCAGGGCTAGGTTAGACTTTACTTGACTTAGCTTCTTTTCCAGTCTTATTATATTTCACACATTCCTTATAGTCTTTTCTTTTTTACTTTTTTATTTGAGACAAGGTCTCATTATGTAGATCAGACTGGCCTCAAGCTCATGATCCTCCTGCCTCAGCCTCCCAAGAGCTGAGATTACAAACATATGCTACCACATTCCAGCCTTTAAAGGATTTTCTTGGAGTGTATTTCCCTCTGTAAATCATTTTTTACAGAAATTCCCAATTCAAGCTCTACTTTCCAGGGAAGTTGACCTAAACTACTGGGAACCTGCCAACATCTATATATCAACATCTAAATATCAGTAATGCACCAAGGACCATGTAGACATTTTATATGCATGATCTGATGTATTCTTCTCAACTATCATGTACAATAGGAATGATTACATTTCCCATTTTACAGAAAGGGTAAATGAGGCTCAGAGTTAAATAGCAGAATTGTGACTTGAACTCACATCTGTTTTTTATGCTATAACTAGCTATGATTTACTAAAATAACCACAACTGTCAGAGAAATTCAATAAATGATTGAGCTCTCACTCTCCCATATCAACAAGCAGAATTGGCTAGTAGTATGTCCAACTTAAAAAAGCATAAGAGCTAGTATGTATTGGGGTTCTCGCAAATGATTACAATCTCCAAAGTAATCCAAATGTACTAAACCCCAAGCATCAGGGTGAACTGGAATCAGAAAGGAATTGCATTGTGCTACACTAAGTCATACGTGTTTTTTTTATTTTTCTTTTTTTGGTCATGGGGCTTGAACTTGGGCCCTGAGGCTCTGTACCTGGGCTCTTTGGCACAAGGCTAGTGCTCTACCACTTTGAACCACAGCACTACCTCCAGTTTTCTGGTGGTTAATTTGAAATAAGTCTTACAGACTTTCCTGGCTGAGCTCACTTTGAACCATGATCCTCAGACCTCAGCTTCCTAAGTAGCTAGGAATACAGTTGTGAGCCCCTGGCACCTGGCCTCTATCAATTCCTTTAAATTGAAAAGGAAATATCAATCATTCAATATGACACATCAAGTAAAATCATTTGGGAAGTTGACTGTATTCCCTATTCTATAGGGTTTAGATTGGTAAGACAACAATGCACAGGGTTCTGGGGCAAATGAGGTTTAATGGAAGTATGTAAGCCACTTGAGCCACAGTGCCACTTCTGGTTTTTGAGTAGTTAATTGGAAAAAAGAGTCTCAAGGGGACTTGAGCTAGCCCTGGCTAGCTTCAAACTGAAATCCTCAGATCTCAGCCTCCTGAGTAGCTAGGATTACAGGCATGAGCCACTGGCACCCCATTCTAACAGCATTTTATAGTTTGTTTTATCTTCTGTCTTTTCAAAATGCCAGATGGTTTTCAATGTACAGAAAAGACAAGATTAAAAGAATAGGCAGATAGATCCAAAGATTCTCTCCAATTCCAAGTAAATCTTACAGTCTAGAGGATACTTCATTTCCTAGCATACATGAAAAATATAGGGGTTGGGGATGTGGCTTAGTAGTAGAATGCTTGCCAAGCATGCATGAAGCCCTGAGTTCAATTCCTCAGTACCACACAAACAGAAAAAAAACGGACATGGCGCCATGGCTCAAGTGGTAGAGTGCTAGCCTTGAGTAAAAGCAGCTCAGGTACAGCCCGGGCCCAGAGTTCAAGTCCCAGGGTGGCAAAAAAAAAAGAAAAATACAAATGTTCATCCCAACAACCAAGGTCTCTCTGTGAAGGGTATCACTTATTATTGTAGCCCCTATTAAAAAATATCTGGGTACAGTGGCTCACATCTGTAATCTTACCTCCAGATAATATCAGGATCATGGTTCAAAGCCAGTCTAGGCAAAAAGAAAAAGTGCCACTTCAATGCAACAAAAAGTCTGAGGGGCTGGGAAGTTGGCTCAGTGGTAGAGTGCTTGCCTCACATGCATGAGGCCATGGGTTTCAGTCCTCAGAATGACATAAGCAGAAAAAAGCCAGAAGTGGTACTATGGCTCAAGTAGTAGGGTGCTAGCCTTGAGCTGAAGAGCTGAGGGACAGTGTCCAGGCCCACAGTTCAGCCCCCACAACTGACAAAAATAAGTCTGAGTGGCTGGTACGAGTGGCTGATGCCTGAAATGCTAGCTACTCAGAAGGCTAAGATCTGAGGATTGCAGTTCAAAGCCAGCCCTGGCAGGAATGTTCAAGATACTTTTTCTCTAAATAATCACAGAAAAAGCCAGAAGTGGTGCTGTAGTTCAAGTGGTAGAGTGCTAGCTTTGAGGTTAAGGACAGCATCCTGCAAAAAAAAAAAAAAAAGTTTTGAGTGTGGTCGTGCATGGGAAGCCTAAATCAAGGTCCAGGTTAGTCCAAGCAAAACGATGAGACCCTATTGCAAAGGAAATGTGGCTTAAGCAGTGGAGTACCTGCCTAGTAAGTAGTTAAGTTTAAGACAATAAATTCAAGCTCTAATACAACTGAGAGAGAGAGAGAGAGAGAAAGGGAGAGAGAGAGAGAGAAAGAGTAAAATAGACATGGCATAGGTCAAAGAATTGCTTTTGCTTTCTTTAAAGAAAAAAAGGAATTGATTCTAAAACTGGAGTGTGGTTGATGGTTGAAGAACTATGAGTTTTCTAAAAATCATTTATAGTACATGTATTTCATAGAATATAGATAGTACATCAATAAAGCTGTGGGAAAATAGTAATCAGCAATCAATGGGAATGAGAGATATGGATGACATAAATTTGGCTGGTAATTGTTGAAGCTGGGTGATGGGCAATGAGAATTCATTATACTATGCCTTCTTTATGTAAGTTAGAATTTTTAATAACAAAAGCCTTTTTTAAAAAATGGAGGGCTGGGGGCTGGGAAGGTGGCTCAGTGGTAGAGTGCTTGCCTTGTATGCATGAGGCCCTGAGTTCGATTCTTCAGCACCACATAAGCAAAAAGAAAAAAGCCAGAAGTGGAGCTGTGGCTCAAGTGGTAGAGCACTAGCCTTGAGCTGAAGAGCTGAGGGACAGTGCCTAGGCCCAGAGTTCAGGCCCCACGACTGGACCCCCCCCCAAAAAAAATGGAGGGCTGGGAATGTGGCTTAGTGGTACAGTGTCTGCCTAGCATGCATGAAGCCCTTGGTTCAATTCCTCAGTACCACATAAAACAGAAAAAGCTAGAAATGGCACTGTGCTCAAGTGGTAGATTGCTAGCCTTGAGCAAAAGAAGCTCAGGGACAGTGCCCAGGCCTTGAGTTCAAGCCCCAGGACTGGCACAAAAAAAAAAAGAAAAGAAATGGAAGCCAGGCACTAGTGGCTCAAGCCTATAATCAGGAAGCTAAGACCTGAGGACTGAAGTTCAAAGCCAGCCTAGACAGGAAAGTCCATGAGCCTCTTATCTCCAATTAATCACCAGAATGTCCGAAGTGGAGCTGTAGCTCGAGTGGTAACATGCCAGTCATGAGTGAAAAATCTAAAAGGCAGCACCCAGGCCCTGAGTTCAAGCCCCATTACTGGCACAGAAGCGAGGGAGGGAGGGAGGGAGGGAGGGAGGAAGTGAGGGAGGGAGGGAGGGAAGGAGGGAACGAGGGAAGGCAGGATGGAAGATGTCCAGGTAGGATGGCTCATTATGGCTGTAATCCCCGCTATTCAAGTGGCAGAGGATCATGACCCAAGGCTGGCCCAGGAAAAAGTTTGAGACTCTATTTGAAAAAGAAAACTTCAAGAAAAAAGACTGAGGACATGGTTCAAGTGCTAGAGTATTTGCCTTGCAAGCACAAGGCCAAGTCCAATCCCTAGAACCACTAAAATAAGCAAAGTAAAGCAAAGACAGACTATATCTTTAGTTCTCATTATTAAATCTTGCCAAGCAAGTGGTATTTTGTCAGTGTTCCACATCATGAATAATTATGATATCAATTATAATAACAATGATAGTAACTGCCTTTGACCGAGTTGATTTTGTGTGCCAGGTGCTCTACTAAAGGCGTGTGCCATCTTTTGCAATGGTCTCATGAGGTAGGACTGTTTTTACTCAGTGTTTACAGATGATAAGGCTAAAGCTTCAGAAAACTTAAGAAATTTGTGCTTGCATGAGGCCACCTGGCACTATGAAACTATTCAGTTACTAACTGAATCAGTATAGAGAATCAGTAGGCTTTGCAAGTACAGTGGGAGGTAGCAGCTACTTCTGGCCAGTGGTAGGAATGGGAGCAGGGAATTTTCCAAGCAATTTGAGAAAGAAGAGAAATTCAGGTTGTGTCTTAAAGATTAAGGTTCATCTAGCAATAAAGAGGGAAGAAAGAATAGTTCATTCAGCAAGAACATGGAGAGTAACAGCGCAGTATGAGGTCAGTAGGTTCAGGCCAGTCAAGGCAGTAAGCAGTGAGGTAGAGCAAAGACTAGGGATGGACAGATGGGAATGCAAAGAAGCAATAGGGAGCACCCAGTGTCCTGAACTGACAGTAGGACCCAAAGAAATCTCAGTGAGCTGGACTATCTTGGTTTTGTTTGTTTGTGATGCTGAAGATTGAGCTGGCCAGGCAAGTGCTTTACCACTGGACCCATACCCAACCCTGAGCTATCTTTCATTTGAAGAGGTCTTGACACTCCCCTGCCCCATACACATGAATAATGTAATAGTTAGCTTTTGGCACTGTGATAAATCCCTGAGTGAATCAACTTAAGGAGGAAAAGTTTCAGCCTCTGGGGAACTGGTTCAGGCTTTTGGGCAGAACATCAAGGTGGAAGGCATGGCCTGAGAAACCAGGAAGTATATGGGCCATGGGCTGCTTCTTCCCCTTTTATCTATCCCTACTGGCCTATTGGCATGTGCTACCGACATCCAGGGGGTCCCTCCCCTTAAGTAATTGTCTCTGGAAACAGACACCCAGAGATGGGCTCTACTAATATCCTAGGCATCTTCCATCCTGTCACGACCAACTATCACAAAAAAAGAGCTAGCCAATATGAATGACACTCTCAACTTGACTCTAGCCCATTCAATAACACCGTCTGGCACTCAGAGCCAGAAATAAACACCAGCAGCAGAAGAAGAAAAATACAGGTATTCTGACAAGTAAACAGCCTCACTTCACCTCACCTGAACTCACAGTACACATTTCATTTTGCTCTGCTCCCAGAAATTGATCCAAGGAAGAAATTTACTGATAGGGCATCTCAGTTGGAAGAAAAGCTGAACCACACACTCATTTGTCCCCATTATTATATTTATGTGTTTTGTTTTTTAAAACAAGGGGCCTTTCTTAAAAGGAAATTCAACCCGAGTATGAACTAACACCAGAGGGTAAGAAATATGTGGAATGGGTTGGGAGAAAAGAGGAAGAATGATGAAAAGGTGATACTGTATGCACAAACTGAAATGTTGAATTGAAACCCCTTTGCACAACTACTTGGGGTTAATAAAGTTACTTAATTAATTAAAAAGAAAAAATGTGGAAGATTAGAGAATTCCTACAGAACATTTAATAAGTGGTATCATTAGCCAGGCACTGGCAGCTCACAACTGTAATCTTAGCTACTCAGGAGGCTGAGATCTGAGGAAAGAGGTTCAAAGCCAGCCCAGGAGACTCTTATCTCCATTTAACCACCAGAATGCTGTGTCTCAAGTGGTAGGTGTGCCAACCTTGAGCAAAAAGGAACAGCATTCAGGTCCTGAATTCAAAAGCCCAGAACCAGGACAGACTGAAGGAAGGGAGGGAGGGAGGGAGGAAGGAAAGGAGGCAGAGAAGAAAGAAGGGAGGGAGAGAAGGAAGGAAAGAGTACCTTTGCTCAGATTGTAAACAGTATTATTTAAGGTCCTAATTTCTCACCTCCCTGAGCTATCCAAGGACCCAACAACTTAAATTAGAGATTCTCATAAAACTAGTCATGAAGACAGAGACTAGGAAATACTGTATGAACTCAATTTATGTATGGTAAGAAGCCATTATTAGTTCAAGTAAACCATTTTCCCCTGTACATTTATAATGAATTACCCTCATCTAGTGACTTGGTTCTAAATTCTTTATTCTCATGTCCCAAGGTGACAGTAAATGAACACTGCTAATTAGCACTGCTGGCTTATCTGAGAGGAGATTGTGGATAATTGGAGGAAGTGAAATTTGCCTGGAATGTGAGTTCAGGGCAGGCCACAGGAAAAAGCTATGTTTCCATTGCTGTAAAAAATCCTTTAAAAATCCATAGAAGAAACGTGAGTGGTGGAGATACCTAGGTCTACAGATGACTGGGCTGCCACCTCTAGGGAATGCATAACCTGTACCCAGATCCTTTCAGCAAGGGCCTTCCTGTGCCCAAATCCACCCAAGTGAAGCAGAGGGCATGCAGAAACCAGGTCCAACAGATGACAGCTTCTTCTCTACCAACTAGTTCACAGACCACAAAGTAAAAGCAGGAAGTTCTCATTACCCTCCCTTGTGCTGTTCAAATAATTCCTCTGAACTCTGAAACACTTTGTATATCATTAATCAGTTGTGAACCCTGGGCTCTTCCCTGACTTGAGGTGAAATGCCAGTGGGAGTACAATAGAAATACTGGCAGAGGGAATCCATCAGATTCCCTTTACATACAACTATTGCTGATTCTTGATTCTAAATCCTAAAATTCACTAACTCTTCTAAGGGGCTATGTTCTAGACAGCATTTGTAAGTGTCCATGCCACTCAATTTGGAACACCTATTTGCCAATGGCTTCATAGTAATAATTGAGGGGAAAAGTGACCCAAACACCTAGAGGGTTACTTAATGCATAATCAATACATAAGGCCATTTCCTGAACAAAACAACAACACTAAAATTCAGCCCTAGCCCTGATAAATGGAAAACCATCCTAAAATCTCCAAAAAACGGCATTTTAGAGAATCTCATCATGTTACAGATAAGGGAAATGAAAGTTACATGACTTAAAGCCTTTCAACTAGTATCTTCTGGAACTAGGAATGAAATCTCCAGATACTGGAGTTCAAGGTAATATTCAGGCAACAAGCAGAACTGTACAGTTAACATGACCCATTTTCCAGAGCAATTTTCATAATAATTAAACATTTTAAATTTCTAAATTAAAACAAGTCTCTTCAAGAAAATCTCACATCTGTGGAAGTGTTCAGAGACATGTTCCTAAGCCATAAATACAAGGATTACACTATAAAATAACTACCAGCAACTACACGTGGCTTCTGAATAATAGTAATGTGGCTAGTTCAAACTGAGATATTCTGTATGTAAAACATATTTCAGATTTCAAAGTCTTGCTACAAAATAATGAAATAGCTCAATGATTTTACTAGCTATATAATTAAAATATTTTAGATAAGTTGGTTTAAATAAGATACATAATTAAAATTAATTTCATCTGCTCTTCTTTACTATTGTAATATCAACACTAATAAGATGGAAATTTAATGGGGTTGAGTTTGACTAGACCACAACTAAACCAGAAGACAGACCTTAGGGCAGTTCAACAGCCAGGTTCTCTTCTTTCAGGCACGTAGCAGGACTATACATTTCTGTCTCCTCTGAATTTAGGTATGCTTCTGTAACTTGCTTTATTCTATGCAATGAAAGAGAGGGATGTTCTCCCCTAGAGGGTGAATTTAGTAGCCTCTGAACAACATTGCAACTCTCTCCTCTCCAAGAGACTGTGGAGACTGATCTCCTGACACATCTTATATATGGAGTATAAACACAAAATGAAGCTTGCTTCTTTTTTTTTTTTTAAAGCAATTGAGAGTTGAGAGTTGTTGTTGGAATTTTATTCTTTTTCCTTGCAAAGCTGAGGCTTAAACTAAGGGCCCCATGTTTGTTAGGCAAGTGCTCTACCATTAAGGTATATACTTCCAACCCCTGGGTTTTGAGACTGCTAATTTCTGTTTCACTATATGACATATTGCTAAGTATAGCTTTCTGTGGTAAAGGCATACAGAGAACTATGCCATACCAGCAGTTCCCAAATTCGCTTAAACACAAAACACTTTGGAAGGTGAAATTTGATGACAAGAAGGATATAAATGAAAGCTCATTATCTAATACATGTCTAGATTACATTAATGGAGACAGCAAAAATGGTCACATTGATCAACCACTTGAGCCAAGGACTAAGATTTCATTTGTAAAATGAAAAAAAATATTATGTTACAAATAAATGATACCAAAATTAATTTTACTTTTAAAAATAAATTATGCTTCACCAAATTTTGTGTGATGTGTTTGTGATTTATTCAAAAGCATGAGGCTGCCTAATATTAGAAAATTATGTTATTAGCCAGGTACCAGTGACTTGCATCTATAATTTTAGTTGTTCAGGAGGCTAAGATCTAGAAGACTATGGTTCAGAGCCAAGCCCCAGACATTCTGAAAGATTCTATCTCCAAATACCCAGCAAAAAGATGGACTGGAAGCAAGCTCAAGTGGTAGAACACTAGCTGAAAAAAAGCATATGGCCCTGAGTTCAAACCACATAAATAGTATAACAAGACAGAACACACACACACACACACACACACACACACACACACACACACACACACACACACACACACACACACACACACACACACACACACACACACACACACACACACACACACACACACACACACACACACACACACCCCTAATTTCTCCAGTACTGTAGATATGGCCAGTGACCTTTGGTATGTTTAAGGACTATAAAGGCATGCCTCTACAAATTGTTATTATTTCATCCTGAATAGCTGTTTTTGTCTTTTTGTTGATGTTAGAAAATAAAGTCACTTTGCCCCATCTACTGTGAGAATGAAGATCATTCTCAGCTATCAGGCTGTCAACATTCCAGAAAATGTTAACGTCACTCTGAAGGGACACACCATAATCAAGAAGGGCATGAACCATGCAGAGGGATTTCAACCACGTCAATGTAGAACTCAGTCAACCTTGGAAAGCAAAGAGAGAGAGAGAGAGAGAGAGAGAGAGAGAGAGAGAGAGAGAGAGAGAGAGAGAGAGAGAGAGAGAGAGAGAGAGACTCCAGGGTGACAAATGGTAGGGAAACTGAAAGTAACTGGCCACTGTGAGCACTATCTGTAGTCATGTACACAACATGATCAAGGGTGTTACAAGATGAGGTCTGTGTATGCTCACTTCCCCATCAATGTTGTTATTCAGGAGAATGGGTCTCTAGTTGAAACCTAAAACCTCTTGGGTGAGAAATACATCCAAAGAGTACAGATAAGGACAGGTGTTGCTTGTTCCGTATCTGAAGCCCAGAAAGGAATCAATCCTTGAAGGAAATGATAATGAACTCGTCTCAAATTCAGCTGCTTTGATTCAGCAAGCAACAACAGTTAAAAACAAGGATATCAGAAAAATTTTGGATGGTAACTGCGTTTTCTGAAAAAGGAATAGTTCAACAGGCTGATGAATAAGATCTAAGTTATTAACCCATCTTCAGAAACTCCATCCAGAATCCTGATAACTAATTTGTGATATTTCAATGATGCACTAAAAGAATGCTATTGAAAAAGAATGAAAGAAAACAAAGTCTACTGAGTTTTCATTTTCACTTTGAAACAATCATTGCTTTGCTTATAAAGACACAGTTCAAAGCTATCAAACTTTTTGTGCCAGTACTGGGGCTTGAACTCAAGGTCCTAAACTCTCACTTGTTTTTATCACTCAAGGCTGAGGCTCTACCACTTGAACCATACCTCCACTTCAGGCTTTTTGGTGGTTAATTGGAGAAAAGACTCTCATGGATTTGTCTGCCCAGGCCACCTTTAAACATTAATCCTCAGACCTCAGACTCCTGAATAGCTAAGATTACTAGTGTGAGCTAGCAGTGCCTGGCTATCAAGTCTATCTTTAGACATAGTGATGTGGCTCAGGGGTAGAATATCAATCTAAGACGTACAGGCCCTGGGTTTGATCTCAGCACTAAATAAATAAACAAATAAATAGTTCTGCATTTAGTTTAAAGCTTTCTTCTTTTCAAAGAAATAAGTGTAGAGAGGATATTTTATGTATAATCAAAACTAAATATTATTACAAGTTTATTTTTTATTGAGATGTAACATACCACAACCTTTAGAGTCATTTTTAGCAGACTCACAAACCATGCAACCATCACTACTAATTTTAGAATATTTTTTATCACACCTCCCCCAAAGAAACCCCACTCTGATTACTAGGAGTCATGTCCCACTTCCCCTGCCCTCCAGTTTTTGGTAAACATTAATTTAGTTTTCTGTCTGCATGGGTCTGACTTCTTGAGGCATTTCTTACAAATGAAATGATGTGAGTCCTTTCGTGTCTGATTATTACTCTTAGTGTAATGTTTTCGCAGTGTAACGTCTTCAAGCTCATCCATGCTGCAAAACTTCATTTGTGAATAATTTCCATTGTATTGAGCATATACTATTTTTTTGTTTATTCATCCATCAATTGATGGACATTGGAAGGGTTTCCACTTTTGGCTGTTAGGAATAACACTGCCGTGAAAATTCATATGTAGAGATTTCTGGGTTTCAGTTTCCTTGGGTTGAAATATGTAAGACTTTCTTTTTCCTGGATACCAATGGCTTGTAATCCTAGCTACTCAGAAGACTAAGATCAGCCAGGCACTGGTGGCCCATACTTGTAATCCTAGCTACTCAGGAGGGTGAGATCTAAGGATCATGGTTCAAAACCAGCCCAGGCAGGTTTTGAGACTCTTTTCTCCAATTAACTACCCGAAAACTGGAAGTCATGCTGAGACTCAAAGTGGTAGAGTGCTAGCCTTGAGCAAAAGAGCTCAGGGACAGCACCTAGGCCCTGAGTTCAACTTCCCAGCATTCACCTGTTCCCCAGGAGATCAGATATATGTCAAGCATCTAGATGTTTTTTTTTTCCTCTGCACTGTGCTGCATAGGCAGCATTTACTCAAGTTTGTCTTAGGTAATTGATCTCTCTCTCTCACTCTCTCTCTCTCTCTCTCTCTATATATATATATATACATACACATATATAATCAATATGTGTGTATATACACATACATACATACATAAGCACACACACACACACACACACACACACACACACACACACACACACACACACACACACACACACACACACACACACACACACACACACACACACACACACACACACACACACACACACACACACACACACACCCCTCCAGCCAGCTTTGTTGTTGGTTATTTTGAAGATGGAGTCTTGTGGATTTTTCTGCCTGGGCTGGCCTCAAATTGTGATCCTCTGATCTTAGCCTTTTTTGTCAGTCATTGGGTTGATTCTAGGTGAGCTTATGGTGTCTTACTTGTGTTCTATCCTTCTTTTAACTAGCTTTTCCCAGTCCCTTCCCCAAAATACCTCTCTGTCCTGGGAACTCTTGATCTGTGCTGTCTAGAACTACTCTGCAATAGTTTTCTGACTTGTGCCAGTTCAAGACTCATCTGTCACCTTCATTTTTATTTTATGTTATGTGTGCTTGTACATGCAAAGAAGGTAACTAACTCATCATTGACTACATTAGGCAAAATGATTAGTGAATGTTCCAAGTGAAGGGATTTATTGTAGCATACAACTCTGAAGTAGGTAAGAAAAGCATCAATTAGTAAATAATATTATTACAAAGTAACAGGGATTTTTAGGAATGTCATCCCATTTAATAAGTGCTACATTATTCCATGCAGCTAATAATAAATACCATTTGGCATTTGGTAATTTTCTTATTTAAGAGGAAATTTGGCTTTTCGTCTTTCGGCTCGTAGGAGGCAAAGGTGCAACTTTCTTCGGTCGCCCTGAATCCGGGTTCATCCGACACCAGCCACTTCTGTCATGCCGCCTAAGTTTGATCCCAATGAAATCAAAGTCATGTACCTGAGGTGCAACCGTGGCGAGGTCGGCGCCACGTCCGCCCTGGCCCCCAAGATTGGGCCCCTGGGTCTGTCTCAAAAAAAAGTAGGTGATGACATCGCTAAGGTGACAGGGGACTGGAAGGGTCTGAGGATTACAGTGAAGCTGACCATTCAGAACAGACAGGCCCAGATAGAGGTGGTAACCTTCTGCCTCTGCCTTGATTATCAAAGCCCTAAAGGAGCTACCAAGAGACAGAAAGTAACAGAAAAACATTAAACACAGTGGAAACATCTCTTTTGATGAGACTGTCAACATTACCCGGCAGATGCGACACCAATCTTTAGCCAGAGAACTTTCTGGAACCACTAAGGAAATCCTGGGCACTGCCCAGTCTGTAGGGTGTAATGTTGATGGCCACCACCCTCATGACATCATAGATGACATCAACAGTGGTGCAGTGGAATGCCTGGCTAGTTAAGAAGCACAAGAGAAACTATTTCAATAAAAAACATCAGATAACCAAAAAAAAAAAAAAAAAAAAAAGAGGAAATTTGGTACCATCATTTTCTTGTTTTGTCTTATGTTACTGGGTCTGAACTCAGGACTTCATGTTTGTTAGGCATGTGCTCTACTACTTGAGCAACACCTCCAGACCATTTTTTAGATAATGGTATCACACTTCTATCTAGATAATGGTATCACACTTCTGTCCCAGCAAGCCTCAGACCATAATCCTCCTACCTACACTTCCTGTGTAACTGGATTGCAGACATGGATGACCACACTCAGCTTATTTAGTAAGATGAGGTTTCACTAACTTTCTTTCAGGACTGACCTCAAACTATACTCCTCCTGATCACCAGCTTCCAAGTAGCTAGGACTACAGTGTGAACCATTGTGCCCCCAGCCCCACCCCCCACTAAATACTATCATACATAGAACAACTTTAGCCAACCATGGAATCCAATTTGGGAAATAAATCAAATGTATAGTGCATTTCCTTTAAGCTTAAAATCATAAAGTACCTTCAATTAGTCCCAAATGAGGTGTCAGGAGAGTTAAGCTTGTTGCAGAAACAAACAGCTCCTAAACAGAATTGGCTCAGAACACCAAAGGTTGGTTTGTCATTTGGCTAAACACCTGTGTAGATTGCACCCCACTACCAGAGCAGCACTCTTAGCAGCATGTCAGCCAGAGAAGAGAACAAGATGAACCACTAACTAGCTCCTTCTTCGCAAAGTGATACCCACTACCACCCCTGGACACTGTAATGCATTGTCCAAAAAAAGCAGATTGATTGATTGATCCCACTGAGGGTGAAGGTGCACCTGCTGTCAGTCCATGATAGGACTGTGGTACCCAGGAAATCTGGAGCCTTAAAGCACAGAACTTTGCTAAATAATAGTACAACAGTGTTTGTTTACAGATGTAACATCACAGGATTTTTGTGGCTAAGTGACTATTGTTTCTGCTTGGAACAAAAAAATGCATTCCCTATTTTGTTATTTTAGATACATCTGTGATTTAGTTGCAACATCTGGAGCCTGTTGAAGTTAACTGTTTTTACAAAAAGATTTCTAATATTTTGTTTTATAAAGATGACTATTAAACAGAGGCTGTTTGATATAAAATTCAGTGTTCAGTATTAGGAAGAAAACAGCTTTGTCTAATTTGTGACTTGAAACAAAAGCTTTGGGGATATTGGATTTGGGAAAAAAATTGTTTTTACTTGTCAGTCTGCACAAAAACCCATTAAACATTTGGCTGGAGCATTAGCAGAGTAGCACTCCTTGTAAACAATGAGCAGTCACGCAAATTCAAATAATTTTATATTTATAATATAGCCAAGCAAGCACACACACGTGTGCAGGCCTTGAACTGGGTCCCTTAGCTTTCTGGTTCAAAGCTGGCACTCTAACACTTGAACTGTTGCAGAAGTGCAGACTAGCAAGATCATGATTATTTTTTAGACCCAAACCACGATAGTGCTAGAAAGAAGTTTGGATCCCAAGGGAGGGGAGACTCTAGGTTTTATACAAGTTGGTTACACACAAGTAGGCATTAATGAGATATACACCCTGTCAGTTGTCTGACATCAACTTCTGACCAAGTGGTCAATTTCTTTCTAGTTGTGCTGAAATCAGGAAGTACTGCTACTACCCTTTTTGTATTACCTTATGGATTTCCTGTTATCCAGTCAGATAGCCCCACCTAGTCTGTCCCCAACCCACATTCTAGCAACAACCCCACCAGGCTACATTTGCACAACAGGATGGAGGCTACATTCCAGCAATGGGATGCTAGAAAGTCCCTTTGCCAAGAGGGGTAACTTTGATCTACTTCAGAGCCACAACTCCACTTCTTTTAAAGTTCATTAAGGGAATATTTATAATTTGGTAGTCTACATGCTTTAAAAATGTGTTAAACTTTCTTGTAAGATAAAATCAAAATCCAACTTATACAATGTTCCATGAAGATCAAAGTTGGTATCTAGAAGGTGAAAGTTGATTTGTAATAAATGCTTAAAGAGAGTGAAATTAAGAAACACATACTGAATGGCCAAATATGCTTTTTCATGATTTCCTGTTTTGAAATTATAACCTTATTTTTCTCACAGATGCTGAGCATAATCTGCTTCCTGTGTGGGAACTACGAAAGATTTAGACTAGTATAAAGAAGACAGATCCAGGGCTGGGACTCACAGCCCTTCTTAGGAAAGATAACAAAATCAGTGAGCTCTGGTGGCTCATGCTTATAATCCTAGCTACTCAGAAGGCTGATGTGTGAAGATCACAGTTCAAAGTCAGCCCAGAAAGGAAAGTCCATGAAATTCTTATCTCCAATCAATATAAATTCACTATATTATATATATATTCATTGTAAAAATACTGTACAGAGGAGTTACAGTTACATGAGTAGGGTAATGAGTACATTTCCTATTGAGCATTGTTACCTCCTTCTTTGTTTTTCCCCTACCATCCCTTCCCTCCCCACCTCCCCAACTCCTCCCCCTCCCCCCTACCCCGCCCCCCCCTCACGCAGTTGTAAAGTTCATTTTCAACATAGTGTCTCGTACTTCTCATCATCGCAATGGATCAACCTGCATCCCCATCTAAGCATTCCATTATATCCCTTCCCCTCCCCAGATTACAAAAATGTATATACTAGATGCAGAACACCGGAATCAAATACAGGGGTTATACCGTGGGGGGAGAACATACAAAAGTAACAAAAGAATCACATAGTGCATTATAAGAACATTAAAAACAATAGCAAGAAAGAAAAAAATCACTTGTGTCCTTGTCATGGGATACATTTCACTTAACATCATCTTACATGATCATATTATATAGCTTTGACCTTCTCTGCTTGTCCTAGACATGTACTAGTCATTGCAAATAAGGGAAACAATGGGACCTATGTTTCTTTGGGCCTGGCTTACTTCACTTAATATAATTTTTTCCAAGTCTTTCCATTTCCTAACAAATGGGGCGATGTCATTCTTTCTGATTTAGGTATAGAATTCCATTATATATATACCACATTTTCTTGATCCATTCTACTGAGGGACATCCAGGTTGGTTCCATATCTTAGCTTTGGTAAATTCACTGTATTTTACAAACTAATCAAATCACCAATCTGGAACTTCATGTTGCTAGATCTAGTAAAGAATATGCCCCTTTCATTTGCTTCTAGAACAGCTTAAAATAAAAACTAACCAATTAATCAATCAATATATGTTAAGGGATTTTCATTATACTTTGTTGATAATAGTATTTTTTGTTTTGTTTGCTTTGTGCCAGTCCTGGGGCTTTACCTCAGGGCCTGGGCACTGTCCCTAACCTTTTTTTGTGTAAGGCAAGCACTCTACCATTTGAACCACAGCTCTGCTTCTGACTTTTTTCTGGTTAATTGGAGGTAAGAGTCTCATGACCTTTCCTTCCCAGGCTAGCTTCCAACTGTGCTCCTTAAATCTCAGCCTCCGGGGTAGCTAAGATTATAAGCATGAGCCACCAATGCCCTGTTTTAATAGTGTTTTAATAACTATGGGACCAGGGTGCCAGTGGTTCATACTTAACAATCCTAGCTACTCAGGAGGCTGGAATCTAAAGTTCATGGTTCATAGTCAGCCAGGGCAGAGAAGTCTGAGAGACTCCATCTCCAACCAGCAAAAAAATAAACAAAATACAGGCTGGGGTGCCAGCAGAGCAAACAAGCTGAGTACTTGGTATGGTATACATATATATACACATATATGTACATAGATGTACATATATGTATATATATATACACACATACCACAAAAGAAATATGGGAAATAATGTATATGTTGACTTCTGCCTTAAGAAATTTGTAAGCTATGTGCAAATATGAGATGAAAGAAATGTATGAAACCATTAGAAAACAAAGTAAGTCCTTTAATGTTCTAATGGTATTATCTTAAGTGATTATTAGTAAGGTACCACATATATGAGTCTAAAGCATAATCTAAACTCATTCAATTTCAAGAAACAAAACACACTAAACAGAGTACTGGGAAGATTCAGGGATGTAACATAAAATATAAGGTTCTAAAGTCCAGCTGTATTACAAGGCACTACAATCAGTAAGTACTGCTCTTGAGGCTTTTAATTACAATCTAATGGAAGAGAAGTGACTGACTCAGCAGGGATCAATGTTCACTCCCATCCAATTGACTGTGGCCATAAGAAAGTTGTCCAAGGGTGATGCCTAGTTGTAATCATACCCTTTTCTTTCTAGACAATAATACCCACTGCTCATTCAGTGGGAGAGTACACAGGCCTAAGAGATCAATCAAAACTGGCTTAGATCAATTATGATAAGAGGGCTTCCTTCATGCCACATAAGTGCTTACTCAGAGTCCCTCTGGGCTGAAAGTAGACACACTACATAGCTCTGCCCAATGAAACATGAAAGAAAGCCCACTAGAAAAGATTTTTCTCTCCAAAAAATAAGTTATGGGATGATAGTCTTTCCCTTCCATGTTCTGGATTCTGCTGCATTTGTAAACATGTTTCATGTACTAACCCACTCCCAAGGAGCCACTTCAGGGCCATGGTATCAATGAGCCTGGATAAAATACTAGAACTGCTTACATCAGACTTCATATTCATTTAGTTTAGTTTTGCTTTGCTGATATTGGAGTTTGAAATGAGGACCTCATACTTGTTTGGTTGGTAGTCTTCTACTTGAACCACACCTCTCCCTGCTTTTTGGTGGTTATTTTGGAGATGCAGTGTAGAGAACTTTTCTGCCCTGCTGTTGACCTCAACCCTCAATCTTCCAGATCTAAGCTTCCTAGGTAGCTAGGATTATATGAATGAATCACTTAAGCTCAGCTTTAGTTGTTTTGTTGTTTTGTCAGTTGATGTGCTTGAACTCAGAGCCTGGAGGCTTTCCCTGAACTTTTTTGCTTAAGACTAGTGATCTAGCCGGGCGCTGGTGGCTCACGCCTGTAATCCTAGCTACTCAGGAGGCTGAGATCTGAGGAGCGCGGTTCAAAGCCAGCCCGGGCAGGAGAGACCGTGAGACTCCTATCTCCAATAAACCACCAGAAAACCGGAAGTGGCGCTGTAGCTCAAGTGGTAGAGCGCTCGCCTTGAGCTGAAGAGCTGAGGGACAGCGCCCAGGCCCAGAGTTCAAGCCCCACGGCCAACAACAACAACAAAAAAAGACTAGTGATCTACCACTTTGAGCCACACCACCACTTCGTTTTCTGATGGTTAATTGGAGGTCAAGAGTGTCACAGACTTTCCTGCTCAGGCTGGCTTTGAAATGAGATTCTCAGATATCCTGAGTAGCTAGGATTACCGGTATGAGCAACTGGCTCCTGGCTTCCAGCTTTAGTTTTATTTTTAATTCGTAACCATTTAATCACTTTCCACAAGACTAATAGTTTGGTAATACTATAACTTAAACCCAAAAAGCATCTGAAGTGTCCAGAATCTCCTCTGGAGCTGTGGCAGGGGTAGAGTCTTTGAGAAGGAGACTTAGAGGTGGAAGGAAATGACTGGCATGCCTGATAGTTTTTCATGTGCCAGGCATGGTGTTCAACATCATAGAACAATCTTCCTACCTACCGTATTCTGATCTTCTAAGTATTATTTCCCTTTTTAAATTTCCTTTTTATGGGAAAGGAATAGTAAGGAGCTTGCCCAGTGTCATTGTTGTGTGAGTATGGTGGGGGTCTGTTTTTTTGGTAGTATTTCAGCTGAAATGCTGAACTACTTCAGTGTAATTTGACAAGGTTATTATTGGTGAACCCATAAATATTAGTAAGTAAAGAAAAACAATACACTGATAGTAAAATTTGATGGTGATTTAAGGTCATGTATATGCTGGTTGCACACCTACTAGAAGCACTTAGAATATGAAAACAAGAACTTTTTTAAACAAATATATATGTGTGTGTTTAAAATATATGTTTTAAATATATATTTATTTTAAATGTATACGTGTGTGTGTGTGTGTGTGTGTGTGTGTGTGTGTGTGATTGGAGGCATAGCTCAAGTGGTAGAGCTCCTGGCTAGCCAGTGTAAGGCCCTGAGTTCAAACTCCAATACCATTATACAGACACACACACACACACACACACACACACACACACACACACACACACACACACTCAATCAATCAATCATTGTATAGAAAATTCCTCCCTATCTTTGGAAATTTCTTGTACACTTAACATATTTTGAAAGTGAGGAACTAATTTACATAAATAGCCCCTGTTGTCTGGTATAGTAAGATATCTATGAAAGCCAGGCACTGGTGGTTCACACCTGTAATCCTGCTACTCGGGATACTGAGATCTGAGGATCACAGTTCAAAGCCAGCCCAGGCAGAAAGTATCTCCAATTAACCACCAGAAACCCAGAAGTGGCACTGTGGCTCAGTGGCAGAGCAGTTATCCTTGAGCAAAAAGCTCAGGGACAGCACCAAGCCCCTGAGTTCAAGCCCCATCACTGGCAAAAAGAAAGCTATCTAGAAAAGACTTGAGACATGCAAAGGCACTAAAAGTTTCAACAGTTGATGGTTAGCACCAAAGATGCATTTTTCTCTTTTTGTTGTGGTTTAACTCCCTCCAGTTTAGGAAAAGAAATTCTTGGCATTAATATAGCTCTACTTCATTACACTGAACTTGACGTTCAAAGAGGCCCAATACTTCTGCCCCCTTTGCCAGAGAGGCTGCAGAGGAAAACAGAAAAAGAAATCAGACCCCCACAAACACTACAAGAAAGACAAGCCACCTCCCTTCCCATGAAAATGGTCACAGACTATGAAAGCCACTTGCAGAAGAGGTATCTGAACAGAACATTTAACAAACAGTAACAAAAGGTTCAACTCAATAAACAATTAGGGAAATGCAAAGTAAAGTAAAAATGAGATGCCATTTTTTTGCCCATCAGGTTGGCAAACTGCAAAAGGAAATGTCAACATTGCCAAGTGGATAGACAACTGAGGACTTACTCGTTGTGCTTTATTTGTAACAATGAAAAGTTAAAACAATTTAAATGTCCATTAACCACAGAATGGTTAATAATGATAGCATACTCATATTATGAAAAAATGTGCCACAGGTAAAAGTGATTGGATAGTAGCACAATGTCTCAAGCCTATAATCCTAGCTACCTGGATGGCAAAGATTGGGGATCACAATTGGAGACCTGCCCAGGCATAAAAGTTTGAGAGATTCTATCTCAACCAATGGCTAGACACAGTAGTAGGTACCTGTTATCCTGACTACAGTAAAAGCACAATGGCTGGTCACAGTGGGAAATGCCTGTCTTCCTAGCAGCTAAAAGGATATGCAACTAGGAAGATCATAGTCCATTCTAGCTCAGGTCAAAATGAGACCCTATCTCAAAAATAACCAAAAAAAAAAAAAAAGTGGTGCGTGGCTCATGCCTATAATCCTAGCTACTCAGGAGGCTGAGATCTGAGGGTCACAGTTCGAAGCCAGCCAGGGCAGAAAAGTCCATGAGACTTATCTCTGATTAATCATATAAAAAGAAGTGTCACTGTGGCTCAAGTGGTAGAGTGCTAGCCTTGAGCAAAATTTGCTCAAGGGCAGTGGCCAGGCCCAGAGTTCAAGCCCCAGGACCAGCCAAAAAAAAAAAAGTACTAGCAAGTGGCTGAAGAATAAGAAAGCAAGTAAGCAATAAAAAAGCAAATAAAAAAATATTTTAAAGTGACTAGTTAATCTATGTACTGATATTAGAAATTTCATAACTGAATTTCAGTACTGAACTTTGCAAGTTTGAACTTGAGGCTTCATGTTTACTAGACACTCTACCACTTAATCCATGTTCCCAGTCCAATATAAGAAGCTTCTGAGTTACATTTTTTTATGTGTGCTGGTACTTAGTATGAGGGCCTCACACTCTCCTTTGTTTTTCTTCAGTCATGGCTGGTGTTCTGCCATTTGAGCCTCAACTCCAGTCCAGCATTTTGATGACTGGTTGGAAATAGAGTTCTGTGACTTTTCTGTCTGAGCAGGTTTCTAACCTCAATCCTCGGATCTCAACTTCCAGAGTAGCTAGGCATGCAGGTGTGAGCCACTAGGGCCCAGCAGAATTACATTAGTAAATGAGAAAAGTATGGGAGTGTGGATCAAGAAATTTCAAGGTCCTTGGTTCAAATCCAAGTATTTCAAAAAGGAAAAATAAATTAAAGGGAAAATCAATACATATGATTTCATTTATATCTAAAATATACACAAGATACTAGGTTTCTAAGTATAAAGCGTAAGTATACATTTATCTATGCTTTAAAATACCATATTTTCTATAAAAACAGATACTTTCTCCAAGTACACTATTAAATATTTGGAATAAAGTTATAAAAAAAAGTATATCTAGCAAAAAACCTGATAGGATTCATAGAGAGTGTTCAGGGAAGCAAAATTCATGGTCAAAAAGGATTTAAACCTTAGCTTTGATGCTTTTAATTTTTTAAAGAAAGAAATATGCATGCCTTCCTTGTAGTTTCAGAAATGGATAAGAAATATTGGTCTATTTAAGTGGAGCCTGGATCATTCTGCCACTTTCTGGATGTTTTCTGACTTTATATTGGTATGGGAAAACTAATTTTAAAGGAAAATGGCATTTGCTGACTTTCAAATTACATGCACCATTAGTTTCAAGGTCTACAAAAATTTTACATTTTCAAGCCTCAACCATATGTATGTATAATAAGTTATGTATGCTTATTAAAGGTCTATTTCTAAATAAAAAAGAAATGGATAAGAAAAAGAAAAGGAAGTAAGCAGAAACTACAGAAATGGAGATGAAAGTGGCTGCCTAAGACTTAGGAAAGGAGTATGAGTAGGTTCTATCAACTTTTTTCCCCCTGCTCTGTCCACAAATGTTCACAGCTTCTCTGATTTTTAGAGGTTTGCTCAGTGATGCCCCCATGTTGAAGTTGTATCCACCAAAGTGACTGGTATAGTATGTATGTGAACAAGGAGCCAGTGGTGAGGACCAAGGCTAGATGTAAGGTTCCTCTAAATCATTTCAAAGACCATAAGATCCTTAGACTTGATCCTGGCACTTGGGAATGGTATTCAGATAGGTTGCCATCAGACAAACTCAGAAGGAAATGTGGGAAGTTCCTCCATTAAATTAACCAGTTGACAGCTTCCTCAAGGGCAGTTGGATTGGACCAATTAACTGACGTGGGTTCACTACTAATTCAGTGTTGTTCAAAGTGACTGCAGCACAGGCTTAACCCCCAAAGCAACAGTGTTAGAGGCAGGGTCTTTGTGAAGGGATTCGGTCCTCATGGGATTAATGAATTAATGTCATTATCACAGGAATGAGTAAGCTATCAAGGGATACAAGTTCCTGACAAAAGGATGAGTTGAAACCCTATCCTCTCTCTGTTCCCCTCTTCTCTCTCTGTCTGTTTCTGTTTCTGTCTGCCCCTCTTCTGCTTCTTGCATTCTCTTGCCATTCTGCCTTCTACGATGGGTTAACACAAGACCCTTACCAGATACTGGCACCTTGACACTGACTGGACTTTCCAGATTCCAGAACTGTAAGAAATAGCTTTCTATCTCTATTTAATAAATTACCCAGTCTCAGTATTCTATTATAGGAGCACAAAGTGAACTAAGCCCTTGTCTTATCCTGTTGAGGCTTCTATATCAAAATCATACTCCATATAACACTAGGACATGAGCATGATTCACACAAGTTCACTGCCATTTTATAACAAAGACAACCTTTCCTTCTAGTATCAATAACAAGTTGCTCATTTCTAAGATCGCATCAGAATGGCCTTTACTCTCCACATTGCTACCAACATTCTGCTCACAAACACAAAGTTATTTTCTAAAAAGAAAGAAGTTTTCTCTATAGATTTCCTCCACTCTGATCCTTCACCAGAGGCCACCTTTTAGAGTCAGGTCCCTTCCTTCATGACAATGTGCTTGAAAATTTCTAGCCTCTACCTATTACCTATTCCAAAGAAATGTCCACATCATTAGGTATTTATCAAACAACACTCCACTCACAGTACCAATTTTCTGTCTTTGTTTAAATTGCTATTACAAAAATACCTTAAAATAACTGGCTTAGAAACAATAGAAATGTACTTGTCACAGTCCTAGAAATTGGGGAGTACAAGACAAGGGTGTCAGTGGGCACTCTTTCCTGCATTGTAGACAGCCAACTTTTCTCTTTTACTTTTTTTTTTTTTTTTTGTCTTTTGTCAGTCATGGTGCCTGAACTCTGGGCCTGGGCACTGTCCTTCAGCTCTTCAGCTCAAGGCTACTGCTCTACCACTAGAAACACAGCAACACTTCCATCTTTTTACGAGGTGCTAAGGAATCAAACCCAGGGCCTCACGGATGCAAGGCAAGCACTCTACCACTGAGCCAGCTTCCCAACCGCAACAGCTACCTTTCACTGTGTTCTTACATAGTAGAAGGTGGTCCCTTTTTTATAAGGGCTTGAGCCAATCCTTCAGAAAGCCTTCAGGTTCTAATCAACTCCTAAAGACCCTGCCTTCTGACACCATGGCCCTTGGGGTCAGGACTCAGCTTACAAATAGGGGTTGGAGCACAAATATTCAGACAACAGTTGGTTTGGGTTTAGATTTGGGGGTTTGCTTCAGTTTGATGGGATAAATGAAGTCTTACTTATTAATGCAGACACACCAGAAGAAACTAAACTCCTTTTTTTTTAATGATGAGAGATTTCACTGGGTATTGGTGGCTCATACCTATAATCCTAGTTCTTCAGGAGACTGAGCTATGAGGATTACAATTCGAAGCCAACCTGGGCAGCAAAGTCTGTGAGTCTCCAATTAACCACATACACACACATACACAAAAAGCCAGAAGTGGAGCTGTGGCTTAAATGGTAGAGCACTATCCTTGAGCCAAAAAAGCTCAGGGACAGTGCGCGCGCGCACGCACACGCACACACGCGCACGCACGCACACGCACACACACACACACACATACACACACACACACACACACACACACACACACGAAAAAGAAATTTCAAACCTCCTTCTTTGACTATTGTTAAGAAAACCAGGGATTTAATACAGAACTTCATCCAAGATGCTAGTCCTTTCTTGCTCCATGTAGTTTGCTAATACAGTGCTTCTCAAGCACTGTAAGGGATGACTGGGTTTAAACTGCAGCTCTGACGCACCAACAGTATGATCTTGAGCACACTATTCAACATCTGCTTTCAACTGCTTTCTTTTCTAACCTTATTGTTATAAGGTTAAATGAAGTAACAAAAAATGATTACCATAACCTCTGGCACGCAGAAAATCCCACATCAATTACCACTGCCTCTCATCATTCCTATTACTTTTTACAAGTTAATCATTTTTCAGAGTTATGTGTTTAGGCAAGTTTTATAAGGCCATTATGAAAATTTGGTCAACTTAGTGAGACCAACCCCCAAATTCAGGAAACTTGCTTAGGAGACTGGGTAAAATGAGTGTTTATGCAGCATTAGGGTTAAAGGTGAACAAGGAGAGTTGTGACATAATCAAGTAGAAGCTGAAGCACCATACTTTGAAACTTAAGTGGGATGGGCTCAAATCCCAGCTCACATACAGTGGAAATAGTACAAGTCTCTTTGTATCTCTGTGGGACTTCTGAGAGTACAAGTCACACTCTGCCAAGTGATTGTTGACTCAGTATCTGTTCCTGCTGAATTATCTCACCTATGGGTCATCTTGCTGCCCTTTCTTTGATTCTCCTCATAAAACATCACTATCAAATTGATTTTCCGTTAAGTAGTGGAACCTTACTTAAAATGGAAGCAATAGAGGGACATTGTTACATTAAAAAAAAAAAACTAAGGACTGATCATTTTATCTGATTCTTCTTAAAAACACTTTGGCAACGATGCTTGATAAAAAAATGTACTCATTACCTTGCCCATGTAATTGTAACCCCTCTGTACAGTATTTTCACAATTAAAAAAAAGGTAGAATAGGGAGGTGGGGAGGGAGGGATGGTAGGGGAAAATAAAGGAGGTTGTAACAATGCTCAATAATGTACTCATTACCTTACTCATGTAACTGTAACCCCTCTGTACAGTATCTTTACAATAAAAAATATATATTAAAAAAAGGATTTTGACCCAAACTCTCACTTTGATCAATGATTAGGTGCTTAAAGTCAATTTTTCTGAATCTTCTCTCTCTTGGTGGTTTTGTCATTTACAAAATGTTCCTTGAATGCTTCAAAATGCCTTTGAATTTTTCTTACCTTTGTTAACCTTTGATAAAAGCTTGTTGATTTTTCTTACAAGAAAACACCAAAAAAATACCCTCCATCACAGTTATTATTTTTGACAACAAAAATTGTTTCCTGCAGATAAGTTCCTGTTAAAATTTGTTCTGTATTTATGAAAATATATATTTAAAATAAAAAATTCTTAAACTTAAAAAAAAACACTTTGGCCATGTGTTGATAGCTTGGGTCTATAATTTTAAACTACAAGGGAAACTAAGATCAGGAGGATTGATATTCCAGGCCAGCCTGGGCAAAAAAGTTCATGAGACTCCATCTCAACAGAAAAAGTTGGGCATGGTAGTGTGCAACTGCCACTACAGTAGAAAGCATAAATAGGAGAATCAGGGTAGCCCAGGCCTGGGTAGGCAAAATATGAGACCCTGTCTCAAAACTAATCACAGCAGAAAAAGTACTGAGGCTGTCTCAAGTGATAATGCATGTGCAAGACCTTGAGTTCAAACATCAGTACTTCAACAAGAAAACAAGCACTGTGGCTGACCTCAGTCATCACCCTTTTCAGTAAAGGAACAAGCATAGTAATTTCAGTTGATTTAAGCAAAAAAGATTTTGTTGAAATCTCCTGGGTAGCCAGATTATAAAATCACAAAAGTGACTATAGTCAGGTTCCAGTAATAGTCCATGAAATCAGGCCCACAGAATTGGTCTAGTAAAGAGCCTCAGCTGCCACCAGTTCAATTGCATTCAAGCTGTTGGAGATCATATCAAAATTCAGATTCTGATTCAGTCAGACCAAGATACAGACTGAGATTCTAGCATATTCGGGTAATCTAATTCTGGTCTGATGAACACACTTTGAGAAGCAAACTTCAGAAACCTGAGACACGTTATTGAAAAGCAAAAACAAAAACCCACTGATGGTGGATCTTACCCTTAGCTAATTTTAGAATAAGGCCTTGGCACATGCTTTTTTTTGCTTTTTGGGGGGTGGGGGGAAGAGGGGAGGTTGCTCGTACTAGAACTTTGAACTCAAAGACTTATGCTCTAGTTCAGTTTTTTAGCTCAGGATTGAAACTTGAGGTACACCTCCACTTTTAGCTTTTTGCTGGTTAATTTTTGCTGGTATTTTTTCTGCCCATACTCACCTGGAACTGTGATCCCTAGATCATAGTATCCTGAATAGCTAGAATTATAGGAGTGAGCCACCATCACCCAAAAGGCATATTCTTTTTTTTTTTTTTTGGGTCGGTCATGGGGCCTGAACTGTGGGCCTAGGCACTGTCCCTCAGCTCTTCAGCTCAAGGCCAACACTCTACCACTTGAGCCACAGCACCACTTCCAGCTTTTTCTGCTAATGTGGTGCTGAGGTATCGAACCCAGGGCCTCATGCATGCAAGGCAAGCACACTACCACTGAGCCACCTTCCCAGCCCGGCATATGCATTTTTTTTAAATTTATTTTTAATTCTTTTACCGTGAGCTTTTTTTTTTTTCCTTTTTTGTCAGTTGTGGGGCTTGAACTCTGGGTTTGGGTGCTGTCCATTAGCTCTTCAGCTCAATACAAGTGCTTTACCACTTGAGCCACAGTGTCACTTGCCGGGTTTTGGTGGTTAATTGGAAATCAGTGTCTCATGGACTTTTCTGCCCAGGCTGGCTTTGAACCCAGCTACCCTGATCCTCACATCTCAGCCTCCTGAGTAGCTAGGATTACAGGCCTGGGCCACCGGTGCCCGCTGTGAGCTAATTTTTAAAGGGTACTTTTCTTACAGAATCCCTTTCAGTCTAGCTTGTAGAGTATCCCTCTAACGTTGCTTTGTTTGCTTTTGCCAAGCATTTTAGATGCACCATGTTTGGGATATTTGATGTTAGGATGGGGGAGGAATGAGGCAGTAGGGCAATTTTTTTAACTCTAAGAATCCAATAACCAACAAGTGCCACAAATTTAAATGCCATATTGTTATGAAATAAAGTCTAGGGTTTCAAAACTTAAGCAGTGCAGTGTTAAATTATTATTGTGTGTGCTTTCCCTTTTTGCCCAAGTTTACTGATCTGCCTGCCAATGAGTGTTGCCCATTTTACCTAATCCTGTTTTTTTAGGATGATGCCTGTTAAGAATGGCCTTTTACAGGGTACTCAGTTCCACCTCTCTCTGCCACAACAATAATTTACCTACTGCTCTTTATACATCTATGAGAACCAACCATCAGTTGGTTCAGTGCTAAAAAGCCAGCAAATTCCTAGGGAAGGTACCTCGAAACCCATCCCCCAGCCCCAGGACCAAAGACAGCTTAGTTTATCACTGCTGTGATTTTCAGCTTATTTTGATTTTTCTCACCTTGTGTGTCCTTTCATTTATTATAGTGTTAGCTATAAACTGTTAAAAATAAGTCATTATTATTTTACCCAGCATTACTAAATGTTATTAACGAGTTTCACTAATTAAAGTCTATCATTTTGTTCATTTGAAGAGAAAATTTTAATGTGTTTTTATCAGTATGAAAGGGAAATTTGAGGATTAAACAGTCAGACCCAAACAGGATGCCTATAGCTCACACCTGCTACCCTAACCTACTCAAGAGGCTGAGATCTGAGGATGGTGTTTTTTAAACTAGGCCAGGTAGAAAAGTCCACAAGACTCTAATCTCCAATTAACTACCAAAATAAATAAATAAATAAATCCAGAAGTGAGCCTGTGTCTTCAAGTGGCGGAGCGCTAGCCTTGAGCAAAAAAAACTCTGGGATGGTGCCCAAGCTCTGAGTTTAAGCCCCAGGACCAGCACAAAAAAATACAAGTAAAAATAAAGTCAGAACCAGTTATGCCCCCGGGTACACAAGGTACTAAAGTAGTTCCCAAAGTTGTGATGGCATCCAACTGCAACACAACTTGCCTTTGATGTAGACCATTTCCTGATCTTGAGAATGTTCTAGAATTTTTATGGTGGTCTAGCATCTTTTTGAAAACGTTGGAATATAAACCCTCCTGATACATTTTAAACTCCATGAGGGAAATATACTCATGCACTTGCTGCTGCACTTGATACTATAAGGCACTCAGTGACAGTTTCCTGAAGGAGAAAAAAAAAAATGAAGAAGGTTCCCGGAAGCTCAACCAGGCGGCCCGTCCGGCCTTCCCTTCAATCCAGCCCCATCGACCTCAAGATGCGATGGAAATGCCTCCCGGTGCCGGGTCTGGGAAGATGTCCTTCCCTGTTTTCCACAAATGTGTTCCTACTCGCTACTTGTGCAGCTATTTCCATCGTTTGGGGCTGGGCAATGGCGCTAACCCTGGTGGCGCCGGACGCCATCTTGAAACTACAATCTATCACCAACATTTTTTTTTTTTTCAAAAGCAAACCTTTACCACGTATGTCGGGGTGCATGCTTATTTCAGGGAGGTGTTCAAAGGCACTTGGGAAGCGCCGTGTGCCTTTCTGAGGCCAGTCCATACCCTCAAGGCAGGGCCCGCCATGGCGCCGGGCACCCCTTCTGCGCGCACCCGCTCCCAGGCACCGCCCCTCGGCAGGGCCCCGCCCGCAGGGGTGTCGGGGCGCCGCCACCCATTGGCTGAGAAGCGGGGATGCGCGGCACCGGGAGCCCCCCCCCCCCCAGGAGCGCGCGGCCCACGCCTCAGTGCGTCGGTGCCTCCAGGCTAGCCGCTCACCTCCGGTTTCTCTGCCTCGCCGCCAGTCTTCGGCTCGCCTTCCACCTCCAACCCACTGGAGGCCGGGTGGCCGCACCAGAGGACTCCGCAGCTCTCCCTGGCCACCGCTCCCCCTCGAGCCTCGTCCACATAGGCGAGACCCGCTGCCTGCCGCCATCATGGTGAGTTGAGGGGAAGCCCTGCATGGCGGAGGCCCACGGACCTCTTCAGGGGTGGGCGAAAGTGGTGGGTCTCGGGAGTGTTCGCACAGAAAGGAAGATAGGGAAAAGGAATAAGAAACAGGGTCTCCTCATCTTTCCTGTGCTGGGGTGCTGGCCTGACTGGGCCCGCGGCCTGCAGAGTACGGGTTAAGCGGCCTTGCGGCGGCAACACAGCAACATCACGGCCTACAGGCGCCGTGAGGAGGGGGGGAGGGGCGTGGACGTGGCAGAAGCCCGTGGGGGGGAAGGTGGCGGGCGGACCTGGGAGAGGCCCCGGCCCTTTGCGTGCCACGTGCACGACGTCGGCGTCAGTGCCGCCGCCACCTTCACGCTTTCCCGCCTTCCGGTGCGCCTGCTGGGCGGGGCCGCGTCAGTGTCGTCAGCGCCCTTGGGCCAGTTTACGTAGCCACTCCCACTACGCGCTGCCTAGGCGGAGCCTCAGCCGCCACCTCCTCGGAGCCGCGTGAAGCCTATGGGCTCCTCAAAGGGGGCCCACTAGAAGTCGGTGCCTGCTTGCTGCTGTTCCACATCCTGGGGCAGGGTGGGCTTGGAGGAGGCGGGGAGCAGTTGCAGAAAGCTGTCTGCTGCTGTGGGTGTTGCCAGGTGGAAGCAGGCATGGAACTGTCCCGAAGGCCCTGGCCGCCAGCTCGTCCTTAAAACTCGGCAAAGACCCTGGTGGTGGCGCCTTCCTAAGGTGGCATCAAGTACTAAATGGTGTATTGCTGGGGGGTTGGGATTGTATCCAGGAGTTACCACTGAGAAGTGTTTCCTTTGTATTTATCTTTAGCCTTCCGCCAAAGCGCGAACTATTTTTTAGCCAAATGTGCGTTATGCCTATACTTTCCATTGATATACGCAAGTTGGGGCAGCACTGGGTTTGAATTCTGCCTCCTGCTTGATGCACAGGCGCTCTAGTCCTGTCGCTGTAGGTAGGTTTCTTTGAGGCATACTTTAAGTGAGTTTCAATAAACGCAGGGAGAGGAACAACAGCTAGGTGCACTGGAGGTGGGAGATGGAAGTTCTCGGATTCAAGGCCAGCCCCAGACTCATTGAGAGACCCTGACGTAAAAGTAAAACAGAAAATCCGAACTTGACCAAGGATAATTATATGTTGTGCATTAAATATTCTTTCCATTCTAGCAGTAAAGAAAAGGGATTTATATATCATTTACATTATGATAGAGGCATTAAAAGGTTAAAATTACATCATGTACATAATGTAATAGTGAACTTTCAATACGAGTTACGAATTATTATTGGTGTTTTTCCTCTTCGTTATTAGAGGCAAAGTAAAGAAATTGCTTTTTTCTGATTATAAGATTATATTTCTCACTTGAAAATTAAGAAAATAGAGCTCTACCTTAATCTCAGCTTTTGCTTGGGATGGAGGGGGGTGAATATATACATATGTCCTGTTATTTCTAGTACATATAGATAGCCAAGTACTTTTTAATGGTTCCATGATGTATGTTTTTTCACAACTTACGACTAATGTAGTTTGGATTATCCAAAGATGTTTTTAAATAATTTAGAAAAGACAATATAAAATAGTGTACCATTACATATTTTACCAAATTTCCTTCTGATGAACAATTTTCAATATCAAAATAATAAATACTATAGTGGATATTTGTTTATAAATATTTTGAAATGCTTATGCTATTAAGATAATTTGCCAGAAGTAGAAGTGCTGGGTAAAAGTGTTGTTTAACCTTTTTACATTTTAAGTTTTTCCAAGGTAGTTGAGTTAAATCTTGTACCAGTTTATTTTTCCACCTAACAGTGCAGATAAATGTTTTCTCCAACCCCTTTCTAATGAGAGGTATTAAAATATTTGAAGTTATCAACAACTGGAGAGTATTTCACTTACGTTAATAGGAAATTTTAAATTTTGTGTTTCTGGTAGATTTTTTTAAATTAGAAAATAAAGCTGTAGGGCTGGGAAGGTGGATCAGTAGTAGAGCGCTTGCCTTGCATGCATGAGGCCCTGGGTTCAATTCCTCAGCACCACATAATCAAAAAGAAAAAAGCCGGAAGTGCCGTGTGGCTCAAGTGGTCGAGCACTAGCCTTGAGCTGAAGAGCTGAGGGACAGTGCCCAGGCCCAGAGTTCAGGCCCCACGACCAGACCCAAAAAAAATAAATAAATAAAGCTGTATTTTTTCAACTGCTTTCTCAATGATAAAGTATCAGAATTCCTAACAATGAACCATCTTTGCATTTTAATATATTGCTAAGACTTTGCATCTCTGAAAATAGGCAAGGGTTTGTGCCATTTTGAGGCTTTATTTAGATTATGTTAATCATCTTTTTTTTAAAGCAGTCCTGGGGTTTGAGTTAAGAGCATTAGGCTTGCTAGGCAAACACTACCACTTTAACCACATTCCCATGACTTCTAAAAACTTCAAGGAAAATCTTAAACTATCTTTCTCCTGTGCCTCTCTTATCATGTGTATAAACCTCGTTATCTGTTATTTTACTATTTAAAGCCAGTAAAACTGATCCAGGCCATGAGTGTTGTAATCTTTTTTTTTTTTTTTTTTTTTTTTGTCAGATGTGGGACTTGAACTTAGGGCCTTGGCACTTTTTTGCTCAAGGCTCTCTACCACTTTGAGTCATAGCACCACTTTGGGTCTTTTGAGTGCTTAATTGGAAATAAGAGTCTCTTAGCCTCCTGAGTCTCTTAGCCTCCTATGATTACAGGTTTAAACTGCGATCTGAATGTTCTATCTTAGGAATACTTGTATAGTTGGGTGCAGGTGGCTCATACCTGTAATCCTGGTTACTCTGTAGGCTGAAATATGAGGAGAAAAGGTTCAAAGCAAGTTCAGGCAGTGAGTCTGTGAGACTGTTAACTCCAACTAACCTGCAAAAAAAGTGGAGCTATGGCCTAAGAAAGAGAGTGCAAGCCTTGAGCAAAAAAAAGCTAGGGTCAGTGCCCAGTCCCAAAGTTCAAGCCCCAGGATTGGCATTGGCATGTTTGTGAAGATTTACATTTATCTAGAAAGTAAACGAATTGTTTTAGATTATCAGAAACATTCCAACAGAGTTTAAATATAACATTCTTACCATCTGTGGTCATACTCCTATTATTGTGTTTAATATTCCTTTTTATTAAAATTTTTGTTACCTTATTTTTTATGCATTTTTATTCTTCCTAATTAATCTAGCAAGATTACTGTATTGCTTGGATACCCCTAAACTGAGTCCATTCTTGGGTTTACTTTTTTTTTAATTTTTATTTTGTATTTTCTTAATTTTAGCCTTTATTTTGATATAATTTTTCCTATTGCTATGGATTAATTTTGATGACTACAAATTACAGGCCTTTAATGGCCAGTATATATAGATCTCAAGTTTTACTATAGAGAATTTTTATATCATGGCCTCCAAGCTCACTCCTATTTTTTATCCTAATATTTCTTGTTACAAAAATCTACCAATCCATCTGAAATATAATAAAAATAATTTCATATTATGTTTAATGCAGATTCTTTTCAGTATGATATCAATAGCTAGGATTATACTTTCTAGTCAGGCACAGTGGTGCACACCTATAATCCCAAATACTTAGGAGGCTGAGGTAGGAGAAGGATCAGTGAAGCACAGCAGTTCTAGGCTAGCCTAGAACTGGCCAGCTGGGCCACTGGTGGCTAATGTTTGTAATCCTAGCTACTCAGGAATCTGTGTGACTCATTTCCAATTAACAACCAGAAAGCCAGAAGTGGTGCTGTAGCTCAAAGTGGCTTGCAGAGCACTAGCCTTGAGCAAAGAGCTCAAGTTCTGAGTTGAAGCCCCAGACTAAAACCAAAAAGAAAAACGCCTAGCCTGAGCATTCATTTGTAGAGTGGTTTTGACCATAGTTTCAAAGCACTAAAGATTGCCCACCAATTGTGGGCATTTTTATGTAATTACTAGACAAAGTATAAACAGTAGTTTAAAAATTCCTACTATTGAAGTCTTCTGAAAAATGGAGCACTTTTCTTTGTTAGCTTTGAGCGCCACCTGGTGAATAAGGCTAGAACATAGTGATGCCTGCCTTAAGATGTTATATTACACTATTAAAGTGAATTAATTTTACTTATATTTACTGTCCCACTTAACCAGACAGCTGATTCGAAAGACCTAACCCCAAATTAGAATTTCTACTTCCACCTTACTAAATTGCCTCAAATGTTCATTTTTATAAATAAAATGTACTAGCTTATAGGACAACAGAAATCTCTTCTAACCGTTTCATTGTTCAAATAAAGAAATTGAGAACCCGAAAAGACTTACTCATCTTTTAACAGTATCTTTCAACAATAAATTTCCTCTTCAATTCTGGTGACGTTACAAGATTTTTCAGCTACATCCCTATTCAAATGTTTGGGAAGAGTAATTCTTTGTTGTTGGGGGCTGTCATTTGCAGGCTATTTAGGGATATCCCTGGTCTTCTACCTGGCTAGGGCCTGGCATATTTTAAGTGCCTGTGTGGCACAAAATCTTTTCTCATTGAAAATCAGTGCCTAATTTTCACTAATGATTTTCTACCTGGATGTTACACCTCTAGAAAACATTGATACATTATGGTGCAGACACTAATAATACAAATTTATCAAATAAAATTGTATCCAAAACTTATCTATAAATGGAAGATTGATGAGAAAGAAGGAAGTTAGAAACACTGCTTTGGTGTATGTTGAGAAGGGAGTGTTACTGGAGATTGAATTCTAGGAGTCTCTGGCTTGCTAGGCAAACATTCTAACCATTTGAGCCACACTCAATCTATTGACACTTAATTTGTTTTCAAGTAGGGTTTTAACTTTTTTGTACCAGCCAGATTGGGACTGTGATTCTCCTATTTCTATCTCCTCATAGCTAGGATTATAGGTATGCATCAGCTTTTGTATCCTGGATTTTTGAATGAATGAATTGACATAAGGTTGATTATTTATAGGGAAATATAGTCAAATTTCAATAGTCCAAAACAGTTTAATATAGTCACGTTTAGAAAAAATGGAATTACAAGACTTTTGAAGGAAAAACTTTTTTGAAATGACTTTTTTACTCTGGCACTTCTTTATCATGAAATATCACAGTATCATAGTTAAAGGAAGGAATACAGAAATAGTAAAAGAGAAACAGAACATTAAATGTAAGCCAAAATAAAGAAAAACAAAAAAGACCCTCAACTTTAGTGACTTGACAATTTTGTTTTCATTTATAAAATTGCTCTGGTAATCTTTTTTTTTTTTTTTTTAAACATACAGGTTTTGTCTTTGGGTTCCCCCTCTTTCTTTTTTTTTTTTTTTTTAATTTATTTTTTCCGGTCGTGGGGCCTGAACTCTGGGCCTGGGTGCTGTCCCTCAGTTCTTCAGCTCAAGGCTAGCACTCTACCATTTGAGCCACAGCGCCACTTCCAGCTTTTTTTCTTATGTGGTGCTGAGGAATCGAACTCAGGGCCTCAGGCATGCAAGGCAAGTGCTCTACCACTGAGCCACCTTCCCAGCCCCCCCCCCTTTCTTAAACAAGACTATCTAATAGCCTTTTCATTCTCTTGCAGCTTTATTTACCTCTTGCAGTCAATTACTTCATAAACTAAATAGGTGTGTCATAAGGCAGTTTCTTGAAATTTTATTAAACTGATACAAAATAAGTATTAAATCTAGAAAAGAAAACTATTGAATGTAAATTCAAATAACATATTACTTCATGCTTTATTAAAGTGAGTTCACTTTAATTTCTCAATTTGTCCAGAGATAACACATCTGGCAAGTGTGTGGCTTATAACCTAGTAAGGTATATGAATCTAGACTAGATTAAAACACTTAATGTTTCATTGTGCTATTATTATCTCTTCAACATATATATTACCAGTAAATTATGCTTTAGAAAAATTCACTATTAACTTTAGAATTTTGTATGTAAAGACTAAAAGCAGTTCAGATCAGAACAAGAAAATAGTTATAGGTATGGTTTTCTTTATCTGAAAATAAAGATGGTATGATATCATTCATATCAACACTGTGAAAATTAGAACTGTCAATAGGAATGCTTTGGGGTTACTTAGGAAGAAAGTGTTATTACAGAACATGTTTTGAACACCCCAGAACATTAGGGACAAGTATTATAACACTCTTTTTATGAGGAACCTGTGATATGTAAGCAAATAAGGTTTTCCCAGTCCATTTTTAAAGTAATACAAGAGTACTAACAATACTAAAGTTGTAAAACTCATGTGAATTTTGATGAATAAAAAGAGGAAGTCAGATAAGTGTTTAAGATTGATGCTTTTTCTTAGCTTTTTTTAATTTTTAAAAAGTACACTTTATTAATGTACTCAGTAAAATGAAAATCTGTCAATACAGAACAAAATTGATTTTGATAATTTTTGTTTTTCAAATCGAATATTTGCAACCAATTCATGTTGTATTTTCACAAAATACACGGTCGGTATTATTCCACAAGATTATTGTACAAGACGATCAGTAGCAGCTGGTTTAAGTATTATATCCTTTTATTAAAATGTTATGCCTAATTGCTTTAGATCCTGAGAATGAGCTAAGCTGTATTGGTGACTAATTTACAATGAGAATTTACATAAAATATTTTATACCTTAAATACAAAATTTGTTCCACATTGCATTTTTTTCCCTATGTGTCTGCTCATATCTGCTTTCCCAATTACAGTCTGCTGCAAATTCTGAGGCTGCAAACTCAACCATCTCCAGAGAGGCCAGCACCCAGTCCTCGTCAGCTACCACCAGCCAAGGCTATGTATTACCAGAAGGCAAAATCATGCCAAACACGGTGTTTGTTGGTGGAATTGATGTTAGGGTATTGTATTCATATTTCATTTACATTTTAATGCAGATTGTGAAATCAGGTGAAGTGGCATGCATCAGCAGTTCCAGCCACTTAGTATAGACTATAGCAAGAGAATCATTTGAACTCTGGAGGAGCTCAAGACCATCTAAACAGCATAATGAGACTCCCATCTCAATAGTAAATAAATATAAAAAAATAAGTTGTGAATAATGGGGTTTATGTTGTTCAGTTTTGGAACTGGCTTTGTGTCTAACACAAATCTTTGATAACAAACTACAGGTAGTTTGGGGATGTAACTTTCGTATCAAATCTTTTGTAGTAGAATTGAATTTTTTGAAGGTTTAATTTTTACTTTTAATATTTAATTCTTTTCCATAGATGGATGAAACTGAAATAAGAAGTTTCTTTGCTAGATATGGTTCAGTAAAAGAAGTGAAGATAATCACTGATCGAACTGGTGTGTCCAAAGGGTGAGTAAAACATGTTCACTCTATAGAAAAATATATTCTCTATAGTATCAGAAAAGAATGAAAAACTCACTGTGAAAGATGTTGGTTTGTGAATTTATTTCAAACTAAAGAGTTTGTCAGTTCTTGAATTTCATCGCTTTTCTAATGTTTTCAGTATTTTCTATGTTTATCTCACTTAAGTAGATTGATGCATTTTATTAAAGAATTGTTTTCACAATACCTTAAATTTTAGTTATCTTGCCTTAGATATTAGGTTAAATTCAGGTTCATAGACACAAATTGTTAATTAAGGTCCCATGCCACCCTAACCTTAGCACATTCTAACATAGACTGGGTTAAGAACAATAAAAAACAGTAATACTTACAAAGATCTCTTATGCATATCTTATATTATCACTCAAAATATATTTACCATTTTCACTTCTTTGTGTATGTGTGTGTGTTTGCATGCACCAAATCTGGAGCTTGAACTTAGGGCCTGGGCTTTGTCCCTAAGTTTCTTTTGCTCAAGGCTAGCTTTCTACCACTTGAGCCACAACTCCACTTCTGGCTTCTTTAGTAGGTTAGTGTAGATAAGAGTCTTACATAAAATAAAAAGTAAGATAATTTACTTTTGTGGTGTTTTTTATTCATATTTTCCCCTTCTTGTCACTTTTTTATTTCTATACCTTTTGTCTTATATGTAAGTTTATCTGATTTGGGGAGGACAAGGGGAAGCACAGAAAGGACAAAGGTTGAACTAATAATTCATCAGTGATAGTTATTAGACATTGTTGAAAATGAACTGTACAACTTGTGGGAGAGGGGAAAAACTGAGAGAAAATGAGGGAAGAGGTGACACTGTTCGAAAAGAAATGTACTCATCTGACTTATGAAACTGCAACCCCTCTATCACCTTTACAATAAAAATTTACAAGACAAAAGGCATGGAAGTAAAAAATAGCAGTTTATGTGATTGGAGGAGGGGAAGGAGAGGGACAAAGGGTAAACTAATTCAACAGTTGATACTCACTAGACACTATGATGAAAATGACCTGTACTAGTTGCGGGGAGTGAGGGATAAAACTTGGGAAAAAATGAGGAAAGAGGTGACACTGTTCAAAAATAAATGTTCTAGTCGTTATGTTGAAAAACAAACTTTACAACTTGGGTGGGGGGGTGTGGAGATGGGAAGGGGAAACAAAGGAGGAAGCAACAATGCTTGATAAGAAATGTACTATTATCTTGCCCATGTAATTGTAACCCCTCTGTACGGTATTTTCATAATAAAAGAAAAGGTTCTCAGTACCTGACTTAATGTACTGTAACCCCTCTGTACATCACTTTTACAATAAAAATTCTTTAAGATGCATAAACTGAAATAAAAAAAAGTCTTACGCACTTTACTACTTGTCTGGCTTTGAACTGTAACCTTCACATGTCAGCCTACTGAATAGATTACAGGCATCAGCCACTGGCACCTAGCTCATTTCATTTTTTTATTTGCTTACATTAGTTACACAGAAGGAGTACATCTCCATACAAGTTTACAATACATTGTAATTAAAATCTTCCCTCAATCACTCTCCCTTCTCTTTCCTACACACTTGGATTATTTTTAAGATGCCAGAAGTAAATCACAATATGGTGATTTTATGTTTTGTTTGCTTTTCTAGCTATGGCTTTGTATCATTTTATAATGACGTGGATGTGCAGAAGATAATAGAAGTAAGTATCAATCTCATGGAAAACTCATTAATACAATAGTGTTATTTAAGACCTGAATATATTTAGTCTTATGTAAAATACAGAGAAAGATAAAATTTTTCCTGTTTGAAATTAGAACGTAGTTTTTTATAACTAGTTTCAACCTGCTTAATTGGGGGAATCTAGCTTTAGAGACAGAAAGAAGTAGAATCAAGGTAAAAGACTTCTGAATTCTACTTGATACTTCTTGACATTTTGACTAGTGTGATGGAGGCAAAGGTAGCTTCATGATTTTGAATTTTATATATACTTTAAAAGACTTAGAATATTTACCCAAGTCATGGAAGTAAAAACTTAAAAAGTTGTAATCCATGGCTGGGAAGGTGGCTCAGTGGTAGAGTGCTTGCCTTGCATGCATGAGGCCCTGGGTTTGATTCCTCAGCACCACAGAAACAAAAAGAAAAAAGCCAGAAGTGGCGCTGTGGCTTAAGTGGTAGAGCGCTAGCCTTGAGCTGAAGAGCTGAGGGACAGTGCCCAGGCCGAGTTCAGGCCCCACGACCAGACCCAAAAAAAAAAAAATTGTAATTCCAATATTTCTATGTTTTTAGTCACAGATAAATTTCCATGGTAAAAAGCTGAAACTGGGCCCTGCAATCAGGAAACAAAATTTATGTGAGTAAAAAAAAGTGAATTGTTCTTGCTAAAACATGTTGAATATTCCACAGAACTAATTTTTTTTTATTTTTTAAAAAGGTGCTTATCATGTGCAGCCACGTCCTTTGATTTTTAATCCTCCTCCTCCACCACAGTTTCAGAGTGTTTGGAGTAACCCAAACACTGAAACTTACATGCCACCTCCAACTATGATGAATCCTATAACTCAGTATGTTCAGGTAAGAATTGCCCACATTTCTGTAGTCTTTCATTATCATCTTATATCCTCTGAAGTGATAGCCACTGTTTCTCTACTCATTAATAATGCAATTCCTGTTGGAATATTTTGAGTAATAGGAAATATGTTGCTGTGTTAAAAATATCTCAGTCTTAAGCAGGAACCTGAGTTTGGGTTCTGGCATTTATTTGGGGACTGGTTAATATTAAAACTGGGATTTAGTGTACGTACTGTTGCTTATTGATGATAAGTAACATTTATTTTCTTCTTAGTTAATTTTACTTTCTTCAGTTCCAAAGACCTTTTCTTTATCAGAAAAGAAACGGAAATAGTTCTAGAATCTTTGTCTTACTACATTTCCTATTACATTTCCCATTTCCTGAGGTGTAAAATATATCTTATTTTTCTCTATAAATAATGACTAGAAGAAAAGTCCTACTGTGTCCTATAAATCATTATTGATTCTTTTCATGTTTGCTACTACTTACATGCCTTTAATCAATAAACATTGAATCATGAGACATCAGCCTGTCCAGTTTCAGGTTATACTATCCTTAATCTCTAGACATCAATACAGAAAAGAAACCATAAAGACTTTAGTACTACAGATTTCCAACTGGTGCTGTTAAGAAACACAAAGCTACCTGAAAGTATTTTTATAAAGAAACAGTAGATTTATTAAATTTAAATGGAAATCTGTCCTGCCTTATTACCAGTGTAAGATGAACTCCTGGATGGGGATAAATATACTAATAAGACTTGTCATATCAGTTACTTAGCTTGTCCCTTAACCTTCTTTCTCCCCACCTGAAAAGCTACCCCTTGAGAGAGATGATGGTTTTATTCATGAAGCTAGTCACTTATTTGGAATCCTGTATTGTATGATTTTTAAATTTTTTCATTTTTATTACACTATAAAAATACAATTTAAAATAATATTTTAAAATTTTTTAAACAGTCAGGAGCCAGTGGCTCAAGCCTGTAATCCGATTATCCACTCAGAAAGCTGAAATCTGAGGAACACAGTTCATTGCCAACCTAGGGAGGAAAGTCAGTGAGATTCTTATCTCCAATAAACTACCCTCTCCCACCCTACCCCTCCAAAAAAAGTTGGAAGTAGAGCTCTGGCTCAAGTGGTAGAACACTAGCCTGGAGCAAAAGAAGCTAAAGGATGAGCACCTTGTGGTTCACACCTGTCATTCTAGCTACTCAGGAGGCTAAGATCTGATCTCTAGCTGAAGGTCAGCCCAGGCAGAAAAGTTTGTGAGACTCTTATCTCTAATTAACCACCAAAGAGCCAAAGTGAAGCTGTAGCTCAAATGGAAGAGCACCAGCCAGGAGCAAAAATGGTCAGAGAAAGCTCCCAGAACCAACATACACTTACACAAAATTAAACAACTTTTTTAATATTTATCTTAGTTCATTATTTCTGTAAACTTCATTTTTAGGCATATCCTCCTTATCCAAGTTCACCAGTTCAAGTCATCACTGGATATCAACTACCTGTTTATAATTATCAGGTAATTAAAAACAGAATAACTTTGGGATGGTATTGTTGTTTTTAGTTGTATACATTTTCCAAATAATTTGTTGTTTAAACTAGTAAAGTATATCTAAAATGAAAGGAAAATAGAATTAATATAGAATTAGACATATGAAATATTTTGACCAGGAAAAATACCTTTCTAGAATTGTTTCCTAGGATTTGTTACCTCCTTTTCCATTTCAACATATATTCTTCTACTGCCATCAGCTGAAACACCCAGTATAACTTAAAAACTTTTCTTGAATGATACATTGAAATGAGATTATCCAAACCAGGAGTAATGGCTCAAGACTGTAATGTTAGTTTAGAGGCAGAAAGGGAGGTTTGAAGCCAACCCAGTTCTCAGGACCGACCCCTGTCTTACCCAATGGCTGGACTCAATGTTACCCAGTTTGTTAGAACACAATAATTATATAGTTGATGGTGTTTGTTTTGTTTGTTGGTAGTGGTGGTTGTGGGACTTGAACTCAGGGTCTGGGAGCTGAAAAACTAGGAGTTTTTCTGCTTAATGATAATACTCTACCACTTTGAGCCACAGTTCTACTCCCAGATTTTAGGTGATGAGTCTTTCAGACTTTCCTGCCAGGGATGGCCTTAAACCACAATCCTCAGATCTCAGTCTCCTGAGTGGCTAGGATTACAAATATGAGCCATCAGCACCCAGCTGTTAGTGTTTATTTTGCTAGATGCTACAAACTAATGAGCCTGAATTTTTTCCCATAGATCGGACATAATTAAATGGCCTATGACCATAAATATCTGTGGTAATAATGTCAAAGTACAACTATCTTTTAAGTTTTTCTGTCAGCTTTTACTTTTAAAAAATGGGGGTTATATGTGAAAGCATCTAAAAGAATCAAGTACTAGAAACAGTACCTCATTTTGTTCTATTTAGAAATGTAAAGTACCTTGTTTTGTTTTATTATCACCACAAAGGAGTAACTATGCTAAATAATTCAATATTTTATATCCTATCTTTGTAAAAATATATGGATAAATATGAATAATTTCTGTTTTTTTTTTTTTTTTTTTGAAGATACAACCACAGTGGCCTACTGGGGAACAAAGGAGTTATGTTATACCTCCGGTAAAACTTCATCTTTGTAAACTAAGAGTTTTTCCTTGTGTATTTTTTGTCTTTTACTATTTTGTGCCTGTCTACAAAAATTTTGAAATGCTTCTGTGTTTCATCAGGATTGGGTATTTGGTGAATATGTTACGAGTTACAATTCTCAGGTACTCCCTTACTACATATTACAGCAATAAGGTTTTTCGGATTTCTTATAATTCTGATTATCCTTACCACTTGTGATTATGTTGACACTTAGAAGTAAATAAAGGACTGCATTTCTGCCATTCAATTCAAAAGTTTCTGAAATAATGGTTATAGTTTATGTTAAAGCTTTAAATACCGGCTCTACATTTTAAAGAATAGATTGCTTAGAAATGTATCCATATATCTTTAATTATGATTTTATTATTTTTAAATGTAGGCTTATACAGCTGTTAACTACCACTGTAATGAAGTTGATCCAGGAACTGAAGTTATGGCAAATGAATGCTCAGTTCATGAAGCTACTCCATCCTCTGGAAATGGCCCACAAAAGGCAAAACTCCTATTTTCCTTTGCTGATACTTAGATATTAGATTTACTTTCTAAATGTTAATAATGGCTTCTTGAAAAGTAGGTATACTTGCTTAGATATTAAGGTGAAATCATAAGCTAAAAAGAGAGTTTTAAGAATTGACTAATACTCCACAATTAATGTTAAGGCTAATGAAATTTCAGATACCCTGAAACTTTTAAGTATGCAGACGTTTGAGGTATTTTAATTTATTTATTTATTTTTGTCGGTAGTGGGGCTTGAACTCTTGGCCTGGGTGAGCCCTACTGCTTGAGCCACAGCACCACTTCCAGTTTTCTAGTGGTTTATTGGAGATAAGAATCTCACAGATGTTCCTGCCCTGGCTGGCTTTGAACCGCGATACTCAGATCTCAGCCTCCTGAGTAACTAGGATTACAGGCGTTAGCCACCCGCACCCGGCTGGGGTATTTTTGATGCTAATACTGGGTTTGAATTCAGGTCTCAGATTCTTGTATACTTGCTTGCTTGGTTTTCTTGCTCAAAAGCCTGCTGCTTGAGCCACACCTACAATCTGGCATTTAATTGGAGTAGAGTTTTGACTTTTCTTCCCAGGCTGGCTTCAAACCAGGATCTTCCAAGTCTCCACCTATTGAGTAGCTAGGATTATAAGTATGAACCACCAGTACCCAACATGTATATATTGTTTTTAATTCAGCCCTTTCTGTTGAATTGTTTTTCGTTTTTAGTAAATATTATATCACTATGCTCTGGCAGATGTAATGGGCTGGTTTCTCTAAGAATTTTATCTTTGAAAGGTAATATAATTTGTATGAATTGTATCTATTTTGTCTTTAACAGTTTAAATATTTGTTTAGCTATATAATAATACACTTTGGAATTCTCTCCATAGTGTTCCATATATATAGCAGCAGTTCTTAAGAGTGTTTGAGTTAGTATACTGAAGGTAACTTGGGTCTGTACTCAGTATGCAGAGATTGGGAGGATTTCAGTTCAAGGCCCCAGTCCAGGCAAAAAATAATTCATCTCAACAAAACAAGCTGGGCATGGTGATGTACATTTATCATCTCAGCTAGATGGGAAGCCATGGGTAAGAGGATGGCCGTGGACAAAAAGCAAGGCCCTGTCTGAAAAAATAGTCTAAAGTGAAAGGGATTTTGGGTATTGCTCAAGTGGTAGAGCTCTGTAATCTTCCTACCTACGGATTACACTATAGCTTGGATTGCCACTGCAAGCCACTGTACCTACCTTATATGTTGAGATGAAATTTTAATAACCAGTATTTTTTTCTGAAAAGTAACCTAATGTGAAATGGGCTTTGGGTATTGCTCAAGTGATAGAGCCCCTCCCCTATAAAAATTCTGAAATATTTCTTTAGTTTGAAGAAAACTTAAATGCTAATTTACACAGAGGAATATTATGAATCCCATAAGAATTCTTTAGAAGTATGTGGTATATTTTCACTAAACTTTACCATCTCTACCATCATTTTCTGTGTTTCAGAAATCTGTAGATCGAAGCATACAGACAGTGGTATCTTGTCTGTTTAATCCAGAGAACAGACTAAGAAACTCTCTTGTTACTCAAGATGACTATTTCAAGGTATGAAAAGAATAGTATACAGGATAAAAAGTACATGTGTGAACTTCAAGGTTTCTTTTTGTTTTTTGTCGTTCACATGTCACATTTTACATGGGAATGTCATTTAAGCTACTTAAGTCTTAAAGTAGAGTTTATCTTTAGGGAAGGAACTTTTAGAAGAAGCTTTAACTTAACAGGTTTCATAAGAGAAATCAAATGAAAGAAAATACTATCTTCACCCAAATAGTAAAAAAAAAAAAATTTGAAAGCAGAACTTAATATATTAATATTGAACTAAAGAAAGCAGGGTTATACCTCTAACCCTGGCTACTCAGGAGGCTAAAATCAGAATACCAGTCCCGGAAAAATGTCCTCAAGCCTCAAGACTCCCCATCTCAGTGCTGGTAGCTTACATCTATAATCCTAGCTACTTAGAAGATAGATTGAGAAGGCTGTAGTTCAAGGCTCACTCAGACAAAAAAGTTTGTCAGACCTTTTCTCAACTGTTAACTGGGTAATTTGGCACATGACTGTCAGGCAGAGAAGTCCACAAGACTCTTCTCAACAGAAAAACTAGACACATTGGCATGCATCGTGGTTACCAGCAAGGATAGGAAACCTGAAATAGGTGGATTATGGTCCAGTTGCATATCTAGTACAAGCGAGACTCTGTTTCAAAAATAACAAGGCACAATAGAGTGCCAGTAGCTCACTCATATAGTCCTAACTATTAAGAGGGCTGAGATCCATTGGATGGTGTTTCAAAGTGAGTAAAGTACTGGTAAAGCCCCAGTACCATCAAAACAAGTAGAAATGAAAATGTTTTGAGTTGATGAAGTGGTGGAGTTGTAGCAGTTTGAATTTTTAAAAGATCTGCTTGTAGCCACCTTGTCTTGTAAAGATTCCAGTTTCTTGTTCTCTGTTTTTTGGATTTTTTTATGTATTTTTAGGTAGTAGATTTTATTATTAAACTATAATTTTAAATACTAGATTTGTTAATAATAGATTTATATGGAAATGGAGATGTGGCTCAATTTGTGTAGAGCTCCAGACTTGAGCAAAAAGCCAAGAGAATATGAAGCTCTGGAGTTGAAGTCCCAGGACTGGCCCTCTAGATACAGATAGATAATTTGGATACCATACAATCCAACCATTTAAAGTATATGGTTCTGTGGGTTCTTTTAATACTCAATTACATACCTATAGCTACTATCAAATTTAGAATATTTTAGTGACATCAAAAATAAATTCAGAAAAAAAAATAAATTCAGGAGCTTGGAGGGTAGCTCAGTGGTAGAGTGCTTGCCTTGCATGCACAAGGTCCTGGGTTCCATTCCTCAGCACCACATAAGCAGAAAAAGCCAGAAGTGGTGCTATGGCTCAAGTGGTAGAACGCTAGCCTTGAGCTGAAGAGCTGAGGGACAGAGCCCAAGCCCAGAGTTCAGGCCCCATGACCAATAATCAATCAATCAATAAATGAATGAATGAGTGAATTCAGTAATAGTCACTCCATGGTTCCCCACAACCAGTTTTGTCTGAGTAGGTCATTAAGTAGGCAATTCATTGAGCGAGAATCATACACTATGTAATCTTTCGTGACCAGCTGTTTTCAGAGTCCTAACATAATATTTTCAAGGTTTACTAGTGTATCATTTATAAATACACCATAATTTGCTTAGCTATTCAATAGTTGATAGATATTTGTGTTGTTTCTACTTCGTGGCCATTATTAATGATATTATGAATATTTATGTACAATTTGTTGTGAACATACTTTTATTTCTCTTAAAATGTCTACTTAGGGATTGAAGTTCTGAGTCTTAACTGTGTTGAACCTTTTGGGGAGCTGCCAGAAATTGGCCAATGTGACAGCACCATTTTACATTCAAAAGGAAGTCAGCACCACTTTGTGTCTTAAAACAAGAAGGGAAAATAGCTTTGTTTAATCTAGGATGAATCTTAAAGCTTTCTAATGGATATACTAGGGACATCCAGTACTGCAGAAAAGTGGTACCATGGCAGGATGAAGTTCTTAACATCTTTGTAACAAAAAGTAAATATCTCTTTAAAACTAATGCTTGGAAAAAAACACTAGTGTTTGTTCTTTTGTTGTTCCATTCCACATAGACAGTAAATAATTGGATGACATTTTTTGAAAGCAGAAATAATTTTTAATACCTCATCTGCTATTAGACAAAAGCCTCCTTTTGAACTCCAGAGCTTTCTGCTGCTGTGGTAAGAGGCAGAAGTTGGCATCCCGTAATTGTCTAACATGTTTTAATTGACTAATGTTAATTGAAATTGAATGCATCCAGCTATTTGAATGCACTTAAAAACTATTTCCTTGCTTGATTTTACTCTTAATTATAGCTCATTAATAATCTTACATTCTGTACCTAGCCTCTGAAAATAAGACTATCTGACCACTTTTCCAGTCTTTTTAACCTAAACGGTTACCTTGCTGAGATATTTTGTAACTTTGAGAAACCACCCTTCATTAGCACCTGAATCTAATCCCTAGGAAAAAGGCACAGCTAAACTGCATAGAGAAGAAAACCCTATTAATTCATTATTGGTGTACTCAAGCCTCTTTCCTCTTTTTAAGGCCCTATTTCCTTGTAGCTGAATCTCTGAGGGCAACATAGGAAGGAAAAGTTTGCATGTACGAGTCCTCTAGATCCATGGGTTTGTCATACTCTAATTCAACCAATTACCAAATCGAAAAATTTGTAATACTGAACACTACAGACTTGTTCTTTGCCATTATTCCTTAAATAGCAGCTAATTTACATTGTATGTTATGATAAGTAACAGATCATTTACATACAGGAGGATTATGCACATTATAGGCAAATACCACACAATCTGTTTTTCTTTTTTCTTTCTTTTCTCTCTCTCTCTCTCTCTCTCTTTTTTTGTCATTTGTGGGGCTTGAACTCTGGGCTCTGGCACTGTCCCTGAGCTCTTCAGCTCAAGGCAAGTGCTCTACCACTTGAGCCACAGCGCCACTTCTGGTTTTCTGGTGGTTAATTGGAGATACGAGTCTCATGGACTTTCCTGCCCGGACTGGCTTTGAACCACCATCCTCAGATCTCACCCTCCTGGGTAGCTAGGATTATAGGCCTTAGCCACCAGCGCCCAGCACCACATTCTTTAAAAGAGGCTTGATAGTAAACACCTTGGAATTTGATGTCTATGGGGGTTCCAGGGACTAATCCTCTGAGAAAAGTTTTAAAGTTTTTCTCATTTCCTAAAATACTCATTTCCTAAAAATACTATTCTTAAAGAATAGGCTTTTAAAGATACTAAACTGAGATCTTCTAGCCTAGACATAGAGGATTTCAGTTGAATGTTGTTCTTAAGCCATGATTTTTACTAGATGAAATTCAGTTAGTAAAAACAATAGATTGAGTCATATTTTCCACCATCTGTCTTTGGGAGCACCATTGGACAAATGATTAGGAACTTATTACTTAAAGGGTAGTGATGTTAAGACCCATATTTCTGAGTTGACTGGGATCTTTTTTTAAAAGAAAATTGTCTTATAATAAGCTAGTCTTACATTTATTATTATTTTTTGAAAGTTCAAGAATGCTTCCCCAGAACTATCTCCTCTTTTCTTCTTTATTTAGAATATTTAATCCTTATTCATTGACTTTTTTTTTTTTTTTGGCTTGGTCATGGGGCTTGAACTCTGGGCTTCGGCACTGTCCTTGAGCCACAGCGCCACTTTCAGTTCTCTGGTGGTTTATTGGAGATAAGAGTCTCATGGACTTTCCTGCCCGGGCTGGCTTTGAACCACGATCCCCAGATCCTCAGCCTCCTAAGTAGATAGGATTACAGGCTTGAGCCACTAGTGCCCGGCTTGACTTTTTTTTTAATGATACGTGTGGATTGAACCGGGAGCTTTGGGCTTGGTAGGCAGGAGCTCTACCACTTAAGCCCCACGCCCTGCTCAATATTCAAAACTAAAATAAATATATTAGTTGTTTTGCAACTATTGTAGGTTAGTAGAGGTAATAGAAAGTTTTCAGTTATATGAAATGTCTATTTCTGTCTTTCCTAGGATAAAAGAGTACATCACTTCAGAAGAAGCCGGGCAGTGCTTAAATCTGTTTGATCCTCTCTACTAGCCTTTAGTCTCAGTGAAAGTTACTAGTTTGGGATATTAAGAAGAGACTGAAAGGTTTTCACTAGTAGAGAAATTTAAATTTTGATAAATCACTCAGACTTTCTGTACAAGTTACATTAGATTGTCTCGTTTTATTTTACATTCAAACTGTTCTTAGATGTTTATTTAGAAACTAGTTATGTGTTTAATATAGTTGAGAAAATAATTGAAAGTAAAAAATAATTGAAAAATAGTTGAAAGTAATAACTTTTAAGATCTGTAAGGATTTTTATTGAAATTGGCATTTTAAAAGTTTAAAAGCAAAAACTAATTTTCAAAACATTGTTTTAACATTTTTATTTTGAAAGGTCAGAATTTTGCTAGTCCTGAATACAAACATTTCACTTCTCCAACAAGTACCTGTGAACAATACAGTATTAGAGTATTGTGCCTTGCATTTATTATTTGTCTAAAAATTTACCACAAAGCAGAATTTTAAAACTGCACTTATAATCAGTGGAACTCAATGTGCAGTTAGCTCTTGAGCTAACTTATCTAAACCCAGTAAGACAAGATTCTAAACAGTACAATCAGTGGGTGCATTTATTCAAAATATTTTATCCTTTATGTAGAGTCCACACATATTCATATATATCCTATTTATTTGATTGGAATAGTAATTAGGATAACCAAAATTCTGGGCCTAATTTTGTTTAGAGAATCCAAGACAAACTAAACTTTACTAAATATACCGGCTTCTTAGTGAATTTTAACATTCTCCTTTTTTATTTTTTTTCTTGAAATGCTGAACTCAATGGCTGTATCTTAAATTGTGAAAAATATTGGTATTAAAGAATGCTGAAATTTTTTATGTCATTTACTAGGTTAATCAGAGTATCTGAAAGGAATTGTTTTTATAAAAACCTTAAAAAATATTAGTTGTTAAAAGAGTAAATCGATTTGTATTTTTGTTTGTTAGCCTATCATATTTCCTTTTGTAAAGTATGTCCAGAAAAGTCAGTGGTAGGTAGTTTTGGCATTTCTTAACCACACAAATTGTTTTATAAGCCTGTCTCAATGTGCTACAGTTTCTAGATTAGCTTATTTTCTTTATTGGCATTGTGCATTCATTGTAACATTCAGCCTAGAGCGCCAGAGACCCTTTTGTACCCCCAGACTTGTTTTCCCAGTGTCTGCTTCTGTTCTTCTAGGATATTTGCTCCTAGAACTGGTGGTATAAAGAAGGCAAGTAGCAGTATGAGTAGTTCAAGGGTTGAGCCTTGAAAAAGTACTAGTGGAACAATACCTTTCTAGGGAAACAGTTGTTTCAGCATCAATTGATCTGCCATGGACATGAGTTTAAAGAGCTTTGTTGGCCTTTCTTCCCTAAAATGTGGAGACTCCACTTGCCCCTAACCTAATGTAACCATCATGGGTCATATCACCAGTGCCCATTATGGTCTGTAATTAGTAATTTTCTAAATGGAGCTGAAGAGCAGAGTATTTCTGAGCTCCCCAAGAGGGTTTTCTTACACCTCAGTATTAGAACGTGTCCTAAGATTTGTCCTTTTAAAAAGTATCTATTCTTTTGGGGGCGTATTATAAAATTCCTACATATATGTAATCTGTGATTAAATCTTCAGCTTACCTAAATTCTGATACCTAAATTCTGAAGAGCCAATTTTAATTTTCCCAATAGGACCTTAAGGAAAAGTAAGGAAATAAACTTATTTGTTTGCTATTTTGTTGGATGAAAGTATATAAGGGTAAGGTAGAAAAAAGACAAAGAAATCCTGAACCTTTCAAAATGGAAGATTAATTTTAAGCTTAGAATATGTTCCTATTGTGTATTGCTGAGACTGTCTTCATGTAAATGAATAAAGAAGGTTTTGTTCAAAGTTTTTTATCTCCTTGATGTTATATTTTCTAAAGTGGTGGGGCATTGGGGTGGGTAGTCCCATGTCATGTTTAGATTCTCAAAATTCATTAGTATAAATAATTGCTCAGTTCACTAAACCAGCAGAGTTGACTTAGAAAAGCATTTTGGCATATTCTACTTTCTTTGATAAGAAGTGAAGTAATGTATATATACCTGTTCTGCCTACACATACATATACCTGTGTAGGCATATGTACCTAACACATTTTTATGAAAAAAAGTCCATGTTGAGTTGGAAATGGTGAACAGTATGCCCCATTGTGGTAAATGAACAAAGTAATAGTGTCCAGTTAAAATGCTGGAGAAGACATCTGACTATTCAATCCTGTGGCCAAGGTCCCTTTAATTTTGGGGCATAATATGAAATACTTTGTCTTCTGCACTCTTTGGGGCTGTTGATCTTTCTAGACCTTTGGTTTTGGTATTATTGTTCTCCCATTGAACTTGGATTCCTTATATTGTATTTGTTTCATATCTAAAGCTATATACAGAGGATCAGTACTCACCATCTCTTCCAGTTTTAGTCCCAGTACTGTCATTTGTATGAGCTGAAGCCATGGGTGAAGAAATTCTCCCCATCAGACACTCCTGTACCATATTTCATCAGTTGATACACTTGAATGTTGTAAACAGATTGATTGCCAGAAAATACATTGTAACACCACGAATCTACAAGGCACAGAAAAGTAATAACTTCTGAGTCATTGGGACTTACATGTTGGTGTTTAGTGTATAGTTGCTGAATATTAGTAATCCTTAAAATATAAAGAAGTATATGTGTACTCTGTGTGTCTACCCATACTAACAATTATCCCAAGTAATATCTGTAATCAGGCTGAATTAAGTTTCAGTGTTTTAAGGTTCCCCCAGACTACACCACATGCTCCTTAAAATAGCTGCTTAATAGTATTTCGAACATTTTGAAAATCCTCAACACAAAAGGTATTTGGGATTAAGAATTCTCTGTATCATGCTAGGCACAGGTGGCTCATGCCTGTAATCCTAGCTACTCAGGAGACAGATCTGAGGATTGTGGTTCAAAGCCATCCCAGGCAGGAAAGGCTTGTGAGACTCTTACCTCAAATTAGCCACCAGAAAACCAGAAGTGGTGGTGTGGCTCAAAGTGGTAGAGCAGTAGTAGCCTTGAGCTGAAGAGCTCATGGACAGATTCGAAACCAAGAGTTCAAGCCCCACTACTGACCCCCCCACCTCAAAAAAAAGCTATATATCTTTAGTTAAAATTTGAAATTACAAAATTGTAAGGAGATGGATCATGCTTTTCTTCTGTCAAAAATCACAATTATTTAATATTAATAGCACCCTTATTATAATTCATAGACTTTGTTAGGTACGTGGCTCTACCACTTGAGCCAGGTCTAGTCCAGAAGTCAAGTTCTTTGAGAAGTAAATACTACTCAGTATACACTATGTGGAATATGAACTATGCAATTTGTGGGCAGGGACAGAAGAGGGAAATGAGGAAATGAAGGAATGACATTATCCAGAAACAATTGTACTTATTACCTGACATAAAATGATAATTCCTAATAAATATATTTTAAAAAATAAGAGTATTAGTCCAGTCTGTCCTCTAATTCTCTTGGTTGTTCTTAAATGCATAAAAACAGAGTGGCACATTGCATAATTGGTTTGCCTGCTTTATTGCTGTTTGAGAGTAATAAGGAACAGCAGCAGTAAGGCAGCATGCCACTCAACAAAGCAACAGAGAAGGTGGGGAGCCATAGGAGGGAGAAACATGGCAATGTTTTCCATTGACCCAGTCTTGGAAATAGAGCCAGCTGTTGAGTTAGGACCATTTGGAATCTCTGAAACACTTACAGATAGATGAGGATTGCTCCTATACACATTTGATAACTGTAATCCAGCCCTTCCCAACATTATGTATAATATGTCTCTCTGTGTGTAACTGATTCTTGTGAGCAATTCCTTACCACCCATCAAAGATTCTAGTTTTCCATCTGTAGGCAGAACATTTGGTGGTAGAAAACAATAAACACAAGAAGTTCTAACTATAAATTTGTTTTTCAATGTTCATGCAAAATATTCAATCTGCATAGCAAAGAAATGATAGGTAATTCTGCATTGCATTTAGTGTTAAAAACATCTGTCCCAATATGACTAGCTATAGGCCAATCCCAAGAAAATTCAAAAAAAAATTGTCTCCTGATAAAGAAGTTGAAATTACCACTATACAATTAAATTGTATGGTAGTCATATTTTACATTTTTAATTGGTCTGTAAAAGAAAGTTTGCTAGTTGAGTCTAGTTCATTTTCCCAAGGCAAGGCTTTGTCAATGTGTACCTCCATTAAGGCTGCATGCCAGAAATAGGCCTTTTCCCATGTATAAACTCCCAGATACCAGTTCAGTAGGTCTTTAGCAAAAGAACAAATGCTTGCATGACTCGGGTGTTCAGGTCATGGAAACTTCATCAATTTGAAGCAGTAGTAGCACTTTAAGTAGTTCAGGAACTTAGAAGCTTTAAAGCCCTTAATTAGTTCTTTTCTTACAGAAAAGAAATCTTACCAAAAATACATTAAGGCTGTAATCACACCTACTGTCTCACTCCCCCCCCCCAGTAAAATGAATTTCAATATTGGATGAAATATTTATTATAGAAGGCAGAGCTGAAGATCCCCAGTAATGCAGTCAGTTCAATAGTTTGCAATAGACATGTCCTTTCTGACTGTAGAATTGGTAGGCGTTCTTTGCATTACTTCTGCCTGGGCCAATGAGTACAGAAAGGCAATGTAAAATAGAGGCTGTTTTCTCATTTTTACCTGTGCTGACCTGTACTTAGTGTTTTGGATGCTTCCTTACATAAGTAAAATCCACACAGTACACTTCCCATGCTATAAAAGATTTAACTGCCCGTTTTTAACCCTGAACATGGTTTGGTTGCTGCTCATATTGTGGTTGGTAGTATGTCTGTTTTTGACAAAATATATATTCACTATCCAAGGTTATATCCATGATTAAATCAGACCAGTCAAAGACTGGTCAAAGACTAGGCAAGTTTCCTCATTAATATCAATCTCACAGAGAAATCAAATAGCAACATGACATTCCTAGGAATGTGACACCTGTAATCCTAGTTATTCAGCAGGCTGAGATCTAAAGGTTCAAAGCTAGCCCAGGCAGGAAAGTGAGTCTTACTCCCAATTAATCACCAAAAGACTAGAAGTGGAGCTGTATAGAGTGCTACACTGAGTGAAAACGTTCTGGAACAGCACCCAGGCCCTAAGTTCAAGCTCCAGTACCAGAACATCCCCACCCTCACCCCCTGCCGAAAACAATTGCAGATTCCTGGACTCCATTCTCACATATTCTGAAGGCCTGTGAGCCTGAAAGTAACTTTGTGTCTCTGGTGGTTCAGATCTGTGCAACATACACTTGTAGCACTTCCCCACAAGCATCTCAGATGATTATCCCAGGCTGCCCCTACTTCTAGAATTAACAGTTTGGAAAACATCTCTTGTCAAGTCCATTATAGCTAAAGGAATTTTGTTGGTTTATTTCCATCTTTCCATGTCATGTTTATGACCCATGAGAGCCAGCTGTCTATAGGCAAGTGTAAGTCTGAACAGGCTAATAACTGGATCAAACAAAGTATGAAAACTAAAGACTTCTGGCCAGAAATGTATGTAAGAGGGAGAGATTGCAGAGGTAAACACTACGTAAACACAAGGTGAAATACAGTAAGCTGGGGATGAAGCCTGTGCTCAAGCAAAATGGGGCAGGGTGGACATTGTAGAAGGCAAAGATGCCATTCTTGTCTCCTGGAGGGGGCACCATACCTTTTCAATTGTGGGAATTGAACTCAGGGCCTTGTACATGCTAGACACGTATTCTGCCTTTTAAGTTAAACCCCATAGCCCACTTGGCAAGTTTTTAAAATGGTATTGCCCATGGCTTTTGAAAAAGAAGTAGGGAAATGAAACAGATGTGTAATGGGCAGCCAGCTCACACAATTTCCCTTGCTTTTACTTTGAATGAATTTAGGGTTATTGGAATGCCTGAGTAAAGCAGTAGATTGATTTGATTCACATATTTAAAGAGTCACTGGATATTCAGTGGAGTGGCTGGACACAGGAAAGACAGCCTCCACAAGGTATTTCAGAGATCAAGGAGTGCTTTTTTGTCTATCCTGATCCAGCAAGGAATTCTTAACAGCAGCTTTTACTGGGTCCATGACTTAAAACAGGAGAAAAACTCTCTGCCCCCACTCTGTGTGTCTGCCAGCCTCTTTACAGTCACATTGCAATTACCTTGGCATCTAGGACAGACAGGACTGATGAATAGCATCTTTATGGGGATTAAAACTTCCCCTAAGGAGCTTCTTCAGGACAGACCACCCTCCAGGCAATGATTGCTTATTTATTGGCCAGTGATAAAAGTGACATTGTCTCCTAACTCCCTCCCAAAATAAGGACTGAAATAATCAACCACACTGTTTTGACCAGGACTGCTTAACAATTATGCATACTTCCTTCCCCATCCCCAATACCCTGTCTATTTAAGCATGTAACATACATCTGTACCCCCAAAGATGGCTGAAAATGGGCTGAAGTGCTGTCTGCCTGTGACTGTTACATAACAAATCTTTCTCTGCCCATCATCATTACATCTTTGAAGTGGAATCAGGAACCTAAGGCAGAAGTGAATGAAGACAATGGCTTCAGTAAGATTCTCCCAACTTCATGACAAGTCAAGGCACATAATGATCATGATAATAATGAGATTCCTATCTTTAAAAGAAGTATAAGGACATCTCAGGAAGTCTACATACTGCTGCTTGGAAAAAAAAGGTCCAAAGTCAGGTGTTAGTGGCTCACACCTGTAATCCTAGCTAAGACCTGAGGATCACAGTTCAAAACCCAGGCAGAAAAGTCCATGAGACTATTATCTCCAATTAACCCAGCAAAAAGCTGAAAGTGGCTCAAGTGGTAGAGCACCAGCCTTAATCAAAAAAGCCAAATGTGAACAGAAGGCTCTGAATTCAAATCCCTGTACCAGCACATATGCACACACATAGACATGGACACACACAAATAAAACCCAGACAGTGTTTTGAGTACAATTCCCATGTATTTAATACATAAATAGAAAAAATGTTCACCAAACTTTAGTGATACTTCTTTTCTTTCTTTTACTGTTGGTTGTGGGGCTAGAACTCAGGGCCCGGTTTCTTTTCTGCTCAAGGTTAGTGTTGTACCACTTGAGTCCCTGAGCTTTTCTGCTCAAGGCTAGTGCTCTACCACTTGAATCACAGCTTCACTTCCAATTTCTGGTGGTTAATTGCAGACAAGAATCTTAGAGCCTTCCTTGCCGAAGGTAGCTTTGAACCACAATCCTCAGATCTCAGCCTCCTGAGCAGCTGGGATTAGAGGTATAAGCCATCAATGAGTGGCACTAATTTCTTGATAGTACATTTCAACAACTTTTTATTGTCTTTGTTTGTATTTTCTAGAGTGACAGTGTAAATACAGAAGAAATCAGATAAAAAATGTTGGATGCTCAAACACACCATGAAGCTGACATTACTCTTTGTCCTTTCCTATAGATACCTCTTATTTCTTCATCAGTCCTTGCAGGACAGGGATGTTGAAGATACTGGTCTGTTCATTGTCATGTGCCCAGCATGTGGGTGTTCAATGGGCCTCATGAAATGAATGCAAAGAGCTTTTGTAAAGTGCCACTCCTGTCATCTTTGCTAACTATAGGGGCTTGGAAAGGACAAGAACATAGGTGCTAACTGAAAGGAGCTTTGTGACTTACTGGTTGGCGCTGCCATGACTCTTAAAGACACAGTATAATGGTTTTATGTAGCCTTACTAAATGATGTTTGTGATGTCAGCCTTCTAGGCAAAGTTGCATTTCAGATTTCAGCTGAGTAGCTCATTTCACCTGGTAGCTTACATCTGTAATCCAAGCTATTCAGGAGGCTGTGATCTGAGGATCACAGTTTGAAGCTTGCCCAGTTATGTAATGAGTACCAAACCAAATCAACACATCTATCTTCACTCATACCATGCATTATATCCCCAGAACTTTGTCACATAACTAAAAATTTTCACCCTTTGGTCAATGATTTCCACATGTGTCACACACCAGATCTTGACAACCATCTGTCTCCCTGTGTCTGGCTGATGTTACTTAGCATCATGTCCTCTATGTTCATCTACATTGTCATAAGTGGCAAGATTTCTGCCTTTTAATGGATGATTCTGAACTTAATGTACTGGCCTTAAGTCATCAATTTAAAACTAAGAATGTTAAACATATTGTCATTCTCTTTATGCACATTTTTTCTACTCATCCACTGACAGACACTGAAATGACCTAATATCTAGCCTGTTGAAATTAAGATTTTCAAATACTATTTTTCAGTCTCAGTTCCACTGGAAATACACTGGGAGCAAGGCTATCCCTCCCCAGATCCTAGCTTGTAACTCAGCAAACTGTAGTCCACAGCTAACTGGCTTATTTCCTGGCTTTTGTTCTATCCTTTTTATAAATGTAACACTGCTGTGGGAAAGGGGAGACATACTGAGAATAGGTCTCACTCAAGTTTTGCCAGAAACAGGAGAGTGATTTTTCTAATTTATATATTTAAGTTTTCTCTTGGTTTAGGCAAGTTGCAGCCCCAGAGCCAGACACTTTATGGGAAGGAGTTATCACAGGATTGAATTCTCTTTTCATTTATGTTATTGTAACTGGTATTTTTAAAATTGCAATTTCTGCCAGGCAATGTTGGATACTCAGGAGTCTGAAATCTGAAGATCATAGTTCAGAGTCAGCCCAGGCAAGAAAATTCATGAGACTCTTATCTCCAATTAACTACCATAAAAGCTGACCATAAAAGCTGAAGTAGAGCTGTGGTTCAAGTGGTAGAGCACTAATATTGAGTATAAAAGCTAAGGAACAGAGTCCAGGCCCTGAGTTCAAGCCTCAGTGCTTGTACAAACACACAAAGATGGAAATGTACAGGACTGTGTACATAGACACCTAGGATCGTTACACTTTTTTAAATTTCATTTTATTGCCAAGATGATATATAGTGGGGTTTCAGTTATATAAGTGAGGTAGTGAGTACATTTCTTGTCAAACTTGTTACCCACCTCCTTCCTTTTTCTCCCACTTTCCATCCTCCTTTCCTCCCCCCCAAGTTGTACAGGTAATTTCCAACATATTGTCTTGTGAGCATCGCTGTTGCATTGGTTCCTCCTTTGTCCTGTGTCTATTTCCCTAATTCAGATAAATGTATATACAATATCCAGGGTACCAAAATCAAATACAGTGACGACAGGGGATAGACAACAGGAAAAAAAAACACAAAAAAGAAATCACATAGTACATCAAAAACAACAACAACAAAGAGAAAACTCTTATTTTCCTATCTTGGCATTCATTTTGCTTAGCATCATCTTATATGGTCACATGTATATAGCTATTGAGCAAGTCTGCTCATCTGCTAGGACTATCTCAGACATATACTAATTATTATAAATAAGGGAAACCATGGAGCCCATGTTTCTTTGGATCTGACTTCACTTATAGCATTTTTTCCAAGTCTTTCCATTTCTCTATGAAAGGGGTGATGACATTAATGGAGGCATAGAATTCCATTGTGTTATATACACCACATTTTCTTGATCTATTCATCTACTGAGGGATGTCTGGGTTGGTTCCATATCTTAGCTATGGTAAATAATGCTGTAATGAACATGGCTCTGATGGTAGCTTTAGTATGGTTTTTGTTTGTGGTCATGTGGGCAAATACCCAGAAATAGGATTGCTGGGTCATAGGGGAGCTCTATCATTAATCTTTTGGGGAACCTCCACATTGCTTTTCAGAGTGGTTGAACAAGTTTACACTCCCACCCAAAGTGTAGTAGTGTTCTCTTCTGGCCACATTCCCCTCCAGTATCTGTTGTTATTAGGTTTCTAGATAATGGTCATTCTAACTGGGGTGAGGTAGAAAATCAATGTTGTTTTGATTAGCATTTCTTTTATGGCCAGAGATGTTGACTATTTCTTCATGTGTCTATTAGCCATTCTTATTTCCTCTTTAATCCATATGAGAATAATAAATAGAGGGATCCAGACATGAGAAAAGCAAAGTATTACAGAAAAGTGCCCTCAGTGTTCTGGAAAATTCCATAGAGGAGCTTTATGGTAAGGTCTGACTGTAAGTACATGACTTCATAAAACATTTCTGAATTATATTGTACCTTCTGCACAGTTTCATCAGGGTGATACTACTTAAAAAAATCAATCCACCATCTGGAAAGCGTTTTTATTTCAATCTTAGGAAGAAGGACCACTGGGGAAATTAATATTGCAGGATGAACAGTAAATATCCCCGTATTTGTCAGCTAGTGCTGTGTAACAAACCTCCCAAACTTCAGTGGGGTAAAACAACAATCATTTTGTATTGCTCATGTAACTGCACATCTGCTCCCTTTAACCTTGGGAGGGCTATGTTGGGCAGGCTTTGCATTTGTGTCTCTCACTGTTCTGAAAGACAGTGGCACAAGTCCAAATGTGGGAAACGTTAAGCCCTAAGTCTCAGGGCTACTTTGCTATCCCATCCTCATCTTGGGCTTATCACAGTCCTACGTACAGCTCTATGGTGCACCACCTAGGGAATGCTGAGTGATGCCCTAAAGAAAGTTACCACCCATTTTCTTCCTTCATTTCCCTTCATTAGGGTGCCTAATCCTTTTTTTCCAAATTGTTAAATAATCCACACACTAACAACCCTGTTGCCCTTGTCTCTTCTTCCACTGGGCAACCTGTTTCTGCAGATTTTCCACTTTGATTTGATTTAGCTCTCTAGGAGCTCACCAGGGACTGGGACTGAGGAGGCAAAGCATAGAGGCTGGCAGGAAGGTGGCTGGAGCATGGAGGGAACTCACAGATTCCCGCTTCCTCTCTGCCCTGGTCCATTACTAACAGCTGACTTGACTACAGAACCAGGTCAGAATGATGGGGAATGTCCTCTAAATGTTTCCATGGCTATAAATAATACCATGCCTTACCTTGATAAAGTTCAGTGTCACTTCCAGACCAGGTTTGGACTCCTGAGGTTTCCTGTGTTCTGTGTTATCCATTAACCATGTAAATTCATACTTGTTTATAAAATTCTTAGCATATTTTCTTTCACCTAGTAAACTATAAGCTCAATGTGGGCAGGGATTCTTTCTATCTGATAGGCCAGCTGTGTCTCTGCTGGGCATCGGTGGCTCACACCTGTAATCCTAACTAGTCAGAAAGCAGAGATCTAAGGATCAAGGTTTGAAGCCAGCCACAGTAGAAAAATCTGTGAGATTCTTATCTCCAATTACACACACACACACACACACACACACACACACACACACACACACACACACACACACACAGAGCAAATGCTACCAGCCCCACCCACTGTCCACCACTAGTCTGACCTTTAAGAATGGTCCCCAATGCTGATGGGGCTGGTCACATCTAGTCTCCACTCCCTTTTCTTCTTCTCCACCCACTTTTCTCTAGAATTGACATAGTGTAACAGGAAGTCCGTGTTTGTGTTAATTACTTCTGAGAGGAACCTGACACATAATAATGCCCAATGTGTGTTTATTGAATGAATGATTGACTTACCAAGTGGATAATTCTTTAACACTGGACTTGCAGCATTTAAAAATTATTCCAAGTAGATGGCATGGTTTAAAAATAACCAGACACTATTCTGAATTCATGAGTTTACCAGACACTGTTTCACTCACCATCCTACCAGTACCATCCTACCAAGGCAGGAAGGGAAATCTCTCTCCCTCTTCATGTGACAAATGAGCTAACAATCTCAGAGGGTGTAGCTGTTAGCAGTGAATGGGTGGTCCTGGATGTAAAGATACAAGATTCTTGAAGTTTTTCTTCCCCTAGGGAGAAATCCAAAAGGCAAAGTGACAGCTAATTACTCCCAAGGCAGAGTGGCCATGGAGGTACTGGGGAAGAGATGGGACTCATAGGTGTCTTTTAGGGTGTGATGAGGAGAGGGGATTGGTTTCATCATTCTTTCCCTATAGCTAACCTGTCTCAGAGCTACCTTCCAGGGCCACACAGCAAGGGACATTAGCTACACAGTGAGACCCAGTGGCTACCCGGCTCTCAGAAAGAAATCTCAGAGGTTCTGGGAGAGGAGAGAAGGACATGATGGCCAGGCAGAGATGACAGACAACAGGGACTGATTTTCATTTTGAGGCCAAAAACATCTCCTTCCTCCACTGGTGTTAATGAGCACCTACTCTCTGACTCTCTCTGAAAGCCCTGAGCTCCTGACACCCCTAGTTCTCTCATCTGTAGAAACAGGGAGCCAGGGCTTTGTGTAGGATAGACAGACAGATGAGAGAGGGAAGATTAAAAATGAACAAATACTAACAGGACTAGAATTAGACATTAGAACCGGGAAGGAAAAATCAAAACAAAACGAAACAAAAAGATGAATAGGTTCCTACTCACCACAGCTGCTCTGAAATATGGATACTGGGCCTAAGTAGTGCCATCTTGACCTCATCACCACCTTGATACCTTACTAGGAATTAGGGCATTTCACTCAATCCTATGAACTATAGATGGGGGCTTAGGACATTCCAAAAATGGCCAATATGTCATGGATTGTTAGGCTCTGGTAAATCCCTACCCTTTGTTGTTAAGATTGTTAGATTCCGGGAAATCTCCACCCCTGATTGTTCTCCCTAGATAACTTCTATAATCTCTACTTGCTCCCCTTATTTAACCCTTAACTGGCTTTCTTTGCTTCTGTAAACATGCTTTACTAATCCCCACAATGAAATATGGATACTTGATCTAAGTAACGCCATCCTGTCCTCATCACCATTTTGGCAGCTTAATAGATGGTGGGGAGTTTTCACCTAGTTCCAAGACTTTCTTTGACCTACATCTGTGTTGTTGAGCAATATAGAGAGCTATGTTGTTGAGCAATATAGAGGTGATATTCTTTGAAATGCAGGTGTGTCATGAGTTGCTTAGTTAACTCTAGGAAAGTTTTACTCCAGAGAATACTTGTCCTTGGTTGTCCTTGATTGATCCCTCGAGACTGCTAGTTCCAGTAGATCAAGCTTTGTTAGTCCCTATGCCATATGACATTTGCCTTGACGTAGTTTTTGTCTTCATAAGTTTTATAATAACTGCATTCAGTGCTGCAGGTTCTTTAGGACACTGGTTCACCTGCAGTTGCTGGTTTTCTAATAAAGACTCCCAATTTGACCTCTCAAAATTTGGCTTAGTTGCATCTCACAGATCGAGTTTCCATATAACATTTGGGGGGACTAGCAAGACTCCAGTGTCAGGGAGCCACTTGGGTGCCTTGAAGCCACTGGCAGACAGTCTCAACAGTTTGTTCAAGGTAAAGAAGTCCATGGGGAGGGGCCGCCTGAGACATTCCAAGGCCCCGTGGTCTTTCTGCCACTCACACAGCCAGACTGTGGATGCCTGACATGCCACTAAATCTTTTTGGAGTTGCTCAAGACCTCTGGAGGTGAGCAACTTTCTGGTTTCTATGGATCGATCTATTTGAACTGCTGTGGTTGGTGATTGGACAAGATCAGAATCCCCAACAGGCCCTCTGGCTTTGATGATGCAGAGGGTTTTGGCTTGGTACCGGTCTGGGTCTGTTGTTGGTCTTCCTGAATTTTGTTTTGACTGGGCTTTGTTCTTTATCAGATGGTCCTGACAAGAACATCCATCTGGTCTTCAGAAGATATTGGATGTCATTCTGTCTATCTGTGTCCTTTTATGTAGTCTGTCTGTCTATGGCAGCACTAGCTTTTTATTTTGGTTGGTCATGGGGCCTGAACTCTGTGCCTGGGCGCTGTCCTTCAGCTCTTCAGCTCAAGGCTAGCACTCTACCACTTGAACCACAGTGCCACTTCCAGCTTTTTCTGTTTATGTGGTGCTGAGGAATCGAACCCAGAACCTCATGCATGCAAGGCGAGCACTCTACCACTGAGCCACCTTCCCAGCCCCAGCACTAGCTTTTATTTGTTTCATTCATAGACATAGGCACCAACTGAGCCTATGTCTATCTTTAGAAATAGGGCTCTTCCCATAGTAATACCACTGTCCCTCAATGTATGCTTAAGAACTTTCATTGGAGATCTGGGGAAATCCTAAGGGAGATAAGTTAATCTCATTGTATAATGTAATTTGGCTTCAGTATAAATTGATCTATAAAGTGCTCTAAATGTGCAAAGTTCAATTTGTATGCTAATGTGTCTTGCTAAACAGCTAGGTCTTGGTTAAGAGAGATTCTGGTCTTGGTTAAGAGAAATTCTGGTTTTGGTAAGAGATTCTGCTTGTATATCAGCAAAAGTATTTGTTTTTAAGTTTAAGTTTTTCTAACACTGACCACCGTGGTTCTAGAGTTCTATGGGCAAAAGTATCTCTTGCAGTGGAATTCCAGAAAACTTATGACCCATATTCATTTCTGCATGCTTTAAGACGTGTGTGTGTGTGTGTGTGTGTGTGTGTGTGTGTGTGTGTGTGTGTGTGTGTGTGTGTAAACATGTTCAAGATAATCTGGTATTTTAATGCATAAAGTTGTTAACACTGTAATCAAGAGTTATCTGGCTTAGCAAAAAATGTAAAAATCTCTTGAGGACTTAGATTTTTTTATTTTAGTTTCCCCCACTACTAATATTTGGGGCTAAATATCATAAATTTAAGTATAAAGGTTTGTTTATCACTGCCAAAGACATTGTCTGTTCTGTCTATCTGTCTGGAACTGCTTTAGTTTCTATTTCAGGAAGGAATCAAGAGAAAGGCTTGGTTCACTTCAGTTCCTCTTGGGAACAGAGATTCTGCCCCCATCCCCAGAACTGGGTATGCCCTCTTGCTAGGACATGGTAAATATAGGATAGGCTGAAGTTGCCTGTCTCTGCTTCTGTTTCTTTCTTTTCCTTACAGGCAGGCACTGAAAACCTGGCAGTAATGTGGGTAATGAGATGAGTATTCCTAAAAGCTGCCCTTTGGGATATATTTTAAAAATTGGAAAAGCTTTAAAAAAGGTTAAAAAGGTGGAAGGGAGGTTAATTTCTCAGTGTAATGTAATTTGGTCTCAATATAAGTTAGCATGTACAGTACCATGGCCTAAAAGTAGAATTTTCAATTGCAGTACTATTTTGCAATTAATTACAATTTACATTTAAAGAAAAAAAAAGGTCTGAGATTCCTTAAGTTTGTTAAGTCTGGACTCTTAGTGCAGTGCCAGTCTATATGTAATTCTTATGTTAAGAAAAGCTATGTCATTTGAGTTCAAAAATTTTCTAAGAGTTAACTCTAGCTGCAGGGAAGAAAAATGGCAGGTTTAAACTAGGCTGCAAAAAGGTAAATAAGGGGCTGGGAAGGTGGCTCAGTGGTAGAGCGCTTGCCTTGCATGCATGAGACCCTGGGTTTGATTCCTCAGCACCACATAAGCAAAAAGAAAAAAGCCAGAAGTGGCGCTGTGGCTCAAGTGGTAGAGTGCTAACCTTGAGCTGAAGAGCTAAGGGACAGTGCCCAGGCCCAGAGTTCAGGCCCCACGACCAGACCCCCCAAAAAACAAAAAAACAAAAGGTAAATGTGCATTGCCAAATGTTTCAAAGGATTATAACAGTGCATTAAAAAGGAACTTTAGTTAAAAGGTTTTACAAGGGTTATTTTAAAAGCAAATTAAAGCAAAGATTGTGTAAATAAAAAGGGATAGTTTGTTGTTTTTTTTTTTTTTTTTTTTTGTCGGTCGTGGGGCTTGAACTCTGGGCCTGGGCGCTGTCCCTCAGCTCTTCAGCTCAAGGCGAGCGCTCTACCACTTGAGCTACAGCGCCACTTCCGGTTTTCTGGTGGTTTATTGGAGATAGGAGTCTCACGGTTTCTCCTGCCCGGGCTGGCTTTGAACCGCGATCCTCAGATCTCAGCCTCCTGAGTAGCTAGGATTACAGGCGTGAGCCACCAGCGCCCGGCTGGGATAGTTTTTTTTTAAAGGCCTTAAGAAAGGAATTGAGGAGACAAAAGTGGTTTCTTTGGATAAGAAAGGATTTAGAAATTAAGAATTGTCTTAAATGTTTGTTCCAAAATGGAAAAGGGAGAAATTAAGACTACCAAAGATTTGAGTAAGTAGCAGATGGTATGAGTATGTCTTGAATTCATAAGATAGGGCTTACTATTAAAGTTAGTGAAGTTGATGTGTAATTGAGTTGGTTGTGACTTAAATAAGGTCAAGATTAATACACTGATGTAAAACCAGCATCTCATTTTTTATGTTTATCTATAAAAGTAATTGTGTACTATTAAGTTTGTCAAATTTTTAATGACATAAAACTAAGTGGTAACTAAACCAAAGTTCACTTAAGAATTTGTTTATGTCAAGGTCTTTCCAATTGAATACCTGTTAACTAGAATACTATTTTTACTGTTTTCCAAGGATGTAAGCTGCATTGGATACAGAGTCATTTTCCTGCATTCTTCATTGTAATTACAAAGGTTTCACTTAGTAACAGGGTTTAGTTAGTGTCCTAAGGTGTTATATACAGTTAAAATTTAAGAAAACATGGTTGTTTGATCTGTTGTTGTTTCATAAATAAATGGTAGATACTTTTGTCTTTACAGATATTCTAAAGTAATTGCAGGCAGGCCCACAGAGGGACAGATGACTCTTACAAGTTTGTCAGATTTAACTTTGTAAGTTCCAGGTAAGCCATGCTTAAAAACTATTTCTAGTGATCATATTGCTTCAATTGGGAGTAAGGGGCTTTTGGCAAAGACTCATTTGATTTCAGGATCATGGTTTGAAGCCAGCCCAGGCAAGAAAGTCCCTGTGAGATTCTTATCTCCAATTAATTACTCAAAGACCAGAAGCAGCTCTGTGTCTCAAAGTGATAGAGCACGAGCCTTGAGCAAAAGGGCTCAGGGACAGTGCCCTGAGTTCAAGCCCCACAACCAACAGAAGAAATGCCAACTGGGACATTATCCCAGCAAGGAGAAGATACTCCTGGGACAAAGCTTGTCCTGGCGATGAGGGGCATCCAGAGGCTGCTGGAAGAAACCACTAAGATAAAGAGGTGGTATCAGATTCTAAATGGAGTCACTTGTGCTTGGCCCTTCAAAAATAATCCGAGCCAGGAAGTCATCAGAAAATAGTTTATAAGCATGCCATATAATGCCCATGTCTGTCTACTTTGTAACTGACCAAAACTTACCCCTTGCCTATCAGTCATCTGTTATAGTCAGTAGTGAAAGTACTAGGTTTGTCAAATGGAGGATAATTTAAAATTAATAAAAATCCCAGCCCCCAGTATCTGCTCAAGATCCTAATTGGCAGGAAGTTTTGTTTTGACATCAGCCACACGAATTAATTTGGTCAGGAAAGGAGGGTAAGGTTAGAATATTAGTAAATCAAAACATTCTTCTAGACACCTGACCATTTGGGCCTAACAGATATCTCACACTCATGAAAAGAGGTCTTAATAAATATCTGTGAAGATTCTAAATATGCTTTCTTAGTATTACATGTGCAAGCAGACATTTTAAAAAGGAGGTTTGTTGGGCTGGGAGGGTGGCTCAGTGGTAGAGTGTTTGCCTTGCATGCATGAGGCCCTGGGTTTGATTCCTCAGCACCATATAAGCAGAAAAGGCCGGAAGTGGCACTGTGGCTCAAGTGGTAGAGTGCTAGCCTTGAGCGGAAGAGTTGAAGGACAGCGCCCAGGCCCAGAGTTCAAGCCCCATGACTGACAAAAGAAAAGGAGGTTTATTGGCTAATAGTAACTTCCCAATACAGCAGTGACCTGAGATAATGTCCCTGTTGAGGGCTGTCTGAAAGCCTTCACAGGAAACTTAGGCATTGTGAGGGCCAGCCAAGATCACGTTCCCTAGTCAGACAGGAAAATGCTTTTGCAACCTGGAGTGCTAAACAGGCAGCACTGGCCTGCTGTATAAAGATGGCTTTTTTATTCCTTCAGATCAACTTTTACCTAGATGGAAGAGACCCTGTGCAGTTCTTCTCAGTACCCCTACAACTGTAACTCATTTTTACAATGGTTACCAACTTTAACAAAGCCTTAGATATAGGTGGACTAGGTCTGTTTTCCTACTGGTATGATCAGCTGGCCTCTGCCTCCATTCCATCTGCTGGTCTGGAGGACACTGCCAAAGGGATGTCTTGGTTAAAATCAGAGGTAAAAATGATGAGACAAGCTGTCTTTCAAAACAGGACATCTTTAGAAAGCCTTACTGCAGCCCAAGAAGAAAACTGTACAGTTGTAAAATGTTAAATGTTGAATATAACTCTACTCTTGGCTTTCATGAGCTTATCTATGGTTCTCTGGAACCACTTGGTTAAAAATTGCTATTTTTTGGTACTACTATGTGGGAAGATGTTTGTTGTTCCTTGTTTCTTGGCTTGTTATCCTCCTTAAGTTTTCATATGTCTTCCTTTCCAGTTTGGAGTAAAAAAAATCTTCTAGTGATATCTGATCCTGGCAACTGAATTTTCCATGTCACGCCTTGGTAAGCACTACGTGACTTCAGATTTCTGGCTAGGTAGGGCCACGTACCAACTCAGCTTGATGCAGTTACAGAAGGTGGATCTTCGCCCATCAACTCCCCTTAAGATCAAGGGGATAAAGTCATTTTCAGGAAAATTAGGTGGGAGAAATGAAAGGAACAGGCATGAGAAAACAGTGGTAATAAGTACAGACCCATTGAGTGTGGAGACTGAACTTATGAGAGATGATTACAGGCCCAAGCCTTCTATGTCTGCCCAGGACGTCCTAGCCTTATTGGAAGAAATCTGATTACTAAAATGTTGTCACCCTAGTACGTTGTCCTGGACATAGGGAATTCAGTAGTAGTAAAAGGAAATTGCATAGCAGCTGTTGCTGCCTGAGAATCTGCCTTAAAAACCAGCGGGGCCCCTAAATATTTTATTGGCTGTTCCTGGCCCCAGCCTGCCATCCAAGCTAGCACACTCAGAGAAAGCATTCCAGGATAGCATTGGGAGATAGATTTCACTGAAGTCAAGCCCCTGCCTTAACTTGATAATGCTTCTTTAACTTAATGAACATACAGACAACTCAGCAGGAGGCATATAAACAGGCCCATCTCAGATCCAGTCCATCCCTTCCAACCTGGAGATTCTATTTGCCTTAAGAAGTTAATCAAGGATGGCCTCACTGCCACCTGGAAAGAAGCCTCCATCATCATCCTGACCACCCCCACCATGGTATAAGTAGATGGGACCCCTGCCTGGCTCCACACACAGGGATGATTCTGAGTGGAAGGCCACTCAGATCGGCCGAAACTAAGGCAGAGTCAGAACTTGAGGATAATATCTCATCCTACAGAAAATCCTCAAATCACATTCCCAGCCCTTGACAACCTTTGTGTTCAAGCCTGTAACAGGACAGCCACAGACCTTCTGTAATTCTCAATATCCCCAGTAGGGGGCGCCTCAAGCCAACAAAGCTGTCCAGGACAATGCCCCAGTGGAAATTGCTTTTATTCCATTCTTAGGGGATTTTTAAGTCAGAAGGCTCGTTTCCTCTCTTTCTCTTTCTCTTACTTTTCCTTTTTTTTTTTTTAAGAGCCCTTTCAACACACAATGTAGCGTGGCTGTGGTGCCAAGCATAAAATGAAATTTGCCTTAATCCTTCACCTAGGGAGAAAGTGTTTGCTTGTCTCTGTTGACATGTCTTACATGTTAAATGAAGTAAACAGAAGGACTGCAATCCACTCTTTGTTCAGGGAGTCTCACAGACACCCATCAGCTGCTCTGGGCAATTAGAAATGACACAGGCACCTCTTTTCTCTCCCCCCAGCCAGCTCTGATGAAAGCCTATGAGGAAAGAGGGGAAAGCCAGAATGGCTGTATTAAATGCCAAGAGGTTAACTCCGGGTTTCAAGTGCACACACTGAGGCTGAAAGCCCCAGGGAGGACCAGGTCCAGCTCTGCCCCAGGGCTGAAGGGGACCCAGGTTCTCCCCCTTTATCTGTTACTGTTTCATAATATAGTAGGTTTGAGTAGTTTCACCTGCCCAGGTGAAGCTTGTTTGGGCAGTAGATTTGTTCTAAAGTCAAACTGCCTTTGCATGTTTATTTGTTTTTCTCCCTGGCCAGCAGTACTGAGTCAGTCTTGCCAGTCTTTAAGCTTCGTGACTAGCAGCAGAATGAGAACAGATGATTCCAACAGCAGTGTGAACACCAGGCCACAACTTGCTTCTAAGCCAGGCACTGGTAGCTCAGGCCTATACTCTGGAGGCTGAGATCTGAGGAACCTGGTTCAAATCCATCCTGGACAGAGACAAATCCAGGAGACTCTTACCTCCAATTAGCAAGTAAAAAAGCTGAAAGGGAGAGGTATGGCTCAAAAAGTAGAGCATCAGCCTTGAGAAAAAAAGAAAAAAGGCCAAGAGCAAGAGGCCTCGAATACAAGCCCCAGTACTATAAAAATGAAACTAAAAATAATAGTACAACTTGCTTCTTAGAAAAATATGCCAGAGTTGGTTGGGAATGTGGTTTAGTGGTAGAGTGCTCGCCTAGAATGCATAAAGCCCTGGGTTCGATTCCTCCATACCATATAAACAGAAAAAGACCAAAGTGGTGCTATGGTTCAAGTGGTAGAGTGCTAGCCTCGAGCAAAAGAAACTCAGGGACAGTGCCTAGGCCCGAAGGTCAAGCCCCAGGACTTGCAAAAAAGAAAAAAGAAAAATATGCAAGAGTATCAGATGGGAATAGGTGCCTACAAAGCATATACTCTGGAGATGGTGCTTGGGATATTGAGATCCATTGATAAAAGTAGGGGTAGAATGGCAGGCCTTCCATTTCAACCCTTCTCAATCCCCAAGAAATCCATGGCAGTAATGATATATGCTTCCCAAAGGGCCACATCCTTTCCTCAGTTTCCCCATAGTTGTACAGAGCCCTGGGTACAGTTGGGCAAACGGAAGGTGACAGAATAGACAAGTAGTAATCTAAGCACTTAGGAGCCATGTGTCTCTTCAGTCTTCTTCCTGACTCACAGATCCTGGAGGCCATTAGTTTGAAATGTGGCTGGCAGAGCAAAGTCCCCTTCATCTGCCTGCACTGGGAGAGGCCACTGAGGTGGGGGCTTAAGTCCTAATCAGGCAGGTCTGTGTATTAGACCACTAAGGAGGGCCAGTGCACACTGTGTGCCTAGCCCACAGTAATGGCTCAAAAAATGCCTGGGAAACACCGGATTCCTTCCAACAGCTTCCCCTCTCATAAATTGAGATACCCCCGTGTCCTGTTGCAAGCTCTCCTTTCTCATCAGGCTAGTTTGACTTGGACCCCCCCCCCCCCCCGCAGTACTGGGTGTTAAATTGAGCCAGGTACTCTATCACTTGAGCCATGCCCCTGCCTTTTTTGCCCTAGTTGTTGTTTTTCAGGTAGGGTATCATGTTTTTTCTTCCAGGGCTGTCCTCAAACTGTGACTCTTCTACCTATACCTCCTATGTACCTGGGATGTCAGGCACAAACCACAATGCCTAACTTACCTGTTTGAGATGGGGTCTCACTAACTTTGGGCTGGGCTGGGTCTCAGATTTTAATCCTCATGATCTCCATCGCCTGAGTAGCTGGGATTAAGACATATGCCACTGCCTCCAGAATCCCTTTTTATTTTCATTTTTTCAAAATAGTTCCAAATGTGTCTGGCGCCAATGGCTCATGTTTGTTATCCTACCTACATAGGAATTTGAGATCTGAGGATCATGATTCAAAGCCAGCCCAGGTAGGAAAGTCCATGAGACTCTTATCTCCAATTAATTGCCAAAAAAGTCAGAAGTGGAACTGTGACTCAAGTGGTATAGTGGTAGCCTTGAGCAAAAAAGCTCAGGGACAACACCAAGGCCCTGAGTTCAAGCCCCAGGGCCAACATTTTTTTTAAATTACAAATGTGTAACTTCTGTTTCTTTGAAGAGGCACATAAAGACTCTCCATGCTCTCGAATCACCTTGCAGAATAGTTTTGCCAAATTAAAGAGTCCAGGATACCTTGCATTCTTGCTTTTAGAACTTTGGATACTTTCTTAATTTAACAAAACTTATTATAACAATACATTATATTTTTAATTACTAGGCTTATGAGGCTATTACTTACAAGGTTATTAGCAAGCATTTCCATATTTCTTCTTCCAATAAGTTTCTGTTTACATACATAATGTGGCTTTATTTCTTTATTGAGGTATTGCTTTACTTTTATTGATATATAAAGTCTCTTTATGTATGCTGGATATTGTCTTAGTCTACTTTCTGCTGCTACAACAAAATAGAAGCTGATTGGGCTTTCAATTCTAGAAGCTAGGAACCCCATGAGCATGAAGAGTCATTTGCTAAGCATCTGGGAAGGGCTTCCTTCTTTCCTTCTGTACCAAACACACCAGAGAGCACCATCTGGGCAAGTGTGCCACCTCAGGTCCCTTTCTCTTCTTATAAAGCCACTAATTCCACCACAACCTCAGCTGTACATAGGCTCTGTCTCCAAATTACACTCACTTATGACTTTGGAAATTACATTTTCAACATGGGAACTTTGGGCCACATGGTCCAACCACAGATGATATTGCTTATTATCAATATATATCACAAACATCTCCCTTTATTTTTCATTTACTTTCTTATATCTTTTATACTGACATCTCTGCTATTTCCTTGTAACTCCTGCACTTGGAGCCATGCACAGCCTGGCCCTCTCCATACTAATCTGACATAAATATTTAAGATTTTCTTCTAGGTTTATGGTGGTCATTTTTTAACACTTAAACATTTCATCCACTTAGAATTTATATATAGTCTTAGCTGAGTAGGTCTTTTTCTGCAAATACCTATCTTACTATATTGTAAATTCAACTCTGGATTTCTGGTACAATAACCAATTTTTCCTAGGTTGATAACTTCTCCAATTACAATAAATTTCAAATATGTGTGATTATGTAGAATAGTCTATTACCTTTATTTGTGAGCCAGTGGCTCATGCCTATAATCCTAGCTATTCAGGAGTCTGAGATCTGAGGACCATCATTCAAAGAAATTCTATGAAACATTTATCTCCAATTTATCTCTAGCAAAAAGCTGGAAATACAGCTGTGGTACAAGAAGTAGAATGCTAGCCTTGAGCAAATAAAAGCTTGGGGTAGCCCCAGGACCAATACACACACAAAATACATCCATTACTCTTATAGATGTATTCTTCTGGTACAGTTTGATAATCAGTGTGTTGGCCAGTATGTAAGGCTCATGCCTATAATCCTAACTATATTGGAAGTAGAGATTGGGAGGACTGTGGTTTGAGGGCAGGCTGGGAAAATGTTAGCAAGAAATTAATGAGACACCTTATCTCAACAAATGAGATGAAGGTGTCATCACAGCTACCAGGGAGGTGTAGAGAGGTGGATCACAATTCAGACATGCTCCAGGCAAACACACTCACACACACACACACATACACACACACACACACACACACACACACACACACACACACACACACACACACACACACACACACACACACACACACACACACACACACACACCAAAAACAAAAATGGCTGAGGTGTGGCTCAAGTGATGAAATTCTGCCTAGAAAGTACAAAGATCCGAGTTCAAACGTTAATACTGTCCTTCTGTACCCACCTTACAGACTGATCTGATCAAATGCATCACATTTCCCTGCATTCCGAGTCTCGGTTTATGTCTTCAGTTCTGCATTTCTTCTGTGTTACCTCTGACTTCCCTGTGATTTTGTTGCTTTTGCTGCAGCCTTTGTGAAAAACAAGGTTTTTCACAGTAAGTTTTCTAACTTCTGCCTGAATACTATTCCATAGCATGTATATACATTTCCTTCATCCATTCATCCATCAGTGGAAGTTCGTTTCGCTTCTGCTTTTTGCTTTTGTGAATAGCACCTCTGTCAGCATTTGTATCCAGGAACATGTTCAAGTCTGTTTTCAATTCTTTTGGCTCTATAGCTGGGTGTGGAAATGCAGGATTGAGGAACTGTCAATGTTTCCATGGCAACAGAGCACATTTCATTCTCATAAGTAACATACCTTCACCAACACTTGTGATTTGATTTTTTTTTTTTTTTTGGTCGGTCATGGGGCTTGAACTCTGGGCTTGGGCGTTGTCCCTGCACTCTTCAGCTCAAGGCAAGCACTCTACTGCTTGAGCCACAGTGCCACTTCCGGTTTTCTAGTAGTTTATTGGAGATAAGAATCTCACAGACTTTCCTGCCTGGGCTGGCTTTGAACCATGATCCTCAGATCTCAGCCTCCTGAGTAGCTAGGATTACAGGCATGAGCCACCAGCGCCCGTCTTGATTTGATTATTTTTATACATTAAAAAAAAAAACATTTTTTGTCAGAGTTTTGTCTGGGTTGTTTCATATTAGGATGATCCTACCTTCATCTACCCAGCAGCTGGGATTACAGGTGTGATCACCCTGCCTGGCTCATGATTTTTGCATTTATTGTTATCACAGCCATTCTGGTAATGTAAAGTGGTTCCTTGGTGAGTGTTGATTTGCATCTCCATAGCAACAGGTGAGGCTGAGCATCTTTCCTGTGCTATGGAGAAATGTCTTTTCAGGTCCACTTTTGTCTACTTTAAGGGATTGGTTGTGTTTTTGTTACTGATGACTTTTTGACAGAAAATTTATATATAAACATATATATATATATATATATATATTCAAAACCAAAAATTAGAAGACAATAGCTGGGCACTGGTAGCTCACGCCTGTAATCCTAACTACTCAGGAGGCTGAGATCTGACGATAGTGGTTCAAAGCCAGCCCAGGCAGGAAAGACCGTGAGACTCCTCTCTCCAATAAACTGGAAGTGGCGCTGTAGCTCAAGTGGTAGAGCGCTAGCCTTGAGCTGAAGAGCTGAGGGATAGCGCCCAGGCCCAGAGTTCAAGCCCCATGACTGAAAAAAGAAAAAAAAATTAGAAGACAACTTAAGTCACAAAGAAAGTAAATATAAATGTTTTAGTTTTGGAGGGCAGTAGTGGGGTTTGAACTCAAGGCCTATTCACTTGCTAGACAGCAAGTGAGCACTTGAGCCATGCCCCCAGCGCTTTCTGCTTTTGTCCTTTTTCTAACATGGTCTCACTTTTTGCCTGGACCATTTATGGTCCTGAATATTTGTGCTTCCTGAATAGCTGTAATGACAGGTATACACATAGTACCATGCCCCAGTGTTTATTGGTTAAACATCGCCCAGACTCCTATAATTATCTACTGCTCAATTTCTGAACAAAGTTAGTTTTCACTAAGAAAGGAGAAGGACTGGTGATAGCTGGCATCTGCCATGATTGTCACACCCCTGTGACATTCTCTGGCAGTGGACTTTTGTGGGAGCTGGTGACCCTCTCCCTGGTGTGTGTGTGTGTGTGTGTGTGTGTGTGTGTGTGTGTGTGTGTGTGTGTGTGTCTGTCTGTCTGTCTGTCTGTCTGTCTGTCTGTCTGTCTGTCTGTCTGTCTGTCATGAAGCCTGAACACTGGGCCTGGGTGCTGTCCCTCAGCTCTTCAGCTCTAGGCTAGCACTCTACCACTTGAGCCACAGCTCCACTTCTGGCTTTTTCTGTTTATGTGATGCTAATGAATCTAACCCAGGGCCTCAGGCATGTAAGGCAAGCACTCTACCACTGAGCCACCTTCCCAGCACCCTCCCCCTCCCTAGGTTTATCCTAACCCCTCCCTCAGCTCCTGTCAGACTCCTGTCAGACTTAAATCGAGCTGCAGGAATGCTTGCAAATCCTGTTGACCAGTTCTGTCTACATCCAGTCTGCAGGCATGGATGGAATGGGCCCTCTTTAGGCTTCCTTTTGCATATTTACACATTATGCAGACTTAAACGGGAAGCTGAACACTGGCTCCATCCTTGCTCCCTTCGGGTTCCCTGAGCAGCACTTAGGTCACATGCTTGCTAGATAAGCCCAGAAGTAAAAGCCAAAAGCCAGCTTAAACCAAGCTAAACAGAGTCCCTGGCAGGAGCATATCATGACACAAATTTAAGTCCATGGTCTCTCTGACATTTGAAAATGTCATCAAACTATCCTTGGCTAAAAGGAGATGGAGGAAACTTCTTCAGCATTGCTGAAGCTCACTTCTGCAATGGTGCTGACGAGGTACCCCAGACTCACAGGACAGTCACAGGCCACGCTGCCCTAAGCCAGTGGTGTGTGTGTGTGTGTGTGTGTGTGTGTGTGTGTGTGTGTGTGTGTGTGTGTGTGTGTGTGTGTGTGTGTATGTGTGTGTGTGTATGTGTGTGTGTGTGTGTGTGTGTGTATACTGGGCTTGAACTCAGAGCCTGGGCACTGTCCCTTAGCTTTTGTGCTCAAGGCTAGTGCTTTACCATTTGAGCCACACCTCCACTTCTCAATTTTTGGTCATTATTTGGAGGTAAGAGTCTCACAGACTTTTCTGCCCCGCTGGCTTCAAACTAGAATCCTCACATCTCAGCCTCTTGAGTTGCTGGGATTATGGGTGTGAGCCATCTGGCTCTGAGCCAATTTTAATGTATTTCTGCTCTTGGAAATGCAAACTTCAGAAAGGAGCATTACTTCAGGTTTCAGAGCAAGGCCTGGCCAGCCTGTCCTACATGATGACTCCTCTGCGATTATGGGGAGCAAAGGGCACCCAGCCTGCTCAGTCTGGAGTCACATGAGGGCTGTGATTTACACAGAGCAAGCCAGTCCAGAGGTGTTGGGTAGAAGGGTTCTCACTTCTTTAAAGAAAGGCAGGAAGCTGCCCATGGAAAGGACTCAGGCAGGGGGCAGGGATCCTGTGTCAGTACACTGCACTTACAGAACTGCGCTAAGGTTTCTTCTTTCTAAATAGGAGCCGGGTGGCTGGCAGCTCATACCTATCATCCTAACTGTTCCAGGAAGCTGAGATCTGGAGGATCAAGGTTCAATGTCAGACCAAGCAGAAAAGTCTGAGAGAATTCTATCTTCAATTTAGTAGCCAAAAGCCAGGCTAGAGGCATGACTCCAGTTTTCAGAGTACCAACTGTAAACAAGAAAGGGGAGCAAGTGAGAGGCTCTGCATTTAAGCACAGGTGCTGGCATGAAAAAAAAAAAAGATAATAAAAAATAAAGATTCTAAATAGAGCCAGGCACCAGTGGCTCACTTTTGTACTCCTAGCTTTCCAAGAGGCTGAGATCTGAGGATTGAGGGTTGAAGCCAACCAGGGCAGGAAAGTCTGTGAGATTCTTATCTCCAACTAACCACCAGAAAGAAAACCCGAAGTAGTGCAGTTGTTCAAAGTAGAGCGCTAGCCTTGAGCAAAAGTGCTCAGGGAAAGCACTCAAGCCATTAGTTCAAGTCCTAGGACTGATTTTTTTTAAAAGAAAAAGATCCTAAATAGGTCAGCAAACAATACCTACATTCACATGCTACTTTACAACCCATAAAACCCCAAAACACATTTTTGATGTCACTTACCTTTGAAACTGCCCTGAGAAGGATAGGTAGATGGTGCACTTCTGTGTCCACATCAAAGAGTTTGATGTGGAGGTCACACTTAGGAAGTGGAAAGTTGGAGGACAAAGCAGACAGTGGCAGACTCATCTCTGAGCTGTGATTCAACTGGGTGCTCAGGCAAGGGGTGGTACAGGGAGGCATAGAAATTGGCTGTTCTGGCCTCTCCCTTTCTCCTCCGCCCAAAGTCAGGTCCAGGTCCTGGCAGCTGTTTGTCTCCAGGAGCCCCTATAAATTCATTGTCGAGGATCAGAGGCTGGCCAAAGTAGCTCTCAACTGTCATAATTAGCTATTAATGAGGCAGAGATTAGAAAAATCATGGTTTGAGGCCAGTGCAGGCAAAATGTTAGTGACACCCTATCTCAAATCAATAAGCTGGATGTGTTGGTGTGTGCCTGGAATGCCAGCTATGCATGAGGTCATAAATAGAAGGATCATGATGCAGGCTGTCCTGAAGAAAGAAGAGTAAGACTACTAAAACATAACTAAGACAAAAGGATAGAATGGCTGAAGTGGGTAGAATGAATGCTGCCTAGAAAGTGAAAGTTCCTGAGTTCAAATTCATTACTTTGTAAGAAGAGGATATTTCAAGGTTTCTGCTTTGTCCTTGCTAGGTATTACAACATGTTTTTGGATGGTTTTTTTTTTTTTCCAAAAGGCTCACAGGCAGAGATACCCCCAAAGAAGAGTCTCTGGCATGGCACAGGTGAAGGGAGTTATTTCTGCGGAGTGGTGCCCTCTAGGCCTGCCAGGCAGGAGAATGTAGGTAGAGGGACACAGTGCACCATGTCCTGTTCCAACTCTCCAGGCCCCAGGCGGGGTTGGGGGTGGGGGATGCAGAGGGGAAGGCCAATTCCCTGGAGGAGGCCTGGGAAGAGGGGGAGGGGGCTCCCTTCCCTGCAGCCCTTCCCATCAGATCTGATACCTCAGTGGGAAAGGACCCGCCCAGGCCAGGCAGCTGGGCGGGCCTGGAAAGGCAAGTAAATAGAACAAAGAGAAAGTCCTTGCCAGTGTTCAGGGCCATGCGTTCCCAGGCATAAACAGGAATACAACGGAATGGAGAGGGGTGAACCCACGCCTATATCTGAACCCCCACCAGCGGCCAACAACCATTCTGTGTGGGTCTGCCAGGTCAGGCAGGCAGGTGACCAGTATGGAATAAGCACAGACAGGACCATGCTAGGCTGATGGAAGCATAGTTTTGCTGCCCAGAGCAACAGAAGGAAGGGCTGCTGGAAACAAATCTGGAAAACACTAATTCCTCTGCCTCACTGGGACAGATGGGGATAGTTTCTGACACAACAAATATCCCAGGGAATTGATGGTCAGATGGGTGCACAGGCTCAGGATCTCCCGCCTGGCCATGAGAAGCCAGAAGTCTCATAGGGGCTCCCCCAGCTCTATGTCAAATGGAGTCAGCCAGGAGCTGTTGGCTTTCCTCCTCCAACCCTAGCCACTCAGAAGGCTGAGATCTGAGGATAATGGTTCAAGGTCAGCATGAGCAGGAGACTCCATGTGACTCTTAACTCCAATTACCCACCAAATAGTCAAGTGGAGCTGGGACTCAACTGGTAGAGTGGCAGCCTTTTGTGAAAAAAAGCTAAGGGACAGCATCCAGGCCTTGAGTTCAAGACCCAGTACAGGCACCAAAAGAAAAATAAAAAGGACTCTCCACTATTTCATTTAAGCTGTACACCGTGCCTGTTGTACATCAGGCCTTTGTAAAACTGGTTTTCAAATTAACTCTCATTTTTTAAAACAACAACAACAACAACAACATAACCAACACCACAACAGCCACCACCAAAAAACCTAAGAAGCATGCACTGTGCAAAAATCAGTGTGGAACAGGAAATGACCGCCAAGTAGTTGTGCAGCAACCAGCCAGGTAGCTAAGTCCATTATTAGGAAATCGTGGTTATTTCAGTATGAAATAAAAAATACTATTTCTTTCTGTTTATTCATTTTATTATGTTTTCAAAGAGCCACTAAGTTGTTCAGCTGAACAGATGAAATTCTTCAGGCCTGACTAATTAATAAATCTTCTGGAGCCCCCACCCCAGTGTCAGAAACTCAAGCTTTCTCCTTGCTCAGCTAGTGTTTGACCACTTGAGCCAGGTCAAAACTCTTTTCTTTATAAAATACTTAGATCCAAATATTTTGTTGTAGCATTACAAGCTGGACTAAACACCTGCCAGGGACTCCGTTTTGCAGTCACAAGAGCCAGAAATCAGATTGTTTTTCAGAAGATGGCCTACTATGGTGCCCTTTCCAGTTTTTTTCCCACAAACCTTTTTAAAGTGAACTCCAAGTGGTGATAGCAGCGAGAACAATCATTCCCATTGCAGTGTAGGGGTTTGGGAGGACTTGGGTTTTTATTTTGTGTGCTGACCTTATGAGAAAAAGTATAAACTTTATGTTCAACTTGAAGTGTATCTGTCATTGTGGGGGCAGCCAGGAAAAATTCCTAAAACTCTGATCTCCAATTAACCAGCAAAAAGCTGGAAGTAGAGCTGTGGCTCAAGTGGTAGAGCTCAGGGACAACGCCCAGGCCCAGAGTTCAAGCCCCATGACTGATTTAAAAAAAAGTGGTGGTGGGGGGTGAGTATTACTCAGCCTTAAAGAAGGAGTAACTTCTGAGACATGCTACAGCATGGATTAAACTTGGGTTGCCCTGACACACAATGATGGATTCTTGTAGTTCTGGGCCTGTCTGAGCTATACAAGATATGGGTGTCACCAAACTCTGTTCAAAGAAATCTCCCAAAGCTATCATCAGAGCACCGAGTCCCCTCTGGTTTCTTTTTTGGCCACTCAGAAGCACCTGTGACAGCTTTCCCAGAGGTGACAGTAGAAAACTGAGACCAACTCCTTTCTGTTGTCCTATTCTTGCTGGTGAAGGGTGGCTGAGCACATCCTAGTTGAGTAACCTTGATGTCTGAGAATCCACATGGGTGAGGATATTGATTCCCCTTTCTGAGACTTCAGGAAGCATGCTTGACACATCTCCTGGTCCTTCTATGTCCAGGGCTCACCTCTGCAGCCAAGCACTGGGATTGCTTCTTAGTCAAGATGAGAGGGAAGAGAAGAGACTCACATGGAGACTGGACCATGGGCTCATTCCTCCAAAACATGACATAGTCAGGATGGGCCACAGTGAACCACATAGGAAGCCTAACCACCTGGCAAAGCCCTGTCCTCTCTCCCAGGAGCTGGCAGGGAAGGCAGGCTCGCTGAGAGGGAAGTCTAAGAGTAGAAGATCCTGTGCTCTGCACTACACCTCCCTAAACAATCTAAGGAACCCCTCTCAGGGGCCCAGGGGCAAAATCAGGGTGTTCACCTAAATAATCATGTTAACATGGCATGGTGGAGGTAAAAGAGACCTCCAAAAGCTTTAGAGTTATCTCTTGGTTCAACAGGTGAACAAATTGAAGTCCAGAGAGGCTAAGCTACAGGTAAGTAGTCACACAGCAATTCTGTAGCCCAGGACAGACAAGCAGATACCCAGTTCCCACACCAGGCCAGTCCCACTCCTGACATGACATGCCTTTCTGCCAAAAGCCTCCTTTTCCTGCAAATGAAAAAATTGCAGCAGATGGCTCACCAAGAGCCTTAAGTGACCTCCAAGAAAAGACAGTACAGTGACTGCAGTGTAACTGACAGCAGTAGTTGATCTCCATGTTGGTTCTAAGTGCTTAAAAATCTTATTTGCCTGATATAAATACATGAAGCGTTTCTCTCATTCCACCTTGGCAAACTCCAATCCAAGTAAGTGGCATTTGCACAACTGGGTATATTTGTCCAACCTCTTACTTTCTTAGTGCAACAGGCAGAAATCCAGCTCCACTGGTAGGCACAAGGAGGAGGATTTCTGGTCACAGGGTGGACCATAACTGGACAAAGCCGTGGCAATGGCAGGTGTGCACATCCCTGAGTGGCAGGAGCCTTTTTCTCCTCCTGACCACCTATTTTTATCCACAGGGCAGACCCGCAGCCGCTGTGTCCAGGTCTTACTACCCCACACAAGGAGAGCTGTTTCTCTAAGGAGCAAGTCCTGTGTGGCTGTGCAGGCTAGCCTCCTGTAGACCAGACAACCCAGCTGGGCAACTGGCAGTGCCTATGCCTGGGGGCAGTGCCACCACAATCTCATGATGAAGTTTAGGAAGACCAATATACAAAGCCATAGCTCAACCATTGTTGCTTGGTTCAACTAGGAAAATGTAGGTTCACAGAAAAAAATGGATTTGACAAATTCCAACAAAAAGAATGTGGAGGAAGGCAAATGCTGACTTGGTTGTATTTGTTCACAGGTGTGTATTTGCCAGAGTGATGACCTGAGCAGAGCAGAACCATTGCCCACAGCCCAATCTCTTGCCCATAGCTACTTCTTAGTTCTGAGCGGCCAGGCTACAAAATTCTGACCAATAAGACCTGTTTACTCTGAGATTCCTGGGCAAGGCTATCTTTCTGATACATATATAGAAATATAGTTACACAAACATGTGTTTATATAAATTTATAAAATTAAAAATTCTAAAATAATATGTATATTGTATATTATGTTATATAATACATTACTATATGAAATAATTATTTTTATATATTATATAAACATGTACTATATATTATATATTCTATATATCACATATTGTACTTATATGATATATTAAAATATATAATATGTATATGTTATGTGTATATAATATATAACATACACATGGTTTTAGTTTATATATAATATAATTTATTATAGAATATATATTATAAAAGTATTAGATATTTATATATAAATATATTAATTTATTCAAATATATTTAAATATGTAAATAAATATATATAGCTCAATATATATTTCAGGGGAAAGTATATCTATATCTATTTATCTCTCTCTCTCTCTCTCTATATATATAGTCTTTTCCTTCTTTCTTCTTTGTCTGCCTGGTAAAGGATGGTTGTGATAACTGGAGTTGTTGCAGCCATCTTGCAATCCCAAGGGAAAAACCAGAAGCATTTTGACCTGCAAACTAGGGCCAGCAGCTGTTGCCTTTAGACTTATGTTATACCAGCAAATTAACTTTCCCCTCCCCACCCATGCCTCATTTAAGTAAGTCACTGAAGTCAGGTTATCTGGTACTTGCCACCAAAAAATTCCTAACTCTGGATACAATGAGTTGTATTTGTAGCCAGAAAGAAAATCTCAAAATTTATAGAAACTGGTTGGGGACTGGTTGCTTCTACCTATAATCCTAACTACTCAGGAGGGTGAGATCTGAAGATCCCAGTTCAAAGCAGCCTATGAGACTCTTACCTCCAATTAACCACAAAAAAGCTAGAAGTGGAATTGTAGCTCAAATGGTAGAGTTCCAACCCTGAGCAACAAAGCCAAGCAAGAGCATGAGGCCCTGAATTCAAGAATCCATAGTAGCACAAAACAACCAAAAGAGGTTATAGAAGCTAGTTTTAGTATGCATTTATCCCTTGTATTCTAGTTTTCCCTTATCCGTCCATTCAGAATTTTGGGAGGATGAAAAAAAAGCTTTTTCTTTCTTTTTTTTTTCTTTGCCCAGAGGAATCTTACAATTAAATAGAGCTTAAAATTTAGGCCAATGTTGAACAAAGAATTCCTTCTCATGTTTAATTCCCCAGTGGTTTAATTAAGCTTATTTGCTAAAAATGGTGAGTTATCATCTTTTTTTTTTTAAATAGGGAAGATGACTTAATTAAAATACTCTTCCATCATCTTGTGGGCATGTGTGGGTTTCAGTTTATTGCTTCTGGTTAATTAACATCAATTTCTTTGACTTTATTCAAAGGTCTTGTTTTGCAAACCTCTAATCTTCGTAAGAGTTTGATCAAACAAAAGCTACTGTATAGTTTTCAAAACTTGGGGGGGTCACTAAGGATCTCCTTAGGTCTAGCTGGAAAACAAATTGTCCTAACTTTATCTTCCTTTTAAATCCTCCAGCCCAAGGAGGGTGCTGGTGGCTCACATCTGTAAATCTTAGCTACTCAGGAGACTGAGATCTGAGGATCATGATTTGAAGCCAACCTGGTCAGACAAATCCTTGAGACTCTATCTCCTGTTAACCAGCAAAAAGGCAAGAAATGAAACCAGCATCAGTGGCTCACTGACTCAGAAGGCTGAGATCTGAGGATCTTGGTTCAAAGCCAGCCCAGGCAGAAAAGTCTGAGACTCTTATCTCCAATAAACCACCAGGAAACTGGAAGTGGTGCTGTGGCTCAAGTGGTAGAGTACCAACCTTGAGTGAAAATGCTAAGGGAAAGAACTCTGGCCCTGAGTTCAAGTCCCAGTACCAGTACCAGCAGAAAATAAAGCAAACCAGATCATCTAGCCCCAAAGCCAGAGCCACACAGCCTAAACAGGATGATTGAGACTGTGTGCCTGAGTTGCCTGCAGTCCTAGTCTCTTGGAAGTAAAGATTGGGAGAACACAGTTCCCAAGCCACTTTGGGCATAAGTTTGAAAAATTCAATCTCAACTAAGGGTTGGGCACCTTGGTTCTTACCTGTCATCCCCAGTAGGAAGATTGCAGCCCAGGTGAAGAGTAAGAACCTAACTCAAAAATAACCAATGTACTCAGGCACCAGTGGCTCATACCTATAATCCTAGTTACACAATTTGAAGCCAGCCTGGACAGGAAAGTACATTACATTCTTACCTCCAATTAACCAAAAAATGCCAAAAGTGGAGCTGTGGCTCAAGTGGTAGAGTGCTAGCCTTCAGCACAAAAGATCAGGGACAATGCCAAGGCCCTGATTTCAAGTTTCAGGATTGGCAAAATATGCAAAAGGGGCTGGAGGTATGGCTCACCTGGTAGAGTGCCTGCTTAGCAATGGTGAGATTCAATCTCCAGTACCATCACAAGAAATAAAAAATTCTCCCTAGGAAGAGTAATTGGGAGCAACTCAGGCTGGAGGTCACCTGGTTCTGAACAGAGCCTACCTTGATCATACAATCTGTTCAAGTTCACCAGTGTCTAACTGCCCTTGTGGTCTTATTTCCTTTGTTAGGAGACCAGATCTTGTCTTCTAGCCATGGTTCCCTTGTTTTCCTGTGACCTTGCCTCTTCTCTACTCACAGTCCTTGAGGTTCTAATGGAATTAATTTTATCTTCAACGTCACATATCAGGGCCATAATGATTGGTTCAGGATAGTTATGTGACTACTCAGGCTAAGCAGAGCCAAGGAGGCTCAATGATGGGACTTTGGTAAGGGTTCATTGGGCTAGGAAAGTTGTTTTCTCAAAGGGGTTGCTGGCATGGACCTGGAATTATTGGCTGTCATCTTGCTAGTTGTGAGTGGACAAAATAGAGTCTAAAAGAAAGAGGTGCTGGGAGAAAGAGATAGAAAGGCACACCTGTCCCATATCTCAAAGATACTCAGAGCTCTGATTCATCTTGATTTAACACCTTCTTCTGACTTTTCAAAAATTAATATATTTTCTAAGTCAGTATGTCTATGGGTTAGATGCCTACGATGCCTAGGATGTGCTATGTATGTACCTTCTGCTCAACTATCTTGCACCCTAGGACTGACTTGCACTTCCATGAAACTCAGATGCTCACTGTCAGTGCTTACATTGCCCCTTGCAGCCTGTTGGAGCAGAGGATCTTCCTGACCTTCTCAGATCGACTGCTATCTTTAGTGATTGCTACTAAACAAGGGGGTCTTGCTGGAGAACTTCCCCTGGGCAATCAGAACAACCTTGGTGTGAGGTACTGGGTGGGGGGGATCACCTCTTCCCTGTGCTTCACAAAACTCATGGCTGGCTGATGAGGTGTATAAGAGCTTAGTTCTTTACCTCGTGGATGCTGTAGACAACTCCTGTGCAGGCCAGACTGAGGGAGACTTCACTTGGGGCTTGTATCACTTCTTCCTCTTTCCTGTCCCTTCATAGATGACTCACACAAGAATCCCTATTTGAACTGCTTTTAGGGAACTTGCCCTATGACAAATGGTAATTTCCAAATATGGTGGCCACAGTACCTCCCATCCTATGCGCTCTTCTTCCAGTGTGACTCCTGTTGAGTAGGAATCACTGTCCCCCTCTTGTGTCTGGGTGAGCTAGAGGCTGTCTGAGCAAGGTGCCATGAATATGATGCTGTGTGACTCCAAGGCCAAGTCAAGTCATCAGAGGTGGTGGAGCTTGTAGGAGTATTTGCTGTGCAACTCTTAGACTTGATGTGAGAAATCTGATGTGTGTGACTGTTGGAGGAGCCCTGGGGTGGGGGAGAGAGGAAGAGAGAAACAGAGAATGAAGAGAGTAGAGAGACAGAGGACAGGGAGAGGCAGAACGGAGTGAGTGAAGAGAGGTAGAACAGAGAGGAAAGATAGAATACAGAGTGGAAAGAGACAGGAGAGAGAGACAGAATGGAGAAAGTAGAGAAACAAAAGAGAGATAGAATGGAGAGACTTGAGAGAGGGAAAGCGGGGAGAGGAAAGGAGGGAGGAGTAGGGAGGAGAGAAGAGAGAAGTCCTTCAGCCTCAACTCTAGTCATCATCTGACCAGAGCTATAGCCACATGAGGGCCTAAAACCACCTTGCGGAGCCTTTTCTGTATTCCTGCCACAAAGCAAACATTAGTTTTTGTTTTTGTGTCCTGCCAGTCCTGGGGCTTGAACTCAGGGCCTGGGCACTGTTCCTAAGCTTTTGTGCTCAAAACTAGTGCTCTACCACTTGAGCCACAGCTCCACTTCCAGCTCTTTTAGTGATTAATCTGAAGATAAGGCTCCCACAAACTTTCCTGCCCAAGCTGGCTTTGAATGGAAAGCCTCAGATCTCACCCTCCTGAGTAGTTAGGATTCCAGGCAAGAGTGACCAATGCCTGACTAGGAGTTGATTTTGTTTTTAATGACTGTTGTTGTTTTAAGTCAGAATGTTTGAGAGTGATTTGTCATCCAATGGTAAGACACCGATCTTAAGCCTTTATGGAACCAAGTGTTGACCAGATCTTCCTTGGTCCTGTCTGGCAGCTCAGTCTTGGCAAACAGCTGCTGCTGATCCCACTGGCCCACACAAGTGGAAAATGGCACCTATGGGTAATGGTTGCCAGCCATGCTCTGGGATCAGGTGGCCCTCCGCTCACTGTGTGGTCAGGCAGGGGAAGCACATTTCCCCAGCACATTTTACTCCTAATAGTAATGATGCTTTCCAGGGAATTTGCAGATGTCAGGATTTGAACATCTTAAAACAGCTGCTAATTGTGTCTTGGTTTTGTTTAAGTAAATATGCTAATGAGGGTTTCTTCTCAGTATCACAATGAGAACTAAAAATAGGAACCTGAAAATGAGGTTCTCAAAAAATAGTGGGAACACTTTTTGTCATTATCCCTTTGTGGTCATAGGGCCCACATCACAGGGTTAATGAGTCTTGATATACAAGTCTCAAGAAAGAGAGAAAGAAAAAGTTTTAAAGGGACTGGAGGTATTTTTCTTGCTCACTTTAACCAACATTTTCAAAATGCAAAAATGAGCATTAAAAAATACTGTTCATGGCTGGTGCTGGTGGCTCACACCTGTAATCCTAGCTACTCAGGAGGCTGAGATCTGAGGATTGTGGTTTGAAGCCAGCTCAGGCAGGAAAGCTGGTAAGCCTTTTATCTCCAGTCAACCACAAAAACCAGAAGTGAAGCTGTGGCTCAAGTAGGAGAGCACTAGCCTTGGACAAGAAGCTCAGGGACAGCACCCAGACACTGGAACAAGAAAACAAAACAAAACTACAACAACAAAAACTCCTGTCTTAGTCTGTTTCCTGTTGCTATTAGTGAATAATATAAACTGGGAAATTATATAAGAGGTGTAGTGGCCTAAAGGAACAATCACAATTTTTTTATTTTATTTTTTGTCAGTCATGGGACTTGAACTCTGGGCCTGGGCGCTGTCCCTCAGCTCTTCAGCTCAAGGTTAGTGCTCTACCACTTGAGCCACAGCACGACTTCCGGTTTCTTGGTGGTTTATTAGAGATAAGACTCTCACGGACTTTCCTGCCTGGGCTGGCTTTGAACCATGATCCTCAGATCTCAGCCTCCTGTGTAGCTAAGATTACAGGCATGAGCCACCGGTGCCTGGCACAATCACCATTTTGTCTTCTAATGCTTGTGGGTCAGTATTTGGAGAAGGCAGGGCTGGGTGTGTCTGTCTCTGGTCTCCCACATCATTTAAGTCACTGTTAGCTTGGGGCTGGCTGGGCAGCTCTATCTATCTCCCTCACGTCCATGATATCTACAGTCTTCTCTGGGTAGTCTTTGTGGACCCCTGTTTGGGTTTCTTCATAACATGGCAGCCTCCAGACTGGATGTTTTATGAGTCTCTTCCAGCTATTTAGTAGGAGCTGTGTTACATCCCAGTCTGGTAAATGCTAGTTTATCTAAAAGTGTTTGTGTGTGTGTGTGTGTGTGTGTGTGTGTGTGTGTGTGTGTGTGTGTGTGTGTGTGTTGGTACTGGCATTTTAATTCAAGGTCTCACACTTGTTCAAGAGAGCTCTACTACTCAAAAGCTGAGGGCCAGCAGACACTGGTAGCTCACATCTGTAATCCTAGCTACTTAGGAGGCTGAGATCTAAGGCTCAAGGTTTGAACTTGGCACAGGGCAGAAAAGTCCCCGTGAGACTCTTATCTGCAAACAACTACTTGAAAACTGGAAGTGGTGCTGTGGTTTAAGTGGTAGAGCATTAGCTGAGCACAAAGAGGCTCAGGGACAGTGCCCAGGCCCAGAGTTCAAGCCCCACAACTGACAAACAACAACAACAACTTAGAGCCATAACCTCCAGCTTTTAGTCTCTCCCTCCCTCCTTTCCTTCTTTCCTTTCTCTTGTTGGTACTGGGGCTTAAACTTAGGACCTGTTGCTCTTGCTAGGCTTTTCCCCCGTGTGTGGTGTTCTACCACTTGAACAATGTCTCTAGTCCAGCATGTTTGTTGGTTAGTTGGAGATAGATTCTCAAGAACTACCAGGCTAGCTGTGATCCATAATCCTCTAGGTCTGAGCCTCCTGAGTTGCTAGAATTCCAGATGTGAGCCAGTGGTTCCTGACTGCTTGTTATTTTCAGTATTCAATCTTGTGAACTTTACTTGGGCTGGCCTCAAACCATAATCCTTCTGTTCTCAACCACCCCAGTAGCTAGAAGGATTACAGATGGGAGGCTCTGATACCTAGCTCCAAAAGTGCTTTTTATAATCTTCTATGCAACCCAACAAGATCAGAGCCCATTTTTTTCTGGTACACAATAGTAACCCTAGCTAATCTGCTCTTAATTATTTGTAATGAAAGTTATTTATAGACTCTTGCTTGGAGTTTAAACCTGGGTCTAGAGAAATGACAAGCGGAGAGGTGACTTTGAGTATCAATCAGCCTAATGACCTTGAGAGGAAATAATGACCTTGAGTGGAAAGAAGGTGATGAGCATAAAGCCTTGTCCTGCCTGTCTGAATTAGCTATCTTTTCAAGAAGTGGTCACACTTGTCAAATATTGGTAATTCCTTAATAATAACGTTAGCATCCTCACTTGGTTCAATGCCTAGGGAAGAAGGCAGATGTTTAAGCTTGGCCTGTTGCCATCCAGCTGTTTCTCAGCCAAGGCCAGGTGCCAGGATCAGGATTTTCGGTCCATTGACAAGCCTCTTGTGTACTTTCCCCTAAGCACCAGAGCTGTCAGCCCACTGACATGTGGGCCTGGACAGTGCAAGTTGACAAAGATGATTGACCAAGTGCTGGCGTCCAAGATCTATCTCCATTTTGGTTGAGGGAGGGAGGAGGGATGAGACTGGACTAGTAGCCATGAAGCCCAGCTTTCTAAAGGCCTGAAGAGGGAGGGGAAGATGGAGGGGTTAGGAGCAGGGGGAGAGGGAAATGGGCTTTGTCAGAAATGTTGTCAACCCAGAAGAGGTGGGAGGGGATTCCCAGTGTGAATGATACACAGTTGTGTACCCACTTTCCTTTCCCTCTTCTGCTCCTTCCTTCCTTTCCAGCCTCTTTTCATCCCACTTTCTCATACTGTTTCCTCAGCTAGGGCAGTAGTGCAGTGAGTAGACCAGCACCCTCTTGTGGTTGGGGAACTAGGCGAGGAAGGCAATAGCAAGGCAGCCAGGTTGCAGTGAACGAAACCGTGCCTGGAGCCTCTGGCTGGAGGGGAGGACAGAGCAGGTATCTTGAGAAATTGTGCTTACCATTCAGGACACCAGGAGGAGAGGAAGGAGGTGTCCACGTCTGCTGCTCATCAGTGTGAACCTGCACCTGCCTAACCTCTCCTGGTCCCAAGAACACACAAAGATGCTCATAGCAGATAATGTACGAGCGACGGGCAGCATTTTACTGGCAGGGAGTTCTAGAGCTGACCCAGTGTCCCTGGAGCTGTGTGCATTCCCAGGATTCACTGGCATCTGAGTCACCAGTCTCCCCGGCGGCAGCTTTGTATGCTCTGGTGCTGTCTGCTCCCTAGTGTATGTCCTGGGGCTCCCGGTGGGCCACATCTCCTGGCTAATCATCCTCTCCTGGAGGACATGGAGCCTCTCACTGCTTTGGCTCCTTCACTGACTTTGGGATTCTTTGGGAGGGGTTTCCACAGCTATGCTGGCCTTGGCTGCTCAGATGTCATTCCATGTCTTCTTGCAGGTTGGGGCCCAAGGGCCTCCAGCCCCCATTCTACTTCCCAACCTACCCCAGCTCTGCCCTCTGACGTCTCTTGGAATGCTGCCCGTGGGACCTCACTGAGGTTGTCATTCAGGGACAAGCCATAAAACAGCGACAATCCTCCCACTGATGTCCCTGTTTTCTGAATCTCAACCTGGCTTCTGTCTCTGAGTCACTGCTCTGCTCTCTTTGGAGCACTGGCTCATGGATTCTGTCCAGAGTCTGTCTATGGGGGTAGTTAGCAAAACTATTTTACCAAACCTGAGTGAAAGTTTCTGCTCTTCCTTTTAAAAAAAATTAGGGATATTTTGTGTATGTGTATGTTGTACTTTTCTTTGGAGGACCAATATGTTTGAACTCAGGGTCTTATTCTAGGTAAGTAGTCACTCTACCACTTGAGCCACATCTGTTGCTTTATTTTTTGAATAGGATCTTACTTGTTGCATGGAGTTGGTCTAGACTACAATCCTCTTATTTATAGTAGCTGGAATGACAGGTGCATACCACTATGCTCAGCAATTTATTGGCTGAGATGGGGTTTCACAAACTTTATGTCTGAGCTGATTTTGAATTGTGATCCTCCAAATATCAGCCTCCCAAGTACTTGGGATTAGAAACATAAGCCACTGAACTTGGCTAAATTTTTAATTGGGAGTGGGGGTGGGTATTGAGGTTTGAACTTGGGGCCTCCTGCTTGCTTAGGCTGGCACTGTACCAATTGAATCATGTTCCAAGGCCTTTTATTTAGCTTTCTTTTTCAGATAGAATCTTACATTTCTGCTCAGAACAGACAACAATCTTCCTACCTAAAACTTCTTTGGGATTCCAGAAATAGACCATTACATCAGGCTTATTTGTTGAGATAGGGTATCTATTTTTAAATACATCTATACACACGTGCACGTGCATGCACGCACGCTCACACACAGCTCATTGCCATTTCCTTACATACTCATCCCCCATCACTAATCATAATTTTTTGCTCACAAACACATGTCAGCAGACATGTCTCCTGAAGGGAAGAAGCCATGAAGGAAGATGGCTCCAGATGGCTTTCGCAGAGCCGGGCTATTCCTCAGGGCCTTTGATGAAAAGGAGGCTTCAGATACAACAAGCTTTGTTCAATATCCCCCAATTCCAGTCTCTAATGGCTCTTTGCTCTGGAGAGCAGAATCTCGCTCAGCCACAGGAGGGCCCCTGCTCTGCTGCACTGCTTGTCTGACTTGAGAATTCAGAGGTAAAATGAGAAGCAGATTCAGAAACAGTATAACAATACTTTTTTTTTCTTTTTTCCTTTGGTATGGGCTGTGTGTGTGAATGGAATATTTGGCTGTCATCCAACATTTCCTGAAATTGCCGATGCCTGTGGGTGGTATTTTCAAACTATTAGTTTGACTCTATTTTGGACAAAAGTCCCTGGCATAGGCAAATCAATGCATATGCAACACCTCCCTCCCCCCAGCTCCCTGCCCCACCCCCATGTGCTCTCCCATATGCCCAGGGAGTCAAAGGCATGTGTTCACATGGACACTTGATTGCTCTGCTCCACTGTGACCTGGCTGGAATCAGATCGCTAGGGCTGTGCCTGTCAGGAGGAACAAAGGGCAGGGAGCAGCTCTAGTAACCCTTCAGCATGGAGCACTGGCCACACTGTGACCTCACAGTGGCTGGAAACCCACTTACATTAACTGGCCAGTCATTGGTAGCTCGGGTTTATAACCCTAGCTACTCAGGAAACTGAGATATGAGGATCCCAGTTCAAAACCATCCTGCGCAGAAAACTCTGAAGCTCTTGGTTCGAAGTCAGTCAGGGCAGAAAAGTCTGTGAAACTCTTATCTTCAATTAAAAAGCAAAAAGCTGGAAGTGTGGCTCAAGTTGGAGAATACCAGCCATGAGTGAAAAAGCCAAGTGAGAGGGAAAGATCCTGGAGTTCAAACCCCAGCACAAACTAAACCAAACCAAACAAGCCACTAAATAAGATGATAGGTATAGTTCCCATACCTCTGGGGCACAGATGAGTTTACTTACCTCTCCCATCAACCATGAAGCAGCCATTTAGCTGGTGAGCATAAATTTTGGATTTCCTGGTCCTAGAAATAATTAAAACAATAGTTCTTGGGGCTGGGAAGGTGGCTCAGAGAGTGCTTGCCTTGCATGCATGAGGTCCTGGGTTCGATTCCTCAGCACCACATAAACAGAAAAAAAAGGCTGGAAGTGTCGCTGTGGCTCAAGTGGTAGAGCACTAGCCTTGAGCTGAAGAGCTCAGGGACAGCGCCCAGACCCAGAGTTCAGGCCCCACAACCGACAAAACAAAACGAAAAACAATGGTTCTTCAGTTCCCATAGCTTTTGTTGGGCCATTTTTTGCCCAGAGCTTTGTTTGCTTTGATTGCAGTCATCAGGAGCTGTTAGGAGCAGGGCCAGGACTGAGTAAGGTGGCATTGTGAGGGAAGAATAGCAGAATAGAAGGCAGGTTGGCCTTCTCCTTCCTTCTGAGCCCCAATATTTCTGGGATGCAGCAAGATCACCCTGGTTGCTAGGACCCCTGGCCTCAACTATCTGCAGGTGGGTGGCGCTCTGAGTCTAGGAGAGAATGCCTATGCTCCAGTGGGGGGGCTCCTTTAACTAAGCCTTGTCAGCAGTCAGTCTGCCCAGGCTTGCTTCTACTTCACTGGCTGGGTTACGCCTCTCCTTTCCACAGGGGGTGTGAGGCAGACCAGCTTCCCCATTAACTTGGGTCCTGAGCTTTATTGACTTGGAACACTGGGGCCCCTAGCTCTGGGGATATCTGTGACCCGTCGAGCAGTAATAGCTTGGTTCCACCCCCCCAACCCGTGTTCGGCTCCTTCCCCAAGTACTTACTGTTAAATCATAGGGGGAGGAAGTGTGAGCAGAGGAAAAACAGCACTATTACATGACCCCTGAGGAGACTGCTGTGATAGAATTAAAAGCTGCCGCCCTAGGACATTCTAACAGATGACATTGTGAGGTTGCCAAGGTAACCCACCAGGATACAGTTCCAGCATCTTTGGGGTTGATGCTGGGTAGATGAGGTCAGTTAGAGGTAAGGCCCAGCACCCAGGATCCGTCCTCTAGCTGACCAGGCCATGCTAGCTGAGTGTACAAGGGAGGAAGGTTTATATAAGGCAATAGTTTACCCAGCAGTAGCTCACTGGATACTCCAGATGAACTATGATAGAATATTCTGGATGATTACTGAACATTAGTTATACAGAGCCTCAAAAGATCTGGATGCTAATGGCATCTGTTATTCCATGTTTGCTGAAGATCTACTATGTGCCAGGTTGGAAGCATCACAATATATTAGAGACAGACCAAGGGTTCTAGAAAGATCTAAAAAAAATGTAGCAGGGAAAAAGTCATTTAAGGGTGTTAAAACTGAGGAAAATACTGAGTAGAAGAAACTGAAGCAATCAGAATAGCTTATTAACCTCAAGGACCTGGTATTAAAACAACACACACACACACACACACACACACACACACACACACACACACACACACACAAAATACAACTGGGCAAAAATTTGATTTTTGAGTAGAAATCATTGAATAGGAACAAATTGCTTCCCCCAAACAACCATCCCTCCCTGCTTTTTTTTTTCCTTTTAAATACCATAGCCACAAATTAACACATTGAAATGTCTTCTTTTTCCAGTCTCGTGTCCACAGGATGAAGAGGATTTTGGATGGGTCCTGATTTAGCAACTCAGGGCCTCAGGCCGGGTCATTGAGTAACCCCAAGATTGCCCTTAGATCGCCCTTTGTTTATAAACAGGTGTGGGTGTCCAAAACCAGCCCTGGTGTCTCTGGGGTTCTGTCCCCTACAGGGCTATTTGAACCTAGCCTTAGGCTGTACGGTGTTTCATTGTCTCTTGGATAGGGTAGGGTTGGGAGAGAAAACTGGGTAGTCTTGACAGGAAGTGGTGAAATGAAGGGGAGGGGAGGGCAGGAGGAAACAACAAAAACAGACCAGGCCTTGGTGGGTGTGGGGTGGGGTGGTAAGGAAAACAGAGATTGGATGGCTATAGGGAAGAAAATCTGAGCAGCTCAAATAAAGAGTTCCCACAAACACAACAGTGTTATTAGCACCAGTCTGACTTCATTAAGACCTGAGGCCTACTCTAGCCCTCTGCTGTGTGGGCTCCACTGCTTTCTGCCTAACCAGAAAATGGAGATAATTAACTAGATTATTTCTGCCTTCTTGTTCCAGTCTCCTTATAATGATCATAATAATGACAGTAGCTAAATAACAGTGCTTCCTAAACACTTTACATTAAGCAGTCAAGTTTCTTACAGATGACACAGGAATAAGGAGAGAAATCAGCAAAGCCAGTCCTGACCATTTGGTCAGGGCTTCAGCTCAGGATTTGTATACACTCATTTTGCCTTGTTTAAATAATTTCAGGAAGAAAACCTTTTAGAGAAGCTGGGTGCTGATGGCTCCTGCCTGTAATCTTAGCTACTGAAGATCTGCGATCACAGTTCAAAGCCAGTTAGGGCAGGAAAGATGGTTACCCTCTTTTCTCCAATTAACCACTAAACGCCAGAAGTGGAGCTGTGACTCAAGTAATAGAGGGCCTGTAGGGGACAGCGTGCAGGCCCTGAGTTCAAGCTCAGGCACCAAGTAAAGAAGCTCTTTTAGAATGTGCCTACTGCTTCAAATATTTACTTAGGCAATGTAGCACAGAGCCTTGATACCATTTTTTTCTTGGGGTGCCAAGTTGCCTCTCCATAGTTGCTTAGAGCATGTGTAGTGTCATCACTGTTCCTGAAGCACAAACTCGCAAAAGTGACTAGGGCAGATTCTAGCAAGTGGCTTAGGTCTATACTCCTAACTACTCAGGAGGCTGAGATCTGGAGGATCATAGTTCCAAGCCAGCCTAGACAGGAAAGCAAGGAAGACTCCATCTCCAAAGCAATGAGCAAAAAGGCGGGACTGGAGATATGGCTCAAGTGGTAGCGCAGCAGCCAAGCCAGCAAGCCCACCAAGTGTGAGGCCCAGAGTTCAAGGCTTTGAGTTCAAGCCTCTGAGTTCAAGCCTTGGTGCTTGAACTAAAAAAAGATGAAAAAGGAAAGAAATGTCTAGGGCAGCTCCCAATCGCTTTTGGACTCACCTGTGGAATAGGCAAAGGACTGGGTTTCCCCCACCCTCATCCCTACCCTCGCCATCACCACCTCAATGGTGGTATCCCCGGCAGCATCTAGCCTCAAATCTTGTCTCCCCCGGCCTCCAAGTTTCCCACGCGATCTCCTGACCGCACACAGACCGGGTTAGGAGGGGGTCAGGGGTGCAGGATCGGCGAGCCTAGGACCCCCGAGTGGAGAGGCGGCGGCGAGCAGGCGAGGTTGGCTCCCTGCCGGCCGCGTGCAGCAAGGGGCGCAGCGCAGCGCTCCTGGGGGGCGCAGGGCGGGCTCTGCGCTCCCGCCGCGGCTGTCGGGGGCCGCTCGGCTTCCCCTAAAGATGCAGCGCAGCATATTTTGCACATGAGTTCAGAGGAAGAGGAAGTGTAGCGGGCGGACGCGCGGCGGCGGCGGCAGCGGCGGGGGCGCGTCGGGGCTGGAGCCGGAGCGCGCCGGGCGCAGGGCGCAGGGAGCGGGAGCGGGAGCGGGAGATCGGTGGCCGCGGGCTCGGGGGAAGGAAGGAGGGAGGGAGGGACACGCGCCGATCGCCCTAGGGACGGACACCCCGCACGCCGCGCCGCCACCCCGTGCCCCGCACCGCGGCGCCCACGCCCTCCGCGCGCCGCCTCCCCTGCATGGCACAAACTTTCCTCCCGGGACGCCGCACGCTGTCTCGGGGAGCCCGCGCCTTCGCCGCCGCCGCCGATCGGGAAAGGTAGGGGGGCGCGCGGCGGGGCTGGGCGGGCGGGGGTGCGGGAGGGCACAGGCCCCTCCTTCTAGGTCCTCGGGACTAAGTGGCTGGCGAGCAGGACCGGCGCCCCGCGGCACCTCCCCGCAGGTAGTTCTGTACCCGGGCCCCGGAGCTGCTGGACGAGCCCCCCCTGGCCAGGGTGGGCGGAAAGGGGACAGGGACAGATCCACGGGACGGCAGGGTTTGGGCCAACTTTATTTGGGGGGAAGGGGAGTGGAGGGGAAGGGAAATCACCCTGGCACGTGTAGAGGCCCTGGGGAGTGGCCTTCCTGGGGGCGGGGGAGAGTGGGCTCTGCGTACAGACTTAAGGGCGCCTCGGAAGGGCGCAGAGGAGGCGCTTCGAGGCTACAGGTGGGTCCAGGACATGGCTGCAGGGGTCTTGGATAGAGGAGGCGGGGCCGGCGGTGGGGTTCAGGTTGGAGAAGAGCGTGGCCCGGAGGTGGGCGGGGCGGTGCCCCGCGGACCCCCCGCGTACGCCCTGGGCGGAGGTGGAGGATGAGCGGAAGCAGCGGTCCGCGCGCACCCGGGAGGCGCCCAGGGTCCCCGGCATTGCAAGCGGGGATCTCCTCTCTGTAAGGGATTTTCTTGACCTGACCTCCCCGGCTTTCAAGGGGTGGAGCCTGGCTGTGGGTTTGGGTAGAGGGTGGGGAAAGGTGGTGGGTTTCGGGGGGCTGAGGTGGCAGGCCTGCGCTCCGGTTGTGCCCTTCACCTCGGGTACAACTACCTTGGGCAGCGAGAACCGCTTAGAGGCCCAGGCGCGCTCCCTGCTGCCGCTCTCAGGCTCGCGATCAGCTGCCCAAGTGGCTGTGCTGGTTCCCAGGGACGCTGGGGGGTGTCAGTGAGTTTGTTTGGGGGCTTAAACAAAAACTACCTTTATAAAAAAAGTCTGGCACACGCGTGTGTGTGTGTGTACATGCGTCTGTGCGTGTGTGTGCCCGCCTGGATCCCAGCAACAGCCCCTTCGCGCAATGGCTACAGCTGCGTTCAGATGCCCTGCGTGCAGACTAGGCGCCTTCCAACCCTGCCACCGTGTGTCATCTCAGGATAAATGAGGCCTTGCCAGGAAGGAAGCGGGTGTAATGTGAGCGACCTGGGCGCCTGTGGCCAGGCTGGCTTTGCACCCCACGTGTCCCCTCTTCACCCCTCCCTCCCTTCTGAGAGTCCTAATTTGTACTTTTGAACAGCTAAGTTCCGAGGAAGTGCAAATGACCCCAGATGTCACCAGCCCCAGAGAGGGGTTAGGCAGCAAACTGTTTGGGGTTCTTTCGTGCATGTGCGCTAACCTCAATGAAATCATTGTAACCTCAGACTGGACCCTGCATCCTCTTTTGCCTTTCCCTGGCGTTTCTGGCCTGCCAGGAGTGACTCCAGCCCATCCGTGGCTGGGACATCATTCCCCTGGCTGCAGTTTGTGGATGGAGTCACTGGGTTGGGTTTTCTTTGTTCATGTTTTTGGCGCTGTAGACTCAGGGCAAATGGAAGTAGAGTACTGTGCAGTTGGCTAATAGATTGTGTAGGAATTGAAATAGAATAGATGGAGGATACAAATTGAGAGAGTTTCTCCCTCCTGAGCAGGAATTTTTGGCTTTCCTTCAAATAATTGCTTCGTCTGTAGGGAAACAGGCAGAAAATCTTTGGCATGAGTGATGTGAGTTCCTGTAAAGCTACTTGTACTCCTCTGGTCTTCACTTTTGATTAGAGCTGGAACTGTGTGGCTTGGTGGGCATGTTAAAGAAAGGTCACCCTGACTCTATTCCACCTCTCATCTCTTCCTTTTTGTCTGGGAGGTACTGGGGTTTGAACTCAGAGCCTTGGGGTTCCTCAGCTTGCTTGCTTGCTGGGCTGACGTTCTACCACTTGAACTATATATACCTCCAGTCTAGGTTTTTGTTGGTTAATAGGAAATAGAATCTCAAGGACTTTATACTGGCTTTGAACTTTGATTCTCTGGATCACAGCCTCTTATGTAGCTAAGGTTACAAGTGGGACTCACTGGCATTTGGCTTAGCCCACCACTTTTTTTTTCAGATAAAGGAAAGTTGTGGTAACAGTGATCACCCAGAAACCCATATGTAGACTCTACTTACTATTGTGTTACACTGGCTTTACTACACATCTGTCCACTGACCTCTGTCTCTACCCATCAGTCTTAGCTTATTGTCTTAAGTATTTAAAGGAAATTGCAGACAAATCCTTGTAAACATTTGAGCAAATAGTTTATTAGAGTTCAGAATATGTTCATGATTTCTTAAGGTAATATTTATATACAAAGAGTGAATGCACAAGCTGTGAGTGCTGTTTGAATAATGTTTTCATATATGCATGCACCTGTGTATCCTTACTCCTTATCAAGACACATCATCACCCTTGACAATTTCCTTAAACTCCCTCACGTCTATTCTGTTTCTGCCCCCACCTTCTTATCAACCACTCTTCTATTTCTAACGCACATTAGTTTAGGCTGTTCCTGAACTTCCTGCAAATGGAATTCTTCAGTGCTATATAAGGCTTTTCAGTTTGTTTTTTGATGCCAGTACTGGGGCTTGAACTCAGGACCTTAGCTTTTTTTCCCCTTAAAGCTGGCACTGTACCACTTGAGCTACAGCTCCGCTTCCAGCTTTCTGATGGATAATTGGAGATAAGATGGCTTTGTTCCCTGGTGCTCAAATCTCAGCATTCTGAGTAGCTAGGATTATAGGTGTAAGTCACCAGCACCCAGAAAAGGCTTCTTTTCCTCAGCATGTTTTCCAGACTCATCTATGTTGTTAGTACCAGGCACTTGGTGATTTCTTACTGTTGACTTTGTATTCTGGAGGTATGTTTACATAACAGGTTGCTCACATGTTGATGGATTTGGGATTATGGATTTAGGGCTTTGGTTTGTATGTTTGTTTTTGTTTAGTTTTGGTTATTGTGAACAGTGCTGGCTGGCATGAACATGTGTGTCCAAGTCTTCTCATGAATAAATACTCAGAAGTGAGTTGCAGGCGGGGGGGGGGGGGGTCGCAGAGAAGGTGTATGTAAACCTTTTACAAAGATGCCGGACTTAAATTGGGTGCTAGTTTATGCCTGTAATTCTAGCTACTGGGGAGGTTGAGACAGAGAGGGTTGAGGCTCAAGATCATCCTTGACAGAAAAATTAAAATCATTAAATGGAGGGAAGCTTGATGTGGTGGTGAGCACCTGTGATCCCAGCAATAAAGGGAAGCCTAAAATAGGGGGACCACAAGTCAAACACCTATATGAGTGGAAAGCAAGACCCTGTCTCAGAAATTACCAGCAATATAAAATGGGACTGGACTGGAGAAATGACTCAAGTGGTAGAGTGAAAGCCTTAAAAAGTGTGAATGAGACCTTGAGTTAAAATCTCTGTACTGAAAAAGGAAGGAAGGAAGGAAGGCAGGAAGGAAGAAAGGGAAGGACCAAGGGAAGGAAGGAGTTGCAGACTTTTTTTTTCAACAGGGGATACGATACCATTTTATACTCCTGTCAGGAAAAAATACAGGTATGAAATTCTAGATACTATATCATAGTCTTATCTTCCTCTAGAACATGGTTTGTTGAGTGTTCTTGAGGCCAGAGGAACCCAGAACCTCCTCCTCCCCAACAGTTTTCATAGGTGGTGGGGCTGTACAGAGTTCTCAACTTCCAGTAAATGGGTTTAAACTTGTCATTGTGGATGGTAAGATGCATATTTTATCTTTAGCAACTTTCAGAGAAGGGACTCCCATAAGAGCATATTATTGGTTATGACTGAGTGCTTTCTATAAAAAGACACCCCTCCCTTGTCTCACGGAATTCCACTAAACTCCTAGGAGAGTTCGGCCCATTGGTGCTTTGGGGTTGCTGGTGTGAACTTGAGGGTGTTCCCCTTGGGTTTCACCAGCTTGGGCAGCTGGTTGTTGAACAAGGTTGTTTCCTTTGTGAGGCTGTTCAGACTGGGCCTCTTGAAGGCACAGAGAATAGCTTTCCCGTGAAAATGATTTGTTCTCGGCAAGAGTCAGGGCCTGTCAACACCTGGCTTATTGTCCTGCCTGGGAGAATAGGCTGGTCTCAGGTCCCTTACACCTTCTTTGTCCCTCTCTGTAGAGCCAGCAGCAGGACAGGAGGTGCTGAGTGAGCTTTGTAGGGATGAGATGAGGGGCTGTGCAGTCTTGAGACACTGGACTAAGTGTGGGGACTGTCCCCCTGATCCCACTACAGTGAGCCCAGTACCCTGTCAGCAACACAGTAGGGTACAACAAACATTGGCTGAGTGACCCTGTGACCCATCCAGTGATGGTGTCTCTGGATCATGACAGTGGGTGACCAAGGTGCCAGGAACCCAACATATATTTTCTGGAGGCCATCCAGCACTAGCCTGGGAAGGAAGATCAAGGTGTTTAGACCTAGGCGAGCTTTGTCAACTGTCAAGTTCCTCTGTGTGTGTGTGCGTGCCTGCACGTGCATGCGTGTGTGTATGTATTATACTGGGATTTGAACCTGTGCTTGCTAGGCAGGTATTCTATCACTTGAGCCACTACCAGTCCTTCTTTTATTTATTTTATTTGGTTTTTTAACTTTTTAAAATTTTATTTGTTTATCTTTGTGTCCGTAGTGGGGCTTAAACACTGTCCCTTAGCTTTTTTTGCCCAAGGATGGCATTCGATCACTTGAGGCACAGGCCTACTTCTAGCATTTTGGTGATTAATTGAGTGGATAAATATCTCATGGATTTTTCTGCCTGGGCTGGCTTTGAACCATGAGCCTCAGATCTCAGCCCAATGAATAGCTAGGATGACAGGTGTGAGCCACTGGCATCTGGCTTGGGGTTTGTTTATTTTGATGAGTCTCATTTTATGCCTAGACTGTGATCTTCTCACTTGGGCTTTCCTGGGTTGCTGGGATAGCTGGCTGTACCCAACCATTTGCTTTTCCTTATCCTAGCTGGGGTAACCAATGTTTAACCACACCCAGCCATTGGTTGAGATGGGGTCTTACCAACTTTTTTTATTTTTTGCCCAGGCTACTTTGGATCTTTAACCTTCAAGATCTCTACCTCTCAGGTAGCCATGATTCTAGGCTAGAGCCAGAGAGCTTCCTCTGTGCTGGCAGAGTACTGTGGGGACTTTATTTACAGCATCTGAATGTAATCTCTGTGGGTGGTCAGTGCTAATCACATTTACACAGGAAACTGAAGTTCAACCAGGTTAACTTGCCCTAAGTTTACCTTTCTATGTTTCCTAGACCTCAGAGGAGAGACTGACATTCTAGCTAATGACAGTAGAACTCATTTTCTTCCTCCTTCCCTCCCTTCCTTCCTTGTTCTAGGGCTTGAACTCAGGGCATAGGTGCTGTTTCTTAGCTTTTTTTCCCCCTCAAGATTAGTACTCTACCTCATGAGCCACAGCTCTACTTCCAGCTTTCTTAGTAGTTAATTGGAGATAAGAATCTTACGGACTTCGCAGCCTGAGCTGGCTTGGAATTGCAATCCTCGGATCTCAACCTGCCCTATAGCTAGGATTACAGGCATGAGCCACCAGAGCTTGGCAGAACCCATCTTTCCATACATGAAGCCTTGGGGTAACGGGAAAACCATCGACTAGGCAAAACAAAGTGTCAGGAGATGCCACCACGCATTTACTTTATTATTTTTTTCTTTTCCTTTTTAAGCTCATGAAGTTTGGTGTGGTAAGGGCCTGTGTAGAAGTACTAAGTTTGGTGATAATTTACTACATTGCACACACTGGTACCAAGGCTTGAACTCAGGGCTTTGTGCTCTTAGCTTTTTTTTTTTTTCAATCTTGGCTGGCACTCTACCACTTGAGCCACACCTCCATCTCTGTTCTTTTGTTTTTGTTTTGCTGATTAATTGGAAATAAGAGTCTCAGATTTGTTCACCTGGGCTGGTTTAGAACTGTAATCCTCAGATCTCAGCCTCCTGAGTAACTAGGACTACAGGTGTGAGCCAATGCCAGACTTATGTTTATGTTTTAAAGGGTGTGTATGTGTGTGTGTGTGTGTGTGTGTGTGTGTGTGTGTGAAAGAGAGAGAGAGAGAGAGAGAGAGAGAGAGAGAGAGAGAGAGAGAGAGAGAGAGAGAGAGAGAGAGAGAGAGAGAGAGAGAGAGAGAGCTTTCCTTCCCTCTTCCCATTCAGCTTTTGACTGAAATTTTGATTTTCTTTCCTTTTGGACCTCCAGTGGGCTTCATTATTATCAGTGCATATTTTATCAGGTTGTGTCCCCAGCAGAGATGAGGACAGCAGGCGAGCCCTAGCCACTGCTTGAGCCCTGCTAATTCCTTCCTCTCCAAATAAGAATTCACTCCAGCTTTTAAATATGCATCTGTGTGATCTGCTCCCTGCCTGGGTTGAATTCAGAAGGAAAAAAAACTCACTGTCAGTGGGCCAGGACCAGAAGAGCTAGAAAACGTGGGTACATTCTAACCATATGGCTACCTTCCAGGACTGAGCTAGAGAGACGTGATTTAGGGTAGTGAAAGGCTCACTTGAAGGTTCCCCTGGCTCTGACCTGCCTCAAGGATACAAGGGTACAAGGTTACAAAGAGAAGGCAGCCACAGCTCAAGTGGCTGTGGGCACTGAGACCAGCCAGAGGTGGAGGGAGCATGTATACAAGTGATGTGGGCTCACTATTTACTACCACTGAGTCGTGGTACTTCCTGATGCCAGGCTTTTTGGCCAGAGGGGCCCAGGCTTTCTATTTGGTATACTTTAAAAACTGAATTTCATTTAGGGGACTGGGAGTGGTGACTCACAACTATAATCTCATCTACTGAATAGGTGGAGATCAGGAGAATAATGGTTCTAGGCTAGCCTGGGCAAAAAGATAGCAAGATCCCATCTCAACAAGTAAGAAAGGTATGGTGGTTATACTTGTTATCCTAGCCAAACAGGGGGCATAAATAAGATCACAGTCTGAAGCTGGCCCTGGACATAAAGAAAATCACCAGGCCCTATCTGAAAAAGTAAGGAAAACAAAAGAATCTGGGTTGTAGCTCAGATATAGAGTACCTACTAGCATTAGCATGAGTTTAAACCCCAGTATTATCTTCAAACTTAATTTCACTTATTGTTTTTATTTATTTTTGCCTATTTCCCTATTCCTGAAAGTTAGGTTGTGAAGACAGGATTACTCTATTTGGCGGGGGAGAGATGGAGAGGGTGAATTTTTGTTTTCCATTGGTTGGATCAGCATTTAGAACAGGACCTTGCATATATTGACTACTCAGCATATTTGTTGAGTGAGTAATAGACTTAAGAAAATACTGAGTACCCAAAGGAGAAAACAAAATATTTTCTGATTTGTCCAGCTTCTATTTTACACAGCATGTTTCAGGATCGCTAACCCATATCATTGCTAAACAACCCCCTAGTTACAATTCATATTTGTGTGCAATTCTTTGTGTCTTCAGACAAAAGATAAAAAGCTGATGTATTGAATTCAATGTTCCTTGGTTATTTTCTCCTTTCCCTGTGGTTTTGTTATATATTTGAAATAAGAGTCATGCTCATAAGGTTTTTGTTGATACTCTTTTGAAGTTTTTTTTTTTCTCCTACAGTCTGGCTGATGGGGAGTCAATGTTGTTCATAGGCATGTTGGAAAAGTCAAAATTGCATAATCACACATCCAGAATGCCACAGTCCATCTTGCTCCAGAGGTACCAGACTCGGTGCCCCTGCTCTGGCTTTCTGTGTCTCTGTATAGATGTGTGAAGACACCCTGAATCCATCTGTATGGAGTACTATGCCCTGTATAAATTAATGATGAATGTCTCTGTGACTGACAACTGATTTCCATGGCATATAGCATGAAAAACGCAAAGATGCAAAAGACTTACTTAATGTGTGTGTGTGTGTGTGTGTGTGTGTCTGTCTGTCTGTCTGTGTGTCTGTGTGTCTGTGTCTGTGTCTGTGTCTGTTTCTGTGTCTCCTAGTGCTTGAACTCAGGGCTTCTGCACTGTCCCTTAGCTCTTTTTCCTCTCAAGGCTGGCACTTTACACTTGAACCACAGCTCTACCTCTGGCTTTTTTGCTGGTTAATTGGAGCTAAGAGCTGTGGACTTTCCTTCCCAAGTTTGCTTTGAGTAATGATCCTCAGATCTCAGCCTCCTGAGTAGCTGGAATTCAGGCCTGAGCCATTGATGCCTGGCCTAGAAGACTATTTCTTAATAAGATAATATAGTATGTTAGCCAATAATAACAGAATATAGTATGCTGACATTAGGTAAGAGAAAAATATTCTAGAAACCAGCAAGAGGATAGATTCCATAAAAATATGTTTTTGAGTTAGGGTCTACTTTTTACCTCCACCCTGCCCCTTTTATCCCCTTTATCCCCCCATCCTGTTCTGTGATTTGAACTCAGCACCTTAAACTTCTGGGCTGGCTTGCTTGGGTGGCACTTTACCACATACATCTAGCCCTACCTTTTGCTGATTATTTTGGAGATGGACTTTGCCCAGGCTGGCTTTGAACTGTAATACTCAGATCTCAGCTCCTGAGTAACTAGGATTATAGGTATGAGTCACTAATATTGGCTATTGTTTTTTACATTTCTATGGAATTTTTCAAGGGGGTCTTTGCTATGCTGTTCAGGCTGGACTCGAGCTCATAGACTCAATGATCTTCTTGCCTAAGTCTGGGGGAATGGGAGGAGGAGGTACAGGTGTGGTATTGGGAGGGTTTTGAGTATGGAGAAGGGCTTTGTCTGACTAGTGGTCAGGCCTGGAGAGGAAGGAGATTGGAGGGGGAAACTAAAGCCCTACCTCTGTTGTCAATACAGTGTGATTACATTGCTTGAGCCTCTTCTGTGCTACAGGCTAGTTAATATATAAACGCTTGTGGGAAGGATCAGATGGGTGAGGAGAAGCCAGACTGGAGAAGGCTTTGGTGGGCCCTGGGATGGCAGGTTGGCATGGCCAATGAAGCATTTACCAAGCCCAGTCACCAGGCCAATATTGGGTGAGGATGGTGGCAGGGAAGGGGGATGAGCTGGTCCCCAGAGGTTGAGCCTGGGTAATGCCAAGGCAGTGGAGTGATCCAGGACCACCCAGGAAGAGCAGGTAAAGCTCACTGGAAATTTTGGGACAGTTTAGGTGAAGATGTTGACACAGGCCCTGGGGTGTTGGCCTGGAGCTAAGAAGGACAGTCTGGGGAGGGAAGTGGGGGTTTTGCACAGAACAGGTTCAGTAAGGACAAGAGGGAAGATGAAGTTACTAAGCTGGGGAACAAGAACATGCATGTGAATTCTTTTTCTTTTTCTTTTTCTCTTCTGTCTGTTGGTTGTGAGGTTTGAGCTCAGGCCTGGGCACTGCCCCTGAGCTTTTCTGCTCAAGGCTAGTGCTCTACCACATTGAGCCACAGCTACATTTCCAGTTTTCTGGTAATTAATTGGAGATAAGAGTCCCAGGGACTTTCTGTCTGGCTTCAAACGTCGATCTTCAGATCTCAGCCTCCTGAGTAGCTAGAATTATAGACTGCATATGAATTTTTAAGCACACGCTATACCAAATATTTTTGTGGGGAGGGTTCCAGATTTTGTTTTGTGCTGGTAGTGGAGCTTGAACTCTGGGTATGGATGCTGTCTCTTAGCTCTTTCTCTCAAAGCTGGTCTTCTATCATCACCATGCCCAACCTTACATTTTTGAGGGAAACCCAGCAAAAGCTGTCAGATGCTACTTCCCTGGGGGCAGTTCACAAAGTCAACAGTATGATGGTGACTATGTTCCTCATGATAAAGTCAATTTCTTTGCAAAGTGGGGCTGGATGGTTCAGAGAAAGTCAGTATGGAACAGGAAATGAGGGTGATGATGTTGAGTGTGATTTCAGGGTCTAGAAACCATACAGGCTCTAGCATCTACTAGGTAGTTAGTCACTGGTTATTTCCAAAGAGAATAAAATGTTTTTTTCAATTTAGGTATACTGCTTTGCTTTTTTTTTTTTTTTTTTTTTTTTGGTTGTAGGGCTTGAACTCAGGGCCTGGGTGCTGTCCCTGAGCTTTTGTGCTCAAGGCTAGCAAACACTCTACCACTTTGAGCCACAGCTCTACTTCTAGTTTTCTGGTAGTTAATTGGAGATAAGAGTCTCATGGTCTTTCCTGCGCAGGCTGGCTTTGAACTGTGATCTTCAGATCTCAGCCTCCTGAGTAGCCAGGATTACAGGTGTGAACCATCAGCATACTAGATAATGTTCCCAGCCCTGATATTGTCTCGTTATTTTTGAGATAAAGCTTCTCTTCCTGTCCAGATGAATACACCTATGTAAGGCTTCCTGTCTTAGTTAAAATAACAGTCCTGGGCCATATCACCCAGCTCTTCATGTCTTTCAAGCTTTTCTATCCAAGCTGGCCTTGAACTGCAACCCCAGCAGTCTTGGCCTCCGAAGTAGCTTATATTACAGACATGAGCCTTGGCACACAGTAGGTATATTGTTTATTCAAGAAGCTCCTAAGTTATCAGTATTAATAAGGATTAAGGTACTTGGATTTCACTTGTTAATCAGAAGGACTGTTGCAGCCCTGGAGTACCATGAACAATGTAGTGGGCCTGCCCTGGGGAAGTGTGGGGGACCTCTGCCCTGCTAGTCTGGGTGTCATGGCAGCTTAGAAAGGAGTAAATTCAGGAATAGCAGGTGAGAGAAGGGAAGGACATGGGGCCTCGCCCAAGAGCTCTTTATTTCTGCAAAAAGAGGAAGATGAGGTAAAATCAGGTACATTTTTCCTTATTTGTCAAATCCAGGTGGCAAGTACACGGATGGCTTGCTTTCTGTGTTTTCCATATGTTCGAAGTGGTTATAATTAAATTAATGTGAGGGACGTGCCAGGAGGAGGCAGAAAAGGGAAATTCAGGTATGTGGGGCGGGAGGGAGAGGAGCAGAGGAATCTGGGAGTAGAGTCAGGTAGGGCAAGGAGGGGCTGAGCTCTGGACTGTGGTTCTCAGCTGGGTGGGAGTTCTCGCTCATGCTGGCTGACAGGAGATGTGTGCGGGCTGAGGGAAGGATACAATGTGCTCTGGGACATTAGACATCTTGCTCTAGCCCAGGGACTTACTCAGTCACTTGGAGGGGTGGGAAAGGCCTGGTGCTCAGGTCCAGCATCCCGGCCTCTCAAACTTCACTACCCACCAAACGTGCTCAGGGTGAAGAGTGTGCATCTGCAGTGTGGCTGGAGCTTCTGCTCCTTCCTGACTAGCTCTAAGGGAAGGCGGGTGCTGCCACACCTGCTTTGAGTAGCAACCCAGCTTTTTGGGGGGAGCTGTTTTTTTTTTTTTTCAGGCTAGCTATGATGGGCACAGTGATAAAGCCTCAGTGTATTCCAGGTCTAAACCCACAGACCTGTAGGCGGGTTGTGAGGGTGAGGTTTCAGTGTTGGAAAATGTGTGTGTGTGTGTGTGTGTGTGTGTGTGTGTGTCTGTCTGTCTGTCTGTCTGTCTGTCTGTCTGTTGGTACTGGGGCCTTAAACTCAGGGCCTTGTACTCTGGCTTGGCATTTTTGCTAAAGGCTGGTACTCTACCACTTAAAATACAGCTCCACTTCCAGCCTTTGGGGGGGGTTAATGGAGATGAAGCTCACAAACTTTGTTGGCGAGGCTGGCTTTGAACTGTGATAGTCAGAACTCAGCCTCATAGGATCACAAGTGAGAGCCACCAACACTCCGCTGGAAGTGTTGTCTGGTAATTATGCAAACATCATTTGTATTTGTATCATTTATATTATCTTTGATTGTAGGAACTGGTGCTCCAGAACTTGGAGCTCAGGTACAGGTACAGGTGCTGCTTCTTATGTACCCCAGTAGCAGAACTTTTTTTCTAATTTGTCTGCCTTCCTCATCTGTAAGTACAGAACTAATCACCCAAAAGACCTGGTGGTAAAACAACAAACATTGTCACATGATTTCTGTGAGTCCCAGTTTAAATGTTGCTGAGCCAGGGGTCTCTGACTTCAGGTCAATTGAGGTGTTCGTTGGCTTGGGGACTGAGATATATAGCTCTTGGCTAGAGTTCTCCCCGCCCCCCCCCCCCCCCCCGATTGTGGAGCTTGAACTCTGGGCCTGGGCACTGTCCCTGCGCTCTTCAGCTCTAGGCGTGCACTCTACCACTTGAGCCACAGTGCAAATTCCGGTTTTCTGATGGTTAATTGGAGATAAGAGTCTCATGGACTTTCCTACCCCGGCTGGCTTTGAACCACAATCCTTAGATCTCAGCCTCCTGAGTAGCTAAGATTACAGGTATGAACCACTAGTGCCCAGCATTGGGCTAGAGTTCTTGCCTAGCCAAGCATGAGGCTCTGAGTTCAAAACCCAGTACTGCCAAAAAAAAAAAAACCCAAAACCCTCAAAACATGAGAAAGTACAAACTTGGCACTTTTCATTAATTCTGTTGTATAGAGATTTGTGTGTGTGTGTGTGTGTGTGTGTGTGTGTGTGTGTGTGTGTGTGTGAGAGAGAGAGAGAGAGAGAGAGAGAGTGAGCTGGTCCAAGGGTTTGAATTCAGAGCCTGGGCACTGTCCCTGCTCTTTTTTGCTTAAGGCTAGCACTCTACCACTTGAGCTACTTCCTGCCCCAGCTGGTTTTGAATCAGGATCCTCAGATCTCAGCCTCCTGCATAGCTAGGATTACAGGTATGAAATACCAGTGCCCAGTCTAGATAGAGATTGATACCTCCCCGGCCCCCACTCCCTCCCAGGCATTGCAAATAACAAATACTCTGAGAGTGTAAATCTTACTTACCTTTGGGTTTCTTAGACTATGTTTTTCAGGATATGAGAATTTGATACCAGCTGAGTAGTTGACTTGACTTTTTAACTTTTCCTTTCTGTCTCTGGATTGAGAGAAATGTTAGCATGGAACAACTTCTTAATTAGGATCGTGCATGAATGTTGTAATAAACACACTTGAGTCTTCAACTATGGAATGTAGGTTTAGAAATCAAGTGTGTTCCCGGCGACCTGGCATCCTTGCTTATAATGGCTCTGTCTCTGTTGCTTGTCAGGAGCTGTTGGCATTAGTTAAAATTAGCTGTACAGGCTGCCATAGATTAGGGGCAAGTGTGGTAAACGAGGACTTACTCTTAGAAAAACGAAACAAATTCATCTTTGAAAATATAAATTCATCCATTGCCCCCATTTAAAGCAGTAGGTGCTTGGTTAGTTGATAATAAAAATGCACATTTTTTTGTGGTGGTCCAAGGGTTTGAACTCAGGGCCTGGGCACTGTCCGTGAGCTTATTTTGCTCAAGGCTAGCATTCTACCATTTGAGCCATAGCTCCACTTTTGGCTTTTTTTTTTTTTGGTGGTAATTGGAGTTATCTCAAATTAGAGTCTCACAGACTTCCCTTGCTGAGCTGGCTTCGAACTGAGATCCTCAGAGCTCAGCCTCCTGAGTAGCTAGGATTCTAGATGTGAGCCACCAGTGCCTGGCAAAATGCACTTTTTTTTTTTGTCAATCATGGGGGCTGAACTCTGGGCCTGGGTGCTGTCTCTCAGCTCTTCAGCTCAAGGCTAGAGCCCTACCACTTGAGCCACAACATCACTTCCGGCTTTTTTCTGCTTATGTGATGCTGAGGAATGGAACCTAGGGCCTCATGCATGCAAGGCAAGCGCTGTACCACTGAACCACCTTCCCAGCCTGCAAAATGCACTTTTAAAATGAGTCTTTTCTAACTAACAGGTCCTTTGACCCCTAGTGATCCTTTGAAAGTGGTTTTCCAGTGTTTTGGGGGCATCTTGGGAAGCATTTCAGGAACAAGCTAGAAATATTCTGAAAAGCCCGGTACTGGTGACTCAAATGCAATTCTAGCTACTTAGGAGGCTAAGAGCTGAGGATCATGGTTCAAAGCTAGCCTGGGAAGAAAAGTCCTTGCGATTCTAATATCCAGTTAACCAAAAGTGGAGGTGTGGCTTAAGAGACAGTGCCTGTGCCCTAAGTTAAATCCCCAGTATCAGCAAAACAAAACAAAACAAAACAAAAAAACAACGAACAGTAAATAAAATAATTAAAATAAATAAAATAAAATAATTAAAAAATTTAACATGCTTCCAACATTCTGCACTTGTCCAGACTTCCAGCTTCTGTGTGGCCAGCCCACTGCATGTAGATTGTTCATTGTCTTTGTCTTTTCCTTTGTGACCTCCAGGAAGGTACAGCTGGGCAGAGATTTTTCCGATCTTGTGTGCCCGACTTAGATTGGATCTTAAATGCCTGTGGTGTGCACTGAGTCATGATGGAATTGGAATCGACTCCAACTCTGTGTAGTTCTCAGCTCCTATAAGGGGCCGGTCCAAAGATACACCTGGTTTTTGCCTTGATTCAGAAAGCAGGAATTCCCACTTCTTCAGTGTTTGTTGTCTTTGATGTCTGGTATTTTCATCATGGATACAAAGTCTTAGAACCTTCTTCCAATTTTTTTTCTTCTCTTGTAAGCAGCTACTTCCTAATGGCTCTCTCCCTCCTTTTCTTCCTTCCTTCCTTCCTTCCTTTCTTCCTTCCTTCCTTCCTTCCTTCCTTCCTTCCTTCCTTCCTTCCTTCCTTCCTTCCTTCGTTTCTTCCTTTCTTCCTTTCTTCGTTCCTATACTGAGGTTTGAACTTAGGGTCTCACACTTACTAGGCAGGTGTTTTACTACTTGAGCCATGCCTCTAGCCTTTTATGCTTTCGTTATTTTTCAGGTAGAGAAAACCTAATTTTTTGTGCCAGTCCTGGGGCTTGAACTCAGGGCCTGGACACTGTCCTTAAGCTTTTTGCTCAAGGCTAACACTGTACAACTTGAGCCATAGCTCCACTTCTGGCTTTTTGGTGATTGATTGGACATAAGAGTCTCACAGACTTCCCTGCTTGGGCTGGCATCAAACCTTGATGCTCATATTTTAGCCTGCTGAGTAGTTAGGATTACAGGTACAAGCCACTGGTGTGCCCAGCAGGGTCTCACACTTTTATGGCTGGCCTCAGTTAGCTATCCTCCCACCTCTGCCTCCTGCATAGTTGGGATATCAGGTGTGCCTCACCATACCTGACATTAATTGTGGTTTGAAAAGAAAGGCTTTTGAAGGGCAATTCTGATTTCAGAACAAGGATACTCTCATGCTAGAATTTATTTAATAGGGTAGCCAACCTGGATAGACTTTTGAGGTACTTTCTGGAAATCCCCATACCCTTAGCCTTCCAGGTAAGGCAGGCCTGCCTGGGTGTTTGCAGCACCAGGTCTGAGCACCTCCCCTTGCTAGCCAAGCTTTGCCTTCTGCAGTCCTGTGTGTGGTAAGCTCCAGGTCAGCCTCAGTCCTGATATGCAGAGCTCTGCAGGGCACCTCGTCATCAGTTCAGCAGGCTGCACGTAAATCATGCTTGCTCCGGCCTTTGGACACTAATGTTCCCTTATTAAGGCATAAGTAAGCCTTCCTGTTCTCATCCATTCTTTCAGCCATGCCTTTTTTTTTTTTTAATGACTGCATAATATGGCCTGTTTGTGGCTCCACCAGCCACCTCCTGCTTCCCCTCCCCACTCCACCCTGGCCCTTGCCCTCCTTACTTTCTTTTGAGATTCAGTTTATTTTTCTGGAACTTATCAAATTCCCTAAGGAAGCTGGGTACCTTATGAATGGATCGAGGGAAAGGAAATTCTTATCTGGAAAAGGAAGCAGTTACTGTGTTTCTGCCTGTGATATCCTGGCCAGTTAATGATTTTGTGCATACATTCTGGTGGCAGTGTTGGTACTTCAGAGGGAGAGAGGGGAAAGCAAGGCTCAGTCCAGAGAAGGAAATCATCTTCCGCTAGAGCCAGGGCAGTGGAGAAATATCACTTTGTGACTGTCATTCTGCCTAAATAAACAGAAACCTCATTGTTTATAATCCTGTAAAGGAGTGGAATTCAGCCCAGCCTGTGGGCACATTTTTCATATTTCCCCACTTTCTGCTCAAGCCCAAGATCTTTGCTCTAATCCTTTGCACGTTTCTGCTCCCAGGGACTCTGTCTCTATTCTTGGGACTCTGTCAGATTTCCTTTAGCTCTGAGATGCTGAAGAGCGAGGAAACATCCTCTTATTTCTCACAGTTTGGCATGAAAGAAGAAAGGGAGATTTTTTTTCATTGTGTTTTTTTTAGACCAGGCCCATAAAAATACCTCCACTCTTTCTTAGAGATGTTTTAGGGATATAAATTCTTGTCTAAATAATTACTGTTGAGTGTAGAAAGGACTCTGGAGTTTAGACATTGTAACAACAACTTTATTATTCTCTCTTAGAAACCACAGGAAAATGATATAGCTCCTTTTTGTTGTGGTTGTTCTTGTTTTTCTGTTGTTGGTTTTTTACAAATAGGCTGATACTATAATGCACCATATTACTTTTTTGGTATCATTTTTTTTAATCGTGTACAAATTATAGTGGAACTGAGGCACTCTGATGTATTATTTTCTTCCGGTGGCGGGGGGCGGAGGGAGAGACAGACATGCTTTTGGTGACATTTAGACATCACAGAAAGGCTAGTAATGTCATTCTAACAGGATGACAAAGTGGCCTGGGTGCCGGGCGTGGTCCTCTGTGCTCAGACCTGTGTTAAATGATCAGCTGCGTTTGATAACAGACGGAGGGCTTTCTTAAGGCAAAGTGGGCATCTTTGGAACTTTGGTGCTTAACAAACAAAATCTCTGCACCAGAAAGTCAGCTAGCTTCTCTTTTTGTTGTGGACAGCTGCCGAAATGGGTTGTGGCTTGAACAAGCTGGAGAAACGCGACGAGAAGCGGCCTGGGAATATTTATTCAACTCTGAAGAGGCCTCAGGTAGAAACCAAGGTGGACGTGTCCTATGAATACCGTTTCCTAGAGTTCACGACCCTGAGTGCAGGTGAGTCTTCCCAGCCCTGGCTTTCCTGGTAGCTGGGAGGGCTGGGACCCCGAAGGGTGTCTGGTGGGGACCTGGGGGCCTGTGAAGGGGACAGCTTCCACGATCCAGACTTTTCTTGGTAGCCTTGCATGTAACAGAGAACAGCTACATTACAGTGAAAATGGTAGAGCCAGGAGGGTGCCAAGCAGTGCCATGGGCATACTTCATATGATCCTGGGTCCAGCCGGTTTTAGAGTTGGTTTGGTAGTGAGCCCCATGGAAGATGTTTACCCTCTGTTCTCCTGTGACTCTGTCCTGTGCTCATGTTTCTGTCCCCCCTGGATTGGACTCTGCCTTTCCCAAAGCAAAAGGAGTAAGAATCTCTTCCCATGGCCAGTATCCAAGGTCACTGAGTGACCGTCAATGTCATTTTAGAGCATGTGCTGATCACCTACTATGTGCAGGTAGCCTGGGCTGGGAGTGGTTGGGAGCCATGTCCTGGTTTCCTAGAGCTGGTGGAGAGAGAAGACCCAAACCTGTAACAGAAGAGCAAGACAGGTTAGAATTGTAGGTTGGCAGGTGTGGAAATTGACTATTTGGAAGAGGAAAAAGATACTTTGGCATTTTGGACCCCAGAAAGATAAGAACACAACTGGGCATTTGTCACTCAAGACACCCCCTCCCTGGGCCTCTGGGTGGGTGTGAGCTTCTCTGAACATGAGGAAGGATGAGTGAGAAAAATCTTTCTGTTTGGGGTTTGATCCTGGCTCTGCTCTGCAGTCAATGGCAAATCCCTAAGCCTTAAAAGGGGCATGTAGTGTTCTGTCAGGGGCTGCCATGAAGAAGAGAAGAGAGAAGGCCTGAAGTATTGCTCCTCCTTCCTCCTTCCCCTCCCTCCCCTCCCCTTCCCCTCCTCTTTTCTTCCTGATCCTCCTTCTGCTTCTCTTTCTTTTCTTCCTCCTGCTCCTTTCTTTTCCTTTTCCATTTCTTCCTCTTCTCTCCTCTTCCCCCTCTTCTTCCTCTTCCTCCTTTCTACTGTGATCTAAGCTGATGCTGCACTACTTCTTGAGCCCTGGGAAAGATGGATGGCTGGGCATCAGCAGGGACATTTGTGTTCTCAAGTCACCAGCACCAAACCCAATTGTCTTTTATGCTAATATCAACACCTTTCTTTGACACAGTGGGGCCTGACACCTCAGTGCCTGCGGCTTCTGTTACCATTCCAGTCCCCAGCCTCTTCAGATCCCTTCACGAAGCTAATGGAACTCAGTGATTGGGAGCATTTGGTCATCTCTTTATTTGTTCAGTGGCTATTTGGGTACCTGAAATGTGCAGTGCGTTGAAGGATAATTAAGGAAAAACGAAGGCACCTTTAGCTTTTCCTAAATGTGCTAGAGGAAAATAGATGTTCAACACTGATTGTTAAAGGGCTGAAATTTCTCTCTTTTATTTTACTTATTTATTATTAATTGGTAGCACTGGAGTTTGATTCAGTGTGAATTAAGAACCTCACATTCCCTTGCTTGGCTGGCACTCTGCTACTGGAACCATGCCTGCACACCAGTTTTTTGTTAGTTAATTGGAGATAGAGTCAGACTTTTCTTCCCACTCAACCTTTGAACCTGGATTCTCCATATTTCTGAGTACGTGGGATTACAGGCATGAGACACTGGTGCTTGTTGTCTTTTGTAGATTTTTTTTAAACATCTGTTTCTTTTATTAAGAGTGATATTGGGCTTGGAAGGTGGCTCAGTGGTAGAGTGCTTGTCTTGCATGCATGAGGCCCTGGGTTCGATTCCTCAGTACCATAGAAGCAGAAAAAGCCGGAAGTGGCACTATGGATCAAGTGGTAGAGGGTTAACCTTGAGCTGAAGAGCTGAGGGACAGAGCCCAGGCCCAGAGTTCAGGCCCCCCCTCCCGACAGAAAAAAAAGTGATATTGCTTACACTAAAGATCCACAAATACTTATTGCTCTTTGCCTCTGCTGCTTTGAGGTTCATTCTCTGGATTATTTCCCTGACCTTTCTTGTTGCTGTTTCCCAGGACCCCAGCGGCAGCCTTTATCCTGCTTCCTGAATTGTGCTTTCTTTGATGACATTAACTTTTGTGATTTGATCATAACTACATGCCCATTATAAAGAGTCAAAACTACACTGGCTTCCCTCCCTCTTCAAAGTACCCTGTGGGTCCTCTGCTCAGTCTCCCTCTGCCTCTCACTACCTTCATTCCTTCTTCTGCCTTGGGCTTTTGCCCTGCCTGGTAGTTATCCCCAGGAGTCTCTGCCTTTTTGTTTTGTTTTGAGACCATCTCCATACTGAGATAAGGCTGGTCTCAGTTGCTTTTTCCCTCTGCTTCAGCCCTTTAAGTGCTGAGATTACAGGCAAATGCTACATACCCAGCCTGCCTTATTTTCTCAACTCCCTTCCCCCCCCCCACCTTTTCTCTGAAATTCTCCATGACTATTTGAAACTTCTGCCTCCTTCCAAGCTCCTACTTCCTTCCCTCTGATTTCCCCAGCCATGCTTCTAAAGTGCTTAGATAGTTTGCTTAGTTTCTCTTGTTTGCCATCTTCCTTCTTTCATTCATGAGAAGGTAGAACTCCTTGGCACACTGGCAGGGATTGTGTTTGTCTCCTCATTCTCAGGACAGTGCCGAGCACTTCCTGGATAATCACTGGATGTTTGCTGAATGAATATTCAACATACATTTTTGCATCCTGCTTTTTTTTTTTTTTTGCAACTTAGCATTGTATAGCAAGCATGCACTGTCATCCGTATGCTCTGAGAGAATGATTTAAGGTCTTTACATGATTTAATCACTCAGTGTACTATAATTTATTTAGCAGTCCCCTTTTATTGGACACTGAAGTTATTTTGGGCTCCAGGCTATTATAAATAATGTTGTGATAAGCGATGTTGTACATAAATCTTTGTGTACATTTCTGATTATTTCCTCAGGAATTGCCAAGTTGAAGGATATGAACGTCAAGACTGTTGATAAATTGCCAAGTTGCCCTCTAGATAGGACATGTTTGTGGAAAGCACACATCTATCTCTTCATGCTCAGCTCTTCTAAGAGTTCCTCTGGGCAAATGAAGTTGAGGTTCAAGTTCAAGATGAAGCTCAGAGGCTTATGGCTTGGCCTTGGTCTTCCTTGGAGGACAGTGTCTATGGCAAAATTGGTTCTTGCTCACTCAGGGTACTCCTTTCTGAGCTTCCCACAGTGCTCAGACCCCTACACCTTACTGCTTGCCATGGTCCTGCCCACCTGAAACTATTCCTCATGGACACGAATCCCAAGGATCAGCACTTGCACACCTGTAGGATACTTTTACTATAGCATAGACTCATCCTTTTTGTGTTTCCTCATTGAAGGTCAGGCCTTGTTTTCCTTTCCTTTCATTCTCCATTCTATTTAGTGGGGTCCTGGTAAACCTAGACATTTCTATGAGACAGGTAGATACTTCAAGCTGTGATGGTGAGTTCTTCCCCATTCTTGGGGAGGAACAGACACCTGTTGAGTGCCCACTGCATGCTACGTCTTGTGGTAGACATGCCATTCCTGATCTCATTTCATTCCTGATTTCTTCAGCTTGATGGCCATCTACTGCATTGAATGCATGTAAAGTTTTCAAACCTATAGCTCTGTCACCATGTCAAGGAGCAGAATGCTACCACCCCCGTCCCTGGCACACTTCTCCAACACTGCCTGCCCTCCAGACAACCACCAATCATCTTTCACTGAGTGCTGAATTGCTCTTCTGCCACCACTTTTATTTTTTCGAATATTACCTAAATAGAATCACTCAATGGTATCTATGCTTTCTAGTCTGGCTTTTTCACCTGCATGGCTGACTTGCTAAGGAGCTTTGTTTTCTGTCATCTGTGCTTATTCCTCTGGCATTTGAGAGTAGGACTCCAGGGCTTGCTTTTCTACTCAACTGTGGATAGACATTAGGCGTTTCCACTCTCTGGTTGTTGTAAAGCTGCTTTGCACGATCATCTTTGCGTGGTTTCTGATGCCATTTTACCCTTGCAAGACGTAGTGAGGATCTGAGTATGCACAGTCCAATACTGAGCTATGGGTGAACTCAAACTTACATCCCATGGGTAGCAGTACAGTTCTAAACTACAAGACTCTTGGGCAGCATCTATGCCAGTTACCACAAGTTAGAAACTTGTGTTATCATGCCAAAGGGGATAAGAGTGTTCCTCTTTCATATAGTTGGGCATAATGTTTCATAGGAGATTGTGATTTTATGTTTGGGACTTTGAACTCAGGCTTGCTCAGCTTACCAGGGTAGGTTCTCTAGAGCCATGTCTCTAGTCCTTTTCTTGCTTTTTTAGGTGGGATCTTGCATTTGTGACTGGGGTCAGTCTCAGTCTGTGATCCTCCTGTTTATACCCTGGCTGAGATTATAGGTGTAAGTCACAATGCTAGGTCTCATGGGAGATTTTTTTTAAAGTGGCACTTGACATGCTTATTTTACATAGGGAAGATGTGACACACATACACATGTACTGGCTTTATATGTACATATATGTGTGTGTGTATATATATATATAAAATACATAATTTTCTTTAAGTAGTTATGTGAGTTTCAGTTCAACCTGTGAGTTGATGAATACATCTTGACCAGTGTCACCCCATTTGACTCCTAAGCAAATACAAATTGTTCACCTATATCCTGGTGGCATAGGCAGGAAGCAAAACTCGGGATCAGAGTTAATACAACTTTCATTTGTCCCTTGCTTAACGCTTAGGGCTGTGTACATGAGAGTGAAGTCTCTCTTGTAAGACTGGCAGAGTAAAAAATCAGCAGGAAGTTCATAGCCTAGCTCATAAGCTGCCAAGAATGGCAGTTTGGGGTGATTTGATTGGACCTTAAATATACAATTAAGTCTGGTCACCGAGGGATGAACCTGCCCAGAAAGAGGTTTTGTCGCAGGCAGAGGCCTATAAAACATCACAATTTCTGCACACCAGTGCCTCACGATCCCTTTTATGTATAGATAGTTGCCAGTTTCTTGGTGCCAGGCCACTTCAAAATCATGTGAAAGCTGCCTTGTTGTCTCTGGAGAAGCTACTGTTTTATACCTTGGGTGCTGGGGTCAGTTGGCCTAGTGAGGGATCAGTACAGTGAGACCAATGCTTGGGGCTTAGGCTTTGCTTCACCTGTCATTCTGCACTCTCCCGTACAGGCTTTCCCAGACAGTGCTCTTTCAATGTGAACGATGCGTACAGGGGCATAGCCATCCTCTCAGCAACTTACATGGGTCAGCATGATTCTGCGGGTCTAAGTCTGCATTATAACTACAGCATAGTGGACCATTTTATCATGAATGCTCTGCCTTGATTTCAAAGCACTTATATAGGCCTGCATGTACTAAATGTTGACCTGGGACTTACAGGTGAGCCAGACAGAACTGTCCCCAGTAGCCTTAGTTTACTTGAGCTGCTGTAACAAAATACTACACACTGGGTGGCTCAAACAACAAGGCATTCACTTCTTTACAGTTCCAGACTGGGGGGTCTACAGTGAAGGTGAGGGTGCTGGAATGGCTGGGTTCTTTATTTGGGGGGGGTTGTTAAATGGCTCACAAACAGCAACTTCTCACCCTGAGTTCACTTATGGCAGAGGGGAAAGAAGAGTGTAGGGGCAGAGAAAGGGAGGGAGGAAGAGAGAAAGGGGAGAGAGAGAGAGAGAGGAGAGAAAGAGAGAAAGAGAGAGAGAGAAGAGAGAAAGGGAGAGAGGCAGAGAGAGAGAGAACAAAGTCTGTCTCTTAAAGACACTAATGACAGTTTGCTTAGGACCCCACCCCTAGGATCTCATTTGATCTTCCTTACTTCTTTTCTCCAAATACAGTCAAACACATTAGAAATTAGGGTTTTAGTGTATAAACATTGAGTAACATGATCCAATCCATGTCTCCATTTACTTGGCTACTCTAGATTGATTCAGAATGTCTCTTTTCTTTTACTAGGGTTTGAATTCAAAATCTCACTCTAGCTAAGCAGGTAGATTCTCTGCCACTTGATCTACACGGCTAATCTACTTGCTTTTAGTTTGTTTGTATATAGTCTTTTGCCCAGGCTAGCTTGGTTTTCTAGCCTCTCATCTTCATTCCCTGAGAAGCTGGGATTACAGGCATGAGCCACCATATTTGGCTCAAAATCTTTTATAGAAGGAGACCTAGTACTTGGTGCCAGAGTGATGGTGAAGGATAGGTGGTAGTCTCTTGTCTTCATGGAGAGGTGGAAGGCTTGAGATCTTTGGGTGTATTTGGAGTGATCTAGGCAAAGGATGGGCAAAGAAAAAGGGTGGGAGGAGTTAATCTTTCCAGGCAGAGGGAATAACCTGTGAAAGGGATGAGAATCCAGAGATTGTGTAGATGGAGAACTGCAGAAGGTTCCACTTTGATTGGAGTATGGAGCTTGTGAGAAGTGGAAGGCAAATGACAGAAGGTCTTAGTGAGGAGTCTAGCCTCCCCTTTCCTCTTCTCCTTTCTTCCCTCCTCCCTCGTCTCCTTTCCCCTCTTCTTCCCTCTTCTCCCCACTTCTTCCCATTCCTTCTTTCCCCTTCCCCTTTCTTCTTTTCCCTTTTCTGTGCCAGTACTGGGACTTGAACTTAAGGCCTTGAGCTCTCACTCAGGTTTTATTTTTTTGCTCACAGCCTTTTTGCTCTCCCATTTGAGCTATTCCAGTTTTTTACTGGTTAATTGGAGGTAAGAGTCTGGCACTTGTCTTCCCTGGGCTGGCTTTGAATTTTGATTCTCACATCTCAGTGTCCTAAGTAGCTAGGATTACAGGTATGAGCCACTGGCACCCAGCAGGAGTCTGGTCATTTTCAAGAGCTCTCAAGGTTTTTAAGATGGAAAGAAGTTGGTCAAAATCAAATTCCATAAAGATGTCTTTGAGTTTAGAGTGAGGAAGAATGGAAGGGGGCAAAACTGAGGGAGGGATGGTCATTTGGAAGCCATTGAAGTGGCTAGGCAAGGTGAAGGTCGTCTCCAGATAGTGGCAGTGGAGGAAAGAGCGGGGGGTTGCAGGGGGCTAGGTGAGAGAGGAGCAGGCGTCTGCTGTCAGGATCACACACCAGATGCTCTGACTCTGCTTAACGCATTTTCCAATAATGCTGTCACTCTATCATACAAGCAGCCCTGTGTCTCTGTCTCTGTGTTTTTTCAGAGGAGGAAATTGCTTTGACAGGTAGTGAGTTGTATACAGGATCCGAATCCAGGGTCTTAACTCTGCACAGAGGTCTTGTCCATTGCACATGAGGGCGGGCTCAGGGTGATCATGTGAGTCCTACTGTGTGCCAACTCGTAGTGTCTGCTTGCACAGCTTTATTGAGGGGAATTCATACACAGGGAAACGGGCCCATGTTCCTATCTATAATCTATAATCTCCATATTCATGATGACTTCCCTGTTACCCCAGAAAGCCCTCTCAGCTATCACTGCCTACCCTAGTCTGCTTCCTGTTGCTGGAGATTGGTTTCACTTCTTTTTGAAGACCGTATACATAGAACCATTCAGTATGTGTACTATTATGTCTGGCATCTGTGATTTATCATGCTGATGTATCAAGAACGTGTGCCTAGGCTAGGTGGCATGGCATTCTGTCATCTTAGCTACTTAGGTGGTGAGGATCAGAAGGATTATGGTTTAAAGCTAAGGTGGACAAAAAGTGAGAAATTCCCCTCTGGGCAAGTAAGCTGGATATGGTGGCGTGTGTCTGTAATCCCCACTGTGAGAGAAGCATTGATAAGAGAATTGGGCTTCAGACTGGCCCAGGTTAAAAAAAAAAATGCAAGCTATTACCTGAAAAATACCTAAAGCAAAAAGAGGTGGGGATGAGGCTTGATTCATGGAGCCTGAGTTCAAAGCCCAGTATGTTGAAGGGAAAAAAGCCCGTTCCTGTTTGTTCAGTTCATTGGCATGCACTGTGTTTTGTTGGATCCCTCTCCCATCGAGCATTCAGTCTGTGTCCAGTTTGAGGCTATTATGGAGAAAAATTCCTATGGACATTTGTAGACAGTTCTTATGTGATGTTTTCCTTTGTGCAGGATGCGTGTGTTGGGGTGGGATTGCTATGTTGTTTGGTAAATGTGATCCACAGTAGGTGTACCCTTTTACATCCTACCAGCAACAGAAGCAAGGCAGTAGCTTAGGTTTTATACATGTAATAAGCAGAGGTACTGTGTATTCCACACCTGGTATTGTATTCTTCTCCTTTAAAGGAATTTACAAGCCAGGTGCCACTGGCTCATCTGTAATCTTAGCTACCCAAGAGGCTGAGATCTGAGGATCACTGTTCAAAGCCAGCTCTGGCAGAGTGAAATGCTGAGATTCTTATCTCCCAATTAACCAGAAAAATAGCAGGAAGTGGAGCTGTGGCTGAAGTAGTAGAGCAGTAGCCTTGAGTGGATAAACTAAGGGATAACACCCAGGGCCTGAGTTCAAGCCCTCCTCCAAGTCCTACTCTTAAAAAAAAAAAGTGACCTTTGTAGAACATCTTGTTGCCTTTCTGAGCACCTTTCTGCACTCTGGGCTTCCTCGGTTCCCAGGTCCCCTGCATCACGCAGAGATAACAAGGCTTCCACATGAAACAATTCAGAAGTCTCCTTCACCTCATCGCCTGTCTCCTCAAGCTGGTCTTTCTTTTTTTCCTCCTAAATTCTTGCTTACAAATCATTCCCATGACACACGTTCCAGGCCACGCAGCCACATTTTTAGAATTCCCATCTTTGTGGTTTTCCTGTCTAAGAGCTTTGAGGGCTGACCTCTGGGAGACTGACCAGGCTCATGCTGGGATGTTTGCCTGCCAGCATTTCAGCCTTCAGTTCGGTACCAATTTTGGGTGGTCAGGATAAGAAGACAGGGTGACAGTCACTATTTCTAACATGCCAATTGATTGTGCAATGCATTGTTGAAGAGCTTAGTTTTTAAGTTAACATCCAGACTGGGCAGCGTTAACCCTGAACACAAGCACCAAAGCAGCTGGTAGTTACTGTCTCTAAATTGTCTTTTGACACCCTCTTCCCAGCGTTGTGGGGGGGCAGGAGGTGGAGAATCTAAATTGAATAGATTGGCTACTTATTTACATCTTGTTTGGAAAAAATAGAGCTTTTTTTTTCTCTTAAGAGTGTGAATGTTTTAACGGTTGCTTGTAAATCTTGGCATTCTTAGTGCTTAGGATTTAAATAGTTGTGAATGACATGAAAGGTGAGATCCAAGATATTATTACTGAAATAATGGAAATTTCCAAAAAAGACCACGAGACTCCCAGAAATCGTTATTACCTTACAGCAGTGGCTTTTAAACCTTGAGTGTACACCAGAGTCACCTGGAGAGTTTGTTACCCCAAGCTCTGGACTCAGTCTAAATTTTGTCTCTAGCAAGGTAACAAGTTCCCTGATACTGCCCAGGCTGCAGGCCTGGGATCCACACATTAAGGGCCTTAAAAGACCACGTGGAGTAGGAATTTCTTTATTCTGAGTGGAGCTGGTACACACAATGACCCTGATGTACATTACTTACTTATGTATCTACCACGACCAACTTGTACTTTCCTTTCTTAAAGTGCCTTATCATATTTGGAGAGACAAACTATGAGCCTAAAACCATAAAATTCAAGTTGGTATTAAGATTTGCCAACTTTGCCACAACCAGGCCACAAGCTAGATAACCAGTTCATCTCACAGAATGGCCTCAGGGTTAGTGCTCTAGAGAGCCCTCCAAGTGAGGCTGCTGAGCTTGAGCACAGGTAAAGAAGCAGTTGGTGAGTCCAGGTTGCTGCTCTGAGCATGAGCATCATCAAGAATGATGTCAGACCTTGGGCTGGCTGCACCTCCTGAGTGACTGTCCTTTTCAAACATGACCCAGGTTGGTAAGCCCTGGTGTAAACAGTAGGTGGTGTGAAGATTCTCCATCCACACAGATGAGCCACACTGAGGGCTGAGCTTTAAATTTAAAGGTGGTGCCTGGACATTTGTGATGTGGGGTGGGTAGGGAGACTCAGATTAACCCCATAGAAATGGGCATAGTAGTGGAGGGGCAGGAATGTCGTTTTTGAGGCCAGGTTGGGGGTGGGGGAGGAGAGGCAGATCCAAAGAAGGAAGATTGGAGGGGCTCTGGCTTTGCTGGTAGACCACTTGAGAAAATTTAAGATGCCCTGTGTAGGTAGGGTGCACACTGAGGACAGCTGAGCCTCACATGCCACTGAGATGCTGGAGGACTCAGTGAGGAGGGGTGTCTGCTGGGGAATTTGTTCCTGGTGCTCCCCTTAGGTGCAGAAGCAACCACACCTCCCAGCTTAGTCTTGAAATATGCATGCACACATGCTCTAGTACTGGAGCTTGAACTCAGGGCTGGGTGCCGTCCCTTACCTTTTTCGCTTAAACTGGCTCTCTACAATTTGAGCCGCAGCTCCATTTCTGTTCTTTTTATTTGTTTGTTATGCTTAATTAGAGATAAGAGTCTCATGGACTTTCATGTCCATGCTAGCTTTGAATCTCCATCCTTAGATTTCAGCCTCCTGAATAGCTAGGATTACAGGTGTGAGCCACTGGTTCTTGGGGTGTTGTGATGATTTAAAAGTGCGAAAACAACTGGGCTAGATGTTTTGCCAACCTCCATGGAGGGAGACAGTGGAGGAACTCCCAAGAGTGAGAGCCTGAATGGGTAGGAAGGTCTCTTCAAGCAGCCTGGTGCTCAGCTGAGGTGTACAACAGGACAGGTGGGTGGGGATAATTTCTTGCTGGTCAGGAGGTTTGTTGTCTTTAGTTTGAGTGTGCACCCAGTCACTTTGTAGTTTGGAGCCTTGGCGAGTGACCGTCACTTCCTTCACCTGCATTCGGGCAGGAGAGCACAATTCTAGGTACTTCTGAAGCTTTTCCCAGCATAGACTGGACGTGTTGGGAGCCTAGCCATACCCACACGTATGGCCATTGTTTCCAGTCCTCTTTCCTGTCACACTTGGCTCTAACTGTTCACTTCAGAGGCAAGTCTGTGGGCCATGGTTGGCCAAATCTGGGACCCCTTTGGTCCTTTGTCTGAAGTCTTTGTCTGAACTGGGTTTCCTCCACTCCTAGCTGCCTTCCCTGCTCCTTTGTTGACCCTCTGCCTATCTGACCAAGCTCCATAGAAATGACTTGACCAGGTAGTACAGGTGCTTACGGAGTTGGCAGAATTCACATCTGGTTGCAGGGGCCTGCAGGTGTAGTCCCCTCTTCCCTGAGAGGCCTGGACCTCTAGGTAGCATGGAAAGGAAGGGAAAGGAGTTTGTGTTACAGGAGGATTCTTTGTTAGAGTGGGTTTCACCATGGGGTTCCTTTAGATAGAGCCTCAAGGACCCTGAAGTGTTTGTTTTGCCATCCGTTAATGAGGCATTTATTACCTCTCTCTAAATACGATAACCTGCAGCTTTAGAGCTAAGCCGACTCATCTATGGCATTTGCAACACTTCAGAACCAAAGAGGAGGCAACATCAACTGAGGTTCATATTGGGATTTTTTTGGTAGGTAAAAGAAACAAATAAGCAAACTTTGAAGCAAAATGTCAGAAGCCATGGAGAAGTGACTGTGGATGGATAGAAGGAAGGCCCAAAGCATCCTTTGATATGAAAGCCTAAGGCAGCAGGGCCTGTGGTCTGAGTTGGGGATGTTGAATTTGTGTGTGTGTGTGTGTGTGTGTGTGTGTGTGTGTGTGTGTGTGTGTGTGTGTGTGTGTGTGTGTGTGTGTGTGTGTGTGTGTGTGTGTGTGTGTGTGTGTGTGTGTGTGTTAGTACTGGCCTTGAACTCAGGGCTTCGTGCTCTTACTTAGCTTTTTTGTTCAAGACAGGGGCTCTACCACTTGCACCACTTCTGGCTTTTTAGTAGTTAATTGGAGATAAAGAGATTTGTCTGCCCAGGCTGCTTTGAATCTTGATCCTCAGATTTTAGCCTTCTGAGTAGTTAAGATTATAAGCACGAGCCCTCAGCACCCAGGTGGTGTTCACTTTTTGTATCCACAAACCTTAAGCCCATACTAGAGAGGGTCCTCCAGACAGCACGTAACCTTTTTATTTCTTTTGATAGTACTAGGGTTTGAACTCAGTGCCTTATGCTTGCTAGGCAGGCTCTCTACCACTGTAGCTATACCCCCAGCCCTTCTGTGCTTTGAATATTTTCCACACAGGGTCTCACATCTTTTGCCTGGGCCAGCCTAGACTTTGAACTTCCTACCTCTGGTTCCTGAGTAGCAGGGATGACAAGCGCGTGCCAGTACGTTTAGCCTACACCTTTAATCTTAATGGCACAAAGACTCTGACTTGTTCCTCAGTCCTTTGGCTTGCTGAGGATGGCCCTGCAGATTTATGTTGTCTAAGCCTGGAGCATTTATACTATTTGTATAAGATCTACAGGCTTGAATGATGGTATTCATGCTGTTGAGATGACAGGTGTCAAGGTGCACACACCATGCTCACTAGAGAAGCTCCTAAGGACACGGAGTTTCCAAATGAGGAAACACTGGGAACATTGAAGCTCCCTACTGGTCTCTAGGCTTGTCTTTGCTCATAAGCAGCCTGGATCATGTGGTCTCCCAGGCATTACTTTGAGATTTGACAGGCTGTGATCCAAATCAGATTCAGTTGTCACAGCCCTCCCTTCCATTGTGCCCGGCCATGTAATTTGTGGTAAAACAAAGGTGGTAGGGATGTAAGTACACCCAACGTTGCCTCGAGCTATGTGTTGTGTCAGATTATGTGGTTCACAACACACGTGCATAGGTTTTAGTTCAGTTCATCTTCATGACTCTGCTTGACAGCTGGGAGGCTCAGTGCACAGGGTGGTCCTGCCATTCTGGATGCATCTTTTCTATGTGGCCTGGACATCTCGCTGCTGCCTGAGATCACTGAGGGTGATCTTTTTTTGTGCCAGTACTGGGTGTTGAACTCAGGGCTTTGGGTTCTTGCTTGGTTGAGCCACAGTTCTACTTTTGGCTTTTTGATGGTTAATTGGAGATAAGAGTGTCACAGACTTTCCTGCCTGGGCTAGCTATGAACTGAGCTCCTTTTATCTTAGCCTCCTGAGTAGCTAGAATTACAAGTATGAGCCTCCAACACTCAGCTTCAGATGACACTTTTTAAAACCAGTCTTCTTGTTACCTACCAGAGACCTCTTTTCTTTCATACTAAGATCATGAATGGAGGTTAAGAACCCACTGGAATAGTGTGTGTAGGCTTTTCTTTGTTGCTGATTTTGAAATAGACTGGCTTGACCTCTGGCTCAGATTGAGAAGGCCAAGTGTGTGCACTTGGGTATTGGCTCTCAGACCCAGCTTGTAAACATGTGTGGAGCTTATTTTGAGTGTGGTCTCCTTTGAAAATAGCACATGCAGCAGGGCAGGGGACATTTCTTTTGGGGGAAATCACTCTATGGTCCTCTAGGTATTATGGACGCCTGTGAAGCCAGCTGTTCCTTCCAATATAATTTGCAGACTATTAGAGAAACAGTCTCTTTGGACCCACTTTCAGCTTCTGTTTCCTTTCACTGTTCATTAATAAGTTGAGCAGCAGACTTTTCACAGATAGATAATGTGTATGTTTTATTTCAGCTTAGGTAATAGCAACTGTTAGGCGCTGAAATGATTTCATTTCCTACCTGGATTTCATTTTTGTTCCCGGTTTCTATAATTATTGGAAGTTGGTTTTTGTTTTTAAGACCCAGGCAAGGAAGTCAGTGGCATGAGTTACGAGCGGAGGCTCTAGTTAGGAGGTGTGTTAAAAGCAGAGTTTGTTTTTAAACAGTATGCAAAAGGTGACCCCTGAGGAAATCAGTCACTGTAAACTGTCTTACTGCAGATGACTGTGCTCTTGGCACAGTTGGCCAGGATTTTGTAAGATAATATGTATGACATGGCGGTAAAACTGTCTGAGCAAGGCTGCGTGTGTGTGTGTGTGTGTGTGTGTGTGTGTGTGTGTGTGTGTGTGTGTGTGTGTGTGTGTGTGTGTGTGTGTGTTGGTTTCTGATGCTATTAGTCCTGATGTTATTACACATTCATGGGATGACTTATCACCCTATTTAAGGGGAGCCAGGCATTCTTACCATTCCATTTATTTATTGCCAGTACTGGGGCTAGAACTGAGGTTTTGGTAGCTGTCCTTTAGCTTTTTAGCTTTAGGCTGACACTCTACCATTTGAGCCACAGATCCACTTCCGGCTTTTTGGTGGTTAACTGGAGATATGAGGCACATGGATTTTTCTCTAAGGCTATGAACCTGGATCTTCAGTCCTCAGCCTCCTGAGTAGTTAGGATTGCAGGCATGAGCCCTAGCCCCTGGCCAATATTTCTTTCTGAATGTAAAACTCATGCTCCTTGCCCAGATACTTCATCTCCAGACCAAGAAACAAAAGCCTTGTGGGGAAAATGGACAAGACAGTGTATGTGTGAACACATGTGTGGAATTCAAGCAGTAAACTTCAATAAGCTGACTTTAGTAAAATTAAATTCCTTGGTGATGACCGTTATCTGTCAAAACAAAACCAAATTATTTTTTTCTGCAGGGATTCATAAAAGCCAGTCCTGTGATAGTGGTAATAATTTCCATCTAATTTGGTTAAAGTGAAACAGAAAACAAGTTAATGTTCTATGTACCCTACTCATTTTTATTATTAATATTGCTTCCAAGAAATTTTATCAAGAGGTTTTATCCAATTTCATTAGTGTCCAGTATTATTTTATAGTTTGATCAGATTTTACTGCTGCTTCAAAAGAAAGGAGGCCTGTTGAATTTTTCTGTTTGTGTATGGGAGGTACTCAGGGCCTTATCTTCTTAGGCAGATGCTTTACCACTTGAGCCACACCCCACACATTTTTGCTTTACTTATTTTTTCAATGGAGTTTTGCATTTATGTCTGTGCTGGCCTGGATTACAATTTCTTATTTATACTTTCTGTATATCTGGGATACAGATGTGTACTACTTTTCCCAACTTTTTATTTGTTAGGTTAGAAGACTTATGAACTGTTCTTTTTTTGTTTGAGTTGGCTTTGAACCACAATCTTCCCAGTCGCAGCCTGCAGAGTAGCTGGGATTATAGGAGCAGGCTACTGGCCTGGCACAAGTACTTCCCATACTTAGTACTGGCTGAGATTTCCACCCCCCCCCCCGCCATTTTGTTGTGAGAACATGCTTTTCAGGACAAACATATGATTTATCAGCAGAGTATGTTTGATAGACTCATTGGGGCTTGCTAGAGGAAAAGGATTATTTCAGCTGAGTATGATGGTTATAAATTTAGAACTCCACATGGAGCCATGAGAAACACATGTTGCTTGTGACCCTAGTTGATAACATGGTCCTAAGGGAGCTGGCCAGCATTTTGGGAGGAATGTTTCCTATTGGAGGAAGTAGTCTTGTCCAGCATTCCATAAGATTAATTCATTGGCTATTTATTTATGAATATTCTTGTTCTCAGGCTGTGTTGTGTTATGGTGGTGAGCAAGATGGCAAGGTCTCAGTGTATGAGAGTTTAAAATATCTCACCATATTCTGGAATGATTAATGGCTGAGTCTACTGTCTGTTCTCAGTGTCTGAATTCAGCTCAGATTGGGCACAGGCCTAAAGAGGAGAGTCTGTGTTTCCTCAGGGATCAATCTGCCTTGCCTTCCTGAGGCCTGCGTGCCTGCAGGTCAGTCTGCTGTTTGGTAGATACAAGAAAGCTATGGAAATCCTAAACCAATCTAATCTTGGGGTCCACTCCACTGCTACAGATGGGCATCTGAGTAAAGCCAGCCTTCCAAGGGTTGGCTGCTAGTACAGACTGCTGGTGTAGGGCTGAACTTTGGGGTGCTTTGATTCACTAAAGGTACCCTGGATCCCTTGGCTTCAATTCATCATGACTTCCTGGTGAGAGAGGATATTTTAGGCTAGAGTGACATAGAGTGTGTGGTGGAAAAGTTGTTATTGTTGCTTCTGTCAGCCCAGCTCAGATAATGCCAGAAAAAGGTATAAGGGCTGGGTGCCGGTGGCTCACGCCTGTAATCCTAGCTACTCAGGAGGCTGAGATCTGAAGATTACGGTTCAAAGCCAGCCCAGGCAGGAAAGTTTGTGAAACTCTTATCTCCGATAAACCACCAGAAAACCGGAAGTGGCGCTGTAGCTCAAGTGGTAGAGCTCTCTTCTTGAGCTGAAGAGCTGAGGGACAGTGCTCAGGCCCAGAGTTCAAGCCTCATGACCAACAAAGAGGTACAAGGTATGGGAAGAAGGACCTTGAGGTTTCTGGATTGCTTTGCTTTGTCTCCCTAAAATGGTGGTCCAAGTGCTTCTCTTTGCACAACCATTTCTTTCCAACCTGGAAAGTAAACAAAACCCAAAATTTAGCCAGGTGCTGGTGACTCAGGCTTGTAATCCTAGCGACTCAGGAGGCTGAGATGTGAGGATCATGGTTCCAAGCCAGCCTGAACAGGAAAGTTTGTGAGACTCTTATCTCCAGTTAACCACCAAAGAGTCAGAAATGGGAGAAAAGTCAGAAAAACTGGGAGAGAACAAGGGAAGGGGTGACAGTGTAAAGAAATGTCTCTGTACATCACCCTTCTAATTATAATAAAAAAACTTTAAGTCAGAAATGGAGTTGTGGCTCAAGTGATAGAGTGCCAGCCTAGAGTGGCAGTTTAGAGGCCTTGAGTTCAAGACCCACCACTGGCACACCAAAAAAAAAAAGTCCCATTTCTGTCAGCAGCTTTTCTGTGGACTTTATATAAATGGATTCTACCACAACAAATGTGATTCAAGCAAACTTACCTTTAAAGCAAGTGTTGGAAACTGGTGTCCTAAAGAGCACATAGATGAGGCCTGCCATGAGCTTGGTTTCAGACACCAGGACAACTGAGGAAAACACAACTTTAAAGCCCATGTTCTGCTAGTTGTGTGATCCTGGTGGCATCTGCTAAGATGGCCACCCACCATCCTGCATCATGATAATTGTGCTCGAGCATGGTTTGGACCTAGTCATTGGTTCCTGGTGAGCAGAACACAGTCAAAGCCATAGGTTATCACTTCTAAGATTGGGTTATAGAAACCCAGTAGGTTCCATCTTGAGCTCTGGCTGACTCCGTCAGAGGGAGGGAAGCTGACATGTTGTCAACTGCCCTGTGGAGAGACTCACATGGCAAGGCCCTGCCTGCTCACAGGCAGTAAAACAGTATGCCCTCAATCTGATGGTCCTGGGGGGAACTGACTCTTGGTAACAGCCACAGGCATGAACTTGGACATGAACCCTCCCAGGGGAGCCCTGGCTGCTTCCCTCAGGTAGTCTATTGTGAGCCAGATCCCAGCTCAGCAGCGCCTGGGTCCTGATTCAAACTGACAGAGCAAGGAGGCAAAGTTTTAGGTACTTTGTTACATACCTTTCCAAGCAGCTTGTATTGAATGAGATTGTGTATGAGAGGTGGTATGTGGAGTTGTCAGACACAGGCTTTCAATTCTGGCTCTGCCCCTCAGTAGTTGTATCTTCTTGGAAAAGTCACTTAGACTCTCTGTACCTCAGTTTTCTCATGTGTAAATGGGAAAAAGTCTATCTATCTATCTATCTATCTATCTATCTATCTATCTATCTATCTATCTATCTATCTATCTGTCTGTCTGTCTGTCTGTCTGTCTGTCTGTCTGTCTGTCTGTCGGTTGATCGATCGATCGATCGATTGATCGATTGATCTGCTGGTACTGGGGCTTGAAATCAAGGCCTCTGTGCGATCAGGGTTTTTTTTACTCGAGGCTGGAGCTCTACCACCTGAGCCATATATGCACTTCTAGCTCTTTTTTTTTTTGTGGTGATTAATTGGAGGTAAGATTCTCACAGACTTGTCTGCCTGGCTGGCTTCGAACCCAGATCCTCAGATCTCAGCCTCCTGAGTAGCTAGGATTACAGGCATGAGCCACCGGTGCCTGGTGAAATAGGGATTTTGGCTTTCAGCGCCTGTATTTTAAGGTGATGATTAGCTAGAGAGGGTCATGGTAGGTTTTAATTGGCCCCACACCTAGGTCTGCCTCAGGGGGCGTGAGGGAAGCAGGGTGACATCAGGAGCCTCTTAGATGCGCCCAGGTGTTTTCTGTCTGGCTGAGGACAGTTTCCCAGAGGAAAGGGCAGTTGGGAGCTCTCAGCAGCCAGCACACAGCGCCTGGAGGACGGTCCACTGGGGGATGGGTCATGGTTCCTTAACGACCATTAACAAGTGTGATTTCCAGCTCCACCGAGATTTTCTGCTAGCCTAGAAGCAAATTATCACTGTGCTCATTTTTCCATCCTTGTCATTTCCTTGATGCCATGGAGACACGGCCCAGCATCTAATTTCATGCCGTGGGCCTGGTGAGTGGAGCTCGTCTCTTCTCCAGACTAAATTACACGTTTAAGAAAAGCCTTCTGCTTGGACTCCAGTTTTTCATCAGCCTGGTGATAAGTCACTAAGCCTGGCTTCCAGCTGTGGGAGACAAGGTTTGTGGCATTTAACATATTGACTGAATGCCGGTGCCTTGTGATTAGTCCTCTGCAAGGCCCCAGCACACATGAAAATCAATGATGGGGCTGGCAGCAGAAGAGCCCCTGACTTTGAGGACTGGCTCATCACTGGTGGGGAGTTGGGTGTGGCTCTTCCCACATGTTATTTGCTTGTCCTCAATTTATTGTGGGCTCTTTAACTGTAGATACACACAAAAGGTTTTCTCTTCTTCTTAAGCCCTGTTCCCCCACCCCCATTCATTATTTCATAGTACAACGTTTTCAACTCAGGACCTTGTGCTTGCTAGGTAGACACTACTACTTACGCCACGCTTCTAGACCTTTTTGCTGAAGTTAATTTTTCAGATAAGGTTTCAAGTATTTTCCCGGGCTGGCCTCATACCTTCATCATCACACCTATTTCTCCAGAGTAGTTTGGACCACAGGCATGTACTAACATGTCTAGCTTATTCTTTGAGATAGAGTCTTGTTACCTTTTTTTTGCCCAACTGGTCTTAACTTCAAAAAGTTAACAAGACACCCTCCTAAGTAGCTAAATATTACAAGTATGTGCCACTGCATGTAAATTCCTCTCGCTGGGCACTCGTGGCTCATGCTGGTAATCCTAGCTGTTTAGGAAGCTGACATCTGGAGAATCATGATTTGAAGCTAGCACAGGCAGAAAACTCCAACTCTAATTAACTAGCAAAAAGCTAGGGAAGGTGGCTCAGTGGTAGAGTGCTTGCATCATCATGCATGAGGCCCTGGGTTCGATTCCTCAGCACCACATAAACATAAAAAGCTGGAAGTGGCGCTGTGGCACAAGTGATAGAATGCTAGCCTTGAGCAAAAGCAGCTCAGGGACAGCTCCCAGGCCCTGAGTTCAAGCCCCAGGACCAGGAAAAAAGAAGCTTGGCTTCAGATGTGGTTCAAATGGTAGAGCACTAGCTGAGCAAGGAAAAGAGAGAAAAAGAAATAATGAGTTCCTGAGTTCAAGCTCTAGAATCAGCAAACAATAACCACTACCACAAAAACTAGATTCCTCTAGTCTTGTTGCTGTAAAAATAAACGTGATTTTTGGTTCTGTCTGTGGAACACACAGGACAGTAGATTTCCTCAATTTTTGAGTTTGTGTTGTCTTGCTGTCTTTCTTAATCTGCTGTCCCGCAGGAAGATGAAATTGCCTTCTATTGACATACTGTCATGCTGGGAGCCCAAGACGTGCGTGTGTGTTCCTACTTGTGATTTAGGGGTGGATAGTCAGCAGCAAACCTTGAACAAGATAGGCACTGCTGATTTATCCAGGATCCAGAAAGAACATTACAATTTACTTGCATTTTTCCCCCTATTTTTTTTTTTTCCTCATGAAAGCCACACCACAGGAGTCAAGGCTGCTGAGTGTGCTTTGGTGGAGATGCCATTAATAATTTCCCCTAATAGTGTCATAGTTGCCATTTTTGTGACCAAAAATTTGTTTCAACCCCTGCTTTATGTATGAAAAGTAGGATCAATTAATATTGAGTGATGGCAGCCTCCCTGTGGAGAGAAGATGGGAAATCTTGGTGTCGTCATCTGCCCCGTGACTAAGAAATCGCTTTTCTTAATTGTGCGGGAACAGAGAAACCCAGGGAGATGTGATTCATTTCTCTCCAACTAGCAATGCGAATTGGGATAAAGGAAAAGAAGTGCATACTGGAGTGGGATGTGAACTGGGGAGTTTTTCTGGAAGCTTCATCTGCCAGGAGAGTTTCCTTTGCAGTAGCATGGTTCAGAGTACCTCTCAGGCACCTGACTCAGGCTATTTCTCTGTCAGGGTATCCTGGAGATGCCTTCCCGCTGGAAAACTGTGTCCCAGGGCTTCCCAGCCTTGCAGTCTGATCAAAGCCAGCATCTAGCATCTCTGAGCCACTGTCTATTCACCTGTCCCAGATAACACTGCTCCTTGCCTTGCATGCTCACAGCCTCCATTCTCAGCCTTGTTCACACAGCTTGTCACCATTGGAAACCATGCTATTTCGTCATTTTGCTGATACTTAGGGTCCCCCTCCCAGCCAATTGTCCCTTGAAGCTCCTCCAGGATATGTATGCCTTCTCTCCACTGCCAAGTCCCCTGTGCTGAGGCTGTTTGTTGAATGATTGAATGATGAATATAAAAAAATCCTGTGTAAAAAAAAAAATCCTGTGTATACAGCAGTGAAAATCTTTTGCTTGCACAGCAGCCTTCTTTAAAGGTCCTGGGTGACATGGTCCCAGCTGGCTCTTGGAATGTGGTTTGGTGTCATTATCTTTCCATGTTGAGGCTGATGGTTAGAAGTCTCATGATATAAGCAGTGCCTGGCCCAGCCCGGCCCAGGTGGTGGGGTTGGACCTGGCCTTCTACTGTGTGCTATTGGAAAACATGGATGTGTCCCTGTAGCAATCACACATCTTCACCTGTTTAGTGTCTTCTGTTGCTGGATTTTAAAGACCTCGAGGATGGAGGCCATTTCCCTGTCTTTACCTGCTCTGGCCTTGGAGTGAGGTAAACTGGTTCTTAGGGATCGGCAGGTGCTAGAGCTTGACACTTGCTGCAGCCAGGATAGAGGGCTACAAAGAATAGGATGTCCCTCTCTCCCCTCCTGCCTTCTCTTTTCTCCTCTCCCCTGCTGTGGGGACCTAATAGGGATTCAGTGGCAAACAGAGCAGGTAGATTGTACCATCCTGGCCACCATGCACCAGAACCTAACTAGTGCAGGTAGATTTGAAGCTGTAGGCAGCAACTGATGGCACTGCTCACCTTCAGATTTGCACATGCACACTGGGCCTGGGGCCTAAACTCCGGGCCTCAACACTGTTCCTCAGCAATTTTTGCTCAAGGGTAGTGCTCTACCACTTGAGGCACACTTCTACTTCTAGCTTTTGTGGTAGTTATTTGGAGATAAAGAGTCTCATGGACTTTCCTGCATGGGCTGGCTTTGAACCTTGATCCTCAGATCTCAGCCTTCTTAGTAGCTAGGATCTAGGCATGAGTCACCAGCCCTGTCTCAATGAGGAATCCTAAAGTCTCAATTGGTGAGGAGTCTGGCTCAGGGTGGCATAGATTACGTTCCCAGTTCAGGCTAAAGGATATAGAGTATTCTGTTGTGGTAGGTAGAGGCGATGAGGATGAGCCTTGCTCCGAAACCCTGGCTGTTGGGATTTGCTTCTTGCTCTCAGCCTGCCTTGGTGGGACCTTACTTCCTGTGTAGTGATCTAAAGACAGGATGCTCTCACTTGCTTTTACTCTCTCACCTGCTCACTGTCATTTGTCATTAATATTTACTCTTGGACATGGAGGTGACAGAAGTTCCAGTGCCTTCTATACCCCGCTGGTAAGGCAGCTGTTTATTTCTCCTTGGGTACTAGGGTCATTTTCCCCAGGGCAGGCAATCACCTTAAAGGCTCTGGGTTTTTTTTCCCTTTTCTCCTGTGCTATTCACAATCCTGAACGGCCAAGAGCCGTCTCAGCTCACAAGGCATGGCTATGTCTCCTGAAGGAAGCTTTCTTCTCTCAGAAAACAATACCTCCAGTCCAGCAGACTTTTCAACGGAGGGGCTAGCGAGTGGAGTCCTAAGCAGAGCAGGCTTAGGAGGAAGGAGCCATCCCTGCCTCTGCAGGTGCTGGGCCAGTGCTCCCAGCTGTGCAGGGGACAGGGCAGATTCAGCTTCGTTTCCTACTTTGTCAGTTGGTGGCCCTACCTGGCTTCACAGGGAAACATGGATGCTTTGGGAAACAAAGCATGGAATTTTGCCAACAGTGGCTGGGTGGCTAGGGTGTTTTGCCCTGTAATACTGTGCTGTGTGGTCAATCAGTGGCTTAAAAATCGCATTGGATGGTAAGCCTATTTTTGTTGTTGTTTAGCTCTCCTTGTGAGCTTCCAAGTGGCACTAGACCTCCCATAGGCTCTTCCTAGTATCACTCATTGATACTAGGGGCCCAGGATTGGTCTGTGCTTATCTTGGAGGAGAGAAGGGAAAGCAGCAACAGGAAGTAATTAGCCCCTGTTTGCCAGTCCAACACCTGCTTCATCAGAGAGTAAAACTGGCAAGGTGATTAAAGGTGTGGGCTTTGGTGTGGCACAGATCTGTGCTTGAGGCCTACAGACCTGAGGCAGACCTGTCCCTCTCATCTGCTCTGTGGCCTCAGGTGACTCGCTTGGCACTTTTGTGTCTCTGTTTTTAATCTGTAAAATTCCCAGTGTTACAATTGAATGGAGGCATCAGAAAAGACATTGTGTCAGTCCATAGATAGTTCTTAATAAATGCTGGCTATTTTTATCATCCCAAACACAAAGAAGAGTTAAACATGAGTGGAATTTCCTGCCCGAGACAGAAAATATTTAAATTGTTCTTTGGACCTTCTTTTAACTATTCTTTGGATCTGAAAAATGAGAATGTTTGTTAAAATCTGTTTTCCAAGGTCCTGCTTATCTTTAGGATCACCATAGATGGGGTGCTGTATATCATATCGAGTGGCTGGTGGCACCGCCTAGGCCACCAAGGCCACAAGCATTGGTCAGAGAAGTTGGGGTGCACAGGCTAGAACAGCTTAAGAGGTATAAGCCACGCCAAGGAAAGGTAGAGAACAGGGCAGGAGAGAGGAGACTCTGAGAAGCTAACTGTCTGGGGTGGACTAATGCTTTAATAGAGTGCTTCTAAGAATGTAGAGTACTTTTGTGAGCCATAATCATCTAACAATAAGAAACTTTTTTTGGGGGGGGGGGTCCGGTCGTGGGGCCTGAACTCTGGGCCTGGGCGCTGTCCCTCAGCTCTTCAGCTCAAAGCTAGCGCTCTACCACTTGAGCCACAGCGCCACTTCTGGCTTTTTTTCTTTTTGCTTATGTGCTGAGGAATCGAACCCAGGGCCTCAGGCATGCAAGGCAAGCGCTCTACCACTGTGCCACCTTCCCAGCCCCACAATAAGAAACTTTTGAGTCTTTCTTCACTTGTCAATAAGCCCAATAAAAAAGTGATCGATTCTGAGCTGGATGTAATGACTCATGACTGTAATCTCAGCTACAGTACTTGGAAAGTAGAGATGAGGAGGACCACAATTCAGGGCCAGGTTGGTCAAAAAGTTCATGAGATGCCATCTCATCCAGTGAAAAAGCTGAACATGTGTTGAACTAGGATGTCTGACATCCTAATTATGTCAGAAGTATAAATAGGATCATGGTCTCGGCTTGCCTAGGCATAAATGTGAAATCTATGTGAAAAGTCAACAAAACCAAAAAGGACTGGAGACATGGCTCAAATGCCTACCAAGTGCAGGATGCTGAGTTCTAAACCCAGTATTGCCAGGGGGAAGGGGAAAGATGAATTCTGGAAGTCTGGCTTTGACAGTAGTGCATTCCCAACCTGGCCTCATGAGTGTATCATTCTCAGGGTTTGGGATGAAGGGGGGGCACATGCTCTGACCAATGGCATGGAATTGTGCTAGGGGAGTGTGCATGAGACTCAGTCTGAAGTCTCATGATGGTTGTTCAAAGTTACTTGCTCAGAAAACTTAAGTGGGAACTGGGTGTAATTGATTAGTGAGAACATTTGTGGATAGCGGTGGTTTTCCACGAGGCATAGAAGGAAGTAGAAACCCTACCCACCAGCTGGGGTAACCACCAGCCACACCCATGTATGGCAAGATGCCAGTGAGGAAACTGAGGCCACTGGTGGAGAAAAAACTTACCTAGGGTCAGCAAGCCTAGCACAAGCCATAAGAAATCCAGACTTCGGGTGATTCCTGTTTTATCCTTGGCTCCAGTTGGGTACTTATTTTAGGTTTGATGTCTTACTGGTAAGGTCACCACCTTGGCTTCAGCTGTCATCTCCTGTGTGATTGGAGAACTGTGAGGACTGTGTGGTTTATCACAGACTGGAACAGGCCCACCTCTATCTAGCTAGATACTGGGCTGAAAATCGCTTCATACCTTTGTAGTAAGGTTGTTCTTTACCATTCCAGAACATTCTAGTGGAGTTCTTATGGGTACCTCCTGGTGCAGCCCAAAATTCCTAGAATGCTTTGGACGTAGAACTTTCTAAAGTTCTTGTTTCTTCTCACAGACTGGACCAGAGGCTATTGGCTGAGACTTGTCTCCATATTTAGATGGCGTCTGTCTGGTGTCTGGTGTCTGTTGCTGCCTGACACTGTGTGCTTAATTAACAACTCTAGGCTGTTCCTCAGCCTTTCCTCAGTCACAGGGAGGAAGAGCCATGTGGGGAAGGACAGGTCGCCTCTCTCCATGGCTTCCCGTCTTACCATCTGGTTTTTGTTTTTTCTTTAAAGACAGAGTCCCAAATTTTATAACAATGACAACACTTCAGAATGTGTCCTAAGCTCAGCAAGATTTTTTGGTTGCTGTTTTTTTTGTTGTTCAACTTACACTTTTTTTAATGCTGTGTCAGCTGCTAAGGAAATGGGAAAGAAGAAGAGCAACACAACGAATACAAGAACTGTGTGAGGAGCGCTGGGCATTGGGTAGCATGGGCCCTGACTGCCAGTGTGGTACAGGCCTCCTGTGCCAAGGCTGTGTGCTTATGTGTGAATCCTGAAGTTTCAAGTTCCCATGAATTAAACACACACACACACACACACACACACACACACACACACACACACACACACACACACACACACACACACACACACACACACACACACACACACACACACACACACACACACACACACACACACACACCACCACCACCACCACCACCACTACCACCACCACCAACAACAACAGCTTAAGAATATTCCAGCTTTTGAGTGGAAAAACCTCCCATGCTCCTGGATTGGAAGGATCAACATCATGAAAACGGCAATACTTCCCAAGGCAATCTACAAATTAAATGCAATACCTATCAGTATTCCAACCTCATTCTTCAAGGAAATAGAAGAGACAATCCAAAAATTCATATGGAACAATAAAAGACTCCAAATAACAAAACAATCCTTAACAGAAAGAACAGTGCTAGAGGAATATCAATATCAAATGTCAAACTCTACTACAAATCCATAGTAGTCAAAACAGCTTGGTACTGGCACAAGAAGAGACCTCAGGACCAATGGAATAGAATTGAAAACCCAGAAATTAACCCACAGACATAGAGCCACCTAAGGGAGCTAAAAAAATAGAGTGGAAGAAAGACAGCTTCTTAGTAAATGGTGCTGGCAAAATTGGTTAATCACCTGTAGAAAACTAAAGCTAGGCAATGCTTGGTAAAAAATGTACGCATTATCCTGCCCATGTAATTGTAACTCCTCTGTACAGTATGTTCACAAATAAAATAAAATTAAATTAAAAAAAATTAAAAAAGAAAACTAAAGCTAGATCCTTATATATCATCCTGCACTAGAATCAATTCCAAATGGATCAAAGACCTCAGAGTCAAAGCAGACACCCTGAAAAATTACAGGATGGAATAGGAGAAACCCTAGGTTTCTTTGGCACAGGCCGAAATTTTCTTAATAGAGACTTTTCTGGGATAGCATGAAGCTGCAGAGCTTCTGCATGGCAAAGGACATAGCTAGGAAGATCAATAGAAAGCCCACAGATTGGGAGAAGATCTTTCCTAGCCATACAACGGACAAGGGTCTCATATATAAAATATACTTGGAACTCAAAAAATTAAATCCCTCAACAACAAATCCTCAAAGAAACAACTGCTGGATAAATAAGTGGGCTAAAGACTTAAAGAGAGACTTCTCTGAGGAGGAAATAAGAATGGCCAATAGACACATGAAGAAATGCTCAACCTCTCTAGCCATAAAAGAAATGCAAAGGAAAACAACATTGAGATACCACCCCACCCCAGATAGAATGGCTATAATCAAGAACTCTGATAACAACAGATGCTGGAGGAGATATGACCAGAAGGGAACCCTACTGCATTGTTGGTGGGAGTGAAACTTGTTCAACCACTTTGGAAAGCAGTATGGAGGTTCCTCAAAAGACTCCACATAGAGCTCCCCTATGACCCAGCAATCCCACTTTTGGGCATTTACCAGAATGATCACAAACAAGATCATACTAAAGCTACCAGCACAACTATGTTTATTGCAGCATTATTCACCATAGCTAAGATATGGAACCAACCCAGATGCTCCTCAGTAGATGAATGGATCAAGAAAATGTGGTATATATACACAATGGAATTCTATGCCTCCATCAGAAAGAATGACATTGCCCCATTTGTTAGGAAATAGAAAGGCTTGGAAAAAATTATATTAAGTGAAGTAAGCCAGGCCCAAAGAAACATAGGTCCCATGGTTTCCCTTATTTGCAATAAGGAACAAGCAATTTGGGACAAGCAGAAGAGGTTAGATAAGATGATGTTAAGCGAAATGAACCCCAAGATAGGGACACAAGTGGTTTTTTCTTACTTGCTATTGTTTCTAACAAATTTATAAGGTACCACGTGATTTTATTTTGTTGCTTTGTATGTCCCTCCCCCACAGTATAACCCCTGTTTTCACTGTATTTGATGTTGGTATAATTTGGGGAGGGGAAAGGAAAAGACAAATTGTTTAAATAGGGATACAGATTGACCCTTGCAGCAATGAGATGTACAAGAATGTATGTATGTCAAAAAATGAACTTTACAATTTAGGTGGGGATGGGAAGGATGGAAGGATTGGGGGGGGTGTAGCTGAGGAGGTGGGAGGGAAGGGATGGTAGGGGAAAAGCAAAGGAGGAGGCAACAATGCTGGATAAGAGATGCACTCATTACCTTGCTCATGTAACTGAAACCCCTCTACAGTATTTTCACAATATAAAACAATTTAAAAAAAAGAATATTCCAGCTTTTGAGCCAATCACCAATTTTCCTAGCTACTTAGTAGGCTGAGATCTGGAGGATTTCAACTTAAGGCTAGTTCATTCAGAAAACCCTGTTAGAATGCACGATAGGAAATGTACTCATTACCTTACTCATGTAACTGTAGCCCCTCTATACAGTATTGTTACAACAAAAAATATATATTAAAACATCTGTTAGATTCTATCTCCAAATAACCATCCAAAAACCAGGATAAAGAGTGAGGGAAGGGGTGGCGTTGTCCAGAAAGAAATGTATTCTATACCTGACTTATATGACTGTAACCCCTGTGTACATCACCTTCATAATAACAATAAAAATTTTAAAGCCAGGTGAAGACATAGGTCAGGTGGTAGAATGCCCAGTTATGAGCAAGCAAGCCAACTGAGCACAAACCCCTGAGTTCAAATCCCAGTACTACAAAAAAATTACAAAGATCCAGCAAAACAAATTCTAGTTTCTGTGCATTAATTTCAACCCAATTTATACCATGACAGAATTGTAATTTTTCACATGTTCTATAATACATAAGGAACTAAAAAGAGTTAATTTATAGTGTATTTATGCCCCTTTAAAGAACTGATTATTTGAGCTGGAGGCATGATTTGGGAGATAGAATGCTTGCCTAGCAAGAACAAGACCCAGTACTTGGGAAAAAGGAAAACATGGAGACTGGATCTAGGTTCTAGTCCCATTTGTGAAATTAGCTCTCCTCTTTCTCTTCTTCCTCCTCCTCCTCCTCTTCCTCCTCCTCCTCCTCTTTCCCCTTCATCCCCTCCTCCTCCTCTCCTCCTCCTCCCCCTCCTCCTCCCCCTCCCCCTCCTCCTCCTCTTCCCCCTCCTCCTCCTCCCCCTCCTCCTCCTCCCCTCCTCCTCCTCCTCCTCCTCCTCCTCCTCCTCCGATTGTGCAGCACTCAAGTCGTTACCAACTTGCTCTGTATGCCTGTACACAAATGATCTCAGTTCTGAGAAGCCACCATTATGAGTCCCACACTGTCTTCTAGGAAGCTACTCTATGGCTGTTGTGTCATGAGCTGGGATTTGAAACCCAGGCAGTCTGACTTCAGAACTCACAGTGATGACCACTGTCCCTTAACACTGACTTTGTCATGTGGCTCACTTTTTTATTTCTTGTGCCAATACTGGGTCTTCAATTCAGGGCCTCATGCTCTTCTTTGCTTTTTAATCAAGGCTGATATTCTGCCACTTAAGCCACACCTCCATTTCTTGCTTTTTGCTAGTTAACTAGAGATAAGAATCACATAGACTTTGGTGCCCCAGCTGGCTTTGAACTATGATCCTCAGATCTAACCCAGCTAAGTAGGTTTACAGGTATGAGCCACTAGCATCTGGGTCCCTTTTTGCTTTTTAAAATGATTTGTGGTAATCTATAGGCATTATAAATAGCTTTGATTTATTTAAAGACAAAATTTTGATCAGAAATTCAGTCTTGAAGTATAATTTGTTTCTAGAAGAAAAGAGATTCATATTAAAATGTTTTGCTTTATTGAGCAGTTCTTGAGAACAAATGTGAAAGTACGAGGTCACCTACATTTTTATTCTATGTATAACTACTCAAAGCATCTTTTTTGCTTGCCTGACCTCATCATAGCTTTGAACAACTGGACAGATATTAAGTAGTTATAATAGTTTCCTAAATATTAATGATTAAACTAATGAAATTAGATTAAATTAATGGGTTCATGAATATTAATCTTCAAACTAAAGTCATTGCCTGAATGCTAATATCTAGTCTAACTTTCAATTGTTTTCCCCATGATAGTCATTCTTTTTGAGAATGGGATACATTTTTATGACATTTTGGATGATTCTGGAATCTGTCCTAGACATTGGAATTGTTGGATTATAGAGATTCTGGATTCTGTTAAGAGGCCGCTGATGAGTTCACAGCTGCAAACTGTTTCTTTTCTTTTCTTTTTTTTTATTGTGAAAATATTGTACAGAGGGGTTACAGTTACATGGGCAAGATAATGAGTACATTTCTTATCAAGCATTGCAGCCTCCTCCTTTGTTTCCCCTTCCCATCCCTTCCCATCCCTTTCCATCCTCCCCTCACCTCCCCACCCAACCCTCCTCCCCCCCACCAAAGTTGTAAAGTTCGTTTTTGACATAACGACTTGTACATCTCATTGTTGTAATAGGTCCACCTGTATCCCTATTTAAACAATTTGTTTTTTCCCTTCCTCTCCACAAATTATACCAACATCAAATACAGAGAAAGCAGTTATACCATGAGGGAGGGACAGACAAAGCAACAAAGAAATAATCTTATAAGTGTGTTAGAAACAATCGCATGAAAGAAAAAAACTTTTGAATACATATCTTAGGGTTTATTTCCCTAACATCAACTTATCTGACCTTTTCTGCTTGACTGAGACATATACTAGTCATTGCAAATAAGGGAAACCATGGGACCTATGTTTCTTTGGGCCTGGCTTACTTCACTTAATATAATTTTTCCAAGTCTTTCCATTTTGTGAACTATTTCTTGAGCTAACAGAAATCTGTTGGCTCTGTATCCTTGCATGGACCTCTTGTGTATCTGTAGGTGGGATTTGGGGATCAGCCAGAAATTTGGGCAGAGTTTTATCCACAAATTTGGGGCCTCCCCTCTGTGGACCTTACCTTTCTGAGGTTCCCCTTCATGTTCAAGCAGCTGAAGTGGCTGTTTCCTGGCTTCTGCTTCTTCAAGCCACTAAGATTATGCATTTCTATCAGAATTCTTGCTTTGCCCCTGTGGTAAAGACTGGGGCCTGTTCTCGGGCTAAAAGCCATTAATAAGACATACAATGGAAGAAACACAGCCTCTTCAACCACTGGTGCTGGGAAAACTGGGCGGCCACATGCAGAAAACTAAAAGTGGACCCCAGCCTATCACCATGCACCAACATCAACTCAAAATGGATTAAAGACCTTAACATTAAACCTGAATCTCTGAAACTACTGCAGGACAGAGTAGGAGAGACACTTGAACTAATAGGCACAGGAAGGAACTTCCTGAACAGAGTCCCAGGGTCACAACAAATTGGAGAGAAACTCGACAAATGGGACTACCTTAAAATAAAAAGCTTCTGCACAGATAAAGCTATCGCAACCAAGCTAGAAAGACAACCAACTAATTGGGAAAAAATATTTACCAGCAATATATCAGACAAGGGGTTAACATCCAGTATATACAGGGAACTCAAGAAACTAATCCCTCCCAAACCTAGCAAATCAATTACTAAATGGGCAAAGGAACTAAAGAGGGACTTCTCAGATGAAGAAATAAAAATGGCAAAGAAACACATGAGGAAATGTTCATCATCCCTGGTGGTGAAGGAAATGCAAATGAAGACAACCCTGAGATACCACCTTACCCCAGTCAGAATGTCCCACATCCACAAATCAGCCAACGACAAATGCTGGAGGGGATGTGGAGAAAGAGGAACCCTATCACACTGCTGGTGGGAATGTACACTTATACAACCACTTTGGAAAGCAGTCTGGAGGGTCCTTAGAAAGCTAAAGATTGACCTCCCTTATGACCCAGTCATACCACTTCTAGGCATCTACCCTGAACAACAGGAACCAATATACAAGGACACATGCACCTCCATGTTTATTGCAGCACTGTTCACAATAGCTAGGATATAGAAACAACCCAGATGCCCCACTACAGATGAATGAATCCAAAAATTGTGGTATCTATACACAATGTAATATTATGCAGCCATTAGAAAGGACAAAATAATGGCATTTGCAGGGAAATGGATGGAGCTAGAAGGAATCATGTTGAGCGAGGTTAAGCCAAGAGCGAAGAGACAAACGGTACATGGTCTCCCTGATAAGTGGATGTTAAATCCAAAATGTTAGGCGATACGACAAAATTAACAGGACTTAAGAAACAAAGAACACCCACTCATCTGGTCGAACCACTACTAAATAACCCCATGCTGCTGATCACATGTATGGTGTATATGTGTACACCGTTATATGTTATAGACTGTGATAGACAATTTGCTCAAGGAAAGTTAGAATGAGCTAGTGACTTTAAATGAGCATCATTATTCCACAATACTGTGAAATTTGGGAAATTATGTAATCACTTAATCACAATAATAATAAAAAAAACACCAGAAAACTAGAAGTGGTGCGATGGCTCAAGTGGTAGAGCATGAGCCTTGAGCTGAATTGTTCAGGGACAGCCACCAGGCCTAGAGCCCAAGCCCCACGACTGACAGAGAGAGAGAGAGAGAGAGAGAGAGAGAGAGAGAGAGAGAGAGAGAGAGAGAGAGAGAGAGAGAGAGAGAGAGATCTTTCATGCGATTGTTTCTAACATATTTATAAGATTATGTCTTTGTTGCCTTGTATGTCCCTTCCCCATGGTACAACCCCTGCTTTCACTATATATGATGTTGGTGTATGTGGAAGGGAAGGGAAAAAACAAATTGTTGAAACAGGGATACAGGAGGACCCATTACCACAATGAGATGTACAAGTCATTATGTCGAAAAACGAACTTTACAACTTTGGGGAGGGAGATACGAAGGGATGGGAAGGGGAAACAAAACAGGAGGCTACAATGCTTGATAAGAATGTACTCATTATCTTACCCATGTAATTGTAACCCCTCTGTACAGTATTTACACAATAAAAATATATTTTAAAAAATAAAAAGCCATTAATAATACAAAAATCACCCAGTGCAGGTCTTCTTCCAAGTGTGGCAAGGGTTGACCTCCCGCTGCTTTCTGCCTGTTATGCTCCTGCTCAGGGCTCTTGAAGTTTTTGTTGTTGGTCCAGAGTTCATAGTTGTAATCAGATAGGTAAGAGCTTCCTCTGCCATACCAGAAGAAGAACTGGAAGGGCAAACTTTACCATGTCCCTTTTGGCACTACTGGTGCCTCAAACTTCCCAGGAAGGCAGTCTACCACCTGAGCCATGCTCTCTGCCTGTACTCAGTTTTCAGGTAGGGTGTCATATTTCCATTGTACTTCCTCAGTAGCCAAGAAGACAGGCATATAACACCATGCCTCGCTTTCTTGTTGAGGAGTTTGGCAGGACCTTTTGTTCTAGTTGGCCTCAAGCTTCCATCTCCTCCATCCCTAATTCCTGAGCTGCTGAGATTTCAGGCATGATCCATGAGGCCCAGCCACTATCCTCATTTTAAAGATGAATGAATGAAAGCCATGCGATTGCATCTTTGAGCTTGCAAATGATGATGGAACACAAGTTTCTGGCCTGAAGCCTGGTCCTTACTCTTTTTCTCTATTGATGCCCATTCCTGGGGGATGGCTTAGCAGTTGTCCAAGGGAAATTTCTTCTCTTTCAATACTGGTGAGAATATACCTGAGGTGTTCCTGTCCATTTGGCCTCCTTGACAAACTGTTCATTCGCAGGAATTGTTCTCCATGGTGCTGAGGGCATAGTTTAGAATTGGCCAGACAGACCCAGGTTTAAGAATCATTAGCCCCATGATCATGAGTATTAACCCTTGTTAGAGTATTTCAGATGTTGCCAGAAAACCATGCAGACATCCAGGTGCAGAGAACAAAGAACGGTTTATTGCCGGGAAAGGGGCCGGCAAGACCACTAGTCACAAAGGAGAAGTGAGAAACAGCATCGGCTTTTGTCTGAGGTGACCTATATAACCTAGGAGGTTTAGGTGGGGCTAGAAGGGGCTAGGAGGCAGAGACCCTGGTGTGGACATGTGGTCCAGGGGCTTCATCATGGCGGACTAGGATTTATGGCTGCTGCTCAAATAGTAGATAAGAGGCCCTGCAGCTGCCCAGACCTGAAGGTCACTCTAAGGGGCTCTTGTTGCCTTATATGGTGGTAGCTGCCCCAGAAAAGCGCCATCCCAAGGTAAAGGGGGTTGGAGGCCGATTATTTACTGCCTTTACTAAATGGGCCTAGTGTTATCTAAGAAAAGCGCATGCTAAGCTGTGGAGAGGGGAAGGAGGGTGCTAAGCTATGGGAAGGGAGCTCATTGGGCCAACAGCCCTTCTGGGCAGAAGCTTGGTAGGTCATTTTGGGGAGTGAATTAAGGTGACTTATCTGGAAGGAACCTTCAGGAAAGAGTTATATCCTTGGGATGTATTACTTGATCATTTGTCCTGTTGTTCTGTGCTCTTGGCTATATATCCAGTTAGTGCTTCACTTTGAGTGAGCAGTGTCAGCAGGACCACAACACACTCCTGGAAGCCTTGTAGGGGCCTCAGACCTGGGAAGTCTGTCCTCAGTGCTGGACTTCTTTCCTCCTTCCTTTCCTCCATGCAGCCTGTCCAGCTCTCTGCTATGACATCTTGGAATTGTGTCCCTTTCCAGGGTTTGTGTGTGTATGTGTGTGTGTATGCACACAGATACTGTGGCTTGAACTCAGGGCCTTACAGTTTCTCATCTTTTTCACTCAGGGTAGGTGCTCTACCACTTGAGCCATACCTCCACTTTTGGCTTTTTTTTTTTTAAGTTTCAGACATGCAGCTTTAATTCACTAAATAATTCTGAAATTTCATCATCTGGAAAGAATATCAATGGAGACAAAGATACACTTTTTTTTTTTTTTGGTTGTTGGTCATGGGGCTTGAACTCTGGGCCTGGGCACTGTCCCTTAGCTTTTCAGCTCAAATGCAAGAGCTCTACCACAGTGCCACTTCTGGTTTTCTGGTGGTCAATTGGAGATAAAAGTCTTAAGCCTGGTACCGGTGGCTCACGCCTGTAATCCTAGCTATTCAGGAGGCTGAAATCTGAGGATTGTGGTTCAAAGCCAGCCTGGGCAGGAAAGTCCACGAGACTCTTTTTTTTTTAATTTAATTTTATTTGTGAACATACTGTACAGAGGGGTTACAATTACATGGGCAGGATAATGTGTACATTTCTTACCAAGCATTGCAGCCTCCTCCTTTGGTTTACCCTTCACATCCCTTCCCAGCCTCCCACCTACCCCCCAATCCCAATCCTTCTCCTTCCCCCCCTTTCCCCCCCTTCCCCCGCACCGACGTTGTAAAGCTCGTTTTGGACATGACAACTTGTACTTCTCATTGTTGCAACAGGTCCACCTGTATCCTTAAACAACTGGTTTTTCCCCATCTCCTCCACAAGTTATACTGACATCAAATATAGTGAAAGCAGGGGTTATACTGTGGGGGAGGGACATACAAAGCAACAAAGAGATAATCTTATAAATGCATTAGAAACACATGCATGAAAGAAAAAAACATTAAAATACATATCCATGAGACTCTTATCTCCAATAAACCACTCAGAAAACCAGAAGTGGTGCAGTGGCTCAAGTGGTAGAGTGCTAGCCTTGAGCTGAAGAGCTGAGGGACAGCGTTCAAGCTCAGACTGCAAGCCCTATGACCGACCCCCCACTCCAAAAAAAAAAAAAAAAAAAAGAGTCTCATGGACTTTCCTGCCCAGGATTGCTATGAACCATGATCTTCAAATCTCAGCCTTTTGAATAGCTAGGATTCAAGGCGTGAGCCACTGGTGCCTGGCCAAAGATACATTTTTAAACTGAAGTTTTCATTATTACTGTTCATTATTACATTTCATTATTACTATTCATGGCCAGTCTGTTCATCTGAATTTTCTTCCTTTCTCTCTCTCTCAATCTTAAATAACTTTTTTTGTGATTTTTCTTTTAAAGTAGTTGAAATTGAAATCCAAAGGGATTTCAATTCATTAAGTCAGATTATGGATATAATGCATCTTGATCAGTGTGATCCTTTCCATTGTTTTCTCCCAAGTCTCCCAAGTCCCATCCATACAATAGGTGGTTCAGGTTTATATAATGTACCTTAAATATAATGACAGTATTCATCCATTCTTCCTCTCTCCATTCATCTGCTCTCAGCAAAATATGTTTTAGCTTCCTGGTATTTAGTTTGTCAAATTGTTCATTAGGACTTTAGAGGAGTTAAACCATTGGATTCCTCCCTTGAGTATACTGTCCTTGTGGCACTTTATGTTTGTATGCCTTTAACTCTATGTATGTTTTCACATATGTTTGTATGCAGATCTCATTTCCATGTATGAGAGAAAACATAAAGTGATTCATCTATCTGGCTAACAGCTTACCATAATTGTTGCTAGTTCCATCCATTTCTTTGCAAATGACATCTTCTTCTGGTTTTTGCTGGTTAATTATAGATAAGAGTCTCACAAACTTTTCTGATGGGGCTGGCTTGGAACTATAATCTTCAGATCTCAGCCTCCTGAATAGCTAGGATTACAGGTGTCCACCACCAGTGCCTGGTCCTCTCTAGTTCTTTATGTCCTATATCAACCTGATTGAAAGTTCTATACCTGCTTTTGCAGTACTGCGTGCTGCTGGCTTGTTTGCTCTAGCCCAGTGGCCAGTGCTCAGATCATTCCTGCTAGGAAGCATGGCAGTCCCTACCCAACCCTGGCTGCTGTTGGCAGCTGCTGGCACTGTGGATCACTTAATACTAGTAAAGATGCTGGTGTGGAGAACGAGATAATAACTGTGTTATTAACAGAAATTGTATTGTGATGGCAGCTCAGTTTACCATGAAGTACTTAATAATAATAATCCTATTGAAGAATACTTAACACAACAATAGCAGTACCAGCAGCAGCCAACTCCTACCACTTGCTATTTGCTGGGTCTTGTTTGAAATCTTTTATCTATGTGAACCGTGTGTGTGTGTGTGTGTGTGTGTGTGTGTGTGCACACGCGCGTGCGTGCGCGTGCAGCAGTGGGGCTTGAACTCAGGGAGTGTGTACTGTCCCTTAGTGTTTTTGCTCAAGGATGGTATTCTATTCCTTGAGCTATGTCTCTACTTCCTGATTTTTTGGTAGTTAGGGATAAAAGTCTCATGGACTTTTTTTTTTTTGACTTGATTTATTTTTTTAAATTTAATTTTATTTTATTTGTGAACATACTGTACAGAGGAGTTACAATTACATGGGCAGGATAATGCGTACATTTCTTACCAAGCATTGCAGCCTCCTCCTTTGGTTTACCCTTCACATCCCTTCCCAGCCTCCCCCCTCCCCCCCAATCCCAATCCTTCTCCTTCCCCCCCTTCCCCTCCCCCCCCCCACCGACGTTGTAAAGCTCTTTTTTGGACATGACAACTTGTACTTCTCATTGTTGCAACAGGTCCACCTGTATCCTTAAACAACTGGTTTTTCCCCATCTCCTCCACAAGTTATACTGACATCAAATATAGTGAAAGCAGGGGTTATACTGTGGGGGAGGGACATACAAAGCAACAAAGAGATAATCTTATAAATGCGTTAGAAACACATGCATGAAAGAAAAAAACATTAAAATACATATCTAAGGGTTCATTTTCCTGACATCACATTATCTGACCTTTTCTGCTTGACTCATACATATACTAGATATTGCAAATAAGGGAAACCATGGGACCTATGTTTCTTTGGGCCTGGCTTACTTCACTTAATATAATTTTTTCCAAGTTTTTCCATTTCCTAACAAATGGGGCAATGTCATTCTTTCTGATGGAGGCATATCATGGACTTTTCTTGATCCTCAAATCATAGCCTCCCAAGTACCTAGGATTACAGGCTTGAGATAGTTCCAGTTCCCAGCCCTCATTTCGTCTCCAGAGCTCTGGACTGAGGATGTACCATGATTACACTCATTTTACAGATGAGAAAGCTGTTAGCCAGGGTTGGGACAGGCCTCAGAAGCTGGGCCTTTGTTAGACAGTTAGATCTATTTCTTCATAACCAGGTGGATATCTGTGGGGTGGGCACACAATTGTTCTTCTACTTATTTGGGCAGGACTTAAGAATTGCTAGTGGCCTGTTGCTAGAGACTGCTGTACCTCAGTAGCCTGATGTCAGATGTGGTTGAGGTGGGCCAAGGGCTGGGGAGTCACCAGCCTGGTGCCAGGGTAGAAATGGCCATGTGAGTACCTGCCCTGTGGGGTAGCTTTGGGAAGAGGAAGTATTTATTCCTACCCTTTCTGATTGCCTCTAATTATATGGCATTATTTTTGTCTCACTTATAAAGATTTAATTGCACTGTTGTTCCAGGCCATCAGGGCCTCTTACCAAGTCATCTTTCACCATTGGTGATAATTGGCTCAGCTTGCATTGGCTTCAGTTAGTCACAGTTCCTTACCACGTTCAATCTAAGGTCTGATTTGAGCTTTATCTTTTTACTGTGTGAAGTTGCTTTTTATTTTGTTTCATGCATATGCCGGGTTGTCTAAGCCACTTCCCTATCCCATCACACTGTCTGGGTTGACATGTACATTAATCTCCTAAAGGTAGTCAAGATAGGGTAAAAAAAGCATTCCATCACAAAGTGCTCAGTGTCTTGGAAGAGGGAACCCAAGGGAGCCCTTGGGCTCCACTCATTCTGCTCGCTCCAGCAGGACCCGATGCCCGTTATAGGGAGGGGAAACATCCCACATTCCTGAGTGGTAGGCAGTCTCAAAGGGAACCCTCCTTATTTATGAGAAACTCGAGACACAACCCAGTCCTTCAAATATTAATGGCAGTAGCTACTTAGGAGGCTGAGATCTAAGGATCATGGTTCAGAGCCAGCCTAGGCAGGAAAGTCCGTGAAACTCTTACCTCCAAGTAAGCGCCAAAAATCAGAAGTGGAGCTGTGGCTCAAGTGATAGAGTGTCAGTCTTGAGTGGAAAAAGCTAAGTAAGATTGCCAAGGCCCCAAATTCAAATACTGTCATAAAAAATGGCAGCAAAGATTTAGAAAATCCTAAAGTTACGTTTCCAAATAAAAAAGATAAAGGGTTTGTCGCCTAAAAGAGAACAAGGAATGAACCACATAAATTAAGGCAACAGAACTTCTAGGATATGAGCAGTGTGCTGGGCCTCTCTAGCTGTGGACTATGAATTCAGCTTACTCCACTGCTATGCTGAAGGCTACTGCTCACTCGGCAGCCATGCTGTGTTTTGAATCAGCATTTCCTACATGCTCTGGTCTTGCTGTCTGGCAAACTTGATTTAGGAAGAACAGATGACAGTAATGAATGGGAAAAGTCTACTGAGGAATTAATTGGGTGTTAAGTGTGAGCCACCTTGCTTCTCCACGCCTCTAAATTGTGATCTATACTGGGTGTCATTGAGATTGCCACATGCTAGGGACAAGGAATAGTGTGCCTTAGCAGCTTCTGGCCTTGGTGGCTCTGCTCCCTGCCCAGTCCTCCATTTATTTCTTCTTCCTTTCTTTTCTTCCTTGTGCTTGACTTGGATTCCCCTTATTTTGACCTGCATGAAACTTTGTGTGTGTGTGTGTGTGTGTGTGTGTGTGTGTGTGTGTGTGTGTGTGTGTGTGTGTGTGTTTGTGTTGAGGCTTGAATGCAGGGCCTGGACACTGTCCCTTAGCTTTTGTGTCCAGGGCTGGCACTCTACGGCTTGAGCCATGGCTCTGCTTCTGGCTTTTTGGTGGTTAATTGGAGAGAAGAGTTTTAAAGACTTTTCTACCTGGGCTGGCTTTGAACCTCAGTGCTTAGATCTCAGCCTCCTGAGTGGTTAGGGTTACAGGTGTGAGCCACCAGCATCTGACTGTTGTCTGAAGCTTTTGATGTGCATTCACCACTGGTATCTTTAGAATCTCCAGTTTCCCTTCCAGGGCACTGTGCCCTGTGTCTCCTGTTGACTTTGTTTCTTAGTGTTTTTCCTGTGCTCCCTTAGTTCTGGGTATTGACAGAGGCTCAAGACCCTATCTCCTCTTACAGAACTGCTCACACTGGTGTGAGTGAATCAGGAAGAAGGAGGAATGGGAGGGGTGGCGGCTGGGAGGTCAGACTTTTAATAGGGGGCACTTCAGGTGTACAGGCAGGGTCTGGAGGAAGTATGGCTTTACCCAGAGGGGCTTTGAACTTGCCAGCAGCTGTCTAGACAGAGGGACAACTGTGTTGGGGATGGCTGGGTTTTTGAGCTGCATGACCTCTCCATGGAGAGATGCTGCTGCTGACCTCTTGGTCTTTGTCCCCTTAAATGGACAAATCAGGGTTTTGTCCTTAATTCCTCTTGTGAATACTCTGTCCATTGGCTCTTCTTTCCACCCTCTTTTGGTTCCCTCCTCATTTTCACCCTTCCTCTGTCTTCTTGCTTCAACCATTAGCTTCAGGAGTGGACAGTGGTAAGACATCATATCCTATCTGAAACTCTCACCCATCTTTTTTTGTGGCTGTCACACTAAGTGCTGTTTGCAACACATTCTGTCCATGCCAGCAAGGTAAGAACTGATCCTAACTACTTAGGAGGCTGAGATCTGAAGATCATGGTTTGAAGCCAGCTTTGTGTTGGAAAGTCCATGAGACTCTTCAAAAAGCTTCAAGTGGAGCTAGGTTTCAGGTGCTAGAGTACCAACCTTGATGACAAAGCTAAGGGACCAAGCCCAGTCCCTGGGTTCAAGCCCCAGTAAATAAATAAAATAAAACATTTTAAAGTAAAAACTGACCTTTGGGTCTGTCACTGTTTCCTGCTCATTTGGCCTTCACCACTAATCCCCAATAATAAGCTCCTTAAGTCAGCAGCCTACCTGCCTCTGTGTGAGTGTGTGTGTGTGTGTGTGTGTGTGTGTGTGTGTGTGTGTGTGAGTGTGTGTATGTGTGTGTGTGTATGTGTATATCATCTTAGGACCATTGTGTCCTGACTTGATTGGAGACTCAATGTCTAGAAGTACTAAATATGTATAGTTTCAGTTATCTTTTGCTATGTCACAAAATACCCAGAAGTTAGTAGCTTGAAATATGATTGACCTGTCATAATCCTGTTGGGGTGGCTGGGCTCAGCAGGGCAGTTCTTCTGGTGTGTTATGTCAGCCAGGGCCACTCATGGGACTGCTGGGAGCCGGGATAGAAGACTGTGATGGCTCTTGTGCATGTCTGACTCTTGATGCTGAGTGTGATGGAACATCTCGGCTGTCCTCCAAGAGGTCGTTTCCTGTCCATTTGTCTAACACCCTGCCTGAACTGGATCCCACAAGCTAAAAGTGAAAGGCCTTGCTTGTAGAACCTAGGCCTGGGCATAGGATCACCTTGCCCACATTGTATGGGTCAGGGAAGGCCACAGGGCCCACCCAGATTCAGTGCTATAAGAAATGGGCCCACCCCCTGACAGAAGGGGACACAAAGTTGGTGGCTGCCAACTTTGGAGACAGATGCATTAACAGTGCTAGTGGTTGTAGCAATAATAGCGCTGCTTTTCATTCACTCACTGGGGGTTTGTTGAAGGCTTACTGAGTCCCAGGAGGGCTAGTGCAAAGGATGACAAGGCCCTTTTCTCAGCTGGCTTCCAGAAAAACAAATGTGCTAGCAATCAGTTACCTTCGGTGGCCACCAAGCCCCTTTCCCTAACCAAGTCCTTCTTCCCCAACGTGGCATTTCTCTGCTGACTAGCAAGGGTTAACTTTGTTTTTTTTAGCTGATCATCATTTTTGTTTTGGAAAGTAAATAGCTGTTTTAGTCCTTTCATTTCTTCTTCCTGTTGGGTTGTGTGCATTTTGCCTACAGGTTTTTAGAGTACTTTTTACATGTGGAAGATTTTTAAACTAATTGCTTTCATAACCTTTGTTTAATATTTAAGATGCTCTTTAAAGCATTATTAGACTTTATGTATTTCTTTTGCCTTAATTCCTCAATTTCATCATTAGTTTCTTGGACTCAGGGGCCCATTTTTGAAAAGCTTTCTTATTAGCATATATTAATTGTAAAGAATGGGTTATATTTTGACATTTGCATACATGTAACTAATGTACTTGGATCATTTAGCCATCCCCCAGCTCCTCTCTTTTGTTTTCCTTCTCCCCTCCTGCTGGTCCCATTTCTCTTCCCCACTAGTCCCTCTCCTAGTTTCATGTCTTTAAGGGAAAAAAAATCAAGATTCTACATATGAGAAAAACGTGATATTTGCCTTTTGATTGTTTGTTGATGGTACTGGGGTTTGAACTGAGGACTTTTGGTTTGCTAAGCATTTTCTTAGTCCCCTCTTTTTTTTTCTTTGCTTTTAGGTTTTTGCTTTTGTTTTTGTTTTTAATAGAGTCTTGTGTTTTTGCCTGGGCTAATGTGAACTGTGGTTTTCATATTTATGCTTCTCACATAGTTGGTAACAGGCATGCGCCACCATGCCCAGCTTTATTTATTAGATTGAGATGAGCGGTTACTAACTCTCCATCTGGGCCAACCTTGAACCTCAGTCCTCTTCATCTCAGTCTCCCAAGTAGCTGGGACTATAGGTGTGAGTTACCATGCCTGCCTTATCGATAGGTCTTTCTGACTTTGGCTTATTTTGCTTGCCATGGTGATCTCTGTTTTCACCTATTTTCCTGTGAGCAGCATACTTTCATTTTTCTTGTGGCTGAATACTACTTCATTGCATATAAGTACAACATTTCTAATATGCATGTATGTATTGATAGACTCCAAGGCCAATCCCATGCCTTGGCTACCATGAAACAGCTGCTATTAATATGGGTATGCAGGAAGCCGATGTGATTTCTTAGGCTGTAGACCAGGAATGGGGGGAAAGGGCAATGGAATCTTGGTATAGTTTTGATTTACATGTCCATATGGCTGAAGATGTTGAGCTTTATTTCATCTATTTTTATGGCTGTTCTTCCCTTGAGATCTATCTATTCAGTTTGCAGTTTGCCCTTTTTATTTATTGAATTACTAATTATTTTTTTGTGTATGATGGTCCTGAGGCTTGAATTGAGGACCTGGGTGCTATCCCTGAGATTTTTTTTTCTCAAGGCTAGTGCAACCACTTGAACTATAGCTCCACTTCAGGCTTTTTGGTGGTTAATTGGAAACAAGAGTCTCACAGACTTTTCCTGCTGGGGCTGGCTTTGAACTGTGATCCTCAGATCTCAGCCTCCTAAGTAGCTAGCATTACAGGCAAGAGTCACCACACCTGGCCAGAATACCCTCCCTTTTTAAAAGTAAAATTCTGAAATATGGAACTTTGTTCCTCGGTGAGTTGGGATCATGTTCTTTACTATAAGAACAGGCTATCCAGGGCAGACAGTGCCTGGAGAGTGAGTGTGATGAGACATACAGGATTGTGGAACCCTGTGCTGGCTGCATTTAGGAGTTAGGCTGCTGAGAAGCCATTGAAAAGTTTAGAGCATGGGGCTGAGCATGGTGGCACAAGCCTCTGATCCTAACTGCTCCAGAGCATCATTGTTCTAGGCCAGCAAGTATAAAAAAAGACTCTTATCTAAAATGCAAACTGAAAGCAAAAGGACTCTTGTCACTGTTTTTGATTTTGGTACCTTGGGTTTTGTATATATGTTTATCTGATTTAGGGAAGGCAACAGGGAATGAGACAGAGGACAAAGGGTGAACCAATGCAATAGTGATATTTACAAGACACTATGTTAGAATTGAATTTTGGGAGGAGCTAAAGTAGGTAAAAACAAGGGAGGGATAACAAGGGGGTAACAGTGTTTGACAAGAAATGTACTCATTACCTTGGTTATATAACTAACCCCTTTGACATCACCCTTAACAATAAAATGAAATACATTTTTGTTTAAAAAAAAAAAGGAAAAGGACTGGGATGTAGCTCAGGTAGTAGAGTACTTGTTTAACAAGTGTGAGGCTCTGAATTTAATTCTCAATACTGAAAATATAAAATTCAGAGCCTGAACTGTGATGACCATTTAATGGCTCACTCATAGAAATGTGAGCAGAGTATGCTTTTGCTTTCTCCTTTCTGTCTTCAGAGAAATTAAGCATTGTGGAGAACACTTATGGAATTGTGTGGTGAGGACTTGAAAGCCTTTCCTTCCCCCGTTCCTATAGTAAGTTCCCCACCCCCTTTTTGTTAATACTGGGGTTTAAACTCAGGTCTTTGCAAGGCTAGATAGTGTTTCACCACTTGAACCATGGTCCCATCCCTTTTTACTTTAGGTTATTTTTCGAGTAGAATCACATTGTCCTAGGCCTCCTGTATAGCAGAGATCACACATGGTGTCCCACCATGCCTAGCTTGTTTGTTGAAATGGGTCTCATAAAGTTTTTGCTGAGGGCTGTCCTTCACTGGTATCCCTCTTGACCTCTGCCCCTGTCTTCCCCCAGCCAGTAGCTGGGTTTATAAAATGAGCCTCCTTAGCCAATAAGTGTTTCTTTCTTTCTTTTTTTTTTTTTTTTGGTCGGTCGTGGGGCTTGAACTCTGGGCCTGGGTGCTGTCCCTCAGCTCTTCAGCTCAAGGCGAGCGCACTACCACTTGAGCTACAGCACCACTTCCAAGTGTTTCTTTCTTAAAGGCAGAATTCCTTTATTTTATAAATTAGTTTCCTTTCTCTCATGCCTTGCTTGAACCCTCAATCATCCATGGGAAGATTGGGCCACAGAGCTGGCTGGAGGCAGATATGTCCTGTTCAGCCTTCGGCATAAGACAGAAAGAAAAGACAAAGACCGGCTGCCCCTGGCAGGTCTGTGCTGTGTGTGTGTGTGTGTGTGTGTGTGTGTGTGTGTGTGTGTGTGTGTGTGTGTGTGTGTGTGTGTGTGTGTGTGTGTGTGTGTGTGTGTGCGCGTGTGCGTGTGCGTGCACAAATGTGCATGTGTGATGATTTCAGTGATTCTGTAATTTTTTTGCATCCATAATTGACATGGGGTGCTAAATTGCCCCACTTGTCAGACAGTAGAATTTTATTCCAAGAAGCAAATTACTAAGTACTTGTATTTAAGCAGAAGAGGGGGATGGAGGATGAAACAATTGGCCTTTCTTTTTTTCAAGCCACTGTTAAGTTTGAATGGTTTCAGGTTTTTACAGATTGTTTTTGTTTAATCAGGCAGGCTGTGTGTATGTGTTGGGGGGGGGTGTATGTGTGTGTGTGTACAAGCATGAGTATGCCTGTGTGTGTACATATGCATTCATATATGTGTGCATGTGTGTGCGTTAGCTGCCAATCTCTGTTGGGGGGTGGTCCTCCATCCAGGAGAAAGCTCTTAGCAATCAAATAGATAAAAACCAACATATTCTTCAAGATTCTCTTCCTTGTCCTCTCTTCTCTGTTCATTGTCTGAACCTCAGTAGCCAAACTCTAAGAAGTACGAAGATCTTACACCTCAAAGTGATTTCCTTGAATAGTTGTCTTCTGCTATTTGTTTTAGCCAATTTCCAGGGTGACCATTGAAATTCCCCAAGTATTCCAGAAACAGAAGAGCCTTTATTGTGCCCTGAGACTTCTTCCCCTTTCTTCTTGGACCTGCCTGCTTCAGACTCACTCCTCACTCCCTGTTGTGTTCATCTTTAAAAAATGGTCCTAATAAATCATTGTGATAAGAGGAAAATTAAGAGTGGGGGAGGTGGGTGGACTAAGATTGAGGGGAAGCCATGTGTGATGGCACAGACCTATAATCTCTCTGTTGGAGAGATAGAGGCGGGGCATTTGGACTTCGATGCCAGTGAGGACTAAAGCGTGAGACCCTGTATCTAAAAAGGAAGCAGAGATGAAGGGGCAACTGGGTACAGTTGCCTTGCAGATCACCTAATGGGACTTAGGGTCAGCTTCTAGGTATAAAATGGGCTAGTTGGCATTTTTTTTCATAAAGAAAAAGGTAGTAAAAATGTTGGAATTGGTGAGTAATTTCTCTGTCACAATTGCTCAACTCTGGAAAAATTTTATAAATGCAAAAGCAGCCATAGCTGCAACATGTAAATGAAATGCCAAAACAGCCATAACAATGTGTACATGAACAGACATGGGTGCATTCCAATAAAACTTTATTTACAAAACTCATAGTAGGTTGGACTGGTTGGCTCACTGTACTTTGCTTACCCCTGGTCCACATAATCAGTGTATAAAAAAACGCTGTCCTTTTTCTCCTGCAACTTTAAAAGGGGGATATCAAGTGTTAATAGTGAAGGTACTTTGAAAAATAATTTTTTCCTTCTTGTTAGGACTGGATAGTTTAAAGCAAACTCCCCCCCCCCAAAAAATAGCAAGAAAATCCATATTAAATACATAAAAAATGATGAAAGGCATCTATGGTTGAACAAGAGCAATTCCTTTCCCTTTGGCCATTGTCACCAGTCAGCACAGACATGGTAGAATAAAGTAGCAGAGACATCTTACAGTTCTGCAGATCACAATGGCAGAACCACATGGAGTCTGAGACTCAGGGGAAGAATTCACTCTTCGCTTCTGCTGGCCACTGGCACTGACAGCACTCCTGGGCTTGTGGCTGCATCCCTGTGCCCTGTTATTGCATGGCCTTCTGCCTAGGCATCTGTGTTCTTGCTACTGTTCTGTCTCTAAACAAACTCAGCTTGGCTGTTAGAAGTGTCTGTGTGATTACATTTAGATACCCCCTTCCACAGTAATTTTAAGAAAATCACCTCTTTCCTAGACTTTAATCACATCTTTTGTGGGATATGGTGACACTCACAGGGTAAGAGGATCCGGATGTGAGCATTTCCTTTTGGGAAGCCCATTAGAGAGAATGTGGCTATAATAAGTAAAAGTGCTATGATAGCAGCAGTGCTGAGCACAGTAAATGGGGTGCTGAGATTAAGTATAGGCATGCATTTTCTCATTGATTCTTTATCTCTAGCACTGGACACATGAGGGCTCTTGGGGACCATGCAGAAGTCATGCAGCCAGCTGAGCTAGTACTCAATCTAGGATTTGAACCCAAGCATTTAGGTTTGGGGCTCTTTCCTTTAATGGCCCTGTGTGGGTAGGCAGGCACACTGCTTCTAATGACAGGCCTGGGTCAGCTTGCTGCTTTGTCTTTTACTAAAGAGCTGTTCAAACCCCATTGAACTTAATAGGGTCTTTGACTGGAAAGAGTTTCAGCAAATATCAGCTTCTAAATATTAAAGGGTTAGTGTTAGCTTGATGAGCTCTTTTTTTGCAGCCTTAGTTTGAGGAGCTGAGCACTGAAAACAATAGAATATCAGTGGGTCACTCAGTACTCTGTAGTTCGAAAATTTTATGGCCTATGAGTTTTTGTCAGATCTAAAACACAAAACTTTCTAAACCTGGATTCTTGAAGAGTTGAATCAATTCTACTCTGCCAGATAATGGAGAGAATTTGCTTACTCCGCTTCCAGACGAAGCTGTTGTTGAGTTTGCTGCTGGACACTTTGATATTTGCTGATGGTCGCAGTGTTCTGCAAGGAAAAATGACTTCTAGACGTCCAGGCCAAATCTATACTGTCTGAATGAATTGAGGTAATTACTCAGATTATTTAGACCCTGCCTGCCAGATAATTGAGGGAAATGGGGTTATTAATTTGAAGTAGCTAGGTAATTTGGTCTACCTCCCTTTGCTAATGTAAACATGGTCACATTGTGTAATTGTATAATTGGCTCAAAGAGCTGTATTCTTTCTCTTGAAGCATCTGCCATTGTCAAGGCCTTGCCCGCTGGGTGAGAGTTGATTATTATAGACAAACCCTAGGTGCTTAGCTCAGCTTTCCTGGTGGTGGTGTTGTGTGTGTGTGTGTGTTACATCTTACACACATATACATATATATGTGTATATTGTGTACTTATATATATATATATATATACATATTTCAGTATATGTATAGATGTATGTTTTAAATTAAAAATGGAAATACAGGAAACATTTCATTTGAATATTGTTGAGAGTTCATGTGAGAGTTTTATAGGAATATGTGTGGCCGACAAACTACCTTAGAGTCTAGAGGAGGAGATTGGTTCTTTTGTAAGAGGTTTTTTGTTCACTGAGTGCGGCTCTGATGTCTATATGTGAATCGCCCAGGAGACTCATTACAGCAGAGATTATTTGTAGTCAAAGATGGTGAAAGGAAAAAGAAGTGCAGTTCATTAGCATCTATGTAAATTGTTGTTTAATGGGGCTTGCATTGTGGCGGTGCTGTGGGCTTACATGCATAGAACGCAGCCCTTCCCCTTCCAGGCCCTGGAAGTGGTTGTCACTGCAACCAGGGTGTCTGTGGCCTCTCATGTCATGCTCCAAATGGCTCAAGAGTGTGTTCTAAGCCTCCTTCCTTACTGGAGCTCAGCCACTTTGTCTGTTTGTCTGCCATTTGTTCAAGAAGTCTGAGCAGGGCTGGGGTTGGGAATGGGGGTGGGGGCAACAGGGCCCACATCACAGCTCTGGTGGCCACATGTCTCAGATTCTCTGGAACCACATGGATCTAACATTTGTGTGTACATGTCTACCTGTCCTCGGGCTTGAACTCAGGGCCTGGGTGGTATCCTTTAACATTTTCTGCTCAAGACCCATGTTTTATCACTTGAGCTATCCAGTTCCACTTCTGGCTTTTTAGTGGTTAATTAGGTAAGAGTTTCTTGGACTTTCCAACCTGGGCTGGCTTCAAACCTTGATCCTCAGATCTCAGACTCCTGAGTAGTTAAGATGACAAGCATGAGCCACCAGGACTTGGCTTAACATCTTCTTTATAGTTTTAGACCTTCAATCCTGAATTTTAGTTTGGAAAATTAGGCCCAAGAGACATTTGCTCACCTGTCCCTTACAGCTGCTTACATTGTATTTCTATCCTAGCCATAAAAGGGAGAAAACTGGGAACATACTTAAAAAAAATTCCCCAGGCAAGTTGTGATTGAGTGAGGTTTAGGTGCTGGATAGTGGGGTAGGTTGCCATCATTGATCTGATTATTCTACTTCCCATTTCACTTTGCTTGTGAACATGTGGTCCAGAGAGGATGAGACTGTTCAGATAAAACCAGGCTCAGCAAATTCACATGAAATGTGTACTCCAATGTCCTGGAGACTTGCTGGACTGTGGGTTTATTTATGAGCCTCTTGGGCCTACGGGGAAGGAAAGGAGAGAGGAAAGGAAGAATTTGCTCCTAAAATGAAATCCAACTTTACTTACTATGAAATCTCCCCATTGGCAACCCCTCCTGCCAGCCCCCAATAAATGTACAAATAAAAAATAACACAGCAAATAAAAATCACACTGGAAATGAAACAGTAAGATGATTCTGGGACTTTTGCAGGGCTGGAATTATCCACAGAATTTATTCTTTCTGCTATGTTTATTTTACATACTACATCCTGGTCAGATTTGATAGAATATTCACATGTCATTTCTGGATCTTCTCTAAAACTCATAGAAATTCAGAACAAAGCCATGTCCATACAAAGTATGGAAATAAGTCAATCACTTGGAAAATTTATGCTAGTCATTTGAGAAAAGAATTCTGGTTTTTCTTCTTTAGTTTAGTCAAATAACTACAGGTTATAGTAAACAAAAAAATATCTATAAGCCTATTTTATTTTCAGTTCCAGTTTCAGTCCTGGGACTTGAACTCAGAGTCTGGGTGCTGTCTGTCTCTTACATTTTTTTGCTCGAGGTAGATGCTCTGCCCCTTGAGCCACAGCTCTACTTCTGGCAGTATTTTTTGGGTGGTTAATTTGAGATAACATCCTCACTGACTTTTCCTAACCAAGCTTCAAACCTGGATCCTCATATCTCAGCCTCCTGAGTCACCACCATTATAAGTGGATTCATCAGTGCCCAGCTACTAGGTCCTTTTAAATTGCATTGTAGAGTTTAGGTTTTTTCCTCTATCATTTCAACAAATAATGGCCAGTTATCCTTTTAAAGGATTTATTTTTCATCTTTTGATTATGTATGATGATACTGACTAGTTCATTACAGGTGCAAATGATGACTAGGCAAATGAATCTGAGCATAGATTAGAACTTACAAAAGTAAATACAGTGGGCTGGGCAGTGGTGGCTCATACCTGTAATCCTAGCTGCTCAAGAGGCGAACACCTGAAGATTTTGGTTCAGAGCAACACTCCCACCACCCCCAAGAAAGGCAGTAATGCCTCTGGGACTCTTATCCTGCAGTTAACCACCAAGTAAAAGTGGAAGTGGAGGTATGGCTCAAGTAGTAGAGTACCAGACTTGAGTTGAAAAAGGCAAGTGAAAGCCTGAGACCCTGAGTTCAAGCCCTAGACCCAGCAATAGAAGGAAAAGAGGGAGAGAAGGAGAGAGGAAAAGAAAGGAAGAAAGGAAGAAAGAAATTAAAGTAAGTTGCCTTTTGTTGTTGCTTGAAACAGGGATCTCTGTGTACTCAGGCTGACCTTGAACTTGAGATTCTCATGCCTCCACCTTCAGAGTAACTGGGATTGTAGGTGTGTACCTCCACATCTGGCTTTAAAGTAGATTTCAAGTATAGAATTGAGTTTGATTTAAATTGTTCATCTTTTGCTATATAAGAAAATGAAAAGGTCCTTTCCTAGGGCAAAGGGCGCTTGGTGTAAGAGTTCAGATATCCTGAAGTACTTTCTGGGCTTAGCTTACTCCTTTCTGGTTCTGTTTGGACTAATTCCATTCAGAAAGCACATTGGTTTGGAACTAGAGCTAAGTATCTGGTTTTCAGTTACTCTTCTGATAATCATACTTCTAGTTTGCTGGAAACAGATGAACAATCTTACATGAGTGTATAAAACACAACTAGTTGTGGTCTGAGGGACTCTCCAAAGGGGCCTGAAGTTCATGGAACATATATGGTTTTCAGAATTATTTTGGCTTCTTGTTGTGTGTATGGATCTGAGATTGTAGTTCCTGGAATTCGAGGCTGTTGCTATGCAATGTAAATAGAGTATGTAGGTCAAAATGATGATTGTCATTACGGATGTTGAAAGGACAGTTTCTGACTTACACAGATGGAAAAGGTCCATAAAGATCTGATATTGAAGAGCTGGGGCAAAAGGAATGCTGTAGATAGATGTGTTTCTTGTGGGCAAATAGAATTAATAGCAAGAGGAAAGAAACTTACTTGTCAGGGAAAATGTTTCCCACATGTCAGTGAGGACAGTACTTTCTCCTTCCTCTTTGTTCTTGCACAGAGCCCCAACCTCAAGAAGCTCCAGCACTCTGAGTATAGCTTGGGCCCCAAAAACATACCAGAGCCTGGACTAGGTCCATTTAGTTCCTGCCTGCCCCTATGGGATTGTGTTTGGCCCCTCTTAGCTAAACAGCTCATCTGCTTTCTTTGTCTCGTCTAACACCTGTATACACATGTCCCATAGTAAGTAGCATGTAAGTGCCTTAGTCTGCTTCACGCTGCTATAACCCAGTCCTTTAGACTGAAGAACAGAGATTTATTTCTAGAGGGTAGAAGGCTCATGAATAAAAGCAGCTGTAGGTTTAGTGTCTGGTGAAGGTTTGGTCTTTGCTTCCAAGATGGTAAGGACTATTGTAGCTTTACCTGGCAGGAAGCAGAAGATCAGAAGGGATGTTTGATCCTGCATCAAGCTCTTCTATGGTTGCATTAATTAATTCATTACCCCTAACAAAGTCCATACTGTGACATTGAGGGTTAAATTTCCAGGGCATGAATTTGGGGTTTCACATTCAGAGCATTAGCATGATCTATTGAGTTAGATCTTTGGGTAACAACATTTATAAGAGAAAAACCCCTCTCCACTATGAGACTAGTAATCTAACTTCTGTTTCAGGTAGTATTTGCCAGTTTTAATGAGGACTGAAGAGAAATAAAATGTTAGGGGTTCACACTTGTTATCCTAGCTACACAGGAAGCTGAGCTCTGGAGGATTGCGGTTTAAAGCCAGCCCAGGTAGAAAAGTCAGTGGGATTCTGTCTCCAATAAGCCAACAAAAAAGCAGAACAACAGATAGTTTCAAGTAGTAGAGCACCAGTCATGAGCAAGAAGATAAAAGCATAACTCCTAAGTGAAACTCTTGAGTTCAAGTGTCAATACTGGCAAAAAGGCAAAACCAAAACCTTATTACGGTCATGTGCAGTGTAATGATATTTCAGCCTTTGACAATGCCTGCGGGATGATGGTCCTGTGAACTGTATTGCCTTGTGTCATGGTGATTGTCTTAGTTTATGGAAAGACTCTGACAACTACAGAAGGATGGAATTTACTGACAGCTTTCTTCTCAAAATGCATCCTTATACTTAAGTGATGTATGACTGTACTTCAGATTCACTGAGCTAAGTGAGTGGTTTTTTGGAATTAGAAATCTCAAAAGTTGAGACTTTTGGTACACCTTACACCTCATAAAAGGTCCAATGGTAACTACTACAGCACTTCTTGAGTACTTCTGTCTAGGCACCTAGCCTTTTCATTGTTATAAAGATCCTATCAGGCCTATAATCCTAGCTACAGAGGGGCTGAGATTTGAGGATCACGGTTCAAAGTCAGCCTTGGCAGGAACGTCCCTTAAACTCTTATCTCCAATTAACCACCTGAAAACCAGAAGTGGTGCTGTGGATCAAGTGGTAGAGCACTCACCTTGAGCTGAAGAGCTCAGGGTTCAAGCCTCACAACCAACTCCCCCCGCAAAAAAAAAAAAAAAAAAGAACCTACCAGATTAGCAGTTTTATTCTTCCTTTATATACTTAGGGAAAGAAGGGTTAGGCAACCCATCCAAGATCACCAGCCAGGACTGGAACCCAGGAAGTTTAAAACCAGAGTCTGCACCCTTTATCACTGTGCTAAATTGCCTCTCAGGGAACAGCCTTTATCATAAGGTATGTTTACCTGGGGCAGCCAGCCTTGGTGGAAACATTACATAGTTTTGTAGAAGCAGAAAGTCACCTATATTTGAAGAGGCTGTAAATCAGGTTTCTCAGCTACCAGAAAGGTACATATCATACTTGTTGAAATTCTTTGTTAATAAGGAGTACACACTGATCGGTTCTCAGCTGAGATGATAGTTCTGTACATCTCTGTTAACCACTTGCATCCCAGGTCAGCGGTTCAGAGCTTTGATCATCTAAACTTTTTTCAAAACACCACCAGGTCTTCTGCTTCCCTCTTCTGTGCTTACTCTCTCAAGATATGCAGAGGAGTTTTCCTGAAGCTTTGTTGGTTTGATTTTTTTTTTTTGGCGGGGGCAGGGGTCCGGTTGTGGGGCTTGAACTCTGGGCCTGGGTGCTGTCCCTCAGCTCTTCAGCTCAAGGCTAGTGCTCTACCACTCGAGCCACAGCGCCACTTCTGGCTTTTTTCTTTTTGCTTATGTAGTGCCGAGGAATCGAACCCAGGGCCTCAGGCATGCAAGGCAAGTGCTGTACCACTGAGCCACCTTCCCAGCCCTTCCTGAAGCTTTGTGACATGCCATTTGATACCTGCTTGAATTTTTGTTTGAAAATAGCCTTCATTTTCAACTTTCTACGATGATGGATACCAAAAGGTATCTGTCAAGGAAAATCTTTTAGGGATCCTTCCAGCATTTCTAATAGTAAAACATGGTCAATTCAGGATATTAATTTACATTTGTGATGTATGTCTTCTAAATATATGTGAGTTTGCAGTCCTTTTCCGGTGTGGCAGCAGCTGGGCAAGATGCAATGTACCTTTTGGTACTCCCAGGTATTTGGTGTATATGTGTGTGTGTGTGTGTATTCATGCACAAGTGTGCATGATTGTAAGTATGTGTACATGCCTGTCCTGGGGCTTGAACTCAGGCCCTGGACACTGTCCTTGAGCTTTTGTGTTCAAGGATGGCACTCTATCACTTTGATCCACAGCACCATATCCAGCTTTTTGGTCATTAGTTGGAAGATAAAGAGTCTCAAATTTTCCTGCTGGGGCTGGCTTTGAACCTCAGTCTTCAGATCTCAGCCTACAGAGTAGGATTACAGGTGTGAGCCACCAGTGCCCAGCTTCTCTGGCAACTTGGGCAAGTTGTCTTCTGCGAGGAAAAGTATGCTCTGTACCTCAGCTCTCTGGAGATCAAGCCCCATTCTCACTAGCAGAGCATCATTTTACAAAGACCAGCCCTGGTTGTTGTCATTGTTAATAAGACAGCTTGCTGAGAGCTGGGATCCATTTCTTTCCCTATGTGATCAGTACTGAGCTCCTTCCTCCTGACACTTTATCCACTCTGCTTAGAGGTCTTAAGAATTAACCATATGTAGGTTGTGTCCTTAATCAGTTCATCTTACATTACAATGTAAAGTCTCTCCCCTGTTCTACAGAGAACTTGATTTCCATTTACTGTCTGTGATCACAGAATAGCAAACGGATTCCCAGGAAATTTCATGAAGAGGAGAGCTAATGCAGAGATGGGCAGAGGGGGTAGGGATGCTGAGCTAATTGATTAGTTTAGCATCTTCTCATTTCCATGAAGGATGGAGGAGCCCAATTTGTATTTCTCCCTGGCACCATATTCGCACAAATTGTCCGATGTTTCATTATCATCTTGACGGAACAGCTGATGTGTAATTCTGTTCAATAGGAAATCTGGGTGTTTTTGCCATATGCATTTATGATTTCATGATGAGATTATTTTGTCTCTATTAGCTGATTATCTGAAGTGCTGAATTAGGATGACAGTGTACCTCCCTGAGCCCTGAATTGTCATTCACTGTCCTTTGGATACAGTGCCCAGGTCATAAAGAACTAGGGTCGTGTCCTTTCCTAAGAAAGCTTTTGGGCAGAATTGCACCTTGCTCAGAATGTTCCTACTGCTTACATATGGCTGGCTTCATTGTTTTCTGTCTGTCAGCACTCCATCTTTGACTGGTTCCAGTGTTAATTTGCACACTTGTCATCCTATGGTCTTTGTTTCCTGGCCTCTAACCTGTTTATGGAGTCTCTCCCCAGTGGATTTGAGAAGTCCCTGCTGCCAGCGTGAGGATTTTCACACACACATGAAAGCATGGGGAGGGGAACAGATTGAGTTCATTTGCTAAGTAAGCTCCTTTGGTGTCTTCCACCCCTAAAAATAACATTCCTGCTCTAAGTGAGAGTTCAAAAGAAACACCACAGGGCAAATTCTCTCTCTCTCTCTCTCTCTCTCTCTCTCTCTCTCTCTCTCTCTCTCTCTCACACACACACACACACACACACACACACACACACACACACACACACACGGCACCTAAACAAACTAGGACAGTCATGAGCGGCTGTGGATACAGCTGCTGCTGATCCCAACAGTGTCTAACTCCTGTGAGCACAGGGAGATGATTGTTATGGCCTGCAGGTCTCCATTGCAGATGTCCCGCCAAGGCGAGGGCCGCAGTGGGAGCTGCCAGCTGCCATCTTCATTTATCCTTGCCGTTGGAGGACCTTGATCTTCATGGGAGACAGCATGTATAAGAAGACATGGGGGGTTGCTGTCTGGTCCTAGATCTGTATTTGCTGGGTCTTTTATTATTATCCTGGTTCGTTAAAGCTTGCCTTCTAGTTATGAGCAGAGCCATGAGCTAGTTATGAGGAGAGCATGAGCAGGGCAAAATCCTTGTCTTCTCCAGGGAGAAACTTTAATAAGCTGTGATTGTCACACTTGGGGCGGCTAGAATGGTGCTTTGAGAAAAGGAGGGAGGCCCTGGTGGGCGAAGTGAGAAGATTTCTTCCAGAAGGAGTTGTGAAGGATGAGCAGGCTTCTCTAAACAGACGGGGAATGAGGGTGAGAGCTTGGGATTTTGTACATGCATGTGTCCCTTGTGTATCCCTGGAACATTGGTTCGAGGACCTCCTATAGACACCAGTCTGAAGATGCCCAAGTCCCCTGTATAAAATGGTGTAGGATTTGCATCTCATCTATGCACATTGTACCTGTACTTTAAATCATCTTGTCATTACTTAAAGTAGTTAATAGTAAATCACAAAAACTATTCATGTGTTCAGTATAGATGCAGTTTTTAAAAATGTGTTTTTATCTGAATTTGGTTGCATCTGTTAATATGGAGCCACAGGTAGAGATGGCTGGATAATCACCTGTATACCTGCATTGGTTTCTCCATTACTGCCAACATGGCAGGCTCCAGACAGCCTCTTACTTAATTGTTCTCAGATGTGTGAGTAAAGGATTCTGCTTGCTGAAATGCAGATCTGATTTAGTAGGTCTAAAATATAGCTTAAGAGTCTGCTTTCCTAAATTGCACACACTCCTAGCCACCCCCAGCCAGTCCTACTGCAGGTATACAGAAAGAATCATTATCCAGCAGTTGCTCTCCATTGGTTTACATAGGGATATATTGCTAGAAATTTTGGTACATATTCAAATGATGCAGAATTGTTTTGTTTTATATGTATAGCAGAGTGAGATTCTAGGCTCAGATAATTATACATAGGCTTTTCATCTATAAGAATATCTAGGGAGGATTTTTTTTTAAACAATTGTAAAAGTTGAGGCAATTCTTTTATGAGCTGCCCTTTTCATAGTTGATACCTAGCTTGCCTTGTCTTTGCCCTCAGTGGTTATCTCCCAGTTATTGTGGCAGTCAAGCACCAGATTTCTAGAATATTCCCTAAGAAGTAGAACCATCTACTCTGATAATCACTGAACCAGATGATGGGGCTAAATTATGTCAAGGAAAGGTGTCTTTGTCCCATGTCCATGTCCTAGGGCAAGCCAGCTTGCCTGGCTGCTAGTGTTGATGATGCAGAAAGGGGGCCTGGAGGTAGGTTCGGTGGAGAGATTGACAATTGGGGGAGACTGTGGCTGAGGTGTAGCCATAAAGAGGAAGATCACTTAGAAAGGAGAGCTCAAAAGAGTGACTTGAGGGCATTCAGTGACCAATTAGATATAGTGGAGAATGCAGAAGAGAAGGAGACGTTGATACTATTGCCCCATTTAGACCTGTGCTGCTCTTTGCTGGGATATTATATAGTACCAGACATGCAGGAGGCAAAGCAAGGGTTGAGACTGTGGTCAGGTTTTGTTTCCATTGCCTGTAGGATTCTGAACCAACTGCAGATATGGCCCTGGAGCTCAGGAAAACAGGCCAGTGTAAAATGGAACCTTGGGAGTGTGGAGCATATAAAATATGTCAGGAAAGAAATCATGGTGTGTAGATGAGCTGTGATTCAGGTTCTATATTCCCCTAGGCCAGTTAGGAGAGGGGTGAGTATGTGAGCGGCCATGGCCCTGCTGATGTAGGCTGTTGTTATAAGTGGATGACTGAGGGTTTATTTGCTCTATTTTGGTGGGAATCATAAATAGGCAAAGAGCAGCTCCATAAGCATTAGCAGTCCTCAGCTCCAGACTGTCACTAGTTTATATCAGTGAGGCTTACAGACTCCAAGGTTTATAGCTCTAGATCCTGCAGACTAGAGACTTTTGGCTAAAGGCATTAAACACCAGAGATACAAAGCCCTAGCCGCTCAAGTTTGAACATTTGTTCAAAGCCAGAGTTTATAGCTCTGGGTCTTGTGAACTAGAGACTTCTAGTTCCAATCGCTTAAAGCCAGAAACTTCTAGGTCTGGATGCTCAGGTCAGAGGCTTATTGCACTAAGTGATTCTGCACTAAGCAGTTAGTGTTATAGTTCCTGAGCTTTGGGTGTTTGATTCCTTTGCTTTTAACCCTTGACAGGTCCCGGAAATTCTTTCAAAGAGAAAGGTTTATAGTTTCAGCTCTTTGCAATCTCTAGCCTTCCATAGACTCACTTATCCAGCATTTCTGACTGGAGGATTTCTCCAGAACATTTCAGCCACCTTTTTCTACTGCTACTGAGGCTGGAAGCTCCAGCCTCTTGTCTGATCTTTGGTAAACTGCATGTTCTACCCATGATAAAGACCATACATAAGCAAAGTTTTTTTTTCTTTTTTTGTTTTTTTTTTCTGTTTTATTTCTCAATACTTTTTTTATTGTGAAAATACTGTACTGAGGGGTTACAATTACATGGGCAAGATAATGAGTACATTTCTTATCAAGCATTGCAGCCTCCTCCTTTGTTTCCCCTTCCCATCCTCCCTCCCACTACCCCCCCCCCAACAAAGTTGTAAAGTTTGTTTTTGACATAACGACCTGTACATCTCATTGTTGCAATGGGTCCACCTGTATCCCTAGTTAAACGATTTGTTTTTTCCCTTCTCCTCAAATTATACCGACATCAAATACAGTGAAAGCAGGGGTTATACCATGGGGGAGGGACATACAAAGCAACAAAGAAATCATCTTATAAATGTGTTAGAAACAATCACATGAAAGAAAAACACATTTGAATACTTATCTTAGGGTTCATTTCCCTAACATCAACTTATCTGACCTTTTCTGCTTGACTGAGACATATACTAGTTATTGCAAATAAGGGAAACCATGGGACCTATGTTTCTTTGGGCCTGGCTTACTTCACTTAATATAATTTTTTCCAAGTCTTTCCATTTCCTAACAAATGAGGCAATGTCGTTCTTTCTGATGGAGGCATAGAATTCCATTGTGTATATATGCCACATTTTCTTGATCCATTCACCTACTGAGGGGCATCTGGGTGGTTCCATATTTTAGCTATGGTAAATAATGCTGCAATAAACACAGTCGTGCTGGTAGCTTTAGTGTGGTATTGTTTGTGAACATTTGGGTAAATGCCCAAAAGTGGGATTGCTGGGTCATAGGGGAGCTCTATGTGGAGTCTTTTGAGGAACCTCCATACTGATAAGCAAAGTTTTTATTGGGACCAATGTTACAATGCTGGGGAAGCAGTTAATACAAAGGAGAGAGGCCTTCTAGACCAATTCAAAAAGTGTGGAACACAGCCTGCATATGTAACCAGAAGAGAGGTATGTCAAGCTTTTGCACAGACTGTAATTCTATCAAATTCACACTTGCATGTACAAGCTTCTAGTTCCACTAATCTCAAGCTGTATAGGTACACTAATCACAAATCTTACATGTGCTGAGTCATGGAATAGGTGCTTTTTGAATGAAACTTTCTGCAGATGAGCAGGGTTATCTAAAAATCATCAAGGCTTGGCTTGTCTCAGTGTAATCATCCATAGCCAGACACTTTGACTGGAGCAGTCAAGACTAGTACAAGAACTTCTAAACAGAAGACATCACATCAGTATGTCCTACAATCAAGAAGCCTGCAAGTTTTAAGCACACACAATTTCAAATACTTTAACAATTATTTATTGTTATTGTAAAGGTGATGTACAGAGAGGTTATAGTTGCATAAGTGAGATGAGTACATTTCGTTATGAATAGTGTCTCCTCTTCCCTCACTCCCAGATTTTTCCACCCATCCCCACTCACAAGTTGTATAGTTCATTTTAAACAGTGTCTAGTGAGTATCACTGCTATATTTGTTGACCCTTTGTCCCACAAATTATATGTCCCCTTTTATCCTTCCAAAGACAGATCAACAAATAGGACAAAAGGAAATGAAAACAAAACCAGCAACCAAGAAGAAAAAACCCCCAAAACCTCTTGTTCCACTTCCTGGAGTTCATTTTAATAAACATTAATTTTTATTTTGTTTATTTTTTGTTTATATGGTACCAAGGAATTGAATCCAGGGCTTCATGCAATCTAGGCAAGAACTTTGCTACTAAGCCACATTCCCAGCTGATAAATATTATTTTATATGGTCAGATGCACATAGCTATTGCGCCTGTGTGATCTTCTCCTAAGAATATCCTCCTTTAATCTCACTCTTTGTGAATGCCTAGAGACCTATATAATGTATCATATCCCAGTGTATTTTTTACCATCCAGTGTGTTTACCTGTAGAATTTTAGGCATATTCTGGTTACCACGAATGAGGGAAATCATGCAGCCTATTTTGGGGGATCTGGATTACTTCACTTAATATAATTTTTACACATCTTTCCATTTCCTTATGAATGGTACAATATCATTCTTTCTGGTAGAAACATAGAATTCCATTGTGTATATATATCACATTTTCTTGATCCATTCATCTACTTAGGGGCATCTGGGTTGATTCCATCTCTTGGCTATTGTAAACAATATTGCAATGAACATGGTTGTGCTGGTAGCTTTAGTATGTCCTTGTTTGTGGTCTATTGGATAAATGCCCAGAAGTGAAATTTCAGGGTCATAGGGAAGCTCTATGTTTATAGTCTTTTAAGGAACTTCCATACTGCTTTCCATAGCAAATGAGCAAGTTTACATTCCCACTAACAGTGTGGTAGAGTTCTCTTTTGGCCACATCACCTCCAGCATCTGTTATTGTTAGTTTTCTTGATAATGTCCATTCTAACTGGGGTGAGGTAGAATCTCAATGTTGTTTTGAATTGCATTTCTTTTATGGCCAGTCATGTGTCCATTGGCCATTCCTACTTCTTCTGAGAAGTCTCTCTTTAAGCCTTTAGCCTATATCTTAATTGGGTGGTTGTTTCTTTGAGGGAGGCCCTTATCTGATGCACAGCTAGTAAAAATCTTTTCCCATTCTGTGGACTTTCTATTTATCTTGTTATCTGTGTCCTTTGCCATGCAGAAACTCTTCAGTTTGACGCAGTCCCATTTATCTAGTCTTTCTTTGATTTGTTGTGATTCTTGATCTTTGCTTTGGAAGTACATCAAGAAAAAAATAATAATCCAGGTCATGGAAAAATAGGCAGCAGTATTTTCTTGCTGCAGAGCAAGAAAACATAATTATGTCTGTATATGTGCACTATTCATGTATGAAGAAGTATATGTAAGAGGAAGAAATAGATAATATGAAATACATGAAAATCTCACCTCACTAGTAATTACAAAAAATTCAGTTGAAAGCAATAAAATAATTTGTCAACCTACTGGCTCAGTAATGTTCAAGAGAGGTAAATGGTAAAATAGGCATTGCCTCAAATCAGAAGATGATCCTATGGACGGTTTGACATTTCATACAAGATCTTGAGCCAGTAATGATATTTAGGCATCGAATTTCAGAAAACATTCCTGCTGGAGTTGTCATAATGCCTGCAGGGTGCTTGAGGAAACATGGTCATAGTGGGCTTTGGTGTCAGACCCACAGTCTGCATTCTCTCCATATGCTCTGTCTCTGTTAACCCCTGACTTTGGTTGTTGTCTTCTGTCTCCCATCTCTACACTATGGACAGGAAGTCCAGGGAGCTAGAGGACGTCTCTAACACGTCATTTGCACCTTAAGTATATGGTCTCTCTTTTTAGGTATCTCTGAATATCACTATTAAAATTAAAAATGGAAAATAAGATTTGTTTTTAAAGATTTACTTTATTTTTCTTATGTCAAAAACCCTGAAATTAAACGTGTCTGGTTTATGGTAGTTATTTATAATTACTATGTAGCTAGCTATTCTTGTTTTTTTTTCCTTCTGAATTTTCCCAGTGTAGACTTCTCTGGCAGTAAATATATTGCACACATTCATACTTGTGTTTTTCCCAATCATGATTAAGCTACCAAATTCATTGAAGAAGTTAACATTGCATTGTTATGAAAGTCTTTGTTCCTCTTAGCCCAAGCAGTTGACAGTTGGAACCAACAAAATGCAGAGCCTGGGGAGGAACACCTTGTGTCCAAGGCAGTGAGGGAATGCTCTTGGCTTTTGTAGGAGTCAATCTTGTTCCAGTCAAGCCACCCTTGCTGCAGCTCTGTGGTGTAGTACAAAGAGGTCATGCTGGGACATTTGAGAAAAACAGGGAGGGGCTTCTTCCTTAGTGCTGATTTTGATACTCATTGTGTCCCTGTAGTGAATTGTTTAATTGCTTTTGTCATTACTTTATGATCTGTAAGATGAGATTCGCTTATGTAACTGGAGAAACTTGATAGTGTAGAAGTTAAAGGCATAGACTATGGATGTCTGAGTTTGAACAGTAGGTCCTTTACTTACTGGCTGTGCATCTGTGGGAAAGTTACTCAGCTTCTCTGGTCTAGAGTTCTCCTCATTTCTAGGCTGGAGCTAATCATAGCACATCATAGCTGAGACGAAAACACAGAGACCATGTTAGCTTTACAATGAATGATTCATGGTTAATAGCCATCATTATCATCATTAGTGTTTGTCTTTTTTCTTTTGTGTTTGTTTTCTGTAATAGTTTTGCCACCAGCATCAACATCTTTAAGTTTTTTTTTTCTTTGTAAAATCCTTTGAAACCATCTGCTTGAAAATGTAACTTCAAACGAGCATTTAGACCCTAAAATACTAAATGGAAGAGCATTTGGCAGTTGAGGAAGAACAGGTAGGAAGCTGTCAGGTTACGGTAGTTCCCATCTCGCCCCTCCCCACGCACAGGAGTCTCTATGTCCTGGACCATGATCTCTCTATTTTCCATGTAGCTGGGATAACTCGTGCATGCCCAGTGTTGTATCGTCTCTGATGGCGTTCATAATTTTTTTCTTTGCTTAGGCCAGCCTTGAACTATGATTCTCCCATCGTCAGCCTTCCAGGTAGCAAGGATTACAGATGTGAGCCTCTGTGCCTAAGATGATTTTGTCTTCATCTGGGAAAACCAAGGAAAGATTTGAAACTAGTATCTCCTGAAAGGCAAAGAGTAGGCAACCTCACACCGGCCCTTGGTGGATGTGGAATAGATACTAGGATAGTTTGACAGCATGTGTTAGGAAAGAATACCTTTTCCTTCCAGGAGATGGACACAGATTGACACCTCCTTGGTATTTATGGTTTGATTATAAACTAATCTGCCTGTGGAAATTGAGGATGACAGATACTGGAAAGGTAGAGAGGTGCTAACTCCCGCAGTGAGCTGGCGGACTTCAGGTCATGCTGCATCATGGTGCAGTTAGTGAAGAGTGAAGAGGCCTACAGGGATGGGTGTCTTGAGCTGTGTGGGAGTGGTGGCTTAGGTTCTCAACCTGCTTGATGCTTGTTTTGGACTGAGGTGCAGCGAGATGATGTTCCTTTAATCTTTCCTATCTCTGCCATCAGTAAAAACAACCATTTAGGGTTCTCCTTATAAAGTATTTTACCTAAAGTGTGCTACAGGTGGAGGAGGAGAATTTGGGGATGTGAATCCTTGCTCATGGCAATTAATAGGTAATACAGGTAAGGAAGGAAAGTGGAGAGGCTGAAATTCTGTGACTCCTTCTATGAACTGTTTTCCATATGCTACAAATCTGCATGGGTTCGAGGTGGGCATGGGGCATGGTGAGCATGGGAGTCAACATCTGTCACCCCATCTCCTCTGCCCATGGTACCTAGAGGACACCAACCCCCGACCCCTGCCCTGTCCAGCTTTCCATAGTGTGCTGCATGCTGTGTATTCCCACAACACTTTCCAGAGGGAGGACAGCTCACATGCCTGGAGCCTTCTGCTAGCTCCTGGCTACTGGGAGGGAACCACCTCTTGGGCTTCTCCAGTTCTACTAACTGCAGACCCTCAGCCTTCAACTTCCCCTCTCTACCCTAAGTATTGGCCCTTTCACAGAGCTGTGGACCCCTCACCAAGGGAGACATTTTCTCTAGTCAGTTTACCCTCCCTCCCTCCCTCCCTCCCTCCCTCTCTCCCTCCCTCCTTTTCTTCCTTCCTTCCTTCTTTTTCTGTCCCTCCTTCCCTCCCTCCTCCCCTTTCCCCCTCCTTTCTGCTGAAGTTCAGAAATGAAGTTTGAATAGTATTTGGAAAAAAGTGCAGCTGGGCACCAGTGGCTCATGCTTGTAATCCTACTCAGATCCTACTGAGATTTGAGGATCGTGGTTCAAAGCCAGCCCAGGCAAGAAAGTCCATGAAACTCTTATCTCCAATAAACTACCACAAAGCCAGAAGTGGAGCCACTGCTCAGGTGGTAGAGCACCAGCCTTGAGCTCAAAAGCTCAGAGACAGTACCTAAGCCCTGCCAGGATCAGCAACACCCCCCCCAAAAAAAAAGAAAAGGTTTTACAAAACTAGGTAGTCTCTGGCTTGGGCTGAGGAATGAAAGTCCTGTATGTAGCCTGAAACTGCAGACAGACAGGTCAATTTATGCATGTGAGAATCTGTCCTGTGAGGTAGTCATTTGTGAGGTGCTTTGAGTTGTTAATAATAGAGATGACGGTGTTGGTTTTAGCTCCTCCCACAGAGAGAGCAGTTGGGGGTTTTAGGCCCAGTTCTGGTGCTTTCTATGCCATTTCTCAGACCTCATAACAGCCCAGTGAGCTCACAGTTCTAGTTTTATCTATGTAGATAAGACATATAGATTCTGCAATGACTCAGAACTCATCCAGAGTCATGCAACTAGTTAGGTCATGGCACTGAAATATGAGCCCAGATAATCAGGCTCTAGAGCAGGCTCTAGTCTACCACCTATCACTCTGCAGTAGCCAGCTTAGAAACCAGCTTATATCCTACCAACCAGCTCCAGGCTGCTGTACTTCCTTTGGGGTATAGAATCTGTGTTCTGTAGAAGGTAGGACAAACTATTCTTGCTTATTACCCTGGGAATTCTGGCTGGCTGCCAGCCCTCCCCCTCCCCCCTGCCCAATCTCAGGAAGGGAGAAAGTTGAACCATGCTGAATCTCCATGGATGCCTTTATTAAGCCTGCAGGGGAGAAGTTGGGATTGTGGGATGTCACCTATACCATTTGGAACTCTAATAACAAGCATTTCAGGAACTCCATAAGATGATCTGGTGGTGGGGTGGGACCTGGTAGCTGCTACTTCTACTATGAAGAATCTCAGCTGGGAGCTGCCGCCAGCCCGTTTGGCAGAGCTGCAGTTTCCAGGCTCCTTTGCCACCCAGTGCGAGGTGTGACAGGAAGGTGTTGAGATGTACAAGCAGCATGAGGTTGAGAACCTCCTGACTGAGGAACACTCCAGAAACGGGTGTGATTGTGTTACTAGTAGTAGTTCTTGAAGAGCAGGCGCGAAGGGGCTGGGAGTGCATGAAGGCAGTGAAGCTTTATACTTTTTGCATTTCCAGTTGTCATTGTTGTTGTTTGCTTTTCCCCCCTCCAGTGTAAAAGAGGAACAGCCAGTAGAAAGCAAAGATTGCGTAGGCTTGGAGGAAAGTTACTTGTTCAGTCCCACCCTGGAAAGATTTTGGTAGATCTTCCCCATCCCTTGGTAACTAAAAGAGGCTTCCTATGGAATTAAGTTGGCACCAAAAGCAAAAGTAGACAAAAGAATCAGGTTTTCTTGGATCATGGTAAAATGTATCTACTTAAAACACAAAGTTCCAGGGCTGGGAAGGTGGCTCAGTGGTAGAACGCTTGCCTTGCATGCCTGAGACCCTGGGTTCGATTCCTCAGCACCACATAAGCAAAAAGGAAAAAAGCCGGAAGTGGCGCTGTGGCTCAAGTGGTAGAGCGCTAGCCTTGCGCTGAAGAGCTGAGGGACAGTGCCCAGGCCAGAGTTCAGGCCCCATGACCGGACCCCCCCCCAAAAAGAAAGAAATGTACTCGTTATCTTGCCCATGTAATTGTAACCCCTCTCTATTTTCACAATAAAAAATAAATTGAAAAAACATTAAAAAAAAAACACAAAGTTCCAGATTGTGTGTGTGTGTGTGTGTGTGTGTGTGTGTGTGTGTGTGTGTGTGTGTTTTCTTGGATCATGGTAAAATGTATCTACTTAAAACACAAAGTTCCAGAGAGAGAGAGAGAGAGAGAGAGAGAGAGAGAGAGAGAGAGAGAGAGAGTGTGTGTGTGTGTGTGTGTGTGTGTGTGTGTGTGTATGCTTGTCTGAAAGAGAATGTGAGCCATTAATGCCTCTTAATAGCCACATTATAAAAGGAAAATATGAACCATATTGCCAAATGAAAATATGGTAATCCTAGGTGTGCGGGAAGCTGAGATCTGGAGGATTAAGGTTCAAAACCAACTGGGACAGAAGAGTTTGAGAGCCTTTATCTCCAAAATAACCAATTGGGCTGGAGGTGTGGCTCAGGTGGTAGGATGCCAACCATGAGTAAGAAGAGTAAGAAAGCCAACCAATAGCATGAAGCCCTGAGTTCCAGCCCTGGTACTGTTCCAAATAAAGGAAAATAGGGTGTGGGCATGGCTCAACTGGCAGCTCTGAATTTAATCCCCACCACCACCAAAAAAATAGTTTAATTTTCATGACAGGTTTTATTTAACACAATACATTAAAATTTATCATGTGAAAATGTCAATATCAGATTAGTGATTTTAGTCAGACACCAGTGGCTCAGGTCTATAATCCTAGCTACTTAGAAAGGCTGAGATCTGAGGACTGAAGTTCAAAGCCAGCCCCAGAAGGAAAGCCTGTAAGACTCTTATCTCCAGTTAACCACCAGAAAGCCAGAAGTAGAGCTGTGGCTCAAGTAGTAGATTGCTAGCCTTGAGTGAAAAAGTTAGGGACAGTGTCTAGGCCCTGAATTGAAGCCTCAGGATCAGCACACATACACGTGTACAACCCTCCCCCCCATGATTTTACATGATTTTCCATACTTTTTATATTAAACATTGAACATATATACAATATATCATATATATTATGTGTAGATAGATAGATAGATAGATGATAGATAGATAGATAGATAGATAGATAGATAGATAGATAGATAGATAGATATGTTTGGCTAAGAGAAAGAAAAAAAAAAGGAAGTTAGGGAGGAGGGTGGAAGGACAATGTCAGAAAACCTCCAGTTTTTTTCTAAGCACAGATACTTTTCAGACTCAAAGGCAGTCTTAAAGGCTAAACTCTTAGCCATCTTAAACTCTTAAGCCATCACTGGCAAGCTACAAGAAGTGTTTCTCCTGCCCAGGTAAAATCCATCTTCCCTTTCCTGTATCTTTATGTACTTGTACAAAGGGGCTTCAATTCAGTGAATCAGTGTATAGGTACAATGCATTTTGATCAGTGTCACCTCTGACTCTTGATCGATTGCAGTGTGTGTGTATAGAGGGGTATCTGTGTCTGTGTGTGTGTCTGTATGGGGGTTGTAAATAGAAATGATTTTCAGCAAATGTATTCTCAATTATTGTGATGAACATCTCCCTGGCCCATTGTTCATTGTTCCATTTGATCTCATTCCCAGCCCTTCCTTCTTCCCACTGGGATACACAGGAAGGAGTGGTGAAGGGCCTGACACCCTTAGGGATCCTTTCTTTATAGCAGGAACCAAATGTCTCCTAAAAGCAGCCCCAAGGCGGTATAGCTGCCATCTCTTACATGGACAAAAATAAACCAGTGACTATGATGACAATTTAGCATGCAAATTGGTTAGCAGAGCTCGACTCATGTGTATGATTTTCTATCCATGTTCCAATTTGGGAGTTTTCACAAGCACATGGTAATTGTTCATGTAAAGCTGAAAATGCAGGTGTGGAGCCTTATTTAGACCCTGAGAAGTGTCTTAGTCCTGTGCTCACTTGAATGAGTTTTGTTGCATCCTTTGTGACATTTTACATGGAAGACTTATCATTCATTAAATGCATTTACAATGTGTGGGACTGGCTGTGAGCCTTATGAATGGTTTATGGGTCTGTGATGTGGATTATGAGATTTAGATCTGCTATGTCTCCCCTGCAGTGAGGAAGGGAACTCTGTGGGTAGGATTTGCTGGGGTGTCTGAGGGGTAGGGAGCTTCACTTGTAGAAATTGTGCTAAGCCCACAGAGAGTGGAATTTATTCTATCATAAACCTAGTCTTATACACCATTAATTTTTAACTTTCCAACTGTTTCTGTTGGGCATTATATTTTTATATCCAATTTTAAAAAAAACTGTTTAAGTACAAACTTTACTGATAGACCAATGTGGGATTCTGTTATAGCAGTAAAGTTCTGAAGATCACACCTTGGGTATATATTTCTTAGGAAATTTCTTGCTTTCTGTTTCTGTGGGGTTAAGAGTCCCACAACCATAGTGACATTTTTGCATTCTTCCCTTGCTTTGTTGTTTTATTGTTTTACTCAGGGCCTGGGTACTGTCCCTGAGCCCTTTTTCTCAAGGCTAGTGCTCTACCACTTTGAGCTATAGTGCTACTTCTGGTTTTCAGGAGGCTAATTGGAGATAAGAGTCTCAGGGACTTTCCTGTCCTGGCTGTGAACCGGGATCCTCAGATCTCAGCCTCCAGAGTAGCTAGGATTACAAGCATGAGCCACCAGCACCCAGCATTGTTTTGATTTTTCTGGTGGCATTTTGTGAATGATTCCAACTCTTAGTAACTTTCTTTGTCTTGAATCTAGCAGCTTTTTTTTTCCTATTGTGGATCTCCTGTCTCCTGTTCACACTGGTCGGGACAGAAAAGGAAAAGAGGTAAACTGGAGGTGAGGTGTTCCTTCTTGGTGTTGTTGATGTGAAAAGTTAGCTGGGAGCTGGAGCTGGATCCAAGAAGAGTTTCTGGAGATGGTTGGTGGCAATGGTTGCATAACCAGGTGAATGTCTTTAATGCCACTTAAAGGCCGAGACCTGAGGATTGAGGTTTAAAACTAGTCCAAGAGATTTATCTCCAGTTAGCTAGCCGAAGGCCATACGTGGAGCTATATGGGCTAACATGGTAGAGTGCCAGCCTTGCTTGAATGAAAAGCTAAGGAAGTTTGTGAGGCCTTGAATTCAAACTCTAGTTCTACACACACACACACACACACACACACACACACACACACACACACACACACACACACACACACACACCACACACACACACACACACACACACACACACACACACACACACACACACACAGAGTCAGAATTTCACATTTTGTTATGTATATTTTACCACAGTTTTAAAAAGATTTCCCCCAACTTTCTCTGGAATTTACTTGCTGACAATTTTCCAAGATCAAATATGTTTTGTTTTTGTGATTAGAACTCAGGACACTCCCAGCTCCCTGTGTTTTAAGAAAAAATAAATCTCAGTCTTTCGTTGGAGACCATGTGTGTGGGGGCTCAGGGCTCACCATCCCCCAGAATCACTACAGTTAATAAAGGACTCTTTTAGATGGAGAAAGTACAGACACGTCTTGACATGGCATTTTCAGTGCAGAATTTCTTCATGAGACATCATTGTCAATGAGCCTTCTCAAGTACTCTGGGTTGCTCAGCTTGCTGGTGAATGAGCCCAGGATGGGCCATGGCCTAGTGGAATTTATGTAGTGAAGAAGATAGAGAAAAAAGTCAGTGAATAATTTGTGTAATTAAAAGTTGTGACAGATGCTGTGAGATAAATGATTGGTTGCTAATGATACAGAGAACCCCTGTCCAATGGAAAGACGCTTTGAGCCACAGCTGTAATTTTCAGTATTCTAGGAGCCACATTTAAAAAAGGTAAAAGGAATCAAGTAGAATTGATGTTAATATGTAGTTTACGTAATCTCAGTAAATACAAAATATTGTCAATTCCGTTTGTTCTGAACAGAAAATACTTCTTAGACACTTTACAGTCCCTTTTTCATGTTAAGTCTTTTGATCTTTAAACATGTTTTTACTTGTTAGCATCCTAAGTTCAGATTAGTCATGTCTTGGATTCTCAGTAGCTCCATATGGCTAGTGTCCACTATTTTGGACATTATGAGCATGCATGTGCTCATCATTACCTAGTGTGGACAAAGAAAAACTCCCTTCTCCCCCTCTTTTTTCCTCTTCTACCCTCCCTACCCCCATCCCCCCCAGCCCCCTTCCTCTATTCTGTCTTGTTTCTTGAATTTTTTTTTTTTTAGGCCCATAAAATTTAGAGGATGATCCAGTCCTGACATTGGCTGATGAAACTTAATAATGTTATTCTGGTGTAATTGCCTCTTACACAGCTCTATCTCATTAACATTATTTCTGTTATTTTGAAATGAAGCATTGAAAATAATATTACAAAAATCCTTGATGGTCTCTACTTGCCCAGTTCCCCCTCCCCTGATTTAGTCATGTTGGCCTCCTGCTGGGTTATCTTTCATGTCCTCTCTCAGCTCTTAGCGACCTAGACACACACACACACACACACACATATATATATATATATATATATATATATATATATATATATATATAGGGGTTTGGTTTGGTTGTTACAGAAATGGGCAGGAAGGGTATAAGCATTGCTCTGAGTCAGGCTTTCGTCCATGTAGTCCGGGTGTCACTCCAAGACAGACCTATAGATCTTGCTCATTTTTTTATGGGGGTGGAGTTTACTGGCTCTGGGGCTTTCAACTCAGGGTCTGGGCACTATCCCTTAGCTTTTTCTGCTAGTACTCTATCACTTTAAACCACAGTTCCACTTCTGGCTTTTACGTGTGTGTGTGTGTGTGTGTGTGTGTGTGTGTGTGTGTGTGTGTGTGTGTGTGTGTGTGTGTGTGTGTGTGTGTAGTTAATTTGAGATAACAGACTTTCCTTCCTGGGTTGCCCTCAAACAGTGATTCTTAGATCTTGGTCTCCTAAATAGCTAGGATTATAGGCTACCAGTGATTGGCTATGAATTTCTACATACCCATTGTTAGTATAGATGAGTCTTGGTCTCTCTAGCCATTGAGGGATCATGTATTCCGTGGTTGTGGGAGGGGCCACATATTGTGTGGATGTGGGAATTAAAATCCTTGAAATCATACTTGGTTGTTCCAGGCTAGACAAGTGCACTGTGTCACTTCTTGCTCTGAAAAAGCTGGTGACCTTGCTTGGCTCCTAGTGACTTTTCCAAGTAATGGATAGGGACAATGTGTGTGGGCTGTGAGGAGCTACGGTGGCTCCAGGGTCAGAACAGATTTGTGGGCTTAGTATCTGCTTCTCATGGACCGCACTCCTTCATTGGGACCCTTTGCTTTGCCACACCTGCGTGAAAAGGTGTCAGAATGATTATACTTTCCTGACAACGGATGCTTCTGGGCAGACCCTTGGGAAGAGGTATTCCTTCTCTGACACAGTGCCACAGTAGCATATATTCTCAGTGCTGATTATTTCTACACATGTCTTGAGACTTTGTCATAGGAATCCATATAGGGACTCATTTACATCCTAAACACTTGAATTTCCATATTGTTTGTACATATTCATTAGTGGCTTGTCTTTGATGCAATCAGTTTAATGTACTCTCAGAATCAAAGGAGAGCTAACTACTGGAGCATCAGCTGCCATGCTGTCGCACTCAATTAGGAAAGCCTCATAAGGTAACACTAGCAAGCTGCCTTCTGGCTCTTGATTTACTAACTTTTCATGGATTTGGTGTGCACCAGTTTGGTTAGAAGTTCTGAAGACATTGGTCACCCTTTGTATCCAGCAAATGTATATTTAAGTGTATGAAATATTTTATAATACATCAGGATTCAATTTAATAGGTGAATATCAATATTTAAATCTAAGCAGTGAGAGAATTGGGGCTGGTGTTTTTGAAAACATCTTGCTTGATGCTGGTGGCTCATGTCTGAAATCCTAGCTCCTCAAGAGGCTAAGATCTGAGCATCTCCATACCAAGCCAGTTTAGCAGGAAAATTTCTGAGACTCTCCAATTAATCACCAAAATCTGGAAGTGGAGCTGTGACTTAAGTGGTAGAATGAATGCTAGCCTTTAGCAAAAAAGCTCAAGGACAGTTCCCAGGTCCTGAATTTGGCGTGTGCGCGCACACACACACACACACACACACACACACACACACACACACACACACACACACACACACACACACACACACACACACACACACACACACACACACACACACACACACACACACACACACACACACACACACACACAGCCATTCTTCCTGAAGAAGTTTAGCCCATTTCTTTGGACAAAATGGACTGATTAGCAGTAATGCTCATATCATTAAAATGACCCAGGTATGTGCATTTCATCACTGAAGTTCTGACAGTACAGGTGTGTGTGTGTGTGTGTGTGTGTGTGTGCAATTGAGTAGCTACATGTGACCTTTTGAAATGTGTAGCAAACCAATAACTACCTGAGCCTCCCCCATTGCCATGGCAATCTGATGCTTGCCTCTTAAGAACTCACTTGATGAGGCAGCTCATCTGTTGCTTTGCCAATTACTTCTTGATTGACCACAAAAGCCCAACTCTGTAGAAGCGGAAAGAAGTGCTTCTTGTCTCCCTGAGATTTCCCCTCTGTGTTTGTCCAGGATTTAGTCAAGATATTGAGTGCATTTTAGAACTGCACACTTTAATAGTAAAAACCAAATAGCCTGATTGAAATAATCAGCAAAATGGCTGAGTAGACATATTTTAAGAGAAGACAGAAGTATATAAAGGGTGCTGATTAGCGTGGCAACCCCAGAAATGCAAATCAAATCCACAATGAGCTGTCACCTCACACACACTCTTAGAATTGCTTTGTCAAAGAGACAGATGATAGCTAGGAAGGAAGCCTTTACATACCCATGCTGGTGTAATCACAGTGGGTGCAGCCACTGTGTAAAACAGTATGGAGGAGCCTGGCACTGGTGGCTCAAGCTTGTAATCCTAGCTAATCAGGAGACTGAAATCTGAGGATGATGATTCAAAGCCAGTTTGGGCAGGAAATCCATGGAAGTCTTATCTCTAGTTAACCACTAAAAAGCAAGCAGTGGAATTGAAAGTGGTAGAGTGCCAACTTTTAGCAAAAAATCTGAAGCAAGTGAGCAAGACACTGACTCCAAGAGGTTAGCTTTGAGTAAAAATGCTCAGGGACAATGGTCAGGACTTGAGTTTGAGCCTTAGACTGGCATGCATAAGTAAATAAATGAACAAATGAATAAATAAATAAGATCCTTCATTTGCAGCAATTTGGATGAGCTAAGTGAAATAGTCCAGACACAGAACAAAAGATACAGAACTGCACAATCTCGCTTATATATCCTAAGAAAATGCACAAGTATTGGGGTATAATGGGCTGCAGTTAGGTAGTATGAATAAATCTGGAGACTTACTCATTACATGAAGGCTGAAGGCTATGTACTTAGCAACATTGTATGGTATGCTAGAAATAAGCTAAGGTAGATTTTAGGTTGCTTCAATAGTTGTATATATATTAAACATGGTTTATACTTGAGAAATACAATTGAAGTGTGAGTTAAAGTTAAGAATAGTGTTTTGTCAATGTGTAGGGATAGTTGTTGGGTAGGGGGAAGGGAAGTTAGAATAAGCTGGGTAGTGAGTGCAAGGTTTTCTGTGGGCTAGTAAAAAATGTCTTAGGGCTAGATATAGCTGGTGATTTTGCACCATTACAATCCTAAATGTCACCAAATGGTTACTTTAAAGTGGTAACTTTTCTATTTTGGGATTTTTGCTTCAATTGAAAAAAAAAGTAGTGCTAAAATGATAATGGTTTCGGGATATGCCTTTTTGTTTTTCCCTCCTTTTTCTTAATTTTGGAAATAATGAGAGATGATGACAGAAATCTGAGTCCTAAAATGGAAGTGTACACTTGCTGCACAGATTTAGGAATGATGTGTAGGTGATACGGGTTTCAAATATTATGTAAAACACGAGTTTTCTTTTCCTTACCTATACATTGAAAAGTGATTGATTCTAGTATTCCAGTATTGTCCTAAACTGGATTGACTTGAAAGCCAAGGCCAACTAATGATAGAGAACTAACAATCTTCCAAACACTTTTTTTTGCCGGGTGCCCAGTGGCTCACACCTGTAATCCTACCTACTCAGGAGGCTGAGATCTGTGGATCATGGTTCAAAGCCAGCCCGGACAGGAAAGCCCGTGAGACTCTTTATCTCCAATAAACCACTAGAAAACTGGAAGTAGTGCTGTGGCTCAAGCGGTAGAGCACTTGCCTTACGCTGAAGAGCGCAGGGAAAGTGCCCAGGCCCAGAGTTCAAGCCCCCCCACCGACCCCCCCTCCCTCCCCCAAAGAAGCAACAAAAAACTTTGGTTGAACAGTGCTCCTATAAACCTCACCAGCGAGGGAGGTTTCTGGGGAGGCCGTCTCCTTCACACATGCTCCTTGGTACTGACAGATCCATTAGCAGGTGTAATTAGAAAAGCAAACTCGGACCTTGAATAATTGGGTTAGCGTCACAAATGATTGCTGGATAAAGTAATAGGAGCTGTGGCTGTCACTGTCACTGCCTCTGGCAGGCGGAGTGTGCAGGGGCTGGTACAGTTTCTGTCTTGTGATGGAGGCCGGTACCTGCCCAACATTCGAATGTAGAACAGCAAAAAAAAATCACTCCTGCCCTTCCATAGATCTCTGACGAGCTTTGTTTCCAGGGAATAAATGGGGCTACAGAATGTTTTTGCTAAATAAAACCTCGTCATAGCAAAACCAAAACCTGCCTTATCCCAGGAGTGTTGAGAAATATGTGGTTCTGTGGACTGGTTTTTATTTCCTGTACTTTAATTCTCTCTCTCTCTCTCTCTCTCTCTCTCTCTCTCTCTCTCTCTCTCTCTCTCTCTCTCTCTCTCTCTCTCTCTCTCTCTCTCTCTCTCTCTCTCTCCTCTCCCCTCTCTCCTCTCTCTTTTGGGTAAATGTTTGGAAATAATAGTTTATTTACATGGAGTTATTTTTCTGCATGAAAAACAACTTCATGGGTTTCCAAAGACCTTTGTATTCTCCTGCCACCCCAAAGTACATTTACACCAGCCAGTTTCCACATTTTAATTTAGAAAAACCTGTTATTGGTAATGGAGTCAGGAAAAACAATGAGATTTCCAGGGGATTCAAAATACAATTGTGTGGTTCTAAACTCTTTGCTCGTCTCTGCAACATAGAGAAAAGGTGGGAATCAGGAGCTGGAGGCCAGTGCCACACTTCCAGCTGTGTCCCAAGCCTTTGGCAAGCATGATGATCATTAGCATCGTGATTGGTCAGGCACAGTTTTAAGATCAGTTACAGATGTGGGCATCTGCCCTTCCACATTTATCGAATGCACCATCTATACTTGTAGCTTACCAGACCTCTATGAGCCATGTGGGGATGAAAATTCAACAATTGGGAGAATTATGATTTCTAGGTGTGTGTGTGTGTGTGTGTGTGTGTGTGTGTGTGTGTGTGTGTGTGTGTGTGTGTGTGTGTGTGTGTGTGTGTGTGTGTGTGTGTGTGTGTGTGTGTGTGTGTGTGTGTGTGTTACTAGGACTTGAACTTAAAGCCTTGCACTCTTACTTGTCTTTTTCACCCAAAGTTAGCTTTCTACCACTTGAACCCCAACTCTACTTTTAGCTTTATGCTGGATAATTGGAGAGAAGAGTCTCACAGACTTTTTTTTGCCCAGGCTGTCTTTGATCTTTGTTTCTTAGAACTCAGTCTCCTGAGGACCTAGAATTATAGATGTGAGCCACCAGTGCTTGGTGATTGCTGGCTTCTTTAAAAAAATTTATTGTTATTTATTATAAAGGTGATGTACAGAGGGGTTATAGTCACATAAGTCAGGTAAATGTACATTTCTTTTTGGATTATGTCACCCCTTCCTTTTGCTCAGTTGTTGGCTTCTTAAATAAGAATGAAAAGTTTTGGTATGATTGGGTCTACATGCTCACTGGAAGTAAGCAGACTGGAGGGGGAAGAATCTGCTCCCTAGGGTGAGATGGGGTTCATCATTCTTTGGGTTGTGTCTTTTGTTAATTCCAGGGGTCCTAGTTTATGGCTTTTGGGTCTGAACCAGAGCCTTCTGTGTCTCTAATATGTGTTATAGAACATTTAGAAGTGTCCCCGCCATCTATCTAGTGGGATACTAGAAGCAGCCCACTGTCCTTGCAGTTGGGATAAAATATCATAATGAGTCTGGGAAGGTGGCTCAGTGGTAAAGTGCTTGCCTCGCATGCATGAGGCCCTGGGTTCAATTCCTCAGCACCACATAAGCAGAGAAAAGTTGGAAGTGGTGCTGTGGCTCAAGTGGTAGGGCGCTATCCTTGAGCTAAGGAGCTGAGGGACAGCTCCCAGGCCCAGAGTTCAGCCCCCATGACTAACCGAAAGAAAATCATAAATGTTTCCAGCTATTGCCAACAGCCTGCAGCAGGACAAACCTACCTCCTCACCCACCAATGAGAACCCACTGGGTTAGTGTTACAGTGTGATATAGGGATCTGATTTTATTGTCTTCTAGGCAGCCACATTTGCCAAGTGTTTATTTGAATGACCTAACTTTGTCACTGGATCAGATCTCCCCTTTCTTACAGTTAAGACTTTTCACATCTATTTGAATGTACTCCAGATTGATTATTGTTCCTTTGGGGCTTTGCATTGGTTTTTTTGGTGCCAATACCACTGTTTGGATTATAATAAATTTTCAGTGTGTTAATACCTTGTAGTAGAAGAGTCTCTGTTGTGCCTAGATAATTAGGACTAGCCACTCAGGGAACCAGCCTTGCCCTCAGTGGAACAGAGCAGTGGGCTAGTGTGGGAGCAGAAGTGTCCAGCCTGACTGAGGATCGCAAGCTGATCGCTAGATGTGACACTACAGGATGGGTCAGGTGAGTGAGTAGAGAGGAAAGCGTAATTGGCCACTCTAAACAAGGTGGTGTCTCCTCTCACTGGAGTATAGACCCCACTAAGACTGAATCCTCTGAGTCCTTTATCCTTTATATGTGAAGGGAAAATTAGACATTTCCATGAAGCCAAAGTGACTTCAGAATAATCATCCTAGTGTTGTTCCTGAAGCAACCCCATCTCTCCCAGCATTGGGCAGGCATCTCTTCCATTTCCCAGAGGTCTCTGGGAAAAGGATCTTGCACTCTACGTGACAGTGTGCAGAATCCCCTCCACTGGGGTAGGCAGGAGCGGTCTTCGGCCAGCAGTGTTCCCTGACAGTAGGTATCCTTCTGTCTTCCCATCTCCCTACCTACCACACATGCCCTTCTTAATCCTGGGGAACTCTTTCCGTTGATCCTGAAAACATTTATTGTTTTTACCCAATGTCATTTTTCACTTAGTCTCCAAATGTTAATAATAAAATGATTTCATTTTAAAGCAGTTGTGCTCTTCCTGTTTGCCTATCCAAGGTCTTCATTTCATAAACAGAGTATCTAAGAGATCAGGAGGGAAATCTAACATTCCATAATCAATAACTAAAGTCAGGTGATATTCTAAAATGAAGTGGTAGAGGTTTATCCCAGTGGGTAGAGTAGGAAACAGACCAGAAGGCTGTGGTCATTGTGTCCATCCAAACAGATAAAGCATTCCCTCATTTATTTTTCCAGTTGTGCGTCGGAGGATTGACCACTTAATAAGAGCTAGGTCTTTTGCTTTTATGTTCTTAAGGTTAGGGTTCAAATACAAATATGAAATGAAAGCCTTTAATAAAGTTTACAAGAGGAGCCTCTATTTTTATTATGAAAGGCTTACTGAGATTCATTTTTTATTTGTTTTTTTTTTAACCAGGAAGCTACACTTATTTTGGTGACATGCATACTAAAAATTAAAGCCATAAAGTTGCTGAGTTTTGACAGAATAAAATGTAAGATGAAGACTCTCAGTGTACTATGTTTTATTCAGGAAGCATTAAGCCATGGAAGCTGTTGATTGACTAATGTTTTTAGTGCAGTGATTTGGGAGTGTGGCGAGTAGGGGTGAGGGTGGGGATGGAGAATGATCTAGTAGCCCTATGTCATCACCATTCCTCACCAACCAGGCCCCTGCCAGGCCTCCACCCACCCCTGCTAGCTCATCACTGTGATGGTTTGGGGCTTTGTTTGTTCACACATTTCTCCATCTGATTTGTGTGAGCGTGTGTGTGCGCACACACATATGTATGCCAGTACTGTGACTCAAACTCAGGGTGTGACATTCTTGCTTAGCTCTTTTGCTTAAGGCTGCTGTTCTACTCCTTGAGCCTATACTTTGGTGGTTACTTGGATATAAGAGTCTAACAGACTTTGCTACCTGGACTGGCTTTGAACTGTGATCCTCAGATCTCAGCCTCGTGTAGCTAGGTTGACAAGCCTGAGCCACCAGCACTCAGCTCTCAGTCTGATTCTTAGCACCCTTCTCTGATGGCGGGCAGACCACAGTTACCCTCACAGAAGAGATCTAGGTGGCAACAGTATTCACATGGTTGAGGAGCACAACAGACACAAGAATCCTGTCTTCTAGCTGCATGTGGTGGTACATGCCCAGCTATTCAGGAAGATGAAGCAGAAGGAGTACTTATTCCTGGGGATTTGAGGCCAGCCTGGACAATGTATGAACCCCTACCTTAGGAAAAAAGGAAGGAAGAAAGGAAGGGGGAGAGGGAGGGAGGGAAGGAGGGATGGAAAGAGCAGGGGAGTGAGGGAGGGAAAGAGAATAAAGAAAAATCATGCTCTTTAAACACACCAAATGCTTGTTTTGAGGGGAAGAGTGTTTGAACTCAGGGACTCTGTGCTTGCTAGGCTGGTGTTATACCATTGAGCCATGCCTTCAGCTATGTTTTGTGCAGGTTATTTTTTTATTGTACAGGTGATGTACAGAGGGGTTACAGTTACATAACTATAAGGTCATGAGTGCATTTCTTTTTGAACAGTGTTACCCACTCCCTCCTTTTCTCCCGCTTCCCTCCAACTCCACTCCCCCAGCCCCCACCTGAGTTGTGAAATTCATTTCCAACAGAGTGTCTAGTGATTATTACTGTTGAATTGGTTCACACTTTGCCCTGCCATTTCTGTGATTCCCCTTCCCTTCCCCAAATCAGATAAACTTATAGACAAGACAAAGGGTACGGAAATCTAAAACAGTGACAACAGGGCATAAACTAAAGGGGAAAAACTAAATAAAACAGAAATAACTGAAAACAGTACATTATAAAAACCCCTTTTTTCCATTTCTTGGAGTTCATTTTGATAAGCTTTGTTTTATATGGTCATATGCACCTAGCTATTGACCTATTGTGATCCTCTGCTAAGAACATCATAGACATAAATGAGGGAAAGCATGTTGCCTATGTTTCTCTGGGTCTGGCTTGCTTCGCCTAACAGGATTTTTTCCAGGTCTTTCTATTTCCTTTTTATGAATGGGGCAATGTCATTCTTTCTGGTGGAGGCATAGAATTCCATTGTGTATATTTTCCACATATTCTTGATCCATTCATCTACTGAGGGGCATCTGGGTTGGTTCCATATCTTAGCTATGGTAAATAATGCTGTGCAGGTTATTTTTGAGGTAGGATTTTACTTCCTGCCAGAGTGTGCTCCTGGACTTCAGTCCACCTATTGTAAGCTACCCTGCCATTGTTGGGATGACAGGTGTGTGACACTAGGTCCAGATCTCCTCCTTGAGATGGATTCTCACGAACTTTTGTACCTGGGCTGGCATGGAACCTCAGTGCTCCCAATCTCAGCTTCATGTGTAGCTAGGATGGCAGACATGCACCACTGTGACTGGCTATGGGTTAAGAAGGGATCTCAAGAAATTTCCTGCCCAATTTGGCCTCCAGAGTCCTCCCATTTTCAGACTCCCAAGTAGCTAGGATTACAAGCATGAGCTACCAGTGCCTGACAACTGCTTTAATATATATATATATATATATATATATATATATATATATATATATATAATGTATATAAAACTATATAGTACATGCATACGAGAAAACTAGATGAATTATCTACCCTTCTATATTTTTGGTTATACTAGAAATGGAACTCAGGATCTTGTATGTGCTAGGCAGTCAGTTGCTCCACCTTTGAGCCAGGCCCCTACCCTTTTTCTTCAGTTTGTTTTTCAGATAGAGTCTCCTGCTAACTTTGTCCAGGTTGGCCCCTAGTTATGATCCTCCTATCTCTGCCACCTAAGTAGCTGGGCCACAGGATTGGGTCACTGTCAAATTGTCAAAATATTAGTGAAGCTTTATTTTACTATAGAATAAGAGTTGGAAAAACTTGATACATGGACCTAAAGGTGGACCTAAAAGGACCAGGTACACCCAAGGTTTGATCCCTCCCTGATGTTCTTTTGTTTTATTAAAGGAAAGAAGATTTTGGTGCTGTAGAGTACTTTTAGCTTTTGATCAGTGTCATGAGATTGCCCTTCAGAAAGACTTACACTTGGCCATTAATTTGTTATTGTTTTGTACAATACTTGGAGTTTTTTAAAGTCTTTTTTTAAATTTTAATTTTATTGTCAAGGTGATGTACAGAGGGGTTACAGTTCCATAAGTAAGGTAGTGAGTACATTTCTTGCCGAACTTGGTACCTCCTCCCTCATTTTTCTCCTACTTTCCCTCCCCACAATCCTCTTCCCCCAAGTTGTACAGTACATTTTCAACATATTCTCTTGTGAGTATAGCTGATGCATTGGTTCACTCTTTGTCCTTTCTCTCACCATTTTGTTGTTCCCCCTTCCTTCCCTAATTCAGATAAACGTAGATACAATACCCAGGGTACCAAAATCAAATATAGTGACAACAAGGGGTAAACCATTGGGAAAAAAAAACACAAAAGAATGACCTAGCCTTATTTGTAAGGAAATGGAATGACTTGGAAAAAGTCATATTAAATGAAGTATGCCAGACCCAAAGAAACATAAGCTCTATGGTTTCCCTTATTTGTAATAATTAGTATATGTCTGGGATAGTCCCAGGAGATGAACAGAATAGCTTAATAGCTATGAACATGTGACCATATAAGACAATGCTAAGCGAAATGAACTCCAAGATATGGAAACAAGAGGTTTTTCTTTGTTGTTGTTACTTTAATGTACTATGTGATTTCTCTTTTTTTTTCTTTTGTGTGTTTTTTCCTACAGTACTTAGGCTTGAACTCAGGGACCTTGTGCTCTTGCTTGACTTTGTATCTCATACCTGGTGCTTTGCTACTTCAACCAGGCCTTTAGTTTTATGGGTTTTGCTAGGTATTTTAGAGATGGAATCTTTTGGACTTTTCAAGCCCCAACCCTCAGATTTCAGCCACCTGAGTAGCTAGACTTACAGGTGCAAGCCACCAGTGTCTTGCTGCTGCTACTCTTGCTCCTCCTCCTCTTTTTTTTGTGCCTGTATTAGGGCTTGAACTTTTGGCCAGTGTGCTGCCCCTTTGCTTTTACCCCTCAATGCTAGCACTGGAGCCATACCTCCAACTTTGACTTTTTAATGGTTAATTGCAGATAAGAGTTTCATGGACTTCCCTGCCCTGGCTGGCTTTGAACCATATCTTCAGTTCTCAGCCTCCTGAGTAGCTATTGGATTACAGATGTCAGCTACTGGCAGCCAGCTTTTTTGTTTTTCCTTTTGCAATGCTGGAGGTTGAACTTCGGGTCTTATGCATGCTAAGTATGCACTCTGCTGCCAAGATCCACTTGAGCTCTGGCATTCTTGACTAGGCCTCCCTTTGGATTCTCTTCTGTCCGCAGCATATCCAGAGCTACCCCTCCCCCGCCTTCCCAGAGAGACTACATACTTCCTTGCTTTCCAGGCTACTCTTGCCTTTGTCACTGTTTCAGAAGGAGTTTTCTCCAGGGTGCTGGTCCCTTGCTCTAGAGTGAAGCATTCTATGTTTTTTTTTCCCCTTTGAGTTTCTTATATGATATATGGAAACGATGCCCACAGTATCTGCTATTCTATGGTATCCTTAAATGTCCTGGATTGTTTTCTTTAATTTGTGTATGAAAACAAAATACTGAAGAACTGCGGCTATAGCTCAGTAGAAGAGCGTTTGTTTAGTATTACAAAATGCCCTGGATTCCTTCTCCAGCATTACACAAAACAAGGCAAATCTTCTTGTCTAAACATAACATTATGTTTTTAATTATTCAAAATTATTTAAAGCTTTTGGGCGGGGATGTAGCTCAGTGGCAAAGCGCTTGCCTAGCTTGCCCCAGTACCAAAAAAGAAAAGACATAAAAAATTATTTAAAGCTTTTAACTAACATTTAGAAGAAAATTTAAAGGTGCCTTATTCATGCTCCCCTGAAATGATCCTTGTTGATGGTGGTTGTTTGTAAATATAAAATAAAAAATGAGGAAGGGATGGGAAAGGGAAACAAAGGAGGAGGCTACAATGCTTGATAAGAAATGTACTCATTATCTTGCCCATGTAATTGTAACCCCTCTGTGCAGTATTTTCACAATAAAAAATAAATAAGAATTAAAAATAAAATAAAAAATTACCTTTCCACTCTTTTTCTTTTTCCCTCTCTGCAATGTTGATGTCTATAAAATGTATCCTATTAAAAAATAAAATAAAATAAAATGTATCCTATTACCATTTATTCATGTTGAGTCATTCTAAGTTTTTGTGGTAGTAGGGTTTGAATTCAGGGGCTTTGTGCTTGCTGGGCAGGCCCTCTGCCACTTGAGCCCTCTATCCTCTCAAGCCCTTTTTGATGTAGTTGTTTTAAGTATTTTCTGTGCCATCCTGGACCTCTTTTCATATCTGGAATAATTGATAGCATCACACTGAGGTCTCACTAACTTTTTGCCCTGGCTGGCTTAGAACTGTGATCCTCCTAATCACTGCCTTTTGAGTAGCTGTTCTAACATTTTTATACAAAAGTGATGATACTATTAACAGTTAAACATCTTTTAAACTTCAGAATATGTCTTGAACACATTTCCGTATCAGCACATTATAGACTTAACTTTCTTTTTTTTTTTTTTTTTTTTTGTCGGCCGTGGGGCTTGAACTCTGGGCCTGGGCGCTGTCCCTCAGCTCTTCAGCTCAAGGCGAGCGCTCTACCACTTGAGCTACAGCGCCACTTCCGGTTTTCTGGTGGTTTATTGGAGATAGGAGTCTCACAGTCTCTCCTGCCCGGGCTGGCTTTGAACCGCGATCCTCAGATCTCAGCCTCCTGAGTAGCTAGGATTACAGGCGTGAGCCACCAGCGCCCGGCTTTAGACTTAACTTTCTTAATGTTTATGGATTTGTTGTTGTGATTTCCCAGTTCTCAAAGAAGAATTCTTTGGGTCTAGGTTTCTGCTGATAGAACAAAACTGTAGTGCATATCTAGTGTCTTCATTTGTATGTGCATGTCTTGATATGCATTTAATAAGTTGGATTTTTTTTTGGTTGGGTTGCTGGTCCTAAGGCTTGAACTCAAGGCCTGTGTGCTGTCCCTGAGCTTTTGTGTTCAAGGCTAGGATTCTTACCACTTGAGCCACAGCTTCACCCCCAGCTTTTTGGTATTTAATAGGCGATAAGAGTCTCCCGGACTTTCTTGCCCGGACTGGTTTCCAACTGCAGTCCTTAGATCTCAGCCTCCTGAGTAACTAGGATTACAAGTATGAGCCACTGGTGTCCAGCTGAATTTTCATAATATGTGGTCACGGTACCATTGTCCCCTGCACTACACTCGCTCGGTATCCAGTCAGTCAGTGATCTACCTTCTCAACTGCCTTCCCATTTCTCAAGCCATTTACCCTGATTAGAAACAGTTTTGTTATATCTTGATATGAGGTGAAGCCACTACTGCTGGGGTCACCCAGTAGTAGGGACACACATGCCAGGTGTGCTGTGACAGATCTGGGGTTAATGTAGATAATGCACAGAAGGTCCATCTGTGTATTAAGAATGGAGCAGGGCTGTTAGCATTGGAGAAGGTAGATGGTGTTTAGATAAGCTCTTGGCTCCATGAGACAGTTTGGAGACAGATAGGAAGCCAAGGAGAGAGTCTAGGCTCAGGTAGGCTGGGAGGAGCCTGGGCAGGCAGGCGTGCTATCTTCTAGGGAGGCCACCCTGGTGCCCACATGGGTGTCCTGCCTCCCTGTTCTTCCACAAGTTGAGGTTGCTATCCATATGACTGTGCTTTGTCCATATGTCTTAAAAGACACTCTCTCATCCAGCCAGGGTGTCATTATGGAAGAGGGCATGGTAGACAGAGGCCATGTACATTTGGGCTTTGAAGACATCAGCCCCCCATTGGTGCTAGCTCCTTCCAGATGTGAAGGGCATGCCAGCTCCTCCCAATGATCCCAATGAGTATGATAGGAGTAACAAAAGAAAAAAAAGAAGCTTGATCATTCTTATAGAAATAAGATGATACAATGACTATGAATAAACTTGATTAACACATAATATCCAAATGAAAACACTTTTGAACATGCTCCCCAGAGTCTCCAAAGAAGATGAGCTGAGTAAATCGAAGTTCTTGGATGGGAATTTAATGCGCACTGGACAGTGTCTGTCTTCTCTCACTGGAGCAGTACTGTGAACACAATCGAGAAAAATATCACTGTTTTTGAGGGGATTAAAGAAGAGCCTGAAGAATGATTTTCCAACGTGATCTGGAAAAACAAATTAGACAAGAGGATTTAGAGGATAAACGAGAAGATAGGGAAATTCAAGAAATAGCCTAAACAGATACAAAATATAATAAAAGTAATGTTATACAAAATAATATTACAGGCATAAACAAAAATATATTCATTGATATGGGATAAAAGTCTCAAGTCACAGAGGAGTGGACAGAATCTAGGGTGATGGAATTCACATTGCATGCTTTACATGAGAAAAATTCAAAACCAGGACAAAGAAAAAAAACTGTGAAGTATGTATAAGAACTCACAGGAAGAGGTTTTATAATTCTTTCTGTTATAACAACATAAAACTCAGACGCCACTGAAAATAAGGTAGATAAATGCAATTTCATAAAGAAATTGTGCTTGGCAAAGCGCACCTTATGCAAAAGCAGAAGGCAAAAGGCAAATTTGGGAAGCATATTTACAACTGGTATCATTGTTTAAACTAAATTCTTTAATATTAAAAAGAGTTCATGTAAACCCAGAAGAAAATGAGGCAAAGATACTCAGTTCACAGAAAAAGTTGTGCAGCACTTAAATATGAAATGTTTAATGCAAATTATGTGATAAGAAGATAAGTTGCAACTTCACAGGGATTTTTTTTATTATGAGAAATTTTATCCAGGGCACGGGAAACATTTTTTTATGTCACCAATGGCAAATAAATCCATATTACTATTTGGAGGAAATCTGAGTATATCTGAAGAAGTTATTTATTACTCAGCAATTCTACAACTAAGAATTCAGTTATTTTTATAGACCTATTCTTTGGTGTAGCTCAGTCTGGCTTTGAACTCGTGACCTGAGTGAGCTATGAGTACTAGCTCAGGAAGGATAATTTTTCTCAAAGGCTTATAGAAGCCTATGTTTGTATGTTCTGTGATATAATGTATAAGGGTTCTGCAGGAAATGAGTCAAGCCCAGTTTTGTGTGGCTGCTGGGATACAGACAGTCTGTGAGTAAAGCCCACTGCTAATCAATGAAAAGCAAGTATATGATGCTATACTACATTTGTGTGAAAGGAGTGAGAGGCTCAGGCCTATTGTGTATGAATTCAGGAACTGTCCGTGTGTGTACAAAAATGGAGATTACTCGCTGCCTTTAAGGAAAAAGGCAAGAGGCCGGGAATCTGTTGTGCTGTACACTTCTCACCGCATGCTAATTTCTACCCTTTGACTTTTGAACCTTGTCTGCTCTTCTCAAAAACCAGTAAATTTGAAATTCAAATTTTAAAACAGTTCAGTAGGTGAAAAATACTACTTGTTTTGATGTGTGCAGTTCTAATGTTGAGTTAATTTTGAATGTCCTTTCAAACAAAGAATAACTACACACACACACACACACACACACACACACACACACACACAGAGCAACTGCATGTTTGTATGCTTTGCCCATTTTCCTATTTTATTTATTTATTTATCTATTTATTTTAAAGGAATGATACACACAGTACTCAAGACTTGACTCCTTTGGGTGGGGGAAGGTAACAATGAAGATTTATTTCTCAGTAGAAGGTGGATACAAGTTACAGGTGATGCTCTGGATTTTGAGTTGGGTAGAGAGTGGAGAAGTGGCCGTTTTAATGTGATATCCTTTTTTAAATTGATTGATGGGCACCTAATATTTAAAAATAAGAAATCAATCAAAAGAAAGCGAACCATACATGAGAAATACTAAGTGGATCACAATGACACTTTTAGTTAGAGTGTAAGATAAAATGAAAACTAGTATGACTCATACAGGAATGATACATGTTTTTTTGAGGGTTTTTTTTTGCCAGTATCAGGGTTGAATTCAGTCTTTTTTCATTCTGTACCTTCCTCTCAGCTTTCCTCAGATGTGCACATGTATATACTGTATGTAAGGTCAAGAACAGAGAGTCATTTAAAAACGGTGTGACAAATTAAGAAAAAGGTCCTTTGTTTCTTGAGTCCTATTTACTTTGTCATATCTTGTTGCATTTTGAATTTAACATCCACATATCAGGAAGACCTTATGCCATTTGTTTCTCTGATCTTGGCTTATTTTGCTCAATATGATTTGTTCTAGTTCCATCCACTTCCCTGTGAATGCCATTATTTTGTTCTTTCTGATGGCTCTGTAATATTCCATTGTATATAGATGCCACAATTTTTGGACCCATTCATCTGTAGTAGGGCATCTGGGTTGTTTCCATATCTTGACTATTGTGAACAGTGCAGCAGTGAACAGGGAGGTGCATGTGTCCTTGTATCCTGGCTCCTGTTGCTCAGGGTAGATGTCTAAGAGTGGTATGGCTGGGTTTTAGGGAAGGTCTATGTTTAGTTTTCTGAGGTACCACCAGACTCTTTCCAAAGTGGTTGTATTGGTTTACATTCCCACCAGCAGTGCAATAGGGTTCCTCTTTCTTTACATCCCTGCCAGCATTTGTTGTTGGCTGACTTTAAGATGTGGGCCATTCTGATTGGGGTAAGGTGGTATCTCAGGGTTGTTTTTATTTGCATTTCCTTTTATGGCCAGGGATGATGAACATTTCCTCATGTGTTTCTTTGCCATTTTTATTTCTTCTTCTGAGAAGTCTCTCTTTAGCTCCCTTGGCCATTTAATGATTAGTTTGTTAGATTTGGGAGGGATTAGTTTTTTTTTAGTTCCTTGTAAATAGTGGGTATTAGGCCTTTGTCTGATATATTGCTGGTAAATATCTTCTCCCAGTTAGTTGGTTGTCTTTCTAGCTTGGTTGCTATGTCTTTAGCTGTGCATAAACTTTTTATTTTAATGTAGTTCCATTTGTTGAGTCTCTCTCCAATTTGTTGTGACCCTGGGACTCTGTTCAGGAAGTTCCTGCCTGTGCCTATAAGTTCTAGTGTCTCTCCTACTCTGTCCTGCATTATCCTATTTTTAAAGTAGGGGAGAAGCAGTGGGTTCATTATAGATTATGGAATTTACACCCATGTCATAAAATGTTGTCTTTTTAATTGAATAATCTTTTTCTTTTCCCTCTCTCTTCTCTCTCCTCTCTCTCTCTCTCTTCTCTTTATCTCTTCTGTCATTCCATCCCCCTCTGTCCTTTTCTCCTTCTGTCCCTGGAGATGGAAAGTGATGACTCTAGAGACACAACACTTAAAAACACCCAGTTACTGATGCTTTGGTTGGGGGAGGGGGTTGGAAAATGGTAGGCTACTTAAAGTCTCTTGTAAACAGTGAAGACCTAGAGGATCCTCCCCCAGCCGAAGGGACTGGGGCGTGGACGGGTTGGGAGGTGGTCTGTTAGGTGTGTGATGCTTTCTCTCCTCTCCACCTCCAGCGGAGCTCCCCAGGTCCTCTGCGGTGAGGCTGACCTCCCTGCGGGACCTGCCTACCCAGCTCCTGGAGCTGTACCAGCAGGGCTTCTCCCTGGCTGCCCTGCACCCTTTCGTGCAGCCGACTCACACACGGGAGAAGATACCCCTCGAGCACATCTTCAGGGCCATCTTGGTCAAGAAAACAGACAGGTAAGGAGGGGTCCGTGTCCTATAAGACCTGAGGTTGCTGCATGGAGGAAGGGAAGGGAGGGGGTGCTCTTTCCTGGGCCCTCAGCCCCTCTGACAGGTAAGTCAGAAAGGCTAGACAACCAGAGAGAAATTTCATCGCATCCTGTGATGAAAAATCAAATGCTATAACCAACTTTAAAGAGTTCTAATTTATACCCCACCTTTCTTTTATTATAGTACCTCAGCTGGAGAAATGTCTCCTCTGAGCAAGTATTTCTGCCAGTGGTACCAGCTAGTGAAAATGTAGTGACCATATTAATCTGAAAGCATGGCTAGAAAACACAGTGGTTTTGTTTGATTGGTTGATTTTGGTGATACTAGGGATTTAACTCAGGGCCTTGTGCTTGGTAGGTAAACATTCTGTTGCTTTAGCCATATCTCCAAGCTTTTTGCTTATGTGTATGTGTATATGTGTTTGCATGCCACTATTGGGAGTTGAACTCAGGGCCTCATGCTCTTGGTTGGCTTTTGCTCACACTAGTAATCATGTGTCAGGTGTTACAAGCATCATTTCACCTTTGTCATCAGTTGCACACAGATATTGTTATCAAGCAAAGAAACTGATGCACAGAGATTATTTGTCATGGTCACACAGATGGCAGCCAGCATTGCTCTGACTTGTTCCCAGGAAGTGTAACTCTTATAAATGCATATCTTAACCTGGTGCCATGTTCCGTTCCTGTGTTGCTAACCCCACAATTATTTTTGCCAGTCTTGGGGCTTGAACTCATGGCCTGAACGCTATCCCTGAACCTCTTTGTGTTCAAGGCTAGCTCTTTACCACTTGAGCCATAGTGCCTCCTCCAGCTTTTTTGGAGTAGTTTATTGAAAATAAGAGTCTCATATACTTTTCTAACCCAGCTGGCTTCAAACCATGATCCTCAGATCTCAGCCTCCTGAGTAACTGGGATTACAGGCATCAGCCTTGGGTGCCTGGAAATTTTTATGGACTGAATTTTTTTCTGCTAGTCCTGGGCTTGAATTTGGTGCCTGGAGACTGTCCCTGAGCTCTTTTACTCAAGACTAATGTTCTACCACTTTGAGCCACCGCTCTATTTCTGTTTCTCTGATGGTTAATTGGAGAGAAGAGTTTCTTGGACTATGCTGTCTAGGCTGGCTTTGAACCATTATCCTCAGATCTTAGTCTCCTAAGTAGCTAGGATTACAGGTGTGAGCCACCAGTGCCCGGCTAGGATATATCTGATCTTAGATAAGGTAGTACTTTTGTTGCTCAATCTTTCTTCCATTTCACTACTCATCAGCCTTCAAATAAAAGAATTTGAGAAAGGAAGTACCGGGTTCCACTCTGCGCTGGGTAGATCCCCTAGCCGTCCTCAGGAGGATCCCCTTCAGGGACCCCATTCCTTAGACTTGGCCTTAGTGTTTGGAGGACTTGGCATGCAGTCATTCAGTCCATTATAATCACATCCCCAGCTATGGAAGGGCACTCCTTCAGCTAATGTGTCTTACCAGCATCTGTGAAGATCCTGAGGTTGTTGTAAAAACATCAGAGTCTGATTCAGCGAGTCTGGAGTGATCGGGCTGCTGCATCTCTAGCATGTTAGCAGATGATGCTGATGCTGCTTGTCTGTGGACCAAACCTGAGGAGTAAGGATGCAGAGGATGCTACTAATTCCTTATCTGTCTTCATGCTGGACAACCAGCGGGGCTATTTAGGGTTAATCATTCTGTTCCTGGGGAGAGCTTTAAGTACTAGGAAAGATGAGAGAGGAACAGGATTTGTCTAGGCCTCCTATTTTCTAATTGGAGGTTGGCACCAATGACTTAGAACACCTGTTCAGACACTGAGTTGTCTGGTGAGCTGGGTGAGATGGATGAGGAGGCACTCTTCAAGAAGAAGAAAACCCACTATGGGGCTAGTCTATTGTAGACTAACAGTAGAGCTATGGTGGCAGCAGAAGGGCTACTTCCCTTCTACTGAGGACAGGGTATGAGCAAATGATCGGACTTCCTAGAGGAGGAAAATTGGTGGTAAAGCTCTTAAAATAACAAGACCACCAGCATGCAGGAGAATTTGCAGCAGGAGTGATGGCAGTCTTCTTGGGTTGGAGTTCATTCACTCTTCTCCAGGTTGCTTGAGCAACCTTGATGACTTGAATGAATATGGCAGTTCCTTGATTAGCAGATACAGAGAAAGTAGTTCCTTTAAGTTTATGGCGACTCTTTGAACCCTCCCTCTCTCCCCCTCCTTTCCTTCCTTTCTACAAAAGTTTGGTAATTGCCATATAAAACAAATCAACAATGGTAAGAATCTCACCCCCCCCACACACACTTTAATCCCCAACAATATTGGATGAGAGCAGTAGTAATGGTTGGAAGAAGAATCATTACAAAAGTTTTAAGGAAGGTACTGGTGGCTTATGCCTGTAATCCTAGCTACTCAGGAGGATTATGGTTCAAAGCCAGCCTGGGAAGGAAAGTCTGTGAGACTCCTATGTCCAAATAACCATGATAAAGCTGAAAGTGGAGCTGTGGTTCAAGTGGTAGAGTAACAGCCTGGAGTGAAAAAGCTAAGGTACAACACTCAGGTCCTGAGTTCAAGCCCCAGTACCACCAAAACAAAACAAAATAAAAAAGTCAAATAACAAAAAAACTCATAAAGTGCAGCTATTACCTGTTCTAACCAGTGCAATAACCTTGTGTTTTTGCATTATGAAGAAAAGACCCCCAAACAACTAAAAGTATGACAAAAAACACACTGAACTTTAACAGATGATTAATTTTTAATCTAGTCAGTTAACGCGATATTTTTCACAGACTGCTAGTGTTCTGACAACTGAAGATGCTTTGAATTAAATTATTAAGCTCTCAAAAAGGGAATAAAATGCCCGGTTAATATTTTCAAAGTAGAGCACATTGAATGAGATTTGGCTAAACTTTCTACATTATTATCTGTCCAAACAAAGATCATTAGCAAATAACACCATGAAATATTTTTCTTTAACTTTGAGATGAAAAAGGTGAATATATACCAGGTTTGGTGGTTCAAGTCTGTAATTCCAGCCACTCATGAGGTAGATAAGAGGATTGCAGTACAGGCGAAATTAGTTGGATAATAAACTAACACACACACACACACACACACACACACACACACACACACACACACACACACACACACACACACACACACACACACCACCACCACACCACCACCACCACCACCACCACCACCACCACCACCACCACCACCACCACCACCACCACCACCACCACCAAAAAAGCCACCACCACCACCACCACCACCACCACCACCACCACCACCACCACCACCACCACCACCACCAAAAAAGCCACCACCACCACCACCAAAAAAGCCACCACCACCACCACCAAAAAAGTAGAATGTGCTTAAATGGTGAATGCTTCCCTAGCAAGCATGAGAGCCTGAGTTCAATCTTCAGTACTACAAAAATGACTAAATAATTTAAATTTAATTTTTAAAAAGATGAACACAAAGTTTTTAGCAAATACCTGGGTTTGGGGTTATGCAAAAACACCAGGAGAAAGAATAGAACTTTTCTTTTTTTGTCAGTTGTGGGGCCTGGACTCTGGCCTGGGTACTGTCCCTCAGATCTTCAGCTCAAGGCTAGCGCTCCACCACTAGAGTCATAGCTCCACTTCCAGCTTTTTCTGCTTATGAGGTGCTGAGGAATCAAACCCAGGGCCTCATACATGCAAGGCAAGCGCTCTACCACTGAGCCACCTTCCCAGATCCAGAACTTTTCTTCTTTGTGTGTACTGACCCTGGGGCTTGAAATCCAGAGCCTGGGTGCCTTTCCTGAGCTTTTGTGCTCAAGGCTAGCATTCCTGAGGCACAGTGCCACTTCTAGTTTTTTGGCAGTTAGTTGTAGGTAAGAGTCTCATGAACTTTCCTGCTGTCTTCCAACCATGATCCTCAGATCTCAGCCTCCTTAGTAGCTAAGATTACAAGTGTGGGTCACCAGTGCCTGGCTAAGAATAGAACTTTCAAGTTCACATTTATTCCATTCACAGACATTTATTGAACTTGTATAGCCATACTTTAGAAATACTGTTTGGTTCCAGAACACCATGGTTGTGTGTCTAATTTATTATAGTTTATGATGTATGGATTAACATAATATTTTTAAAGAGCAGTACACATACCTTAGTTTAAAAATACTCTATTGATAGGTCTAGTAGCATATGCCTACAATGCATGCTATTTAGAAGTCTGAAAATGGAAAAGTTTCAGTTCAAATCTAGCACTGGCCACAAAAATGATGAAGCCCCTTCTCATAGCTGGGTTGTGTACCTGTTATCCTAAGCAATATGAGAGATTAGGATTTGAAAGATGGTTGTGTTAGGCCAGTCAGGGCAGAAATCTCTGAGATAGCCCATCTCAGTAGAGGAGCTGTATATGGCAGTACACCTCTCTCATCCCAGCAAGGACAGGAAGCCTCAAATAGGCAGGTTGTGGTTCAGACTTGTGCCCAGGCAGGAAATGAGACTTTATCTCAAAAATAACCAGGAGAAAACAAACTTAATAATAGATTGCCTGCCTAACTATCACAAGAACCCAAGTTCCAAACCCTGTACTACCAAAAAATAATTTAAAAATCTTTATTGATAAAAGATAATGATAATTGGAGCTGTTAGGAAAATGGCACACCGGCAACACAAGACTGCCACAAACCGGCCATTTGTAAGCACAATAAAAACAAGATGTGTCTGAGCTCTATTGTGCTAGGGACTGTACTTGGTGGAAGGGTAGAGTGTGAGGTGGCAGGGCACCTGCCTTCTTGAGGACCTATAGTCTAATTGGGAAAACTCCCATAGTGTGGCTCTCATGAATCTCTAGCCATAGACCTTTGGGAATAAAGGAGATGAAAAAAAAAATACAGACAAATGTCTAAGAAGAAGGTAGCCTTTCACTTGAGCCTTATTTGTTTTTGGACAAAACTAGGAGTAATAAGCAGGAAGTGGGAGGAGCCTGTTGAAGTTGTATAATAAAGTGTCTTCTGTGGCAATTGGTCATTGTCAGCCTGTGCCATTAAAAGTAAATCACCCCAAAGGCAGTACCCTCTGAATTTGCTTTTGACAAATTTCACTTATATCCATGAACCATGATGGAATCTTTGGGGAAAAATTCTGTTAACCGCTATTTCACTTGAAGCTCAGTGACACATCTTACCGTGAATGGTTCTGGATTTGAGTGTATCAAATTAAGTCAAAGTCACTTTGAAAACTGACTCAGTCAATAGCTGAAAATGAATTACTTAGTGAATAAGTGGAAAAAGTTTGTCCTTCCCTTTCTTCAACTCTTTTATTTGGCTCTCTTAGTGATTTTTAACAGACAGTATAGTAATATTCATTCTGAATTCTAAGTATAAGGTTAAGTTAGCCTTCTTTTTATTTCCAGGCAGTTTTCCTTACAACGAATTGCCACAAAAATTCTCAAAATCTGATGGCTAACAGAAGTCAGTTATTAAAATGTCACTTCTGATGTTTTATATATATGGATTTCATTCTAGTTGGCTTTACAGTTGTAGATGGATGTTCAAAATGCTCTATGATTAGAATGTTGCTCAGTCATTGACTTGTTCCCACAGAGTTCGTTTAGAGCCTGTTCAATATTTTTCCATCACTAATGGCCAGAAGCCACTTGGTCCAGGTCTTCTGGCATGGTACAGAGACCAGGAGACTTGAGAACTCTGCAATACTGGTCAGGTACCTTTTGGCCAAGGAGAGGGGGCACACATAGTTACGGCTAGTGCAGGGGGTGGAAAATGCATTTAAGCAAAGTTGCCTTTGGAAATTGTTTTAAGTAGCTGTGAAGTGAAATGCCAGTGTCCTTCTGCCTGACCAAGGTTTGCTTTCCTTTGGGATTCAAGGTGATTTCTGCTTTCAGTGAGGAACTACTTGGGAAACTAAGCTGGTTTAGATTTATAGCAAGACCGGAGTCCCAGATAGGACAATGAGATGCTTTCCTCTAGGGAGATATCCTCAGAAACTGAAATGGGACCAGGAATTCCACTCTGCCTTCTTGAAGCCATTCTTGGCCATCCGCATGTGGAGTAGAATGATAGCACTGTTTTCAGTGGTACACGGTCCTCCCTTTCAGCCCTTTCAAGTCCTCCCTCCCTCCCTCCCTCTCTTCTTCCCTCCTTTCCTTCCTTTTTGTGCTTATACTAGGGCTTGAACTCGGACCTGGGCACTCTCTCTGAGATTTTTTTTAGCTCAAGGTTGGCACTGTACCATTTTTGAGCCATAGTGCCACTTATGGCTTTTGGTGGTTAATTGGAGATAAAAGTCTCACAGACTTTATTGCCCTGGCTAGCTTTGAACTATAACCTTCAGATCTCAGCCTCTTGAGCAGCTAGGATTATAGCGTGAGCCACCTTTACCCTGCTCAGTTGCATTTTTCTAAGATGAATGTGTTACGTGATTTTTCTATGCTCAGGTGTACTCTAAAGTGCCCCAAATATCAAGGCATTTATCTACCAAGGGGCTGTATACTATAGATACAGGTTATGGTAGCACCCAACTAGACCACAGGTCTCGGTTTGCATCTCTAAGAGGAACTTATTAATGGAGAGCTTTCAAAAAGGGGACCTGTGACTTACTTGCTCTAGCTCTGGAATGGATGATTTGAACAGGAAAAGAAGAACACTGACCATGGGGTGCCTAGAGCACTGAGTCTGGGAAGCAGTGGGGAAAGAGAGTGTAAGGAGATATGAATGGCTTGGATCCTGGAGCTAGCATGAAGCTTATAGATTGTATCTTGAGAAGTCATGGTGAGCCCACAAGAGGCTGGGCCTCCTGCTGTCTATCTGTTGATGCAGCCAAGCATATAGCATCCTTGTTTTATACCAGATTCCTCCACAGACTCATTGAGAAGATGCAGTGGTTGCCAGAGTCTGAGGACGTTTCCCTCCGTCTCTACCAGCAAGCCGTCCTCCCAAGTACTTACGGGCAGCACAGTTTGTGCATGAGTCAGCACTGGCCACCCAGACTCAAGGGATACCAAGAGACAGTTTTTTTGGCTTTTTATTGCCTTATTTCCAGGAAAGCAAAACACAGAGAGTGCTCTGCCATTACTCCTTGTTTTCTCCTCTGGAGCAGAATCTAAAATCCAGATGACCCTGACTTCAATCTAAGACAGGGATTGCAAACTCCAAAGCCTACAGGGACCAGACTCCCAGAGAGGAAACTCACAGGAACGAGAATTGGAGACCCCACTGCCTGACTCTGCCCTACCCTGCCCTGCTCTGCCCTGCCATGTGTTGTCAGATCTTTTTTTATTGTTAAAGGAAATTATTAAATATTATTATTATTATTATTATTATTATAAAAGTGATATACCGAAGGGGTCCTGTTTCCTAAGTCAGGTGATGAGTACTTTTCTTTTTAGACAATATCAGTGCTTCTTCTGTTCTCTTCCATGTTGCCAGATCTTGAAGCCAGAATAGTGTCGCAGTTCCCCAACCCATTCTACTGGCCGCCATCTTGCAACTGCTCACATGTCTGTGTGATGTTTACTTTGCTGAAATTAATCATGTACTTTGTTGTTGTTTGGTAGTCTTAGAGTTTAAACTAAGCCTCTTTGCTTGCAAGTGGGCACTCTACCACTGAGCCACACCTTCAGCTCTTTTTTTTCAGCTAGGGGTGTGTATGTGTGTGTGTGCGCGTGTGAGTGCGTGTTTGCGCGTGCATGCACGTGTGCTAGTATTATGGCTTGAACTCAGGGCCTCCCAGTCTCCTCTGGCTTTTTTACTCACAGCTGGTGCTCTCCCTCTTGAACTATGCCTCTAGTTCTGGCTTTTGTTGGTGAATTGGAGATTCTCCCAATCTCAATCTCAAATATAGGTAGGATAAAAGTGCGTGCCACTATACCCAGCTGTGGATTGAGAAGGGATCTCATGAACTTTTCTGTCCAGGCTGCTTTGACCTGCTATCTTCCCATTCTCAGCCTCCAGGTAACTAGGATTACAGATTACCCCCACACACCTGGCTAGTCATGTATGTTTTGAGTGGCTTATTCTCCCTTGTACACAATGTTATCAGCAGACTTTTCAAATTCCCCTGGGACAGTGGTTTATACATCAGCCCACCTCTGCCTCCTTGCCCCTGAAATCTTTCACATTTGGAATCTGATTATTTACGTTGAGTGCTGTTATGTATTGCTCAATACCATTTTCCTGAATGAAGAAAAACAACCCAACATACTCTGGAAATTTACTGCAATTGTTTCCTGAAAAAAAAAAATCACAAACTCATTTCAAGTTGATATTTTTCTTTAGATTACTTACTTACCAATACAGAAAGTGCATATTGATAATGAAGCCACACAGTCAGGTCCCCATGGAACACACACACACACACACACACACACACACACACACACACACACACACACACACACACACACACACACACACACACACACACACACACACACACACACACACACACACACACACACACACACACATATTTTCCTTTCATTTTAGAATAACAGTGACTTGCCACGCAAATATTTGTGTTACATTGTGCTCTTCTTTTTCTTTTTAAGAAGCATCCAAAGGATGTTCTTCAAAGGGAAGAAAATTTTTGTGGACCTTCAGCGAAGTAGAAATGCATTGCATTGCGTTTTTTCTTTTTTCTTTTTCTTTTTTTTACTCTTCCAGAGATAACACATATATTTTCTTTGGCATTTGAAAAGGGCAAAATTGGAAAAGTACAAAATTATATTGGAACTAAAAAGAAAATTCTTTAAAAAATTATAGTCGAAAGTGTCCTCTTTAAGTGGACTTGTGTCTCTTGATATCTAATTTTTTACCAATTACTTTGACTCTGGGGAGAATTATAGGGCTGCTGGAAAGAAGCTTCATAATTAAGGGAAATACGCAGGGGCTGGAGGCGCCTACCGGGATGTGCCCTAGAAAATGCTTGATCGCAAGGTGGGGGAGCAGCCTGGGGCATTCTGCTTGTCGGAATCACACTGGTTAGCAGTGATTGACACGCGGTACTGTGAAGAAACCCTGCAGCCAGCTATTCCCAGAGAGCAGAAGAGAGAAAGAAGGTAGCTGCCAGGCTAGCTTCTTAAATCAGAGCAGGGAATATGCAGGTGTGTGTTTAGTGTGGAGTCATTATTTTGGATTTAGAAATAGGAAGAGGACCCATTCTTGACTTGCAGCGCTTCTACATCTGGCACCATAGCGTCTTTCAGTATTCCCCCAGCTTCCTTGGGTGTGTGGAAAATTCGATTAGCTCCCAGGCTGCCATCTCCACATACCCCTCTCCTTCCCTCCCCCCCAAGCTGTCCAGCATCACCCAGACTAATTTATTCCTCCTCTCTTCACCACTCACCCTGGAGTCACACCCTTTCATGGTGTGTGGAGGTCACAGAATTCCCTGCTAATTATTGTGTTTACACTTTGTGATCTGATATGTCACATTCTCCTGGGGGAACAGCGACTTTCTCTAACCCCTGCCCCTGAATGGCCTGCCCAGTTCTCTTAATTCCTGCCTCCAAACTGTCACCCGCATCCCACTGGAGAAAGCAGAGAGATGGGCTTACGTAAGTTCTTTCAGATTTTCTGTTGATCTTAAAATTCATTTGAAAACCATAGTACCCTAAAGCGTCTGTATTTGTACATAAAATAAACAAAGGTTCCCTTCCCCATGTGTGTATGTGTACATACATACACAATGTATATAGGTATATATATACACACACTCTTTGTGAATGTGTTTCAGTACTAGGGCTTGAACTCAGGACCTGAGCATTGTCTCTCAGCTTTTTCACTCAAGGCTGGTACTCTATCACTTGATCACAGCTCATCTGGAGCTTTTTGACCCAGCTGGCTTCAAACCATGATCTTTAGATCTCAGCCTCTGAGTAGCTAGGATTACATGTGTGAGCCACCGGTGTCACTCTTTAAATGAAAATGGACTTTAAGAAGACTTAGCATTGAAGGGAGACCATAGAGGTACTTGAGGTATGATTGTGAGGGGCATTCCTACATAGTATTGGTAACTTAGTTATAAATTATTAAAGTGGGGCTGGGAAGGTGGCTCAGTGGTAGAGTGCTTGCCTTGCGTGCATGAGGCCCCAGCACCACATAAGCAGAAAAAGCCGTAAGTGGTGCTGTGGCTCAAGTGATAGAGCGCTAGCCTTGAGCTGAAAAGCTGAGGGACAGCGCCCAGGCCCAGAATTCAGGCCCCATAACCACCACCAACAAAAAATTATAAAAGTGTGTTAGATTTTTGCATTTATATGTTTACTTCTTTTTATAGATCTTGTCTTTTTATATATCTGTCTTCTCTTTGTCAAGAAAGGTAACTCAGTATTTTTTTTAGCTAAAGGATGTGTGAAGAGCATTAACAGTGGTGGGTTCTGGAAATTACTGGGACTAATTAAATTTTACGTTTTTAGATACAAATGCAGAAACAGGTGAGAAAGAACTTTGAGATGCCTATAAAGATATTATTAGTGATTTAAATGTTCGTGAGAGTTTGTTCTAATGACTATTTCTCCAGTCTAGTCAACTGTTTTCTGTAATATTTTAAATGGTTGAAAGATGGAACCATTTTGCGAAGAGCAAATGCTATAAATATGATTTAGTGAAGTGCATCTTTCATTTGCTGCCTATTCATCGACCACAAGTTGAAACTTAAAATGGCTACAAAGACTTTCAAAACCAAATTAGGAACTCATATTCATAAACACCTGTTTGTGAGTGTCTGAGAGCTCTTTGCTTCATGCCTGCATGTGTTGAACATTATAATTGATTCCCACTATGTCCTCATCATAGTTGTTTGGTGTTATTATTTGTTGAAATCAAGGTTTTCTACTCTCGTTCTCCACCCCCAGCCTCCTTGTACTGGGGCTTGCACTTGGAGCCTGGTGCTGTCCCTTAGCTTTTTCACTCAAGGCTAGCACTCTACCACTGGAGCCACAAATCCACTTCCCTCTTTTGTTTTTGAGTGGTCAATTGGAGATGAGTCTCATGGATTTTCCTGTTCTGGCTGGCTTTAAACTGTGTTTGAGACCTCAGCCTCCTGAGTAGCAAGGATTTTAGACGCGAGCTACCAATGCCCCGTTGAGCACAATAGTCTTGATCAATAGTCACATCTTTCATTGTTCTCATCTCTCCCAACCCCACCTGTCCCCTCAAATTACCTGGTTCCATTTTTTTCATATGTACATTGACTATTGTGACTGTATTTGCTCACCTTTCCTCTTTCCATTTGTCTTCCCTTCCTCCCCTTGACTGCTCCATCTCCTGACAACACATATTTCAGTTTTTTGGTATTCATTTTGTTAAACTATATGTTAGTTGTTCCAAGGAGTTAGTACCATTTCGTTATATATTATTAGCATTAGTTTCTTCCTATCTCAGAATAGAGCTGGTGCCTGTGGGATTCGGAGAGCAGGACTGGTCCCCAGCCCCCTTCCCCAGGCTGCTTGCCTCTTTCCTGTAGCATAGCTTACTGGAGCTGGCATCCTTTCCCAGCTATATTACTACAGGGAACACTCCCATCACAGTGTCTTTCTCTTGACCTTCTAAGGTCAACGGTGAACTCCTTGTAGTGAACAGTTACAGGGTTTATCTACCAGGAACCAGCCCATAACTGTAAGCCCCAAGACAGGATGTGGCAGATTTTTCTAGAACAAGTAACACTATAGGATGTTAGACACCTCTGGTGACAGGCGCCCAGTTGTACACAGCATTTTGAGAGTACTGTGGTGACAGTATTGTTGGCACATCTTGCTGTGTCATTTCCAGAATGTTTCGATAGATGCTAAAACCTTTTCAAAAAAAGTGACAAATGTCTGTTGGTGAAAGGGGAAGGGGGAACAAATTAGAAGAAAAGACAGTGACTCAAGGAAGAGGTTTATTCTTCTTGTTTTCTCCTTCAGTTCCTCTGAACTCTGTAGTCAAATTCTTCGGTTGAAAATGAACTTTACAACTTTGGTGTGGGAGGGGGGGAGGTTGGGCCAGGGAGGATTGAGTGGGGGGGGGGAAGGATGGAAAGGGATGGGAAGGGGAAACAAAGGAGGAGGCTACAATGCTTGATAAGAAATGTACTCATTATCTTGCCCATGTAATTGTAACCCCTCTGTACAGTATTTTCACAGAAAGAAAAAAAGAAAAAAATTCACTGGAATTTGCTTGATTCTTTTATCTCATTTTATTTATTTGTTTATTTATTTATTTTTTGTCGGTCGTGGGGCTTGTACTCTGGGCTTGGGTGCTGTCCCTCAGCTCTTCAGCTCAAGGCGAGCACTCTACCTCTTGAGCCAGAGCACCACTTCTGGTTTTCTGGTGGTTTATTGGAGATGAGAGTCTAATGGACTTTTCTGGCTTTGCCCCACAATCCTCAGATCTCAGCCTCCTGAATAGCCAGGATTACAGGCATGAGCCACCAGTGGTCTGGTTTCTTTCTTTCTTTCTTTCTTTCTTTCTTTCTTTCTTTCTTTCTTTCTTTCTTTCTTTCTTTCTTTCTTTCCTTCTTCCTTCCTTCCTTCCTTCCTTCCTTCCTTCATCCCTCCCTCCCTCCCTCCCTCCCTCCCTCCCTCCCTCCCTCCCTCCCTCCCTCCCTCCCTCCCTCCCCTCCCCCCCCCCCCTCTCTCTCTCTTTCTTGAAAAAAATCTATCTTGCTATGTTGCTCAGGCTGGCCTTGCTTGGTCCTTTTTCTAAGCATTGGGATTATAGGGTTCACTACCATACCCACTGAATATCTCTTCTTTTTCTTTCTTCCTTCCTTCCTTCCTTCCTTCCTTCCTTCCTTCCTTCCTTCCTTCCTTCCTTCCTTCCTTCCTTCCTTCCTTCCTTCCTTCCTTCCTTCCTTTCTTTCTTTCTTTCTTTCTTTCTTTCTTTCTTTCTTTCTTTCTTTCTTTCTTTCTTTCTTTCTTTCTTTTATGGAGTTTGAACTCGGCTCTTTGTGCTTGCTAACCATGCACTCTACCACTGAGCCACTCCAGCAGAATCTTTTTGAATTGGCTGTTTTCACGATAGAGTATTGCTTTATTCCTGGGCCAGTCTGGACTTTGATCTTCCCTTTGTCCTTCCCTTTGTCTCTGGGATAATAGATATGTACCCCTGCATCCAGCCATGTGCTTTCCTGCGGCTTGGGGTAACCGGTGTGTGTGTCACCATGCCCAGCCATTGGTTAAGATAGAAACTTTGTGAACTTGCTTTTTTTGTGCCAGAACTGGAGCTTGAACTCAGGGCCTGGGCATTGTCCCTGAGCTTTTTTGCTCAAGGCAAGCACTCCACCACTTGAAACACTTCTAGCTTTTTGCTAGCTAGTTGGAGGTAAGAGACTCACAGAGTTTCCTGTCCAAGGCTGGTTTCAAACAGTGATCCTTAGATCTCAACCTCCTGAGTATCTAGGATTATAGACATGAACCATGGCACCCACGAACCTTGTGAACTTTCTTTGGGTTTGTGTTGAACCATGATCCACCAATCACTGCCTCTTATTCTAGTATTACAAGCTTGAGCCCCTGTGCTTGGCTTCAAGTGTTTTTTTAATCTTCACTATAAGGGGAAATTTTCTCATTTTTGCAGATAAGGTTCATTTTGCACAGGATTATACAATTTTTATTTTTTGTCGGTTGTGGGGCTTAAACTCTGGGCCTGGGCACTGTCCCTCAGCTATTCAGCTCAAGGCAAGAGCTTTACCACTTGAGCCATAGCACCACTTCTGGCTTTCTGAGTGATTTATTGGAGGTAAGGTCTCACAGAGTTTCTTGTCTGAGCTGCCTTTGAACCGTGATCCTCAGATCTCAGCCTCCTGAGTAGCTAGGATTACAGGCATGAGCCACTGGCACCCAGCTGATTATACAAATTTTGATAAATCCTTTTCCTGTTGTTCTGATGGCATCTTCAGAAGCAATAGTTCACTTCCTTCCTCACAATCACCACCAGTTGCAGGGACAACAAACACCTAAAATCTTTCCCACCCTTCCATTAGCTCTACAAAAAAATCTTAACTAAGTTCTCACTTCTGCTCCCCTAAAATACTCTTCCTTCCTGTGTCATACACAAGTCTTGCATGCTTTGTGTTAGCATCTGCTGTCCAGCGCCACCTGTCTCTCACCTTTGTCAGAATGGAGATTTGTCCTTTACAACCTCTGATCTAGCACCAGAGTCTTCCACCACATATTCATTCTAATAGTGAAATAATGCATTCATTCCTCCATTAGTTCATGATTGCTGACTGATCCCACTGGGTAACAAGTAACCCCTATCTTCATGAACCTTTTGCTAAATTGGCCTATTCATTATTTCCATATTAGAGCTCATGCTTAGTCTCCTTTAATAAATTTCTGTTCTCAGTTTCTACGGTGCCCTTTAATTCATTGTCCCATGACTAATTTCTACATAGCCTTAATGACTTAAGTCATATGTTCCTTTTCCTGATCTCTGGCCCTGGAAATAATTGAACTCTCACAGTATAGTACTTATATGTGTTCTTATGGTTTATCTTCCCTTCCAACTATGCTTTTTTTCCTTCCTTCCTTCCTTCTTTCTTTTCTTTCTTTCTTCTTTCTTTTCTGTTGGTTGTAAGGCTTGAACTCTGGGCCTGGGCACTGTCCCTCAACTCAGCACTGCTTCCAGTTGTGGTAGTTAATTAGAGATAAGAGTCTCATGGACTTTCCTGCCCGGGCTGGCTTTGAACCAGACTCCTCATATCTCAGCCTCCTGAGTAGCTAGGATAACAGATATGAGCCACTGGCGCCCAGCTCCAACTATGCTTTTCTTTTTAATGGGGGGGGGGGTCCGGTCATGGGGCCTTCACTCTGGGCCTGGGTGCTGTCCCTCAGCTCTTCAACTCAAGGCTAGCGCTCTACCCCTTGAGCCACAGCGCCTTTTTAATTTTTCTGCTTATGTGGTGCTGAGGAATCGAACCCATGGCCTCATGCATGCAAGGCAAGCGCTCTACCACTGAGCCACCTTCCCAGCCCTCCAACTATGCTTTTCTTGAGGAGAGGATCTACTGAATGCTTTCTGTTCCCTCAATGCATTCTGTTCCTTCTGTGGTGAAGCTGGTGATAGATGGATAAATTAATAAATAGATCTTCGGTTTTATTAATTATAAACAAGTTAGTGGAAATAGATAGAGTCTTCTTTCTCTTATTGATAAGTCTTTTCAGATCTGTTATTCATTTCTGGCCCTAGTATTTCCTTTTTGTTATTCGTCATGAGGCTTGAACTCAGGGCCTAGACACTGTCCCTGATCTTTTTTGCCCTCTACCATTTTGAGCCACAACTCCACTTTGGTTGTCTGGTTAATTGGTGACAAGAGTCTCCTGTCTGGACTGGCTTTGAACTGCAGTTCTTAGATCTCAGCTTCCCAAGTATCTAGGATTACAGGCATGAGCCACTAGTGCCCAGCTCTAGTATTTCTTTTTTATTGTTTTTATTTTTTTAATTGTAAAAATACTATACAGAGGGGTTACAATTACATGGGCAAGATAATGAGTACATTTCTTATCAAGCATTGTAGCCTCCTCCTTTGTTTCCCCTTCCCATCCCTTCCCATCCTCCCCCTGCCCCCCACTCAATCCTCCCCGCCCCCCCCCACACCAAAGTTCGTTTTTGACATAACTACTTGTACATCTCATTGTTGCAATGGGTCCACCTGTATCCCTATTTAAACGATTTGTTTTTCCCCTTCCCCTCCACAAATTATACCGACATGAAATACAGTGATAGCAGGGGTTATACTGTGGGGGAGGGACATACAAAGCAACAAAGAAATAATCTTATAAATGTGTTAGAAACAATCGCATGAAAGAAAAAAAAAAACATTTGAATACATATAGCCCTAGTATTTCTTAAAAAACAAAAACTCATTCTGGTTATTCTATGAATCTGGTATTATTTTGAAAGGGAAAAAAATGTCTTAAGATTTCTTCCTGATCCTAGAGATAAAGAATTTGTTTCTGTTAACTGACATTTAATAAATGTTTTCTAGTTGGAGAAGTTCCTAGTAATCTAAATTTATGTTTGCTGCTCTTTGTTATGATTATTTCTAAATAAAGCAGAACTAACCTTATTGATGAAGCTGCATATTCCTTCTTCTTCCCTCTTCCTTCCTCTTCTCCCTTTCACACTCTTCCCTTCCCTCTCTACCTTCTCTCTCTCCACACTCCTTGTTGGTGCTTGGGCTTACACTCAGGGCCTGTGCCCTGTTCCTGAGCTTTTTGCTCAAGGCTAGTGTTTTACCGCTTGAACCCCTCACCTCTTTTTCTGGCTTTTTGATTGTTCATTGGAGATAAGAGTCTCACAGACTTTCTTGATAGGGCTGGCTTTGGACCACAATCCTTAAATCTCAGCCTCCTGAGTAGGATTACAGGCATTTGCCCTGGGTGCCCATCTGCACATTCTTTTTTTATAACTGAAATTTAAGCTATGCCTAAGTGTTCTAGAAAAAGAAGAGTTGTTAAAACTCTGGTCTTTGAAGTGTTCTAATGGCCTTATGTGTTGAAGTGTGATCTATCACGTTTATTATTTAAAAATAATATGCACTTGCACCACAGCACCACTTGCTTTTCTGAATAGGTCATTGTAGATGAGAGTGTTATTATATACTTTCTTGCTGGCTTCCAACCACGATCCTCAGATCTCAGCCTCCTGAGTAGTTAGGATTGCAGGCATGAGCCACAGACACCCAGTTCAGATTTTATTTGGATTTCACCTTTTTTCTATTTGTTTCTTTTTTCCATCCCAAGGTGCCCATCTGCATTTACTTATTGCATACTGGTGGCTTTTGAGACTTAGCCAGCTCCCTGTTAGCTGCTGTGGCTTCTAGTACTCAGAACCACTGTGCTGTTCAGCCTTGCTAATACCATATAGCTCCACTTTTAAGAATTTGATTCATTTTGTCTTCATTCTTGGTGATCAACATAGCACATCTCATCCTTCTGTTCCTCCTTGCTTTGAGAAAAATCCCTTTGGAATGTCTTGGGCTAAGTTCCCCTCAACTCTTCATTGCCCTGGAGGATATGATGTAAGGTGGGTCAGAGCTCTTTAAGTTCTCCCAAGGTTATTTATTTTTTGTGCCAGTACTGAGGCATGAATTCAGAGCCTGTGTGCTCTCACTTGCCTTTTTTAGCTCAAGGCTAAGCCAAGATAACGGTCCCACAGATATGTCTGCCTAGGTTGGCTTCAAATTGTGATCCTCAGATCTTAGCCTCCAGCTAAGATTGCAGATGTAAACCACCGGTGACTGACTCCTCCAAGGTTATATCTGAAAAATATCCTAGTAGCACCATGACAATTTGATTTTTCAAGGACCCCCAGCTATTCTAAACCACACTGACATATTAACTTGACAGTTTAACAGGATAATCATACATTAATGGAAAACAGATTTCTTCGTACCTGTTTCTGTAGGATGGGTCTCTTTTTAAATTTCAAGAGGATAAGTATATGATTTGGAGACAGAATGGCCCCAAAGGCTCATGTGTAGAAGTCTTGGTTGGCAGGTAAGAGAGTTTGGGGAAAGTAATTGGAACACAAGTGCTCCATCTTAATCAGTAGATTCATCCTTTGAGTGATTAATAATTTGTGGAATACTGGCATTATCAGGAGGTGATGGAAATGGGAGTTTTAGCCTAGTAGGCTGCTGGTAGGGGCGGGGGGGGGGGGATGTCTTGGAAGGGTGTAACTTGTCTCTTGTCCCTTCCTTTCTGGAACTCTATTTCCTGTCCACCATGAGGTGGGCAGCTTTGCTCTACCATACCATGATGTTCTTCTGTCTCATTATGGCCCAGAAACAATGGAACCAAGTAATCATGGGCTAAAACCTCTGAATCTGTTGACAAATAAATCTTCCCTCTTTTAAAATTGTTTACTTTCAGGTATTTTATCACATCAACAAACACTAGCACAGTATGTAAACTGAAGAGAAAATTGTAAATCTGTTCATGAAAGCAATTTGACAGACTAACTCATAGCCTTCTCTGTGACATACTTCCTGAAATTGATTTCTAGAATTATAGATCATAGCTTTTTTCCCCCTTCTACTCTGGTGATTCCATCTTTGTTGCCTTTGCTGTTTTTTCTTCTTTCTTCCTAACCTTTTCATGGGAGAAGGTCTCCAGTCTCAGTCCTTGACGCCTTTCCTTCCTCACTAGTGGAGATACCACTTAGTCTCACACTTTAAATACCATTGGGATACTGATGACTTTTAGATTTACATCTCTAGACATTTCTCCTAAAGTCCAGACTTGAATACATTCTCAGCTCTCTACCAGACTCCTCCACCCTCATGTCTGCTGTTATATTAAATTCAATCAATCTAATTGTCCATCTTCCCCATCATAACTGGCAAATTCATCTATTCTCTCAGTTGCTAGGGCAACAATCCTTGGCATTATCATCATTTGCTTTCATATCCTACAACCTGTCCACATGAAAACTGTGAAGATTCTTCCTTGAAATAAGTCAGAATCCATCCCTTACCACTGGGAGCTACACAGTTAACAGTCCACTTAAGTCACTGGCATCTCCTCACTGGTTCATTGAGGTTTTCTCATAGCTGCCCTCTGTAGCCAGATGGGTCCTTTTTTAAAATAAATCAGATCATGCCTAGTCTGTGTTCAGGGCCCTTCAGAACTTCCCATGTTTGCACTGTGGCCTGTGAGGTTTACATTATCTGGTTCCCACGGATTCCTTTGATAGTAAAAGACGCTGAAGTTGAGACTTCAAGTAAATTTCCCCAAGGCTCCCAGCTGGAATATGGAGCAAGCATATCTAGTTAACTCTAGAATCCACAGCCTTTAGCTCTTAAATCTAGGGAAATGTGTACAGTTAGGGATTGAGAATAATGAAGACAGCTAGGTGCCAGTGGATCACGCCTATAATTATGACTTCTCAAGAGGCTGAGATCTGAAGACTGTGGTTTGAAGCCAGCCCAGGCAGGAAATACCCATGCCCTGAATTCAGTACTGGTGTTATAAAAAAAAATCTTTTAAAAGAATAATACTATTTGAGCTCTCCGTAAAGTCTATTATACTTTAGTTAATTCACTTGTAACCGCTTACATACCACCCAATGTGTTTACTTAACAGATTTATAGGCACATTCTGGCTACTACCAATGAGGGAAACCATGTAACTGTTGTTTTTCTGGGCCTGGCTTACTTCATTTAATATACCAGGAAATGGGTACTTGCAAGAGTGGGGATGGGCCAAAGGGGAGAAGTGTAGATGAATGATTAGGGGAGGTGGGGAGAATACAGTCAAGAATTCATTATATATACCATGAAACTTGGAAAAATAAGGGAAGGGGTGGGTTGAAAAGGGGTGAAAATGTTGAAGGGATGTCACAGATAAAGATGTATTATATATAAACTGCTTTATTAAATGGCAAAATATTGGAGCATATCCTACAAAAATTAAAGTGAGGGAAAGGAGGGTTGGGGGAGGGGTAGAACTATTGAAAGGGGTGACATTGATCGAGATGCACTGTATTCATAAACTGCTTTGTTGAATGGCAACTCTAGCGTACAACTACTTAAAGATAATAAAAATGTTTTTTAAAAATTATGAAGACATGGGGCTGGGAAGGTGGCTCAGTGGTAGAGTCCTTGCCTTGCATGCATGAGGCCCTGGGTTCAATTCCTCAGCACCACATAAGCAAAAAGAAAAAAGCCAGAAGTGGCGCTGTGGCTCAAGTGGTAGAGCGCTAGGCTTGAGCTGAAGAGCTGAGGGACAGTGCCCAGGCCCAGAGTTCAGGCTCCATGACCGGACCCCCCCCCTCCAAAAAAAATTATGAAGACATGTAATTCATAATTTACCATCAGCCCTGCTCTTTTCAGAGAGTCATCCCTTTTCTTTGTTTCTTTTTTATTAACATTACTGAGTTTTGAATTCAGCGTTTCATACTTCCTAAATGAGTGCCCTCACTACCGATCCACACATCCAGCCCCTGAGTTTTGTTGGTTACTTTTGAGCTAGAAGCAGCTTTCCATTGAGAAGGAGTCCCATGGACATTTTTCTGCCTGGGCTGGCCTTGAACTTCAGTCCTAACAATATCTTCCAAGTAAGGATTGTAGGTATGACCAGTGGTACCTTGATGTTTTTATTATAATTTAAGTACATGTTTCTCTGTCTGGTAGTTTTTGTCCCTTGGTCCAGGGGATGTTTGGTGGTTTCCCAGGTCCATTCTTCAGGACTGGGCACTAACATGGCCTTTTGTGACACATAACTGGTATTTCCCCTCCCCTGCAGGGGGGTGGCCTGTGCTTGTTTATTAGGGAGTTGCATTTTAATGCATCTCCTCTAGAATGACTAGATAGTATCTGGTCTCTTGTATTGAAGGCCTTTGGGTCGCCAGGCCCTGGCCCATGGTGGCCCCACTGGGAGACATTGACTTCTCTCTCCCAAGGTAGTTGCTGGGGATGCAGAACATTTGTTGCTGAAAGAGGCTGCTCTCAGGTTTGACTGGATCATGTGGGTGTGAGTATCCATTTGTCAACCAATGAGAGGCCTATTCTGAATACAAAGCTCCTTTGTCTTCTTCCTCCTTGGAACTGAAGTAGCTTTTTTTTTTTTTTTTTTTTTTTTGCCAGTCCTGGGGTTTGAACACAGGACCTGGGCACTGTCCCTAGGCTTCTTTTTCTCTAGCACTGTACCACAGCACCACAGCACCACTTCCAGCCTTTTCTGGTTATGTGGTACTGAGGAATCGAACCTAGGGCCTCATGAATGCTAGGCAAGCACTCCACCACTGAGCCACATTCCCAGCCTGAAGTAGCTTTTTATGCTCTGTAATATGTTGTGACAAATGTAGCAGCTCAGAAGAACATGTATTTATTCCCTTGAGATACCTGTAGTTTATCTGGGTTCACTGTTCAGGATCCCAACAGGCTGTAGTGTTGGTGTTGGCTGGGGTTGTGGTCTCATCAGAAATTCAGCTGGGTAAAAGTTACCTCCGAACTCCCTCAGGTGTTGGCAAAACTTATCTCTTGCACTCAGAGGACTGCTCTCTTGTAGCTGTCAGTCAGGGGCTGTCTACACTTCTTTGCCATAGGACACTCGATGTCATGACAGTGTCCTTCAAGCCAGTGAGGGATCTCTAGCTCCAGCTTGCAGGACAGTCTTTTAGAGCCTAGTACAATTGCAGGATGTTCCCACTAACTTGGCTATACTTACTGAGTTCAAGTGAGCGACAGGTCTTGCCCCAAAACCTGTGGAGGCTGTGGAGTCAACTCTTAAAGGCTTTTCCACTGTTCCTGTATTTCCTCAATTCACTGTGGGTTTAAGATCCAAGAAACAGTAGGCCAAGGTAATTTTCTTCATGGTTCATCTTGAAAAGTCCTAATGCCTTTTCTTGTCAGTCCTTTGTCTTCCTTTGTTCAGATGTAGCTGAGTTAATTATTGGGTGAAGTGAACCAGAGCTGCCATTCTTGTTACAGAATTTCTTGTTCCAGAACCAAAAGGATACTTACTAGATTCTGTGATAATTCTTTATGATTCCTTTTGAGTGTGAGCTGTGGATTGTTCATAAACTCCACTTCACTCATCTTAGGAGTGTTTCATTGAGTCGCTAGTGTTAATTTGTCTTAAATAATTACAGTTTTTCCAGTCTGAATCACTTAAAACTGCATTGGCTATTTATAAGTAACCTTGGATAGCCTGACATTAGTTTCCATGTGATAGAGAGCTGGGATTTTTTTGTGTGTACACCAGGGTTTGAACTCAGGGCCTCAGACTTGTTCTGCTTGCTTGTTCATCTGATGCTCTACCATTTGAGCCATGCCTCCAGCCAATAATTTTACTGGTTAACTGGAGATGGACTCTCCTGGACTTTTCTGCTGGAAATGGCTTTGAACCATGATCCAATCTCCCGAGTAGCTAGGATTGCTAGGTGAGCAACCAGCACCTGGGGTAGGATTTTACATGTTAGAAACTCCATTCCGTTATCCCTTTCATTGCTTTTTAAGACCCCTGTAATACCTATGACAGTATGTCTTATCAGGTCTTCTCTTTTGAAAGTCTGGATCTTCTGTTGTTTTGATGGGGAGGACTGAGAATATGAATCTCATCTCTGACCAAGTGTTAAGATAGTGGCTGAGGTACAGAGTTTGTTTTATTCTGTTAAGATTCATTTAATCCAGGTTGACTGGCTTGAAATCAATTTATTCTTTTGCATTTCAAACATATGTGCCTCATTACGCTACCCCAGAAAGGATATGTAAAAGGGAAAAAGAAAATTAAAATAAGCTATTGAAGTTTGCTTACCGAACCACAGTGTCACACCTGGGAAAACCAAATCCTCTTTAATTTTTTTTTTCACTTTCAAATTTCATGTAAATCTTACCCAGCTGGTTAATGATATCATAAATTGCTTTTAACGCTACATAAGAATCGTAGAAATTCATTTTTAAAGTATTATGACAAATATGCATTTAGAAACCAGGGTAAGATGATGTGTATGTCTCAGGGTATGGTATGAAAGCCACTTGCAAGATAGCCAGGCCTGGTCAGGGCCCCCTCTGTGAGTTCATAAGGGGCCAGGAGTTTCCCCACATACCTCGGCCCTTCATGGAAGGGCTGTATGTGAGGAGTGAGCCTGTACTTGAATGTCTGCTCCTCACAAGCAGCCACACCTAAGCACATTCCCTTGATTTCTACTTGAGTCTTATTCCCTAGGCCAGGTTGGGCCAAGGAATCCCCTTCAATTCCCAACATCACGTGGCCTCTAGAAGTTCCCCAGTCCTACCTTAATGTCACACAGAAAAAGCCACAAAAGAATTTTTACACTTTAGAATGTAAAGGGATGATGTGATGGGTGGTTTTTCCCTTTGGGGATTGCCATATGACAAGCATGTCTGGACAGAGGGAACTTGGGGAGCAGCCCACTACTGTAGGCGGCAGGGCTGGGCAGTACCTTCCTTCATCCTGTCACCTTTCGTTCCACCCTCTTTCCCCAGAACTTCTGCTTTCAGTTGCTCTGAGCTTTCTGTGAAACTTCTTTAATTTGGATCTATCGTGCCAGATGGCAAGATCTTTAAAAAGGGACGAGTCGTTTTAAAGTCTTTTAAAAAATGAATCTTTGAATTGTGATAGATGAATATATTCTATTCATTAAATAGTGAATAAAATTGGAGAGTACAACTAAAATCAGTTATAATCATTCTCCTCAGGCCCTCCCTATTCCCAGACATAACTGTTGTTAACTGCTGGTGTGTGTGTGTGTGTGTGTGTGTGTGTGTGTGTGTGTGTGTGTGTGTGTGTGTGTCTGTCTGTCTGTCTGTCTGTCTGTGTCTGTCTGTCTGTCTGTCTGTCTGTGTGTCTGTGTGTGGGAGAGAGTATGCTGCTAGTTCTTTGCCTGTGTCTGTCAAAGGAAAATATGTTACTGAAGTGAGTGTTGTGTATGTGTGTTCTGTGTGAGCCATATTGTCCTAAGCCTATAATTCTATAATGATATATTTTACATGAAGATCAGATGTCTTGGAAACTCTTCTCCCATCTCCCTTCCCTTCTATCCTTCCCTGTTCCCTTTTCTCTCCTCTTCCTCTCCCTCTCTTCCTCTCACTTCTGCCTTCCCTTCTTTCCACCTTCCCTCCCTTCCACTTCTTCTACCCCATCTCCTCTTTCTTCCTTCTCCCTGTCCCCTTCACCTCCTCCCCTTAATAGGATCTTTGTATGTAGTCCAGTGTGGCCTCAAACTCTCAATCCTCCTGCCTCAGCCTCGAGAGTACTGAGATTACAGGCATGTGCCATCATGTTCAGCCTTCTTAGAGGTCATTTGATGACATAGACCTTTATATATGCTTCGCATTCTCTATCATACATGATTTTTCAGCAGTGTTGATTTTAGCAGCTACTTTCAGAACAGAATTTGGAGTTTTGTCCAATATCCAGTGATTCCTTTTTTAAGAAAATCGTGGACAATCTCAATCCTTGTGTGTTTTCTCTCTTCAGATCTCAGAAAACTGATCTTCATAATGAAGGCTACATCTTGGAATTAGATTGCTGCTCCTCCTTAGACCACCAAAAACTCATCCCAGACTTCGTTAAGAAGGTGAGCATTGAGATTAGGACCTAGTGAGTCAGGTCGGCAGAGTGTGTGCTCAAGTGGACATAGGTGAGTGAGTGGGTTTGGGTGTCAGCTACACCTCCAGGTGCTTCAGATGGAGGGTAGGAGGTAGAGTGAAGCTGTGACAGCTGTGGCAGGGGCCCCTTCCCACATGTCATTCAGGCTGGAGCTGACTCTGGAGCAAGGTTGTCTTTCCTTCTTCCTCTCAAGCCGGAGGGCCTCCCCCATCTTGTGGCGCCGGCATGGTATTACCAGCTAATGGGCCTGCAGGCCAACTGGTGGGGCTCTGCCCCTTGCTCAAGGTGATCTGACTTTCCCCACCAGATGCCACCTTTTCCTGGAGCCTCCTTCCTTTCCTATCATGGGGATGTGCCAGAGTCATATGCTTCTGGCATGTAAATGTACCAGGAAACAGTGACTAGTGGAGGGAAATGCATATCTACCAGACATGTGTCTGGTTCTGAGATTCATGTCATACCACATGTGTCTTGGTGCTACATTGTGGGGTTTATTTGAGTTTCAGTATGATATTTCAGTGGTCTGAGGCTGACTTCTGTTTTCATCTGATCTTGTGCTCCCTCAGTCTTTCAGCATACTGCTATGTGTCACTTGTTGGCAATGGGATCTGAGACAGCGTCACTAGAGTCACTAGGTGGTTTCCAGAGGCCACTAACCCACTGATGTGGTCTCTTGATGCAGCATGAGACGTGGAGGCTGCTGTAACACAATGGGACTTGGGGTTAACAATAGGCTTTTCTTTTTGGTGCCAGTACTGGGGCTTGAACTCAGGACTTGGCACTTTTGCTTGACTTTTTCTGCTCAGGGCTGGTGCTCTGATAAGAGCTATATTTCCCCTTCTGTCTTTTTTGCTGGTTAATTGGATATGAGTCTTTCATATTTGTTTGCCCAGGCTTGCTTCAAACCTTGATCCTCAGATCTCAGCATCCCACAATATACTTTTTTTAAAAAATCTAATGTAAGTCCATTCTGAAATAAAGGTAACAATCATAGTGAATTGAGTACATCAGCCAGTAACTGGTCTTTCTTTTCAGGCTCTATTTGCAACATGAGTATTTGGGATCTAGTTTTTTGGGACTGGACATGCAGTAAGTCTGTTTATACCACCAACCTCATAGACACAGGAGTCACACTCTGTACTGTGAGTTGTGACAGCTACAATGTCGTAGGTGATAGGAATCCTTCAGCTCCATTGTCTTCTTACAGTCTCTGTAGGGGACAAACAGTCTGTCATAGGTGGAGCCTGGCTATAATGCTCAATCCCCTTACCCCATACAGGTGGCTGTGGTGCACTTGAGATCTAAACATCCAACTAGTAAGTTGGATGATAAATCTCATTGGCTGTCAATATTGGGGTCAATAATAGCACTAGATGCTGGGATATAGGGAACAAGCCAGCCGCAGTTCTTTCTTCATGTTGTCACAAATGGCAGGCAGTCTTTGAAGATAAACATTGCTAGCTGGGAAACAGCTGGAAGGATGTGTGAATGGTCCCTCAGGAGGATGCTTGAGTGGATCTTGGAGGGGTGAGGGGGTGTGGTGCTGACACAGCCACACTGGGCCAGCTTGGGGATCCTCCACATAGAGGGAGCAGCATGTGTGAGGATCTGAGGTGGGAGGGGTTGTCTAGGGTTGAAACCAGATTTTTAGATCCAGTCCCAGTATCCGGGGGTCTTGTTAGACCTGGCCAGTTGCCTCCATATGCCAAATAGACATGTTGAACGGCAGAGAAAAGAGATTTATTATATGGGAAGCCAGCACTTCAGTATAGTTTCAGCCATTTTCAGAAGTACAGATACTGTCTTTAGGTTAGATAGGGAGAATTGAGGGCAGGGAACGAGAAAGGTATGTCATTAAAATAGTCCCAAGTCACAGCTATGGCTTGGTTGTGATTAGCTCAGTCTTTGTCCCAGAAGGAATTTCAGACAAATTATTACTTTATTACTGGAGTGTAACAGGAACAAGGTGGTCTCACTATTTATTTTCTGTAATAGGAAGAAGATATTGCTTGTATGAGGGCAGTTTGTTTTTCACACAAGCTTGCTTCTCTGTGAATCTGGTCTTTCTTGGTGTCCATGGTGGTCACATAGTTAACTGTACCTCAGATCGAAGGCCACAGATAAAAAGGTTGGGGACTTTTAGTTAATTCACAAGACCCAGCAAAAGCATTTTCCTCTTACAGAATCATAAAGTCTTTCTTACAGAATCATAAGAGGAGTCACCACAGAGAGAGAGGTAGTAAAGGCCAGAGAGACTCAGGACTCAGATGTCAGTGCAGTGGGAGAAATTTTGCAGAAGAGTGAAATAATAGGTTGTCACATGAAGGGGTATTCATTTGTTGGCCCCTTCTTCCTGTATTTACTTATTAGTATTTGGGCCCTGGGACATCCAACCTATCCTAGATGGTAGGAACCAAGATCGTAGAGCAAGATCTCATTGATCAACATTTATGGCAGTTCTGATAGAAGATTGTGCAAATTCTGTTTACTCTGACAGAATGGATTACTTCAAAGGGAGGAGAGGTGGGTATTTTGTTTATACCTACCTCCTTTAGATGTCTGTAGATGAAGGGCCATGTTCTTTGGATTACTGCAAATGCATAACCAGTTTGGGTGGGGTCATCCTAGGGGGAGCATGTAGCTGCTGCTAGGGGCAGATAATGCTGGAAATGCCTTGCACTTAAGTCAGCTGCTTGGAATGGCGGAGGAGTAGGTGGGGGAGACACAGGAAGGACACTGTATACTCTGTCCATTATGCTCCTTGAAGGATACATGGGATGGGAGCTTTGGTGTCAACAAAAATCAGATCACTGTATGACTGACATGTTGCTTGTGGCCATATTGACTGGTTAGGAGGAACTAGGCAGGTTGGTGGGATGCTTGGCTGCTGTGTTCTATAATACCGAAGTGGAAATGGATCTGTGACCCACAGCAGGAAACTTCCACTTACAAGGTTCCTAGAAGACATTAGTCCGGTTTTGTTTTACTTCTCTCTTCTCCCAGCATGTTTTCCTCCTACTCCTGTTGTATGTGTGCGCGCGTACATGCTTGTGTGTGTATATGTGTATTTGTGCAATAATTTGGTTATATAGCTGTATCTGTATTAGAGTTCTGTGTTCTGAATATGATGTGTTTTAAAGTCCACCGTAGCTAGACTTTAGTGGTTCATGTCTGTAATTCTAGCTACTTAGAAGGCTGAGATCTGAGGATGGAAATTGAAAGCCAGCCAAGATAGGAAAGCCTGTGAATCTCTTTATCTCCAATTGACTACTAAAAAGCTGGAAGCAGAGCTGTGGCTCAAATAGAGTACTAGCCTGGAGCAAAAAAAAGTTTAAGGATAGCGCCCAGGCTTGGAGTTCAGGCTCTAGCTTCAGCTGCCCTCTCTCTACACCCCCCCCAAAAAAATCCAGAGAAATAAAAGAAAATTCACTATATCATCCTGCTCCTACTGTAGTAACCTTGATTTCACATTAAAAAACAATTGGATCTAAAAATAATTAAAAACAAAATTACTGGGTCCAGACAGACTAGATTGCATATAGACTGGTTGCTGGGGCGACCTGAAATTTCTGCTCTGGAGTTTGCCTCCAGGTGTGTACCCCAGTCTCTCACCTCTAAATTTGGGGCTCATGGTCCTTGAGGTCACACCACTCAGCACCTCACATGCATCCTTCCTCCCCGTGCATGAAGGCAGGCGTGGATAGCTTCAGCATTTATGGCTGCTGCTGCTGCTTGCTGTGGATCTAGTTTCTAGCCCAGTGGCCATGACAACCAGAGAACGGGGACAAAATAATAGGATGAGGTCTCTTCCTCTGCTCATCTGTTCCATTGTTGGACTCTCAAGGAAATGCCCCTTCTGGGTTTCAAGAACAAAGGAAACCCAGATGCCCTTCTCCTGTTTCTGAAGATGGCAGAAATTTTCCTGGGTATAAATGTGTCTTCGGTCAGTACCCAGGTAGAAGACCACAGGGAAGAGATGGATTAAAATCCATTTGTGCATTGTCAATATTTAGTGACTAGCTTAGCTCCTGTGTGTGTGTGTGTGTGTGTGTGTGTGTGTGTGTGTGTGTGTGTGTGTGTGTGTTTGTGTGTGTGTGTGTGTGTGGTGTGACACTTGTTAATTGCTGTTCGTTTAGGCCAAGATGAAGCTGTGTCACTGGCTGCTACAGCTTGTCGCCATTACTTTTTATATAGGCCATTATTTAGTCTGAAATAATGGCTCCTGTTCCAATGACAAGTAGATTTGTCTTGGGACAAGATGGTAATTAACTCATTTGGTCATTGTTCCATCATGCCCGATATGCTCATTCTCTTCTCCATATATGAGAATTGCATTCAAAATGAATAGATTATTCTCTTTCTAAGTACAATGTCCTGGTATATTGTTTTGCCACCAAATGTTTGCAACGTGCAGAACCTTTGGCTCAAGAACAGTAATAAGAGGAGGGAGAGAGTTCATGATTTCCCACAATTAGGAAAAACAAAGTCATTTGTAATCTGTATCAAGTATAATTAACTGAAGATGCTGTTGTGATTTTGCATAGAGGGCGACCGGCTTCTGGATCTTTCCATGTGGTTTTAGGAGTTCTCTGAGTAAGTCCCCTTGCTAGGCTCTGCTCTCCTCTCATTCCCTGCCGTGCTTAGCCAGCCTGTCTTTACTAAATTCCTTTTGATGGATCACACAACAGTTGATATGCAGAATTATGGGCAGATTTTGGAGAGAGTGTATTTTCTGAGTCCTAGAGCCAAGTGCTCGGGACTGTGAGAGAGACAGTGTCCCTACAATTCCTTAAGGACTCTGACTTGACAGTTGTTCCAGAGGTAGATGCAGAGCCTGCCTGTGTGGCCTATGGTGACATTTCCTGTCTTAGTTCCCAGGGGATTGTGAAGAAAGAAGAGTAGGTCAGAATGAAGAGCCTGCAGCAGCTCATTCAGAAGAATGTCCAAATTATTACCTGCATTTGTGAGTCTGGCGCATTCTCTGTCTTGACAGTGATTCTTTTCAAGAGTCCAAGCAAGCAGGGAAGCTGTGGCCTCTCTTTAGAGAAGGTCCAGGAGCTCAGAGGAGTGAGCGCCTGGCCTGAGGTGGGGGGTGGGAGAGAGTAAGATGCAAAGGGACTTGGGAGCAGTAGGGTCATTCTTTGGCCTCTTTGGGGAAGGTTCTAGAGAGCTGTGTTGTAGAAAGAGGACTCTGCAGAGTGAGGGATTGATGCTCGAGAGGCCCAGGAGCCAGCTAGATGTTTCTGGTGGACAGGAGCATGAATGGAGGTCCAACGCTAAGACCGTGCTATGTCCTGTTTGGCTCACATGTGGGATGGACAAAGGGAAAGGAGTTCTGTTCTCAGCAGGGAACTCGTGGAGTAGGGTGAAGCCAGACCATGAGAAGGTGGGTTTCTAGTGTATCAGACAGGTTTACCTTGGAAGATGCAGGGAGTTATTGCAACCCAGGGCAGGAGTGTCTCTCTCTCTCTCTCTCCCTCCCTCTCCTTCTCTCTCTTCCTCTCTCTATCTCTCCCCTCTCCTTCTCCCTTTCTTCCTCTTTCTCTCCCTCTCCCCTTCCCTCCTCTTTTCCTTTCCTTCGCTCTCTCATTTCTCTCCCTTCCTCTCTCTTCTCTTTCCCCCCTTCTTCCCTTCCTTTCCTTCCACCTTTCTTCCCTCCCTCTCTTTTTCTTCTCTCTATCTTTCCCTCTTTTCCCTCTCTCCCTAAAAGATATACCGTTGGCTCCTATTTATGTATTGATAAGTTTGTTTTGACTTAAAATGAGACCCATACCTGATGACTCATGCTTGTAATCCTGGCTACTCAAGAGGCCAATATCTGGAGAATTGCAGTTTGAGGCCAGTCCAGACAGAAAAGTCTGTGAGACCCCATCTCCATCTCTACAACATTAAATATGATTTTATTTCATGGGAAGAATCTTCGGTGTCAGGCAGATGCTATCTAAAGCATTTGGCATTTGCTATACCCTTAATCCCTAGCACTCATAGGAAGGCTTATTCTCCTGATAGTTCGGAAACTGTATCTTGCCTATGACCAATGTGACCCACTCATAAACTTGATGCACTTTATGCTGAGGCTTCCGAGTGAGGACAATGGCAGAGGGGTCTTCCTGCCCTGTCCATGGAAGATAAACCATGGTCAGAAACTTGGTAGTCTGGATTTAGCAAAATACATACCCTTCACACTTCCAAATGGCACTGCCTTTAGCTAAGGAAACAGCAGGTGAATTTTCAGATCTCAGATCTCCTTTTACTGAAGCAGTATTACTGGGATTGTAGAACTCTGCCTGGGGTGCATAAATGACTCATGATTTACTTCCTGGTTGATTATTGAGTATTCAGAGCCTCATTTCTACAAGTACAGTGCAGAGTCTAATTTTAATTAGTGTAACACGTCAATTCAGAGTGGAGAGAAAATCATGTTAAAAAGGCTTTCCTGCACTCGCTGCCCTCCATCTATCCCCAAATCAAGAGATGTGACAGTTTTGAAAAGCAAAAGTGGTAAGAGCCAGGCTCCAGTGGTTCATTCCTATAATCTTAGCTACTTAGGAGGCTGAGATCCGAGGATTGCAGTATAAAGCCAGCCTGGACAGGAAAGTCTGTGAGATTCTTACCTCCAGCTAATCAGCATAAACAAAAGGTGGAAAGAGGATCTGTGGCTCAAGTAGTAGAGTACCATCCTTGGGTGAAAAAGTTAAAGGACAGGTCCCGTGTTTAAGCCCCATTGTACTGATGTACAAGCCCAGACAGCCAGATACAGACAGACAGACACACACACACAGAGTGATATGAGTTGAGAGGGGGCAAAAATTGAGGAAATCTTAGAGATGAGGGTGTTACTGGAGTAGAGGAAAAGTGAGCTAGAAGCTTACTGGGGTGGGGTGGACAGAGGTCCCTGTTCCATTTTCACAACTCAGTAAATGTTTATCAGGTCAATGGAGAGCTCTGAGAAGAAATGTGAAGAAATGTGAAGGAAGAATCACATTGCCTACTCTGTCAGAGAAGGGAAGAGAGGTCCCAGAGCTGACACTGGATGACAGAGGCCTGGGGGAGTTCATTCCTAAGGACAGCATGAGGAGCCTTGTGGGGGGCAGGGCAGGGGAGGCGGGCACAGAGGTCACAAAATTAGTGACAGATCTGTTAGGGGGCCAGGGATACCCTTGAAGGAACATTCTAGAAGGCAGTTATTGTTGGCCTGGAACTGACACTGGGTACCCTGTGCTCATATCCAGGCAGCAGCTCATGGTTGCCTGCTAGAAATACAGACCTAGCGTTGCAAATCTGTTGGGCTGGTTCGTTGCCTCTGCTGTGTTTCCAAGAAGCTATGTTTTTATCTTCTCCTTGTGAAAACTTGGCTTTCATTGCGAGCAGGTCTAGATTTCTCAAAATGTGGGGTGCTGGAACTTTCTTCCAGTTCATTATGAAGTGCTGATACTCTTGTAAAGGTCAGAGGAAACAAGGAAGAACTTCCACAAAGCCGGGGAGGGGGTGGCTCAGCAAGAGTAGGCATTGCAGAAGGTCTCACAGGATGGCTTCCAAGCAGTCAGGTGGCCAAGTTGGAAGGGCCTGCTGGACTCTGCCACCTGGGGTTCCTGATTAGTCATAGAACAGTGACTGTTACAGGGCAAGCAGGAGCTTTCAGGGTTTAAGAATAAAAATATATTTTGAAGAAATGATAAGAGTGACAGCTAGACAGGTACAGGTAGAAGGAAATTTCATTTGTTTTAAATAGGAGAAATGACTGATTTTTTTTTTGTTTTGGTTTTGGTGATTAAACTCAAGGCCTGGTGTGTACTAGGTAAGAGCACTCTCCCACTTGATCCACACCTGCAGCCCTTTTTGCTTTAGTTATTTTTTGAATAATGCCTTTTGTTTGAGCAGAGGACTAGACTCAGATTCTGGTCCTCCTACCTACATCTTCTGAGTAGCTGGATTTAGAGGCTCTGCTGTTGTACACAACTTACTTGTTGAGACCGGACTTTGCTAACTCAGATTGGACTAGCCAGTCTGAGTGTTTTTAAAAGCTGAAAGATGTCAGTAAGGAGGGAAGTTTCTGAAATTGAGAGGTAATAAAAGATAAAGGTGGGCACCATAGAGGGGGTGGGGTATCTTGTGTTCAGGAATAGGGCACCCCTTTCTTAGAAGCCAAGGAAGGCAGTAAGAAGGTTCCAAGTTTGGATTTCACAGAAGGGTTGAAATGTGGCTTAGAAGCCTGTGTTCTTCCAAAGTTTCTCTACTGTTCTGGCCTCCCTTGGTCCTCTGATCTCCTGCTATTTTGATTGGCCCAGGATCCTCCTCTTCTGTCCAGAGAAGTCAGCCAAAGTCATTTTGAGCCCAAAGGAGGAAGCAGTTCATAGACTGGTCAAGATGACTCCCCAGAAAAGAGGATACATTCTTGTGCTTTATTTTCTCCCTGTTCAGGAATCCATAATGGGTACTGGGGTTTAGGGTTCCATCTTGTTTCTTTGGACAGCTTTTCTAGGGCCTATCATGTTACATGCCAGGGAATACTTGAGTGAGCTAGTACTGTCCCGCCCTAGTCACAGGACACCTGCAGTCTAGCTGAGGACAGGATGTAGGACAGACGTTCACATGGCAGGTGTGTAATCAAGTGGGTAAGTGCCTGGAGTGGTGAGGGGCTCCCCCCCCCCCCAGGTTTCAGTGGGAGCTGAGGGTGGTCTCTGAGGGTGTGAGGTGGAGGGGTGGGAATAGCTTGCACAAAGGCCATGGAGTGGGAGAGAAAGAGCATGATTAGGCCATAGGATGAAGCTAGAGAGTTTGCTAGGCTAAGGATATAGGTCTTTATCCAAGTGATGGGAAGGAAACCATTGAAGGATTTGAGGAGGAGCAGAGGATTCTGGGTACATTGCAGAGGGATCAGAATGGCTGAGGTGGTAACCAGAGTGGGGCCTTAGGATGCAGTCATTACACTCGCCTGCTGGAGCAGCTCTTTGTGGAGATTATGGCTTAGTTTAGGTGGTAGCATCGTGGTGGAGGTATGGACAGCAGGTTGGATTTAAAACATGTTAAGCTAGGCATTGGTGGCTCATGCCTATAATCCTAGCTACTCAGGAGGCTGAGAAATTAGGTTTGAAATTTGAAGCCAATGCTGGCAGACAAATTAGAGACTCTAATTAAGCAACAGAAAGCTAGGAGTGGAGGTGTAGCTTTAGTGGTAGAGTGCCAGCCCTGGCTCTGAGTTCACTCCCCAGTACTGCCCCCCCCAAAAAAACCCATAATGAGTCAGGCTGTCCTCTAGGTTTGGGATCACATGGTGTGGTAGAGACAGAGAGGCAATCAAGACTGTTTGGTTCATGCAGCTGGTTGTATGGGCCCTTTGCTGAGTTTAGGATAAGTGTAGATCAACCAAGGCTGATACTTGGCTGCAGAAAGTGACTGAAGGATAGTCGAGGAAACTGGACCATGGATGAAATCTCCCAGGAAGGCGTGGGGGAAGGTAGGAAAGAGGAGAGCTGAGTCTGAGGAAGTCCACTGGGCAGAGGAAGCTGACAGGAAGTGGGTGGCTAGCGAGGTGGGGGTGGGAGGAAGTGTGGGTGCTGGAGGGTAGAGAAGACAGCTGATCAGCAGAGAGGAGTTGTCCATGCTGCATGCCCAAGGGCAAAAAGAAAGTCAGGTGTTCAGGAGTGGCCCTGGAGTCACAGGGACCTCCAAAGAAGCCGTTTTGGTGGCCTGTCCCTTTCTATTCCGTGTTGTTGTCGCTGTTGTTATTGTTGCAAGACTTGTCTTTGGATTGTAGTGAGAAGTCATTGCCCTCACTCCTCAGAACTCCGGGGTGGCCCTGTGTCATTCCCATGACAGGTCTGAAGTGTTATCTTTTCTTTATAATTTAAGATATTCTTTCTGTCAGATGCTGATGGCTCAGGCCTGTAATCCTAGCTGTTCAGGAGGTTGGGCTCTGAGGATTGAGGTTTGAAGTCAGCCTGGGCAGGAAAGCCCATGGCACTCTTATTTCCATTTAACTCCTAAAAAGTTGAAAGTGGAGGTATGTCTCAAGTGGTAAATCTTCAGCCTTGAGTGAAAAGGCCAAGCAAGATCTCAAGGTGCTGAGTTCAAGTCCCAGTAGAGGCAAACACACAAAGATATTCTTTCTTTCCATTTGTTCAGTGATCTTCATTGTTTTCAATGTCATTTTTTATTAAGCAAACTGAATTTTAATATGTGGCCATGGAATTAGAACTGAATTAGGTTAAGCTGTGCCATTTTATGTCATTTTTTTCATAGTCACAGCACATACCACATGAAGTAATAATTAAAGAACTTCTAGTTAAGTCAGAAGAAGGAATAAGTTGAGGTCCCTGTGAATGGTGTGGAGACAGGCATGGAACAAAGGACTGTGGCCTATAGGCAGCCTGTGGCTCCATTGTGGTATCTTCTGAGAAGTGCCTACATCTCGGGAAACAGAAACGGCTCCCAGTCTCAAGGAGCAGGTCATGACTTGAGGGGAAACGGCAGATACCAAGGGCAGTGGCCCCTCTGTGCCCGTGTGGCCTGGCTCTTTCACTGTCCCCTCAGTGTGACTTTCCACACTCCTGGAAATATATTTTCTATCCCCACTAGTCAGTGGGAACTTGGCACTGAGACTCACACAGCTTTGCTGGAGGCCTGGCATTTGGGCTGGTTGTAGAGCAGCCTGAGAGCTCTGGAAGGTGACAGTTGGATGGCAGCTTTCCTGTGCCATGGCCATTGACAACTGGATGTTACCCCTGGGACCTATTGAGATGGGTTCCAGAGAAGACTGGCAGTGCACAAGCTTGGGTATCCACCAGGCTCTAGCCCATTTGCCTTTGAGTCCTGCTTGAGCAGGCTGGAAGATTCCTTTCTTGCTCAGATGAAGCCAAAAGTCTTGAAAGTCTAGTTCCTCCTTCCCAGCCAGCAGCTCTTGCATGGATTCTCCCTGGAAGGTTCCTCATTTGAGAGATCCTGTGCCCTGTGGGCCTTGGAGGCATGGGCATCAGAAGGTCTTCAGGAAGTTCCTCTGAGGAGAAACCCACACACATCAAATCAGCACTCCTTGAACTTAAGAGAATTTCCCCTTTCTTTTCTTTGGGTATGTCATGGGACAGTCTTTAGAAACTAATGAGTAATCCATTTGACCATCTGCCAACCATGGAGTGAGACATTTCATATTTCAATTTATTAATTTTCAGCAGTTTTTTCATATGTATATATTCATTTAAAATTTTATTTTTTATTTAAGGAGTTGTACAAAGGATTTTAATGCAACACGTCGGTGAATATGATGTGTCTTGATCAATATCATTCATCATTCTCCCCTCATCTCTCCCAATCCCACCCATGCCCTCAAATTGCCTGCTTTGATATATGTACATTGGCTATGATGACTGCATTTGCCCACCTTTCATTCATCTGCCCCCCCTCATTTCATATTTTTAATTGTATTTATTTTATTGTGTGTATTCATATATGTATGTATGTATAGGTGTGTATGTGTATGTGTGTATATATTTAAGATCTGCAACATATTTTGATATATGTAGTGCAGTAATTTCTATAGCATTTTGGTTGCTTTGGAGACCAGTGTAAGGGAAGGAGGATTTATTTTGGCTCATGGCTTCAGGTGGTTTGGTTGCTGGCTGTCTGGCTGATGTGCTTGGTAGAACATTATACATAGAAGCATGTAGTACAGAAGAACATCACTCATGGTGGACAGGAAGCAAGAAAGGAGGGAAGAAGGGAGGGAGGGCCAAAGGCAAAAAAAGAAGGACCAAGGACAACATATGCCTACTTCTGGGCTGGGAAGGTGGCTCAGTGGTAGAGCGCTTGCCTTGCATGCATGAGGCCCTGGATTCGATTCCTCAGCACCACATAACAGAAAAAAAAAAAGCCGGAAGTGGCGCTGTGGTTCAAGTGGTAGAACACTAGCCTTGAGCTGAAGAGCTGAGGGACAGCGCCCAGGCCCATGACCGGACACCCCCCAAAAACCAAAAAAACATATCCCTACCTCCTAGATTCACCTAGATTCTACCTACTGAAGGCTCCAGAACCATTAGCTAGGAACCAACCATTGTAACAGCTGAGGCTATGGGGAAAATTTTGTATTAAAGCCATAAATCTCATTGAGAAAGTTAATTTGGGGACGGGGAAGGTGGCTCGGTGGTAGAATACTTGCCTTGCTTGCATAAGGCCCTGGGTTCGATTCCTCAGCACCACATAAGCAGAAAAAGACGGAAGTGGCACTGTGGCTCAAGTGGTAGAGCGCTAGCCTTGAGCTGAAGAGCTGAGGGACAGCGCCCAGGCCCAGGCACCACAAACAACAACAACAACAACAGAAGAAAGTTAATTTGGGGGACTGGGAATGGGCTTAGTGATAGAGTGTTTGCATGCATGAAACCCTGGGTTTGATTCCTCAGTATCACATAAACAGAAAAATCCAGAAGTGGCACTCTTGCTCAAGTGGTAGAGTGCTAGCCTTTGGCAAAAAAGCAGCTCAGGGTCAGTATTCAGGCCCTGACTTCAAGCCCCAGGATTGGCAAAAAAGAAAAAAAGAAAAGAAAGACAGAAAGAAAGAAGAGAAAAAGAGTAACTTTTCCTCATCTTGCAAAAGCAGAGCAAATCTACTCTGTAAATTTGCAGGATACAATGTGTTATTATCACTGTAGCCCTCAAGTTGTACCTTGGATCTCTAGACTGTTCATGCTATAGATGGGCACGCTTTTACCTGAAGTTCTCTACTTCCTCCCTCCTTCCCAGGCTGGGAGCCACCATTATATTCCAGTTCTGTGTATTTGACTTTGGTTTTCAGGGCTACATGTACATGAGACCACACCGTGCTAGATTTGTCTTTCTAGGGCTGGCTTATTTCATTTAACATAATGTCCTACAGGTTCCTCTGTGCTATCACAAGTGGCATGGTCTCCTCTTTTGAAGCTGAATTGTATTTCAACATAGAGATCTATAGATACAGACACACTTATGCACACACGCAAACCTGGCAGGATTTCCTCTATTTTGAAAGTGAGTTACTAATCCTGGCTGCCTCCAGCTGTACCATAGAATCACCATAGAATGAACAAGTACTTCACTGGATTTTTTTTGGACTCACTGAAACAAGTCTGATTGGCCCCCAATATTTTATGTCTCTGTGTGTTCTCCTCTTCATCTAGCCCTCTAAGGGGGGAAGGTTTGGAGCAGGACAATTAACGGCCCCTCCTCTCTTTTGTCACCCTGGAAAGATCTGTGCTTGGCAATGCTGTCACTTCTTGCTGCTTTCATAACAGAGTGCTTTGGATGCACAGTTAGAAACTAGGTCAGTTGGATTGGCTGACAGCTGTGGAATCATAGATGGCATTTGCTTTCTATCTGGATCATTCCCTGATAATTTGATCACCTCTCTCTCTCTAAAAAAGAAGTCCAAATTTCTTAGACATACCACTACCCACCCTCTTCTAATAAAACTTTTTCAACATGGTATGAGTTGCATGCTTTTATTTTTATTTTAGCTTGTGCTGATACTGGGGCTTGAGCTCAGCCTGGGCACTGTTCCTTAGTTTTTTTGCTAGAGTTCTACCAATTGAGCCATAGATTCACTTCCAGCTTTTTATTTCGGGGGTGGGGGGGTGTGATTAATTGGAGCTAAGAGTCTTATAGACCTTCTTGCCTAGGCTGGCTTTGAGTTGTGATTCTCAGATCTTAGCCTTCTAAGTAATAGGGTTATAGGTGTTAACCACCAGTGCTTGGCATTTTGTGTTCTTTGAAAAGTTACTTTAACAAATGGAACCCTTCAGTATCTTCAGATTTTTTGAAAGGCTTAATAATTAGTTAATTAGTGCTGGGTGCCAGTGGCTCACACCTGTTAACCTAGCTACTCTACTCAGAAGGCTGAGATCGGAAGATTGCAGATTGAAGCCAGCTCAGACAGGAAGGTCCATGGGACACTTATCCTCAATTAACCACCAGAAAACCAGAAGTGTTGCTGTGGCTCAAAGTGGTAGAGCACTAACCTTGAGTGAAAAAAGGTCAGGGACGGCCGGGCGTCTATGGCTCACGTCTGCAACCTTAGCTACTCAGGAATCTGAGATCTGAGGATCGCAGTTCAAAGCCAGCCTGGGAAGGAAAGTCTGTGAGACTCTTATCTCCAATAAACCACCAGAAAACCAGAAGTGTCGCTGTGGCTCAAGAGGTAGAGTGCTAGCCTTGAACTGAAAAGCGCAGGGACAGGGCCAAGGCCCAGAGTTCAAGCCCCACAACCAACAAAGAAAAAAAAAAAAAAAAGGTCCGGGATAGTACCCAGGCCATGAGTTTAAGCCCCACGACTGACAAAATTTAAAAGAAAAAAAAAAAGAATTAATGGCACTCACTAGACACTATGTTGAAAACTTGTGGGTGGGGATGGGAAGGAAAAACTGGGAAAGAGTGGGGAAGAGGTGACATTGTCCAAAAGGAAATATACTCATTACCTGACATATGTAATTGTAACCCATCTGCACATCACCTTTATTATAACACTAGAAAACAAAAATAAATAATTCACTAGTTAATGTTGGCTGTCCCAGAGCTTGAACTCAGTCGGGGCCTCCTGCTTGCTCTACAGGCATTGTACCAATTGAGCCATACCTCCAGCTACACATGTCAGTTTTGATGCTAAATTTTTAGTAAAGTGAAATATCTGACAAAATTAAGTTGTGTGTAGCAGAAAAATATCCTGTGCTTCCATTTTAAAACTGAAGTGGATGAAATTAAATAGTATTAAAAATTTATTTCCTTTGTCTCCCTACCTACATTTTACATCCTTGACAGTCTCATCTGGTAACTGTCTATAGCCTAGATCTGTAGAATGCATTTATTTAAATAGTTGCTAGTTTTTCTGGATTTTCTAAGTTGACAGAAAGCATTTGTGATGATTGAGTCTTGTCAGCCGTAAGGAAGAATAGAGCTCAGAGCAGGATAGAGCATATTTGCCCAAATATAAAGTAACTAGAGAATATTTCCCTTTTTCTTTTTTTTTAAAAATTTAATTCTATTTTATTTGTGAACATATTGTACAGAGGGGTTACAATTACATGGGCAGATAATGCATACATTTCTTACCAAGTATTGCAGCCTCCTTCTTTATTTACCCTTCACATCCCTTCCCAGCCTCCCCCCTCCCCCCCAATCCTTCCCCCTTCCCCTCCCCCTATTTCCCTTTTTCTTCATGAAACAAAAACACAAAATGCTTTGAGTTCAGCTTTAGCATATTAGCTTTTAGGAATTAAATTTCTGCATATATTATTGCCACACATGGTGTCATATAATAATTCCAGTCACTCAGGAGGCAGCATCCTGAACAAAGTTAACAAGGTTGTCTATCAAAACTAAAATAAAAACAGAAGGGCTAGGATTATAGCTCAAGGAGTAGAGTACTTGCCTAGCAAACATGAAGCTCTGGGTTCAATCCTCAGTACTGCAATATATATATATATATATATATATATATATATATATATATATATATATATATATACACACACACATATATACGTATATATGTTAACTTAGTTGTATGTATATATTTTAAATGGCATAAATTGAGTAAATTTGCAAACAATATTTCTCCCTTCTGTGTTTATATTTCATGAAACAAATTTATTCTTGCACATTTTTTCATGTATCTTTGCCTGAGGGAACTTGGTGATCAGCAGGGTGATTTTGGAGATGGCTCATATGGATTTGAAGCTCTTCCCACTTGCTATCACTTGGATTGTTTCCGATTGAGCACTTGACAGTTCAGAGCTGTCACTGGAGCTTGGTTATGAGTCACGGGCACTCATTCATTTCATACTGCTGAGAGAGTGGTTTTTCCTCAATCAGCTCTAAGGTGGATGAGAAATCTCCATAATGGAATGCTTTCTCTGCATTGCTCTTTAAAAAAAAGAAAAGAAAAGAAAGGACAAAATCTCTTTTTATTGAAGTTAATATAAATCTGGGAGAGCACATCCATCGCGTGGTGTGGTGTGTGTGTGTGTGTGTGTGTGTGTGTGTGTGTGTGTGTGTGTGTGTGTGTGTGTGTGTGTGTGTGTGTGTGTGTAAAATTGAGTGACTTAACTCAAGGTAAACCAGCAGGGAATCAGTAGTGAGGTGGAGAAATGGGGCAGGGCTGGAATCCATCTTGGACCTCTGCTCCCTTAAATGGCCTATATGACCCCACACTCCAAATGAGAACCCTGCTTATACCTACAGATAATATTTACACCTAGTGTGTGACCTTCAGCCTTGTCACCATAATTTGTTCATGTTCATTTGTGTCTACAGAGTCCTGCACTTCTTCTTAAAAGCCATCTGAGATTTAATACTTTGTACCATGTTTTGTGTGTGTGTGTGTGTGTGTGTGTGTGTGTGTGTGTGTGTGCGCGTGTGTGCATGCATGTATGTGTGCACATACTAGTACTTGGGCTTGACCTTGGCATTCTGACTTGGCTTTTTTACTCATGGCTGGTGCTCTACCACTTGAGTTATGCCTTCATTTCTGGATTCTGCTGATTAATTGGAGCTAAAAGTTTCTGGGATTTGTCTTTCTTAGTCTGGCTTCAAGCCATGATCCTTACATTGCAGCCTCCCAGGTATCCAAGATTACAGGTGTAAACCACTTCCATCTTCAACCCCACCCCATGCACTTAAAAGCTATCTTGAAGATTACTTACTGTGGTACCCAAGTGTTTTCTCTTGTAGCAATTACTGTAGGAATTACTTTGAACTTACATGAGATATATTTTTCTTCTTTTTGAAAAAACGGAAGTCCATTAGGTTACTTTATTAAACATTCCAAACTTACTTAAACATATTTTCCCCAATAAGTATTTAAGTGAAAGTGGCTGAGAGAGTCCATGTATGGTGATAGATTTTGTAAAAATATAAAAGATAAAATGCACCCCCTCGGTTCTAAGACACCACATCTTAAGTGGTACAGTAGCAGAGCTACCCCACTTATAGGCAATGTAGAATGGCTGTTCATGGACCTTATATTTGGACCTCCAACTCACTATGAATTGAATCATCCTGTAGAAGATATTCAGTCTAAGGGCGTGGCTGGTATAGTTCTTGGCAATGCAGATATTTTCATGGTGCTTCTTTCACCCAGATACCTGCCTGGGTAACTCTTCCATTTCCTTCACATTTTTCTTCAAGATTACCACCTTGTCCCTTCCCTCCCTCCTATGACTTGAACTCAGATCCTGGCATTGTCCTTTAGGTTGGCACTCTGCCAGTTGAGCCACAGCTCCACATCCAGCTTTTTGCTGGTTAACCTTAGATAAAAGTCTCATGGACTTTCCTGCCCCAACTAGCCTCAAACCATGATCCTTAGATCTCAGCTTCACAGGTAGCTAGGATTACAGGTAGGAGCCACTGACATCTGACTTTTTTCTCTTTCTTATTAGTTGTACAAAGGGACTTCAATGTGATCTTTCTTCCTCACTTTCTCTTCTCTTTCTCTCTTCTTTCTCTCTTTTTCTCCTTTACTCTCTTTCTTTCTTCCTTTCTTTTGGTTATGAGGCTTGAACTCTGGACATGGGTGTTGTCCCTGAGCTCTTCAGCTCAAGGTGAGTACTCTAGCACTTGAGCCACAGTGCCACATCTGGTTTTCTAGTGGTTAATTGGAGATAAGAGTTTCACAGACTTTCCTGCCTGGGCTGGCTTTGAACCATGATCCTCAGATCTCAGCCTCCTGAATAGCTAGGATTATAAGCGTGAGACACTGGCACCCGGCTTAATGAGATACTTTATTACATGCATATAATGTACTTTGATCATATTAACCCTCTCTTGTTCCCTTCCCTTCTTTTAAAACAATTATCAATGTATTTTATTCTATTTTCATGCATTTATAAAATATTTTGTATCATATCCACCCCCTCTCCACTTTTTCTGATTCCCCCACAACAGTTCCTATTTTGTGCAATGTAGCCACCACACTCCAGAGTTGCCCATCCCCTTTAACTTGTACTTCTTGTCACTTCCTGAGATGCTTGACTATTTCTGCTTAGTTCTTGTGATTGTTGTTTCTTGTCTCTTTTTTCCCATGCCAAGAACAAAGCAAATTCTATAGTACTTGCTCAATGAATAGTTGTGAAAGAAAGAGCCAGAGGCCATGTGTTTTTGTGGCTTGTAGGACATGGTGCTGGGCAGGAACAGGGACTTTGAAGGTGCTTCTGGGAAGATACACACAACAGAGGGGTTCGACATTCACACATTTTCTTTCTTCTATACCTCTCAGTTGCCTTTTTTTCCCCCCGCTGTTCTGAGTGGTTGAAACTTGTGCAAACTCTCTATGGAAGTGACTTGTGAGGATTAGATGTTACCTGTTTGACTTCCTATTTCCCAGCAGGCAGGGAAGTAAATCCAGAATTTTCCCTTGACATCAGGAAAAATGTGATTATATGTATGTTTATGTTTATATATCTATATATGTAAACGTTGTATAGCTGGATCATGTTTTGAGTGCTAATTATGCACTGTCAGGGAACACATGTGGGAACTGGTGGGTTTCTAGCCCGGGGCGAGGCTCCCACCCCACCTGTGTGTTAGAGGTGCTGCATACCCCCTCCCCAAGCCTCCTGTCTGGAATCTAGCCCAGGCAGTGAGTGTGGGAGTGTAGACTAACTCCAGCCATGCTATGTGGAGGGTGGGTGTCTTGTGTGGGAACTCCAGCTGATCCTGGCAGCTCTCGGCTGCCTGCTGTGTCTTGTCTCAATGCTAGAAGCCTTCCCTCCTGTTGCCTGTGATTGTGGGCAATCTTTTCTGGAAGGTTCACAGAGCCATGGTTGACAGGATTACAGCAGTGGAAGGATTTTGCCTTCTCTGCCCATGGAAGAATTCCCAGTCTGAGAGCCAGATCCCATTTAGAGGATCCAAGTTAGGAACTGGAGACAGAGAGCACTTGGGCACAAATTACGGACACTAACTTACCTTCTCCAGAAGAAATCAGAACTTTATTCTAGTTTCAGGAAAGCAAGCTTGTCACCTAATAATTTAAGTAGTTCCTGGAAGTGTCTCTAATTTTGGTTTTGTATAAACGTGAAACTTTGTAATTCATGATAATCCCTAAGTTGCTAATAGCTCTGTCATTCCAGAAGCTGTGGTCAGTTTTTTTTCCCCAATGATTCCCTCAGTGTCAAAGCTGTATTTGATTAGTCAGGTTAAGACCTATGTCCTGGGCCTTGGTGTTGTATACCTTGGTTGGGAGAGCTTTACAGGGCCTATCTTCATATTCTTTCTGCTCTTCACCCAGTCTGGCAGTGTTTGCTACCTCTTGGTACCTGTTTTGTCTTCCTCAACTTAATGAGTATAATCAGAGCTCAGTAAAAAGGTTATCATCTTTACAAGATTTTTTATTTTCTTTCTCTTTGTTTAAGGTTAAAGATAGCATTGCCTTCTGACACTCCCAATAGAACAAATCTGTTGTGAGAAAAATCTTAACTTTAAGTGATTCATTTGTTGGATCACTTTTGACTTCTTCAGTGTTAGAAAATAGAAACGATTATCATTATGGAGGGATTATAGTCTGGAGAAGAAACTCAATGTGTGTTAGACAAAAGCCCCCAAGTATTTTAATAACTAATTATTAGAGATTTAGCCAAAGAGAAAAGTAAGCAAGATTAGGGATTCCTAATTTGTTTCTTTCCATTCTGTATGTTCAGTCTGTTAGCAGAATGGCAGCATTCTTTTTTTAATATATATTTTTATTGTAAAGATACTGTACGAAGGGGTTACAGTTACATGAGTAAGGTAATGAGTACATTTTTTTATTGAGCATTGTTACGCCCTCCTCTGTTTTTCCCCTACCATCCCTTCCCTTCCCACCTCCCCAACTTCTCCCTCCCCCACCAAGCGGTAAAGTTCGTTTTCAACATAGTGTCTTGTACATCTCATTGTTACAGTGGGTCAACCTGTATCCTTATTTCAGAATTTTGTTATTTCTCTTCCCTTCCCCAAATTAGAAAAATATATATACAAGATGCAGGGCACTGGAATCAAATACAGTGAAAACAGGGGTTATACCATGGGGGGAAAGCATACAAAAGAAACAAAAAAAAATCACACAGTACATTAAAAACAACAGCAAGAAAGATAGAACCTCTTGTGTCCCTTTCTTGAGGTTTATTTTGTTTAGCATCATCTTATATGGTCATATGTGCATAGCTTTTGACTTTTTCTGCTTGTCCTAGACATATACTAGTTATTGCAAATAAGGGAAACCATGGGAACTATGTTTCTTTGGGTCTGGCTTATTTCACTTAATATAATTTTTTCCAAGTCTTCCCATTTCGTAACAAATGGGGCAGTGTCATTCTTTCTGATGGAGGCATAGAATTCCAATGGAATTCCATTCCATTTTCTTGATGCATTCATCTACTGAGGGGCATCTGGATTGGTTCCATATCTTAGCTGTGGTGAATAATGCTGTGACAAACATAGCTGTGCTGGTAGCTTTAGTATAACCTTGTTTGTGATCATTTGGGTAAATGCCCAAAAGTGGGATTGGATTACTGGTCATAGGGGAGCTCTATGTGGATTCTTTTGAGGAACCTCCATACTACCAAAGTGGTTGAACAAGTTTACACTCCCACCAACAATGCAGTAGGGTTCCCTTCAGTCCACATCCCCTCCAGCATCTGTTGTTATTAGATTTCTTGATTATAGCCATTCTAACTAATGTTGTTTTGATTTGCATTTCTTTTATGGCTAGAGAGGTTGAGCATTTCTTCATGTGTCTATTGGCCATTCTTATTTCCTCTTCAGAGAAGTCTCTCTTTAAGTCTTTAGCACACTTATTAATTGGGTGGTTGTTTCTTTGAGGATTTGTTGTTGGGAAATTTAATTTTTGAGTTCTAAGTATATTTTAGATAGGAGACCCTTGTCCGTTGTGTGGCCAGTGAAGATCTTCTCCCAATCCGTGGGCTTTCTATTGATCTTGCTAGCTATGTTCTTTGCCATGCAGAAGCTCTACAGTTTCATGAAATCTTATTTATACAACCTTTCTTTGATTTGTTGTGTTTCTGGGTCTTTATTAAGAAATTTTTGGCCTCTCCCAGGGAGCCCTAGAGTTTCTCCTATTCCATCCTGTAATGTTTTCAAAGTGTCTGTTTTTACCTTGAGGTCTTTGATCCATTTGGAGTTGATTCTGGTGCAGAGTGATATAGAAGGATCTAATTTTAGTTTTCTACAGGTATTTAACCAATTTTGCCAGCACCATTTACTGAAGAGACTGTCTTTCTTCTATTCTATTTTTTTAACTCCGAAATTGAAGATTAGGTGGCTATAGGTCTGTGGGTTCATTTCTGGGTCTTCAGTTCTATTCCATTGGTCCTCAGGTCTGTTCTTGTGCCAGTACCAAGCTGTTTTGATTACTGTGGCTTTGTAGTAGAGTTTGACATTTGGTATTGATATTTCTCCAGCACTGTTGTTTCTGCTAAGGATTGTTTTTGTTATTTGGGGTCTTTTATTGCTCCATATAAATTTTTGGATTGCTTTTTCTATTTCATTGAAGAGTGAGGTTGGGATATTGATAGGTATCGCATTGAATTTATAGATAGCCTTTGGCAGTATAGCCATTTTCATGATGTTAGTCCTCCCAATCCAGGAGCATGGGAGGTTTTTCCACTTCTTTTCTGCTTTTAACTTCCTTTTTCAGGTTTTTTAAAGTTTTCATCATAGCCATCCTTTCGTTCTTTAGTTAACTCTTAGGTATTTGTTTGTAGGGCTATTATAAAAGGAGTTGCTTTCCTCATTTCAGCCATGCTCTTCTCACTATTGGGATAAGCCACAATGACAGCATTCTTTTTTTTTTCTTGTCAGTTGTGGGGCTTGAACTCTGGGCCTGGGTGCTGTCCCTCAGCTCTTCAGCTCAAGGGTAGTGCTGTACCACTTGAGCCACAGCACCACTTCTAGTTTTCTGAGTAGTTTATTGGAAATAAGTATCTCACGGACTTTCCTGCCTGGGCTGGCTTTGAACCTCGATCCTCAGATCTCAGCCTCCTGAGTAGCTAGGATTACAGGTGTGAGCCACCAACACCCGGCAATGGCAGCATTCTTAAGATGAAAATGGGCCTGGGGGAGATGAGAGCAGGGGTAGTCCTGGTGGGTACATTAGGATGTTATTGGCTAGATGGCAGTTAAAGAAGTTTCTAGAAAGATGATATGCACAATATAGAGAGTAGAAGTAAGAAGAAAAGTACCTGAAGAAATACTGAAACTTAAAAGACAATGTTCAGTCAGGGACTGAGGGCTCATGCCTATAATCCTAGCTACTCAAGAGATTGACATCTTTGGATCAAGGTTCAAAACCAGTTCACACAGACAAATCCAAGAGACTCAGCCAACAAAAAGTTGAAGTGTATTAAATGATAAAGCACAAGCTTTGAGTGGAAGAAGTTAAGCAAGAGTGCTGATGCCCAGAGTTCAAATACTGTTCCAGCAGACAGTGTTCAGATGTAGTGCTGGACAGTGATACTCACAAGACAATATGTTGGAAATGATCTATACAACTTGAGGGGGAAGGGAAGTAGGAGAAAAATGAGGCGGGGGGGTAACATTCAACAAGAAATGTACTCACTACCTTATTTATGTAACTGTAACTCCTCTGTACATCATCTTGACAATAAAATGTTTTTTTTTAATAGTGTTCTGATGGAACTCTTCATTGACCATTTGGTACAGAAACCTTATTTTCAGGGACTTCCGTCCTTCTAACCTCACTTCTGAGACAATCCCCAGGGCAAGGCAGCTTCTTCTCCTGGTACCTAAGAGTAACTCAAGTGAGTGGTCTCCTAGACCCAAGCACAGGGTCTCTGTGACCTCTCCTGGTTCTGATTATGCCTGGCTAACACACCTGTGGGCATCTTGCTGCATCATTCTTGAATAGTAACTATCATCATTAATTCATGCTCTGTACATTTGGAACCTGTGATAAACAAGAGCTGAGCCTAAGTTTGCCTACAGATGTACGGAGCCAATTAATCATGTAAATCAGGTTGCAGGGCAGTGTTTATTTACCTTCAGGGTACCCAGTTGCTCCAGAAGTTTCCATACACCATCACAAACTGAGAGGCTAATTACAAGTAACTCTTGACTCTTTGTTAAAGCAAATCCTGGGGAGCATTTTCTCATCATTCACATTTCTGCATACTTGAAGGTGCTCCTAACTACATTTTTGGTGAACAGTTATGCATTCTACACTGTAAGAATCACTATAGTCTCCAGTTCTCTACAGACTCTCATTAATGGGGATTACTAGATTTCAATAGGTATATGTTGCTGTATAACAAACCATTCACCGCCTGATTTCAATAGGCATTTGTTGCTGTATAACAAACCATTCACCACCACCACTAACCCACACCATCAAAAAACCCCACAACACTGACTTAAAAAACTACAGTCTGATTAATAAGAGTGAACTATGCAACTCGTGAGTAGAGATGGGAGGGAGGGAATGGAAGAGAATAAGGGAACAGATGACACTATGTGAAAGGAAATGTACTTATTACCTGATGTATATAAAGTCAACCCTGCTGTATATCACCTCTAAAACAACAATATAGTAATTTAAAAAAACCACAGTCTGCAAAGAGGCAGCTGATCTCCACGCCACATGTGTGTTCTTCCAGCTAGGTGACTTGGTGGTAGCTGGGAAATAGATCCATTTTCAAGATGGTGCCTTCACCATGTCTGGACAGTTAGTGCTGGCTAATCTCTACTGCCTCTGTAGGCTTCCTCAAAGCATGATGTCTGAGGGAGCAAGGTAGAAGTTCATGGAGGTTTTATGATCAGCCCTCCAAAATCACATGTGATCCGTTTCATGTTATCAGTCAACGCATCACCAAGACTCATACTGGCTCAATAGAGTGACACACAATGACTCCACTTCTTGGTAGTGGGATGGCAAGGTTCTAACTATGTGGGATGAGAGATCCTGGAGCTGTTTCTAGAAAATACTATCTGTTACATACATGAATTCCTTTGTGCTGTGTTCATTTCCAGCTTATTCTACTAGGAGAGAACTTTGAAAACATTCGGGGGAAATGCAGTAGATAAAAAATAAAAAATAAATGAAAAAATGAGATTAAAGCCAGGTTCCAATGACTCATACTTACAATCTTAGCTATTCAGGAGGCCGAGATCTGGAGAGTTACAGTTTGAAGCCAGCCTGGGTAGAATAGTCTAGAAGTCTCTAGTTAACCAGCAAGAAACTGGTTGGAAGCATGGCTTAAAGTGGTAGAGCAACAGCTGAGTAAGCAAGCTGAGTAAGCATGAGGCCTTGTTCAAACTTCTTACACTGGGAATGGGGACAAAATGAGAAGAAGAAGTTGAGTATTCAATATACTGGGCCTTGAAAATAATCTTTCTGTACTTCTCAAAACCCTCCATCTTTTCCCCACAAATAACTGATTATTCCTCAAAGGGATCACATATCTTCATGAGATCTGAAACTCTCTCAAATCATTTCCATCTTCCACAGAAACCATCCCAAGATTCTCCAGGGTGTTTACAAAAGAACAATAAAACATTCATTTCTTCAGCACATTGTAATGAAAACCATGCGTAAGCACTTAGTTTAACTGCCTTGTTTACCATGGGAATTCAAGTACCATTAGGAGTGTGTTGTATTTTTGTTGGTCTGGAATCGTGAGAATAGAAAAGGGTTTTTTTAATCAAGGGTTAAAGCTAGCCTAGCAGTACCTGATCATCTCAACATTTTGTTAAAGTGCCTTTCATTAATGTTTTGGAAGCCTATGTAAATCAGGGGATGGTGGGAAGAAAAAAAAAGTCACAAATCCTGGATGTCAAAGCAGCCTGGTGTGAAGAGAAACATCTGCTCCTGGTTAAATTCTTGAAACTTATGTTCTTTTGCCTCCGCCGTTTAACTGTATGCTGCTGAGATCTGAGTTCCATGAAAGCTTTAAAGACGGTTTTCCAGAACATTACCAAGAATCCTAACAAGCCCTTGAGGTTCTGAACCCCCAGCTTGTAATTCCAGGGTCACTGGGATTACTTAAAGTATAAAATTGGGATAGTCAGCTCAGTGGCTCCAGGACTCTAGTTGTTGGCTTGGGAACATTTGAGCAAATGAGTTTCCTGGTCTTTGGTAGTGAATAGCTTATGAGAGTGCCCAGTCCTGAGTGCTTTGACCTTGAGGAGAAGAAGAAGAAGCTGTTAGCAAGGAGTATAGTGTTGCCCTTTGCTTTTTCCTGAGGGGACACTCTGACTTGATTTGTGAAGAGATGGACAGGAACTGGAGCCCTGCAAAGCACTTCATTTCCATGGTGTTGCTTGCTTTCCATGTTGCTCAGGACTTTAGCAACCTTCATTTCTTTAGGCCTCAGTTTCCTTACTGTTGAGCGATGGTAGTAGCTCATGATACATAGTTCTTAAAATCTCGAAGGAACGTACTTTCAAACTCAGATGACTTTACTAAAATTGTACACTTGGAGAAGTTTCAGTTTGGGGGATAACCTCTCTTTTGGGGAGAGCAGTATTGGAATTTAAATTCAGAGCCTCACACTTCTTTGGCTTATTTGCTCAGCTGGCTCTCTACCACTTGAGCTATACCTCTAGTCTGGTTTTCTGCTGGGTATTTTGGAATGGAATCTCTCAAAGATTTTTTTTTTTGCTACAGCTGTCCTTTGACTGTAATCCTCCAGAACTCAGCCTCCTGAGTAGCTAGGATTACAGGCATGAGCCATGAGCACTCAGTTCTTACCTATACATACTTAAGAAAACGTTCCCTTGCTACTACTGTATACCAGAAACCAGTTTAGGTGGTGGGCACAAAGCATAGAACAATAGATCAAGTCTGTCTCGTGGAGTTATGTCTGAGCTGGTAAAGACTGCCAGGGCTGTGGGATTTGGTAATGTGGAGATGGCATGGATGGATGTGGGAAGGTTTTCGTTTTGTTGGGGTTTTGTGGGTTTTCTTTTTTTACTTTTAGTAGTTTTTATTGCAGATGGGAATCTTCTGGACTTTCCCAAGATCCCTCCGTCCTTAGTCCTGTCACTTCCATAAGGAAGACCGGCTCAGTTGCCCAACAAACTGCACTCAGAGCACTTGGAAAGAAGTGTCTTTGGACTCTTCTCAAGTCCTGGGATGAATGGCCAGAGTGAAAGGCCTGGTTCTGGGGCTTTCCTACCAAGTCCTTATTTCCTCTGGCAAGAAGGTCCAAGGCCCAGGCTTCGGGAGTGAGGCCTTCATGCTGGAGTCCTGAGCTGGGAGGGTCCCAGGCCAGCCAGGTGACAAGCCCTTGGCTGCAAGGGGGAGAAGAAGGGCCTCCTTGTGGGCAAGGATGAGGCCTGGAGAGCCAGGAACTTCCCTGGAGGCTCAGGCAGGCTGAGGCACCAAGGCCTCACAGGCCACTTTGTTGATAGACACAGAGGGCCTGGGTGGAGGGGAGAGGAGAAGAGGATGTGGGGAGTTCCCAAGGGGTGGTAGTTGCGTGAGCCAGCAGCTATGGGATATGAGTGAGACATGCACGTGTGTGTGTGTGTGTGTGTGTGTGTGTGTGTGTGCACATGCTTGTGAAAGGGGGAGGGGACTGACAGTACAAGGGTGCAGCCAAGGAGCTTCATTCCTGCTGCTGTTGTTCATTATTCCTTCTCCCTTTCCCTCCCTTCCCTTTTCTTTTTTTCCTCCCCTCCTCCCCCACTTCTTCCTTTTCTTCCTCCTCCTCTTGATCTTCCTCAGACTTTCTCACTGCTCTACTACTCCCCACTCCCCCATCCCCCGCAACTTGAATGTGGCTGTGTGTTGGATGGAAAGGGCTTGTAGACAGAATGAGGTTGAAGATCAAAAAAAGAAAAAAAGAAAAAAGTAAGCTCCAGGGCTGGGGTTTGCCTTGGCCAGGCCCCACTAATGCTATGGTCAAAGGGGAGGGATGTGTTTAGGGAGGATACAGTTCTCAGTGGCTGGCCTTGATTTCATCTTTGGGCCATCTCTGGGAGGTAAAGATGCAGAGGAGGTGGGGAGGGGCCCAGGAAGGGGGAAACTCCAGGTAGCTCACTCTGGACATGTGGACAGAGACATTGCAGGTTAGCTAGTAGGCCACTGAGACTTCTTTGGTGTGGCCTGGGAGTCTGGGAGAGGCCTGTGGCATTTGTGGGAGGGTTCGGGTAGAGAAAACAGAGGAGGTCTTCACAGGTGGGTGACAGAAGTGGTTACGGGCAGGGCAGAAAGGACCAGAAAGAGCAGCCATCTGTGTGCCTGGGCAGTCCCCAGCTACCCATATCATCCTAGCATAGCTTCAGCCTCTGGCTTCCAAAGTGTGTCCTCCTTGGACTGTAGGTCACCAGTGGTGTCTCATCTTGTAGTCAATAGATGCTGTCTCTCCGGTCAGTCTCCCACCACTTCCTGCATCCCTTGCCTTATGGCAAAACCACTACAGCATCTCACTGAGTGGAAAATCCAGGCTCTGTTCGAGACTCAATTGAGCAATTCTGGCCTGCTATTTCCCAGCCCAGTGTAGAGCAGAGGTCATGTCATAACGAATATAGATGCTCATCAGTGGACTGTTAGAATGTGGGCTCTGAGCCAGCCTGCCCGTATGTGGATCCTGCCTGTCTTTTTTACTTGCTGTGTAACCTTGAGCAAGTTCCCTAACCTTTCTGTGCCTCTGGTTTCTATCTGTAACAAGAAGATTAAAAAGAAACATCTACCACTATTGTTATTATAGAGCATTAGGTGAATTGGCCTTTTAATAGTGTTGGGCAGAGTCAGAGTCTAATACGAACCATTGTGTGGTTGTGGACTTTCGGGCTGGCTGGTGTATCAGATATGTGCTCTTCTTCCTGTGATTTTTGATGGCTTTACTAGCTTTGTGAAAATCCTTCCCCAAACCATTTCTACCCATGAGCGAGGTGATTTTACCAACCATGGATTGAGGGAGCTACAAAACAAGACAAAGTCTGGCATGTTATTCTTTCACTCCCATGGAACATCACAAGGGTCTCAAATGCTTTGCTAACAAAGTGTTTGAGGTTTGACTTACTCGCTTCCTTTGTGGCTATACAACAGAACTTCATAGCAGGCTGAGTGTCTCCAGCTCTGGTGACTCTCCTGCCAGGTCTTTCCCTCCATGCATCTGGTCTGCCTGGAGGATACTGATTCTCTTGGGCTAAAAAGTCTGTTTGTGCCGGGAGCTTGATCTGAGCAGGGGCAACTGCATTCATGCCAGTTTCTGCTTGAGCAGTATCCAGAGGAGGGAGAAGAAGGATGGAGAATTTTCCAGCTGTTACCTCTTTGAGACATGTCCCTCCTGGTCTGGCTAGGCATCTTTTAGGACAAACTATTCTGGATGGGAGGAACATGGAAGAGGATTCCAGAAAACATACTTAACAAACTTGTTTTTCTTTTGGTGGTGCTGGGGATCAAACTCAGGGCTTTGTACATGCCATGATTGCTGTACCGCTTGAGCCACATCCAAGGTCTTTTTTTCTTGTATTTTGCATTCACTGTCATTGTCCAGGCTGGCCTCCAATTTGTGATCCTCCTAAGTCTGCCTCCTGAGTAGCTGGGATTGTAGGCATGTGCCTTCACACCTCATTATGAAACATCTTCAGCAGACCTCTTCTAAGATACTGTCTGGGAAGTAAATAAAGCCGTGTCCATGCAAATAAATAGACTAGAGCACTGTTACAAAACTATTTTGATGAAATATATCAATGTTGTTGATAGATATGGATTTACTTAGCTGTGTTTACTTTGAATATCAATCGCCTTGTATAACATTTGCCCCATATTCTCTTCATTGTGTTAGTAGGGGAGGATCCTGATTGAGATTTTACTTCCCATTACATGATACACAAATATTGATAAATACTTACATATTTGCCCCAAAATAACTATCCTGAGAGCTTCCTTGTTCCATGGCCCAAATGGAATCAGGGCCTCTGTACTGTCCCTAACTTCTTTTGCTCAAGGCTAGTGTTCTACCATTTTGAGCCACAGCTCTACTTCCAGTTTTCTGGTGGTTAATAAGATAAGAGTCTCATAGACTTTCCTTCCCTGGGCTGGCTTTGAACTGGGATCCTCAGGTCTCAGCCTCCTTAGTAGCTAGAATTACAGGCGTGAGCCACTGGTGCTGTGCCTTGCAATCTTCTGCTATATGTAACAAAAAAAAAGGTTAGACTTTGTCTCTAGTGACTATCCTGCTAGCAGAAAACCTCAGAAATTAGCAGTGGTTCTATTTTCTGCTCTGGGAAGAAAATTGGTCCTAGATAATAAGGAAGAATGGTGCCAACATATCAAAAAGAAGTCATGCTAAAGCTTGGAGAAAGTTTCTTGGCAGTGCTGGAGGTGCTGGTTCCAGGTCTCCTTAAGCTCAGCTCTGACCCTGCCCTTGTGGGCCACTGGCAGCTCTGAGAGACCATTGGCTTATTCTTCACAGGAAACTCTTTGTCTCACTCTTCACTTGTGTGTTTTCATTGAACTTGGCTTTATTGGAAGTACTGGTATTTGAACTTAGTTTGGTTTGGCTTCCTCATTTAGCTGATGTTCTACCAATTGAACCATACCTCCAGCCCTGATTTTTTGTGATTAGAGACAGAGTCTCTTGGACTTTACTTTTCTACTCTGGGTTAGCTTTGAACTATGATCTTCCTAATCTCAGCCTCTGAATAGCTAGGATTACAGGCATGAGCTACCAGCACCTGGCTTCATTCAATTTTGATATGGGTTGAGGCCTTTTTGTTCACTGATTTAGGGGTGAAACTAAAACCTAGTTGAAGATCTTTGGAAGGGGCTGGTTAACAGCACCTTTTTAGTCCTACTGATTTCTAATCCCCAACTGCACTCCATTTTCCATGAATTGTGTAAATCCAGGTCCAGTCTAAGTGACAGAGTGGACTTCACTAATAGATAATATATATATAATCTATTTTATATATATATATATATATATATATATATATATATATATATATATATATATATACCTCCTTCTGCCAGAAATACCGGTTCTATACAGAGCAGCTGAACAGTGAAGCCCCATCTGTGTCCCCTAGCACTATGTCCCAGCCCCTCCTTTGGGTTGTATGGGAGTCCAGGTTTACTGAGTTCAAACAGCGTTTCTCTAGCTTCCTTCCAAATCACACTTAACAGAGGTGAATCAATGGGTATCTTCCATTCAACCACAGCTGTCCAAGCAGCTAAGGACAAACAGTGGCCTTCAAACTGAGAACAGATCCTTTGAGAAGGATGGGGTAGGTAAGTTGGCTTTCCAGGATCTCTCAGTTACCCCTTGAATTAAGTCATAGTGTCAAGACGGCAGGGATGGTGCCTGCTTGTGGGGTCTCCAGGACCTTGTGCCTAACACATAATAGTAGGTATTCACGAAGGAGTACTGCAATGAATGAATGAATGGACAAATGAATAGCTGGTTGGATGGATGGGTGGTTGGATATCTTCATCCTCATTTTTTTGAGGCTCAGATAAATCAGCTGATCTGACAGTAACTTAACAAGGACTCACTGAGAACTTTCTGTCATCAGAAGAGAAAATACCACCACAGCATCTGCACTTGATCTTTCCTCATGTCCCCTCGCGGAATTAAATGCCCACCAATGTCTGGCAAAGCTCTGGGCTCCTGAAACTAAGTGTTAACTCGTGAGAGAGAGCCACGGGCGCCTTCAGATGCAGCTGAAGCCGTGTTATTTTTGAGCCTGCCTTTCAGAAAGCTGTATGAAAGCTGAGGTGTCAGAAGATGAGATGGGCTGTGTGTGTGTGTGTGTGTGTGTGTGTGTGTGTGTGTGTGTGTGTGTGTGTGTAAGAGAGAGAGAGAGAGAGAGAGAGAGAGAGAGAGAGAGAGCGCCACCATAAACACTCAAGCACGCCTCGTGACCAGGGCAGCGTTTTGGAGGTGGCCTGGGCATGCAGTGTGTGTGTGTCTGTGGGTGCTCTGTGCAGGCCACAGACCCCCCAGTGGGGACCATGAGTTGTGAGGATGGTCATAATGGGCTGGCCAAGGGTGTCTTTGCGATATGAGTCTTGGTTCTTAACCCCATGCAATGTGCCTCTGGAATCATGGTTCAAAAGTCCATTTTTATCGATGTGTATGGGTCAGTCCTGGGGCTTGAACTAAGGATGCAGGCACTGTCCCATAGCTTTTTACTCAAGGCTAGCCTAGTGCTCTACTACTTGAGCCACAGCTCTACTTCTGACTTTTTGCTGATTAGTTGATGACAAGAGTTTCATGGATTTTCTGGCTCTGTACTGCAATCCTCAGGTTTAAGCCTCCTGAGTAACTAGGATGACAGGCGTGAGCCACCGGTGGCCCAGCTCCATTTCTTTCATTCAGTATTTGGTGTGACTCTCCATACTGTGTAGCAACACTGACAAACAGAACCTGTCTCTCGTTTTAATGTAGTCAGTGAGCACTGGACTGAGACTGGTGTGACTGAGGAGGGGGATTGATTCTTTTATCTGAGTTAGTTTGTGTGGGGGTTTGTTAAGAGGAACCAAGGCCCTTGCACCTGCTAGGCAAGCATTCTGTTACTGAGCTACATCCCTAAGTCCTTATCTGAATTAATTGAAATTAGATCATTAGTTACAGGAATTGCATGATCTTCATCATGGAGACACTACCTGTAACTTGTAGAGAATAAGTTCACCAGTTTTAGATGGGACTTTCTTACCCAATATGCAGCAGCAGTCCCAAAAATTGTGCTGGGAGAGGCTTGCTTTGCCTGTCTGATGCAGTCACTGAAAGCAGTCTTGCTTCACTTCAGCCCCTACCCCAGAGCCTGGGGCCACACCAGATAAAATCCTAGTTACTTTGTTCCTGCTTGTATCCGCCCATACTCCTTCAACTGATTAGACAAGGCGCACTACATAAAGGAGGACAATCTAAGGCCACCCACTTGTGGGAAAGTGGTCACACATTTGGACTTATTTTATTAAATAAATAGTCCCCAGTTTAGTCAAGATGACACATAAAATTAACTGAGACATCTTCTGCATTTGATTCAGAGTGATCTTGGAATTGGCTGACCTTCACCCTTGGCATCTAGTGTGGCCTAGATGTGGGCAATGCATTTCTCCTCACCTGTCAGGAGAGCCTTTGGGACTCCTGCCCTGTGTTACACTGTTTCCTAATAACTCTTAAGTTTCCCCTAACTGCTGTGACCCTGACCCACATGTGTGCTTTGAGACACAGAAATATCTGAGTGTATCACAGAGCACATATTCACACTTGTACTTTCCCTTTTGAAAATAGAGTAGCAAGCCAGGCACTGTTGGCTCATGCCTGTAAACCTAGCTAGCTACTCAGGAGGCTGAGATCTGAGGATCACAGTTCGAAGTTAACCCAGACAGGAAAGTCCATGAGACTTTTACCTCCAATAACTATCAGAAAACTGGAAGTGGCACTTTGGCTCAAAGTGGTAGAGTGCTAGCCTTGAGCAGAAAAGCTCAGGAACGGTGCTTAGGCCCTGAGTTCAAGCCCCACAACTGACCAAAAAATTTTTTTAAAAAGGAGTAGCAGACAATTATCTTAGATTGTCTAGTATTATCACAGTATCACATTGGCTTTAATACAAGTGATTCCTTGAATGTATAACTAAATATGCTGTACATTTTACATTCAAATGAGACTTCTTAGATAGCTGAAATTTTGCACATAAACCTTTTTCTAACATCCTGATTAGAGTTACCATGGAGTTGATTCTTCCACAGTCTAGAGTAATTGAATGAAATCTCAGATCAGTTAAAATGCTTATATATTTAAACCCCTGATCCCTAAACAGGGAATTTTTTTAAGTATTTGATGTTGTTTTTTTTGTTGTTGTTGGGGAGGTTTTGGACAGAGTCCAGCTGTGTGGCCCAAGCTGGTCTTGAACTTGTGATCCTTGTCCCTCAGCCTCCTGGGGGCAGGGATTATGGATAGGTGTCACAACAACTGGCTAGGATGGTTTGAGGTAGAAACAAGGATAAGTTAGACGGGCGTGTATTCCAGTTTGAATTGATTTTCAAAGGGGTATCTCAGCAGAGGAGCATTATAGAAAAATGGAAGAATCTCAAGTTGGAATTACCATACTCTGGGTGAAGCCCAGACATTGCCTTTGATGAAGTCTGTGAAGTCCAGCCAAGCCTATAATTGTCTCTCAACTAGATTTATCCTCTACAAAGTATTACTTTAAGGTCTAAGGTAATTCCTGTGACAATTCTTTGTAGAAGAATTAATTAATTAATGCCATTAGTTCCATTTGTCCTCTATATCAATTAGATTGCAGGCTCATGGACATCTCAGCATGCATGAAGTCCTGGTGATGTCCACCTACAGATAATGAGGATCTGAAGTAGTGTGATCTGGGGTGTGCAGACCATGGTGGGGTTGCAGAACCATTGGAGGCTTAATCTGGTATGAATGTGGACACATGAGCTAGGGACAAAGATGCTTGTGACTCAAGACATAGTGACAATGTTGAGTGTGGACCATCTCCTGTGCTCAGCAGCCATTGTGGGTCTGAACCTCCAGGGAGAGTCAGGGCTGGGTTGAAATTTGGAGCTAATTAACATGACCAATGGCTAACAAGTTGTGTGCAGAGTAACTGACATGAGAGTTGAGAAGAGCAGATGGCTGAGGATGAACCCTGATGAATATGGTATCGTGCTGCTGTAATTACACATTTAGATTGCTTTAATCAAGGGAATGAATGAATGAATGAATGAATGAGAAACAAACAAGATTCAATTTAGCATGGTGAAATGACATTACAAAGAAGAGAGATGGCCATGGCTGTACTGGGTTAGACATCAGAAGAGTCAAGGCCCCAGGGTCAAGCCAAATATCGAGCTTTATAAAATCTAAATGCAGCCTTCTGGTTAAACAGGACCACTCACCCTTTCTGGTAAACAATTTGGCAGCCTACACCAAGCCTTTGAAAAGTTAATATCCTCTGACCTATTAATTCCACTTTCAGGAATCTCCCCCAAGGAAGGGAGCTGAGCTGCAGATGAAGATGCATACACAAAGGCTCTTCATCTTCCTGGGATGCAGGGAACATTTAACTTCAGGGTATTTTTTTAAACAAAGGGTTGGCATGCTATATGCCAAATCACAGCACAGGATTATATTGAACTCTGCACTGATGTTTAAGATAAAAGATGGGTATATTAAAGGATTTCTTGAACTTTGCCCTTAGACCCCACTCTCCCCTATTCTCAAAGCTATTGTGGTGCAAATGTTGGGGGTGGGGGAGAGCTACACTGGGCTGTGTTGACTTGTGTTCCAATCCTTGTGAATTCTAGTCTAGCCTTATCTTTGGGGACTCCCTGCTTCTCATATCATGTTCCAAAAGTATTTCTAGAAGTTTCTTGAGCACATCAAGCTATGAGATCCCATCAAGCTTTGGATCAGAACAAACTTTCCTTTCCTTTGTATGGACTGTCTTTCTTTTCTTCATATAGCCAGTGAACTCATATAACCTTCAAAACCTCCTGGCAGAATTAGCCCCCAAATAGGTTTTATCAAGCACAATATTGTGAAAAATAAGTTGGCTTTGAGTGTTTTATGGTGAAGCATGATCTCACCAGTTCTGCCATTTGCCTTACCCCAGTCTTGGTGGATTCTATCATTTCTCTCTTTCAGCCTGACTCACCCTGAGAAACTATAAACCTCCCAGTCAGCTATCCATAAGCTCTTCGTCTCTGTGAGATGTTCCCATTCCTTACTGCTCTTGCCACTCTCATAGAGGAATTCTCAATGTGTTTACCCTGTTAAAAAAAATTTCTAATAATAAGACAGTTTGCAAAATCACATGTAAGTGGAAAAACAATCCTCAAAACCTCAGTCTCCAAACATACCATTGTCTTCATTTAGAGTCTGCTTTTGTGTATAATTTGTGTGTGTATTTGTGTTACATAGTTGTCTTAATTCTGTGTGTGTAAAGTTTAGAAACTTGGGTGTGTTTGTGTGTGTGTATGCGCGTGTGCATACCAGTTGCGGGCTTGAATGCTGTCCGGGGCTTTTGCATTCAAGGCTGACACCCTCTCCCTTTAGCCACAGATCCAGTTTCAGCTTTTTGCTGGTTAATTGGATATGAGTCCCACAGACTTTTCAGTAGGATGGCTTTGAACCTTGACCCTCAGATCTCCTTAATAGCTTATAAAGACATCAGCAACCAATGCGCTGCTTAGGAACTCGATTTTTACTTAGCATTGTACACAACTTGAGGCGTTGCTCAAGTGGTCTGGAACATTCAGCTGGCAAGCACAAGGCTCTCAGTTCAACCTCCAGTTCTGCCAAATCAATACCATTACTGTATAGTATGAATTGTTCTATATTAACTTGTTTTTTGTAGTACTGGGTTTTAATTCAGGACTTCATGCTTTCTAGGAATGTGTTCTACCACTTGAGCCACTCTTCCAGGCCTTTCTGCTTTCATCTGTTTTTCAGATAGGGTCTTTTTAAAATTTTAATTTTGTTGTAAAGATGCTGTACAGAGGAGTTACAGTTACATGAATAAGGCAATGAGAACATTACTTGTCGATCATTGTTACCCCTTCCCTTGGTGTTGTCCCACTATCCCTTCCCTCCCCCATCTCCCACACTCCTACCTACCCTCTTCCACCACCACCCCCACCAAAAGTTATAAAGTTCACTTCTAATATACTTTCCTGTGGGTATCATGGTTGCAATGGGTCATCCTGTGTCCTTGTTTCAGTGTTTTGCTATTCCCCTTCCCCTCCCCAGATTAGACAAATGTATATACAAGATGTAGGGTACCAAAATCAAGCACAGTGACAACAGGGGAGATGGCATAGGGGGAAGAACACACAAAGGAAACAACCAAAAAAGATGATGCTAAGTGAAATGAACCCCATGATATGGACACAAGAGGTCTGTCTATTGTTATTGTTTTAAATGTACTATGTGATTTCTTTTTTTGTCAGATAGGGTCTTGAGCTAACTTTCCCTCAGCTAGCTTTAGACCTTAATCCTCCTATTTCTGTTTCCTGTGTAGCTAAAGTTATAGGTATATACCACCATCTCCACAAATGTAATTATTTTTCAAGTTTGTTCACAATTGGATGGCTCTTCTTGAGGATTAGGGCTCCTGTTTTGTATCCCCTTACTTAACCACAATGTTGTCTGGGCAAGCACAGGAATTTCATAAATGCTTGTTGACGTTTCAGCCTGAGAAGTATTAATCTGTCACTGTCTTAATTTTAAGGAGCTCTTGGGGAGAAGGCCTATACATATTCACTCATTATTTACTACATTCATTCATCCATCCATCCATTCAGGTGTTAAGTACCTGCTTCCTGTGGGGTATCATTGTAACACTAGGGACCCAGTTGTACAGTGTAACCCAGTCCTCATGCGTTAGAACATGCATATGTACTAGGCTGCATGGGGTCTCCTGCAAGGCTGGTGAAACCCAGCTCCAGAGTACCTGATTCCATGGGTCTGAGGTAGGAGTTGCTGCACTTTGAGAATTCTTGGCCTACAGGATAAAGTTTTAGATAGTATTTGCAAAGGAACAGGGTTGTCCGGTTTGTAGTGGAGAGGGCTCAAGTCTCTCTATTCTTCTAGTCCTGTGGTGAGAAAAAGGCGGGAAATGGCCTGTGCCCTGAGGCCACCACTCTTCTGTCTGGGTGTCTTCAGACATCTCCGCAGGGTCCCAAAGGTATGGTACTACAGGAGGTTGAAGCAGTCATGGTAACCACAGGGACCTATTTTGTGCCAGCCTGACATTCAGGCACTGGATATGTGCTGTGCGTACACTTTAGGGTAACTGTGAAAGGAGCAGGGTTCCCCACATTTTATACATGAGAAAACAGAGATACAGAAATCAGATACCACCCACTGTGGCCCTTAGTGGCAGTGAGGCTGGGGCTTTGAGAAACCTTTTGAGAAACCTTCACCCCGTCACTGATGTTTAGTGGCTCTAGGAAAGACAGCCTGTGGATCCTCAGAGGAGCTGCTTCTGAAGGGCATTTGTAGTCACTGCTCTTTGCAGGAAGGTAACAGGACCAGGAGCCAGTTCTGGGGTGCTTCCATACTCCCCTGGGGGATGCAAGACCCATCGCCTTTCCCTTTTTGCCTATATTGCCAGGAAGCATGGAGCTATGCTTTGTAGGCAGTAGCTTTCCTAACCTAAGGTTCTTGACTATAATGGCTCCCCACTTTTTTCTTTTGAAATGTTTGCTATTGTGTCCTCTTTCAGAAGTTTTCCAGTATCATTCTCAAATAGATGGCTATCATTTATGAAGGAGTGGGAAAATGAATTTTCAGAATGAAAGTGTTGATAACTATGGTTTTTGTTGTTTTTCTCCTTGAAAAGCTATCACATGCATGACCATGAACATATGTGTCTCTGAGGCCTTAAGCTGTGCCCAAGAGATCTTCTGTTCACTTAGGCCCAGGCCAGGGCTGGCTTTGAATTCTGGGATTTCATTGTTTGCTTCCTACCTCCTTCTTCATTGGGCAGTTCTGAGACCTCCACCTCCTTCCTCATTTGGTGGTTCTGAGACCTCCGCCCTTCTCCTCACTGGTCACATGACTGCAGCATCCTTGCTGGGAAAGTCCCCTAAAATCTTCCTTCCAGCTAGGCTGGCACTTGATGTTATTAGGCTCTTACTTTCAGTATTTCTCTTAAAGTTTGACCTTTAAATTCAATGGTCTTGGCAAGTTTTTAGAGAAAAAGAGAGTTGGAGTGTCACAGGACACACTGTGGATGTCCATACCACATCTGGGGGTTGAGGGTGAGGGTGCCGTGTACCTATAGGACTTACAGAGCTAAAGGGCCTGAGCTGTGGCCTGAGGGTTGTTTGATTTCCCATTAAGAATGCTCGGAGCCAGGGTGACAACAGGTGTGGTTTCCTTCACCCTCAAACTACTCTGCCAAAATTACCATCTCAAGAAGGAAGCTCTTACTACTAAGGAAGCTCTTACAGAGCTACGGGGAAGGTGGAGGTTGAGAAGATCACTGTTTGAAATCAGGCCAGTCAAAAAGTTGGCTAGACTACCTCAGTCCCCAAGCTGAGCATAGAGTGAAACATGCCTGTAATCCCAGCTATACAGTAAACCACAGGCAGAACGATCATGGTCTGAGGCTAGACCCTTGGAGACTAAAGCAAGAAAAGACCAAGGTGGTGATAGAGTTCCCTGTGAAGTGAGCATGAGCCCCATGTTCAAACCTCAGTACCACCAAAACCAAAAAGTCTTATGGGTCCTAAGATGCCATGTATAGTCTGCAGTTACATACACTTGTGCATGAGCCCCATGGTAGGAAGTAGGTGATTTATCAGAAAAAGAAACAAGAAAGTAAACTCTTACTGAAAATGAACTTCCTCTTTTGAACTCTGACTTTATTGTTTTAGAACCTTTTTTCCGGCCTCTTTAAAGAAAAAAAAAAAAGGCCTGGTGTGGTGGTGCATACTTATGATCCTAGCACTATGGCAACTGAGGCAGGAGGATTGGGAGTTCAAGGCCAGCCTTTTCTGCATAGTGAGTTCAAGTCCAGCTTCAGCTACATAGACCTTGTGTTAAAGAACCATGAATGAAAAAATAGAATAGAATAGGGATCAATGCAGTGGCGATACCAACCCGGGTGAGCCAAGTGCCTTCTTTTTCCATCAGACATCAAGGTAAGACATAGCCAGCCTGCCTGTCCCCACCAGACTGGAGGAAGAAGCATGCACTGGGATGGCCTGGTTTTGCATTTTGCACTGTAATACTATGCACTCAGTCCTCCCAGAGGTGCCCAGCCACCACTGTTGCTTTGATGGGCCATCATATTCACCCTATTTCCTTCCTTTCTTTTCCTTCCCAGGTCCAGGATGCAGCAAGCCAGGGCCTGAAGTTTGTAGGTGTTATTCCTCAATACCATGCTCCTGCGAAATCAGTGGGCAGCAGCCTCCCTACGCCCCCTGCTAGGGATGCAGAAAACACATGTGGCAATCCTGCAGCGCTGGAGAATGAGGACCTGGGCACTGCTGACATGGATATTGCTCCCGCAAGGCTGGATGGAAGCCCAGAACCCAGCCTGGGCCCTATGGAGGAGGCATCTCATGCCCAACACTCCAGTTCACCTTTGGGAGAGGGCGAGGGTGGAGACTTTTCCCTGCAGGGGTCAAGCCTGGATGGACCAGAAGGTGACCCCTCAGATGGACCCTTGGGGAGTAAGTATGCCTATGCCCAGAGTTCGAACCCACTTTAGAGAGGCTAACAGCATTTCAGTGCTCCCTAGGGCCTCTTTGGAGAACAGAAAGGGAAATAGAGTGTAGAGAGAGCAGCCCAGTTTATGAAGCAGTTATCTAGGCCATCGGTTATTTCCTTGTTGCAGTTGGGATTTCTGGAGAGAGCAGAGGCTCATGGATCTCACTTGTGTCAGATCTGAATTGGATTCTTCACTGAGTTCTTTCAGTCCTGTGCTCAGATCAGCTCTGTGGAGTCCCTTAATCTCACTCTCGTGTGGAGTCCTCTAATCCTGATCTTTATATGTGGAGTCCCTTAATCCTGCTCTTGTGGCCCCGGCACACGCTCCTTGGGTTGAGCATCATAAGGAAGATTACAGCAACAATCATATAGCCAACATTAACTAATACTTCCTGAGTACCAGGCTCTGTGCCAATACTCGTTTTAAGTGACTGATCTCTTAATTCCCCATGGAGCCCTATGATGTGGCTAGGCCTCTATTATTACCCATCGTCTAGTTTCAGAGAGGAAACACGTTACCCAGACTGGTAGGGCTGGCACATGAACACATATGGGCCTAGCCCCTACCCTGTGACAAGATTTCTTGAGGCCCTCGGTTGAGAGCAAAGACTGTTCATTCCCCTGTCAACAGTTCCCTTTTCTCTACTCTTACCTGGAAACCCAGCATGTAGTCATCGGCCCCGTCTCTTTGGGCTTTTGGGAGATGAACAGGTTTAGAGACTCCTTAGCCTCATGAGGGCTTTTGGTTTATGTGTTTCTGCATCATATTCCTGGTGGATGCCGCTGTTCATTTACCTGTACTTGGAATTGGTCTTCTTAAATGATAAGGGACATTGGGTGTTCTAAGCATAAAAGACAGTGAACGTGGTTTTTTTTTGTTACATTGTACTTGCTTTTTTTTTTTTTTTTTTTTTTGGCCAGTTCTGGGCTTGAATTCGGGGCCTGTGTTCTTTCTCTGAGTTTTTATTCTGTTTTTTTTGGTTTTGCTTTTGCTCCAGACTAGCATTTGACCACTTGAGCCATAGCTCCATTTCCGGGCTGGCTTTGAGCCAAATCCTCAGATCTAAGCCTCCTGGGTAGCTAGGTTTACAGCCATGAGCCATCAGCTCCTGGCCCTGTATTAGTACTTCTTGAGAAGAAAATTAATTGAATGGCCAATTCGAGGAACTTAATTACAAACTTCCTTAGAGGAAAAGATCATAGAGCTGCCTAAATTCTAGGATATATTAGTTCAACTATTTTTTTATTTTTGGTCGGTCATGGGGCTTGAACTCTGGGCTTGGGCGCTGTCCCTGAGCTCTTCAGCTCAAGGCGAGCACTCTACTGCTTGAGCCAGTGCCACTTCTGGTTTTCTAGTGGTTTATTGGAGATAAGAGTCTCACAGACTTTACTGCCCAGGCTAGCTTTGAACTGTGATCCTCAGATCTCAGCCTCCTGAGTAGCTATATTACAGGTGTGAGCCACCAGCACCCAGCTTAGTACAACCATTTAACTGAGGCCTTGGGCCTTCTTCGATATGTATTGAAGGAGAGCTCTAATCTAGTTGGTTTTCATTGAACTGAGGCAGACTTCTGCTTTCCTTCAGAGGAGCTAAGTGTACATTTAGACCAGTGTGTGCCTCCAGATCGGTGTCCTGTTCTTAATGCAGAAGTGCTATCTTCTCATTGAGCTTGGTAGCTGAGGGTGCTGAGTCCTGAGAAGGAGGATGAACCTCTGAGAAGCCTTTCTTTGCAATCTGGGCGTATGCCCCAGTGAGAGGGAGGGTCTAGGCCAGCCATCGTTCCTGTAGATGAGAAGGAGTTATGAGAAGAAGATCAAATGGTTAAGAGCCTAGATTCTAGGGCAGGGCATAGTGGCGCATGTCTATAATCCCAGCTGTGTGGGAGGCAGAGGTAGGAAGATCATGGTCTGAGACCTATCTCAGCACAAAACATGAGACTGTAGCTGAAAAATTAATCAAAAGGATTTGGGGGTGTGGCTTAAGTGACCTAACTAGCTCGTATAAGGCACTGAGTTCAGAACTAGTACCTCTAAAAATAAAGGGGGACTGACACATTCAGGCTACCTTCTAGCTAGGCAGCCTTGGGCAATATATCTTTGTACACAGTGAAGAGCGGTAGCTTCCGTGGAGACGCTCAGGAAGATGCCCACTTGGACTGAAGATTCACTGGTTTGAACCTTTATTGTTGAGTACAGGTTCAGAGGTCCTGGCTCCTGACCACCGCCCCTTTAAACCCTGGCCTTGAGAAGGAGACAGTTAATAGTAAGCTTCCCTCAAGAGTGTACCTGCACTCCAGAACTTTCTAGATGTTTTACCTTTCATGATTGACCCCAGGGAAAATTATTAACCCTGGGGGCTTCTGATTAGCTAGGAGAACAGGTGTGAGCCACCAGTGCCCAACCTTAACCATTTCTTTATCACGGTTTGAACCTTTGGCCTCCATGAAAGACTCCCAAGTCCCTGTGGATCATGGCCCTCACCTGATTCTGGCTTCTAATTGTTTTCCCAAGGCGTCTTGTCATTTCCTTCCCTGGGAAGTCCGCTCACCATCACTGTCATCCCACAGCATGCATGCACACAAGTACACACACTCAGGCACATATACACTCACAGAGCTGCCCCTCCCACATCTCGCTCAGCTCTCAGCCTGCCTTTCCCCCAGGGCCCCCTAAAGAGGTCCAGGTGGGTTTAAATAGGCAATCATAGCAAGACAATTTAAAAACATCCAGAGGGAACCTCCCTCCTTCCTCTCATTTTCCTTGGTTAATTTGTTTCCTATATAGGAGGTGTAGGGGAGAGGAGTTTAGGCAGCAACTACTCACCTGGGCCTTTCCCTGGGTCTCCATCAGAAGCAGTACAGGCTGTCCCTTTATGTGGTCCCACACTTCTGCCTTCCATGTTTCTCCTCCTGCTCATTGACTTTGACTTCCTATTTGGGGAGAATGTCCTGAGGTCCATACCATGCCGTGAGCACCTGAGTTCAGATGGGGAACAGCCTCAGTATTACTGTTGCTCTAGCCTTGACCAGAGAAGCAAGAAGGCCTGGTTCATGCAAAGTCTGGTTGTCACTGTCACAAAATGATTATAACAAGTCCTTCATGCCTGGCCTTTCCAATGGTTATGGTATGCCAGGCAGAAGCCAGGGCCATGCTGCCACTTGCATTTCTGGCTGAGTGTACTCTGCTCAGTAGACATATTTGAGTGTTAGCTTATGGTACCAGGCCAGGTGCTAGGCTTCCTTCCTACTTTGGGCCAGTGTCTGCCCCTCCCCATTCCCACTTGATCCTGTGACTCTGGTCCAGTGTTTGCCCCTCCCCATGCCCACTTGATCCTGTGACTCTGCCTCCCTCCCTAGACCAGCCACCTGCCTTCTGCTGCCATCCTTCCAGCCTTTCTCTCATTTCAATAACAAATGGCCCTAACCCATGGCCACCAGTGCTTGCTTTCCCATGTCCTGGATAATTTAGTCTCTTGTCAGATTGAGGAAAGGGCCCAGGGTTTGTTATTTTGAGGGATCTACTTAAAGCTACCAAGGAGCACCTCACATGATTTGAGGTGATGAAGGTCATATGATCATATGAGCCCTGGACAGGTAGATTTCCGTAGATCACAACAGTTCCTGCTCTTTGCATTACCCACTGTCCTGGTGCCAGGCTCAGAGGTGCCCTACCATTAGTGCCCGGCCTGATGGGGTCCTGTAGCCACCTTCTCCAGGATTCGGGATCTGGATGGAGCAGCCTCAGGGCCTTCTGCCCTCCTGCCATCCCTTCCCACCATGGTACCCACAGGCCGGACTTCCCAATAGAAGGCTTTCATGTCCATGACCTCAGCAGACCAGTTGCCACCCACCTGTGTCTGACTCCCATCTGTTTTCTCCAACATGTCTAGCTCACCAGCCTCCTCTTCATCTGGAGCCTCACAGTCACTGAGATTCCAAAGAGACTAGAGGTCTCTTTGGATGCCCAGCCCCAACTGGTCTCTGTGGCTCACCCTCAAGTCATGGCTCTCCAGAGTCACATCTGCAGACAGGATGCAGATTTCCAGCTTGAGCCTAAGTCCTGACACCCAGGCACAGGCCTCTCAGCTGGACTTGCTCCCTATTTCCTGTAGCCTCTTTAGAAGGGCCAAATTGATGGGGCCATCAAGCCAACCACACCCATCCGGCCCCAGCCTCAAGCCACAGGTTCTCTAGACCTTCTCGTGTCCTCATACTGGACATGAACATGTAAAGAAGCGAAGGGAGGAGCACATGTTGGGCAAGAGCATACTCTCTTGCTCTTGGGTGCTCTCCACAGTGGTTCTTCAGCCAATCTCAGAAACAATACCTTTGCCACTCCCCTGGGACTTGCTGTCCCATAGCTGGAAAAATCTTCCCTCTCAGGTCCAGAGGTACAGAGCAGCTGAGAACATAGAAGGATATTCAGGGTTCCTTTTAGGAATGCCTGGTCCATCCTGGCTTATGTGAGAAAATAAGTCTGAGAATCTTCATATGAAAACGTCAAGGCCTTGATAGTTGTCTGGATAGTTGCTTCTGGCTGGTTTCCATGTGCGTGGAGAGAGGACTGTGGCCAAGAAGAGCCTGGGACACAGGCGTTTACTGAAGGCTTATGCAGCTGAAGTCAGGTTTCTCTCGACATTTTGTTGTCACAAATGCTTGGGAGGCTCTTCGTTCCAACAGCGTTTCCTTTTCCTTCCTGAAAGATGTATTTCTGTCTCTGGCTTGAGTCCTGCCCCCTGGGGAGGATGGAGACGGGAAAGCAGGGGTGCTGTCGGCACTGTCTACCTTGTCTCACAGGCTGTCTCCCTTCGCTCACCCCCAGTGTTCTCACTTCTGGGGGCCCTCCCCTTCTATACTCAAAGTCATGCGTTGGACTTGCTGGGCAAGCAAGGGACCGCTCTTTGTAGCTGCATGCTACCATGTGTGTTTGGACTTTGGCCACTTACAAATCCCCACTCTCTCCTCCCATGCACCAGCTGGGACATCTTCAGTCTCTTGCATCTGCACTCTTTGGTCACAGGTCATAGGGACCCAATGATTCTCTGAGCTGCCTTAGGGTCACCTGTGGAAAGTTCTGTAAATGCCAACCACTTCCTCGGCTTCTCAACTCACATGTGGTCATGAAATGGGAACATTGATTCCAGAAACCTGGAATGAATGGCTCAGGAGTGACCTGGGACCCAGGAGGAGAAATACTGTACCTTCTTTGTCCTCAGTGGGTTTGTCTGTGTGTGTTCTGTATGGTGTCAAGGTCCTGCATAGGGCTGAGCCCCATTTTCTTTGTAGGAAGCTGCTCATTCTCCTCATTATTTCCCTCCCTCCTTGTTTCCTAGCATCTCTTTCCAGGTAAATTGCTTGCATGTATAAAACTCATAGGGTCTATTTTCTTTGTCTGTCTGTCTGTCTGTCTGCCTGCCTGCCTGCCTGCCTGCCTGCCTACCTACCTACCTACCTACCTACCTACCTACCTATACAGTCGAGGAGTTTGAACTCAGGGTTGTGTGCTTGCTAGCAGGAGTTTTATGTCCCTTGAACTAAGTTCCCAGCCCTTAGTTGTTACTTGTATTTGAATCCTTGGCACATAGGACTAGTATACACCTAATCCCCCCCCCCCATGCCTGAGTCCCAATCTTTGACTTCATACACACCATTGCAAACCTTTTCTTGGTGTCACTCAGTATGTAAAGTTTGTATGTCTAAATCATGAGTTGCTGTCTTCACATTTAGGACCATTTTCCTTGTATGAAAGCATTTCCTGGCTGTGGCTGGAAAGGCATCCCTAGTCAGGCAGGTGAACTGAGGAAGGTAATTTGAAGGCGTGGGTGGTGACCACCAGGCTAGAGATGTCCAAAATCCAGGTGGCTGGGTCTGAAGATAGGTATTGGGAGGGCTTGGGATGGCTGTCTTGAGTTTACCTTAGTAATGGCAGATCTCATGGAGCTGAGGTTTCCACGGATGCTCCATCAGACAGACAGGCTGCAAGAACACTTGCTTTCCCCCAGAATGCCATGCCTGCACGAGATACATCAGATATGATGCTCCTTGTTCCCTCATTATTCCATTATGGTCATGAAGCAACATTTTTTTAACATTCATGTATTTAATGCTGTGCACCACTGGTTCATGCCTATAATAATAGCTACACAGGAGGCTAGGATCAGAAGATATTGGTTCCAAGCTAGCTTAGGCAGAAAAATCCTCAAGACAATTAACTCCAGCTAACTCCAGTTAACTAGTAAAAAGCTGGAAGTGGAGGTATGGCTCAAGTAGTACAGCACTAGCCTTGAGCAAAAAAAAAAAAAAAAAAAAAAGAAAGAAAGAAAGAAAAAAAAACAAGCAAGAATGCCAGGCCTTGAGTTCAAGCTCCTGTACTGACAACCACAAATTTAAAAACCCATTTATTTAAATAAATGAATAAGGTTTATGAAAAAGGTTTATTTTCAAAAGCAATTCAGCTAATATTTAGATAGCATTAAAATTGTGAACTACTGAAATTTGAGCACTAGCTGCTGTGGGGTTTAGGTATCTCTTGCCAGAACACAAATGTGCTTTGTCTTCGTTCACTAATGTCAACTATTGTTTATGACCTTTTAAGTTTTTGATTTGAAAGAAGGGTGGGGGATTTTTCTTAATGATTTCACAAGGTATTTTTGGAAAGCAAAGCATCTTCCTGACCAGCCTGTGGAAGCAAAGCTGGTTAAGCTGGGTCGGCTGTGATTGCTTGACTAAATGCGTATCACAAAAATAGACCTTCAGACTCAGATTGAAATTCTAGCTATTTACTAACTCCTGCCCTGTAGCACACAGGGTGGCGCAGGCCAGCTGCTGGGTGCTAGAAGGTATTGATTGCTGAAGAACCGAGCAATAAGTGGGTAAAGGGAAAGCTTGCAGCCTCACCCCGGTGCCTGCATGGCTGACTGAGCCATCCTGCCACTCCAGGCAGAAACCCTCATTTACGGGAACATAGTTATTTTTACATATCAGCGATGTATTTTTGATGTACTTGATTAAGTATTATGGGTTCGGCCCCAGGAAACACCAGTGCAGTTTATAAATAGTGAGTTCAAGGGGTGTTTGAGGTTCCTGGAATTAGAGCCGTATTTTTGTTTTATGTGCCTCTGTGCATTTGTTTTTAAGACCAGCTCTCAACCAAGGGGTTTACTTCCAAAGTACATTGTTGTATGCATTTCTAGATAGGTCTACTGTGTCCTTTTCCCAAATGCTTAACTACAAATTTATTCCAGATAATAGCTATTTAGCATAGCCCAGATTCAAAGCCCCAGGCTCCTTCATCTGAAGCCCCAGCTTTAAGGCCTTTGGTCATTTGGAGGCAGCCTCAGTTTACCACTTGCAATGGGCTTGCATTTATTTTTTATGCAACCGTAGAAATTTCATTATTAAGCCAGGTACTTGGGGCTCACACTGTAATCCTAGCAACTTAGGAAGCTGAGATCCGAGAAAAATGGTTCAAATCCAGGCTGGGCTTAGTAAAGTCTATGAGACTCCAATTAGCCAGGAAAAAAAGCCAGAAGTGGAGCACTGTGTGAAGCACTGAGTCAAGCCCCAGTACCAGCACAAAAAGAAACTTCATTGTCAGTGTCATGAGCTCCTGAGAAAAGTCGACAAAACCTCACAAGGTAGGTGACCTCTTCTCTCTCCACCCTTTTTACGTATCTCACAGAAATGGAGATCTTCGCCCTGTTCAACAGACCGAAGAGTCATCCAAAGTGCCGACAGTACTATCCAGTCACCATTCCTCTCCGGGTCTCCAAGAACGGCCAGGCGGGGAGCAGCCTGGATGCCAACTGGTTAGAACACATGAGTGACCACTTCCGGAAGGGTGGCATGCTGGTCAACGCGGTCTTCCACCTTGCCATGGCAAATGGTATGACATCTGCGGTCCTTAGGAATTCTGCTCCAACTCCTGTGATCTTCACCCCTCCTCCACACTCTGTTCAGAAAACTGGGCAACCAATGAGGATGATGGTTTGATTTCTAATTAACACATATTGAGCCACTTACATAGAGCCAGGCTCTGTGTTCACTGAACCTCCCCAGGAGTCAGCCAGGTGTCTTCTGCAATGCCAGAGGAAGGGCGGCCATTCTATTTCACCCCCAGTGGCTCCATCTCTGTTGCTTTTAGAGGCTTTTAAAAAGCTGGTTTCCTGGGATTGTTAATTACCTCCTGGGATCATGCCACTCTAGAAGTGCAAATTGTTTGTAGACACTCTGACAGGCTGAGGTAGCAGTAGCAGCACCTTGGAGAAACAAATGGCGCTGCCTGGCTTCGATGATCTCCAGTGTGACACACACTTCCCGGGTCTCTCAGCACCTAGCTAGCACCCCTCCCCAGCAGTGGGCTAGCTCTGGGGATGTGCTGCATAGAACAAGCATTGTGCATGGCAGCTTTCAAAGCAGACAGGGAGAAGTGTCAAGCCAAGAAAGGATTTCGATGAACAGGAAAGCGAAGGTGAATTGAGTCAGTAGGGTGTGTCAAAGCTGAAAGGCAATTTGGGGAGGGGAGCCGACATGTCAGCCTGTACAAATCCTGAAGTCTGCCAGTCAGCAGGCTTTCTTTAGAGTCAGTGAAACATGTAACACCAAATCTGTAGATCCCAGAAAACCTGGCAGGAGGGTATCAACAGCCCCTTGAGCAGTTTTCTCTCTTTAGAATTGGCCGTGTCAAGAGTGGAGTTGGATTCTATGCTATTTGTAATCCTTGAAATAAGCATATTTAGAATAGAAACATAGTCTTTATGGGTTTTTGGGGTGTGTGTGGGGGGAAGGGCACTGGTCCTGGGTCCTGTGCACTGTCCTGAGCTGCTTTTGCTCAAGGCCACTTGAGCCACAGCTCTATTTCCAGCTTTTTCTGTGCTTAATTGGAGTAAGAATCTCATAGACTTACTTTCCTGCCTGGGCTGTCTTTGAACTTGATCTTCAGATGTCAGCCTCCTGAGTAGCTAGGATTACAGGAATGAGCCACCAGTTCCTGGCAGTAATTTTTAATTCTGAACATAGGTGTTTTGTATGTGCCAGTCCTGGAGCTTGAACTCAGGGCCTAGGCTCTGTCCTTGAGTTTCTTTTGCTCAGGTTTAGTGCTCTACCACTTGAGCCATGGCACCACTTCTGACTTTTTTTTTTGGTAATTTATTGGAGAGTCTCACAGACCTTCCTGCCCGGTCTGGCTTCCAACTGTGATCTTCAGATATCATCCTTCTGAGTAGCTATTATTACAGGTGTGAGCCATCAGCACCTGGCCGTATGTGCTTTGAATTGTCCAAAGCCTTGAAATGTGACACAGGGTAGACAGGCTATGGGTCCCTAGCTTCTATCTAAACATCAATGTCTAATATCAATGTGTTACTATAAAAGCATCAGGGACTGGGTAATCTACTAGGCTATAATCATTTGGCAAGTAAGTGAATGATGCTGAATGAGTCAATGACATCAAATGGGTAAATAACAGAAGGTGCATGGAAAGACCAGGACTGTTAGACTCTTGTAATCCCAGCCACCTGGGAGGCAGAGATTGGGGGGATTATGATTTGAAGCCATCCCCCCACAAAAGATAACGAGGCCCCCATCTCAATCTATATTCTGAGCATGGTGGTCCAGTGCCATCATCCCAGCTATGCAGGAAGCTGTAGGTGTGGTTCAGGGCAGCATGGGTAATATATAAGATACTTTTTGAAAAAATAACTAAAGCAAGAAAGGGTTGGAGATGTGACTGAGGTGGTTGAGATCCTTTCTAGCAAGCTTAAGGTCCTAAGTTCAAACCTTAGTACCAAAAAGAAAAAAGAAAAGAAAACACTAAGGAAACTGCCAGAGATAGCACACTGGTGGCCACTGGTAAGCTTTCCATCCTCTTAGGGGACCTGGAGCATCAGGAGGAAGTTTTCTTCAGCCCATTGTTTGAGCATCTCAAGGACAAGTGAGGGAACCTCTGGGAAAATCCCAGGTTATCTGTTACTGTTAGCATGGAAACAGGTAAGGCCTTTAGTCTCCCCCCCCCCCCGACTTGTCAACCTTTCTTCTGGTTGGTCATGAATGTTGAAAGTGCTATTCTGCCCTCCCTTGCCTTTAGCTGCATGAGGCCTGTCTGCCTCTAGGATAGAGTGTGAAATGTCCTCTAGCAAAGGCAGATGTGAAGCCATTTTCCCCTATAAAACTCCAACACCCTGAACCCCTGTTCTTCCTGTGTTCCTGCTGGGAACAGAGCATGGATGGGGGAATGTTAGTGGGCCAGGGTGTGGGCTCTGGAAAAGCCCAGGGTTTCCGTGGGCCAGGGAAGAAATAGGCACCTGACCTTTTCCAAGAATTAAAAAAACAACAACAAGCTAATCACAATCATGAAAGGAACTTCTTTCCAAAGAGATAATGAGCACCCTTACTAATAAACCTGGCACAGTCGGAAGTACCTTTAAGCTATTTACCATGTGGAAAAGAGCCAGCCACGGCTCTTAAATGAGTATTTGTAAAACGTGTTCCACAGTCATAAAACCAAGAGAACTTTGTCCCATTTACAAGTAAGACATCAGCCAGGCAGCCTGAGAAACCAGTGAAGATTCAGGACATAGACTCATATAGTCTCCATCAGGTGTGTCCAGGGCTCCTTTCCTGGGCTCCTTTACTCCTCCCTGATAAGAGCAGGTGTCTGGGTCCAGGGTGGCTCCATCTGTCAGAGTACACAGAGGTTTACGGCAAGGGTGACAGTTCCCTCTCAGGATTGTGTTGATACTGCCCCATTGGACAGAGCAATTTGTCCAAGCCTACAACAACCCCGTGCATTAGGGGCCATTGCCATGGCTGTGGAAACTGAGGCATGTGATGTCATTGCCAAGGTTATCGGCTAGTAGGTAGCAAGAATGTAGGAGGAGGAAAGAAGGGCTGGGCAGGGTGTAGAAATGTAGGGAGGCAAGGAAGGTGAGGGAACAGTTGCAGGCCACCTTGGTGGGAGGTTAGAGCTCCCAGCTAGGCCTTGGGTGGCCCTTGGGATCAAGAGAGGAGTGTTTCATAGTTACCCTGAAGGAATAAGGATGAGTCTAGGGGTCACCAGGAGAGCAGGCAGGCACCCAGGAACTTTCCAGCCATGGTGACAAAGACCTGAGTCTGTTTCTGGAGAGTGGAGGAGCTCTGTGCTGAGCTGGTTTTTGGTGAATCAGGTAAGGCCAGGAAGCAAGATGTCCACCATCTGAGACAGCTTATCTCTCGCCAAGAGCTTCTGCGCCTGCCACATCCCTGCTACTACCACCATCCCTCTATGCCCAGCCATGGCCCTCCCTAGACTCATCTTCCTGATCTGCCTGCATCTGGCCCCTCTCTCTGTCTGTCTTTCTGTCTCTGGCCTTCTCCCTGCCCCTCCCTGTATTCCACTTGTCCTGCTCTCCTCCCACCCTTGTGTGCCCTGGCAGGTCCTTCCTCTCTTTGTTTCAGAAATGTCCTTTGCAACAGATGGTTCAACCAACGCACTCTGCATAGGGTGGCTGCATTCTGAATCCTCTTTTTGACTACAAGAGCCCCTTTTTGCTGCCCTATCTGCTAGAAAGAACCAAGCCTTTTGTCCTGCAGAATGTTTTGTATTAGGGACTTAAGTGCTGTATACCTCATCCTGTCCTTTATCTTATTTTTCTAGTCACTCTTTCCTATGAGCTAGAGGGTAGTCCTATGGCCTTGATAAATGGACAGTTTATGGCAGAAATACATTGCAAGTGATGTGTTCTGCAGGCTGTGTCATACAGAGGTCACACTCTGCCTTTTTAAAAGACCAGCTTATCCTTGAGACTGGCTGAGGTGATGCTTTAGCTGCATCTTAATCCAAGCAGAACTAGGTCTTTAGCTACCTTCCTTAACATCTGGGGCAGCCCACAGCCCCTGACCACTCATGAAGTGCCTTTGTCAAAAACACAGATATGACTCAGGCCTGGCTGATGGCTAACTTCTAAGATCTGAGGATTGCATTTCAGCTCCAACCTGGGCAGGAAAGTGTGAGAGACTTCAATTAACCACCAAAAAGCCAGAAGTGGAATTATGGCTCAAGTGGTAGAATGTCAGCCTTGAGCAGAAAAGATCAGGGACTGTGCGCAGGCCCTGAGTTCAAACCCCAGGACTTACATAAGCACATGCATGTACATGCACGCATATGTGTGTGCGTGCACATGTGCGCGTGCACACACACATACACACACACACTGAGTATGCTGTGAATACACTATATTTGATAGTGACATATATTTTACATAGCCATGTAAACACAGCCCTTCACCCTGAGGTTCTAAGACACAAAGTATGAGGTACAGTGGTCAGAGCACAGTTCTGACAGTCTATTCATCTCCACCCAACTGCTCATACCACATCTGGTGCATTATTGTAGTACTCAGGAGGTTAAGGTCTGAGGATCTAAGCTAATCCAGGCAGAAAAGTCTGTGAGACTCATCTCCAATTAATCATAGGAAAAGCCACAGTGTTGCCATGGCTCAAGTAGTAGAGCATTAACCTTGAGCAAAAGGAGTTCAGACAATGCCCCAGGCCCAGAGGCCCAGAATTCAAGCCCTAGGACTGGCAAAAAAAAAAAAGATCATAGGCTTTGGGATCAAACCAGTTGGGCCTGATTCCAAATGGAATCAACCTAGTTGGGCCTATACATTTTGTGAGTATGGACAAATTGCTTTTGTGGCACCTTTATCTTGTCAACTACACGGGAATGGTGGTTTGCAGAATTTGGGGGAGGATTCTGTGAGGAACCAAGAATCATGCCAGCCAACCCTGAATTAGTTTTTCTTCCCTTCTGGTTGGTTAGATAGCCCTGAGCTTGCAGAAGTAGTATTTATCTTCTCTATACTGTTTTGCATATCACAGTGATAATGGGAAAGGAAGCCTAGTCCAGAGTAGTGCTCAGAGGTAATAGAGCAAGAAAAGGAGGAAACAGGTTCACTCCTTTCTTTTTCCTTTTTCTTTCTTTCTTATTTTGTTGTTGTTGCTGTTGGCCATGGGGCTCCACCTCAGGGCCTGGGTACTGTCCCTGAGCTTTTCACCCCAGGCTAGCAAGCTACCCATTTGAGCCATAGTGCTACTTCCAGTTTTCTGGTGATTAATTGGACATAAGAGTCTCATGGACTTTCCTACCTGGGCTGGCTTCAACCATGATCCTCAGATCTCAGCCTTCTGAGTAGCTAGGTTTGTAGATAGGCATGAGCCACCAGCGCTCAGCTGTTATTTACCTTTTTCACTCAGAACTGGTACCCTGCCACTTCAGTCACAGCTCCATTTCTAGCTTTTACTGGTGAATTGGAGATAGGAGTCACACAGATGTTTCTGCCCAGACTTGCTTTAAATTTTGATCCTCAGATCTCACTCAGCCTTCTGCATAGCTAGGATTATAGGCTTGAGCCACAGGGTCTGGCTTGCTACTTTGTTAATGGAGCAGGTTGGCTGCTAAGGGTTCTGTGATGGATCTCACGTCGGCATAGCCACAGGTGTCATTAGGCTCACATAGTGGTATCCTTCCTGGATTCTCAGGATGCTAAGGACATATGCAGCTTCCAAAAGTGGTTTGGGGATCCAGAAACAACTTGCTCCCCAGAGAGCCAAGACAGCTTATGTTGCAGTATGGATAGTTTACTCTAACTTAGCTTGTTAAACAGATAATAGCAAGCAGGGCACTAGTGACTCACATGTATGCTAGCTACTCAGGAGGCTGAGATCTGAGGATTATGGTTCAAAGCCACCCCAGGCAGAAAAGTCCATGAGACTCTTATCTCCAATTAACTAGGAACAAAACAAATAGAGGTATGATCCAAGTGGTAGAATACCATTCATGAATGAAAAAGCCAAGCGAGATCATGAGACCCTGAGTTCAAGCCTCACTACTGGCATACACACACAAAAAGAACAGTAAAATAACATTTGTTTGTAAACCTGTGAAGTAGACCAGATGCATCGCATATGGGCTATGCATTTGAAGTGCATATTCTAGACTCGACTTTGGAGACCAGTACCAAGCAATGACTTGAATCCAAGCTCTGCAGACAGTCTCAGTGCTTGCAAAGCGCCCAGAATTTACCTCTTAAGATAATATGACAAATCTTCTCCTACATCTTTCTTGTAAATCATAAACTTGGAATGTTAAGGTGGCCTTTTGCCAAAAGACCAGCATCAAATATTTATGTAATGCCAGGGCAAATAGCTCTTTGTACACAGTAGGGAAGCATCTTTCCTTTAATAAAAAATGCAGTGATAATGGAATGTTTTCCATAGATGGAGGGCGGTTTAACCTTTTTATACAGGGAGCCTTCGTTCTGAGAGACCTCTTTATGCCCACCTCGGTGCACATTTCCAAGAGGCTGAGCTGGGGAGGTAATGAGGAGATAGAGAGTGGACGAAGCCGTCAAAACAAGGAGCTCTTTAAAAGCCCAGCTGTCTCCTCTCTGTGGTTCATTGACTATTTTTGCTGTTACAGATGACCAAATTTTGACAGCCATTCTAAACTTGCTTCAGAATGGAGTAGGTGAATCTGACCTCTGGCTGCAAAGAACAGAGCAGTGGGGTGAGGGGCTGAGAGGCAGGCAGTGGTCAGGGAAGATGGTGGATAAATACTTCACACCCTAGACCCAGCCTTGTCAGTCCACTGACCACACAGCCCCTCGGGCCACTGCCTGCGGAAGGAGAAGAAGTCTGGTCAAGATGTGGCCCTGTGCTGGTGGCAAGCTAAAGACAGTCATAATATTTTTATGTTGAATTGGGCCTTCGGGGTTCACAAAGAAGCATAGTGAGCACATTTAGAAGACTTAAAGGTTTTCCATTGAGGAGATGGAGGAAGATCCTCTGGAAACTAGATTTCTGTCAGGGTGATGGGTTCCAGGAAGGCCCCTTGTATACGAAAAGCTGCAACTTCTCAAGTCTCTCCATCAAATGGCACACCTTAACCATCTCTGGATGACTTACAATACCTGTTACCAATGCCACATATGTAGTTGTTGTACTGTATGGTTTAGGGAATAATAACAAAAATAAACAAATAAGAAAATGAGCTAGTGCCAGGCTCCAGTGGCTCACACATGTAATCCTAGCTATACAGGAGGCTAAAACCTGGATTGTGGCTCGAAGCCAACCTGGGCAAGAAAGTTCTTGGTATTCTTATCTCCAGTTAGCCAGGGGAAAAAAAAGCCATAAGTAGAGCTTTGGCTCAAGTGGTAGAGCACTAGGCCTTGAGAACAAAAGCTCAGGGATAGTACTGAAGGGTAGGCCCTAAGTTCAAGCCCCAGTACCAGCGCGTGCACACACACACACACTCACCAGCAGTTGGTTAGACTCACAGATGCAGATCTGCAGGCACAGAGGGTCCACTCTAGCATGTCTTGTACAAGCTGTGAGTTAATATGCAATATGGATGGAACCTGAGTGATTCCTGGTGTCCTCTGGTACCCAGCATTCTGGTGCAGGACTGAGGAATCTTTATTCAGAGGAGCTGCTTAGCCCCCTACTGTGACAGAGGCTGTTGGTCATAAAACTACCAGAAACCAGGTGGCTAGCAAATGTCAGGATGAGTGAATGAGTAGCCGATGGGTCATTTAGGGTGAGCGTGTGAATGTTTCTAGGAACATATTGCCATGCTGCTGAATGCAGATTCTCTTTCTAGATTCCTCTATGGAAAGTTCTTTCTGTTTGGATCATACTTTCATAGTTTCTAAACCATGTTAAATCTCTCTAGTTCGAGAGCTACGTAGGACAAAGAAAAAAGAGACTTCTTCTGTGTTGTCCATTTTCTGTTACTCTTGGATGAACTCTTGCAGAAAAGGGTGAAAAAGAAAATCTAAATTATTGGATTATAGTACTTTGTGTATTTTTAAAAGTTTACCTTAACATTTGTAACATAGGAATTCATTTTTAGTTCATAAGGCAGTTTTGTGTCTTGGGATTTTTTCCCCTACAGTAATCTTTGTATCTAAAGTATGCTTTTGAATCATTAAATTCCCATGACATTTTTTTCAGAACAGTGTAGTATTTTAAATGTATGGAACTCCTGATTTATTCACCTGTTTTTCTGTGGCTGAATATTTGGATTGTTGGACATTCATGTCTTAATTTTAGAATCAAAGCTTATAGATAAGCATTTGATAGCATTGGTGTTTGTTACCTTAGGAAAGAAAGAAGATTTGGAGGTCACAAAGGATAGAGTTTTTATGATTGGCACTTCAGACTTTAGTACGTTTCTTTCTAAAACGATTGGGCAGTTCAAGCTTTCTTATCCACAAAAAAACATTCCCAGGGCCCTGTACCTCTACCATCTATGAGTGTCTACATTGCCAGTGTGCAAAAGGAAAGACGTTCATTTTTTTTATATTTCATGGAGAGAAAAAAAATTATTTATTTATTCTTTGGTTGGTCATGGGGGCTGAACTCTGGGCCTGGGCACTGTCCCTCAGTTCTTCAGCTCAAGGCTAGCGCCCTACCACTTAAGCCACAGTGCCACATCCGGCTTTTTTCTGCTTTTGTGGTGCTGAGGAATTGAACCCAGGGCCTCGTGCATGTGAGGCAAGCACTCTACCACTGAGCCAACTTCCCAGCCCCATGGAGAAAAAATTTCTAGTTCATATTCTTGGCTCATTTCTGTTGGTATTCTAGTAATTTTTTAATTTTTATTGTTTTGTCAGTTGTGGGGCCTGAACTCTGGGCCTGGGTGCTGTCCTCCCTGAGCAATTCAGCTCAAGGCTAGAGCTCTACCACTTGAGCCACAGCACCATTTCCGGGTGTTTTTTTTGCTTACGTGGTGTTGAGGAATCAAACCTAGGGCCTCATGCATGCAAGGCAAGCATTCTACTGCTGAGTTACCTTCCCAGCCCCATATTCTAGTATTTTTCACTATCAATTTATAAAAGCTCTTTATAGATGAAGAAGATTAAGCTTAGCCTTTTATTCTTGCAAGTGTTAGGAATAACTTCTTCTCATGGATGACCTTTCAGTGTTGTAGAGGGGGCCTGAGTGAAGAATGTTAGGCAACCGCAGTAGTCCTTTGCTTTAAAACTTAAGGAAAATACTGGTAGTTTGGGAACTCCAGTGATTCAAGTAACTTTGTGAATTTGTCTACCTTCTTGTTAAAAAAAAAAGGATCCTTACTATACATTTTTCCTACTAAAATCGTCCTTTTAATTAGTGTATTGTTAAAAGGGGCTTTGAATGAGTCTGCTAGGGCTGCTACAAGACCAGAGCCTGAGTGACTTCAACAGCAAATAGACACGTATTACCTCCCATTTGTGGAAGCAAGAAACTCATGATCAAGGTGTGAAAAAATTCAATTTCTGATAAGGATGTTGGGGCTCTGCGCTCTCTCTCTCTCTCTCTCTCTCTCTCTCTCTCTCTCTCTCTCTCTCTCTCTCTCTCTGGCTTGCAGACCTCTGTCACCATATGGCATCTTTCCCTGTGACCTCTAGGGGTGGAGGGGAGCAACAGAGGGCTCAGGTACTTCTGCCTTCCTTTTAGACTAGGACCTTACCATTATACCTCATTTAGTTTGAATTATCTACAGCTTATTATCTTTCTAAGGGTTCTATCTTTGACTTCAGTCCCATTGGGGGCTAGGACAGGCACAGTTCATGCCTGAGCACTGTGAGTGGTATAGACTCTAGGGACCAGGGTCTACCATCTTTCCTCAGCCCCATCTTAAGAGGCCACGCCCCCCCAGGGGATCACAGCACTCCCTGAGCCTGGACCTAGACCATGGGAGTCTCATAAATCCTCTGTTCCCCAGTCTTAATGACTAAAAGGGACCATGAGCCGGGAGAGGGTAGAAGGCACTTCCCGGTACATCTTCCCCAAGGCAGGGCTCTGTTCCCATTTCCTATATCCCCCCTTACCATCTAGTGCCTGACTTCTCCGTTGTTGAATTGTCCGAACTCCAACCCAGCTAACTTGACTAGAGCAATGGAACTTTTTCCATAGTGAATCATTGGGGGAGAATTCCCCTCCAAAACCTCTTTTTGGAGAGCTGCCAGCAGCAGCCTCTTTGCCTCAGCCTTTATCACACAAACCTCCAAGAGTCAACACATCCTCTGGTATGCTTGACAGGCTCAGTTCTGGCATGTTGAATCTATCCTGCCTTTAAAAAAATCAAAAGCAATCCCTCTCACCTAAATATAGTTTGCTTCTAAATCATAGTCTGTAAATGGCTGTGTTTTACCCTAAGTCCCGCTCTCCCCCCCCCCCCCATGCATCCTGACGTTGGGCCGCGAGGAAGGAAGGTAAGCACGTGAAATCAGCTGGTGATTACTAACAATGAAATTTGGGCTCCTAAAATCAAGGGTATTATTCAAAACCGCGAGGTAAATTAGTCTCATTCATTCTGATGGGGCTAGACTCCGTGGCTGTGTGTGCCTTCTTTAATTAACATGCTGAAAAGATGTTCTGATTGGGATTATTAATGAATGCAGTGAAAAATGTTGCTGCTCGTAAGCCTTCTGCCACCAACGGCTCACGCAGCCCCCCGCTTCTTGCTTTCTCCACAGATTCCTTACATGGCTTGACAGATGGAGTATTCATCTTTGAAGCTGTTTCCACAGAAGATAGCAAAACCATACAGGGCTATGACGCTATTGTTGTGGAACAATGGACAGTCCTGGAAGTAAGTGGGGGTTGGCAGCCGAGCTGCTTTTGTTGGGCAGTGATTGTTTTATCTGCTTGTTTCATCTGACTGTGGGCGGCTGCCCAGCTGGGCCTTTCTTCTGGAAAAAAAAAAAGGTGGGGGGGGGGGAGTTCACCTGTATAAGCCCTAGGAGGACCCCTTCCATGGAGTCCTTCCAGGCTCCCTTGGAAGAGTGCGCCCCCACTTTTCCCATTCTGCATGAAAAACACATTGCATATGCCAGGCTCGGGGGATGAAAAGAGAGTCATTTTTTGTTCATTTGCATATCACTGAAAACTGACAAATGAGGCACGGGCATAGCTTGTGGCCTGTGTAATAATGACAGCAATGTGGTTATTGGAGTTAGGCCTCTGGCTGCCCTGTGCCAGCCATCCTTGGAAGAAATTAGTGCCTGGCAGCTCTGTGCCCTTCATAATGAACTTAGCGGCTAACATTGGTGTTACCTCTGTTTCACAGTTAGGAGACTGAGCCACAGCAAGGTTAAGTCCACTGCCAAAGGTTTTACAGTAAGTGCTTGAAGGGTGTATTTGGGCAGTGATGGCTCATGAGGCCATCAAATGGCTATGGGCACAGGGCTTCCTCAAGCCAGGTCCTGCTGGTACTTTGGAAGAGCTGACTTGCTTCTAGGTATCACTGGGTACTCAAGTATGTCATGGATGTGATAAATCACTCTCTGGGGCACACACCTTGTATGGGGGGAGCACATGGGAAGGGGGGTGGTAAAGAAAGCTGTTTGGATATAGAACACTGTTTCTGGACATGCCAGGGTGACACAGAGCTGGCACTACCCTGGGCCTTTGCCAAACTGGGCTTCCCAGTCCCCCTCCCTTTGCCATATGTGTGTGTGTGTGTGTGTGTGTGTGTGTGTGTGTATGTGTGTGTGTGTGTGTGTGTGCACGTGTGCACCAGCGTGCCCACGCAGGCACACATGCCAGTGTGCCAGCTTTAGGGCTTAAGCTCAGGGACTTGCATTGTCTCCATTTTTCACAGAGGACTGGCACTGTGCACTTGAGCCACAGCTCTACTTCCAGCTTTTTGCTGGTTTATTGGAAATGAGAGTCTCATGGACTTTTCTGCCCAGGCTGATGCTGAACCATAATCCTCAGCTCTCAGCCTCCTGATTAGCTAGGATTACAGGAGTGAGTCACCAGTGCTGGGCACTTTCAGGCCTTTTTTTGCACTGTTGTTTTTTTTTTTTGGCCAGTCCTGGGACTTGAACTCAAGGTCTGGGCACTATCCCTGAGCTTCTTTTGCTCAAAGCTAGCACTCTACCGTTTGAGCCACAGCACCACTTCCAGCTTTTTTTGTTTATGTGATACCGAGGGCTTCATGCATGCTAGACAAACACTTTTACCACTAAGCCACATTCCCAGCCCACACACTGATTATTTTTAAGATAGTGTCTTACTTCCTGCCCAAGCAAGGACCAAGACCCTCCTATCTTTTGCTTCTAGCCATAACTAGAATGACAGATATATCTAAGCTTGTTTGTTGAGATAGTCTTTCTACCTGGACTAGTCTCAAACCACGATCCTCCCAATTTCAGCCCTTCCACCTAGCTAGGATAACAGGTGTCCAGCCCCAGGCCACTGCAGGTCAGCTTTTCAGGTGTGAAGAGTTGGGCTGCTGGGGGCAGGCAGGTATTTGGGAGTAATGGGGGGTAACCATTTACAAGTATAACAGCCAGAGTACACACAGAAACTGACATAATGGAACCCAGTGCTGCACTAGTCCTTTGTGCAGGGATGAGCACCTATTTGGCAAGGGAAATATGGAACCAGTATTCTCTGCTTTGTGGCCATCTTTACCAGTTACTCTCACATAGTCTTGGTTCCCAGGCGTTTCTCCAGCCTCTGTGTCCCTACTGGGAAATGGTGCGGGTGCTTGGTGTCATGTCACCTGGGCAGGCCATGTCATCTCAAAGCCCTTCCAGAGGAGGATGGGGGAGAATGATCATCCTGGTGCTGGGGCAGAGGCTCCTCAGAGGAGGGGTGTGTTAACTAACCAGGGGGTCTCAAGATCTCCATTAAAGAAAGAGGTGTGCTTGTTGCTCAGCGGCCCACAAGCTTCATCTTTGTGACAGCAGTCATGTGTGACTGCACCCAGAAACACATGCATGTGTGCATGGTGATTGGCAGGCTGTGGGGATGAGTGTACGGTTCCTTGGAGCCTGCACAAGATTGTCTGGGTTTCCTGACTTAATGGTGAAGCTAGCTGGTGTAGCAGCAGCAGCAGCATCTCCTGGGAAGAAATTCAGATTCTTGGGACTTATCCTGGACTCACAGAATCAGAAACCCTAGAAGTGGGTCCTGGTGATTTGTGTTTTGATTCTCATGATCCAGCATCTATCAGGATGGTAGACAATGCCATTTGTGTTCAGTGTTGGTGATGATGAGTTATTTGATGATGGAATGGTAGCAGTTCCTGATGTGACTTTCTACTGCCTTTGATTCTGTGATGGATACTGAGTCGACATATACTGTAGCTGCAGGTGCACTTACGGTGAAGTGACCTTCTAAAAGCCCATCCTGAATTCTAAATAGTGTAAATCCCCTATGCATTGAATACCCTTGGCTTATCAGGCATCATAGCTTGGCTACATGGCATACCATGGAGTGGAGATTGTTCCCACCCCCCCCCCCCCCACAATCATGTACCTGATTGGTAGCTATGGCTGGTTGCCACTGCTCAGGAGAAACACAAGGCAGAGAAAGACTTGACAGAGAGTCTAATAGAAAATCTTACTTGCTGCTGGCCCAGAAAAAGATCAGATGTGAGCTATGGTTTCTATTGAATGTGATTACTTTTGCATTAATATTGGGAAAAATTCTAAGTCAGATAATTATTCATAGGATCTGCCTGCATATAAAATGCTTGTGCTAAAATAAGAGCATCACTTTCCTTTTAATTTAAGAAGTTAGATCAGAAACCCAGCACCAGTGGCTCATGCCTGTAATCCTAGCAACTCAGGAGGCTGAGATCCAGTGATCGTGATTTAAAGCCAGACTCTTTTCTCCAACTAACCACAAAAGAGCCAGAAGTGGAGATGTGGATCAAGTGGTAGATCACTAGCCTTCAGCGAAAAAGCTTAGGGACAGTGCCCAGGCACTGAGTTTAAGCCCTAGTACTGGCACAAAAAAAAAAAAGAAAAGAAAAGAAAAGAAAAAAAAGGAAAGTTAGATCAAATAACTGTCAGATAATTATTTCTCTATTCAGAAGCTTTTCCTGAGCTTGTTGTTCATTGGTTTCTTTTAGGTTTGTCAAATGTATTTCTTTCACAGATAGTTCAGCTTTTTTTTCTCTTGACTTCTTATTTTTGGGCATTGGTGTCTTTCATGATACTGGTTTAGGGGTTACCCTTTTGGGAATGCTGCTTTAGCTTTCCCCAGGAATTCTTGGCATGAACAAATGCACAAAGCTAGTTCTTTCCCAGTACCACGTTCAGAGATACCAGCCTGGAAAGCATTGTCAAGTATGGATGGGTCTTTTGTTCATCAGTGAGGCTGAATGTGGTAGCATACCTATAATCATAGTTACATGGGAGGTGAAGATAGGAGATTGTAACCTGATGTCAGCCCTGGGTAAACCCCAACATGAGAAATAAGCAAAAAATGACATGGCTCAAATGGCAAAGCACCTATGTTCAAACTCTGTACTGCCAAAACGATTTTAAAAGTATATTAAAAAAGTGTGGCTGGTATCCAGTTAAGCAGAAACAGATTTTCTTAATTTTCATGAAAGTGTTGACAAGTGAATGGATAGATTCTTTTGGGTGGCATTCTACTACATGGCTTTCATTATTTTTTTTGAGTGTGCAGAACTTTATTCAAAAAAAAGAAGTACCTCAGTTGAAGACTTCTGTGGCTCTGTGTGACTTCGTCATATGTTCACTAATCTCTCTCTGTGGCTTTAAATCAGTGAGTTTTTTTTATTGTGAAAATACTGTACAGAGGGGTTACAATTACATGGGCAAGATAATGAGTACATTTCTTATCAAGCATTGCAGCCTCCTCCTTTGTTTCCCCTTTCCATCACTTCCCATCGTCCTCCCCACCCCTTCCACCAAAGTTGTAAAGTTCGTTTCCAACATAACGACTTGTACATCTCATTGTTGCAATGGGTCCACCTGTATCCCTATTTAAATGATTTGTTTTTTCCCCTTCCCTTCCACACATTATACCGACATCAAATACAGTGAAAGCAGGGGTTATACCTTGGGGGAGGGACATACAAAGCAACAAGGAAATCATCTTATAAATGTGTTAGAAACAATCCCATGAAAGAAAAAAACGTTTGAATACATATCTTAGGGTTCATTTCCCTAACATCAACTTATCTGACCTTTTCTGTTTGACTCAGACATATACTAGTTATTGCAAATAAGGGAAACCATGGGACCTATGTTTCTTTGGGCTTGGCTTACTTCACTTAATATAATTTTTTCCAAGTCTTTCCATTTCCTAACAAATGGGACAATATCATTCTTTCTGATGGAGGCATAGAATTCCATTGTGTATATATACCACATTTTCTTGATCCATTCATCTACTGAGGGGCATCTGGGCTGGTTCCATATCTTAGCTATGGTAAATAAGGCTGCAGTAAACATAGTCGTGCTGGTAGCTTTAGTGTGGTCTTGTTTGTAAACATTTGGGTAAATGCCCAAAAGTGGGATTGCTGGGTCATAGGGGAGCTCTATGTGGAGTCTTTTGAGGAACCTCCATACTGCTCTCCAAAGTGGTTGAACAAGTTTACACTCCCACCAACAATGCAGTAGGGTTCCTTTCTGTCCACATCCCCTCCAGCATCTGCTGTTATTAGAGTTCTTGATTATAGCCATTCTAACTGGGGTAAGGGGTATCTCAATGTTGTTTTGATTTGCATTTCTTTTATGGCTAGGGAGGTTGAGCATTTCCTCATGTGTCTATTATTTTTTAATAGAATCTCATTTTTCGAGGCTGGCCTGGACCATGTTCCTCCTATTTAGGCTTCCTGTATAGCTGGGATGATAGGCACTCCCCACTGTGTGCCTGGTGGATTGGAAGGTTTTGTTGTTGTTGTTTTGCCAGTCCTGGGGCTTGAACTCAGGATCTGGACCCTATCCCTGAGCCACTGTGTACTCAAAGCTAGCACTTTACCACTTGAGTCACAGTGCCATTTCTGGCTTTTTCTGAGTAGATTATTGGAGATAAGAATCTAACGGACTTTCCTGGCCCGGCTGGCTTTGAACCATGATCCTCAGATCTCAGCCTCCTGAGTAGCTAGGATTATAGGCATGAGCCACCTGCACCTGGCAGATCAGCATTTCTTAAAGTTATCCAGAAAGCTAACTGGGCTGTGCTCCCCAGATTATGCAGGGCATTTCCTCACAATCTGTAGGTGTGGATGGGGAAATGGGTGTGAGTATGGATACAGGCACCCTGTAGGTGATGCGTCTCAGGAGAATCCTGGTGAGCACAGATACAAATACTGTGATGCTGCCAGAGACAGGTGGCTCGTGCCTGTAATCCTAGCTACTCAGGAGGCTGAGATCTGAGGATCTAGGTTTGAAGCTAACCCAGTCAGGAAAAGTCCGTGAGACTCATCTCCAATTAACCAGCAAAAAGCCAGAAGTAGAGCTGTAGCTCACATGCTAGAGCACTGGCCTTGAGCACAAAAGCTCAGGGACAGCATCTAAGTCCTGAGTTCAAGCTCCAGGACAAGCACACAAAAAAGAAAAATCTTTTCTCTTGTCTCCAGAAAGACCTCTAGGGCTTTAGAGTTGTTAGGAAGTTGATAGAGGAAAGTGAATTTGACGTCCTTCCCTGAGGACGTCATTTCCCTTCCCCAGTATTGGAGATCAAATAGATCAAAGTGCTACAGCCAAGCCTGGTGCTGTGGACCTGGAATCGGAAAGTTAAAGCAGAATCACATATTTGAGGCCAGCTTGGGCTATGTAAAACTCTGTCTCAAGAAACTGAAAACAGAATTGGTCTGATGTATCTTGAAGTGCCATGTGGATGGTCAGAGTGGCAGAACTCAGGACTGATGGGCTGTCAGGCTAGCACTAGACCTTTGTGGAAGGTTCTGGAAGGAGTAAAAATAACTTAAGGTGATGGGTGATTCATGGCCACAGAATAATCTAAGGTCCTAATATCTGGAACCCATTTAGTGCTTTACTTGAAAAAAGAATCTGTGTGTGTGTGTGTGTGTGTGAGAGAGAGAGAGAGAGAGAGAGAGAGAGAGAGAGAGAGAGAGAGAGAGAGAGAGAGAAATCAGGGATCTTGAGATGGGAGATTATCCTAGGTTATCTGGGTGGGGCTTATAGTCACCCATATCTTTGTAAGAGGGAGGTGGAGGAGAGGACTGTGTGAAGCTATCAGTAGAGTTAAAAATGCTGCCCTTTAAAGATTGGAGAAGTGTGGCCACAAGCCAGGGAATGGCAGCAGCCACCTGCAGCTTGAAGAAAAACTGGAAGCAAGCGGTAGATTCTCTCCTGATCATGCAGAAGGAACATAAACCTTTGATTCAGGCCCAGTAATTCTTATTTCAGATTTGGGGCCTTGTACAAGGGTGAAGTTTTACTGTAGTTAGCACCCTGCACATGACAGTGATGTGTCACAGCAGCCTTAGGAAGCTGATGCATCAGGGATGGCAGTCTCTGCAAGGTTGTTCTGTGGGACACACTGCAAGTGTTTGTGTAGGGTACTGGGTTGCAGCAGGAACTTGGGTTTCTTGTAGCAGGTCGAGGGGAGCTTGGATGGGTTTCATCACAGAGTTAGGCATCAGGACAGGACTCTTTTGATCCAGCTTTCATCTGTTCAGCTTCATGGAACTATCTGAAAAATAAACTAAACAAACTAAAAAGCAAGCGGGGCGGGGGGTGGGGAGGAGCCTAGGAAAGTGGCTCAGTGGTAGAGTACTTGCCTTGCATACATAAGGTCCTGGGTTCGATTCCTCAGCACCACATAAGCAGAAAAGGCCAGAAGTGGCATTGTGGCTCAAGTGGTAGAATACTGGCCATGAGCTGAAGAGCTGAGGTACAGTGCCCAGGCCTAGAGTACAGGCCCCACGACTGACTAAATAAATAAATAAAAGCAAAGGGGCTAGGGGCATGGCTCAAGTGGTAGAGCATTTGCCTAGCAAGCATGAAATCCTAAGTTCAAGCCTCAGTACTAAAAAAATAAATGAACTTTCAAAAATGCAGAGAAGAGTATTCATCCTTCTGATCTTCTGTCTGTTGATGCTAACTCAGAGTCTCATGTCCCTATGACCACCATGGTTAATGACATGTGGTGGATGGGATGGGAGAGAGGGATGGGGTCAAGTTGCCAGAAAGAGGTTGTAAACAGCTGGGTGTGTTGGCGTTGGTGTAGGAAGGACCCAGGGCAGTAGGGAGCTAGCTGGCTGAGAAGGTCTGTATTTTGTTGACTGTAGACCTCGGTCTAGTTGAACCATTTGTGTGGAACACTGGAGTGATGCGCATGCCTGGAACCTGGGATTATCAACTTGGGTTGATTCCAATGGACTCTAGGATGGACTTAATGCATTGGTCCCCAAATCTTGTCACCTTTGAAGTGTTCGCCTCGGGGCCACCTAGGAACTAGGGCCCCTCATCTGGACATGCAGAGTCAGCAAGTCAGGGGTATGGATTAGGGTTCTGTATGTACAAAATTCAACCAGACCCAGGAGACCAACCCACACACACACACACACACACACACACACACACACACACACACACACACACCCCTCTCTCTGTTAGGAATTCACACACACACACACACACACACACCCCTCTCTCTCTGTTAGGAATTCACACACACACACACACACACACACACACACACACACACACACACACACACACACACACACACACACACACACACACACACACACACACACACACACACACACACACACACACACCTCTCTCTGTTAGGAATTCAACCAGACCCAAGAACCATTTATTCACTAGAGTGGCAGGAGGCCACCCTAATCCCCCCCCACACACACACCCCTGTCAGGAAGGCTGTTAGGAGGTGCTCAGGCTCCCTCCACTTTCAAATCAGTGGCCTCTTTGAGGCAAGGTTCTCAAACGGCCTCTTGAGTTTGGGGTAAAAGAGGGTGTTTACATTTGCCAGGTACTTCTAATCACATGGCAGCTTAGATCTGAAAAAGCTCAAGAGTAAGTCTAACAATGCCAAGGTTTCTGGTCTCATTTTTCTACCTTTTTCCCTTCTAATGATAAATGGACCTCACAGTCACACAGACCTAGTGACTGGACTGTGAGAGAGGCTAATGCACACATAAAGACCTTTGAGTGTTCTTACAGCTTTCCTCCTGTTATCCAATATGTGGAAGCATCTGCAATCTCCTCTAAGTGATGTATACCATGCAGTATCCATGCAGACTGTGGCATTACTCAGTGTGGAAAGGAATTGGGCCTCGTACTTGGTACAGCATGGACAAACTGGAAGTGAAAGAAGACAGTCAGTGTTGGACACCCATGGCTCACACTTGTAATCCTAGCCCCTCAGGAGGCTGAGAACTGAGGATCATGGTTCAAGCCAGCCCAGGAAGAAAAGTCTGTGAGACTCTTCAATTAACTAGTAAAAAGCTGGGAGTGGATCTGTGACTCCAGTGGTAGAATGCTAGCCTTTAACAAAAAAGCTCAGAGACCCTCAGACCCTGAGTTCAGGACACACACACACACACACACACACACACACACACACACACGCACACACACTTAAACAATCTCAAGAGATCACATAGCAAATGGATTTTACTTGAAGTGTTCAGATTAGGCAAATCTGTTGAGGTGGAAAGTGGATTAATGGCCACCAAGGGGACAGAGAGTGGAGGAGAGTGGCTACTAATAGATATAAAGAGGTACAGGATGTTCAGGGGCCTGAGGAAAATGCCTGAACCTTAGATTATGGTGACTGTCGCTCTGTGCCACTTAATTTTCAAGTTTTAAGTAGATGAACTTCAAGATAATTTCACTTGTACACCAATAAGCTGTAAAGGTGGTTCATGGTAATTTAGCCAACATAAATAAGGAAATAAAAGACTAACCTGGCCAGGCACTGGTGGCTCACTGCTTACCTGAGAGGCTGAAATCTGAGGATCCCGGTTTGAAACCAGTCCAGGTAGAAAAGTCTATGAGACTCTTAGCTCCAGTTTACCAGCTAAGAGCCAAATGTGGAGCTGTGGTAAAAGTGCTAGAGTGCCAGACTTGAGTGGAGGAACCTGAGTGCGAGGCCTGAGTTCAAGTACACACACAAACATGAACCTTTCCTGCTGGGAAGATCGTGATATAAGTCTTAGTGTAGATCCTGCCAGTGTGTATTCTGCCTATACTTGCACAGTTTTTACAAAGTTTGGATGATAGTGATTCATACTGTTGAAAAGTTTTATATTTAACAACATATCCTGAAAATGTTCCATCACTACTAGGCTTTTACTTTTTTATCTTTGCAGTGTTGCCCATGACCCGTGCTGAGCAAGCACTCGGCCACTGAGCGACACCCCTCGCTCAAAGATCCTTTCTTGAAGGAACAATTAACTTCCTATTTTAGGGCAGCTTTAGGTTTGCAGCAACATTAGACTGAAGCAAGTGAGAATTTCTGGGTGTGTCTATCCTCCCAACTACCAAAAGCTCCCCTAGAGTGGAACATTTGTGAAAACCCGAGGAAACTACATCTCAAATCCCTCACAGCCCCTACTTTCTTTCCATTGGATTTCACTCTTGGCGATGCATTGTCTGTGGGTTTTGACAAATACGTGGTGACATGCATCAAATCTTATAGTATCCTATAGAGCTGGTGCACTGGCCTAAACCCCTTCTCCTACCCTGGAACCCTGGAAATTACTGATCTTTTTGTCATCTCCATTGTTCTGTCTTTTCCAGAATGTTACATAGCTAAAGTCAGATAAGATGTAACCTTTTCAGATTGGCTTCCTCACCAGGTAATATAGACTTGGGAGTTCTCCCATGTCAAGGAGTGGCATGACTCATGTCTTTTCCTCTGTTTTATCCATCTATTCATCAACTGAAAGACATCTCTATTCTTTTCATGGATAAAGCTGATAGAAACACCCCGTACAGGTTTGGGGATGGACAGATGTTTCAGCTCTTAGATGTAAATGCAAAGGAATGTAACTTCTGCATTGTATGGTATGTTTAATTTTGTAAGAAATTGCCAAACTGTCTTCCAAAGTGGCTGTGACATTTTGCAGTCCCACCACCAATGGATGAGAGTTCCTGTTACCCCACATTTCACCAGCATTTAGTGTTGTCAATGTTTGGGATTTTGGCCATTGTCATAGTTGTATAGTGGTATCTTCTTGACTTTCATTTTCCTTAGTGACATGATAAATATGTGTGTGTGTGTGTGTGTGTGTGTGTGTGTGTGTGTGTGTGTGTTTGAGAGAGAGAGAGAGAGAGAGAGAAAGAGAGAGAGAGAGAGAGAGAGAGAGAGAGAGAGAGAGAGAGAGGGAGATTGTACTGTAGCTTAAACTCAGGGCCTGGATGCTATCCCTTAGTGACATTCTACCACTTGAGTCAGACCTCCACTTCCAGCTTTTTGGTGGTTAGAGAGAAATCTCACACACTTTTCTGCCTGCCTGGCTTTGAACCATAATCCTCAGATCTTAGACTCCTGAGTAGCTAGAACTACAGGCATGAGCGACCAATGCCCAGAAATAAACATCATATTTCATATATTTACTTGCCATATCTTTATTGGTGTCTATCTAGAGCTTATGCTGATTTTTAATTGTTTTCTTTCTTACTGATGAGTTTTAAGAGTTCTTTATGTAATCTGGGTACAAGTCCTTTTTCTGATATGTCTTCTGTGCCAATTCCAAGGCTTGAACTCCAAGCCTCACATTCACCTGGCTTTCTTGCTTGTGGCTGGCATTATACCACTTGAGCTACACCTTTAGTCCAGCTTCTTTGCTCATTAGTTGGTGGAGTCTCACAGACTTTTCTGCCCTGGCTGACTTTGATCCTGATCCTCCAGATCTCAGCTTCCTATGTAGCTAGGATTATAAGCCTGGAGCAAATACTTTCTTAGTCCATGGCTTGTCTTCTCATTCCCTTGAAGTCTTTACTTTGGAATTTTATCCCATTCAAACAAGTTGTACCTTTGATTTCACCTTGAAAAATTCTTGATGTCAAAAGGAGGTTTAGGTAAGAAAGTGAGTAGCAGAATTTGCACAAAGGCATCATTTTATTTAAAATCTATCTGTGCCACAGGATTCTGCAGATATAAACTTCTGATATAAACACTAAGTCACTTTCAAAGAAGCAAGATGACTTGTTTCTATTAACTATTAGTTGGGTATTGTATTTTCTAGTCTGTATCAGTTTTTATTGGGTAACAAATCATCCCAAGCATGACAGCTTCTGGTAATCATTTATTTAGCTAACGATTCTTCATCTCGGCAATTCTACTGTAGGGCACTTGGTGGATCATTGCTAAGTCACTAATGGCTTAGTGACTTAGAGTGACCTTACTTGTGTATCTGGCACTTGGCTGGCTTTTAGCAAGGGCAACAGATTTTTGCATATCTTAACATCCAGTAGGCTAGTACGGGATCCTATATAGGATGACCATCACAGAGTGTCCTTGATTGCTGCCCATTGGCAGGCCCCAATGTGTGGCCTTATTTCATGCCTCTGTTTGTATTGCATGTGTTAATGTCCCATTGACTAAATAAAGCCACAAAACCAAGCTCAGGGTTCAGTGGGAAAACAGATACTATCTCTCGATAGGCAAGCTGTGACACACCCCAGTGGTTCCAAAGCTGAGAAGGGACAAATCAATATGTATGGCCAGTTGAATAATAGCCCAGTCTTGACTAAAGGCCAGTGGCCTTGGTGCTTGGTGACTAGCATATGGCTCTGTGTATTTATATTCATACATGAATATAAGTATATTCATACATGAATATAAGTATATTCATACATGAATATACTTCTAACTTGCACATAAAGAATGCTCAGAAGCCAGGCGCTGGTGGCTCACACCTGTAATCCTAGCTACTCAGGAGGCTGAGATCTGAGGATCGCGGTTCAAAGCCAGCCCGGGCAGGAGAGACCATGAGACTCCTATCTCCAATAAACCACCAGAAAACCGGAAGTGGCGCTGCAGCTCAAGTGGTAGAGCGCTAGCCTTGAGCTGAAGAGCTGAGGGACAGCACCCAGGCCCAGAGTTCAAGCCCCACGACCGACAAAAAAAAAAAAAAAAAGAATGCTCAGAAAAGTGATAGCGCCACTTCTTGGCAGATTAGCTCACATTTTCAATAGCACATTTGTGTCTTGTTATTGTTAGATGTGATTAGAGCAGTGTTAATACGTTGAGAATAGATATGCTGTGATAGATCTATATACTGACTCACTCAAAAACTAATTGTGGGAACAAGGCAACTCCCTGTCTTTTTGGAGCTGGCATGCCAAGCAGTGGCCAGTGTGCTGGCATGGTGAGGTAAAATAGAGGGTTCCAGAAGGATTTTTGAGAGTTGGGCAATATCTTTGAGACCATTTTAGTTTCTTGATTTGGGTGTTTTTCTTTTACTAGCTTGTCCTTGGGTGGGTTACAGTCCAGATGCCGATGTTAACTCACTCAACAGCTTGCTTTATGTAGGCTTGGAGGGAGAATGAGAGGAGACTACAGGGCAGTCAAGGGCCTGCCAACATGTCCTGGGAGCTGGAAATGGACATTCTGGGCACCTCAGAAGCCTTATTAGTTGTGCATGCACTTACCAGGAGCTGAGTTCTTGGAGGACGTGCTGGGGGGATTAGCACAGTGTGATTTCATTTGAGGAAAGGAGAACCAGTAGGAGCAGAGTGTTGTTAGAATGGCGTAACCATAGCAACAAGATGCTGACAGTGAGGGTTCCACAAAGAGAATATTGACTGGCTGTGATTGCCCCAACCCCGATTGGAAGGATGACACTTCACATTTACCAAGCAGAGCGGGTCAGAGGGAGAAAAATCATAGGTGCTATGTATGTTGGGTCCCTTGCTAGATTGGATAGCAGACTAATGCTTTCATTTCCATCCCTCCCTTTCTTAAGGTTTTGAACCAACCTTTATTCAGAGACATTTCCTGGGTCACTCTCAGGCCTCTACTGCCAATAGGTAAAGGTGGCGATTGTGACTTCAAAGTCTTAGAATTTTTATAGACTAACTTACCCTTTCCACTCCAAAGTATCTTTTCAATGTACACTGTGGAAAAGCTCTTTTGAGCCAATCCTATTTTCTGGCTAACAGATTAAAGTGAAAAATGAGAAAGAAAGGTTAGAAATATGATCCCCTCACCTCCCCCCCGCTCAATTCTCTAGAGAGAGAATAATAAAGTGATAAATCATATTTACTCCCAGAAAGTCTGTCCTCCCCCTCAAAGGAAGTAAGAAGGAATTGGTAAGTCCCCAGATGGGGAAAATGTTTCTTGTTATCAAACAAAGCTGGTTCTACATCTGCAGAGAGGACTTGCTGGCCCACTGAACTGGCTTGTGCACTTGATATCTGCAGCTGGAGTCCACGAGCATCTCACTGTTGAAGCATGCGGTCCTGCTGTGAGTGGCCGACAGCACGTAGGGGTCTGGAGTTGATAACTGCATGCAGAACTGTAGTGCCTGTCCATTCTAATGGTCAGAATCCGCCCCAGCCATCACGCCCTTGATCTTCAAACATCCAGCCTCATTACTTTCCCGGGGTCAGAGAACCAATCCCTCCTGGTTCTCATTCTGCGTAAGTGTGCACTTAGATAGCACATAAGGATATATCCTGTCCCTCCAGCCCAGTGCCTGTTCCCCTGCCCACCTCCCTCAGTGTAGGACTTCAGAAAACCATACATAACAGGGCCAACTTCCCAGTGTGCCCAGAATCCGTGGCACTGTTATCTTGAACATGCAGATTTGCTTTCCCTGCCAGGCTGGCGAGCTCCTATAGGAGATCCAGGCAAGGCGGGTAGCTGAGGTTCTTTTCCCTGACTATGGCCTTTTATCTCTCCTTCCCAGGGTAGGCTGGTGGCTCTGCTGGCCTCACACCAGTTACCATAAATTAGACGTCAGGAATCCAGAGATAATGCGAGTTCACAGTGCATCTGGCACAGAGGAAAGGAGGGCTAGGTGTCTCAGCCTCCAGGATAGTGGAGAATTAGCAATACTGAAACTTCCCGGTAGCAGCTATTAGTTTATTTCTCTCCAGTCAAACCAGGAATTTTTTTTTTTTTTTTTTTTTTTACTGATTGTCCTACTAGAGATATGCTTGGGTATTAGCACTTTCTAGAATAATGGATATGTAACCAGGTAGCTTTTGTCATGTAATAGAGCATGCCAAAGGTCAATAATGCTTCCCCTTTGCTCATGTGCTTTAGGTCAGCTGGAGGATTCTTGCTGCTAGAGTCAGGCTTCACTCTCAGCTGCAATTGAAGCCAGGTTTTTTAGACCTTCCCCCCCCCCCCCCAGGCCCAAAGCCAGAAGTTCTGAGTTAGGTTCAGTCATTTGCTCTTATATACCAAATAACGAAACATGGTGAAGGGCAGAGAATAAAGACTTACTACATGACAGCCATGGGAAGACAGCACTTCAGTGTATCTTCAGCCATCCTCAGAGGCACAGACATTGGCTTTAGATAACAGAGGGAGAAAAAATGGGAGCAGAGGATGAGAAAGACGTGCAGAGTTAAAATAGTCCCAGGTTGCAGGTATGGACTGGTTGACCATTAGCTCAGTCTTTGTCCTAGGAGGAATTCCAGATAATTTGTTATCACTTTATTTCTGGAACAGGAACAAGGTGATCTCCTGAATTTTTGGCTGCTTGCTTTTAAGATGATAAGAAGACATTGCTTAGCCAGGTGCTGGTGTTCACACCTATAATCCTAGCTACTCAGGAGACTGAGATCTGGGGATAGTGGTTCAAAGCCAGCCTGAGCAGAAAAGTCTGTGAGATGAGACTTTTATTTCCAATTAACCACCAGAAAACCGGAAGTGGCACCGTGGCTCAAAGTGGTAGAGCACTAACTAGCCTTGAGCAAAAGAGCTCAGGGACAGCACCCAGGCCCAGGGTTTTAACCATACCACTGACAAAAAAAAGAAAAGAAAAGAAAAAGCTATTACTTATTAGAGTACAGATTGCCTTCTATACAATATTTGTTTGTTTGTTTTTTGTCGGTCGTGGGGCTTGAACTTTGGGCCTGAGCTCTGTCCCTCAGCTCTTCAGCTCAAGACTAGCGCTCTACCACTTGAGCTACAGCGCCATTTCCTGCCATCTATACAATATTAATACCTGTAAATCTAATCTTGTAGCCCAGAGTTGACTGTAGCAGAAAAGAGCACAGATTCAAAGTTGGGAACTCAAGTTGCCTCTTACTGACTCACTCGGAGGTCTCTGTAGTCTCTTATGAAATGGCAATTGACATAGAATCTCTTACAAGTCTTCTGGTTGGCTGAGTCAAATGTCTGTCATCAGTCAACAGGCTAGCCTGGGCTTGTCTACATGGCTAGGCAGTGTTCAGTGAGAGGCAGACCCACCTAGCAAGGCCCTGGAAGGCTGGGTTCAGGACCCTTTTCAGGACCCTTGTAATCACATCAGTCAGATCCTATTTGTCTGTCTGCAGTTAGGTTGTAGAGGACTCTGTGGAGGAAGGTATTGTACTTCAGCTAATCATAGTGCTGTCCAGCATTGTGTTAACCCAGACAGCAGCAGAACTAGCTCCTTTGGTGCGTGATGGAGACAGGCAGAGATGGGGATTCACTAGCCCAGATGGTGAGTAATCTTGGAACTGAAGCTTTCTCCTCATAATGTGTATTTACTTGCATCTGCCTCTTTTTCTACATCTAAGAACTAAGCTTTTTTTTTTTTTTAACTTATTCTCTTTGAACATTTCAAAAGCCAAAGTTGTCTAAAACGAGACACTGCTCTCTTTGAGACTCTATTATGTTGCCCTAATTATATATCAGCTGAATGTTTTTTTTCTGGAGCATTGTGTATAAAACAAAGAGAAAAACATCCCCAGTGGCCAGCCAGCCAGTGTGCCTGTCCCTCCTCTGGTTGGCAGGAACCCAAGTTCTGGGAGACGCTGAGAGTAAAATGAAGGGCAGCCCTGTGCTGGCTTTAGAGGGCTTTGCCCTCTCTCCAGAGAGAACAGAGGGGTTTCTATCTACCTCCATGGGCTTCCACCTTTGCTTCCTGGGTGCCCAGGGTAGAGATTGGTGAACGGATTGTGGGGCAGGCAGTGCCTTGCCTTTCGGGACACTGAGGAATGTGTAAGTGGTACACAACTGGACCAGTATTAGCACATCTGCTTTTCATTTGATAGCAGAGGACAAGTGTCCCCTCTTTGCAGCTTGGCATTCTCTTCCTGCCCTGCCTTGAGTCTCCACTTTGCTTCTCTGGGAATGTGATCTACTTCTCTGCCACTGGGGCTGGTGTGTCCTGCTTACCCCCTCACCAGAAATCCAGTCCTGAGCCAGCCTCCTCTCCTCTTGAGTTTTCATCTTCTCTGCATTGGCTGATACCTTCAAGGTCTGATTTCCATTCTAGTCTTTTCTTGACACTAGACCATCAATTTGTTTCCTTTTACTGCTATAACAAGTTAGTATGAATTTAGTGGCTTACAATGACATGTTTATTAGCTTACAATTCTGGAGGGATATTAAGAGCTAAAGTAAAGGAGTTGACAGTACCACAGTCTCTGGAGATGGTAGGAGAGAATCTCTTGCTTGTCTATTCTCGATTCCACAGGCTATCTATATTCCTTCGCTCAGGGCCCTTCCTAGGCTGTCTGGTCTGTGCTTGTCAGGACATCTTCTCTGACTCTGTCCTTCTTGCCTGTCTCTCTTAAAGGCCTTTTTAAAATTGCATCTAGAATAATCCAGGATAAATTGTCCATCTCAGGATCGTTAACTTGATCATAGTCACCAAATCCATGTTACTATGTCAGGAGGCATAGCAAAAGGCTCAGCAGTTAGGATGTAGACATCTTTGGAGACTGCCACCGTCTGTCTCATTCTGCTGCCTCCTGTACAGGTTCCTTGCACTCCTCAGGCCTATGGTAGAGTCCATTTCCTTCATTGTACCTCCTCATCCTGTGTGTCCTGGTTTAACATATGAGCAGCCATTGCCCAGCTAATGCCTCATTAATGGGCATTGGTCTCCAGTGTCTTCCTCTTATACACAGGCCTCCAGTGAAGGACTTCATACATTTTTTTAACATGTAAGATAAATTCCCAGAAGCGAGACTGTAGGATCAAAGGGTAAACATATTTGTAATCTTGAGCGATATTGTCAAGTTGTTCTCCAGTGGGGCTGACTCGGTTTGCCCTCCCATCAGCAGAGTGGAAGGGAGTTTGCTTCTCAACAGCCTGGTCAACAGAGTGGGCAGTGGTCACACACCAAGGCTTTTTACCAGGTTGATGGGTAAAGTACACACACACACACACACACACACACACACACACACACACACACACACACACACACACACACACACACACACACACACACACACACACACACACACACACACACACACACACACACACACACACACACACACACACTACCTCAAGGTACTTTGATTTGCATTTCTTTTAAGGAGATTCTGCATTTTCTCATGTGCTTCATAGCCAGTTGATTTTCCTTTTCTCTGCTCTCTCGACATATCCTTGTCCATTTTGAAATTTAGATCACTGGGTTTACCTTTTTTTTTTTTTTTGGCCAGTCCTTTGGCTTGGACTCTGGGCCTAGGCACTGTCCCTGAGATTTTGTGCTCAAGGCTAGTACTTTACCACAGCTCTACTTCCGGCTTGTTTTGGTAGTATATTGGAGATAGGAGACTCATGGACTTTCCTGCCCAGGCTGGTTTTGAACCATGATCCTCTGATCTCAGCATCTTGAGTGGCTAGGATTACAGACATGAGCCATTAGCTCTTTCTTACTGATTTCTAGAACCTATATGTATATACAAATATTTTCCCATTTCATCATTTGTCTGGATTTTGGAGACACTGATTTTGTCATGGAGATAGATTTTTATGCAGTCAAACTTATTTTTATTTTTTTGGTTTCTGAAGTGTTAAGTTATTTAGAAAGTGTTTGCAGTGGATCCTTTAAATACTAAAAGAGTACGATTGTGTTAAAGAAGAGAAATTGGACACAGGCATCTATCTTCTGAAAAAGATTCAGTGAAATGATAATAAGGGAATAATGTGGATAGAAAATTGAATAGAGTTGATCTTCATATTTATGAATTCTACATGTGCAAATTCACCTGCATACTAAGACTTCATCTGCAACTCCAGAATTAATGCACAGGGCGCTTTCCAAGCTCTTGTAAATCTGCAGAATGTTTGGACCCCGACCTCCGAGGCGCTTGATTATACTTGAGGCCAGGCTCTGCCCCATCGTTGTGTTGCTCATGCTATAAACAAGTGCCTTCCTTGGGTCTTATACATAAGGTCACGTTTTCCCCATTTTGTGCCTCTTTTTTTGACCTTGTTGTTACAAGAAGCTCCTGGAGTAGTGAGGCAGTACTGTGCAGTATTTCTAAGCACAGAATGCTGTGATGTGCCCTACAGAGCATATAGATTTTATTCAGTCTTGAGTTGGGTGGTGAGTTCAATGTTAATGAATCAACAATGTGTGCCAAACAAAATGTCTTTAAACAGAAACAAACATAAAATAAGGCTCTATGTTGATTGGTTGATAAAAATACAAGAACCTTAACCTTTTTTTTTCCCCTTAGGTGATATGGTTCAGTATTCACTAATTCAGTGTTCAAACGAGTATTATAAAATGTAGTTACTAGCCAGGCACTGGTGGCCCACCCCTGTAATCCTAGCTACTCAGGAGGCTGGGATCTTAGGGTTGAAGTTCAAAGTAATCCTAGCTACTCAGGAGGCTGGGATCTTAGGGTTGAAGTTCAAAGCCGCCCAGGCAGGAAAGTCCATAAGACTCATTTCCAGTTAATCACTAGAAAATGGGAAGTGGCGCTGTGGCTAGTAGTGAGAAAAAGCGCATAGATAGTCCCCAGTCCCTGAGTGTCAGCCCCATGACTGACAAAATAAAATAAAATTTTAAAAAATGTAATTACTGAGAATAACTATACATAAATAAGTGGATGGAAGATAGATATTCATAAGAGAAAAATTGAAGAGATACCAGTTATTTCAGCAGGTTTTTATGTGTATATTTATTTATTTATTTTTGCTGGTTTTAGGCATTGGTCCTTGGCGTGGGCATTGTCCTTGAACTTTTATGTGCTTAAGGCTAGTACTCTACCACTTGAGACATACCTCCACTTCCAGTTTTTTTGGTAGTTTATTGGAGATAATAGTCTCACAGATTTTCATGCACAGACTGGCTTTAAACCACTATCCTCAAATCTCAGCCTCCGGAGTAGCTAGGTTTACAGGTGTGAGCCACTAGTGCCTGGCTCAGCAGTTTTGTAGGAGGAGGAAAGTGGATATATATCCAGCAAAGTAGATGAAGCCCTTTTTGTCTTGAGAATCGGTAGCTCACATCTGTACATCTGTAATGCTAGCTACTTAGGAGGCTGAGATCCAATGAATGTGGTTTGAAGCCAGCCCTAGTGAGAAAGTCTGTGAGACACTTATCTCTAATTAAGCACCAAAAAAGCCAAAAGTATAGTTGTGGTTCAAGTGGCAGATTAAGCCTTGAGCAATGAAGCTTAGGTACAGCATCCAGGCCCTGAGCTCAGGCCCCAGGACCAGCACAAAAAACAACATCACCAGGGAAAGGATAGTGAGCTGCAAAGCTAGAAACAAGGATAGTGGTATCAAGTCCATAAATGTTGCCGAAAGATCCATGCTTCCAGAGCTCTGCTAGCTATAGAGATAGTGCAGAGATCAGCAGAAACCACTCAAAGAGATAAAGTACACATATCCATGAAACAAAGCCAGGATGCTAAAACAAAAAACAAATAACTGAAAGATAAGAGCGAGCTTTAAGGTACTAAAAATAGGACAGCACAAAAAAATTAAAACACCATTAAGAGGCTGGAAGATAAATGAAGGAAATCTCTTAAATGATAGTATAAGGAAATAGGAGTGGAAAGGTCATGAAATTAAACCATTTTGACAATAGGAGGTCCAAAAAGAATGAAGTCTGAAAATGTAGGGGAGAAAGGTTATTTTAAAAAAGAAAATCCACCACCATTTTTCAGAGTTGAAGGACAAGAGTTCTTAGATTGCAATGCTATCAAGTATATGGTCTTTGAAAAAGACACACAAGTAAGGCACATTGCTGTGAAATTTTAGGAACTTGGGAGGTGGAGAAGAGGTTCTACCCAAAGGATTAATAACACAATGTTTATTTCAATAACAATGCCAGCATCTAGAAGCTAGAGAGCAATTTTTCCATCAAAATTTTGATGGAAATATAAACTTTAGCCCTATGTTTGTACTCAGAAGATGAAGACAGAGGCATATTTAGGAATGCCAGAATTCAAATGACTTCTGGGGCATTGTTTTCTAGGTAAAGGAAGTGCTCCATTGAAATGAGAAGGGAACCAAAGAAAAACACACCAGCCATAGAGGATAGTGTAAGAAGGACTCAGGCCTGGAAGCCAGTCAGAGCAGATTGGAACAAGGGTTTAGAGAGCTCCAGAAATGTCTCTAGTGAAGACCACATGGTGAAGCTTTTATGTGCAGGGGATATCTACAGGTAGCATCAAGGTATTGAAATATGTGGAATAGATGAATTATGGATATGTGTAATAGCAAGTAATTGAAAAATAAAAACACATAATTCTTAACTTTAAAAAAGCCAGTTATAGTTTTTTAAAAGGTGGCAATGGCACAGCATTGAGCAAAACATCTAGAAGGTGTAGTAACATATACACTGTCACTGGTTTAAAAATTATATAATGTAAAATACAGATGGAAATTCAGGAAAAGAAAGAGCAAACTGACATTCAGGGTCTAAAGTTTTTTTTTTCTTTTTACTGGATCACAATGTAGCCTCCTAATTCTTTCCCCACAGGTACAGTCTTTAACAGTGGTTAAAACAAACAAACAAACAAAAACAAGTACCTTTTAATTTAGTAAACTCTCCATTCTGGCCATGATTTTTGGAGGGCACGGGAAGGGTGTGTGGCTGTCTGTTTCCTCAGTTGATTTGCGAGCACTGGAGAAATTACAAGGAACAAAGGGAAAAGGAGCCATAAATACAAATGAATTCCTTTTATACAAGTTGAAAAACCACAGGACATGCTCCACTTTCTTTTCTTTTTTTTAACACTCCAGGTGTGATGGGAGATTACGTATCCACCACAGGAGAGAAGAGACTTAATTAAAATTTTTGCTCCAACTCACAGAAAGAAATGTCTTTCCGTTTGATAAGCAGGCTGGCTTTTGAGTGCTATTGCTGCTTTCTTCTCTTCTCGATGGAGTGTCACAAAAAAAGCAGATCAAAGAGAGCCTTCCATCCGGATCTGTTTCTTACCACCTTTCATAGCTAATGGACTTAAAAGTGTCAGCCACTGACTGGGAGTGTTCATCAAGCTGGTTTGGAAATGCTATCTTCTTACTGTATTGATAATATGCAAACGGACTTTGGTAGATGTTTATGGAAAACCACATTCAGCATTAATTAAACAGAGACCAGCCCAAAGAGTTAGAATGGGGAGAGCTTGGAAGAGGGTCACACCGCTTCCACCATTTGTATTTTACTCATCAACTCTACCCAGTGAGTGATTGATGGCCAGAAATTAGCACTTGAGATTGAACCCTCCCAAGCCCAGTAGGTCTTGTGTTTTTCCCCTTTTCTTTTTGGTCTTTCAGCTGTTGCACCCTCTAGCCGACATCTCTTACCCCAAGGGGAGGGAAAGTGTTTCAGAGAAATTTCCTGCTGTTTTTCTCTTCAAGATAGTGACAAAATGAAATAAAATGGAGCAAAATAGAAGCGGCAGGGTGAGGCCTGACTGAGAGGCTGGGTCAGGCTGCCGCTGGAGTTGTTCATTGTCTTGCAGCTCTAGGCACCCGCAGAGAAAACTCGAGTCTGGGGCTACTGCCACCAATAAAAGGAATCCGTTCTGCCACTCAGGGCTTTGTGAGGTGCCAAAGCTTGTCCTGGTTACTATGGCTACTGTCTGATTGTGGTGGGTTTGTCACAGTGCTTGATAAAGTGGGAAGGTTATTCTTGATAGACCCAAGTCATCATAACCCTGCAAAGCTTAGAGTGTGGATTTAAATTTTTAAACCGGAAATGCTGGGGTGGGGGAAGGGAATCTCAGCATATCACAGCCAATGCCACCACACTCTTCGGCCTTAGGGCTGTGCCCAGCAGGAGGAATCGTGGCTATGGGGCAAAAAGGGGAGGTGCCCCTGTATCCTAAGGGCTGCTGGCCACTTGCTGAGCCATCTTGGTCTGATTGGAGCTTCTAAGACACCCTTTCCTGACACCTGTAAATTGATGATCCTCTCTCTCTCCCCTCTCTTTCTCCCTCTCCCTCATCCCCCCCTTCCTAGTTCCCTTCCTTTACTAGTTTAATGCCCCACTCCCCAGTATTTCCCACAGACACAGCTGATCCTTTAAAAGTCTGTGTTTTTCTTCCTCAGAAAGCAATAGGAACCCTTAGATTGGACATGACTATAGACATGGTGTCTGTGTGTTTGTGCTAGTACAGGGGCTTGAACTCAGGGCCTGGTTGCTTTCCCTTAGCTTTTTTGCTTAAGGTTGGTGCTCTCTCATTTGAGTTACAACTCCACTTCTGGCTTTTTGGTTATTTAATTGGAGCTAAGAGTCTCACAGACTTTCCCACCCAGCTGGCTTCAAACCAGAGTCTTCAGATCTCAGCCTCCTGAATAGGTAGGATTACAGGCATGAGCCACCAGTGCCTGGCCGACTTTTTTTTCCCCAGAAGATGAACTAGGAGGTGAGCTAGGCAGAAGTCTCTGGCTTAGTTGCAGGGATCTACTCTTTAAAACACAGTGTCCAGCAGCTCCCAGATTCTGATTCAGCAGATCTAGGCTAGACCGAGGATCTATATTTCTCCAGTTTTCAGGTGAGACCTTTTGCTGGCTCCACCAAGCTTTGAGAGCCTCTGGATAGGCCCGTACTTTGTTTCATACAGTTGAGGAGGAAAACAAGGCTCCCAAAGGATAGTTTGCCAGGAGGTTTAGGTGACTTGGCATGGTGAGTGGGTGCCCAGTTATAGAAGCTCAGGAGGTAAACAGATGTTCCCTTATCTCTCTTCTCCTTAGTCAGGACAGCAAGATGAGCTAGATTTGTTCTCCCAAGACCACCAGACCCTAGGCCCTCTGTGAAGAGCATTCCAGAACAAAACACAAAAGGTGCTGACTTCAAGTTCTGCCCACTCTATCTCTCCCCCACCCAAGAAGCCCAGTTTGACCACAGCCTAGACCCACCCTGCCCCCTTCACTGATGTTTGAAGCCTGGGTGGTTTCAGATGAAGTGACATTACTTGCCTATTTGTTTATTGTGAACTCTCAGGGCTGGACAGAGCCTTTGTACCCAGTGTATCTCTGAAATACTACAAGGATGAATCTATGTGCCTACACAGGCTGGAGAATACCCGAGCAGTGTGAGTGAGATTTCCCACATCCAAAGACAAGAAGCCAGCTGACAAGGGGAGCCTCCGTGCACCCAGGGCAGGGATAGGGTGAGGGGTGCTGAGGAGAAGTGAGGCCTACTATCCGTATAGTGAACCCAAGTGGCAGCCTCACATTCTGGGCTGGCTGCCTGTGCCAGCAGGGCTGTGTTACTCAATTGAAAGACGATTGTTGGGTTGGGAAGGTGGCTCAGTGGTAGAGCGCTTGCCTTGCATGCATGAAGCCCTGGGTTCGATTCCTCAGCACCACATAAGCAGAAAAAGCTGGAAGTGGTGCTGTGGCTCCAGTGGTAGAGCGCTAGCCTTGAGCTGAAGAGCTGAGGGACAGCACCCAGGCCAGTTCAGGCCCCATGACTGGAAAAGAAAGAAAGAAAGAAAGAAAGAAAGAAAGAAAGAAAGAAAGAAAGAAAGGAAGGAAGGAAGGAAGGAAGGAAGGAAGGAAGGAAGGAAGGAAGGAAAGAGAGAGGGAGGGAGGAGGGAGGGAAAGAAGGAAGGAAGGAAGGAAGGAAGGAAGGAAGGAAGGAAGGAAGGAAGGAAGGAAGGAAGGAAAGAAGGAAGGACAATTGTTAGTCCAACATATCTAATGTGAAATAAAGCTAGTCTTCATTTATCCCGTGTGTGTGTGTGTGTGTGTGTGTGTGTGTGTGTGTGTGTGTGTGTGTGTGTGTTGCTGCTGCTGCAGCTGGATGCAGATGACTCGATCATCTGACTCGATCATCTGTCAAATGTAATTTAACTCCCTGTGACATACTCAGGTCACTCAGAGCAGTGTGTGTTATCTTGCATGCTCTGAGTGTGTCTCAGAGGCATAGGAATTATGCTTCTCTCGAGAGGCTGTTTGTCCAGACGAGAATAAAACAAAATGAATGGATTCCTTTTTTTTTGGCTCTACTTTCTTACAGATTGCCCTGGGGCTCTAGGGAGAAATCCCAAGTGGACACTTGGGCCCCATGTGTCTGTGCCTGGGCTAGTGGGTAGAAAGGTCCTGTTGGCGGGGTGGGGGGTGGGGCGGGAGGGGTACCTGAGCCTAAGTGAGCTGCAACAGTGCTCACCATGGGTGGCCTTTCTTCCGCAGGGTGCTGAGGTGCAGACAGACTACGTGCCTCTGCTGAACTCACTAGCAGCCTATGGCTGGCAGCTCACCTGCGTGCTACCCACTCCCGTTGTCAAGACTACCAGGTAAGGAGGACCAGATAATAGTTACTGGGACTATGGAGCACTTAGGCCAGGAGGGCCAGGGTCAGGTGACTTCTCTCTCTCACCATGGGTTTCCTCATGGAGGACCTGGGCCCAGTGAATCAGGGCTGCCTGGTGGAACTGAGATTAGCCATTAGCCATCTGAGCCAAGGAGGCTCAGAGCTCTCAGAGAAAAAGGAAATTCAGCACCTACTCTGTGTCTCCTGCTAGACTAGGTGCACACTTAAGGCATAAAAATCTTAGCCCTAAAAAGGAAAGAAGGAAGAAGAGGAGAGGAGGGGAAGATCTATGGATTGTTTTTTTTTTAGTTTCTTTGAGTCGCAGGCTGCTTGGGAACTCATAATCTTCCTTCCTCGGCCTCTCAAGTGCTGGGACTAGAGGGATGTGCTACCATGCCTAACTGGATTTTTTTCTTCTGTACTAGAGTTGAACTTGGGGTCTTGTACTTGTTAGGTATGTGCAGCATACCTAGCCCTGTTCTTTTTTGCATTTGTGTGTGATCTGGGCCTGGACACTGTCCCTTCAGTTTTTTATTCAAGGCTGGCACTCTACTGCTTGAGCCACTTCTGGTCTTTTGGTAGTTAATTGGAGATAAGTCTCACATACTTTTCTGCCCAGGTTGGCTTTGAACTGTGATCTTCAGATCCCAGCCTCCTAAATAAGAGGATAGGCGTGAACCATCTGTGCCCAGTTTGCTTTAGTTATGTTTTTGAGAATTTAGATCATGGTTTATTATAAATAAGTATAAACTGAAAAATTGCTATCATTTCTAATTTTTGAATAAATTCCATTTAATAAAGTTTCTAGGACCCCAGATAGCTTTAACTATTTTTGAGATGGGGTTCAAGTTTATGTCCAGGTCAGCATGGCCTTCAGTCCTCCAATTGACATTCCTCTGGAAATTTTATATCAAGTCCATTTTATAGTCAAGGGAAGTATGGCCAGGAATATTAAAGGACTTGCCTGAGATCATGTTCCCACAAAGACCACAGGAAAACCTGGAGTCTCAGTGCTTACTTATGGCATTCCTTATAAGTTCACATCCATGGCAATTTGTCCACCTTCATTTCTTGCTTCATCCCTTACGCCCAGTCATAGCAATCCTAGAAGGCCTTCAGTATTTGGGGCTTGCTATCTGAATCAGTGCTCCTAACTTCCGTATGGTGTCCTAAGCATAAATGGGAAAGTGAAGTTCAGACACCATCACATGACTGAGGCTCCATAGCCCACATGTGCCAGAATCTGGGTCTAGATCCACTGTGTGTATCAGGCACTTCTGCATCCGGATGGCTCTCTGTGACTTACAGGGATGCTCTGTGCCTCACAGCTGTTCTCCCAAGTTGCTGTGCACACTCACTGCTGTAGGGCCTGGAGTGGTTGAGGGAGGATGGAGAAACTGGGTCCCACCCATGGTTCCTCTGGGTCTCCAGCCCCTCCTGACACTAGGCTGTGATGCAGTCTCTGGCTACCTTTGGGTCCCTTAGTCACTGGGAGCTGCTATAAAGTTTCTCAGCCAAGACTTTCACAACCACAGGGCAGGGCAGAGGGGACAGAAAAAAGCATGAATTCTAGGCTGTGTCATCCTGGACGATCCTGAGCCTTCTCTGAGTCCATTTCCAGAGGACTTTAATCATGACTGTAGTGCGTTTGACAGCGAAGCACAGCTGGTTCTGAGCTTTCTAAGCCCAGGATAGACGGGACTTTGTCTTAGACATTCACACTTGCTAAATTATTCTCCCGGATCCTCCCTTCTCCTGCTCCTGAGACTGGGTGGAACTGTGTTGGGTCTTTGCTCTGTTGGCGGCAGCCTGCTCCTGAGCTAAGCTTTTGCCTTCTGTCTGTAAAAGTGGAGTCAGCTGTCTTGGAACACAGAGGTAAGGCTGAAATTAGCCTTCATGTGACATTACCAACCCGACTCCTTGCACAATATAGGCGCAGGGCAAATGCTACTCCTTCCTCTCCTTTCTCTGCAACTCTTGGCTGAATGCAGCAAGAAACCGATTTTAAAAGGTGATCAGAAGACCTTCCCTTTACCCTGTCTGTTTCTGAAGGCTTTCCTGTATCATAGTAGGTGAACCAGCTTTCACCTCCATCAGGGTCAGAGCTGATTATCAGAGCCTCCCTGGCTTTCCTGGCATCCACCCGCCTGAGGCAGCCAGGCTGTGACTGAGACCCCATCCTGAAACAGTTGAAGGCCTGAGCTCATCACCCAGGTCCTTATCCACCTGCCCCTGGCCAGTATGACCAAAGATGGAGTTGGAAGAGGACTGCCCCTTGGAGACTCACTGAAACAGCTTTTGTGTCTTCATGAGGCCAAGATGCCAGGTGCCACTTCCTGTTAGAGGAAGGGACCCTCCAGCTAGGAAGCTGGCTTTCAGGGATGCCCAAGAATTTTGGGGGGGGGCAGGGAGCGGAGTGGTAGGTGATCTTTCTTAGCATTTAGCGGCAGTTTTTCCTGTGCAGGAACGAGCCTCAGCTTTGCACCTGGGGCTGCCTGTCACCAGCTGTCAGGGGACTCACCATCAGCTCTGTGTGTTGTAGGGAAGGCAGCGTATCCACGAAGCAGATCGTCTTTCTCCAGAGACCGTGTCTACCTCAGAAAATCAAGAAGAAGGAATCCAAGGTAAGAGACCTTGATGGCCTTCCTAGCTTTTCCACAGTAGGGCTTAACTTCTTTGGGGGAGGGAGGGGTCCTGAAGCATTTGGGTGGGGAGCTAGGCCAATTGCCAAGGATGTCAGAGCCCCCTGGCAAAGTGGGTCACACTGGAGGCTGCTGAAATTGGACAGTAGAGAGCTGGAGATTTGTTCTGTAGATCTGCTGGCCAGCCTGGGAAGACAAGACAGAAGCTTTTCTGGCCACCCACCTAATACCAGGCAGTCCTACAAGGCCAGAGCAGGACACAAGCCAGCTGCAGTCTAACAAGGGGTGGCAATGGTTGGAGCTCATGGCCAGCGTCATCATCTGCATCTCACAAGCTGGCCGGAGCTCTGGCTTATATATTAGATTCCTTGAGACAACTGAAGTTTGTTGGTCTTGGCAGAGACCCTGCCTGAGTCCATTCTAATCAGGTCTCAACTGAAGGTCTTTGAGTGACAGAAGGTCAAGTCGTTGGGCTGGGCTGTACTCAGGGGTCCCCAGAGCCCTTTTCCCACTCCCTGGACTTCACGTGAACTATGCTGGGCATTGTTGTACAGAAAGACCAGGACCTTCCTCAGAATCTTCCCATGTTGCCTGAAACTGGGCTATAGTTTCCCCTTGTGTTATGTGATTCTGATCCTTGATAGTGCCATGCTTGGTATTTTTCCTGTGTGTTTTTGTTTGAATCTTACATATCCCCAAAGGCTCAGATGTTGCAGACTTTGTCCCTAGCTGGTTGCACTATCGGGAGGTGGTGGAATATTTAACAGCTGGTGCCCTGTGGGAGGAAGTTAGGCCATTGGGAGTCTGCTCTTAAAGGGGATATTGGGACTCTGCTCTCTCTTTCTCTCTGCTTCCTGGCCACCATGAAGTGAGCAGCTTCTTCACCACTAACTCCCTGCCATGAAGTGCTGTCTCACCACAGGCCCAAAGGCAATGTAGTCAGCCAACTCAGGACTGAGTCCTCTGAAAGAATGAGCCAGACTACATCTTTCCTCCTTTTAAGTTGACATTCTCAGGTATATTGTCACAACAGCAAAATACTAAGACATAATACTAAGACTAAACTGGTATGTTACCAGTTTCTCAGAGAGAGACCCAGTAAGTTGGGGACCTACCAAAGCCTCAGTTAGGTGGTACCTGGTTCTACATCTGTCTGCTCCAGCCAGGGCTCCACTCAGGCAGAGCCCCTGATCTGCTCAGCACTGCATACTTGGCTCCATCCCGTCATTCCCCACCCCCAGTTCCTCATAGTCTTTGGATGCAGAAAGAACATCAGGCAGAAGCATCCAGTCAGTGAACAGATTGGGGTAGCCTCTCACTAGCCAACAAATCCAGAGGGTTCCCTCTCATGGAAGGAGTGCCAAGGTAATGGCAATGTGAAGCCAGATGGGCTGGAGTGCAGAGGAAGGTCTCTCTCCAGCCTCTGAGACCATAATGTGACAGGTGACAGCAGCAATGGACCAGAAGGCAGCCACCAATACACCATTAACCACCAGGAGCAGTCAGCTACCAGCTGGAAGATGGATGGCCACAGACCTCTATCAGGATGTGCTGAGCTGCAGGCTGACTGGACAGCACCATCCCCCAAACTCAAGAGCAGCACATAAGTTCTCCTGCCAGGAGCTGGAAAGAATCACACTTTGGCTTTAAGAGGGAAGTGGCACTGCCTTGTCCTGCTGGGCACCTGCTCCTGTGTGCCTTAGTTTTTATAGGGGAGTCCCTGTCCTAAGCCAGCAGCAAGATTGTACGGATGGATTTTAAACCTGTTGTCAGGTAGAACTGATTCCCTCTTCCTCCCCCATCCCTTGCCCCCCACTCCACCTCTCCCTATCCTCCTCCCTCTCTCCTCTCTCTCTTCTTTCTCTCCTCCCTCTGTACTAGTCCTAGGGCTTGGACTCAGCCTGGGTTCTGCCCCTGAGCTTTTTTTTTTTTTTTTTTTTTTACTTGATTGGCATTTTGCCACTTTAGCCACACTTCTACTTCTGGAATTTTGGTAGTTAACTGGAGATAAGAGTGTTTTGGATTCATCTGCCTGAGCTAGCTTTGGACCTTGAACCTCAGATCTTAGCCTGCCTAGTAGCTGGGATTATAGGATTGAGCTACCTAGTGCTTGGCATACCTTTCCCTTTTAATGAACCCTTTTATTTCCTGTGTCAATCACAGCCTGGAGGTGGCTGGTGTGGAGCCTTTGTTCTCTGATTCACTTCGTTGGTAGAGTCACCAAGACCGGGGACTTAGCAGCAGAACTTCTTGGAAGAATCCCCTGTACTTAGTGCCTCCATCTCTTTGACCCTGTCATTCATACTCCTCCACCCTGCCTGTGTGTCCCCAAGGTTGATGACAGTGACTCTGTCCAGTACCACTTGTGGCTCCTCAGATCTGTGTGAGTTGCACCTTTTTCTCTTGGCTTTCTCTTACCACAGTCTCCTGATTTTTTTTTTTTTGCCACATTACTCAGGGTTCAGCCCCAGCCCATTTCTCCTTACTCCTACCTCTTCTTGGGGATGCTTCAGCCCAGAGTTTCACTCTCCCATCTCTATACTGGGGACGGTTGTGTCTGCATTTTCAGCTCTCACCTTTCCTGAGACTCCTGCTCCCTCTCTCCGTCTAGGAGCATGACCCTCTAGTACTCAGTCTGCTTCTACTATGTAGAGGAGTGGCACCCGCCCCTGAGTCCTCCTTTACTTGCCTTTACCTTTCCCCTATGTGCCTGTTTGCCTGGAAGACCTGTCTTGGGCTCTAGAAACTCTGGAATCCCCCCCCCTTCTTCTGTCACCCCTAGTATCTTCTAGCATCAGCTCTCTGCCTCCAGTGTTTTCTGTTAAGAGCCACAGTGATTTTTAAAGAAAGTCAATTAAATCATGTCATCCCATTGCTGAAAGCAGTTATGCAGCTTCATATTATTCTGAAAGGTAGAGACATGTATTGTATCCACAAGGCCCCTTATCTCTTCTGCTAGCCTTGCATTCTGCATTCAGCCTTGTCAGCCTCCACACTCCTCTGGGTCCCTTAGCCATGGGACCCCAGATTTGGCTGTTCCTTCTGCCTAGAACACTCTCTCTATTCTGTCTCCACTCAAGCTTCCTTTTCTAGGACCGTGGTCTCTTCTTTGAGAACTAGCCAGGCTCCTCCTTAACACGAAGAACCACAATACCCCCTTGAGAAGGTCCGCGATGGGCTCCTCATTCTTTGTGATCCTGGGCTAGTTCTCCTCTCTCCAGTCATTCCCTTCTTGAGGACAAAGGCTTTTCTTCCTCTGCTTACTGTTCATCCAGGATCTGTATGTTAGTTGACATTCAGCAGATAATCTGTTGAATCAATGACTACTCATTCAATCAGACTTTGAAACCAGAACACACATATCTCACGTTGAAATTTAAGAAAGAAATTGGCAAGATTGGAAAACCAAGGATTTAGAATATTCAGTCTTCTCTCAGTCAGTGAAGTGGATGAAATTCTCTAAATCAAGACTTTTCAGCATTTGAAAGAAACCTCTGTATATGTGAGCATGATTTTCAAAGCCAACATTAAATGCCTTTAAAAGAAATAGGTGATTTCTACCACACCAGAGAAGTCTTTCTCCCAGCAGAAGCTCTTAGAGTGAACCAATTATAGACAGTTTCAAAAAGTGCCAATTAAATCCATCAGCCCTGGCTGGCACAGAATTCTGGGTGTGCACTGCTCTAAAGGGAGACTTTTTCCTTTTTCCAGTTGAGTTGAGTGGACGGTCAGTTAGTGATATAGCAAGGTGTTTGCCACCCCTCGTGGCTCATAAAGGCTCTGACTGGGTGCAGCTGGTTTTCCCTCTGGCTTGTTGGTTGAGCCAGACTCCTAGCTGAGGAAAGTGCTCTCCAGGCTTGGCTACAGGCCTTGAGAGCCACCACCTGAAAGCCACATCCTGGTTTCTGTTTTCTGAGCATTTCCTTTTGGAGTCTCGGGATCTGGAACTCTTCTTGGTGTGTATTTCATATCGTGCCCCTGCTTAAAGGAGACTCAGGCCTGCATGGTGAAGGGCCACCAAGAAGAAAGGAAAGGGAAGGAAGTCTGCGGCATGGTAAAGCTGGGTCTGTAGAAGGGCTGGGGAAGTGGTTCCTGACCTCCCCCCCCCCCCACACTGCCCCCATATTTCTGCAAGCAGCCTAGTTGTGCCCAGTCCTGTTTTGCTCTTTTGTGCCAGTACTGGGCCTTGAATTCAGGACCTAGCCCTAAGCTTTTTTTTTTTTTTTCTTTTTGGGGTCCGGTTGTGGGGCCTGAACTCTGGGCCTGGGCACTGTCCCTCAGCTCTGCAGCTCAAGGCTAGCGCTCTACCACTTGAGCCACAGCGCCACTTCCGGCTTTTTTCTTTTTACTTATGTGGTGCTGAGGAATCGAACCCAGGGCCTCAGGCATGCAAGGCAAGCGCTCTACCACTGAGCCACCTTCCCAGCCCGCCCTAAACTTTTTATATGCAAAGCTAGTATGCTACCACTTGAGAGACAGCTCCATTTCTGGCTTTTTTGGAGATAAGAGGCTCATAGACTTTCTTGCTTGAGCTGGCTATGAACCTTGATCCTCAGGTCTCAGGCTTCTGAGTAGCTAGGATTACAGGTGTGAGCCATCAGTGCCTGGCTTTTCTTACACCCATGCCGGGTGTTTTTTCTTAGATCAGTGGTTTTCAAAATGTAGCTGGAGGCCCAACAGTAGCAGCAGATGGGGAGTTTGTTAAAATGAGAAGTCCGCTTCTCCCCCTACCCCAGTGGGCTGAACAGGGCCCTCTGAGATGAGATGTGCAGCTGAGTTTTAAAGAGTCTGGTTGATCCTGGTGGTGAAGGCCAGGGTCTTAATGGTATAGTTTGGGGCCTCTCCCAGGCTTACCTGTAGGCCTTCAGTCAAATTTTATCCTAATAGAATTTTTATAAATAGGCCTGTCAAGGAGCTCTCAGTGCAGATGTTTGTTTTTAATAAGCAGAACTAAAGTAACTTTCCTGGCAGTAAAACTGGATTTCCATTAGCTACTTCTCGGCCTAAGGAGCAAACATCTTGTCTTCTTACAGCCTAAAGGCTGAGGTGTACTTAGGCTAGGGGCTGAACATTGCAAAGGCATGGTGTCTCCTCTGCCAGCGACTTTTTTTTCAAGACCCAAGAAGTTGGCAAGCTAGAGCTGGAGAAGTCAGTTGGAATCCCAGCTGTTTCCCAGCAGGTGATTGGGCAAGTTGTTTAAACTCTCTGAACCTCTATGTGGTTGTTTCAAACAGCCCTAAAAGTGCTTCCTGAAGGATTTACTTGGGGAATTGTGGGAAAGTGAGCCTGGTCTGTGTGAGACACAACAGGTGCACTCAGGTAGTCTGCTTTCCCAACTCAGAACATGCAAGCTTCTAGATCCTGCAGCCCCAGATTCAGGCCACTGCTCCTTACCCAATTCCCAGCACCTTAATCTTGCCAAGGAAGAAAGGAGGCCAAGAGAAAGGCAGAACCAAGGCTCCTGCATTCTGCCCTCCCCACCACAGCTTTTCCTGGGGCTGCAGCCTACCAGGCACCAGGAAGCACACTATCACCCACAAACCCATCACAGGACACAGAAAATAAGGTAGCCCTTGTGGGGTTTTCTGGGATGACACAGAAGGGCAGAAAGTAGCTGAAACAGTTTCCCATCTTGCAATCCCAAATCCTTCTGTACCTTGCCATGTCAGAGGAAGTGGCTAGTGGCCAGCCTGTGGGCTCTAGGTGGACTTTATCTTCTACAAAAAAGGATGAGGCCAGGCCTTCACAGGAGACTGTGGAAGTTCTATTGTTCAATTGAGTAAAGCATCCCTGAGCGCACATCTGAAGACCCCTCTCAGGGCTGGAAGGTCTGGCACATGGTAGAACTATCCAGGTAGGATGCTGACACCTGCAGATCGCGCTACTCACACCAGACACAGTGTGGCTGGGGTCCAGGGCAGAGACGGCTGTTTTAGAGATAAGGAGATTTGGAGATGAGTAACTTGCCCCATGGGCTGATAGCTAACCTAGGTCAGAATTAGGATCTGAACTTGGAGCTTAGAAGCCATACTGTGGGCTTTCATATGTTATTCGCAGGTCAGCCTTTTAGACTAATCTCAGACTTCTCTGCCTTGCAAAATGGGAAGAGGTGCTCACTGTTTCAGGGACACCCATTAGAAATGCAAGGCTGAATCAAGATATAAAGGGAACTGTATGTCAGTTATGAAATCCAGCAGTACTGGGCCTGGAACGCCACGCCATGCCCTAGAGCTGTAGGCGTTGGAGGCTGCAGCTGTCCACTGGACTCTGAAATCAGTGTCAGCTAATGGGTTGTGTGGCCTGGAGATGCCTAGAGCCACAGCTGCAAGTTGATTGGGCTCTGAGCACCACTTACCTGCTAGTAACCTCCCTGTAGGGTGGGAGTTGCAGCAGCCACCTCCAGAGGGTAGTCAGTCCAAAACACTGAGTGGCTGAACATCAGTGGCTCACACCTATAATCCTACCTACTCAGTAGGCTGAAATCTGAGGATCACGGTTTGAAGCTAGCCCGGGCAGGAACATCTGTGAGACTCTTCATTTCCAATTAACTGCCAACAAGCCAGAAGTGGAGCTGTGGCTCCAAGCACCCACCCTTGAGCACAAAAGCTCAGGGACAGTGTGCAGGCACTGAGTTCAAGCCCAAGACTGGTACCAAAAAAAAGGTGACATTAAAATACCACCAACCTAGCATTGTAAGTGAACCTGAATAGGGTAGTGAAGGACTCCAAGAATGCCAAGCCCTCACCTCAGCATGTATTTCCCCTTTTCCTGTACCTTCACGGCTTATTTAGATTTATCAGTCTTATCTAAAAATGTGAACATTAGGAATCCCTAAGACGTGTTAATCTCAGATCCCTAAGCCTATTTAGGTCCATGTTTGGAGAAAATAGCTTTCTACCACGGAAAAAGTGGGCTGGCTTAAAAACTTATTTAGCACATTTTTTTTTGGGTTTTCCCAGGAAAGTGCTCAGAGCTATTTACAGTGGTGAGCTTCCTACTGACTACTGATGGTGCACCTGCTTTCCCAGGACTTCTGCGGCCCTTCACGGCCACATGAGAACGAGGGCTGCTTTACTTTTTATTTCCCAACCCCTTTTGAGACAGGGTCTTGCTATGTGGTCCAGGCTGGCATTAAAAACCATGATCCCCTGCTTCTGACTCCCAAGTGCCAGAATTACAGGTGTGTCCCACCATATTTGGTTCCTTTCCATCACAGAACGTCTGAGATTTAATAAGTATGTATTTGGGGGTAACCATTGTGGTGCAGTGTGAAGCAGAAGGAAATGACTGTGGTGGGAACTTAAAACTGAAGGCCCTGGGTGTACTGCCAGTCACTGAGAAAACAGGCTGAGCGGCCAGGGGTGGAGTTGGGTCGCTCCTAGGCAGTTTTGCTGGAGGACTTTGATAAGACTCAGGTTCTTGCTAGGCTGTATTAGTAGCACTGTGACCTTGGGTGAGGGAGCTCTGTTGGCTTCCTGTCACATGGAGAAATGCTTAGCTGCAGACAGGTTCCCTGGGAAGCAATGTCTGGGATAGATTAGGTGGTAGAAGCTTCTAGGGAGTGCCCTTAGGATGGAAGGGTTAGGAGAAATGAGCCTGTGCTATCGTTGTGACCCCCAGGTGCCACTAAATGCTGGGATGGCTTTTCAGAGCCTAGACAAAAGATGTGATGTGCCACTATGGAACAGGTGGTGGTGGGAGGGGGGCTGGCAGCGGGCAGCAGATGGGGGAAGGCAGGAGGACTTCAGTCCTGCAAGGGAATCTGCGCAGGGGAACACAGAAGTGTCTGTGCCACGTTGTGCTCTGCCTGGCTCAGGTGAGCTGGGGAGAGAATACCAGCCTGATCTTGGTAATCCTCAGCCCTCAGGGAACAAGATTTGCTACAATTCTGGCCCTGGGAGTCAGAAAGGGGTGGAGGGTTCAGGGTGGGGGTGCAGCCTTATAACCCCTTGTCTCACCCATCAAATGAAAGCATTTTGGGATCGCTTTCCCAAGGGGCCCATTGGGAAAAAAACAAACAAAAAAACACCTTCCACCTATACCTCCACAGGTCATGGAAAGCACGGCGTGGGCCTGTGGGCTGGGTGTGGAGGGCTGGGATTGTAGTTTGGTGTTGCTGAGGGAGTCCTGGGACTGGAGGTTGCTGGCAGGACCCATGGCTTTAGGTGCGGCTCTAGGTTCATGGAGGCCACGTTTACTCATCTCCATCCTCCCCACTTCTAGTTTCAGTGGCGATTCTCCCGGGATGAGATGCACAGCAGGCAGATGAGGAAATCCAAAGGGAAATTCAGAGACAAACGACACACAGAAGAAAACGAGAAGAATCTCGAAGACCAGTTTTCCAAAGGTGGCGACATGGGAAACTGTGTGTCCGGTAGGCAGCGGGAGGGCGGAGCCTGCAAGCTGATGGCGGGCCCTGTGCCGGAGGCCAGGGGAGAAGGGCAAGGTGGGGGGACTGTGCAGAACGGTCCTGCGGGTCACAGCAGGGCCCCAGCAGCCCCCCAGTGCTCTGATCCTGCAGAGGAGGCTGAAGTTACTGCAGAGCTCGCTCCAGTGGAGGGAAACTGAGTCCTGGGCACTCTGCACCGATGCTTCTTAAGCTGGCAGACCCCAGGCCTCTGCCCAGCTGGTTTGCCCTGGTGTTGTGTGTTACCCTTTGGCTTGACCTCTCCCTGTGAGCTCATCTGGGCCTTCTGAGGGCCGGTCCCTGATAGTTTTGGTTTTTGCACATCCATTGACCTAGTGTTAGAATGAGAGGTCAGGTTATTTCTTCTAGACCTCAGGGCTGGAGGCCCAGCCCAGCTCCCCAACTCCTCCCAAAGGAGGCCTGGACCATCCAGTGCCTGTATCACCCCTAAAGCCTTCAGGGCAACTTGGGTCAAATCCATGGACATTTCTGGCTGTTCTTCACTCCCCTAGCCTGCCAGGCAGTATCCACCGCCTCTCACTCAGTGCAGCTACTTGGAGACTCTGAACAAGCCTTGGAGCCCCACGGCTGCCCTGCTCCACCTAAACTCTGCACTCCCAAATGCTTTGGTAAAGATGACATAGGAAAGGGTGGCAGGCAGCCTCCTGCTTCTCTCAAAGCAGTCCTATAGATATTGGTAACCTGGAAAGGGAGCGGTAATTCTGTGTGCACCTGCTCTTGCAGAATGTTCAAGAAAAAGTATTGTGTTAGTATTAATGCCAAAAAAAAAACTTTTTTAAAGATTTTGTATTCAGCACATCTTATGAACGAACACACGTTCCTGTCATTTCAGGGCATTCAGACTGGCTGGGTGCCCTTGTTCTGTGCTATTTTAATCAGTGTATCATTGGCCAAATTGTTACCATGTATGCTGTGTCTATCACGTGTTTATATTGTCCAGAAAGTATTGTTTAAGGCTTTAAGTAGATGCATCTGGCAAACCTTGGAGAGAGAGAATGCCATTGTTTTGGCGGAAACAACAGCCTCTCTCTTCTCTTTCTTGTTTAGTTACTTAAAGCAATAAATCATCTGAGTTTAATGCCTTGTGAGTAGTATTTCCTATGTCACAACAGAAGTGTTGGCCTAGTGGCTAAGTTGTGTTAAGTCTAGAACTCCTGGCTGGCTGTGTGATTCAAACAGGCTCCCGCAGAGAGCAGCAAAGCCAGGTAAGAGGGGAACACGGTGAAGACTAAATATCTTTCAGTATGATCCAAGAGTCCCATCCATTTCTAACAAGCTTTAAAGTGAAGTAGCCAACAAGGCTAATCTTTTTCATTTGAAAGTTTATTTAAAAATTCATTTCTAATATATAGTGGGCAGAGCAGAAAACTTTTACAGTCACACCCCTCAGTCCATCCCTCTTAACAAATTCTCACCCAACCTTCAGAGCTGAAAAGGGTACAAAGGCCCAGTTCAAGGATACACATTTTTTGGGGGGAGGGGGGAGGGGGGGAAACTGGTTGTGGGGACTGAACTCTGGGCCTGGGCGCTGTCCCTCAGCTCTTCAGCTCAAGGCTAGCGCTCTACCACTTGAGCCACAGTGCCACTTCCGGCTTTTTTCTTTTTGCTTATGTGGTGCTGAGGAATCGAACCCAGGGCCTCAGGCATGCTAGCAAGCTCTCTACTTCTGAGCCACACATTCTGATATAGAAGTTTAGGGAGTGCTACACTGAAAGAATATGCCAGAAATAAGAGGTGGGAACAAAAGCAACTGAAAACGAACAAGTTTTGTCCTCCCTTGCCTCCTTCTACTCCTGTCAAGGTGGCAGCAACCATTTATGGTGAAGGGTCTCACCCATATGGCAGCACCTTGGAACCGCAGGAGTGAAGGGGCAGAATTACAAAACAGTGCTGCCTAGCTATGCATTGGGTCCCAGTGCTATGAATGCATGGTGACACCTGGATGGGGAATGGCTAGTCTGGGAATGGCCCAGGAGATAAGGTGTTTTGTTTTCAAAGCTCCCTGAAGACTCTTAAGGTGCAGCTGAGGTGAGAAGCACTGACCACAGGATCTCCATGAATGTGACCATGTTTCGTTCTTCGTGAAATGAAATGCTTTTTCTGAATGGTCAACAAAAGCCCTAAAAGTATCACATCTGCATTGCAAACTTAGGGAAGGAGGGAGATCCTGAATCCTGTTTTCCAGTGCTTGTTCACAGGCTTTTTGTTTTTTTGGTCAGTGGTAGGGCTTGAACTCTGGGTCTGTGCACTGTCCCTCAGCTCTTCAGCTCAAGGCTAGCACTCTACCACTTGAGCCACAGCGCCACTTCTGGTTTTCTGGTGGTTTACTGGAGATAAGAGTCTCACAGACTTCCCTGCCTGGGCTGACTCTGAACTGTGATCCTCAGATCTCAGCCTCCTGTCCTGAGTAGCTAGGATTACAGGCTTGAGCTGCCAGCACCTGGCTGTTCACAGGGTTTTTAAGGTCACTGTTGGAAGAAACCTCAGGACCAAGTAAGCACTGCGGGCATGGTCACATGTGAGGCAGCTTTGGGGTCCTTGTCATGGTGGTCTATAAGGACCCAGGCGGCCAAGGGTGATCAGGTGACCAAATTGTATCACTCAGACACCCAGGCTTTATTCTGATTCTTCCACTGGGGAAGTCTTTTAAGCCCCTCTCCACCTCCAGAGAGATTCAGGAGAGGGCAGTAAGGGAAGGAAGATGAGTTCTTAGCAAATATGCTTGAAGAAATGGAGATATATGCCTTTCATTCAGTGCTCAGGACAACCATGTCAGAGTAAATGCCATGTAAAAAGCCAGGAAGGTCTTCTGTACCTAGTCTATATGTATGATCTCACTTTTAATTTCTTTAGTCTCCCCAAGCATGAGAAGGGGCTAGAGGCACCTTACTAGACTTACATGAGCTTTAAGAAGAGGTATGTAAAGTGCTAGGTCTGTGCTGAGAGTAACATGTGACAGAGACTGGTGGTCTCTCCCTCCATCCATGGCCTTCTACACTCCCTTGTCTATTCCCAATTTGAGACCCATGACCCCAAGTTCTGGCCATAAGCCTGACCAGGTCCCCAACAGCCTTGGTACTACTCAAGATGAACCATGACAGGGACATTATATTAACTACTGTGCTAAACCACTGAAATGTTGCTTCTCTTTACAAAAGCACAGCATGCCCCATCTTAACAAAAATGCCACAGTAATAATTAGTCTTCATTTAGGTGGGTAGTGGTTATTAAGTAATGAAAAGGTAAAGATCTGTTGGGCTCCATGTCTTTATCTTTCACATCTCAAAATGTTCAGACTACATCAGAGTTGCTGAGGCTGGATGGGAGCAGATTTAAGAACAGCGGGAGGTAGGCTAATTTTACTTCATATGAAGCACATTCTAGCAGTGCACTAATTCTAAGCAAATTATCTTTGTGCCACACGCCCCTCAGCAGTGGCAGCAATGATTAGCTTGGTCAGGTTCACCCAAGCCCATCTCACGGAATCCATTTTGGTTGAGCCCACAGCTAGTGTTGGGGGGTGACATTGAAGGCAGCAACACTATCTGAACTCATTTGGGATGAAGATGGAGGGGGAAGAGTGAGAATAACTGGGGTAGGTGGGCAACCAAGGGCTCACTGCCACCCCAGCATGAGCACAGCAGGGTGCACCCTGGTGATTGGCTCTCTGGCCTCTCTGTGACCCCAAAGTTACTGATGCAGTCTCCCAAGAGAGGCCGGGCTTCCTGTACCTGACTCGGGACTGGAACAGGGAAGTGTGTGCATGTCAGATCTCAGGACGAGAGCCATTAGGCTGCTTGGCAGGGATTCTGAGGTGGTTGTTGCCAGAGTAGGAAGCAAAGCAATAGGTTCTTGTTGATAGCAATTGTTTCTGTAGTCAGACCAAGAAAACTAAGCCCAGGTACAGGACAGCTGCCCCTCAGAACCTGGTGGTTCTTGTCCCCACCCCCACCCCCAAAGTGTGGTACTTTGCTCCAGCAGGCCATGACTGCTTGGCAGACCAAGCCTGTGTGGGCATGAGGTGTTTAAATTCCTGCACCACTGTGCTAGGTGTGAGAAGACGGCTATCAGAAGGGCCTCATGACCCATGGGGAAGCTTCTAGTCCTGTGGGAAGTCAATGCCAGGCCACCACGGTGTCAAGCAGCTCCCCCCCACCCTGCCCCGGCCCCAGTAATGGTGAGGAGGAGGCACAGGCGTGTGTGTGGTGCGATGAGAGAACAGGCCGGGGGGGGGGGGGAGAGGAGGGACTGTACATGCTGTATAGTACATGCTGTACTGCCCGGGGAACTGCCCCACGGGCCAACACAAGCCAGCTAGAACTAAGCAGGAGATGGGGTTGTCACACAGAATCAGGGAGAGCACCCAGTGTCTTCAGTTGTGCACCAGTGCCAGGACCAATGGGCATTTACACAGGAGGTTCCCGGGATGCCAGCCACAAGACAAGACCGTGGTTCCACAGCTCTTGCTCACAGGGGTGCTGAATCCTGCCCTTGGGATGCAAGACTAAAGTGGCTGGGAGAGAAAAATGCCCAGCACTAGTCAAGTTCTACTCACTCTTGCCAGCAGCCAGTCCTGCTCAATCCTTGTCCACTACAGCCCTAAAAATCAGGGGAAGAAAAGCCCCTAGCTACTCCTCTGTCCCCAGGTATACACAGGTAGGGGGGATCTGAGGTCCCCTTGTAGACGGGCACTCCCACAGTGACACAGTCTCTGCTGTCTGAGTGCACATGTGGGCCCTACCATCAGTTACCCCTTCTTGACTTAACATGCCCTGCTGGTAAGATTGGGTTTGCACACAATGTCTCCAACTCTTACACAGTCCATATTGTGTAAACTTACTAATCACAACCAAGGAGGCCATGGGCGGATTGCATTATGGCAGCCAGCTGGAAAACCTTCACCTACAACCCTGCTCCAGAAGAGAGCTACTTACCAAAGACACCATCCCAACAAAAGCCCCAATCTCAACAAAGGAATACACGAAATATGAAAACAAAACAGTAATCTGACACTTTCTAGAGATGCTAAATAGTAACAGATTCCAAAGATACTAAAATAGTTGAAATGTCTAATGCCTGCTTTCAGGCATTAGATGTCAATAGAGCTCAGTGAATTTGGAGCGCATTCAGACAAATAGATAAGCTTAACAAGAAAGGCAAGGCAGGATATGTATGAGATATTAAGGGAGATGAGGTCCTGAAAATAAAGAGCTCAACAAGTCAAATGAGTTCAGTACAAAGTCTCAGCAGAGCTTGAGGACAGAACTATCAAAAATAATAACACTCAGGAAAAGAAAGAATGAAGAAAGAACTCAAGGTGTTTGGCACATCATTGAATGATCAAATATCCACATTATTGGAGGAAATGAGTATAAAAATACAACACAAAGAATCAATGAAACAGTTGGTTCTATACATTACTACTCATACCATATAGGACAAAGTATTGTTAGGAATTATTTTGGAAAACTACATGCTAACAAATTGGAAATTTTTGGGAGCCATATGACCAACCAAAACTGAACCAAGAGGATATAAAAAATGAAAAACATAAGCAGACCAATAACAAGTAATGAGATGGACTCAATAAAAAGTTCCAAAACACAACAGCCCAGGACCAAATGTCCTTACTATACCAAGAAAACACCAAATGAAACCTATAGACCAAAATCCACAAGGAACTAGATGTGAAGATCCCTAACACTAGCAAACCAAATCCAATAGCATATCAAGATCTTATACAGTGATCAGCTAGCTTCATTCCAGGGAGGCAAAGATGGCTCAACATAAACTAATAAATGTAAAAACACATCAAAATAAAGGAAAAATCCTATCACCCCAATACATGCAGAAAAAACATTTCACAAAAAGCAGTGTTGGAGGTATCAAAATTACAGACAGAGCTAGCAGTAAAAACATCTTGGTACGACACAAAGATAGGCCTAAGGACCAATAGAATAGAAGTCCCAGAAACAAACCTACAGGCATACAGCTATCTAATATTTGACAAGGGAGGAAAGAGAATGGAAATAAATCCCCCTTCAAGGAATGAATGATGGTAGGAAAACTGGAGATCTACATGCAGGAAACTAAAACTAGATCACTAGTTCAAATTTTAACTAGATCAGTTCAAATTAGAGCAAAGACCTCAAATGTAAAACCCAAAACCTTAAAACTACTACAGGAAGTAAGTAGTAAGACCTTACTGATAAAGGCAGGGACTAGTACCAGGGGTTCAGCTAATCACAGAATTGATAAGCGGGGCTGCATCAAACTAAGAAGGTTCTACATGGCAAAGGACTTAGTTAACAAGCTAAAAAGACAGCCTATAGTCAGACAATGGCCTAATATACAAAGAGCTCAAGAAACTAACCCCTCAAGAATCAACAACTCAATTTGCAAAGAAATGGATGGACCTAGAAAAATTATCTTAAATGAAATCACACTTAGACAAAGGATGCATGTGTTCTCTCATATGTAATTAGATCTAATTTATAAATATACAAGTAAACACAGGGTCATATGCAAGTGTACACAAATGTATTAACTGAAGTATGGTATATGCATGGGAGAATTCAAATGGTGTAGCTCCTTAGAAAAACTAACTTGCTGTCCAACACAATGAATATCAGGAAGCAGGTACCTGCGATAAGAGGAGGGAGGGTCAAGGGGCTGGGATAATATTCAATGCATATCCTAGGAAACTAGGAAAATTTTAAGAAAGGGGTTGAGTTGGGAGAGATTGGGGAATGATGAAAGGGATGTTAATCAATCATGATGCATTGTACCTATAAACTGACATTAAAATTTCAAAAAATTTAGAAAAAGCATTTGACAAAATGTAACATTCTGTCACAATAAAGCCCTAAAAAAAATAGGTATAGTAGGTTCATCTCTCAACATAATAAGGGCTATACATTATAAACACACAGCCAGTATCACAGGGAAATAAGACTAAAAAAGAGACCTGCTGTGGCCAGGCGATTCTATTATTTAAATGTCCCTGATACCCAAAGTGATCTACAGAGGTACTGCAAACACCAATGTCATTCTGGGACGCATGTCAGGACACTCAATCTTCAACTTCACATGGAAGCACAAAAGACCCCCAAGTAGTCAAAGCAATCTTGAGAAAAAGAGCAAGCAAAAGATAATGTAATACCTGACTTTGAGATACTACAGAGCCATAGTAACTCAGACAGCACAGTCCTACCCCAGAAAAAGACCAATAAACCAATGGAACAGAATAGAGAATCCCACATAAACCTATATACCCACAGCAAAATGACTCGGTAGTTTCTAAAATGTACATTCAATGAGGCAACAGCCTCTTCCACACATGGTGATAGGAATACTGTCTATGTGCAGAAGACTGAAACTTAACCCCAATCTTCCCTCCTTAGTGTAGGGAAGACCTTAAGTATATGATCTGAGATTTTAAAACTATGAGAGGAAAACTTAGAGGAACTCCTTAGAGATATTGGTAGGGGCAATGGTTTTCTGGGTAAGAGTCTAAAGGCCTAGGGTAGGGGAAAAAAAGCAAGACTTGACAAAAGAAATGACATCAAGCTGGGTGCTGGCAGCTCACACTATAATCCTAGCTACTCAGGAGGCTGAGGTCAGAGGATCCTGGTTCAAAGACAACTGGGGCAGGAAAGCCAGTGAGACTCTTATCTCCAGTAAACCACTCAGAAAACCAGAAGTGACACTGTGGCTCAAGTGGTAGAGCACTAGCCTTGAGGTGAAAAGCTGAGGGACAGCGCCCAGACCAGAGTTCAAGCCCTACAACTGACGAGAAAAAAAAAAAGGAAATGGAATCAAATTGAAAGCCAACGCACAGCAAAGAAAACAAATTCATTCAAAAGAGGACTAGTATTCATACTTTACAAAATTCATATTAAGGCTGGGAAGTTGGCTCAGTGTTAGAGTGCTTGCCTTGCATGCACGAGGCTCTGGGTTTGATTCTTCAGCACCACATAAGCAGAAAAAAAACCGGAAGTGGCGCTGTGGTTCAAGCAGTAGGGTGCTAATCTTGAGCTGAAGAGCTGAGGGACAGTGCCCAGGCCTAGAGTTCAGCCCCCACGACCGACAAAAAAAAATTTCACACTAAAAAACAAAACCTCAATCCACTTAAAGAATGAGAAATTATCTACATACATTTCTCCAAAGAAGAAATATAGTCAATAAATATATGAAAAATGTCAATATCAGTCATCAGAGTTATACAAATCAAAAGAGACCATCTTATCCCAGTCAGAATGGCTATCACCAAAAGCACATACAAAAAAAGGCTGGTAAGAGTAGGAAGAGGAACTGTTACTCACTGCTGATAGGAATATAAATTAGTGCAGCCACTATGGAAAACAACATGGAAGTTCCTGAAAAACAAAAATCAGAACTGTCCTAAACCCAGCTAACCCATTTGAGACTATACATCTGAAGGAAATGAGGTCATCTTACAGAGGATACCTTCATGCTTATGTTTCTGGGACCCTGTTCTAAAGCTGACATGGAATTTGCCTAGGTAACCATCATCAGATGATAGATATGGAAAATATGGTGTGGTGGTTCATGTCTATAATCCCTCTTATTCACAGGCAGATCAGGAAAATCAGTTTGAGCTAGTCCAAGTAAAACCTTAGACCAATATTACATGTTCTCTCTCATGCAGAATCTAGACTGTATGTAATAGATATAGTAATATATTATATATGCTATACTATATTATATAGACTATATAATATATATTACTATATATATTATGTATAGAGTGAGAGAGAGAGGGAGAGAGCATATGCTAGGTGCTGGTGGCTCACACCTGTAATCCTAGCTACTCAGGAGGCTGAGATCTGAGGATCACCGTTTGAAGCCAGCTTGGGCAGAAAAGTTTGGGATTCAGAGAAGTCTGTGAGATTCTTTTTTTTTTTTGCTTATGTGGTGCTGGGGAATCGAACCCAGGGCCTCAGGCATGCAAGGCGAGCGCTCTACCACTGAGCCACCTTCCCAGCCCAAATCTGTGAGATTCTTATCTCCAATAAACTATTCAGAAAACGCCAGAAGCAGCACTGTGGCTCAGGTAGTAAAAGTGCTAGACTAGCCTTGAGCAAGAAAGAGGCTCAAGGACACCACCCAAGCTTTGAGTTCAAGCCCCAGGACCTGTCAAAAACAACAATGACATACATACATACATATATATATATATATATATATATATATATGTGTGTGTGTGTGTGTGTGTCATATATATATATATGTATGTATGTATATATATGTATGTATGTATATATATATATAGTTTGTGTGTGTGTGTGTGTGTATATATATATATATATATATAAATATATATATGAGATGACTTACATGAATGTACAGCAGGAGGTACTGTTTTGGAGGTGTCAATGAGAGGGGAGAAGGCAAGGTTAATATGATCCAAGTACTTCATACACATGTATAGAAGTAGAATAATGAAACCTGATTTTAAAAAAACTTTATATACACAAATGGAAATATCATAATAAAAGTTCTTTGTACAATTTTTAAAAAGGAAAAAAGCAAAACCCCATCTAAATAAAACAAGCTGAGTGTGATATTACATGCTTATAATACCAGCCATGTAGATAGGAGAACTGCAGTTCAAGGCTGGTCTGGGTAAAGCAAAACTCTACCTAAAAAACACACTGAAGTTAAAAAGGCTTGGCTCAAGTGGCAGAATACTTGCCTATCAAGTGCAAGGCTCTGAGTTCAAATCCGAGTACCTCAACAAAACACACACACCAACCCCCCCCCCACACACACCCATTTGGAAACTATGAGAGGGGTGGAGGAGTTGCCTTAAAGTTAGACCAGTGATTACTAAGGACTAGAAAGGCAGGGGCTGGTTGAGGATGGAAAAAAGGCAGATGGGTATGACCAATGCACACTGGTGTTTGCAGGGAAATTATCAAAATGGAACCTATACATACAATTAGTTTGTTAGTGAATACAGATACCAAAGATTTACAGGAGTTAATATAAGGAACAGAGTGGGGGATCCAGGAGGGAAAAAAATCTGTCTTTCACTGTGTGACCCAGAAGCAGTCCCGAGGGAAGTACTGAAGGTTTGATAAATGTTGCTGGGCAACTGGAGAACCACGTGGGAAAAGCTAGATCCCTATCTCACATCAAACACAAATTAATCTCCAATGGATTAAGCATTGTGATTATCAAAGGAATATGTACTTTAAAAAGCCAAGGTGAAAGACTGATATACATGAGTATATACAAATTTAGAACTCTAGTATAAGAACAGAAATCAGGGGCTAGTAACAAACTAAAAGTTTAAGTATGTGCAATATATAGAGTAGACAAAGGATCAGGGCTTTCTTTTTTTAAATAAAGAATCACTGATCTGTAACACATCATCAAAGTGCACATACAGCAAGACAACATTCTCAAAAGAAACACAGCTAAAAATCGAGGTTAAAAAATGTAACGGAACAATCAGAAAAGTTAATTTTAAAAAATCAGCTTCTATCCAACTAGTTAGCAAAAAGATATTTGAAGACGAGATGTCTAGGGCTAACCAGAAATGGGCATTTCATACTCTATTAGGGTATAAATGGTTTATGCATTTTATAGGGCAATTTGGCAACAACTAGCCAGTTTTTAAAATCTAGAAATGATGCTTCTTGTGATTCTTAGGAATACATATACAAAAAAAAACCATATAAGCATGTTTGTTAAGTGTTACATTGTAATAGCCCCAAAGTGCAAATAACTTAAGTATCCATTATAGAGATGCAGCCAAGTCCATTATGGCATATGTGCACTATCTGGAGTGTATGAAGAGAGCACAGAGAGCTGCACAGGCATGCAAGGTTAATACACCATCAGCTGATGAAAAGATGCCTAGCAAGCTCTTTACTGAGGTTCCTGGAAGTTCCAGGCATGGGATGCAGTGGGGAGAAGGGACTTGGGCATTTTAGGGTGTTCATTTTCATATGCCCAAGGTGCAGTAAAAGGTGACCCACAAGGAGAGGTTCAAAGGGATGAGGTTAGGGTGATGGGCTTCTGCACAGTTGAAGAAATCAGAGCACACCAGATCAATGTGGCTGGCCAACAACTAAGAAAGTGAGGAATTCAGAGCAGAAAACATTTTAAAATGCATGCCTTATTTGAGGATGGGTTAGGAGATATCTTATATGTCATCACCATGCTGACAGCTTGTGCGCATATCAGGAAAGAGTAATATTAAAGACATCTCTCTATTCTCTCTAACAATAGCACATGCTACCTTGAGTTTGATTTAAAATAAAAATGAAATAATGGCCTTTAGGTTAAATTATCAGCACATGATGATCTCTAATACCTAGGAATAAAGGAAATTGCTGTTTTCTATTCAGAAAGGAAAAAAAAATCTCAGAAATGTATGACCTTGGCTTGACAGTCATGACATGCACACATGTATTTGGACTTGCAAAGATGCATTACAAACATGTGCGCCTACAGCTGTGCACCCAGTCATCACATCCTCCTAGAATACTGTCTGCAGAGCAGGGGTGCAACCTTTCCCATGGCCCCACCTTCTCTGTACCTACAGACTACCCTCACTTCAGCAACTTGTCCAGGGCTGACCTACAACCAGAAGTAGCTACAAAACTCATCTTTCCCCAGCACACTTCTACTTTCGGTCCCATGGAAATGTTCTCAGTATAGAATTCTCTCTTGTTTTGCAACAGTTCTCACCATGTTGTCAAGACTGGTTTTGAATTTATGGGCTCAGATGGTCAGCCAGCCTCCCAAGTAGGTGAGGGTCTACAACACACTTCCTCATAGAACATTTAATATTGTATGTATTGCACTTTCCTGTCCACAGTGTCTACCTTGGTGACAGTGACACACAGTAGATGTTCAATGACTGACAATTCATCATTCAACAAGGTCTAGAAAACTCTGTTCCCTCCTATGTTAGCAGACTTCTGTGGTGGAGACAAAATATCTGCACCCTCTACTTGGGCCCCACCTCCCCAACAGCTGGGGCCTGTGTCTGTGAGGGACACTTCACAGTCAAACCACAGGAGTTCCACTAAAGGACTGTCACAGGTGTTCCCACAACTAGGCCTCCATCTCTTCCACATAATTAATTAATAGTACTACAACAATATGACAATACTGTTTGTTTCTTAATTTTGGTAAATATACCATGGTTATGCTAACACTTTGGCTAGCTGGATGACAGGAAGAGAAGAATTCTGTATCTCTACACATCTTTAAGTACAAAATTAACGTTTTGAAAACAAAAACAAAAGGCAATAAATGGCATTTTGGCCACTGCCTTTTCCAGCTACTAGTCTACCTTTTTCCTTTCCGTCCTAGAAAACTTCCTTGAAACTATCGTCTATGCTCATTATAACTTTTCTTTCCTGCCAGTTCTTCCTAAGCTCACACCCACCCACGTTTACACTCTCACCATCCAGCTAACAAGATCAGCAAGGCCTCTTGACAGTCACTGATCACAATGTATCGCTCCTGTCAAAGCAGCAGCAGCCTAGTCAATGTCTGTTCCTCCTCTAAGCACTGTCTTCATTAGGGGATTCTCTTCCTCCTGTTTATTAGGGCACTGTTTTGTAGCTTTTTGGAGCTCCAAACCCCAACAATCCCTACTGCTTAGTATGCACCACTGACACTACAGAGATAACTTGAAATTGACTGCAATGGATGAAAGAAATATGGCACTTAAAAAATCCCACTGGTCATCTTTAGAGGGTGGTAAGGCACAAACTCATAATAGACTACAGTAATTGACAAATAAAAAGAAAGAAAAACATTGATCCTGCATCTTTTTCTTATAGTTTCAGGGTTTTTGAGGTTGTGAGGAAAGGATCAGGCATGGATCCATCTTAACAACATTAAAAGTGGGAGACTGTTTGTCTCACATGATACGAAAAGAAGTACAAGCTGGCCAGTGGCTCACACCTATACTTCTAGCTACTTAGGAGGCAGAGATCTGAAGAATCATAGTTCATGGCTAGCCCAGGAGAAAAGTCTGCTAGACTCCATCTCCAAAATTAACCAGCAAAAAATAAGACTGTTGCCATGGCTCAAATGGCAGAGTGCCAGCCTAGCAAGCATAAAGCTCTCAAACCACAGTACTGCCATTTAAAAATGAAAGTACATACACTATTTGACAATAAAGCCTTTAAAATAACCTTGAATCTATGTCTAAGTAACTTCTAGGTTAATTACCAGTTAACATGAAATACAGCATCATCTTAATGGCCGTGGTCTTGAGGATAAGTAAGTTAGGTTCAAAGTATGGGAAGCTACAGGACAAAGAAGCCAAAGGGCAAGTGCAAGTGCTGAGGAGGAGGGTGCCACTGATACAAGAAACTCAGGACGTATCACCTCATGTCACACGTAGACTCTCACATCAGGGCATCAGTTACTGAACCTACAGATGACCCAGCAGAACGAATCCTGATGCCAGAAACAGCAGAATGCTACATCACTGCAGCTGAGGGATGGTAGGGGAGGAGGACACACTCCTGAGGTATATTTGGAATTTTTCCATGAGGTTTTGTTTTGTTTTTAAAGTGAGATCTACTGACTTAGACCCAGGGTCCCAGGGACCATCCTTATGTGGAGGGCTCCACACCCATCCTGCCTAGGAGAAAACACCTAATGGTAAGCTACTTGGGGAAGACCAAGTACATGCTTGGTCTTTCTAGTAAGCCCTGCCATGTGTCTTCACTCTGAGACACTCATGTCTGCGGTCACAAGGAATATTTCCATAAACTCACAGTGCCAAAGGGTTCTTAGCGAGTTCCTCAACCTGGCTCATCTGCTCTGGGCAGGCTTTTTCATATCAAACTTCATGAAGGACCTACCATGTGCTGAGCACAGTGCTAAACAAGACAGGCCTCTCCCCACATGAGGGGTCTTTAGCAGAGTAAATCTAGCATCCTCTCTTGAACAGGATGAGGAGGAGCAAATGAATGGTGCCCATGGATGCTCTGCTAGCATTCTCCACACATGGGATCCCATTTGATCCCGGGAGCTCTTCGAGGAAGGTGGTGGTATTACCACCCTTCCATGTGTGGTTCCAAGTGTGTGATTTCCAGTGGGGCATAGAATAGTCCAGGGATTTGTCTGGCATCACTGACCTCGTAGGTGATACAGCTGGGATCTGAACTCAGTAGTCTGGCTCAAAGGCTCTCTCCAGTCTCAAGCTACTATGTAATAAATTCCAAGCCCCACTGACTGAGGGTCACTCAGTTTGAGTACCAAAGAGATGTGGACAGGACTGGCAGCCAAGGGCAACAGGCCATTCTTGGCCAGCAGACCAGAAAATGCTATTCAGTTCTTAGTGCCAAATGACAGAGCTGAAAGAACACCACAGGCAAGCAGCGTTTGTGACCTGGCCCACCCCAGCAGCTCACACTTGGTGACAGGGAGTCAGCACAAGGTGGCAGGTAGAGCTGGGATCCCCAGGCTGGTGTGGTGACCCTTGCTCTCTGACAGCATCAGGCACACAGCATGGTGCTGGTCAGACGGAGGCAGTATCCCCCTACTCCCCCACTGCTGTGAGGCCACCCCGCACCTCCACTCTCAACAGGCTCCCTGCCAGCTGCCTTCACTAGTTGTCAGAAGAGCCCCTTGCTTACCCCACTGAATCTCATTGTGTGCTTCTACACCTTGAGAACTCAGCTCTAAAGCCTCCCTCAGCCGGGGCACTTGGGGGCTAATGTATTTATCTGTGGCCCAGAACTTCTTCCAGTCCCCTCACTTCTGAAATTCAGGTAGTCACTTCCCAGAACGGACTTCCCATCAGGCCAGCTGTCCCCTTCTCTCCCTCCCACTGAATTCACATCTGGAATCTAACAGCCATGTGCTGCACAATGATGTTTTGGTCAATGATGGACTGCATACCTAACATCAGTCTCAAAAGACTAATGACTGCCTGGCTTTCCAGGTTTGTGAAGTATGCCCCATGATATCCACACAATGACAGAACTACTTACTAGTGTGCATCTCAGAAGATATTCCAGTCAGGGAATAATAGCAAGTGGTACATGACAAGAGCTGACCAACACTTTCTGCTTAAACTTGCCAAAACACAAAACAGGGCAGAGGCCATAGTGGCAATGCCAGCTGTCTACAGATGCCATGAATCACTCAGTTTAAGCCCAGAGCTCCTGGGAGGCCCACAGACATAAAGAGTAACCCATCTTCTTGCTTCAGCTCAAGAATCATCTCAACCTGGTCTCCTAGGTCTCTAGCACTAGTCTGTCCTTTCCAGGCTCCATTCACATTCCAATGTTCTCCAGGTTGATATAAGACCCAGCACTTGCTTGACCTCAGTTAGTTCATGAATTTCTTTTGGATTTTTAAAAACCTAAACAAAGATAAACAAGAGCTTGAGTTTGCTTTCTAGCAGTTTCATCAGAGCAGCCTTGAGATCAAATGTCACCATTCTTTCTGTCCTACCTGGGGATTGCCTCCTTTCCCTAGACAGTGAAGACTTAAAATGCTTTCTTCATTCAGTGATTTGTTACATACTTGCAGATACCAGGAACAACCCTGGAAAAGGAAGGAACTAAAAAGCAAAGATGCAGAATTGGGAAATGGCTCTTAACCCCAAATCAATTCTTAGCAGGTTTCCAGGGTCACCAGCCCACCTACCAAGACAGACAACAGGGAACATAACAGTCACCAACACCTTTGTCTCTAACAGGAAGCTGCCTCCCACAGTGGGGCAGGCAGCCAGGACACAGGAGCGGCTAACATTTACCATGCACATTTAGGCTATTTATTACCAGGAAGCAGCACATTGGATATTCTGTCCCTTAAAGCAGTTTCAGACCATGATAAAAGTACACTGAGACATTAAATATAAATTTTAAAAATAAAGAATATATTTAAATGATAAGTTCAATGAACATAAGGTATATAAACTGCTGCCAAATAATTTAAACACTTCCCACAAAAACTTATTATTTCCCCTGATTAAATATACACATTTCATTTTCCTCTAAGGGCAAAAGGAAAAAAAAAAAAACACTGTAATACCCAACTCAGAGTGTATCCTGAGATAATTAAACAGGAAATTAGAAGAAAATCAATATGGTAAAAAAAATAGTTTGATCAATAAATTCTTCCCAAAAAGTTTACAGTTAAGTGTGGTGCTAGCTAGCTTTTCTTTTATTCACTAGTGGTCACTTCAGTCCTAAAGACAGCTCAAGTAGAGGTAGATGCTATTAAATAGTATCTCTTACTCTCCCAAATGGCTGTCAGTCTTCCAGTTTTGTTGCTTGGCCTGCTACCACCACTTCTCAAAGCAAATGTGTTCTTTGGGAACATGGTTGTTTTCTAGTTGCTTGGAGAAAAAGTCTGTCATTGGAGGTGGGCCACAAATATAGAACAAAGTCTCTTCTGAAATATGATCTCTTATCTCCTTCTCTGTTATTCTTCCTTCTACCAAAAAATAAGAATAAACCCCAATAAGCCAGACATGTTTGTATCTTGAAATACAAGGACAGAATAAATAAGCACAGTGTTTATTTGTAGTAATTTCAGCTCAGTGACTCTCCAGGCTTCCTAAACCTATCACAAGCAAACAGCAGTCTTTAGAGAGGACCAGCTCGCTTACTCGTCTTCAGTCGAGATGCAAAACTACACACCAAAGTAAATAAACTGTTTTACAAAAGTCCTTCCAAACAGGAAACCATGAGTAAGCTGAATGACCATTAATGGCAAATGGAACCCATGCAGCCAGGGCTGAGTATAATTTTTTGGATGCACACTATGGTGATGATGTAAAGGCCTACTAAATAGAAAGAACATTCTTTCAATATGGCAGTAGGAAATCTGCATATAATAAGTAAATCCAACTAATATAGTTCTTCATTGTTTCATGATGAATCATCTCTCAATTCCCCTGGCTGTTCCCTGGCAACTTCTAACACTAAAGTAAATGGTGTGCCCATCATATGTAAGTGCAAAGATAGTCAAAACATCTTTAGGGACTCACCCGTGATGTATGGCTTAAGGTCCGCACTGATTTGTGTAGTCTGTTTCGTAACATGCAAACTGCACGCAATCTTCTCAGGAAATTCATTTACTAAATCAAGGATATTTTTCTGGAATGTCAAACATAGTTGGTCACACTACAATTCTAGAAAATCAAAACAGATGTGCAAAACCATTGACGCTGAAGCTCAACTCCCATTCTGCACACGTCTGCTGCTGTTTTCTCTACTTCAGGAGATGGGGTTTGCAGCCTGGCAGGCCAGAGATTCAGAGCTGGAATCTGAATATGCTAACAAGCACATTACTAACTCTCAGGGAGTGTTTTCTTTTCCTTTTTCTTAAGCATTGGCAAATTAACAGCAGTTTCACTGACCACAGTTGTCTTTTAACTGTTTCTGTTCTTTTGTTCATTCATGCAGCTGCAAGGCAGTCCTGAGTGAAAGCCTTCTCCACTGGATGTACTTTTAGTTTCAACAGATGCAACCCATAAGGGCTCTCCTTAACCAGCTGAGTCAATTATCCAGGTCTCACCTGTGTGGGACACTCAAGCCCTCTAACTAGTCTCACAACTCTCTCTCCCTGGAACCTGGGGTTTTGGTGTCATTTCTATTCACTCATTCCACTAAGCACAGATCCCATCCCACCAGTACACACCCTATCCTGCCACTTACCTGGGAGCCCTCAACATTACTAGTTGTGACTGTCCTGGATGAGACATGATGGTCAATTCTCATTTGAACATAAATCCTACCAAGCTTTTTGTTAAAACCTTTGCAAAGAAATCAGACCCAACAGAAAAAAGACTTGTGGGCAACACCATTAAACAAGTCTACTTACAGCAAACTGAAAAACATATGCTACCCCCTTTCTTTGTTTCTTTTGTGGCTTTTTTTTTTTTGGTGGTGGTACTAGGCTTTGAAATCTGAGCTTTGTGCTTTCTTTCTTTTCTTTCTTCCTTTCTCTTTCTTTCTTTTCTTTCTTTCTCCCTTCCTTCCTTCCTTTTCTTTCTTTCTTTCTGTCTGCCTTTCTTTCTCTTTTTTCTTTCTTTCTCTTTCTTTTTTTTCTTGTGTTGTTGTTTAGTCGTGGGGCCTGAACTCTGGGCCTGGGTGCTTGTAGCCATCTACCACAGCGCCACCTCTGGCTTTTTCTGCTTATGTGGTGCTGAGGAATAGAATCCAGGGCCTCATACATGCAAGGCAAGCACTCTACCACCAAGCCAGCTTCCCAGCCCCAGCTTTGTGCTTTCTAAGTAGTCTCTCTAATGCTAAGCCACATTTCCAGCCTTATATTTGCTAGTTACTTCTGAGATAAGATCTCAATTCCTGTGCCTAGTGCATGATCTGCCCACGTTAGACTTCCCATGGGAATGGAGGTACGTACAACCTTGCCCAACTTTTCCATTGAGATACTAAGTCTTAGACTATTCTGCCTAGGTTGGCTTAGAACTCCAATCTTCCCAGTCTTAGCTTCCTCACATAGCTTAGGACAACAAATCTATGTCACCATGCCCAGCTATGGGTTGAATGGAGTTTTGCATGCTTTTCTAATGTCAAACTCGAATCCTCCTATTCTCAGCCTCCAACTCGATTATGCATGTGAGCGACCCTTCACCTGGTTCCCTCTTACCTTAAAAAGAAGTTCGCTGGTATTTTTTGCACTGTAGAACAGTTTGACTGTTCCTATCTCATAGCCACATCCTTTGTTTGCCCATTCTCGATGGAGGTCTGCTGCGTGTCTCAGGATGGAAAGCAAAGGGTTAATTCCAACCCCTCCTGCAATCAACACGAGGTTCCTAGGGGCATCTTCCGGTTGAGGGTCAAAAAAGAAATCTCCACCCACTCTCACCTCCACTTCAGAGTCAAGTGTACACTAAGGCAGGAAAGAAAAGGTTTTTTTAGTCCTTTGAAGCACAGTCTTTAAACCAAATGGTCTATCTTAATAAAACCAACTAATCTACTTTCTGCAATTTCATTAGAATCCAGCACTATTTTTCTAACTAGCTCTCAACATTTGCCACCCCACCTTTGTGTAACTGCTCCAGAACTGGAAGGAAAAAAAAAAGAGAGACTTGCTTCAGTGATTTTTGTTGTTTGTTAGCTTCTCAGGTGATAAACTGAGCTGACAAAAGTAGCAGTGGTCAGGCAGGGAGCAGCCCCAGAGTGCAGGTCCTCTTCATCTGAGTAGGCTCTTGTGTTCTGATCAAGGCTGAGGAGGCAGGACGGGGACAGCATTATGCATGGACTGCTCTGGACTCAGTATGAAGACTCCTGGTACAGCCAGATAAGCACCAGGAGCTTCACAGGGCAGTCTCACGCCTACCCAGCACCTATTTGATGAGGTCACTTACCCCCAAATACCACCAGAGTTCATACATTGGTTCTCATTGGGCAATACTGCCCCTGTTGGAGGTTTTAGAAATGCATGGAGATATTTTTTGTTGTCACGGATTTGGGGATTCCATTCGGCCTTTTGGGGACTGTCTAGGACATGTGCTAGACATCCTACAAAATTAGTGGTGTCCTGCAGTTTGCTCCTATTAAGTTGAAGGCTAAATCTTCAGGAATTTTGAGCCAGTACTACTGGCTGTTTGAAATCAGCTCCAGTGGGAGTATTTCTAGCACAGAAGTCAGTCAATAATGCAATAAGGACTTACAGTTCAAGGAGCTGGTTTCCCAACACACCATTACCCACAACATACAGGACCATTCATTCATGACGACAACTCCTGAAAGGTCCACAGACCATTCATATAGGTGAAAGATGGCTTGTAACGATCTAAGACTAAAGCCAAACTGTATCAGGCACCTCATCACTGTGATAATACCTGAGACAACTTAAAAGAAGCACAGATTTGACTCCCAGTTTCAGAGGTTTCAGTCCAGAGCTGGCCATTTCCATGGTCTCTGAGATGAAGAAAAGCATCAGCTAGTATAGTGGGGGAGGGAAGAAGAAAGGGTAGGGCACATAGACAGATGGACAGACAGAAAGCCTGCACTAGCTGGCTGTCTTTTTCTCTGGGCCCCACCCCAAGGGATGGTGCAGTGTATATTCAAGGAGTGGGTCTTCTCTATACACTAGTCCTCTCTGGAAATGTATATTCACATTCAGACATACTCAGAGGTGTGCTATACTAATCTCCCAAGCACTTCACATTCTTATCAAGTTGACAAGATTAACTATCTCATTATCGCATTTTACAAATGAACTCAAAACCTTTTTTTATATAGATTTAGTTTGGGTGACTTTTCCAAAATGCAACCACTGCACAGAGTGTATTCAGTTGTGTTTATAACTTTATCAAGTATGTTCACTTTCCTTGAAAACTACATCCCTGCTGATATGTGTTTCCTTCTGTCACCAATACAACATACCTATATTACCTACATTTGGAAGTGCACTCATGGTGAGTCTATGTTTAGGAACACCATCTGATTATTCTACTCTACCCTCTAGTTTAAATATGACCAAGCATTTATATGTTGAAATATTCTTTGGTTATGTCTGGGTCACTTTCCTCCTTTTGTATTACAATTAGAGAACTATTTTTTATTAATTTATGTGTTTATTTCCTTAACTATGAATTTCACTTCAGGACAGGGGGAATTGGACTTTGGAGAAAAACACACTGACCCAGGAGTCAACGACTGAATTTTAATTACAATCCCAAGAAAATCTAGTCTTGTAACTTCTCTGGACATCTGCTGTTGTACCTGGAAAGGGGCAACAAGACCCACTCTGCGCACCTCAGAGTTGTTGTGGGCATCAAATTACAATGACACATCATGGGGGAGGGGAGGGGTCCTTGCTGGATAAAGCTTTGTAGGAGACAGTAGCCATAAAGGAAGAAATGTATGGGGTATGCCTGCTTCCTTCTTCCCTGATATTAAATAACAGAACTCAGGAATATGAAAATGTCTCTAGGTTTGTACCATTTACACATTCCTGGCATAAATCAACTAAATGAACACTCTCCTTAGACATTATAATAACATATCACCCACTCCTTGAGGAGGAAACCCTTGGCATTCAATGCTTCGGCACTTCACATGCCAGGTGAGCAGAAAACACAATTTAAAAATGAGCTAAACTTAAGAGAAAAATCTAAAGGAAAACGAAAATTACTTGAATTCACAAAATAGGTCCTTTTTAGTAAAAACCATTGAATGAATGGAAATCCTTTCTCTGGGGAAAAAAATCTCTGAGCTTAACTGTTTTAAATATGTAGGAGATTGTTACATGAATGATAGTAAGTAGGTTTTCATTTTGACAAAAGAAATTAGCAGCAAGGGAGCATTTGGATTAAAATAGCTAGAATCTAGGAATGACTGCACTGGCTACCAAAGTGCTTTAAAATGTTCCTCCCTTTCAAGTCCTGAAAATAGAATTCAACATACAAGAGACTTTGCCTAATGATGATGATTTCATCTCCTGTGTCCCCTCACTATCCCCCTTTCTTGCCTATATGCATCAAATATCATTCTTTATTCCTAAGAACCTGAGAGCCAAAAAAAAGTGAGAAATGAAAAAGAAATAATTTTCTCCAGTGGCCACCTCTAGTGTGCTTAGTAATGACAACAAAGAAATCTATTAGCTTACTGTTTTTAGAAAGTCAAGAACATTCAACCCTAAAGCTGACAAGAGAGTATGCCCAGGAAAAGATAATACCCCAGAAACCCATTTCTCCTTCGTGACAAAACCATCTGCAGTAGATCTATCTTCTAATTTGCTAGGATCTGGAAAGAATCAAAAGCTACCTTTGTCTTTGTTGATCAATAAAATTTACCAGGGCAGCAGGAACACAAGAAGCAAAGCACTGCACGGTACAGTAAGTAAGTAAAAGGACATTACCTTCAATCACATAGCACTGTATTAAATTTGAGTATAGATTTTCTACTTGTGAAATAAACCACCTTTCCACAGCCACTGGAGCTAAACACGCAATAGCTGTCTAGAACCCCTTACCCTGCCAAGAGCTTGAGCCAAAGCCGATAAAATAAAGGAAGACGTTTATGGCACTTTATCCCATGTCCCAACAGAGCAGCCTGCTGCCATCCAGACACTCACGTGCCTCCATTGTCCACTCTAATAGCTCAATAAGGCAAATCCTCAGGAGAAAAATAGCCACCTAAAAATGGTTCCAAGAAAAACCCGACTTCATAAAGACTGTTTGCAACTCCCACTGGGCAGACAAGAGCGGGCACCACAATTAGGATGTGCACTCAGGCAGTGCCACTTGGAGATTTCCACAGCTTTTAAGAATACGTTCCTTCATTGAAATGCCAATGAGGCATGAAACCAAGCAGGGAGCGGTGGACCAGGACCAGGTCATGTGGGAGGCTGAGGACAATTGAAGGGAGGAGGAAGTTCTTGGCATTAGGAAACCAGGATGGCTATGCTCACTTTAAACCAATGAGGGGCACGTGAACATCTTCTTGGCTACACCCCAGCAGCCCATTTTAGCTTGAGAGAGCAGCTTAGCAACAGCACCAGGTTGAACCTCTACAGAGAATTTAGACAGGAATGAGGCAGGTGAGGCCATAGCAAAAGAGATCAAGGATGGAAGGATAAGCATGTGACAGGAAGCATTCACAATGGAAACTCCAAGCCCAACAAGCTCCTGAGGTTATCCTGAGCACACACGAGTTGACATGCACAAGAACAAACCCCAAAGGGAGTATTTTTCTGCTCCTGTAGACTTTAAAATAACTTTTCTTCTGGTGTACAGTTCTATGAATTTTAACACACACACCAGTATATGGGACTATCTCCCCCACCCTGTCAAGCATGATCTGCTTCCAATCATTACTTCTGTCCTTCAGAATGTGAGATAAATGCAATATATATATATATATATATATAATATACTTATATATATATATATATATATTACAGACTTTAGGGACTGGCTTCTCTCACTCAACACAGTGCCTTTAAAACTCAAGTTGTATGCATTAATAGCTCATCCCTTTTTATTGCTGAGTGCACTGTATGAATGTGTAACTATCCATTCACCTGCATTTGTTTCTAGTGTGTATTACGTATGAACAGAACTGCCATTGCTCCTACTAGGATTTCTATGAACACAGCTTTCATTTCTGTAGGATAAACACTCAAGAGTGGTATTGCTGGGTCATATGGTAATGGATGTTTAATTTCATAGCTGTCAAATGTTTGCCAGATCCACTAGGGCTTTGCATTCCTGCTAGCAATACATCCATCCTCCTTCATACTTGGTATTGTCATTACTTTTAGTTTTCACCTGGGATTATCATTCTTTTCAATTTTAGTCATTTTAATGTACTAGGATAACATTACATATGTGGCTTTTTGTTTTGAGATAGGGTCTTGCTTGCTATATAACCCAGATTGGTCTTAAACTCATGATACTCTCATCTCAGCCTCACAAGTGCTGGGATTACAGCACTGTGCTACTATGCCTGGCTTACTACAAATGGTTTAAATGTAGTTTCCTAAGCCTAGTAATCATAAACATCTTTTCATTAGTTATATGTCATTTTTACATCCTTTGCCTATTTTTTAAAATTATGTTTTCTTTTTCTCGACAAAATTTTGACAGTTCTTTATAGATTATAATACAATTTCTTGGCTAGGTATCTCACAAATATTTTTTCCCCAATTATAGGCTGTTTTGTTGGTTTTTCTTTACTTCTATTATTAGCCTTTTGTAGAATGACTTTTCATGATGATTAAGTCCTATGTGACACTTTTTTTCTTTTATGGATCTTACTTTTGGTGTGATGTCTAAGAATTCTACCTACTCTCAAGTTACAGTATTTCCTGTATTTTCTTCTAGAATTTTCATAGTTTTACAACTTATATTTTATGTTTAACCCACTTTAATTTTGAATGTTCGGTTAGTTGTTTTGGTTGCTTTTTCATGGATGTACAAATGTTCCAGTGCTACTGGTTAAACAGTCTATCCTTTCTTATCCTTCCTTAGCACCTTTAGGACATAAGTATGGGTGTCAGTGCATTTCTGAACTCTCTATTTCATATGTCTGCATTCATCCTTCTACACTTCATACACTATTCTGAGCACTATTACTTCAATCTTAAGTATGAGTAATATGATTCTTCATCACTGTTGTAGTTTGGATTCTTAAGAGTCTTGCTATGTACATAGCCTAGGTTGGTCCTAAACTCTGGTGACTTTTTTTTTTTTTGAAGGGACTAAACATATTTAAGATGGCCCTAATTAAAGGTTAGGCCCAGCAAGGTCCTAAGCCAGCTAGTTTTCATAGAATAACAGCTGCTCAGCTACTATCAAGGCACAGTACCTCCTCTGAACAAGGCTTATCAGTGTGCTTCTTTATGGGCCCCCTCTCCTGACAACTAAACTGCATCTAAGTGGGACTTCTACAGCCCCTGATCTTGACTGTGTTTCTGGTTTCTTGTAGACAAGGACTCCACACCCCACAGCCCTCATGGGAATACATTTGGTGCTCTAGGAGATAGGCTACTATTAGTCCCTCCCTCCATTTATCTGCATGTGGCTCCCTCAGCAATTTCTGCAATTAAAAAAATGTAGTTAGGTATATTTCTAACTCTGATGAGGGCTAGTTTTTGTTTTCTGTTCCCTTTTGTTGACTCTCCATGATTATTAGCAGGAAAACAAGGAGACAATTCTAGTTCCTGAAGCCACATTTGCACTGGCATATTTATCAAAAAGGAGATAAGAAAACAAATCCCTTGAATGTGATGAGAGCTGTATACAGAAGACACACTGCAGTAATGAAGAGAGCTGTATACAGAAGACACTCTGCAGTAATGAAGAGAGCTGTATACAGAAGACACACTGCAGTAATGAAGACAGCTGTATACAGAAGACACACTGCAGTAAAGAAGGCTATGGCAGTGAAAAGGAACACCATTAAAACTCAGACAACAAGTTTGCTTTGAGTTGAGTAGCTCCAAGAGGTGGCTTGTTTTGGGCCCTGTGTAGCGAAACCTAAGGGGACCTAGATCTCCTCTAGAGCCTGAGGTACACAGAACATGGATGGAACTGTCTCACCTCTGGGCATAAACAGTATTACGTAACTGGAGATAGTTTCCCCTCCAAAGACTGGTCACAATTTCATTTCCCTTATTTGGGATATTTAAAGTAAAATAACATGATTTATTTACCATCTACATGAAAATCATTTTTCAAAAACTTTCATAAAGTGAAAAATATATTCAATAATCAAAAGTATTCTACTGAAGAGTAAGTAAAAAAAATTCTAAATTTCAGTCTTTTTGAATCATACTTTATCCATTAAAAAGACTCTGCAGGGCTGCAGGTATGGTTCAGGAAACAGAGCACTTTCCTAGTAAGCAAGAGGCCCTGGGTTCAAACCCACACATTATACCACTAAGTATACTTAGTATAAAAGTATAAAATAGAACAAGACAAAACAAGTTGCTCTTCTTTTTTCCAAGGAAGCTGCACTTGCTAGGCAAGTGTTTTGCCACTGAGCTACATCCCAGCCCAGGTGGTTCTATACCTCCTCAATGTTAAGTAAATACTCTAAATACCCAATACCAGGTATTTTTAGACAGATGGAATAAACTGGACACAAATCTTGTGGGAGGCAGAGATAACCAAATCTCTGAATTTGAAATGGCAATTGCTTACCTTATTGTGAATCCAGAGAGCAGGAGGGTGGTTTGCATATTTCACTGCCAATTCTATCATTCTCTCTTGTTCTAGCAGTCTGGGACTAGAGCATATTGAAAACCCACCAACCACCGATACTCCTGGGATGAAGAAATCAATCCTAAAAGGCAAATAAATGATTACTGTTGAAGCAAGTTTATTGCCAACAGGATAAACAAAATTGGCAAAGTTTTAGTGAGACCAAGGAAAAAAATTACTAAAATTAAAATAAAAGAGGAGGGCTGGGAATGTGGCTTAGTGGTAGAGTGCTTGCCTAGTATACAAGAGGCCCTGGGTTTGATTCCTCAGTATCACATAAACAAAAATAATAATTTTTAATAAATTAAAAAAAGAAGAGGAGCCATCATCACAAATCTTACAAAAATAAAAAAGTTAAGTGGATTTTTATAAACTGTACACTGAAAATTTAGATAATTTAAGTGAAACATAATTTTCTAAAAGACAAGTATCCAATATATAATCTTTTTTTGGGGGGGAGGGAGTCCAGTTGTGGGCTTAAAACTCTGGGCCTGGGCGCTGTCCCTCAGCTCTTCAGCTCAAGGCTAATGCTCTACCACTTGAGCCACAGTGCCACTTCTGGCTTTTTGTTTTTTTCTGCTTATGTGGTGCCTCATGCATGCAAAGCAAGCGCTCTACCACTGAGCCACCTTCCCAGCCCCCAATATAATCTTTTTTTTTTTTTTTGGTCCGGTCGTGGGGCCTGAACTCTGGGCCTGGGCGCTGTCCCTCAGCTCTTCAGCTCAAGGCTAGCGCTCTACCACTTGAGCCACAGCGCTACTTCTGGCTTTTTTCTTTTTGCTTATGTGGTGCTGAGGAATCGAACCCAGGGCCTCAGGCATGCAAGGCAAGCGCTCTACCACTGAGCCACCTTCCCAGCCCCCCCCCCCAATATAATCTTAAGGAACAAAGAAACAAAAAAAATCTGAGACCTATAAGAGGTCTAAGGATTTTATTATTGATTTTTAAGTTCCCACAAAGAACATCTAAGATCCAAATGGTATCACTTGTCAATTCTACCATTTAATACCAATTCTTTGCAAACTTCCAAAAACACAAGTGCACCTTCCAACTCATTCTAAAAAGCCAGTAGTACACTGATACCCAAACTAGACAGACCAATATCCCTTCTAATATAAACACACAGATCCCAGGTACACAAAATGAATGGATGTAATAACACTTAGAAGACTAAAAGACAAAGCCCACACAATCATCTTATTGTATACAGAGAAGATACTTGATAAAATAAAACACACTTTCAAAATAAAAACACTCAAACTTTGAAAACTGAGAAATCTAATCAGGAGCATCTACAAAAGACCCATGGCTAATACCATACCTAATAGTGATTGGCTGAAGCTTACCTCTAAGAACAAGAACAAGATAAGGATGTCTATTTCCACTTCTACTGAACAGTGCACTATAAGTTCAGGCCAAGGAAAATAAAAGAATGAAACAAAAGTCATTCAGACTGAAGATACACATGACATAATTTATGTATAAAAAACCCAAAGAGATGACAGGTATACTGGTATACACTTACAATCCCAGGACTCATAAGGTAGAGAAGGAAGATCATGAATCTGAGGCTGGGAGGTTTGGCGAGCAGCACAGCTCATAGACAATTTGGAACTCAGTGTGTATCCTAGGGCTGGCTTTGAACTCGAGTGCTTAGATTAATAGCATGCACCAGCATGCTTGGCTGTAAAATCTTTTGTTCATTTTGTTTGCGTGGTGGTTGTGTTCATGTGTCCTGGGGTTTGAACTCAGGGCCTGGGCACTATCCTTGAAGTTTGTTAAAGCTCAAGGCTAGCACTCTACCACTTGACCACATTGGCTTTTTGGTGGTTAATTAGAAATAAGAGTCTCACAGACTTTCCTGCCCAGTCTGGCTTCAAACCATGCTCCTCAGATATCAACCACAAGTGTGAGCCACCAGTGCCTAGTAAAATGTCCTTTTAAAATTTTTTTTAAAAACACACACTTTTTTCAAAAGGCAACAAAAACCCATTAGCCAAACCCATTGTCAAACTTATATAAGCTGACATGGCCTTAATCTAGAACTGGTGAATTCTAATTTTCAATGCTTTGTTTTCAGTGACTTATAAGAAATGCAACAAACTGGGTCACTTATCAAGAAAAGAACCTGGCACATAACGTTCTAATTATCATGTCTAGGTAACTGAAAACATCCATTCTAGGGGTTTCTCTGCCACCAGAACAAAAGGTTTCTGTGTCTATTTGTTTTCCTATAAATAAGCTTAGACACAAAGTTCAAGATTCTCTTAATTATTTGATTCATATCCTTAAGGTATACTTAAATGCCGGGTGCTGGTGGCTCATACCCATAATCCTAGCTACTCAAGAGGCTGAGATTTGAGAATTGTGGTTTGAAGCCAGCCGGGATAGAAAAGTCCCTGTGAGACTCTTATCCCCAATAAACTACTCAAAAAAGCCAGAAATAGTACTGTGGTTCAAGTGGTAGAGTGTTTTTCTTGAACACAAAGAGGCTCATGGACAGTACTCAGGCCCTGGGTTTGAGCCCCAGGACGGGGTGGATAGGGGAAGGGGGGGATACTATCCTCTATAGCCTCAAATATTCACTATTTTTAGTCCTAAAAACAAGGCCTGGTGAAGTGGCTCAATTGTTAGAGTGCTAGCCTTGAGCACAATGAGGCTTAGGAACAGCACCCAGGCCCTGGGTTCAAGCCCCACAACTGACAGAAGAAAAACACAAAACAAAAAACCTTGGAAGTGGAGCTGTGGCTCCAAGTGGTACAGCACTATCCTTGAGCGAAAGAGCTCAGGCCCTGAGTTCAGACCCCACAACTGACAACAAACAAACAAAAAACACAACCAAAGGGGGGGGGGGGGGGCCAAGTCCTGGATTGGGAATGTAGGTCTCCAGTCTATATTTACTTATATGCATTTGCCTCTTCCCCGTGAATACTTTAGCTTCCCTTTCATTTTAGGCAGGGTAAAAACTTAAGACTACAGTTCAAATTTATTAATAGCACAGCTGCTGTATGCTATCAGACAGGAGGTATACAAAATCACCACTATCATCATTATTTCCAGGTCTTTAAAAAAAAAAAAATCAATGAACTACTTTCCCCTGCTTCATCTCCTGAACCACAGCACCCCCTGCTGATCAATGCTGATTACTACTCTTCAAAGATAAAAGCAACTCTCTTAGTAACTTTGGAAAATTACCTTCAGAAGAAAAAGGGCCTCTTTCATTAATAATAAATAAATGAAGTTATTTTTAAAACCCTATATGAATGGACTTAAGAAATATGCACAATATACATTTCATAAAACATCTCTTTAAGAAAGAATTAGGCTTTAAACAACACCTTTTAAAAATGCCCATTTGGGGCTAGGAATGTTGCTTAGTGGTAGAAGGCTTGCCTAGCATGCATGAAGCCCTGGGTTCAATTCCTCAGTACCACATAAACAGAAAAAGCCAGAAGTGATGCTGTGGCTCAAATGGTAGAGCACACTAGGCTTAAGCAGAAGAGCTCAGGGACAGTGCCTACGCCCAGAGTTCAAGGCCCAGAGTTCAAGCCCCACAAAAAAATTTAAAAACTAAAATAAAATAAAAATGCCCATTTTAGCCAGGTGCCAGTAGTTCATGCCTGTAATCCTAACTACTCAGGAGGCTGAGATCTGAGGACTGGTTTGAAGTCAGCCTGGGCAGAAAAGCCCATGATGCTCTTAGCTCGTTAACCACCAAAAAGCAGGAAGCGGAGCTGTGGCTTAAGTAGTAGAGTACCACCCTTTAGAGAACAAGTTCAGGAATAGTGCCCAGGCGCTGAGTTCAAGCCCCAGGACTGGCACACACACAAAAAATACACACTTGTAGGTACCTAGTGTGAACACACAGAACTGAGAAGTCCAGCTGTAGAGCACAGCAGCACACTGATGTCCAATGGGTTCACCAGGCAGCCACGTCCTGTCACAGTAGACCAAGTGCCTGGTGTTGAGCCCACCCACAATGGACATGCAAACAGTGGCAAAATGATGAAGTTGTACTGGGAGATCCCAATTTAGTGCCGTGCTTAGAGCTCCTTACTCCCTCACTCGCACAAACCCCATGGAAAAGTTCCTGCCTACCATGTACAGCACCATGGAACTTGTGGGAGGCAAACACACACACACACACACACACACACACACACACACACACACACACACACACACACAGGTACAGCACCATGGAACTTGTGGGAGGCACACACACACACACACACACACACACACACACACACACACACCATGGAAAAGTTCCTGCCTACCATGTACAGCACCATGGAACTTGTGGGAGGCGCACACACACACACACACACACACACACACACACACACACACACACACACGCTGAGGGCTCCTGCCCCTACCTACTCTAATGGGAGAAAAGTTAGGAAACAAATACAATTAAAATATATAATAAAATCTGCCTACAGTTGAGAGTCAGGGCAAAAGGAAGAAAGCAATTCTACCAGAAATGGAGGTTTAAAACTTCGCAGAAGGATATGCTGTGAATCTTAAACTCACAAATTGTAAACCTGGTGGCGTCAGAAGTTCATGCCTGTAATCCTAACTGTGTGTGGGTAGGTGAGAATGGGAAGACAGCAGTTTGAGGCCACAGCAGGGCAGACAGGTACACGAGATCCCTTTTCAATCCAAAGCTGGGCGTAGCGGCACACACCTAACATTCCAAGCTACATGGGAGGCTGACTGGGAGCGTGGTGGTACTAGGCCAGCCCAGGCAAAAACAAAACAAAACAAAACAAAACCAAAACTCACAAGATTCTATCTCTATGTAGTGAAGCTGGACACAGAGGTGCACCTGTGATCCCAGTGATGTGAGAAGCCATCAGGTGCACTGAGACCCAAGTGCATGTCCAGTTCAAAAAAAAAACAACCCAGAAAACAAAAAAACATGAAGAACAGGGCTAAAAGTATGTGGCTCAAGTTGTAAGGTACCTGCAAGTGCAAGGCCCTGAATTTAAGCTTTAGTAGCGCCAACACAACAACAACAAAATCCACAGTGTAATGGAAAACCAGAGTCTGAAGAGCCAGGGGATGCAAGGCTTTCTCTGTGTGGTCATAGGAGGAATGGTCCACAACTTTTCCAACAACTTCACTTCAGAGAACTAAGAACTGCAATCTGCCCCCTTTCTGGGTCTCACCAGCACAAATGATGTAACTAGTTAAGTACTGAAAAGAACAAAGTAAAACCAACCTAACCAAGTTAAAATATTCCCAAATATGGGAAAACAATTGCTTCTTCTTCAAAGATCTGGATTCTGATGCCTAGGGAAATATGGAAGATGCTCCCATTCTAGAGCTAGCAGGAAGAACGCAAGCATGTGAGCTGGGCAGTCTCTACACTCACAACAGTTTAGCCACTACAAGAGACGAGCATCCAGTGCCGTACTGGAACATACAACAGCTACCCACTGCACACCCTTTCCACCCCCAGGCAGGTAAAACCTGGCAAGGTGAAGGGTAGGCCCTACCAAGGAACAAGGTAGCCTTCTAGTAAGAGGAACCCAAGAGCTTTAGCTCTACCCTCATGAGAAATGTTTTGAGGTAGTTTCCTTTATTGGCCTTTCCCTCTGGACTGGACTGCTTGACCTCTCAGAACAGGTTTCTCAGGTCAAGTACCAGTTCCCTATGAAGGGCCCAGTACAACACAGTGCAGCACAGGTAGATCCTCTCCTCCCCTTCCCCCCCTCCCCCCGCCTCCCCAACCCTAGGTCAATCTTTGGTCTAAAAGTGAAAAGTGCCTCCATGAGGACCTGGGCCAAAGCTCTACTCATGAACAGTATTTGTCTGTTTACCCAAAAGTTAGATCTGGGACCTCATTCTCAAATATGAGAGGAGGCCACAGGTGAGGAATTCAGAGGTGTGAGGCCCTGGCCCAATTAAATCACCCAAGCACAGCCTGGAAGTGATCCTTTCCTTTATCCCTAGTGGCTCTCCACTCACAATACTAATTTCACAGACTGCCTGGCAGCTACATCCCAGCTCCCTCTCACTTAATCCTCAGTCTTCTCCAAAGAATCTGAAGCACAAAGCCATCTACTAAGAACACAACATGAGGGGACATCACCAACCTAAGAGAAATGGCCCTCCTGTAAACCAGAAGGTCAAATACCAAAAGGAACTCACAACCCCTAGAACCACATAGTAAGTCAACAGGAATGTAAGAGGTTCTTAAAAGCTGCTTTTTCTGAAAAGCACCGACTACTTACTTGGGTCCATGAAACAACCACAAGCAGAAATAAAGTTTGGCATTCTTACCTCCATTATTCTTTAAAGACTTTTTATTAGCATGTATTAGTTATATAAAGGGCATTTCCAAACATATACATAGGTGGTGAATATTGATGAAGCTTACCCTAGCCCTCCTCCCCTCCCTGCTTCATGTATGTATATATATACATATATAGTATATATGAAGACATATATATGTGTGTGTATATATTTATATATGTATATGTCTTTGCCCTAAGCCATTCTCCAGCAGCCACCTAGCAATCACCTTGGAATATGGAAAGACCAAGACTGTTCCATAGTATCTTTATAACACACCAGGCAATTTCATGACTTGTTTATTTGACCAGTGAAGGCAGCAGTAACAACTTCTCCAGAACCTCTCCAGAAACAAGCACTGAATTAACACTCAGCCAAGACATACTTTAACCAGGACTGTTGAATAATTATCCATGCCTCTCTCCTTCTGCCCACAGTTGTTTACTTAACCTAGAGCTCATCTCTGTACCTAGAAGACAGCTGAAGATGAAGTAAAGTGTTTACTTGGCCTCTTCCAACAGTTGTAAGAAATTTCCTTCTCTGCCTTTCACTATCATCATCTCATTTTTTGTTATATTGGAATGAATGGCCAGACCTGACATTTGAAATCTCAGGAGTTTGGGCATAAAACTAGTTTCAGCAAGGGTTAAGGTTTTTAAAAGGAGAGTGCCAAGGGCCAAGGAATGAATGCTGATACACACTAAGCAGGGAAATGGTTACCACTAACCAGCCATCAACCACAATCTCCTTCCATCTTACCCCTGAAGCCAGAGCTGTCAGGCACACACTAAAAACAGGGCTACCATCAGTGAAAGGACAGATCTACTCACTGAGATGGCAACATCACACCAACTCTGGTTGTTGTTTTTCTCTTGAGAGCACTGCAGGACCCATTTCCATATACACCACTAGGGAAGGACATTATTCTCATCAGGTCATTGCAGCCTGTCAGTGCTAATACACTCACAAGCACACTAGGGTATCTTTTTCCAACCAGGATACTGGGGAAAGAAGAATTCAGAGTTGAAGGTTCAGAGACAATGCCATGCACAGGACACAAATGCTCCATCGGAGGGAAATAAGGGAAAAAAAAAAAACCATATCATTACAATTAAAATTTCTACTTTTCAATATAATAACTGCGAAACCACTTTTGAAGGGGTAAATATGTTGCCCACCCCCTAAAACTGCCAAACTGCATTTAATATGTATTACTGAACATGTGCAAAGATTGCAGTAAATTGCTTCACAAACGCAAATTATTGCAATCAGCATCTTGTTTTCTAGTTCTAAATTCAAAGGCAAACTATTAACACAAGACTGCTAACTCTTGCTATTATCACACATCCTCCTCCTAACAAAACCACATTTCCAGATGGACTGCCAAAATTAGTCAAGTGACTCCTAAGAAATACTATGGAGACTGACAAGCCAGAAATTCATTTAGGAATGAATGCTTTATTTAAATAAAGGCCACACACACCCAAACACACCTTTCCTAGGGAAATACAAGCTGCTTTATTTATAATTCCACTTGAATTGCAGCTTTGTGAGGCCATTGGGAGGAAGTGGGACAGCTGGGCTGTTAGCCTGTCAGCATACTGATTAGTCCTCAGAGTTGAAAGGGACATACTTGTGATTTGTGGAGGGGTGAGTGGGGCTGATTGAGGAATCCTGACAATAAATTAAGCAAAATATTTTAAACTCAACCCAGACAAGGTATGAGTGACACAGGAATTCAGTGGAGAGTATGGTCAGTCCTGTAATGATCTATCAGGTTATTCTTCTTTCAGATTGCTTTTTCTACTCTTGATTAGACATAAAGAAGACTAATTTTTAGAAACATACGACTCCCCAGCAACACATAACTCAAGCAGATTAGATTATTGCAGTGCATTCCATTAGCAAGCTTTCCTGCAGAACGCAATTATCAGAGCTGTCGGTTCCATGGACCAGAACTAGCTGCTTTGTGTGAAGCTGGAAAATTCAAAGCAATTTTCATATATGACTGAGAGGAACATGGGCTCAGGCCAAGAAAGGAGACACATTCTCCGTGATCACCATGAATGAAAATGACCTATATTCTTCTCCCTGGGGGAGTCTAGAGGGTGGGGGACACGGAGGCAACCCAGCAATGAAAGGTAGCCTTAGAAGTTCTTTCCAGAAGAAAACATAATCACTTCTGATTGCACCTTCTTAAATATATATCCTTGGGAAAAGGATGTTACTTACCACTGACCAGCTTTAAAGGAAAAATCTTGATCAGCAACAAGCAAGTGCAGGCTCTTCACTGATGGTGACTCATTGGCAGCTCCACACACTTTAGCTGCAGCTACGACCTAGAGCCAAGGTGAACCAGGGCTCAGGTTAGTGCATGCATAGCAAAGGGACAAACGGGGCTTTCTGGGAACAACCGTGATTATTTTGAAATCTGTAAAAGTAAGAGTTTTATAAACCTGCCAAATCACCAGGTGAAAATTTTAATTAACTTTTGGAAAGATCTGCTACAATACTAATCTTATTCTGCATAAAGAGGGACTGTCTAACAAGTATACATCTAACAAATATTTGCCCTGTGACATGCACTGTGTTGCCATGTACTGGGTTAGGCTCTCTAGGGAGAGCTGGGGACAAGGGGGAGGAAAGAGCAACCTGCCTGGCACCTGACTCTCCATCAGCACTAGGCAGAGTATGACCACTAGTGCTTCTGAGTATGGAAGTTACACACACACGACAAGCTAACTGCAGAAACTAAAGTAAGCACTTACCACCTTTTCCCCAGCAATTTTACAGGGTAGCTGTGTCTATTGACTCACAACAGAACTGGATTTGTACTCATGTCTTTGTTTTCTATTCTTTTTATTTATTGTATTGTCCAAAACATAAACCATTCACAACCTTGACAGAACATAAAGAGCCCTTCCCTACAGAGAGTGGGAGAGCACTACTGTCATGATGTATCTGCTTTCTATTGGGAGGACTAAATGAGAGGTAGATGCAAAACACTTCTAATGCTATTGCCCATAGTATTTATTACATGTTTGTTATAATACATTTGATTGTGTTGATCAGGCCTTACGAGCACTCATTTTACATTATGTACTTCACTTCAATATTAGTATTTGTGCCACCACAACAATGCTGCTGCACAGCACCTTGCCCACAGAGCACTAACTCATCATCAATGACCAGGAAATGTGCCGTGTGATGGGCTTGTAGCTTGTATACTTTCTATCCCACTGACTACTAAATGAATGCAAATTGTCGTAAGTATTTTTGAAATCCTGCCTTCTATCCCTGCTTCTAACTGAGATGATGAGCTTGACCTTAGCCTATGAACCTTCCCTTCCCTTTTCCCTGATGCTTCTCTTAACCTACAGGATACTTGGCCTCTGCTCTTCTGCATCTTGTCCTCCCCAGGTTGGTCAATGCGTTTGTGAAAACCATATTCAACATCCAGTGTTATTTCCCTCTTCCTGATCTCTCTGAACTTGGACTACCCATCCTGAAGTATTCTCATTGCCTGAGGTAGCTGACTCTGAACTCTTCAGATTCCCTCCTGCCTGTCTGCCCTAGTCCTCCTCCTCTTTTACCATTCCTTATCCCATTTCCTCAATGGAAGACTTTGCTAACCTCACCCTCAACACACACACACACACACACACACACACACACACACACACACACACACACACACACACACACACACACACACACACACACACACACACACACACACACACACACACACACACACACCATGGAAAAGTTCCTGCCTACCATGTACAGCACCATGGAACTTGTGGGAGGCAAACACACACACACACACACACACACACACACACACACACACACACACACACACACACACACACACACACACACACACACACACACACACACACACACACACACAGCGCATGCTGACCACCATGCCACTATTTCAGATACCAAAGGTTGGGTTAAATGCTTTATATGCTAGTGCACATACACTTTCAACTGCTACGAATGACTGCGACTCAAGAGATGCTCTGTTGTACATCTCATCCAGCAGATGAATATAAGGGAAGGTTCACCAATGGATCAAGATCACCTAAGCTAGGAACTTCAAACCCAGATTAGCTTGGCCTTTTATCATCTGACAGCACTACCTCAATGGTGAACTCTATCTATGTGTAGAATTAAACCCACTACATTCTTGCCTAGTTCTGGGCACCGGAATGTAGTGGTTGGAACTGGACAACTTGGAAGCAGAGCTGGAGAAGGCTGCCCCCATCCTGACAGAACAAAATCAGCTGCTTTCTACCACAAGACTTTCAATTCTGGACCCCTCTTGCAATCAAATCTATTCTCAGTTGCTCTACAAACACTTGACTCTTTCTAGCATGTTGTCCCCAACACAGTCAAGTGTCCATGAATTTTTGCCCACCTTCACCATCCTAGCTGAACATTTCTTTTTTTCATTTTCACTGCTATCCTGGCTTCCTTCTTGTGTGTCTCAAAGCAGTCAATGAGTGACTACTGCTATGGTTCAACCTGGGTTATCCCTCAGCTCACACAGCTTTTGGGGCTCTATACTACTTAACAAGAAAAAAGCTAAATGGCTGAATAACTCATACCAGCTCGAGCTGCTCCTGGATCCCTATGCTGTCATTTTCCTGAGCGTGGACAACCTGCTGGTCTCCAAAGGCACCTAACACCCATACATTCCACCCCCAAACTCTATGGGCCATATCCTCTCCATTCTATCACTTACTATTTACCTCCAGACCCTGCTCAAATATTCCCCATATTTCTCTCTTACCTCCATCCTCTCAACTGTACAAACACAATACACTCTTTCCTATTAAATATGATACATATTAATGAAAACAGTCCACAAAGGGATAGAATGTATACCTAAATCAGCTCCTTCAATCAAGCCCAGGACCCCATCAGGCTCAATAAGCACCTGCAAAATAGTCCTTAAAACCAGTTTACAAACTAAGGTCAGTAGAAGTTCAGGAGCATTTTTTTGCTTTTAAAAAGGGGATATGAGAAAGACACCAGAGAAAATCCAGATTCTTTTAAGAAATGTGGGAGTAGTCAGAGGGGGCAAGACCTCCTTCATTGGAACTGGTATCTGCTTCTGCTGGCCAAATGGTCTCTTATATCAAAGAAAGGTAAAGGGAAAAAAGTTAAACTTCCTATTAAGCCATATTTTCATTTAGATAATGTCTGTGACCAAAAATCATTCCCATATGAATTATTATGTCCTTTAGTATTAAAACAGCTATGTACCTAATGCTATTCATCCTAAGAGTCTAGACAAAACTACTGTAACTGAAACCCAAAATGCCTAGCATAACTCATGATTTTTAAAGACTGTTTACATACTGCTTAATGCCACCTAGTATATAAAGATGTCTAGCCATGTGTATTTAAAACATAAATTAAATGTCTCCATGGGCCCATGTTTGTTTTGAAACTAGTTCAGATAACTACGATCCAGAGTTGTGATTCTTACCATACAGCATTCCTTCTTCACTCTTACTGAATAAGTAAAACATAATGGACAAACTATATGTTTTAACATTGTACTTGCTTTTATAGTTAATGGATCAAAAGATTCCATGACCAAAACACAACTTGCCACATCCTAAGTTAAAACACATGGCAGGAAATGAAGTTCTCCATAAAATAACATTTAGACTCTTCCAATAAAATAGCAACACAGTTGCCAACTTCTACTGGTATACTTTAATACTTCTACCAAGTCAGCAAGCAAAAGGAAATTCCATCTCATTTATTTTAAAAAGCTGGTTTTATATGGGATATTTTGAATGATACTGCTGATGCAGATATCATTCAAGAAATAGATCTTTGGAAACCTAACTGGCTTCCCCTATTTTCACTCCTATTTATTCACTTTCTGGGCTAAATACATTTAAGCCAAGCCAGTTTCAGAGATAACCTAAAAAAATTATAGTTAGGGCTCAGAGAATTTCAGAGTTGAAGGAAACTATTATTGAAATAGTATGCCACTTTACACATGAGCACACCAAGACCCAGAGAAATTATTAAATGTCCAGAATCCCGACCTGGCATGGAGGAACCTAATTCTTTTAAGTCGATTTTACTTGAATGAGTTACTGACAAACTGTATGAAAAGATCACAAGTTCAAGGTCAGCCTGGACTATATAGTGAGTTCTAGGCAAGCCTGGGTTATATAGTGAGACCCTGTCTTAAGAAAATAAAGAAAGAAGAAAAGGGGTGTAGGAGGAAAGGAAGAGAAGGAGGAAGGGGATGAGGGAGGGAAAAGGACAAACTGTTAACAATCAATTTTACTTCAGTGGATGATGTTCATCAACACTATGTCCTAGCATGATAGTTGACATCTTACTCCTACTAAAGGCTACCTGTTCACCTGAGCTATCCTTCTTGGGCTTCACTCCAGCAACTGTCCTCTCCTGAATCACCCTGCCCTGTCCTCTCATAAGAACCTGAGTGATGCTGGGTACACTCAAGCCTGGAATGGTAGCTAGTCAGGAGGTTAAGATCTGAGATCTATGTTCAAATATAGCCCAGGCTGCAAAGTCCATGAGACTCTATCTCCAATTAACCACCAAAAAGCCAGACGTTCAAATTGGTCTCAAGTGGCAGAGTGTTATCCTTGAGCAAAAGAGCTGAAGGACAGTATCCAGGGTCTGAGTTCAAACCCCAGTATGACATTTGAAAAATAAAAGAATGTGGGTAAGCTATAGGATTTCCCATCTCAGATGCTTACTGACAGCACTTATCAACTGCATGCCAGGCACTTCACATGCATTCATTCATTCATTCATTCATTCATTCATTCATTCATTCATTCACTCTCCACAATGGCCCAAAAGCCGACTGTTATTTATCCTTTTTTTTTTTTAACGCAAGGTAATTTGAGATCCCAGATCTAGTAAGTACCAAAACAGATCCGAATCCAGAACTTGGGTCTTTTGGTGTTTCTTAAAATGCAACAAACAGGTCTCTCATTCAGCTGTCACCTCATTTCTCTGCTCCAATTCCTATCAAAGCATTTGTCAAGAGCTAGGTAGGATTCTGACTCCATTTTGTTGTTGTTGTTTTTCCAGGCTAGCCTCAAACTCAAGATCCTTTTACCTCTACCTCCACTTTCTAATCTCTTATTCTCTTTCCAACTCACCCCAGTCAGGCCTCCAGTGTCTAGAATGTACTCCAGGCAGCTTCTGTGGTAAATCCAGACAGGATCCCTTAGCACAATCCAACAGAGCTAGCCACCCTCACCTTCTCCCACTACTTTCTCCTGGGCTCAACCAGAGGCTGACTTTCCTCCAGCCTACTGCCACTCCTCTCTCTTCTGTCTGTTTGTCCTCTAATTGTTGACCCAAGCAGAGCTGAGACCTGGGCCCGCCTCTCCACCCCCTCTCAGTCTTAGGCCTCATTTTCACCAGTGAATGTCAAATTCACACACACAGCTGCTGATCTGAATTTCTACCTCAAAATATATTCCTTATTTGTCCCAGGGAAAAATAAATGACAAAGCATAGTCTCCCTTCAACCACCTCAAACTATTCCAGAACTATTTTTCCTAAAATATCTTTCCTTTTATTATAGAAAAATTTAAACATACGGGCTGGGAAGGTGGCTCAGTGGAAGAGTGCTTGCCTTGCATGCATGAGGCCCTGGGTTCGATTCCTCAGCACCATATAAGCAAAAAGAAAAAAAAGCCGGAAGTGGTGCTGTGGCTCAAGTGGTAGAGTACTAGCCTTGAGCTGAAGAGCTGAGGGACAGCGCCCAAGCCCAGAGTTCAGGCCCCACCACCGGACCCAAAAAAAAAAATGTACTCATCACCTGACTGATGTAACTGTAGCCCCTCTGTACCCCACCTCTACAATAAAATAAAAATTTAAAAAAAAAGAAAAATTTAAACATACATAAAATTAGTTAAAATTGCTAAATACACCCATCTTCTCTTATGACTCAAGTTCAACAGTAGATATGAGCTGCTAAAACACATGGCTAACCTTGTTTCACCTGTTATTCCACCAGCAAACCCCAACCCCACTCCAGATTATTCCAAAGCTAGCCACTTCCCCATCCTTCTCCATTTCAGCAAGTATTTGCCACCACCACTGCATCTTTATCTATCAGATTCTTCAGCTGTGAAACCTAGAAAGCATGTTGCTTTCTTCTCTCCATGCATGAACCCCAACTCCACTCTCCATCCTCACCACCAGCACCTCTCCTATGACTATGGTAACAGCTTCCAACTTAAGGCCAAAGCACAACAAAAGCTCAGTTTATGCCAAACAAACATATCTCACTTAAAATGAAAATATCATTCACTTCCCTGACTAAGCCTTCCATTATCCCCAGAATAAATTCCAACTCCTTATTCAAGAACAACCATGTATACAGCCTGGTCATCTATCATCCTCTCTTACATCAGTCTCCCCTAAATACACCAGCCTTCTTCCTGCCTCAAAACCCTGGCATCCTAGTCTGGCTGCCAGAATTCTAGATACATGGCTAGCTCTTTTCTTTATCCAAGTCTCAGCTCAAGTATTAAGTACAGATTTAAATGGTACTGTTGCCCCCAGTCAGTCTTTCCTCCCATAACCTTGTTTTATTTCCTTCACAGTTCTTTTACATCTGACCTCATCTGGCTTGCCTGCAAGACATATCGCAGTATAACTAAACATTCAGCATAATCCTTTAGTACCAGTACCTACAACTGGGCTAGTATATTCATTGTACCATGTAGAATGAATGAGGATTCACTGCACTTGACTGGGTCGCTTTGGAGAAAGAAGGAAAAGAGCTTCACTTCTGTGAGTGTCACACTCTGCCACATACTGCATTATAGTGACTGCAACTCCACAGGTCTGCCCCAGGTATAAGCAAGTAGCAGCAGTGCAGGCAACATTCTCATTTTACATAGTTTCTGTCTGTATGAACAACATCCCATCACCTCACCTTTAAGATGGCTATCACTACCACTCCTCTGCACAAAGCAATTCATTCAAGTAAATCTGCTACCAAGCTAGGATTAGTGCATGCAAATTCTATCCAAAAGCAAGTATTGTGTGCCTGTAGTATGGCAGCCCCTTCCTCCAAGGAGCCTCCTTTTCTTTGCAGGCTCTCACTCTCTGAAGTGAGTTGAGCGCTCCAATGAGCCAGTCTAGCTGCCAGGCCATCAGACTGTCCCTCCGTGGGTGTTTCTCCCAGAGGCAGTGACCTAATCTCCCTGGAGTTCCCATAACTACCACTAAATAACGGGTGCCCCAGGTATCTCTCCACAGCCTGTTTTGTCACTGGGGACAATATGGTGAAGATTACAACTCCTGAGAAAAAAAGCACATGAAAGACATATCCCTTCCTCACACGGAAGCACAAAATCCCCTCAAAAGGCAGAAAATTGTGCAGTTAAATGTGGACATAGTCTACTCTCCAATTATGCAGCCCATCCCACTCAAACCCACACCTCCACAAAACCCTGGTCAAGCACACCGTTGAGTACTGAAAGATCAATGCTGAGAACCACAGTGTCCCTGAAGATCTCTGGCCCAGGAGACCAGCCCTTTGGCTTTACTAACTAACCACTGTATCATCAGCAATTCTCCACAATGCTCAATTAAACCAAGTGGTAGTCTTTTGTTGTAATAAAAACTGATTTGATTATCAGAGACCTGAGGTGATTGGCTGAGTCCTTCCCTTATTGAACAGGTCCTTTAAACTTCAGTCAAAGCTATGAGTTAGGAGAAAAAAAAATTTTTTAAAGGACAATTTCAAAGTAAAAGCGCTCTTGATGATCACTCTAGGAACGAAAGGCACACACTAGTACTACAGTTACATCGGGATGCAGGATGGTCCTGTCAAAATCTCTGCATCTTAATTCCCCCATCAGTGAAACGAGGATAGGAATGCTATACCTCATTCCCAGCATTGCTATAAGAATCATATACCAATCTATTGTGGAATTAGAAGCTTTGTAAACAGAAAGGCAACAATACACATAAGACACTGTAGGATAAAAGTAACAGTACCAGTGAAACAGAATTAGCTTTTCCAAAATCAATTAAGTGCACAAAATCAGTTTCTATGGACTAGAGTTCCACTAAAAACCTGAGGACTGTGGCTTGTCTAGCACTTTCAATGCCCAGTACCGAGCATGGTGGCTAGCATATGTCCAAATAAATGAATGCATAGGAATGATCTAATTAGAACCATTCATTGCCAAATGGTCCCACAAAACTGATGGACATAGTGTATCTTGCTCAATGGACCAATCCTGCTGAGGACAAGTACAAAATGACCCATCCAATAAAATATCACTCTTGCTTGAACAATGCTTACTGCTTTAAAATATATCTACTCTTATCTTCTTGACATTTCTAAGGTTACCCCGATTTATTCTTCAACCCTTAAGGAAAAAAATCAGAACTTGAGCACATTAAATGTCATTCTATTCACAGTCCAGTTTCCTCATCAGCATGACCTCAGACTGCTTATATTTATAGTTCATGAAAAAAGCACTAAGATCATAAAATGGGCATTCTTACGTCTTCCAGAGGAGATACAATGCCCGATACTGAAAGGTTGCTTCTTGGTAAGTGATTGTTCCATTCTCTATCCACTTGGGAGGAGACCACAAGGTCTTGAGCCTGGAGAGAATTTTAAGCTGCAGCTTGCTTGATTCTAGGAAAGTCCCTAAGACATATCCTAGACCACATTCATTCCATCTTTTGTACAATGTAGAAGGTATCCTATTGTTAGGCTACCTGCTGGACTTGACCTGAAGAGCAAATGATACATAGGAGCTTTGTACTGGTTAACACCGAGAGGAACTGGTCTAGTTCTGACCTGGTCCAGCCTGCAGGTCTGTTCAGTAAGGACAAGCTCCTAGTCTGTGGATAATAGTGCCCTCTGGAGAGATCTTAATGCCATACACTAAGACAGTGTTCCCAGAAAACATCCAATTCCTCATATCTCTCAGTGCTCACTCTACTTGGGAGAGTAAAAATTAGAAACCAGAGGAAAAGAAATTAAATTAGGAAATTCTTCCTACAGGAACAGAAATTTAACCCTGTAATTTTCTGATTACTAAGAAGCTAAGATTCTTACCTCTACATGCTGTCAATTTTACATTAACTTGCTTTGTCCTAAACTTGGATCAAAATAACCCCCTAAAAGTCCCAATATTTTTGTCCTAAATCCTGAGATGACTATCCTAATAGATAGATTGGCAACTGTTACCTCTAGGCCAGATCTGAGTGTCTAGGTAAAAATATATTTTACTGGGACAACCACACTCATTTGTTTACATACTGTTACAGCTGTTTTCACACCAGAATCTAGAAGCTATAAATGAGACATGACCCACAGAGCTGAAAATATTTACTAGCTGGCCCCTTACACAAAATTTGCCAAAACCTGTTGTATTTTCCTGCCTCAAAATAATACAGGCAATAGTACAGTACAAGCTTTTAACTTTTCAAGAAGGAATCCTAATAATCCTTACACGGTATTTTTGTATACTAAGCAAATCAAAGTATTTTCAGATTTATAATCAATGAGGAAAATGTAATTTCCTGTACAACTATACACTTTCTCTGATGAGCTAATTTCATAGACTTTTAAAAAAGTCAACTTAAAGCCAAATCAGTTCCAGAGCAATTTTCTGAAAGTAGAATTCATTTTAAAAGTAGGACTTAAACAATACATCTCCTATTGTCTCCTTCTATTAATCCATTAAGTTAAAATACCAGAACAATACAATTTCTAATCATTTTTATGTATATATAAAAAACATATTTTTAAAACTATTAGCTTAAACAGACTAAGCTCATGAATCTAACTATATCTGAGTAAGTGTGAAACAAGTCAAAAAAGCCAAGTTAAATATTCAGATTATATCTTTAAGTGAAAATGGCATTACTCACTGAATTAAGGGTGAGGATCCTTTACTGCCCAGCCCTTGACACCCCTGCAGGTGGCAGGTAAGTTTCTACAATCTGAATATGATGAGAAAAATCTGTGCTTGGGAAGGGCAACAAGAGCTCATCCACCTTTCTCCTCAGATGTTAGTGTTCCCTTCATCAAATAGGAAGTGGTTCTGAGGATGACTAAGGATGAATAAGACATGCCAAAAAAAAGGGGGGGGAGGGATAAAAAGAAAATGTCAGCTCTAAAATATAACCCTAAGCATCATACCTGTAAGGACAATTCTCTTGACTGCTGCTACATTCACTCACCAAAAATTAATTCATTTACCCATGTTTAAAGGAAAAAGATTCAGTACTTCTCTATCATCTTAAATTGTCTTCTGTTAGAAAATCTCAGAACAAAAAAATAAATTTACTGTCCCTGTCCTTCAAAGGGACCAACCTCAACCAATGCCTCTCCCTTAAGCCAGTGTGCAAACTGTCCAACCATGCAACCCTGCCCGGCCCCAAAGTTACAAACCTCCTGCCGAATGACACTCGCAGTTCTCTCCAAGTGATCAGTTTTCCTTTTGGATTTCATTACGCTTTAATAAAAAGTAAAATTAGGTTAAGTATTACCCTCTAAAAACATAAGATTAGTTTCCCCTGTAATGTCATGGTTATTCAAAGGTATAATATTATGCAAAACAGCCAAGGAAAATTAGCACAACTAACTAAAATTTAACAAGCTGTGGTGGTATGCATACTGAAGCCAGTCTATTGCTTCTTTTGAGTGTTTGGTAAGCCTCCCAGAACTATCTGCAGGTCAAATCTCTGAAAATCAACCTAACATGACACTTCGGGCTGATCACTCACCTGGTTTGAGCAAGGTGACGCAAAGTGCTGGATGTCAACTTCCACAAAGCAGACCGAGTGCAAATGGCACCGACAGAACCTCGCAATAACCTGGGAATCAACACGGCAGCACAGGCCATGGTGCTTCCTGGCAAACATAAAACTGAAATTTAAAATCATTTTCAGAAGAAGTAGAGAAATAAGACCATTTTAACAATTAGTGAAAAGAGTGTGAATTTCTGTGCTGTTACAAAGCAAGCAGGGCCTGCCTTTACCTGGCAAGGTTGCTGGCAGTGTTCAGAGGTGATTGACACACACGCACAGGACTTAAGTACATAGTGGCCCCTATCAAATACAGTCATGCATTACTAACAATCAACAGAGATGGATTTAGAGAACTGCTTCATTAGGCAAGCTCATCACTGAGCAAATTCCATCCAATGTACTTACACAAACCTAGATGGTATAGGTTAATTATTCAACATGGCCTTTTGAGGTGATCAAAAGACACAATAAGCATGTGTGAGGGGCTGGGAAGGTGGCTCAATGGTAGAGCACTTGCCTGGCATGCATGAGGCCCTGGGTTCGATTCCTCAGCACCACATAAGCAGAAAAAAAAGCCGGAAGTGGTGCTGTGGCTCAAGTGGTAGAACGTTAGCCTTGAGCTGAAGGACAGCTCAAGAGCTGCCCAGGCCCAGAGCTAAGGCCCACGACCGGACCCAAAAAAAGAAAAAAAAAAAAAAAGCATGTGTAAGATGCTGCTGGTATGATATGGAAAACTGCTTTACAGTAGACTATCAGCAAAAGAAGTATGTCCTAAAATAATGAAAAACAGTACAGAATTATTCATCAAGTATTATGTGCCATGTATTATTATGCCTTTTTTTTTGGGTAGAGATGAGACATGAACTAAGGGTCTCATTCAAGCAGATTCTATACTACTTGAACCACAGCCTCAGCCCTTTATGCTTTAGTCATTGTTTGAATACAGTCTTACATTTGTTTACACCTGGGCTGACGTAGATCACAATCTTCCATTCATGCTTCCAGAGCACTTGGATACATACCCCATAATTTTATTGGCTGAGATGGAGTCTTGAGAACTTTTTGCCTGGGCTGGCATGAAACCAAAATCCTCCCTCATTACCCAACTTCCTGAGTAGCTGAGAGTACTGAAATACTGTGTCCACCTGTGCTATCTTTACATGACTAGAAGTACAGGTTTGTTCATATTGGCATCACCATAAACACCAGTTATGCTGTTATGGCCAATGTCACTAGGCAATAGGAATTTTTCATCTCCATTATAATTTTATGGGACATATATTTGGTCTAAACATCATATGTGACATCTGACATATATTCATGTTCTCTAATGGTTCCCCAAACCTCCAACCAAATTGATATGACGAATTTCACACTATTAACAGAGTAGGATTTTATGTCAAAAGGTAATTGTATTCCACTTTAAGAGTTTCATGTAAGTTGTTAGTATTTGTTAGATAAAATGCAAGAGACAAACTTAGTCAGGTTTCCAAACATAAAAAGCTTAAAATTCCCAGACACTAAAAGCCAATACAGATGGTAATACTAGTCACAACAGCCCAAAGTAATGACTATCAAAAAGGCCACTCAAAGAGTAAACAGGTTATAACCACAAAGTTATACCTACCACCCAATAATGAGAATGAATAAACTGCAATTAGAGGCAATAACTGAATATCACAAATATCACACTGAATAAAAAAAAAGCCAGACTCAAAAGAATATTCATTTTCTTTGACAAACCTTTTTTTTTTTTTCTTTTTCATCTGCACACTGTCCCTGACCCTCTTTGTGCTCAAGGCTAGCGCTCTACCACTTGAGTCACAGTGCCACTTCTGGCTTTTTCTGAGTAGTTTATTGGAGATAAGAATCTCACAGACTTTCCTGCCTGGGCTGGCTTCAAACCACAATCTTCAGAGCTCAGCTTTCTGAGTAGCACCCAGCCTGATAAAAGATTTTTTTTAAGTGCAAAACAGGATAAACAAATATCTGATGTTAGAAATCCAGTTAGCAGTTATGCCTGAGAGGTGGCTGGTGAAAGCACTAATCTTGGTGCTGAATGCCTATTTTCACTTTGAATAGATTTATCAAGCTGTCCTTTTAGCAGCTAAGTGCTTTTCTGTCTGCATACTTTAACCAAAAGCTAAAAATAAGCTGGGAGTGGGGCTCACACCTGTAATCCCAGCTACTCAGGAGCCATGGAGGATCATGGTTCAAGGCAAAATGTTCTTGAGACCTCTATCCTAATAAAACTTGGGTAATAAGAATGGTAGTGTGTACCTGTCATCAGTTATGCAGGAAGGTTAAATAAGAAGACAGCAGTTCAAGGCTGGCCTGGGCATAAACAGGAGCCCTATTTGAAAAATAACTAACACAAAAGGACTGAGGGAATGACGTAAGTAGTAGAGCATTTGCCTGGCTAGTATAAGGACCTCAGTTCAATTCTCAATATGGCTGGAAAAAAGAGGCAAGGCTTTGTTAAAATAAAATACACACAGAAAGGTTCCCTGACACTTCACTTCTTAAAATTATTGGACTATCTGAAAAGCACTGGTTAGAAGTCAACAATAATTTTGGCTTCTCCTATGTTATGCTAACTTTAAGTACTTCTTTGCCTAAAACAGCCACATAAGCTTTATTGTCATATCTGCCTTTTCCAAGATAGGAAAGGTCACTAATATAAGTGACCTTGAGAACAAGTAAAAATGACAGCCCTACTACCCTGAACGTCCCTGATCTCATCTGATCTCTGATCTCGAGAATAAGTAAACATATATATGTTTGGAATTTACTATATAAACTGTAATAAATGTTAACGTTAGGAAAATAGACAAGACAATGAAGTGTTTATTAATTTTATTAAGCCCCTGGGCACCATCCCTTAGTCTTTTTGCTCAAAGCTGGTGCTCTACCACCTGGGCAACAGCTCAACGTCTGGCTTTTTGGTGGTTAACTACAGATGAGAGTATCACATGCTTTCTTGCAGGACTAGTGTTGAACTACAATCTTCAGATTTCATCCCCAAGTAGCTAGGATTACTAGCATGAGCCACCAGCTTCCAGCTTCATGACATTTTTTTCTTCTTTGGTGCCAGTCCTGGAGCCTGACCAAAGGGCCTGGGTACTGTCTCAGCTTTTCTGCTCAAAGCTAGTGCTCTACCCCTTGAGCCACAGCTCCACTTCTGGCTTTTTTGGTAGTTAGTAGGAGACAACAGTCTCACAAACTTTCCTTCTGGGGCTAACTTCAAACCACAATCCTCAGAACTCAGCCTCCTGACTAGCTAGGATTATAGGCATGAGCCACCAGCACATGGATCATGAATTTAATTTTTCACTTAACAAATAGTCACTAAGAACCAGTATGAATAGGCACTGGCCTACATTCTTGTGATACAGGAATGAAGAAAACAGACACTCTCTAAGACTATCAGTTCTAGCAGGCAATGAGAGAAAAATGATAAAAAAAAAAAGATAGTGGCAACGTAAATTAGACAAAATGCATTCCATCAAAACCAAGTTCAATGAAGCTCACTCCTTCATAACTAGTCTCTTCAGCAAAAGGTCTTTCTTCTTGTCAGAGTATGAGGCAGCACTGTGAATAATCATGCTACTGGCTATTTTCTCTCTAGTAAATAAAAAAGGCATATGGCCTCTTTCACCTCAGAGAGAACTAGTTTTTCTTTTGTGAATATGCTTAACAAAAAAAAGGTATGTTAGTATCACTGAAAGAAAAAAAGGTAAAGCTTACCTTAGAAGTCATTAAGTGTAAGGCTAAGGAGCAGGCAGAAAATATGTAGGTATTATGCTGAGACCTCTGGATATATTCCACTTAGGAAATGAAGCATTTTTCATATACTGAAAGTCTCATAAAGTTCCTGCAATGTTAGAGATAATAGGTTAGGAACAATGTTTTTGGAAGTTGGAAAAGTCTTCCTAGGTTTAAGCTGCAGATGAAAAGACTGATTACAAGTAGCAGTCCTCTCACAAGTAACCTCTTAATTACCTGGTTCCCATCATTCTTTTTTTTTTTTTTTTTTTCAGGCAGGCAAGCATTTATTAGAGAATTTCTTTGGGTATTTAAAATTCTTTCCATTTATAAAACATTGATAAGAAAAACTACTTTTTTTTCTATCGTGGTCTATAATATTTATGAGTTCTATGAGCTTTGACAATAGTTATTTCTTCCACATCGGGTGATATGTACATTTCTTTCATTTTGCATAGTGTCAGCTGTTCCCACTTTCCCACTTGTTCCCTCCCTCCCACCACTGCCATTGGGTTGCTTAGTTCATGTTGATCAATGTCCAGTGCAGCTGATGGGTCCCACTGTAGTATGTTTTTCCCTGATTCCCTCTAGTTCTGTGTCCTCCTCCTGGTTTCCCTCCCGTGTACACATATATACCATATATGTGATCAGCAGCATGGGGTTATTTAGTGGTGATTCAACCCGATGAGTGGAAGTTTCTTAAGTCTTGTTAACTTTGTCATATCATCTTATGTTTTGGATTTAAAATTCACTTATCAGGGAGACCATGTGCCATTTGTCTCTTTGCTCTTGGCTTACCTCACTCAACATGAGTTCTTCTAGTTCCCTCCCATTTCCCTGCAAATGCCATTATTTTGTTCTTTCTAATGGCTGCATAATATTCCATTGTGTATAGATACCAGTTTTTTGGATCCATTCATCTGTGGTGGGACATCTGGGTTGTTTCCTCATCCTGGCTATTGTGAACAGTGCTGCAATAAACATGGAGGTGCATGTGTCCTTCTATCCTGGTTCCTGTTGTTCAGGATAGATGCCTAGAAGTGGTATGGCTGGGTTATAGAGAGGTCAATATTTAGCTTTCTGAGGACCCTCCAGACTGCTTTCCAAAGTGGTTGTATAAGTGTACATTCCCACCAGCAGTGTAATAGGGTTCCTCTTTCTCTGCATCCCCTCCAGCATTTCTTGTTGACTGACTTGAGGATGTGGGCCATTCTGACTGGGGTAAGGTGGTATCTCAAGGTTGTCTTTATTTGCATTTCCTTCACAACCAGGGATAGTGAACATTTCCTCATGTGTTTCTTTGCCATTTTTTATCTCTTCTTCTAAGATATCTCTCTTTAGTTCCCATTTAGTAATTGTTTTTTTAGGTTTGGGAGGGATTAGTTTCTTGAGTTCTCTGTATATGCTAGATATTAACCCCTTGTCTGATATATTGCTGGTAAATATTTTTTCCCAGTTAGTTGGTTGTCTTTCTAGCTTGGTTGCTATGACGTTAGCTGTGCAGAAACTTTTTGTTTTAAGATAGTCCTTTTTGTCGAGTCTCTCTCCAATTTGTTGTGACCCTGGGACTCTGTTCAGGAAGTTCCTGCCTGTGCCTATAAGTTCAAGTGTCTCTCCTACTCTGTCCTGCAGTAGTTTCAGATTTTCAGGTTTGATCTCAAAGTCTTTAATCCATTTTGAGTTGATGTTAGTGCATGGTGATAGGCTGGGGTCCACTTTTAGTTTTCTGCATGTGGCTGCCCAGTTTTCCCAGCACCAGTAGTTGAAGAGGCTGTGTTTCTTCCACTGTATGTCTTTGGTTCCTTTGTTAAATATCAGCTGACTGTAGGGGTGTGGTTTTATTTCTGGATCTTCTATTCTATTCCATTGGTCTTCGGGTCTGTTTTTGTGCCAGCACCAGGCTGTCTTTGAGCTTCCCATCATTCTTAGGCCTGCTGTTGCCATTCCTGTTTTCACTATTTCTCTTCCTGCTTCCCTTGTCCATCTTCCTTGGCTCATCTTAATTCCCCCTACTCAGGATGTCCATCCTTCCATAGCATTTGCATCCTGCCCTCTGGTGGCCATCCCTGAGACCTGCCACCAAGGTTGTGTTTAGTTTCTGCCCATTCTGACCTCGTATTCATTGAAGAAAGCAATACCATACATAGCCAAAGGCCAGAGTAACATGGCTGTATGACATGTAAGGCCAAATCTAACTGTTAAAATTAAACACAGAAATACTGTGCTGATAAGGTTGCAGAGCTTCTGCAGGGCAAATGACATAGCTAGCAAGATCAATAGAAAGCCCACCGATTGGGAGAAGATCTTTACTAGCCATACAACGGACAAGGGTCTCATATCTAAAATATACTTGGAACTCAAAAAATTAAACCACCCAACAACAAATCCTCAAAGAAACAACTGCCCAATAAATAAGTGGGCGAAAGACTTAAAGAGAAGCTTCTCTGAAGAAGAAAGAAGGATGGCCAATAGACACATGAAGAAATGTTCAACATCCCTAGCCATAAAAGAAATGCAAATCAAAACAACATTGAGATATCACCTCACTCCAGTTAGAACAGCAAAAATCAAGAACTCTAACAACAACAGATGCTGGAGGGGATGTGGACAGAAAGGAACCTTACTTCATTGTTGGTGGGAATGTAAACTTGTTCAACCACTTTGGAAAGCAGTATGGAGGTTCCTCAAAAGACTTCACATAGATCTCCCCTATGATCCAGCAATCCCACTTTTGGGCATTTACCCAAATGTTTACAAACAAGACCACACTAAAGCTACCAGCACAACTATGTTTATTGCAGCATTATTTACCATAGCTAAGATATGGAACCAACCCAGATGCCCCTCAGTAGATGAATGGATCAAGAAAATGTGGTATATATACACAATGGAATTCTATGCCTCCATCAGAAAGAATGACATTTCCCCATTTGTTAGGAAATGGAAAGGTTTGGAAAAAATTATATTAAGTGAAGTAAGCCAGGCCCAAAGAAGCATAGGTCCCATGGTTTCCCTTATTTGCAATATCTAGTATAGGTATGAGTCAAGCGGAAAAGGTCAGATAATGTGATGTTAGGAAAATGAACCCTTAAATATGTATTTTAATGTTTTCGTTTCTTTCATGCATGTGTTTCTAACGCATTTATAAGATTATTTCTTTGTTGCTTTGTATGTCCCTCCCCCACAGTGTAACCCCCGCTTTCACTATATTTGATGTCAGTATAACATGTGGAGGAGATGGGGACAAACAAGTCGTTTAAGGATTCAGGTGGACCTGTTGCAACAATGAGAAGTACAAAATGTCATGTCAAAACCAACTTTACAATGTCGGTGTGGGGGGGGGAGGGGGGTATAATTGGGTGGGGGGAGGGGGGAGGCTGGGAAGGGAGGTGAAGGGTAAACAAAGGAGGAGGCTGCAATGCTTGGTAAGAAATGTATGCATTATCCTGCCCATGTAATTGTAACCCCTCTGTACAGTATGTTCTCAAATAAAATAAAATAAAATTAAAAAAAAAATAAAATAAAATAAAAAAATAAAAATAAATAAAAAAAAAGAAATACTGTGCTGATTAATACTTCAATAATTACTTCTAAAATAGTCTTAGTGATAGGGTATTTGGGTGGCTATTGTATACTTCTACTTTGTAACCCAACTGAAAAACAAAAGACATCTTCACATTAAAAGCCATTCTCACCAGCCACTCGTGGCTCATGCCTTTAATCCTAGCTACTCAGGAGGCCGAGATCTAAAGATGGTGGCTTGAAGCCAGCCACAGCAGGAAAGTCCATGAGACTCTTATCTCCACTCAACTACCAAAAAGGCTGTCGCTCAAATGATAGAGTACTAGTCTTAAGCACAGAAAGCTCAGGGACAGAGCCCAGGCCCTTAGTTCAAGCTCCAGGAGCTGCACCAAAAAATAAAATCAAACAACAAAACAAAAAACACCCTTCTCTTTCAAACACTGAGCCCTTGTTCTGTAACAGTAATCATGACCAAGAGTGCCACCTACTGACAAATAAAGCACATGTTTACAAAACTGAAGTGCCAATTAGAATTAGGTTTGTTTTCTGTTTTTTAGTGAGTGTATATGGACATGTGCGCACGTGCACCGGGTTTGGGGCTTGAACTCAGGGCCTGGGTGCAATCCCTGAGCTTTCTGTGCCCAAAGATAGTGCTCTACTACTTGAGCCACAGCTTCATTTCTGGCTTTTGGCTGGATAACTGGAGATAAAGAGTCTCAAGGCGGCTGGCTTTGAACCATGATACTCAGGTCTCAGCCTCCTGAGTAGCTAGGATTACAGGTATGAGCCACTAGCACCTGGTAGTTTTTTCTTTTAAAAAAGAAGGAGGAGGAAGAGGAGGAGGAGGAGGAGGAGGAGGAGGAGGAGGAGGAGGAGGAGGAGGAGGAGGAGGAGGAGGAGGAAGAAGAGGAGGAGAAGGAGGAGGAAAAGGAGGAGGAAGAGGAGGAGAAAGAGGAAGAGGAGAAAGAAGAGGAGGAGGAAGAGGAAAAAAGGAGAGGAGGAAGGAAGGAAGGAAAGGAAGGAAAGGAAAGGAAGGAAGGAAGAAGGAAGGAAGGGGGGCTAAGAATGTGGCTTAGTGGAAGAGTGCTTGCCTAGCATGCAAGAAGCCCTGAGTTTGATTCCTCAGTACCACATAAACAGAAAAGGCTGGAAGTGGCACAGTAGCTCAAGTGACAGAGTGCTAGCCTTGAGCAAAAGAAGCCCAAGGACAGTGTGCAGGCTCTGAGTTCAAGCCCCAGGACCAGGAAAAAAAAAAAAAAAGAACTATCTACTTTTGTATGACCAAGGTTTATTCTTTTCAGTGAAAATATTTAATCAGCCAAAGTGGATCAACATATACTAAATAATCTCTAAAGCCACAGAAATATTCCATCACTGTCTGTTGTCTCACAAGCTCTATCTTACCAAAACTCAATTTCTGAAAAAAATTATAATTCTAAATAAAATTAAGTAGCAAAACAAATTGATGCAAGCAACAAATTTAAGATTAATTACACTGATTTAAGCTCCACAAGTAGAGTTCCCACAACAATTCCAGGGTGCCAGGTATTATTTGAGGTCTTGGAGATACATTCCCTTGCCAGTGAGAGAGAGATAATAGAATTAGGGGATGATCACAGCCTGTGATGAGTGTCTTAAAACAAGCAGAAGCGAAGTGGGGGAGGGGGGAAGGAAGTATCAGGAAAGGCCTGTGAAGTGATGATACTTAAGCAGGGACCAGGACATGAAGTAGCTGTTAAAGGTACAGTGGTAGAAGCTAGGTGTGGCTAGTTCATTCTGGTAATCCTAGCTACTTGGGAACAGGAGGATCTGGGTTCAAGGTGTGGCAGAGGAATAATCTCAACCAATAAAAGCTAGGCTTAGGTGATAGAGCACCTGCTTAGCTAGTGGAAGGCAAAATAAAGAAAAAAAGAGTGGAAAAAAAAGGCAGAGGTATTCGAAGGGAAAAGAACACAAACAAGCCTGGAGCATTATCTGAGCCAAAGCAAGTGTGAGTGGGTGACAAGACATAAAATAAAGCTGAACAATCACATGTCCAGGATCACATAGTTCACAGCCTTGGGAAGGCTAAGGACTTTACCCTAAAGGCACTGGGAAGTGAATGGGCAAAAGGATGTGATCTCCATTATTTGTTAAACATTGCTCAAGTTGATGTATGAAGAATGGGTTAAGCTGGGGCAAGAGTGAAAGCAGAATATCTAGTGAGGAGAGCCAGTGTTAAGATTGTGCTAGGATAACATCTCCAGGGATGGTAGAAGTAGCTGACAATTGACTATATTTCAGAATTAGAACTCTACAACTTGCTGATAGAAGGGGTGTCAGAAAAACAAAAACCCAAAATGCCTCACTAGAGGCACTTGAATACAAGAATGCCCTGAAAGATTGTACATGTACAGAGAAATCATGGTACCTTTCAGTTTCAATTCCTAGATGTTACTTTCTAAGAGAGATACAGCTTTACTGGTATGCAGAGTGTCTGGTCCAGAAACAGCAGTACTGAACTAAGTAAGGTGTGACTCTTTCTTGATTTTTGCTGTTACATCTCAGATAAATCATCTTTTACCATTTCCACAATACCCACTTACCTCACTGGATTGCTGAGAGGATTAAATAAAAAAAAAGTCTGTAGAAGTACCCAGCAAGCAAGAGTGTAATTTCCTAGTACATGTACCTTCTCCTCCTTGCCAAATAACCTACATCACATGCTTTGCTATGGTTTTATTTTCTTCACCACCACACAATTCAAACTTGGGAGAACTATTAGAGGAACTGCATGTACCTAGACAAGGGGGACGGGCAAGAAGACAAGATGGAAACATGAGTGTCTAATAGACCCCATCCCCAGACAGAAAAGGCCATGAGACTCTTATCTCGAATTAACCACCAGAGAACTGGAAGTGGCACTGTGGCTCAAAGTGGTAAAGTGCTAGCCTTGAGCAAAACAGCTCAGGGACAGTGCCCAGGCCCCAAGTTCAAGCCCCATGACTTACAAAACAAAGATTGACTAGACACGGTAGCTCACTTGTGAAATCCCAGATACCTGTTGGGATATGGGGAGGCGACAAGAGAATCAAAATTTGAGGACAGCTGGGGCAAAAAGTTACCAACACCCCCATCTTTATCAGTATGCAAAGTGATGCTTCACACCTGTGATCCCCAGCTATCTAGGAGGCCACAGTTGTAGTCTGAGGCTGGCTCCAGGCAAAAACACAAGACGAGATACGAAAACTTACTAAAGCAGCAAAGTACTAATGGCTCACACCCCCGTAATCCTAAGTACTTGGGAGGACTGCAATTCGAGGTCAGCCAAATGAAAAAGTTCCTGGGCATGGTGGCCTATCCTGTCATCCCAGATAAAACAAGAAACATACCCCCATTGTAAGCCCTCCTGGGCAAAAGGTGAGATCCTATCTCAAAAATAACTAGGGCAAAAAGTCTTGGGACATGGCTCTAGTGGTAGAGCACCTGCCTAGCAAGTGTGAAGCCTTGACTTCAAACCCCAGTATCACCACCACCCCTCCAGCAAAAACAAATTTTTGCTGAAGCCCAAAGGGCTGGAGTATGACTTAAGTGGTAGAGGCCCTAAAGATGGTTAAAAAGGGAAAAAGCCCAAAGAAGTGTGTCTCTGATTCCCAGAGATCAATTGTAATCAAGTCAGATCTAAACCAAGACTGTTTCCCAGGGTTTTATCATTTACGTGGCATTGCTTCTCTACTGAGAATCAGTGACTGCCTAGAAACAGCGACACCCTTGGTACCTAACCCTACTTTCTAGCCAAACCACTTTGTAACTGCAGTAAGAGGCCTCACGCAGCTAACATTGCCTATGACTCCCTTCCTCCCATGAGAAACTTAGGTTCGGATAGGTAAGCTGGTTGTGGTGGACTTTTGGAGACCGTCAGGCACTTCATTGTTCCCAGATATTGGTCAAGATGCCACTCTCTGCAACTCAGTGTCAAAGACTAGTAAGACGGAAACTTCAATCCCCAGGGTCCGCCACAGACTTGTAGCTAAGGCTTACGGGTAACGTAACAAATGTCCAGCGATAAAAAGTTACTGCCTATCACTGTGGCGAACAACGCCATCTGCCCGACCACTTGAAGGACTAGGCCTCGCGCCCTCGTTCTAGTCTTGGTCCTCTCAGCAGCACGGTTTAGGGAACCTGAATGTGTCTGGGGTAACCTTGGCGCGGAGGTACCTGCAGCCAGCAACCGCGTCCACAGCTCGAGGCGAAGCTCCTCCGGCACAGGGAAGGCTGCAGAGGCAGCTGCACGGTCGTTCCGGTCGCCGCCCGCCACCGGCAAACGCGGCGCCCTCCCGCTCTGAGGCCGGCGAACGCGGGTTCTGGGCTCCCTAAGGTCGGCTGCCCGGCGCAGCCATCAGGCCGCCCGAGACACCACGGTTAGGGACGCCGGCCAAATTCCGTCACCGCGCAAGGAAGCTTCGGCGGTCCCGATGTGATGACGTAGGCAGCTGCCTCAAATCTCCCGTGCTATTGGTCACTGCCGTCCAATGGAAGGAGCGGTGCCATCTTTCCAAGGTCTCCGGCCCCTCTTCCATCATCTCTACCGTGACCGCACCCCGGTCACCCATTTGGCAGCGAGGCTGGCGTCGCGTCATCGCCTGTGCGCCGGAAGCGGTAGTTCCAGGGTCTGGGCGTGGTGAAGATGCCGGGTCCCGGCCGGCGCCCACCGCAGTAGACCTACCGGGACGGTGCTGCGCAGACCGACGGACGGAGCGTCAACTCCCAGTCAACCCTGGTGACCATGGCGGTGTTTCACGACGAGGTGGAGATCGAAGACTTCCAGTATGACGAGGACTCGGAAACCTATTTCTACCCCTGCCCGTGTGGCGATAACTTCTCCATCACCAAAGTAACTTTGGGGTCCCACCCGGCAGCTCCCCGGAACACGCGGGGTTTCGCCGCGCTGTTGTTATCCCTGGCCCTGCCGCCGTCCTCGCGGCTCTGGGGCGCTCCTGTCCGTTTTCCTGATGCTGAGCCACCCCCCCCACCCCCACCCCGCAAAGGAAAGACCTTCTGTATGTTTGTCCTGCCTCCAAGCTGCTTCCTGGGATATCTCTTAGGAGAAGGGGCGTCGCCCAATGTTTCTAGTGTTTCCCCCGCTAACACTTAGAGAGGAAAACAAACGGGCTCCCACCTATCCTTGGAAGAGGCAGGCCACCACCGAGGGATGGGAGAAGGGAAGGGAAGGTGATACTGACCACGTGGTTTGATTTCATTATAGGAAGATTTGGAGAATGGGGAAGAAGTGGCAACGTGTCCCAGCTGTTCTCTTATTATAAAAGTAATTTATGACAAAGTAAGTGGTACATTGAAAAGCCGGAGGGGGGAGGAGAGGGGGAGAACTTGGGTTATTACTGATTGCTCTAGAGAAGATGGGCATGTTTTAAGACACTTAAGTAATGAATTTAGGACTAAAATTCACTTCCAACTCTGGAGCTAATATTAACTGTTTCAACAAGAATGAAGTGACATAGGAGTTGAAAAATAACAGATGGAACGATTCTGTAACAAAATGAAAATAATGTTAATGCTTTTGTGGCAAAGAAACTAAGTAGTTAATGTCTTTTCTCTTTTGGTCTTAGGATCAGTTTATGTGTGGAGAAACAATCCCAGCTCCTTCAGCCAACAAAGAATTAGTTAAATGCTGAAGAAACCTTCAGAATCCAAGTCCTAAAGAGTTGGCATTGAACCAGGATGGAAATATCAAGTGCAAAGTTACTGGTCTGTTTTATGGCTTGTCGTGAATGTAGATCTTTTAACAACTGCCAGGTTCATCTTCAACTAGAAAAGTGAGCTGCTCATGACATGTCAGACTTGGATTTCATGCTTAGAACTTTGAAGTTTAAGTTGGAAATATACTTGATCCATTTGGATTTCAAAAAAAAAAAATCAGTGCTTCCTCTCAGTTTTATCACTTTTGTATTTTCATCCTAATTCATTAATTATAACAGCATTATCTACCTCAGTCATTAGAGCTCCACAGTTAAAAGGAAGTTATATTTTTTATTTAACTATTAAGATTATTAAAACTAGCCCTTTTTCTGACAGTTGACATCAGCTCTGTCATTCTAACCCTAAGAAAATCCTATGTTAATCAGGGCTGCTGCTCCATTTCCATTGCCAAGCCAGTCTCCTAACACTTAATGCATATAGTTCAAGTGTCCTGTTAAAGAGAAAATGTAGGCCCAGTTTCTCCATAGTGGCAAGTTAGTGATGAAAGTAGAAAGATCTAAGGTGAAATGATCAGAGAAATGGAGTCTGTAATACTCCATGTTCCTTGAAAGTCAGGACAAGATAAAAAGGAAAACTGCCAAAGGAGAGAAATAGATCAGAGGAGTGAAACATGACTACTTAGTAAATTAAATGCTTGAATGATTTTTCCAGATCAGAAGAAGTACTTCTGAATTCCTATTTATTTGATTTTTTTTTTGAAGCCCAGGTCTATGTAGCTGAGTCTGGTCTCAAATTTGTCATCCTCCTGCCTCAGCCTGGGATTTCAGACATGGATCACCACCATGCCTCGCTCTTTGTACATCGAAGAAGTACTTCTGAATTCCTATTTATTTGATTTTTTTTTTGAAGCCCAGGTCTATGTAGCTGAGTCTGGTCTCAAATTTGTCATCCTCCTGCCTCAGCCTGGGATTTCAGACATGGATCACCACCATGCCTCGCTCTTTGTACATCGATAAGAATGATGAAATAGTAGAGGTTAATGGCAGGTCTTTGCAGCTGGTGGCAGTGCCTGCCAAATCTCATGGCCTTATGTTGTTATCACTAAAAGACCAAGCATCTACAACAGAGAATAACTTTGACAGTGGGAGAGAGCTCTAAGTAAATGTGCCCATGAGGACATATCCAATATGCTCCATAGCATGCAACCAAAGCAGATGTGCATAGCTGCCAAGAAATGCTACCTGCAGAAAGAGAAATATATGAAGCTAGGCTCTCAGTCTTCCTTGGCTGTAGTGCTGAAATTAGGAAAAAGTCAAAATCATTTACATGGAAAATTGAAAGCTCCCTTTATAAACAACTTTGCTTTGTGAAAATTTACTAATCTGGCAGGTTGTTTTGGGGTATGGCTCCTACTATTAGAAAATAGTTTGCTAGAATGTGGGTGTTCATTTTCCTGATTTTGATAAATGTGTTTTACCGACTTGTTGGAGGTTTAAATTAAAACATACAAGTGGACTTTTTGGTGGTTTGCGTTTTTTTTTTCTTTTTGCAGGGAGTGGTCTCTTTATTTGTTTAGACACTGTCCTTGAGCCTCTCTGTGCTCAAGTCTAGCACTCTTCCACTGAGCCACAGGGCCACTTCCAGCTTTTTCTGTTTATGTGGTACTGAGGAATCAAACCCAGAGCTTCATGTATGCTAGGCAAGCACTCTACTGCTAAGCCACATTCCCAGTCTCACTTATTGTTGATTAAGTGTATTGCAGGGTGATTTAAAGGTGCAGGTCAGGCTGGAACTGGTCCCATGTTCCTCTTCTTGGCCTGTGGCTGGAACTGGTCCCATGTTCCTCTTCTTGGCCTGTGGACTATTGGGTCAGAAGTACAGTGCCCATTCAAACATGCAAACTTCAAATCTGCTTGCATCATGGCTGCCAACATTCCATTGGCCAAAACAAGTCATATAGCCAAGCCCTAAGTCTAGAAGCAAGGAAATAAAATGATCTTATGGAGGTGATGGATTGAAGGAAATGAAGGAATTTTATTTGTATGTGTGCTGGTACTGGGCTTGAGCTCAGGGCCTGGGCACTGTCCCTCAGCTTTTTTAGGCTGGCATTCTACCACATTAGTCACAGCTCCACTTCCAGCTTTTTGGTGGTTTATTGGAGATAGTCTCATGGACTTTTCTGCCTACACTGGCTTTGAATCACGATTATCAGATCTCAGCCCAATGAGTAGCTAGGATTACAGGTGTGAGCCACCGGTGCCCATCAGGGAAGGACTATTTTTTAAAAGAAATGCCATCTACCATAATTATTGTTCATCAGACTTGGTATTTCAACCCAAGCTTTTAACTCCAAATACTATTTTCTTCTGTGGCAGTTATACTTGAATAACTTTTGAAGTGAAAAAAAAAAAAAACCCACAAATGGTGGCCTAGTTAATTTCATCTCCTTGGCCACATGCCAGGCAATAGTCCCATTAATTAATTTTGTGTTATTTATATTTTGAGGTGAGTGACACTTTGGCTGTATCTTACATGTTAAAACTCAAGCCATTTCAATGGAACTCTGTCAACAACAGGTTAATATCCCCAAGGTCTACCATAAGCATCCACTGGAAGATTATAGCTCTAATTATGAATGAGACTGTTGATGCATGTAGTATCATTACAAAATGAAATACAATAGCCAGAAGGAGGACTGCTTACCTACTCGGTTTCCTGGCTGCTGGCACTTTAAGATGAATTACTTTGAGTGTTTTTGCTGCAACTAATGCCCCTGTATATTTCAGAGGGGCTCAACCATTTGTTATGTAGACTCTTTCAAATCAGAAGAGCATCTCCCACTTCAAGTCTGATACAAAAGTATAGACATAGCTAACATCTCGAACTTAGACCTTGAACAAAATCTGCTGCACATAGCTTATAAATTCCTACCAGATTCTGGCCTACTACTGACTAGCCCATCTGGCTTGGCCCAAGCATCTTCCACACCATGCTGAGTTCAGAGGTGAGGCGAAAGAGGGAAATTAGTGAAATGATGAAGCAGAACTTTGTGTTTGGAAAAATAAAAAAAAGATTTGTTAATAGTTCCTCACTCTAAATTGGATAAATGTGCGTTCATTCAACAAATATGCTCCAAGTATTTTTTTTGTTTATGAAAGCTAAGCCTATTAATCACATATGGGAGAATTTTTTCAAATAAAAATATGTTACAGAAACGAAGAAAATGATGGAAATAGTTATCATCCTTCAGTTGTTCAAATGCATATATGAGTTGTCCTTAAATGACTGGAAGCTTCATTCTCTAGTCAACAAGCAATTACTATGTGGACATAAGAGGCAAAAGGAGGGCCTGACCCTAAACAGATGGTTCCTGTTCTTGCTTGCTCACGTGTTCCTGCCCCATCTGTGGACTCTGTGGTTGGTGCCCTGAGCTAAGAGGCCAAAAACATAGTGGTCACCTCTCTTGGCATTTCTCTCACCTGTAATCCATGAGTGAGGATGTTGAAGAAACAATATCTAAGGCCCCTCTTCACTTAGTTCCTATGTGACTTTGAGCAGGCACATGACCTGGTAAAGGATCAGCCCCTTAGAGCTTCTTTCTAGAAGGAATAAGGGAGGTGGAGGGAGTGAAGTGAATAGCAATGCTTGCCATGGCCTGTAGGAGGAGCCAAAGTCTCACTAGACTCCAACCTAGACCAGGAAACAGCCATGTGCAGTCACCAGCAATCACAAACTTTCCCAAGCTGAGGCCTGTTTAATGTGAGTGTCTGAGGCAGCTGAGAATTTACCAGAACTTCACCCTGAGTAGTTATGGGCCTCAGTGACATCTCAAAATGTACTGAATGGGCTTTTGTGCTCTGGGTTCCCATTGTCCAACAAGGCAATTTTGTCCAACTTATGGCTTTTTAAATATGAAGTTGGTTAAAATTAAAAGAACAAGGCATTCCTTCAACAGACAATGCCATCAGAGTTCACACATGCATCATGGCTTGTAGTTGTCAGTGGATGGCTCCAGGAAAGAGCATCTCTGTCACCACAGGAAGTTTTTGTTTGTTTGTTTTGTTTTTTGTTGGTTGTGAGGCTTGAACTCTGGGTCTGGGCGCTGTCCCTGAGCTCTTCTGATCAAGGTGAGCACTCTACCACTTAAGCCACAGCACCACTTCCGGTTTTTCATGGTTAATTGGAGATAAGAGTCTCATGGACTTTCCTGCCCTGGCTGGCTTTGAACCATGATCTTCAGTTCTCAGCCTCCTGAGTAGCTAGGATTACAGATGTGAGCCATTGGCACCCAGCAAACTACAGGAAGTTTTTATCAGCAGGTCTGTTCTGAAACAGTCTATGGTACTCACAAAAGCTGCAGAAATATGTAATGCCTCTCCTAAGATTTTATATTGCCTTTTTCCTTTCTTAAAGTTTGCATGTAATATACACACACATATACGTACATATGTACAAACATATATATATGGTGTCTGGGCCTAGGGCCTCGCAGGCACCCTACCACATGAGGTACATTTCTAACTCTTTTTACGTTAGTGATTTTCAGCTAGTATCTTGTATTTTTACCCAGGGCAACTTGGACCACAATCCTCCCACCTCCCCCCAGCATAGCTTGGATTACAGATGTGTACCACCACACCTAGTCTTACATTGCCTTTCTTTGGTTGCATTAGAATGTCCTGACAATGTATTCTAAGAGGGTGAAAGACCTAGGTTCCAGTCTCAGCTCTTCCACATAAAGCTTAATAGTCTTACTCAGCATTTGCTCTGCAGCAATCAAGTAAGAATAGTAAACCCATTTCTCAGAGTTGTGAAAATCAAATGGGATAAAAACTTAAAAATTTTTTGATTAACTATGTACAAACCCCAACAAATGACATATAACAAGAAAGATGGGGTAGTCATCACAGTTATGTTAAGAGGTTGTTTAAAAGAAACATCAGGGTAAAATGCTAAAAAAAAAAATCCTTTGAGAAAGGAGGCATGTCTTAGGGGGTCTTTAACATGTCAATTTGTGCCTATATACTGCATCTTGGTCAATGTCACCCCTTTTACAATTCTCTCCCATCTCCCTACTTTCTGATTTTTGTTTTACTTCATAGCTTAGGGCCTTCTGGCCCTTGGAACTAGAAATTAACTCAGGAAACACTGGAAATACAGAGAAAATAATCCTGAGGCCCAGCCATCTGTCACTCAAAGGGCTGTTTTCATTGTTCTTTCTGCTTTACTGAATAAATTTCTAGGGCTGGGAATGTAGTTTAGTGGTAGCGTGCTTGCCTAGCATGCATGAAGCCCTGGATTCGATTCCTCAGTGTCATATAAACAGAAAAGGCCAGAAGTGGAGCTGTGGCTTAAGTGGTAGGGTACTAGCCCTGTGCAAAAAGAAGCTCAGCAACAATGCCCAGACCCTGAGTTCAAGCCCTATCTATCATATTCTCTCTAGACTCTAGCAGTTTGTGTCACCATCTTTGCATGTAGATCTGTTCATGCTTACCCAGCCACAGAAATCTCTCTCCTCGCTCTCATGCTCAGGCTCTCTCTCTCTCTCTCTCTCTCTCTCTCTCTCTCTCTCTCTCTCTCTCTCTCTCTCTCTCTCTCTCTCTCTCCTATTGATACAAAGGGGTCTTTTCATTGGCAGGATAGTTTCCTTTATCCTCCCAAGGGAACCAGAGGGAGGAGGCACATCACCTCCTATTGAGCGGTCCAGGTCTTCCAACCAGGAGTCAAGAATCCCCAAACAAGAATTTGGTCAAAGCCAAAAATACCAAAAAAAAGATGTGTCCTAGTGAATATCCCTTGAAATATTAATAAGTTTGTTACATTGTGGGACATCTCACAACTGCTTTACACATATGTGCATTTGTGGCTAGCTTTCACAATTTACCATTACTATTTTGTATCTTGTTTCCTGCCAATATTCCTGATGTCCCACTATATTGCTGATGATTACAGAATGTGAGGACATAAATGTTGACAAACAGGAAATGGACTGATACAAACTAAACAGCCCATGATAGATTTTGTTGTTTATTTTATTTAATGTAATTCTGGAAGTAGTATATCTGCATTATTGAAAAATAGCAAAATACAATCAAGCAAGAGAAGAAAATGAACAGAAGCTCCCATAATCTCAGCTTCCCTGAGAGCTCAGTTAATACCTGACGACACCTTGGTATGTGACCCTTCCATCTTTCTCCCTCTCTCCACACACATCACGTGTTAACACACATTTTACATGTATGTGCCTTTTCCGTATAACTGTAAAATTCTTGCCAGTGGCTCATACCTGTAATCCTAGCTACTCACTGGGAAGATCGAGGTTCAGGGCCATCCAGGCAGAAAAAATTCAAGAGGCTCTCAATGAAAAGCTGGACAAGATGGCATATATTTGTTATCTGAGCTAAAACAGGAAGCCTAACACATATGTATCATGCCCTAATATGCACTTAGGCAGAAACAAGACTTAACCTCAAAAATAACCACCAAAAGTCAGGGCTGAGGGTGTGGCTCAGAAGCAAGTAGTGAGGACCAAATTTCAAACCCCAGTACTGTCCCCTCCCCACAAAAAGTAATATTCTATACATGTATGTTTCTAACTTAATTTGCTACATTCATATAAATACTTGAATTATTGTACTTCTCCTAGCTATTCCCCTGTTATTGTAAATTGGATTATCCAAATATTTTGTAATTATAAACAGAAACAATGGACAGAAATGGATTTGAATGAAAAATCAGAAGAAGGAAAAATAAAGCATTGTGAAATCCTGAAAGATTGGATCTTTGGGCCACAGAGGCTGTTTCCTGGCTCAGGCCCACTTGCCTTTGCCAACTGTGATCTCCTTCTCTGCCCTACGCGCTCCAGGCCCAGCATGAACAGGACACAAGGTCCAGGATCCTGGCACATCCTTGATCTTCTGGCCTCCTTCCCTCTGCCCGAGTCCTTCCTCTGGGACTCCACCCCATGCACATTGAAGTATATCTTCCATACTTCAGTCCAAGGGGAGGTGACGAAGAAGGCATTGAGCCAGGTTTGGAGGGAATTGCAGGGCACCAAGGAGGTCAGTTTTTGTCCTCCGGGGACAGTGGAGAACCACAGCCACCATCTGAGCTGAGGAATGACAGCAATATCAAGAGCCAGGACTCATTCCTTTCTTCTCCTCCTCTATTATGTCCATTCATTCATCCAATATATACTAACCATATATGACTTAGACATCTGGATTCGTCACTGGAACATAGCCACAATGTATCCTGTGGCTCTCAGAAACTCTTACCTTATTGAGACACACATCATCTTCCTTACTGTGGGCCTCCTGAGCTGCTCCAGACCACATTTCTCTCCGTGTGTAAGAAGCCAATGGTGTGATTTGTCCCTGAAGCCCAGCCACTCTATTGCACTCTCATGGTTTGGTTGTACTTCAATGTCATGAGAAGCTTCAGTGTTGTTCTACAAAATTCCCCTTCCTCTCTGTAAGTCTTAACTATCATCTGAACTTCTTGATGTTAAGCTGCAGGGCCCACCCCTACAGGTGGCCAGATACCCTCTGGCAGGACTCCCAGGAGTACCTGGGTGGCTGGCCCCTGCTTCAGCTCCATAGCTCTGAGGCGTGCTCTGGGCATCCCCAAGTCAGCCTGGGGAGTCAGTGAATCAGGCAAACCAGTGTGTTCTGGTTTGAGTCAATGAAACTAGAGCCTGAGAAGTCTTGAGGGTAAGTGGCTTCTTTGGGAGGGGAACTTGGGGAGCAGGAAGGTGAGAGTAGGAGGAGAGACAGAACAGAAAGAACAGACAACAGGAGTGTTATTGAAGTGGCTGCTTGGTTATGCTGAACCATCCTGAAAAGAATTCAGAATACAGCAACAATTACCTGAAAAGGGAAGGAGGGAAGGGAAAGAGGGGAGGGAGGGGAGGAAAGGCTAGGGAATCGGCCCACAGTCTCCAGTGGGCTCAGGGACTGAGGTTTGCCCTAGGCATGGTAACTTAGCCCCATTCCCTCAGGCTGATTGCTTCCTTGCTGTTATTGAGATCTGAATTATTCCCTAAAGGATCTGCTGCTGAAGGCCCCTGAGCAGCTGTGTGCAGAGGAAAGCTGTGGGAAGTGACTGACCATCTGACTTCATCGATGCATTCATCCATTGATAGTTTCGTAATTGATGGGTTATTGGGAGCCAGTGGATTTTTTTGTCGGTGGTGAGGGCTGAAACTCTGGGCCTGGGCACTGTCAGCTCTTCAGCTCAAGGCTAGCGTCCTACCACCTGAACCACAGTGCCACTTCTGGCTTTTTTTCTGCTTATGTGGTGCTGAGGAATCAAATCCACAGCCTCATGCATGCGAGGCAAGCGCTCTACCACTGAGCCAACTTCCCAGCCCAAGCCAGTGGATTTTTAGGACTGTAAAACCTGGTTGAAGGGAGTGGATCATTGAGGGTGTGTCCTTGGAAGCTATGTTGACTCTGGACCCTTGCTCTCTCACCTTCCTCCTACTCTTTCTCCTCCTTGGCTGCACTAGGTAGGCATCTCTGTTTTGCCATATTCTTCCACTGGACCTCACCACAAGCCCAGTAACCATGGAGCCAGCTGACCATGGACTGTGGACCACCGAAATCATGAGCCAAAATACCTCCTTCCTCATTTAAGTGGCTTTTCATGGGTAATTAATCACAGTAGCAACAACAACAACAACAAAAACATAGTCAGGCTGGATTCTGGTGGCTGATGCCTGTAATCCTAGCTACTCAGGAGGCTGAGATCTAAAGATTGTAGATTCCATCCTGGAAAGGAAAGTCTTTGAGGATCTATCTCCAATTAACCAGGAAAAAAAAAGCTGAAAGTGGAGCTGTGGCTCAAATAGTAGAGCATTAAACCTTGAGCAAAAAATAAAAATAAAAAATAAAAATGCTCAGGGACAATGTGCAGGCTTTGAACCAAAATGAATAAATAATAAAAAGCACAGTCATTGTGCCAGCTGCGTAAACAGCCCTGTATTCAGAGAAGACACTGAAAGCAGGAAGCCAAAGACCCAGGACTAAGGGAATGGGAGCCAGCATGGAACTGCTCACAGGTGGTGGCTCTGTGCCGAGGCTTCCAGGGATGTGGGACTTGATGCAACATCTCTGCAGTCCCTTGTTGACCTCTATAGTCTTGTAATATGGACATGGCCCAGTGGATGGCATGCCGCTGGGCCAAGGGAAGGGATCTCTGGTTCATATCTAGAGTACCAGCCTCTGCATGGGACTCAGTGGGAATCAAGATTCTAGTGAGAAGATGGTAAGTTTCCAGAAGTCTCTTTTGCTTTAGTCCAGTCTGGTGCTAATGGTGAAGCTGGGCTCAGAGAGTCTGCGCCTCTACTTGTTCCCCAACTGAGCTGCCTTAAACCTTTGACCTTCCCAGTGGCATTGGATACATGGCCTGTCCTCCAGCCTGAGACATCACATTTGTCATTGGTCAGCGTAGTGGTGAATTAATCCTGTCAACCAAGACAGCTTGCAGGCTCCAAATCCTTTTCCTGTGAAAGTTGCTGCCAAAATTTGAGGTACATGGAATGCCTGGAGTATGAATGCCTGGCTCAATTAGCTTCAGGACGTGTGTGTGTGTGTGTGTGTGTGTGTGTGTGTGTGTGTGTGTGTGTGTGTGTGTGTGTGTGTGTGTGTGTGTGTGTGTGTGTGTGTGTGTGTGTGTGTGTGTGCCAGTACTAGAGCTTGAACTTCAGGCCTGGTGCTATCTTTGAGCTTTTGTGCTCAAAGCTAGTAGTGCTCTACCACTTGAACCACAGCTCCACTTCCAGCTTTTTTTGGTTGTTCAGTGGAGAAAACAGTTTCTTGCCTGGGCTGGCTTTGAACCATGATATTCAGATCTCATCCTACTGAGTAGCTAGGATTACAGGTATGAGCCAGTAAAAACTGTCTTTATTTATTCTATTTAATTTTTTGGTGCCAGTACGGGGGCTTGAACTCAGGGTCTGGGTGCTGTCCCTTAACTTTTTGGCTCAAGGCTTTTGTTCTATCACTTGAGTCACAGCTCTACTGTGGTGCAACACCATCCTTGAGCTCTTTTCAGTGGTTCATTGGAGATAAGAGTCTCATGGGACTTTCCTGCCTGTACTGGTTTCCAACTGGGATCCTCAGCTTCCTGATGGTTTGAGGATTTGATTGCCAGGAATCTTATATGTGCTGTCACCATCAGATTTTGTCACTCTCAAATAAGTGGCAGGAAGGTGAGTCCTTCCCACTACCTTGTTACTGGCATCCATTTGAGGTCCAGCCATGAGCATTACCATTGTGAGTCACTGAGGAGGGAGAAAGAAGCTACTTGAATACTGCAGCCAGATTTTCCAAGAGCTTGTCACAAGACAGATGAGTTCTAATTATCTGTGCCTCCTCTTATGCCCTGGGTACTCCTTGGTTGACTGATTATAGGCACATAGCAAGGCTCATGTGACACCTGCTACTCTCCTAGGGCACAGACACTAGTACCTGTGTCACAGAAGACCTGAGAAAGGAGAAGGCACCAACCACAAGGCCTAGCTTCAGAGTCCCCTCCCTACTTAACATATGTTATTGCCCAGAACACAGACAGGTAGTTCTGTGGCACAAAATAAGTCCACATTGTCACTATGTCTGTGAGAACCCTACAGCAAGACCACAAGGAAACTACAAATCACCAGATAGTCCCTCTCTTGGTAAACATGGCTGAGGGTTTCCAGTTAAGTCTCTAGCCTTATTCTATTCCTCCTACAACTTCCTAGATGAAAATCAAGATGCCCAAACACACAATTAACATTCTTTTTTTGGGGGGGGGGGGTTTGGTTGTGGGGCCTGAACTCTGGGCCTGGGCGCTGTCCCTCAGCTCTTCAGCTCAAGGCTAGCGCTCTACCACTTGAGCCACAGCGCCACTTCTGGCTTTTTTCTTTTTGCTTATGTGGTGCTGAGGAATCAAACCCAGGGCCTCATGCCTGCAAGGCAAGTGCTCTACCACTGAACCACCTTCCCAGCCCCAATTAACATTCTTTCTTGCCCTTTTTCCTTCCTTCCTTCCTTCCTTCCTTCCTTCCTCCCTCCCTTCCTCCCTCCCTCCCTCCCTCCCTCCTTCCCTCCTTCCTCTCTCTCTCTCTCTCTCTCTCTCTCTCTCTCTCTCTCTCTCTCTCTCTCTCTCTCTCTCTCTCTCTCTCCCTCTCTCCCCCTCTCTCTCCCTTTCTCTGGCTTCAAATCCTAGTACCCACAAAAATAAATAAATAAATAATGAATGAATGAAGTGGTCCAGGTAAAGACAGAGTCCACGCACAGGGCTTCAGAAACTGTGAAGAGGGACAATGCATCCCTTAGATCTCAGACCTTAGCTTGCTGACTAGCTAAGATTACAGGCATGAGCCATCAGTGCCGGGCCTAGGTGATCCATTTGGCAACTGTATCACAAAGCACATTCAGTTACTTTCCTGGAATTGTTTTTAAAATATTACTGCCTTCCCAGAAACCAGAGAGCCTGGTACTGGGTGACATACATGCAGAGATGCTATTTTACAATTTTCTAATTTTCTGATTCATGGGTGACTCATTCAGATGTCCAAACCAATGATTCAGAAAATGCATAAGACAAGGTTATAGAAATATCATTGGTACACAATAGACATTCAACAAATATTTTGGTCTATTTTTTCAATCTGGAAAGGGATTCTAAGAGCCAAAATTACTTGGGGAAAGCCATCACAATCTGGGTTACTAATGGCAAATGTGTCATTTAGAAACTAAAACTCAGGCAATAAAATCAGCTGCAGCACAGTTTATAGCTCCCTGGATATGGGCCGGATGCTGTGTCTCCATAGGGACTGAATGCACCACGGGAGGATTAGAACCAGAGTCAGAGGATTTTTGTCTTAAGCCCCTGTCTTTTGGGGAAGCCTTGAGAAAGTCCAGAGGCCCCTTGACGCATCATTTAATGACTTTTCCCACAGATGGAAAGCGAATGGGATTAACAGGATGTTCTTGTTTTACACAAGATTCTCAAACAACTTCTATCATATATTCACATATGGTATGCAAGAAAGGAAGAAATTATAAATCCCATGTGAAACCCCTTCTCTCCCTCCCTCCATTCCTCCCCTCTCTTCCTTCCTTTCTTTTCCTTCCTTATTTTTATTTTGGTAGTATTGGAGTTTGAACTCAGAGCTTAGTACTTGCTAGGCAGATGCTCTACCACTTGAATCATATTCCTACCCCTCTCAGTTTTGGTTACTTTTGAAACAGGGTCTTGGATTTTTGACCAGGCTAACCTGAACTTTGATCTTTCTATTTATGCTTTTCCAAAAACTGGGATGACAGCTATATGCTATTGCATCCAGCTCTGTATTTTTTATTTTCGTTCTGGCAAGGGTTTATTTTAGCATGAGAAACATTTCTTGCTCCCCTCACAGGAAATGGGACTGAAGGACTCTTTTTCTGGCTTTTTACTGATTGGGTTATGGTTTTGCTCAGGTTGACCTCAAACATAATCCTCCTGATCACTACCTCCCAAGTAGCTAGGATTATCACCCTAGCTAGGGGCCACCGTACTTGGATCCTTTCTAGCTTGTGTATGCCTTGATGAGTTGCTATTTATTTAGAAATGAGGTAGAAACTTATTTCTCAGAGACAGTTTCTCGAGTTTTATTGGTTTTCATGCCTGGACCACAAGTTTTGCTGCAAGATGAGCAGTAAAAGAGATCAACTCAGTTTTGCCTCCTGTAATGTTTGATCACCTATGGTAGAAAAGGCTGAGATCCTCATGCTAAATGTATTCTTGTATTCTCTGTGATCCAAACTGAGCTAGACTGGAACAGTTGAAGATTCCTACATTTTCAGAGACAGTAGCTAAGTAGATAGTATCCAGGAAGTTTAAACAAAGAATTTTGTAATTCTCTGGCTTTGTGTCCAGCAATTTGGGCCTCAACATAGTAAACCAGAAGCAGAGACAGTCTTACCTGGGAGAGGTGCTACCTTCAAATGTAGCCAGTTACTGACAACCATCTTCCCATCTTCTCAGCTCAAGAGCTTCAGGTATGCTCTGGGTGTCAGCATGCTCAGCCCCTTCTCCCTTTCTGGTGGCTAAATTTTTAGAGTAAATTTACCAACTTCCCTGGCTGCTTGCTGGGAATGGCCAAATGACATGGAGTAACCAATGAGAAAGAAGGCTTCTGGGAAAACGTTGCTTTTTCAACAGAAAAGGATGTCAGAGAAGAACTCTGTTTTTTTTCTGTCCTTTGTCCTGGGATAGTATTCAACATATGGTACTCTGGTGTCCAACTTGTGCATCTCTTATGAAAAGATAGATATCAGGAACAAAAGCCAACAGGGGTGAGGTTAAAAAAAAAAGTACAACAGTTGTGTGTGAGCCATTGCATCAAATATGAGATTACCTAGCTTAGATGGAGCACAAGAGATTATTAAAGAGATCTTTTTTTTTTTTTTTTGGGTCCGGTTGTGGGGCCTGAACTCTGGGCCTGGGCGCTGTCCCTCAGCTCTTCAGCTCAAGGCTAGCGCTCTACCACTTGAGCTACAGCACCACTTCCGGCTTTTTGCTTATATGGTGCTGAGGAATCGAACCCAGGGCCTCATGCATGCAAGGCAAGCACTCTACCACTGGGCCACCTTCCCAGCCCCAATATTAAAGAGATCTTTCCCCTCCCTCAGTCCCTCCCTTCCTGCCTTCCTTCCTTTCCCTGTTCTAAGGCTTGAACTCAGGGGGCACTGTTCCTGAGCTTTTTAACTCAAGGCTAGTGATCTACCACTTGAGCTACAGCTCCACTTCTGGCTTTTGGATGATTAATTGGAGATAAGAGTCTTTCAGACTTTCTTGACCTATATGGCTTTGATTTGCAATCCTCAGCTCTCAGCCTCCTGAGTAGCTAGGGTTACAGGTATAAGCCACTGGCATCTGACTTGAAATGTTGTTCTTCTGTATCCTGTTTTCTCCTTCAGAACTTGTGAAGTCAAGCATCCACTTAGTTTTAAGTACTAAGTGGAATTGAAGAAGTGTACTCTATGGCTCTTTGCTAAAAGAAGCCTATTCCTCTAGGCATTGGGGAAAAAAAGTTTGACAAGTTATACTTTTAAAAGATATTTTTAAAGAGCAACCACAAACATGCAGAAAAAAGTATAGCTGGGCCATGCAAGAAAATGCATGTTGATGTTTTGCATAAATGTTAGCACAACTGTCTGAGTGCTGGTGGCTCACGCCTCTAGTCCTAGCTGAGAGGCTGAAATCTAAGGATCATGGTTCAAAGCCAGCCTAGGAAAAAAGACTATGGAGCTGGAAGTGGACTGTGGTCAAATGGTAGAGTCCTCATCTTGATCATAAAAGCTCAGGGACAGTGCCCAGACCCTGAGTTCAAGTCCCAGGGTCAGTATACATATACACACATGCGTGCGCACGCACACACACACACACACACACACACACACACACAACGTTAGCACAACTGTACATATTGTGCAAACTATGCTTCTTTCAGAACTTTTTGGGGAATGTAACTTGTTTACACCTGTCTGTTCTGATTTGGTGACTGGCTGCAGTTTACTTGGTGTCCAACTGGCTTTCCTATGATGTGTCAGCAGAAAATGGAAACTTCCTTAATGTATGCAGGATATATGACCTCTAAAATGTCAAATTCTGTGGAGTGACAACATCATTGTCAAAGGCCTGGGGATCTTCTGATGTGAATGGTAGAACGGGACTGAGTTTGCCTGTGGGATCTGTGACATTGAGGAAAAGAAGAAATGAATCTGAGCCCTTTATGGGATGAACTCAAACAGGAATCAAGTCAGATGAGCTCCTCTACTTTTGAATCCGTTGGGGTAAAATGCATGTGGAGTCAATAGATAAGAGGAGAACTGGTTAAACTGGAAGGAGAGGGTTCATTTAAATCTAAATGGAAGCATGTGTTCTTTAAGAATCTGTAAGAACCAGTCAGCATTGACAGCCATCTTGGTAATAAAGTAATAGCTTGTGGGGATGAGTAAGGAAGTAGGAAACACCAGGTTCTACTTGTTCAACAAATTAAGCCATCAGCCACATGAGCCCTTCTGTTAATTCCCCCCCCCATACAACTTACATGAATAAATTCAGCCTTTTATTTATATTAATTTTCAAATACCCACAATGCAAATAATAAACTCCATTAAAAATAGAAGCCTTGTTTAGTTTTCATTCTTGAACCATTAATACCCCCATCTTTTGTGCCAGTACAGGGCTTGAACTAAGAGTCTCCAGCTCTTGGTTGGCTTTTCACTCAAGGCTGGCACTCTACAACTTGAAGCCACACCTTCAGTTCTGGCATTTTGCTAGTTAATTGGATATAAGCGTCTCATGGATTTTCTTGTCTGAGATGGCTTTGAATTACAATCATCAGATCTCAGCCTCCTGAGTAGCTAGGATTACAGGGATAAGCCACCACTGCCAGGCAGAATTTTTAACTCCATCTCAGCCTCCTGACATGAGGGGGGAATTTGTTTTTGATACAAACACACAGGTCTGAAGCAGTAAGCCAGTGGCTAAAATATCTTCTCTAGATAGGAGGCCAACGTTATCTAAAGTCCAATAGAACTACTCTTGGTAGTAGCTATCTGCATCTCTGATACAGTAACCATTAACCACATGTGGCCATAGAGCTCAAGCTTGTATGAGGGAATGATGTCACATTCCTCCATTATAATGAGTCTCCATTAAGATAGCTCCCAGTGGTTAGTGGTTGCCATGTTAGACAGCTCAGATCTAGCATATAGTCTAAGGACAGAGAGATGCAGTGGGCTGTAAATGGAATGGGTGGAGAATGCCTATGTAAGGATGTTAGGTATTTAAAAACATACTTCCTACCTAGTTTTTCCTATCAGAATCACTGTACTCAACTGGGTGCTGTCGGCTCACGCCTATAATCCTATATACTTGGGAGGCTGAGAGCTGAGGATCAAGGTTCGAAGCCAGCCCAGGGAAGAAAAGTCCCCGAGACACTATTATCTCCAATTAACCACTCAAAACCGGAAGTGGCACTGTGGCTCAAGTGGTAGAGTATTAGTCTTGTGTACAAAGAGGCTCAGGGACAGCACCCAGGCCCTGAGTTCAAGCCTTACAACTGACAAAAGAAAAGAGAAAAGAAGAAAAAAACTGCACTCAAAGACAGCCCAAAGGAGACAGCATCTTTAAGTGGGTAGAAGGGTACTAAACTTGCCGATTAGAGAGCAGACTCCATCTGGTAGAGAATTGGATGTGAATGATGTTTTCCCAATGGCAGAACCAACCCACTCAGCAACTCTTGTCTGAACTAGATAGGCCAGGCTCAGCAAGGAGAGCTTTCCCACTCCTGTCAGTCCTGGCTCTACTCCAGCCGAGATCTGTTCTTCCAAACATGTGAGCATTAAACCTGCAGCCACATATATGGGTCTCAGACACTTACTCAGGGCTCACATCTCACACACATTAACATTCAACTCTGCTTTCTTTAGAAAGAAACTGGTTCAGATGCTGGCATCTCTCTCTTCCAAGAAGTATGGGCCTTTACAATGGTTATTTCTTGTCAGGCCTATGCCAACCAAATATGGGGCATCAGGAGAGTTTCTCAACTGTAAACACCTGCTCTGTGCTGATCTTTGCAATACCAGTGACTAGAGAAATACATTGCAGGCAATTTTGGCTAGAGTTAGCTGAGCTACACAAGGGCTGGGGCAGGTGAACAGAGGTAGACAAGACCAAGGAAATTCTCATTTAGATGAAAACATCTTACCCAGCTCTATGGATGTTTCAGCAGGCTGGGACGAGCTGCAGAGTTGGGCCAAAGCTCTCTTCTATCTTCTCTCCATTCCTACCCTGATCCTCTCAGTGCCTCCCTGCGCTTGGGCTCAACCAATGAACACGAAAGCTCGTCTAGTGGACCTAAAGTTGTCAAATTGTCAGGTCACCGCTGAATTTTCATGGCCAACCAGCAATCCAAGTTAAGGCTACTTGAAGACAGAGAACCTGATCCAGTGGTCTAGGTCCAGCATCCTTGAGAGGCTGCCAGACAATGCCCAGGCTTCTTTCCCTAGGCAGAATCAAGAGCACTTGCTCAGTGAGAAAAGAAATGACTCTTCTGTACCATATGTTGATCATCTCTATTAATAAAGGCAATGAGAAAATGAATCAAATTTTTGGTAGGTACTAGGTTTGAACTCAGGACCTCTTACTTGGTATTCTACCTCTTAAACCATGCCTCCAGCAATGAGTTTTGCTGATTATTTTAGATATAGAATCATATAGATTTTTTTTTCTGCCTGAACTGGCCTTGAACCATGATCCTCTAGATCTCAGCTTCCTAAATAGCTAGGATTATAGGTATGAGCCACTGGTGCCCAGCTCTGTTTTACACAGTCAGCAGTCAATAAGATAAGGTGTGAGAAGGAGAGACTCTACATTCTTTCACAGAACTTTCTTTTGTCTACTACCAGGAGCACAAGCACAGAAGGGACTGATTCATGACATCTACATGCTCTTTCAGCTCCCTTAGGGCAGAACTGCAATGGTCAAAAGTCTTTTCCTCTCTGCCCTTGTGTTCACCGCTCATCCACAGGGTGGACCTGGTCAAACCGCCACAGCTGGTTGGCTTTATCCTGGCATGGACTCAAAAACAAATCCATGCTGCTTTGCTCATCCACAGCCTCCACGCACTTCCCGGAAACAATGTGGACAAGCATCCCATTCTGCAAATAGAAAAGATAAAGAAAGCCAGTTCCCCACAAAGGCAGTCCCCTGAAAGATACTTTTAACATTTGCACTGATTAGTAAGCAACTAATATAATTTGAACCAGCCTGCAGAGGAATGGTAGTGTTTTTTTTTTTTTTGGTTAATTCAAAATGTTAGCTACGATAGTCCTAAAATATAGTTGTTATTCAAACCCTTGGGGTCACTAATGTCCTTATCTTTGTTACAATTATGTTCTTTTTTTTGGTAGGTTGTGGGGCCTGAACTCTGGGCCTAGGTGCTGTCCCTCAGCTCTTCAACTCAAGGCTAGTGCTCTACCACTTGAACCACAGCACCCCTTGCGGCTTTTTCTGCTTATGTAGTGCTGAAGAATCGAACCCAAGGCCTCATGCATGCAAGGCAAGCACTCTACCACTGAGCCACCTTCCCAGCCCTATTATGTTCTTTCTTAAGCACATGTGGTGAGGATGATTTCCGGAAATAGAACCTGTCCAAGTTTTCTGCTGTGTTTTGGACATTCACTGTTAGCACTCTGTTCACAAATGTCCACTTTCAAAAGGATTTCATGAGCTCTGCCCTCTGTTTATCTTACAATTTTGTGCTGTGGCCAGAAGGTTACAGTAGAGAGCAAAGCCTCCACGATTACCTACATCCTGAACAAGCCACATTCAATGAACTATGAGTGCTCTGCTCAAAAACTAGCAGATTTATTATTAAATCTAACATCCTCTTTTCAAACTTTTACTTCCTCTTATTTTTGTAGGTGCTGGTATTGGGGCTTGAACTCAGGGCCTGGGCACTGTTCCTTCATTTTTTCATTCAAGACTGGTGCTCTACCACTTGAGCCATAGGTCCACCTCTGGCTTTTCAGTAGTAAACTAATAAGAACCTCACAGACTTTCCCACTCAGCTGGTTTTGAACCTCAATTCTCAGATCTCAGCCTCTTGAATAGCTAGGATTATAGCGGTGAGCCACCAGTGCTTGACTTCTTTTGACTTTTTGTAACTGGTTTATTTCATCTAGCATAGTGGCTTTAAGGCCCATGCATGTTGTAGCAGAGGACAAGATTCTCTTCCATTTTAAAGGTGAATACCAGTTATTATAAGAAATTATTTTAGGAGGCAATTAATCCCTATCTGAATAATATACATTTAAGATAAATGTGTATCCACATTGTATCTATCCATCCATGGATGGACATTTGGGTTGTCTCCAGCACTTGGCTGTTATTAAGTAGTGCCACTATGAACAGCATTCTTTTCTGGCTGATGATAATAGCTTTTTAAATTCTCTCCCCCATCACCACCCCTACCTCGCCTCTCTGGTAGTACTGTGTTTGAACTCAAGGCCTTAAATTTGCGAGGTATGCAATCTACCACTAGCTATATCCTCAGTCCTTTTAGGATTTAGTTATTTTTTTCTGATATGGTCTTGCATCTTTTGAACAGGAACAACCTCAGACCTGAATCTCCTATGTATGGCCTCCAGCATAGCTAATATCAGTCACATGCCACCACTGCTTGGCTTATTTGTTAAGATTGGGGTCTTTGTAACTTTTGACCTAGGCTGGATTCAAACCACAATCTTCCCTATCTCTGTACCAAGAAGTGGGGATTACAAGTGTTTGCCACTGTGCCTAGTTTCATTTCCTAATATCTCAAATATGCTGGGTAATTCTAATTTTTTATTTGTCTTAAAATGCTGTCTCTAAAATATATCTTATTCACAGTACTTTCTTAGAGTGATCTTTCATGAGCATCCATGAAAGATCTTAACATGATCGCTAAGACTTTTTGCATATGTGGTTCCCCCTAGTTCTGGGTCTACTTGTCATCAAAGCCTCAAGGTCTTTGTCCCAGCTGCTTATTTTGAATTTTCCTGAAGATTTCTAAAATACAAAATTTCCTCCCAGAGCCAGCTTTAAGAACACCAGGGATAGAGTTCTTCTTAGTTATTTTGCTATCTTTACTCCCAAGCAGAAGTTGAAGAAAAGACTTTTTTGTTTTGTTTTGTCAGTCATGGGGCTTGAACTCTGGGCCTGGGCACTATCCCTCAGCTCTTCAGCTCAAGGCAAGCTCTGTACCACTTAAGCCACAGTGCCACTTCTGTTTTTCTGGTGGTTTATTAAAGATAAGACTCTCACAGACTTTCCTGCCCAGGTTGGCTTTGAACCATGATCCTCAGATCTCATCCTTCCTGAGTAGCTAAAATTATAGGCGTGAGCCACCGGCAGCCAATGAAAAGACTTTTTTGAATGTGTATATTTAAGTTGGGTGTTAGTGATCAGATCTGTCATTCTAGCTGCTTGGGCAGTTTAGGATTAGAGTATCAAGTTTTCAGACCAACTTGAACAGAAAAGTCCAAGTCCAAGAGACTATGACTCTATCTCCATGAAAGGAAGCTGGATGCAGTGTTGTACCTGAGTCCAGAGATGATGGAAAGTGTAAAGCAGGTGGATAGTGGCTCAGGTTGCAGGCCCAGTCAGGAAGTGAGACCCTATCTCAAAAAATAACCATGGAAAAACAGGGCTGGAGGTATGGCTCTGTGGTACAGCACCAGTCTAGCAAAGGTGAGGACCTGAGTTCAAATCCCCATTCTGTTGAGAAAAGAAAACTATGAACTGGGTGTTGGTGGCTCATGCCTGTATTCCTAGCTACTCAGGAAACTAAGAGCTGAGGATCATGGTTTGAAGTCAGCCCAAGGAAGGAAAGTCCATGAAACTCTTATCTCCAATTAAACACCAAGAAACCAGAAGTGGTACTGTGGCTCAAAGTGGTAGAGTGCTAGCCTTGAGCAAAAAAGCTCAAGACAGCTGGGAAGGTGGCTCAATGGTAGAGTGCTTGCCTTGCATGCATGAGGCCCTGGGTTCGATTCCTCAGCACCACATAAGCAGAAAAAGCAGGAAGTGAAGCTATGGATCAAGTGGTAGAGCACTAGAAGAGTTCAGGACCCATGATAGACCAAAAAAAAAAAAAAGCTCAAGAATAGTGCCCAGTTCCTGAGTTGAAGCTCCATGACTGGCAAAAAAAAAAAAAGAAGAAGAAGAAAGAAAAAGTGTGTATTTGTTTTTTATGGTAATAATCTAACTCAATTTGGAAGATATAAGGAGAAAATTAATCATAGATACTATCACCTTCCTCTTCCAATCCTGTGTCTGCAAGCTGCTAATTCTCCTAAGTGCTTACGATACTAGAATTCCTCTCCATAGACACAAGACCTCTGGGAAGGATCTAAAGCTCCTCTTCCCTAAGGATTCATAGGTCCAAACTTTACAAAAATGCTGAAATGATCAGAATGGAATCTGCATTAGAAGGAAGAAGGTGATATCTATATATCTATTCATCTATGCATCTACTCATATTCATGTTTTATTACAGTAGTAAGGGGGGGTCTTTGTGTTACTCCTAAAAAACATACTAACACACTGGTCAGCTGTTTCTGTGACATGTTCCACGCTCTTCCCCGCAAGATGAACTGACAAACATCAAAGTGGGAGGAGGGGCAGCAATCCTTTTCCCAGTCAGTCAGTTCTATACACTGACTAGGTGAAGAAGGATTAGTACATGTCCTGATGCTGGTGGCCCAGCCTCCCCATGGGGGTGCTTTCTCTCTCTCTGAGGTTGACATGCAGTAACTTTCAACCCTAGAAACACAGGCCTCTGGTAACACCTGACCTCTTGGAACAACCCGGACTGCAGTGCTGCCCATAAATCCCATCTGACCTGCAGCCCTACTGAACATCCGGAAATGAGTTCTCACCTTCTGGAAGTCCCAGAGTTGCGAATGGATGGCTGTGCTTTCCTGGATGCAGTCTTGCAGAATTACCTGCTCTTGCCTGACATCAAAGCACAGATGTGGCGGGCTTCCAAAACGGATTTCCTTCCTGCCAATGTGTTCCAGGCGCTGGGCAGAAGGAACAGTGTGTCAGGGATTGTTCTGCAGGACAGCAAGGCTGCATCTCATGGTTAAGTCGATAAATATACTGTGACACCAGCCCTGGGCCCTGAAGTTCTCACATGGCAGCTGCCTTACGTGATTCTGTCACGTTCCTCCATTGTCCTATTGACTGTCCAATAGATTAATCTAGAAAGAAGTCTGTGTGTCCTGTGAGTGAAATGGTGGAGGAACAGATGAGGAACCTCTCTCTGAGGCCTATGCTGATCTCTTTCTGCAGAGATCTTTCCTGCCCCTCAAATGAACTGTCCCGCTGTTTGTGGGATCTGCTGCTGACTCTCGCTCATGGTTATCGTATTTACCCGCAGCACTGGGATCGCGCATACTCTTGGGGAGGCCTTTAGTGGAGAAGCCTGTGCACACTAATTGAAGGCACATCCTGAGAAACCTATTTTTGTTTGTTCCTGACAGTCACAGCCCAAACCAATTTTTATATTAGTGGTTCTAAGACAGGACTGGTTGGATTTGAGCAATATAACTGGCACACATGCTCTTGGTTTAACAAACTTAACACATTGCTATCAGCATTGAAAAATCCTTAACACTTGTTGAATTGGAGATGCCATACTTTTGTTTTGCATGGTACTCTGCAAATGAAATAGCCTGCCTTGCTTGAGGATGCCAAACCACATACACAGTTTATACGTGAATCCTAACCCAATGTTAGAGGCAAGGCTGGGCACCTTACTCAGGGAAGGGTATTTTTCCTACTTAAACCCCTGAGGTGATGGACAAACTTCCTTGGGAAACATTTCCCTGTGGCGATGGATAGATGGAATTTAACTTTGGGAGCAGGGATTGCTCTTGAAGATCCAAAGCTGATCTTCATGGATTGAAGTTTGGCTCTCACTGCTTTTCCCTGTCTGGAGTCAGCATGCCCAGCTCTCTGAGGTGGATGCTGCCTACCCCTGACTTTGGCAGTTCAGCCCATATCCCATAATATCCCATAGCTCTATTTTCAGTTGCTTGTTGTTGTTGTTAAGGAGATTTTGCTTGCTTTCTTGTCAAATCAATGACTTGTGCACAAAAGGAGCATTTTATACATATATATATATAGCCTATATATATACATATATATATATATATATAGAGAGAGAGAGAGAGAGCCTATCTATGTGTATTAAGGAAGGGCGTTGAGTTTATATATTACACTATTGCTGGATCCAAGAGTCCTCACTAATTTCCTCAACATATATATATATATATATATATATATATATATATGTGCACACACAGAAAAGAGTAAACATTCTGTTTACTTGATTCCCAATTGCAGATGAAGAAGAAAAGGCTCAGAGAGTTTAAACAAGGCTGCTGAGATCATACAGCCATTTTACCCTACTACAGAACTTCTTCATAAGCTTTATTTCTTTTTGTTTTCAGCCCTTGAACCAGGCATGACTGCTTCTCAGTAGGTTCTAGATGGTTCTAGAGCCAGGAGAGGTGAAGTGGATCCTGAGCCTCCCTTTTCTATGTGTTCTTGGCTGGCTCTCTTCCAGGCAGGGCTGGGCCCCAGGCCTTCTGAGGGATGTTCTTTTCTACTCCCCCCACCCCCAGGCTCTCTTGGTATCTTCAGATCATCCAAAAAATACCTCTGGGAATTGAGGTACCTTAATGCAAAGTCCCTTATGACAGCAGGAGTGTGGAGAGATCTGGGAACAGGTGAGACTTGCTCCATTATCACCCAGGTTGTAAAAAAGAAGTGAGTCCACCAAGGCCCCAGATGGGTTCAAAGGAGGCTTCTACCATCTGAGCAATTATTCCGATGAAAGAAAGTTTTGAAGAGAGTAAAGCACACCCTAAGCCAGGCTCCTGGCTCATGCCTGTAATCCTAGCTACTCAATAGGCTGCGATCTAAAGATAGTAATTTGAAGCAAGCATAGGAAGGAAAGTCTGTGCAACCCTTACCTCCAATTAACCAGCAAAAAAAGCCTAAAGCCGGGCGCTGGTGGCTCATGCCTGTAATCCTAGCTACTCAGGAGGCTGAGATCTGAGGATCATGATTCAAAGCCAACCTGGGCAGGAAAGTCTGTGAAATTCTTATCTCCAATAAACCACCAGAAAACCAGAAGTGGCGCTATAGCTCAAGTGGTAGAGTGTTTGCATTGAGCTGAAGAGTGCAGGGACAGCGCCCAAGCCCAGATTTTAAGCCCCATGACCGACCAAAAAAAAAAAAATGCCTAAAGCAGAGCTGTGGCTCAAGTGGTAAAGGACCAGTCTTGAGCAAAAAAACAAAAACAAAGGGACAGTGCTCAGGCCCTGAGTTCAAGCCACAGGACTAACACAAAACAACAATAACCAAAAAAATAAAATAAAACCCGCCCTAAGATTCTAGGTGACTTTCCTAAAGACCAAGGGGCCTATTTGAATATTGCATCACTGCATCGAGATTTTTCCTCTGACTTTATTGCCATCTTTTCTCCTGACACTATGACCTTGCTTCAACCTGCCAACACCAGTGCCTGCAATCCCTAGGGCTGTGATTCTATGGCTCTAGTTTTTCATCTGACTGAGGAGGGTTGGATAAACAGCCTCTCCATTGCCCTCTATCTCACTGCTCCATTCTTTGATTCAGCTCCACCAATAAACTGGGATTGAAGCAGGCAGTGCTATGACAAATTGTCACATCAGGGAAAGGGGCCATCAGGGGACAGGGGACTATAGAAAAGGAAGTGAAGCATGAAACTTCTGCGAACTGCTCCCTGTCCTGAGAAGGCTGACCACCTACCTGCTGTTGTCGCCTGTTACTACAAGACGCAAGCACCACAGGACAGCCCAAGGTCTCTCCTTCTGCCTGGCAGTCTGCGCAGAATCCAAGACCCTTGTTGCGGAGCTGCAAGTGGACACCCACAGACAAGTAAACCCCAACTTCCATGATACACACTCAGCCAGGCTCCATTCCTCAAATTCACTCATAAGGAATGGGGTCAAGTGGAAATCACTGATCCTGATGGACATACTCTGGAAGGAGGCAGGCCAGGAGGTCTGGGGTTAGAGTAAATGGCAAGCTAGCCACTTTCCTCAGGCTGGCATATGAGCAGGGGTTGGAATGAAGACCCCCGAGGCCTTGCTGAGCTCACCATTGGTTGACCAAGACAATGGAAGAACATTCGAATAGTAGCTCTTGTCCTGGGAGGGAAACTACCCTCTCCTTTCCTCCCGACCCATCACCCTTGGGCCATGCCTTGCCTTTCCAGTGAATCTGGGTCTGCGCTCTGTTGGATACAACTCAGGGTAGATGTTGGCCAGAAACCAGTGGAAGGTCCGACAACCCAGCGTCCTTTGCAGCTTTATTCGCTCCCTGAAGTCTAGGCTCACAGCCTGGGGAAGAAGAAAAACACCAGCATCCACATGAGGAGAGTTTGTGTTATGCCAGAGGTGACTTAGGAGGGGAGGAGATAGGGTGGCTGGAAGAAGTTGAAGGGCTGGGACAGAGAGGGGCCCAAGGTTCCAGCTCCCAGCACTGTGGTCAGTAGAGAAAATCTTGTGTTGGCCGAAGAGAGTTTGGAAGGGATGGCACAGAGTGGATCTCCCCTAGGACATGGAAGCACCAAGACTGGAAATGACAGCACCCACTCCAGTCACCTACCAAATCTTTACAAAGACCACAGAATAAGACCTTGGTGTTCAGGCTTTGAGACTTACTGGTGGGCATTGGTGGCCACCTATAGAGGGCTGTGCGCTTAGACAGGAACAGGCCTAGAAGCAGCTGAGAAGGGCGTCAGTTGGGAAACTGTAGGGTAAGGGACCAGGTGAGGCTGCCAAGTCTTTCTGTTAATGAGTTAATCAATTAGGTGAAACAATCCTTCCTTCTTGTGGTTCTCCTTCATTATATAATTGTATCTGGATGGATAGCAAGACAAAATTTTAATGTTGATATAAATTAAAGTTTGGGGCTTTGGGGAGAAGACCCCAAGAACCCCACCATGCCCAATGAAATTAACTTTCCTAACTCAGGAATTTCTTACTTATTCCACAGCTTTACACACCATTAAACCAAGGAAATCTATTGCTTTTCCTCTAAGGAAATTGGTATAATTTTGATGGTTTATTTACATCATTAATCTTTATTTGAGATCTCCCCAACCTCTCCTCTGCTTTGTTACCAAAGCAGAGACATTTCTTCATTGGTATTCTATCACTAAGATAGTGATAAAAACAAACTGACAAATCTATTCAACCTTTGTGTGACCTCAAACAAGGGGCATGCTGACTTTGAACTTCCCCTTCTGCACAACACCACCTAAGAAAGGAAGAAACAAGGCAATGTCGAGTCCCCTGGTGGTGAGATCTTTCTGTATCTCAAAATCCATGTGAGGGCTTAAAAGGACTAGAAATCTTCAGAACAAAAGCTTTTTACATGTAAAATAAGTGCATGCTATTAAATACTTTCAGGGACATCATTGAAATCAACTGAGTGATAGGACAGTACTAAAACATGCATTAATGGGACGGTGTGTATACATGTGTATACAAGATCAATATTTGATAGATAATAGATGATGGATGGATGATAGATGATGAAGGATGGACAAAAAGTAGAAGATGGAGGACAGATGGATGGATAGATGATAGATAGATAGATAGATAGATAGATAGATAGATAGATAGAGAGATAGAGAGATAGAGATAGAGAGATAGAGAGATAGAGAGAGAGAGATGAAGGATAGATGGGTAGGTAGGTAGATAGATAAATAGGAATCCTCTGCTCAGTATCTTCTGACTGAGCAGTAAGGGTGCCATTCTCTTTGCAAAAGTCATCAGATGAACAGAGGGACATGTATGTCCTTCATTGGTGTTCCTCAGAGACAGGAGTAGACAAAAGAAGAGAAGAATGATTGCCTATGGACTAAGTTGGTATTTGGAATTCTCCGAATCACTTTTTTATATGTCTTTCTTTCTTTTTTTAATTTTAATTTTTGTTTTTGGTGCCAGTCTGAGCCTTAAACCCAGGACCTGGGAGCTGTTCTTGAGCTTCTTTTCGCTCAAGGCTAGCACCCTACTACCTGAGCAACAGCTCTCTTTCTGTTTTGTTTTTTTTTTTTTTTTTTGGTAGGTTTATTAGCTATAAGAGTCTCACAGTCTGTTATACTTAGAAGATTAATTTATGTAAAATATCCAAATATTTTTGTTAAAATGTTTTCTTTGTTTCCAGTTGTTTCATGATTAAATTTCTAGACAAGTAAAAGAAAGAGTCTCACAGACTATCTGACTGGGCTGGCTTTGAACCACAATCCTCAGATGTCAGCCTCCTTGATATCTAGGATTACATGCATGAGCACTGGTACCTGGCTTCATATTTCTTTCTATTGTATGGTCACAGCTATTGTTGGTGTTAAAAGACTTTCCCAGGTTCATTAGCTGCTAAAAGGCCAGAGTCAGACTTTAGCTTCAGTTTAACAATCTCTGTGTGATCCATTTATTCCATCAATGAAGATTTGTGGCACACTGATGGTGCTTATAGGCTGGAGGTCCCAACAGTGAGAATGAATTCCACCCACCTCCCCACAAATTCAGAGCGATTCAGAGGAGATACTTAATAGGACTCCCGCTAGTCCCAGAGGAGTGGTATCCATATGTACGGTTTAGTGTAACTATACTTGAGGGAGCTGGGAGACGGAAGACCAACTACTATGAGGCGGGGCTAGTCTACTTCTATATCCATTAGATTTCTCCCTCTATTCCTGCCTTTCTCCCTGCTTTTCTTTAGCATTTAACTTCTTTCTTCTTCTATGAGACCTCAGCTTTCTGTTTTATAAAATGAAGGGTTTGGCTGGATGAACACACTAAGGACTTCAAAACTCCCCAATCACCAACTAGATAACCTTTATTTTCCCCAAAAGCAGAGCAGTCAGACTGCAGAGGGAATTCCCATCATGCCAGGTCCCAATTTCTGTGATTGCCTGGGTCTAAGTGCCAAGTCCTCAGACTTGAACTTGGGGCTTGAATGATCACAACCTGAGTGTTCAAGCACTCTGCAACTTCAGCCACCACTCCATGTTCAGCATTTTTCTGGCTAACTGGAGATAAGTCTCATGGACTTTGCTGCCCAGACTATCTTTGAACCACAATCCTCAGATCTCACCCTCCAGAGTAGCTAGGATTATTGCCACGAGCCACCAGTGCCTGGCATAACACAAGCACTTCTAATTGAACCAAAAATTGTGTTGAGAAAACTTAAGGTCAGTAAGTAATTTGCATGCCATTGCATTAGTCTGGCTATGGCCAATAGACCATGCTCTGGTGGGTCTCTATGGCAGAAGGTTAGACCAGTGCATCCAAAATGTTGCCATTTCCTTAAGGGTACTTTGTAGCTGGGCACTAGAAAAAACCAACTGGCCTCCCAGGCAAGAAAGACGAATGCTCTCCCCAAAATAAAGCAAAAGATTAAAAGCCAGTTGCAACTCTATAAAACGCTGTAGAGTTCTATACAACAAATGCTGGCAGGGATGTGGAGAAAGAGGAACCCTACTGCACTGCTGGTGGGTATGTAAACTAACACAACCACTCTGGAAAGCAATCTGGAGGTTCCTCAGAAAACATAGACCTTGCCTACAACCCAGCCATACCACTCCTTAGGAATCTACCCTGAGCAACAGGAACCAGGATTTAAGGACACATGCACCCCAATGTTCCTTGCTGCACTGTTCACAATAGCCAAGATATGGAAACAACCCAGATGCCCCACTACAGATGAATGGATCCAAAAATTGTGGTTCCTATATACAATGGAATATTATACAGCCATTAGAAAGGACAAAATAATGGCATTCTCAGGGAAATGGATGGAACTAGAACAAATCACAGTGAGTGAAATAAACCAAGATTAAAGAGAGACAAATGGCATAAGGTCTCCCTGATATGCATATGTTAAATTCAAAATGCAACAAGATATGTCAAAATACAAAGGACGTTTTCTTAGTTTGTTGCATTGTTTTTACATGACTATGTCCTTGACCCTGCATATGGCATATACATGTATATGTAAGAGGGAAGCTGGGAGGCAGGCACAGAAAAAAAGACATAAAGAAAGTGAAGTTGTTTTCTATTGCAAAAAAAAGAACTCTGTAGAAAACCACCTACTCCCATTGCTCATGGAGTAAAGTCTAAACTCCTTTTCTTTTCTTATTTTATTCTTTGTACCAGTCAGTACTGGTCTTGAACTCAGGGCCTGCTCATTATCCCATAGCTTTTTTACTCAAGGCTGGTGCTCTACCACTTGAGCCATATTTCCAGCTTTTTGCTGGCTAATAGGAGATAAGAGCTTCATGGACTTCCCTGCCCAGGTTGACTTCGAATCTGGATTCCCAGATTTCAATTTCCTGAGTAGCTAGGGTTACAGGCATGAGCCTTCAGCACGTAGTGAGTCTAAACTCTATCCCACCCCTCAGGTGCTAGAATATTCACCAAGCACTTCTTTTGGATGTCAAAACTGAATCCACTCAGCTACAGTTCAACTACAACATCTCCTGAAGAGCCACTCTGGGCCTCTCTAGGGTATGATAGCTCATTTTTGTGTACATTGTCCCTCCTTTAAGGAGATCTTGCTCCCACCAGGAACCTCCCAGTCTTGGGCATAGTTTAGTACCACCTGCCGGACTCACCAAGCTCCCCTCTCCCCCAGTGATGACCATCAACACCCAGACAGGGTTCATCTCATGCCACCTACTCTTCTGAGTGCTTTTGGATCTATGAACTTATTAAACCATCCAGAGACATCAAGAAGGTGTAACAGGGGCTGGGAAGGTAGCTCAGTGGTAGAGTGCATGCCTTGCAAGCATGAGGCCCTGGGTTCGATTCCTCAGCACCACATAAACAGAAAAAGCCGGAAGTGGCGCTGTGGCTCCAGTGGTAGAGCACTAGCCTTGAGCTGAAGAGCTGAGGGACAGCGCCCAGACTCAGAGTTCAGGCCCCATGACCGGCAAAAAAAAAAAAAAAAAAAAAAAAAGAAGGTGCAACAAGAGAGGAAGAGGAATGCTGACTGCACAAGGAACTTTCAGGATCACACCACTGAAAATCCCACACTGACACCCAGTCTTTCTCACCACCAATGGGCTTAACCAGTAGACTTGCACAATGCTATCCAAAGGTGGATGCCTCTTTCAGAGGGAAGAGGAGGCCAAAGAACAAAGAAGAAATCTGAGTGGAGTGGAGGCCTTGTGTCAATGTCTCTTTCCCTTGTAACTATGGAAGCTGATGTGGGAGGAATCTTGTGGCCCTCTGGGCAACAATAGTGGCAACTCCTGAGGACCAGAGAGAGTTCAGCCTGCCTAGACATTGGGATGAGACGGATAGTTCGTGTGGTTCCAGGCCAGCTTCAGCAAACAGTTGGTGAGATCTTCACCTCAAGCAACCTTGAAGTTCAAGGCATCCCAATTCCTCAGTCTCAGAGGCTGTTCTGCCATAGGGGAAAAAGAAGTGGGGCAAGGGTGGGCAGGAGAAAGACCTAAGTGGAGGCCTGGAGCTCCTCCACTCAGCCTGCTCTCCAGGGGCATGAGTGTCTTCCATGCCTCAGAAGGCTTCCATTCCTCCACCTCACCTCCCTCCAGGGAGGAGGGATGGACTCCCCTGTCCCAACCCCCAGCTGGGATGGCCCCAGGCTGGGCACAGAACCCTACCCTCTCCTTACCTTGCTCAGAGTGAAGGCATCTGGGCTGTGTCTGTAGAAAGTTTCTTTGAAGGAGCCCAGCCAGATCTCAGCAAGGCGGACCTTATTCATCAGGACGGCCTTCTTGTCCAGGGAGGTGCGGGTATCCTGATTTGGGTACAGGTGCCCAACCCGAGAGCAAGGGATGACCTCCACGGAGCCACCACAGAGCCAGGCCTGCCACGAAGGGAGAAGGTGAGCAACTCTCCCCCTCCCCTTCCAGGAACGGGGGGGGGGGTCTCTGAGGGACTGGCAAAAACCACACAGGATGTCGTGAGCATGAAGTGGCCAAGAGGATGAGAGCACTTTGGTGCAGTTTCCAGATGGTGGAGGGCACAGCTGCCCGTCTGCAATGCGCAGACTCAACCCTTGGAAATAAATGCAGCCCAGAGACTGCACCTCCTCTCTCCAGCCAACACATTCCAAAAGGAATGTGGCCCCAGTGGCCCGGGAATTTCTAGAAGCTTGTGAGGTCTCCTTTACAGGCACCAGAGCCTGGAGTGAAGTTTTGAAGGTCAAATTCGTGTGGGAGGCCAAGTAAAATCAAGGTGGGACACAAGACAGATGGGAATGGGGGAGGAATGGGAGGAGGTTTAGCAGACCTAGTCACAATAAATGTATACTTTTTCCCCAGCCTCATCTTCAACTCCTGGCATTTTGATGACTTCTGCCAAGCTATAACCATTACCACTACCATTACCATGCCAGAAATCCCACCTGTGTCCTACACTGGCATAGGACTTACCTTAAGGGAGAGTTCGAGGTTTTCTCCACCCTGCAGTGCCATGAGTGGGTCATATGCTCCAGTGTTTTGGAAGTAATATCTATCCACAGCCACTACCTCTCCGAGTACTACGGGGCTCCTGAGCAGAGAAGATGGGCAGTTAAGAGACTGCAGTTCAGAGCCCGGAGCTCCACAGGCAAAGCAGGACTGAGGGCTTCCCCAAGGGAGCTCCAGGGACTGAGAAAGCAGGCTCTGGAAATCAACAGTTTTAGTGGCAAGATTGGATCAAAGCAACAATGTCAAAAATCCAAGTATTTTATAGAGGACTAAAGTTGTTCTGTCCGCAAGTCTGTTCCTACATTGGAGCCCCAGGGACTGAGCTCCAGGCCCCCAGATCTGCTGGCTATAGTCAGTCTGGAAAGATGCTTGGGACCAAAGCCTTGGCTAAAAATAAGATGCCTACCAGAGCCTGGTGCTGGTGGCTCACACCTGTAATCCTAGATGCTCAGGAGGCTGAGATCAGAGGATTGCAGTTTAAAGCCAGTTCCATGTGCTCTGGGAGAATTACACATGATTTATAAGCAATAAAGCAACCTAGAAACCTGGAGGAAGGGAATTCAGGTGACAATAATATCCTCTGGGCTTCCCCCCAAAAGATGTAGCCAGAAGCCTTCTTACAGAGCTCCCTTCATTCAGAAACAAATTTGAATGCAGCCAAACTCTGGATATGTCACAAGATATAAATAAAACTTCAGAGTTTTTTAATTGCAGAGGAGACAGTATTGCATTACAAAGCCACCAGCTTCAGATTATTAAAAATATTGTTATGCCAAAATACTAAGACACCAAGATTGTGAGATTGCTTGGCACAATTTCCAGATCTGTAGATATGTAAGCTTTCTGAGTTTAGTTTTCCTACCTCCAAATTGGAATAATTTTTTCTGTGTTTAATGGGGGTTAAAAATAACTCATGTAATATATGTGTGTGATTTATTTATTTTTGTCTTTTTTTAAATCCCAGTTCTGGGACCTGGGGCTCACATTCTTGCTCTGCTTACTTGTTTGGCTGGTGCTGTATCATTTGAACCATGTCTCCAACCCTGCTTTTTGCTGGTTAATTGTAAATGTAGTCTTGCTAGGGTTGGCTTCAAACCATGGTCCTTCAGGTCTCAGCCTCCTGAATAGCTAGGATTACAGGTGAGCCACCAGGGCCTCAGTGCCAGTGTGTTTTTAAATTCAGAAGTGGCATGGACTTAATGGGCACTTGAATGTATGTCTGGGCCAGCGCTCAAGTCAAATACAGTGAAAGGTGAATCTTCAGTGTAAGTGGCAGAAATCAGGCCTACGCAGACACCTGCCTCAGACCAGGGCAGCCTCTTGTGCCCAGTGCATCATGAATAAAGGCTTGGGTTTAGAAGTCTTTGGCTTTCACCATTATAAACAAGCAACTGTGGACTTGGATTTGCCACACAACACAGCCAGAGGCAAAGTAGATGGTCTCAGTCCAGTGCCTGGCCCCGTCCTAACTCTGGACCTGCTTTCCAGTAGCTTGATGATGTTGGGCAAATCATTTCTTGGGTGTGTGTCCAGGCAAGGTGAGAACAGATCCCTTATTGTGCCCTGTCAGAACCCCACCCTGAGAACCAGGAGCTTAGGGACATGGCTGGTTTGCACTACTATGAGGCGGCTTGTTACACAGCAGGGGAACCCTAGATCATCCACTCCACAGCTGGGAGAGACGATGGACTTTAGGACTAATTGTGCATGGGGAATGTGGTCCTATTCATCTGCCTGACCCCATCCTTTGTGCTCGGCAGGACTTGAGGCCTAGGAACCTCCAAAGCTCCCATGTGAGAGAGCTGGGTAGATGTCTCAGCTTCTCCCATACCCACCTCAGAGCATCCCTGAAAATATGCTGGGCCCAGCTGGGCTGACTTCATCTCTGGGTCACAGGCCTCACCTGACTGGGCTGATGGGGGATGGTCGAGCCTTCTTCTCAGGCTCTGACAAGGGTTCCCAGTGCAATTCCAACTTCCAGTCCAACACCCCGCGCTGCAACTCCTGGGCTGGGTAATACTGGAAAGTCTTCCAGTCGATCACGTCTATGAGTGGGGACACCACACGACTCCTGGGGGATTAGAGGGGGCAGGCAGGGCGTAGGGAGATGGGATGGGGGGGGGGAGACAGACGGTTCACCCTCTGGGAATGGAAACCAGATATATACACACGCTGCCAGTGAGCCAGCCACGGTGCCTTTGGTACTCCAAATGCGGTTTTCCCAAATAAGATGTGGTGTCATTATCAAATATGCAGATTTAGAAGACGCCCAGGAAAAGAAGATGTAAAAAATTTTGATCATTTAAAAATTGTTGGAATGACATTTTGGATATATTGAGTTTAATCATCTATATTGCTAAAAATTAATCTCATCTTTTTTATTTTGGAATATGAGTACTGAATTAAAAAAATATTTGTGTCTCATGATATATTTCTATTTAATAGCGTTGTTCTAGAAAATATGCTTTTCCGTAAGGAATTGGGGCCTATTTTATGAAAAGTACATACCTATGTGTCCCCCCCCCACACACATATCTCCTTTTTTGCTGGTCTTGGGGGCTTGCACTGGGTGCTGGGTGATGTTTCTGAGCTTTTTTGTGCAAGGCTAGGGCTATACCACTTGATCCACACCTCCAATTCTAACTTCCTTCTAACCACCTGGGAATCCCCAAAGGTACTGAGTTCTCTGTAGTTGTGGAGACCTAGCACTTTCCGTGTTCTGCTGGGCAAATCCCGAGGCCGGAGTGAGTTACCTGTCACCTGCTATTCTGCTGAGGAGAGGTTCCAGCCAGCCGGAGTGGCATTCACAGCGGGCATTCATGAACACTAGCACATCTCCTGTGGCCCGGTTGGCTCCCAGCATCTGGGCCTTGATGGTACCCAGCCTCTTGTTGCTCCTAATCAGCTTCACGCCTTCCAGTCTGGTGACATATTCACTGAGAGCAGACTTGAGTTGTTCTAGAATGACAGGGGTCAATGGGGTCACAGACACCATAGCCAATGGAACTAAGTGGGCCTCATTAAGGTCACTGCTGGCAACTCTTTGGAGCACTAGGGGCCTGCACGATGCCTTTGAAAGGCTGGTTCTACATGGAAGGGAGACAAAGACCCTTGAGGAGGAGAATGAGAGGCTTCTTCAGTTTCGTGCTTAAGCTAGAAAAAGTTTGACTCATATGTGTGTTGTGTGTGTGTTCACAGGCGATCCACATGTACACGAGGGCACGTGTATCTGTGTATCTAAGACAAACTCTTCAGTTCCCACACTCCCTAGGGACACCAATAGGACATTTATCATTGGCTGACAGGGACCACAGGGCATGATCTCAGGAAGACCCTGCCTCAGCTGATGGTCTGAAGAATCTCTGGGTATTGGCCAGCCCAATCTGGCCAAGTTTCTGCCATGGCCAGGTTGGAAAGACTTCCAACAAGAGGACCTTAGACAGCTAACAACATGCCTGATTCCTCTGTCACATTGCCTGCCGTGTCCCTAAGTAACATACCACCTTGCTTGGCTTTCTTCATGGAGCCTCATCTCATGAAGCCAGAGTGGACTTTGGCTTAATTTCTGATTTAAGTCAGAAGCAGAGGACTTGAGTCAGGATGTTCCCCAGCACCACCTGTCAGCTTGTTAGAGATGGAAATCCCTGAGCCCCTCTGGGCTCCCCGACCCCTGTGGTGTTTAAAGAAACCCACCACATTTCACATTCACCTAAGGTTTGATTGCTGCAGACTGGGAAGTCAGGCTGGGTGGTTCTTTCTCCATCTTCTTTTTAGGCTGTTCTCTGAACTAAGGTTTTTTTTTTTTTTTTTTGGTCAGAGGAAGCATTTCAGGAGACTCTATAGGCTGGGCTATCTGGCCCCCACTTTGCCCCTCTTGGTCTGACTCAGTTCTGGCAAGTTCTCCTATCTGGCCTCAGTTTCCTCTTTGGAACAGTGATAGATGCAAAGGGTTTTGCCCAAGGTCTAGCAAACAGTGTGCCCTACTGGCTGCCCTCTGTGATTGCAGAGTCGTGGGGGAGAGCCCAGGGAATGGGGTCCCCATTTGCTTGGCTTCTTCCTCTTCTGTTTCCCTTCTCCCACTGGTCTCCCCTGGGCCCTTCTTTCATGCTCCAATTACAGGTGAGTCCTCAGGAAGATTCCTACCTCTGGGGAACTTCGCTTACAGTAGATTCTACCCCCATCTTTTCCATGGGAGTTCCCTTCCCCTCTGGGGCCCAAGGCTAACCACAGCTACCTTGCTGGCTGAAGTCGTCCACCAGGATGATCTCCGTCAGCAAGGCCCTGGGTGCCGTGTCCAGGACACTGTGTACAGTTCTCAGGAGGGTGGCCCAGGCCTCATTATGGAAACACAGGATCACGCTGGCTGTGGGCAGGCTGCCCTCGGGGTGCTGCTGCAGACACCTGGGGGGAAGAGAGCCTGGAGCTGCAGAAAGCACTTGACCCCTGCTCTAAGTCCCTGCAGGCCTGGCTGGGCCTCTGGTTCTATGCCCTTCCCAACTCCATTGTGCTGTCCAGCTTTGCTGAAAACTACCATATAGAAAGAGACAGGCGTGTCTCTATTAGCTCCCGCTCTGATCCCAAGAGCCCCTTTGCTCTGTCAGTCCACACCCCATCATTGCAGTCAGCAGGGACTGGGACAGTTCTCAACAGCTGACTGCCAGCATCTGGAACAATGGAAGCAAATGACAGTGTTACCAAGGTCCGGGAACTGCTGTGAGCTAAAGTGTGTGGACGCCCCTCCTTGAGCATTTTGTGAACACAGCTTACCGTCCACTCAAGGGCTGCACACCCGTTTCTTTCTAGTTGTATTCCTGCATCCTAGCACAGCACCTAGCACATGAGAAGTGTCAGCTCATTTATTGGTAGCATTAGGGGTGTGTGTGTGTGTGTGTTGTGTGTGTGCGTGTGTGTGTGTGTGTGTGTGTGTGTGTGTTGTGCCAATACTGAGGCAGGAACTCATGCAAGCGAGAACTCATGCTCTCCTTTAGCTATAGCTGTCCAAGGCTAGCATCCTTCCATTTGAACCACAGTTCACACCTGCCTCTGATTCTTGGTGGTGGTAGTAAGAGGAAATATGAGAAGCCCTTGGCTAAAACTTAAGCATATTTCTGGGAGTCTGACTGTTTCCTAAACTAGGAAAGGAGACTGGGGATGCAGAGACTGGATTTAGGAGTCCTGTGGGGGCAGATTCATAGGGACAGAGGTCTGTCACCTTGTTCTCAGGGCATAATACCACCATGTGTGTCCATGGGACTGGTCCCTTTCTATCAATCCACAGAATGTGAGACTTGGATATAATACATGCATGTGGCATAATGAGGCTTACACCCCATCATACAGGTAGTTATCACTACTCAACACTGAGACATTCAGGATGTGGGGTGTGACATCAAAACCAGTACCAGAATTCCAGACAGGACAGTCAGGAGAACATATATATAAGCCATATCCTTCCTGCAGATATCCAGGCCTCTCTGAAGGCTCAGTGAGGGAAATGGGCTCCCCATGTGCCAGGAACTGAAGGAAATGAAGGACATCAGCAAACATGTTGCCCCTTCTCCCATCAGTGCAGGGTGGGTCTTGGGTCTGGCCATAACTTGGCCAGCCGTCTACAAACCTCCACCCACAGGAGGGCCTTGGGTTTTGCCATGTCTCAGGCCAAACCCACCAGATCCAGGAGAGCATCTGGCCTATTTCAAACAATCCAATCAGGAGCCAGGCCAGTTTGCCATCCTGTGGTCACTGCCCTGGGAAAGGTCTGGCCTACTTCAAATATACCAATCATCATCTGGAAAATTGCCTGAAGGGAGGAGAAAAGTAGGTGAGGGGAAGATAGAGGCAAGGTAAAAGCAACAGCTCAGGACCATGGAGGGACAATCAGCTTTCATTCACACTGCTCATTCTTCTGAGTGGCCGTTACTTTCTCTTTACTGAATAAACTCTTAATTGTCCTTGCTCCTGACATTTATATCTATGCTGCTGGAGAACAAGAACTCACCATACTTATATCTCATACATCAGAAAGACATTCTGAAATACATTTTCAGCCAGGTGCCTGTGGGTCAGGCCTGTAAGCCTAGCTATGATCCAAGGATCGAGGCTCCAAGCCAGCCCAGACAGGAAAGTCCATGAGACTCTTATCTCCAAAGAATCATCAAAAAGCTTGAAGTGGAGCTATGACTCAAGTGGTGGAACACTAGCCTTGTGGGGGCAGTGGGGGGAGAGCTCAGGGATAGCACTTAGGCCCTGAGTTCAAGCCCCAGGAGTAGCACAAAATAATGTTAATTAAAAATATATATTCCCCCCTATCTTGTCTAAAAAATGCAAACAGCAATTTTCTAACTTTTCTTTAAATCCTTTAGCGAAATAAGCAACGGGTAGACAGACCAAGCAAGGGGGCCTTGTGCAAGCGATTATACCTCTGAGCACCTGCCTCTGATTCTCCTTGTTGAGTGGCTTGTCAACCATCCTGGGCCCCTGTCATAGCAGAATCCAGCAAATCAGTGAAGTGGTGCATAGCAAAGTCTTTGGGATTTTGTAAGCCAAAGTGACCAGGTGCTCAAGCAGAGGATCACGAAGGAGAGACCAACAGCTTTGGGACTGAGGTAACCTCGACTGGAATTCTGGCTGTTATTTACATTCCTAACTAGACAACTGGCTACCTTCCCTCACTCAGGGTTGTAGCCAGGATCAGAAGGGATAAGAGCAATCAAGTGCACACACTTGTGCTCACCCTCTCTGCTCTCCCACCCATCCCTCTTGCCTGCTGCCCCAGGATCCCCTAGGAATTTGGAAAATGCATTTGGATGATGATTTCAAAGAGAATGAGTCATGGTGTTGCACCAGATTGCCTGGCTGTCACACATGAACCAAAGCTTCTGCCAGCCCTCTTGCCTGACCACAGTGGAAAGGTTTCTACTGGCCTCCTCTTCCTCCTCATCTTATTCAGTGAGTAGTACATTTGAATTCAGGCCCCCATACTTGCTAGATAGGCACTTTATCACTTCAGCCGCACCACCAGCCCGTTTTGCTTTAGTTATTTTTTTGAATAGACTCTCAGTTTTGCCTGGGCTGGCTTCTTCCTACCCATGCCTCATAGGTAGCTGAGATTATAGGTGTACCACCATGCCTAGCATGTTTGTTGAGATGGGATTTTCACTAACTTTTTGATTAGCTGGCTTCAAATTGTGTGTGCACCACCCAATCTTCACCTCTCAAATAGCTAGGATTACAGGTGTAAGCCAAAGCAGTTTGCCTGAGGATATTTAACTGTTAAGTACAGCTTGACAATGATGTTTGCTAGTGTGGGGATCCTGAGGTTGGAGCACAGCTGGGGAAAAGAAAACCTTCAAGGAATGAGTAAGGGTGCTCGTTTCTATATGAGACAGAGCATGAGAAGATCAGAGTCTTCAGTGGAGGCTAATTCTGCCAACCTGTCATTCTCTATTAGGTGACACAGGGCACAAAAGGTGTGTACAGTCTCCCTCTGTTTGTGATAGTCCCACAGTTCCCTTCTGAGGGATTCTAGGATATCCCTGGCTTGCTCTTATCCTGGCCCTTTAACCCTCGACAAGGTATGGACACTGTCTGGGAGTTGCAGGTATGAACACTGACCAGAGGCCTGTAGAGTGCCCTGGAGCAATAGTGCCAGAGCCAGCCTCCCCTTCAGAGTGGCCAGATGAAACTTCTAAATCCTCCCTCTGAAGAGTTTGCCTCTCTCTGTGAGTAGCAGTATCTACCAACATCCTTTTCCTCCGTTGGAGTTGGGGGGGGTGAGGGGTGACTGTAAAAGACAAGACAACTTACAGCCAAGCGATGGTGGCTCACGTCTGTAATCCTAGCTAGTCAAGAGGTTGAGATCTGAGTAGTAGAGCACCAGCTTTAAGTGAAAAACCCAAAGGAGAGCATAGGGCCCTGAGTTCCAGTCCTAGTACCAGCATTAAAAAAAGGAAGAAGAAAGAAAAAGAGAAAGAAAAAGGCAAGGTGCAGGGTTGCCACCTCTAATCTGATGACCAAGCTCAGCTGGTTGTACCCAGGAAGCCCAGAGTCAACTAGTGTTAGTGCCTCATACTCATTCTCATTCCCACCACAGCCCCATGGGGGGCAGGGGCTCTTCATCCTCCGAGGCTGAAAGTGTGATGTTTGTGGGTGGCCTTCAGGACATGGCCAGGAAGGTCCAGTAGCATCACTTGCAATAACCCTGCTGACTTTTCATTGGTGGACGGGGTGGAGTGGAATGGATGGGGGGTACTGAGATGAGCCCCACCTCCTCACACTGCCAGCCAAGCCTCTCAGATGAACTGCCGCCCCATTCATCAGTCAGCCCTGTCCACCCCCTCTCTCAGGCCAGGCAGTCAGAGCCTGCAGCAGCGGGGTCAGGAGTCATCCCGGTGACTCACTGCCTGGCGAGACAGAGATGGCAAAGAATGGCACGGACCCTGTGCTTGTAATACCACGTTCTTCTATAGCCCAATAACACACCCACCCTGCCCTGCCCTGCCACACCATGTTCCCCACCATGCCCTAGGTGGTCCCAGGGCAGAAGGGAGGAAAAAAAGCAGATGAGATCCTTGCGCTGCTTCCCCATTAGCTGGGCGGGGGGGCTGCTGTAGCCCTGGCTTAGGGGCCTGTTCTAGAACCACATATAGATGAGTATAACTCTCCATGCCCCGCCTCCCCTCGGACGCCCCCCTCCCCTCCCCTTCTCCCCTCCTCTGGGGGATCAGAGCAGGAAAGCTCCATCTTCCCTCCATCTTTCCTCCTGTCTGATTCACTTTAGGCTCTTTGCTGAAGAATACAATGTCAGCTTCTCTTTGGACTTTAATCCTGGGGGAAAGCATCACATGCTTTAACTTACTTTCTCTGTTGCCCCATATAAAGATGTTACTATCACCCCAATTTACAGTTGAGGACACTAAAGCTCAGAGACCTTGAGCAGCTTGCCCAAGGTCACACAGTGAGAGGTGGTGCCTGGATTTGACCCTGTGTCTACGGTTCTGTGAGCAGATGAGTATGTCACACTCATGCATACCTAAGTCAGGAAAGAACAGGGCTTATTTACTTGGAGCTGACCTGACACAGATTCAAGCATGAGCCCTTCAGGTTATAGTGAGACTGTGGGCTGTACTTCTTTTCTTTATCTCTCAGTTCTAGGACTGATGTCAGAAGCAACTTAAATGATATTCTTGCTGGGTTCTATGAATCAACTAAAAGCCCCCTATCTTTGTATCTGTGCCCTTTGATCTGAGCTATTCTCTGTTGCCTCTCTTCCTAAGACAATGGCCTAGTTTGCAGGGATTAAGATAGCCCTCTTGTGTGAAAGCTGCCCCTCCCACAAGCAACATCTCCTTAGTACCTTAAAGCAAACAGCCCCAAACAGGACAGTATCTTGTTCCTGTAGTAAAATAACTTCTCTGGAACTCCTCCAAGAAAAAGACTGAGCTAATGGTTACCCAGGCTGCCTCTGTGAGCTAGGACTGTTTACTCTGCTACCTTTCTCCCTCCCTGTCCCCCAGTGCCATGTGGGACCCTCTGAGGATGGCCGAGGATGGCCCGAGTGGGCTGTCTTCCCATGGCCGCCATGTAATAAAACTCCTTTCTCTGCCTTCACTATGTCTCTGTATTTGACATATGGGAGTGAGTGCCTGGACTGAACTTGGGACTTGTGGATCTTGAGCCTGGGGTCTAAAAACCTGGTTCCATTACCTTTCAAGAAGAATCTGAGTTCTCCTACTTCTCCCTCCCTTACTCTGTTTTTTGAAATGTAGGTGATTGAGCTCTGATTTGGTATGGAGTCTCCAGTGGTGGTGGTGGTGGTGGTGGTGGTGTGTGTGTGTGTGTGTGTGTGTGTGTGTGTGTGTGTGTGTGTGTGTGTGTGTATGTGTGTGTGTGAAGCAGTAAGGAATTACATGTGCACAAACTTTGGAGAACCTGTGGGGTAGCCCTTTACTGCTTAAAAGCAGTACTAGTCTATAGGGAACTTAGCATCTTGGGCTGCACTATGGATCTTCTGAAAGGCTTTGCAGGTTAACCAGCTGTCTCTATGGTGGCACACATATCTACGTCTGAGGCTCTCTGTTCTGGCCAGTCTGGCTGGTGCACAGACAGCAATGGGACTCAGCAGGGTCCTCCAGTCTCTGCAGTATAGCAGTGGCTGGCAGATTGTAGCTACAAATGCTGAAGACCCATCCTGAACCTGCTGAGTGGGAAGCTGTGGGGTGGGATGAGGCCGAGAAGGGCGGCAAGAAGGCAGGAATCTGTTTTCTTTGGAGCCAGTACTGGGGCTTGAATTCAGGGCCTGGGTGCTGCCCCTTAGCGTTTTTTGTTCAAGGCTAGCACTCTACCACTTGAGCCCTCAATTCACTTCCAGTTTTTTGGTGGTTAATTGGAGATAAGAATCTCATGGAGGGGCTGGGAAGGTGGCTTAGTGGTAGAGCGCTTGCCTTGCATGCCTGAGGTCCTGGGTTCGATTCCTCAGCACCACATAAACAAAGAGAAAAAAGCCGGAAGTGGCGCTGTGGTTCAACTGGTAGAGCACTAGCCTTGAGCTGAAGAGCTAAAGGACAGAGCCCAGGCCCAGAGTTCAGGCCCCACGACCGGACCCAAAAATAAATAAACAAATAAATAAATAATCTCATGGTTTTTCCTGCCCAGGTTAGCTTTAAACTGGGATCCTCAGATCCCAGCCTCCGGAATAGCTAGGATTATAGGCATGAGTCACCAGCACCTGGTTCAGGATTCGGTTTTAACCAGCCACCTGGGGGCTCTGATGCCACTCCAAAATACAGGCTCCTGGAGAACCAAAGCACTAGCTCACAGGAGTCTCTTAGATCCTAGGGAAGCACGGCTTTATACTCCATGCCTGGAAGATCAAGGAGAGTGGATCTGGCCAAGCTTTGAGGCTGTTAGTGCTGGAGTGGGAGTGGTTTGTGCAAAGACAGGAGGATGGGAAAGACTTTCTCCACCTTCCTTCCTTCCGACAGCAGCTTTGCAGAGATGAGTTAGTCCTATGTGTTGGTTCCTGGCTCTTCCAGGACCAGGAGCTGTTCTCTGACTCATCACACCACCATCTCAATGCCTTTGAGCTGTCTGGTGAGGAACAGACTGGTGGAGTGTCTGGATTCCATAGCCAGGAAGGAACTAGCCTTAGGCTCTCTGTCTCACTTCTTAGTCTCAACAGAGGATTGTCAAGGTCTTGCTCCCTTGTTGAGCCGATGCTGAGTCTTGGGCTCCTAGCTCCCACTGAGTATTTCATGGGGCACACCCAGTTCTTCTGTGCCTGGGATGTGACACCAGGTGGCTTCCACTCCAAGTATCCCTGAGGATGCCGTGATGAGCATCTTCTATTGTCTCTCTCTATGGACCAGTGTCAGCTTCCTGATTAAGAAGGGAAAATCAGGCTGGATGTGCTGGCTTATGTCTGTATTCCTAGCCACACAGGAGGTATAGGTAGGAGGATCTGTGTCTGAAGCCAGCCTGGGGTAAAGACCCTGAGACCTTTGCACCTGACTTATCAGTGCAAAGTCTGGGATCTGGGCCTGTGGCTCAGGTAGTAGAATGCCTGACTGGCACACATGATACTATGAGTTCAAATCCCAGTACCACAAAACAAAACAAAATTCTACAAGACTCTACCTGAAACTTACTAAAGCAAAAAGGGCTGGGGATATGAACTATACCCCACTCTACCATCCTCCCCTCAAAGGAAAGCCAGAAATGTACTCAACCCATGTGACTTGCCCATTGTCTGGTCTAGGAAGTGGCAGACTTAGAAAGTCTGATTAAGAGCATGGCTTTAAGTTGGCATGATGTCTCAAGTCATCTGGAAGCAGAGATTAGGGAATTGCAGTTCAAGACCAAACTGAGTAAAAAAGTTTGTAAGAAAGACTCCATTACAACCAGTGGGTAGGCACAGTGGCACATACCTGCTTTCTCGGTTACAGGGGAATTATAAGAAGGAAAATCTCAGCCCAGGCCCACCTGGAAAAAAGTGAGATCATGAAAATAACCAACATTAAAGGTGGCTGGAGGTAACACAGGTGGTAGATCACCTGCCAGGCAAGCAGGAGGCCCTGAATTTAAACCCCAGGGTGATTTTGGTGTTGAACATGTGGACAGATGACGTGGCACAAGTCCATCCACTTTTCTCGACCTTGGCTTCACATCCATAAAAATGAAACCCACTTACTAGTTTTGTTATGTAAATTAAACAAATGGAAATAATAGTGCTCAAACAAGACCTAGAGTCTGAAAAAGAGGAGCAAACAAAGGCCAGGGCTTTGGTGGAAGAATCTGTGGCTGGGGCTTGTCTAAGCTACAGGTTAAGGGTGGGCTTGCAGGAAGCCTGGGGACAGGAGGAAGTGTGGGGTACATGGCCCTGGAAGTCTTGTTGTTCCAGGTTTGGCAGGAAAACTGTAATGCAAGCCCACATATAGTAGGTCCTTAATACATGGCTGTTTCTTTCATGTCTTGTACTTCAACCTAGTTTTAAGGAAGAAGAGAAAAGCACTGTCTCTTGGAAGGAGGGTGGAGTTATGCCACGCTTCATCAGAACTCTTGCATATCCAGTGTTCAGAGCCTGACCTACAGGTGAAAGTCTGGGGCCCACGGCCACAGGTTGCACTTACTGGTGGATCCAGCAGAGGGCGCTTCCCACCTCTGCATAGAGCTGGCAACCATGAGAAGTCTGGCAAGCTGGAGCACAGAGTCCAACTGCATGGCTTTGCCTGGGGTTAAGGGTTTCCTGGGTACCAGGAGTTTTTAGTGCTAAAATGGGTAAAGTTCCAGGAAAACTGAGACAAGCTGGTTAAGCTGGCTGGAAGAAAAGCCGCAGAATGGTACACATATGCATGCATACATTTTTTACATTAAACACGCTTGGCACAAAATCCACCTGCTTGCACCACACACTTGCATATATGTACACCACACACAACAAATGCAACATGCTTGAACCTATGCACACTCCCACTTACATGATCCATAATACACATGTAACACAGCCACAACAAATACATGTACTTTATGCACCACACACGTGCATGTATGCATAGCACCATACATGTGTACACAGCACCAAATGTACAACATGCACAATATACGTGCATATTGTACTCATGTACATCTCACCCAGTAATGCATACATGGGTACAACAAATATGTTACAAAATTCACTCACTTTGTACCACACACACGTGAGCTATCATGAACTTCATAACACATTTGTATATGCACAAATTTATACACAATACACATCCAATATACATCCAATACACATAGGCACAATAATGAACAATTGCGCCAGACCCAAGCAACATTATCACAACACACATGGCACATTTGAGCCACATAAATACATACAAGACAAATACAACATCATGACACATGTGCACCAATATGTACAATGAATATATAATACATGTGTGTACTATGCACACAGATATACCCACAACTTGAACACACGTGCAACCATGCCAACCTCCCATAGCTCATATTTGTACACATCACACCACATATACAACACACCCACTTGCCACACACTACACAGTGCACCACACATATCCCCAACACTTGTTCAATCATACATACATATATGATACACAGTGCAATGTGCAATATACAATTTATATCATGCAATGCATGGTACAATGTATAATACACACAACATACAGGCACAAAATTGAGGACACACACAGACACAGACACAGACACACACACACACACACACACACACCCCTTTTGGGATCCAAAGATTTGTTTCCAGTCATTCTTCTTAGTCACAAAATGATGATGATCAATCTTGCTCTGGGGCAAGGGAAAATCATATCAAAGGAATCTGAAAGTATTCTTGCATCTGCAAGCATTGCTTTACCGGGTGCCGGGCACTGGCTGCACAGTGCACATGCAGTCCTGACCTGTGGGCTCAGCAAGAAGGAGAAGCAACACAGAGCAAGTCAATGCATCAAGGGCCTTTTAGCTTTAGTTATAATAAGTGCCTGGAGTCTAGAGAAAGCACAAAGCTAGCCTGGGCTGGAAGCTTCCTGTGAAGAGCTTTCTAAGGCAAGGCTTTGAAGTCAGTGGAGAGGTAAGGACTCCAGGCCCAGCATGGTGCTGGGAGGGCCCAAATCAGGCATTTTAGGAGCTCTTACACATCCCTTGCCTGGAGGGATGAAAGATATATTTGCTTTCCAGGAAACAGCCGGGCTTTGAGGAACCAGAACTTCCAAGGATGGGTCTGAGATCATCCAGAGATGGACTAGCCAGTCCCTCTGCTTCTGGAGGTGGGTAAGCAGCCTCAGGTCCTGTCCCATGGCCAACCATGGTAAAGGAGGGTGGGGATAAAGAGGGAGAGCCCACCATCTCCCTGGGCACAGACCTGCATTTGTGTATACTTCCCAGCCAAGCTCCTCCGGTTGGGGTCATCTTGCCAGACTAAGCTTTAGTGAAGACAGTATTCCAGCAGTCAGGCACTGAAACTAGTCTATCAGGCTAAAGAGGGTGTTCAAGAGCCGTGATTCAGGCAGACTGGCACTTAAATGCCTGAATCTAAATCCCTGCTTTGGCACTGGCTAGCTGTGTGTGACTGGGGTGAGCCACTTGGCCTCTCTGGGCCTTATTTTTCATTCCTACAAAACGAGAATGAAGCTAATAGTTACACCCATCCTCCAGAGTTGCAAGGACTTCACAGGACTTTATGAGTTGTGTATGGAAAGCTCTTCGATTAAAACCAGGTGCGTGGCATGAGCTGCCTAAATGCACACTGCAATCGCTGTGTTGATTAAAAAACAAAACAAAACCCCACAAAACACTAAGAAGGGAGCAGAATACCCACACTGGCTTGGAGTGGGTGTGAAAAGGTGTCTTGAGAAATCCCTGCTGAGCTCCTGGCCGGTTACATACACACAGCTGTTCCTGCCTGGCCCTCCAGGCCAGAACTGGAGTCGTGGACAGGGATGGGATGAGGGAGGAGATCCAGCACAGTTTGCACCTTCACTTTGCAGCCACCTGACTGGCGTTGGGGAGACCAGCAAAGGGGAAGAAGCAGGGGGGCTTTACTTACAGTGGATGCCGGGCCTCGGGCAGGGTCCTCCGCAGGGGGATACGGGTTCTGTGCCCCTCTTTGAGGCCCTGTTGGTCCAGGCTGTGCAGAGTGAGTGCTTCTTCTTCTGCTACCTCCCCATCCTCCTCCTCTGAGGCTTCCTCCTCCTGCCTCCTGCTTGCCTGTCTGATGAACCGATAGCCTCCTCTTCTGCTCTGGCTCTGATTCCTCCTGGCTCGGGGTGAAGCCACAGCCATCAGCAGCTGATCTTCCCGCAGCGAGATGAAGGGCGGTAGATCGTCTATGAAGCTATAATCCTCCCCCTCATCCTCAGTCTCCAGGACCCATTCTTGGGAGTCTCCAAAATCCAAGCGGTACCCAGCATCAGAGCTGCGCTTGCTGGTGCGGGCCGTGGCATCCTGGGGCAGGGTGGGTGGGGGCGGGTACAGCATGACCACCATCATCAGGAGACATCCCAGCATCACAAGGAGCAGCCGGAACGGAAGTCTGCATGGTCCCTGTCGCTGGCGCTTCCTTAGGAGCATGCTGCTACAATTGCCAGATGCAACAGGTTGTGTTCAGGTTTGCTTGCTCACACCGCTCCGGGTGCCTCAGGGCACAACCTGGCTTGCTCAGCTCACCTGAGATTTGTCTTGCTAGTCGCTTAGCCAGCTCTTTTTCGTCCTTCTGACATTTGCCAACCACGTGTGTTAAGACCTGCTTCCACTCATGATCAGAAAGCCACAGGACCTGGGTATCACCCTGGGTCCTCTCGAAGTGGATTTCTTTAATTGCCTTCTGCAAGCCCATTCCCACAGACTTCAGAGTGAATTGTTTGCTCCCTGTCTCCCTGGTTTTCTCCTTGAGAAAAAAAGTAAGGAATCCATTCCTCTCAGGTGTTTAGTTCCACGTGTTTCTCTCCCTTTGCACAAGTGGCTGGGCTGTAATGAGATGTCGGGGGCCAGCTGGTGGGGCTTCAGTCAAGCAGCGCTGACAGCCGTCCTTCTTTGGATGGCTTCAAGTCAGGTCAGATCAACAGATGTGAAGTCGCACGCAGAGCCTGATTTCCTTTCACACATAGCTCTGCTCAGCCCAGAGCCCTGTGCCAGACACAGGCCGAGCCAAGTGTGCGCCTCGCTCCTGGTCCTAATGCCCTCACTGTTCCAGGGCGTTTGCACAACCCCATGGTGTCAGGCTAGAACCAGATCAAAACAAGAACATCCCAGGAGTTCAGATTTGAACCTTGTTTGCAGGAGAAATCCTTTCCCCACCCCCAGAAGCAGGATCGGCTATTCCCTCCGGATTCAGACAAGTTGTACATAGGACGCAGATGCCAGGAGCCAGCTGTCTATTTGCGTCCTTGCCTCCCCTCCGGGGATCTGCCAAGCCAGCTTGAAGTCTACCCCCTGGGGGGAACCACTGCCCTGGCTTTTCTGAAAGTGAGGGACTGGGGGACACTCCTGTTTGCTCCTCTTGCTCCCACTAGAGCACCTGAATTCCTACTGTGTGCCAGCCAATCAGAGGTGCTCTGGAGGAGGCGTGGCCTGCTCCTTTGGTCTTAAGTCCATTCAGCCTATACATAGGTAATGAGCTCCTACTATGTACAAAGAAAACAAAAAATATGGTTCTGGGAATTGGGAATACAGCAGTGGAGAAGAGAGAGGTCTGTATGTATGTACCTCCCTGCTTCCCGAGGAGACGGATGATTGGTTAAATCTACAGTGGGTCAGACAGTGCTAAGGGCTGAGGAGGAAGATGGAAGCTGAGATGGGAAATGGAGGCTGAAGATTGATTCTCCCAAGATTGATTCCTTGGCTGAGAACAAAGGTGGCTTGGGGAGTTCACTTGGTGCAAAACTAAAAGTGCTTCTCGGGCTTTGACCACCTGGGTCTGTGTGCAGAGGTAAGCTCTGTTGCTTTTCTCTTTGGCCAGGTACAGCTCATGCCACTCTGCTCAGGGAGCCTGGAAACACTGTAAGATGCCCCACACCTACCCCCCAAAGCCCCTGTGGGACTTCTGTCTCCACACCATGGTGGGGAAGGTGACAGTGGGTCTTGCCAGGGCTCTGGACTGTACCTGAGGAGGGGGAGTTGTGCAGGGGTCCTGCCCCTTTCTTCACTCATATTCCTGTCCCAGATGGACTTAGACAAGGCATTTCCATGCCTGTAGCTCAGCTTGGAGTCACCTGCAGCTGCAGGTGGACAGGGGCCGAGGGAGATGGCTTGCTACCTCAAGTGCCTGAATCACTCTGCCTGAGCTTCCCAGTGCCAGGGCTGCCAGCTCACCTGTCATGCCAAACAGACTAGAAGCTGAGGGGAGGGGGATCTAACTCCAGGAGCAATGTCACTGATTAAAGAAAGAAAAGTTATGATGACTTCTCAGTAGACAACACAGGGTGGGCTTGTGGGATGTCTAGAGGTGTGGGCTACATGAGTCTCCAAAAGAACCATTAAGGGGAGTGAGGCCCTGGAGTTTACAAGGCAATCTGCTCACCAATCCATCCTTCATTCACCATTTCCACTCTCCTATCCTTTACCGTGTGTGTATGTGCTTAATTGGAGATAAGAGTCTCACAGACTTTCCTGCTCAGGTTGACTTTGAACTATAATCTCAGATCTCAGCCTTCCAGGTAGCTAGGATTATAGATATGAGCCCCTGCATACACTGCATGCATGTGGGAAATGTTACAACTGGAACATTCCTTGCACAACTAAAGTATGCCAAAAGAAGAGGAGGGGGAGGAGAAGGAGGAGGAAGAGGAGGAGAAGGAAGAAAGAAAGAGAAGAAGAAAGAAAAAGAAGGAGGAGAAGAAAGAGCAGCAGCCGCAGTTAGTTTGCTGGTGGCTCAAGCCTGTAATCCCAGGTACTCCAGAGATTAAGATCTGAGGATTATGATTTGAAGTTAGTCTAGGAAGGAAAGTCAGTAAGACTTTTACTTCCAACTAATCACCAAAAGAACTGGAAGTAGAGGTGTGGCTCAAGTGGTAGAGCATCAGCTTTGAGCAAAAAGGTAGACAGAGGCTGGGCCCTGAGTTCAAGTCCCAATAAGCATGCACGCATGCACGCACGCGCGCGCACACGCACGCGCACACACACACACACATACACACACACACACACACACACACACACACACACACACACACACACACGCGCGCTTTGTTCACTGAAATCTCTCCTTGGACCCATGTTCCATGGCAGGTGAGACTAGAAGGGAAGGTGTTGACTTCTCCATAGCATTTTAATCTTAGTGTTCTGAGCACATAGAGTTTTCTCCATCAGTTGGTTCCTGGACTACTTTTTGTAATTCAGATTCCTGAAAAGGAGTAGAAGAACCTGAGCTACAAAGGCATAGGGAAGGGGTGAATCCCTTTGTGTTAGCTCTTGGGTTTTAGTTTGTTCTGGGAGCAACTGAGAGATGGGTGGAATAGCGAATGAAGAGCAGGTAAAGGAGGAAAAAAGAGAAGGAAGAGGAGAAGGTACCATGCTAGAAGCTAAGTTTACCTAAATAACCAGTTAAGAGGAAGCAAAGAGTAAGTGGATGTGTGGCTCAAATGGTAGAGCACCACCCTTGAGCAAAAAACCTAACCAACAGCCAGGTACTGGAGGCTCACGCCTATAATCTTAGCTACCTGGTGGCTGAGATCTGAGAATCCTGGTTCAAAGCCAGACCAGGCAGGAAAGTCTATGCAACACTTATTTCCAATAAACTCCCAAAAATGTTGAACATGGAGCTGTGGATCAAGTGGTAGAGTGCTAGGCTTGATCAAAAGAAGATCAGGGACAGTATCCAGGACCTGAGTTCAAGCCCCAGGACCAACACACACAAAAAGCTAATGGACAAAGCCCAGACCCTAACTTCAAGTTTGGATAGTAGTACACACGCGCATGTGCGTGTGCGTGCACCTGTGCGCGCGTGCACTCACTCTCTCTCTCTCTCTCTCTCACACACACACACACACACAAGGAAGAGGGGGAAAAAACAATGTCTTCTGGACTAGACACAGAAGGAAGGGATTTCAAGTTGGGAGGGTGAAATGCTCCTCAGTAACTGTAGACAAGAGAGGATTTTTTTTTCCACTCACTGATAGCAGAGTATATAGTCTTTTCAAGTCACATGGAACATTCTCCAAGCACAAAACAAGTTTCAATACATTCAAAAGGATTGAAATCATAACAAGTAGGTGTTCTTTGACCAAATGGAATAAAGTAGAAACCAATAACAGGAAAAAATAATAAAAAAAAAACACAAAAATGTGAGAACTAAAAAGCATATATCAAAATAACTGAATTGAAGGAGAAATCATATCAGAATTTAGAAATATTGGAGCTGGAGGAATGGCTGTAGAACATTGGCTGTGAGCCAAGCCAGAGCTTGAGGCCATAAATAAGGCGCTGGTGCCAGAAAAAAAGAAAGAGCAATACTTTAAATAAATGTCAAGCATGTTAGATTATACCTATAATCACAGCTACTTGGGAAGTAGAGACCAGGAGTATCATAGTCTATGACAGTTCGGATGAAAACATGAGACTCTATCTCAAAAGTAAAAAATGCTGGGAGTATGGCTCAAGTGGTAGAGCATCTGCCGTGCAAGAACAGGCCCTCACCTCAAACAAATACACATGGCCCATGTCTGTAATTGCAACATTTGGGAGACTGAGGCAGAGGTCAGCTTGGGAAACATAATGAAACCCTATTTCAAAACTATATAAATATTTAAAAAAGAATACATATTTCAATCAAAAACCTAACCTACCACTTTAAGATACTGTAAGCTGGGAGCTGGGGGTTCATGCCTATAATCCTAGCTACTCAGGAGGCTGAGATCTGAGGATTGTGGTTCAAAGCCAGCCCAGGCAGGAAAGTCCATGAGACTCTTATCTCTAGCAAACCACCAGAAAACCAGAAGTGGCACTGTGGCTCAAGTAGCAGAGTGCTAGCCTTGAGCTGAAATGCTGATGGACAACACCCAGGCCCAGAGTTCAAGCCCCACAACCGGCCAAAAAACAAAAAAGATACTGTAAAGAAAACCAAAGCTGAAGCTGGACACTGGTGGTCACGCCTGTAATCCTAGCTACTCAGGAGGCTAAAGATCTGAGGATTACAGTTCATAGACAGTCTGGGCAGGAAAGTCCATGAGACCATTGTCTCCAATTAATCACCAGAAAACCAGAACTGGTTCTGTTGCTCCAGTGGTAGAGCACTAGCCTACAGCAAAAGAGCTCAGGGACAGTGCCCAGGCCCCACAACCAACACACACACACACACACACACACACACACACACACACACACACACACACACACACACACACACACACACACACACACACAAGAATTCAAGCTCCCGACTGACAAAAAAAAGAAAAGAGAAAAAAAGAAAAACAAAGTTGAAACAAATAAGAGAAAAAAGTTTAAATCTTATACATTTTGCACATAAGTATTTAGAAACTTTCATTCTATTTAATAGGTGCATACTATATCATTGAATGAATGAAGTAGCCCCTGATTGATTTAGCTAGTACTCTACTAATGCACATTTGGACTGTTGCCTATTTTTATGTTTTATAGTAATATTTCTTTAAATATCTTCTCTGTCACACATATACACAATTTCACATATGTGCATATATTTGCAAATATTTCTTATAAATTGAACCTATGAATTAAGTAAGATGCACATTAAAAAATTAGAGCTTTGGCAAATTTACTTCAAAGAGTTTCCATTAATTTACACTTGCACGAATAAAATATGAACATGCCAGCTGCTCTGTAATCTTACCAGTAGAAAGTATCATTAACCTTTTTAATCTTTGCCAATCTACTAAGTGAAAAATGGCAGCTCAGTAACAAAAACATTAAGATGCTTGGGAATGTATTTCATGGCATGTATAGGCAGCACTAAATTTTATTGAAGGAATAAAAGTAAACCTGGAGAACTATAGCAAAATTTGATTCTAGATGGAAAGACTCAATCTTCCCCAAGTTAATTGAAAAATTCACTGTCATTGCATTCTAAATTCGAACTCATCTTCCATAGAACTCAGGGCCTGGGTGCTGTCCCTGAGCTTCTTTTACTCAATGCTAGCACTCTACCACTTGAGCCCCAGCTCCACTTCCAGCTTTTGGTGATTAGTTGCAGATAAGAATCTTATGGAGGGCTGGGGAGGTGGCTCAGTGGTAAAGTGCTTGCCTTGCATGCATGAGGCCCTGGGTTCGATTCCTCAGCACCACATAGCAGAAAAAGCTGGAAGTGGCACTGTGGCTCAAGTGGTAGAGCACTAGCCTTGAGCTGAAGAGCTGAGGGACAGTGCCCAGGCCCAGAGTTCAGGCCCCACAACTGGCAAAAAAAAAAAAAAAAGAATCTTATGGACTTCCTACCCAGATTGGCTTCAAACTGTGATCATAGCCTCTTAAGTAGCTAGGATTATAGGCATGAGTTACTGGCACCCAGCTTTTCCATGGATCCTGGCATGTTATTCTACTATTCTTACAATAAAGAAAAGGACTAAGACAAGTTAAGGTAATTCTGAAGAAAAAGGAGAGAAATCCCTCTCACCAGACATCTAGAGTTAGTCAGCTGCCTGGTACTATATCAAATACCCAAGACAATCCATTCGTAAAAAGAAAAGGTTAAGTTCAGAGGTTTAAAACCATGACCAATTGGCCTTGTTAGTTTTTGGCTTGTGGTGGAGCAGCACCTCCTGGTAGGGGAGCATATGGACAAGAAAAGCCACCCACTTCCTAGCCAGGGAATGCAGAGAGGAAGAAGCTGGGCACATCGCCTTCAAAGACAGGGCAGGCCCTCCATGTTCTGACCTCGCACTAGGCCTCATCTCTAAAACATCTCCACCATTTCCCAAAAGTTTCAAGCAGAGAGAGTCCCAACCTTTAACATGTAGGTTATTAGGAGATATTTAAGAGTCAAGCCAGTGCACCTAGACTTTAAAACTTAAATAATTGAAACACTATAATACCGATACACACAAGGAAAAAGATAGTAGAGTCAAGATGCACATTACTACACTATGTCAAAATCCGATAATACCAATGCAGTCTGAGATATAAGGGAAGGGAGCTTCTCTTTTGCTGTTGTGATGCAGGTAACTTTTGTTCTTTGAGGAACAATTTTAGGAGCACCCTCTATTGTGAGGATGCCCATGCTACAGCCTGGCACTTCCTCTTCTGGGAGAAACTTCGGTGCATGAGAGCAATGAATAGCTAAAACTGGAAATAAGCTAATTGTCCATATAACAATATATAACAGGCTCAGCAAGTAGAACAAATAAAATAAATCTATATGAATCAATACACATATCTAAAGCAGAATGTTGAGTAAAAAGTTGTAAGAGACAACGTGAGATCATTTATGTAAATTTGTGTGGGGTGTGTATGTGTGGAAGTGTGTGCCAGTACTGGGGCTTACACTCGGGGCCTGGGTGCTGCCCCTTAGATTTTAATGCTCAGGGCTGGTGTTCTACCACTTGAACCGCTGTTCCATTTCCAGCCTTTTGGTGGTGAACTCATGGACCTTCCTGTCCAGGTTAGCTTCAAATCTTCATCCTCAGATCTCAGCCTCCTGAGTAGATACGATTACAAGAGTAAGACACTGCCCCCCTCCCCTATTTAAACCACTGCTTCTAAGTTATCTCCAAATCTGCGAATCCCACCAGTGGCTGGTGGGCCACACCTTACTAGCCTCCTTGACTCGGGATGGTCCCGGGGCTGCTGTAACCACTGAGAGTATTTTCTTTTGGCTGTATCCTGGAGGACTGGGCTGTTCTGGGCTGTGACCTCATTGTTTACCATTATTTTGAAAAGCTTCTGCCTCCCTTCTGTAGGCTGGATCAGAGCCGAGGACAGCAGGGTGGATGTGTGAAAGGAACTCCAGCCAGGATTACTAGAATCCTGAACACCCAAACAATGGGTCATAGCCTACAGCTCATGATTTTCAGCTGCCATTGGAGAAGGAGAGGTGTCAAGGAAGAGCACTCTTGGCACAAAACCCAGTATGTAGGGAGGGCATGAATTTGTGAATATTTAGATCCTAACCTCTGGGAAATTCTAGAAAGTACCTCTAGTCAGACATCTGGAGGGCTGATAGGATCAGCATCTGGCTTCCTCTAAACATGTGCTCACCAGGAAGAAGAAGGTGAATACTATAAAAAGTGCGCTTCGGTAGACAGGACAGCCAGCCTCTAGATGAGTCTGGGCTGGGCTTTATTCCTTGGGTGATCTTTGTACTGTGTTCCCATTCACAAGGGTAAGATGGTCCCTAAAGGAGGCTTTTGAAAACCTTGTGCAATTGCCTTGCAAACATGAGCTGATCCCTGAGGAACAGAGTGCACAAGGCAGGACATGATTATTTATTTATTTTTGGTGCTAGGGCTTGGATTCAGGGCCTCACACCCTCCTTAGCTTTTTTCGCTCAAGGCTGGTGCTCTATTATCACATTTCCATTTCCAGCTTTTTGCTGGTTGGCTGGAGATAAAAGTCTCTTAGAGCTGCCTGTCCAATCCTCAACTCTCAGCCACCTGAGTAGCTAGGGTTCTAGGAGTAAGCCACCAGCTCCTGGCTAGGACTGTTGACAACAGTAGTTTACTAATAAGCAAGGAGCAGGGAAGGCATCTGGAGGTCCTTACTTTATAGAAGAGTCAGGGCCAGGTTCCCAGACAGAAAACGCTCTGGCTTGTGGGAGCCTCCAATTAGACTCCGTGTTTAAGTTTATGTTCCCAAGGATCTGGGAGCATAAAAGGCATCATGACATATCTTGAACATATACATACATATATATGTACACACATACATATATATGTGTGCATATATATATATATATATATATATATTATATCATACTAGGTACTAGGGCTTGAACTCAGGGCCTAACTCTGCCTTTCAGCTTTTTCATTCAGGACTAACTGGTGCTCTACCACTTGAGACACAGCTCCCCTTCTAACTTTTTTTGGTGGTTAATTGGAGATAAGAGTTTCATAGACTTTCCTGCCTGAACTGGCTTTGGACTGTGAGCCTCAGATCTCAATCTCCTGAGCAGCTTGGATTATAGACATAAGTCCCCAACACTTAGCTTCTTGAACATATTGATAACTTAGAAGTCTAGCTGGACTGGAGGAAGTCTTTAAGAAGTTGACTTAGGAGGCCAGAGATGAGGATTCTGTACCCATTCTGGCTTGGCCAGAGTTGCCATGGGTATTGGATCTCAGTTCAAATTCTGCCATTTTTCTGTGTGATCCTGAGCAAGCTCCTTCACTCTTTATATTCACAAAATGAGGGGCTGGATTAGGTGTTTACCTAGACATTTGTCAGCCCTGATTCCATAAATGGAATGTGGACATAGGCTGAGCTGTAAATGTTGATAGTCGTATAGAGCTTTTTGCCTGAATGTTTGTGAAGGACCCTTGCAGTCAGTCCTACAACTGGAATCAGGGAAGGGGCCTTACGCAGCCTGCTTGCTGACTCCTACCTCCCTGATTGCTGGACACAAGAGTTTAGGGTTTACAGAGAGCCATAGCATCAGGTGTTTGAGCCTCTGTACACCTCCATTTGAAAACAAAACAAAACAAAACAAAAAAACCAGGCTGAGCTGGGTGCCAGTAGCTCACACCTGTAATCCTAGTACCTCAGGAGACTGAGATTTGAGGATTGAAATTTGAAGCTATCACTGCAGGAAAGTCTGCCAGACTCTAATCTCCAATTATCTCTATCTCCAATCTCACTATAAAGTAGGAAGTGGAGTTGTTGCTCAAGGAGTAGGGCACTAGTCTTGAGGGGAAAAGCACAGGGACAGTGCCCAGGACCTGAGTGTAAACCTCAGTACTGGCATTAAAAAAAAAAAAGCCCAGGCTCCAAATCGTGATTTAAATTTTAAATGACATTTGCATATTGATTTGAAAAAGCTCCCTCTTAGCCCTGCATATAAATCAAATAAATTAATTAGGGCAACTGACAGTGGCAGCACTCCAAGCCACTGGGTGATCTCTCTCCAGGAACTTGGTGTTGAGCTTGTAAGGCAGTCAGGATAATTGGGGCCTTGATTGGGAAGATAGCTTGCTTCTGGAAGCAGTTGTCTGCCCCTTAACTGTGTGGAGGCCAAAGGCAGCCTACGTGGGAAAGGCTAAAGGCCCTCACTGGGTTAGGAAATGGAGCTTTATCACTTTTTCTGGGAGACAACCATTGCGCCTCCTGGTGTGGTAGCTTTACACTCAAATTCGGAAGCCCTAGTCTTTTATTTTTTCTTAGCTGGGGGCTCATGACTCACAATCCTGACTACTCAGGAGATCTGAGAGAATCTTGCTTTGAAGGCAGCCAGACAAATCCAGACAAATCCTAGAGATTCTTATCTTCAATTAACTAGCAAAAAATGCAGAAAGTAGAGGTGTAGTTCAAGTAGTAGAGCTTCAATCTTGAGTGAAAAAGCTAAAAGACAGTACTCAGGGCCTGAGTTCAAGCCCCAGTCCTGGCACACACACACACACACACACACACACACACACACACACACGGGAAACCTTGTGTTATAAGGATTGGAATGATCTGCTTTAGTCTGCTTCATATTTTGTTCTTTGCTTTTCTGCATCATAACGATTACCATCTGCATTCTATTTGCTCATCTGTGTGTGTGTGTGTGTGTGTGTGTGTGTGTGTGTGTGTGTGTGTGTGCATGTACACGTGCCTGTGCCAGTATTATGGCTTGAACTCAGGACTTTGTGCTCTTGTTTAGCTTTTTACCCTAAGTTGGAGTTCTACTACCTGAGCCAGCTTTTTTGTTCATTAATTGGAGATAAGAGTCTCTAGGGTTTGTCTGTCTGGTCTGGCCTTGAGCTGAGATTCTCAGATCTCAACCTTCTGAGTAGCTAGGATTAAAGGTGTGAGGCACTAACAATATCTTTTGCCCTTCAGTTCTGAAAAAATGTGTGGCAGCTTATATGTTCAATAAAAAAGGCATAAATCATTAAAAACATAGGTAGAGGGCTGGGAATGTGGTTTAGTGGTAGAGTGCTTGCCCAGTATGTATGATTCAATTCCTCAGTACCACATAAACAAACAAAAAAGCCAGAAGTGGCACTGTGACTCAAGTGGTAGAGTGCTAGCCTTGATCAAAAGATGCTCAAGCCTAGGCCCCGAGTTCAAGCCCCAAGACTGGCAAAACAACAACAACAACAAAAACCCCATAGGTAGAAAGTAAGCTGAGAAAGCAAGAGGAAAACAAAGCACATGTATATACCATCAAGCCTGTGCAAATTGCTATATTTGCTACTAATTGATTCTGAGCCTCCTAGCAGACAATACAAAGAAAAGAACATGATTAGTTATCAGAGGCTCTGAATGGGAATGCTCCAACCACACAGTAATAGGTCCTCTGGGCCACTGTCCACAAAACCTGGAGTTTTCAGAGCTTTTGTCTTCAACTAGAAAGACTATGGAATAGATTAGCAGACAGTGCCAAAATCTGTGACAATCAAGAAAATGGAATGGCTATTTGTTTATTGGTGTTGGTCCTGTGGCTTGAACTTGGGGACTGGGTGCAGTCTCTGAGTTCTAGATTTTTTTGCTCAAGGCTAGCGCTCTACCACTTGAGCCACAGCTCCACTTCCAGCTTTTTGGTGGTTATTTGAAGACAGGCATCTCACAGACTTTCCTGCCTGGGATGGCTTCAAATTGCAGTTCTCAGTTCTCAGCTTCCTGAGTAGCAAGGATTACAGACATGAGTCACTGGTACCTGGTGGCTTTTTGGCTTTAAACAAAGTTGCTTCAAGGAGGATCTTCATCTGTGTCTTGACCCCTCCACTCCCCCACTTGCAAGGAGGTGGGCTGTAGGGGCCCTGAGCAGGGTCACGACTTCTCCCGAATGGTGTTCTAGCCAGAGGTAATTAAATGCCTATGTTCTAGGGCCTAGAGTGGGGTTTGGGATGGGGGCCTTAACCCTGGGTGTACTCAGAATGATCTAGATGTTTTGAACCACAACAAAGCTGCCCCCCACTGCCAGGGGATTTGAATGAGGACTACTGCCCAGGGTATGGGGAAGGGGGATTTAAAGGGAAAAACTCAGAGCAGCTGCTACGTTAGTAGGGCGATCTGAATGACATAGAACCCCTTGGGGGATGCTAAGGAAAATGAACCTGAACATGGCAATTAGATCTTAGGACAGCTAGCATCCTAGTTTCCCAGGGTTAACTGGTGACACATGGAGGGGTGTGAGTTGGTCACACTATCAGGCACTTTCTTCTCAGGCCAGGATCAGGGGATGGAACAAAGTAGCTTGGTCAGGCCTGAGGCGCCTCAGATTGGTTATGGGGACACAGGGTTGTGGGTTTCCAAGGCTTGTTGCCTTGCAGCTCAGCTGTCACCCTCTCCCTGCACCTCTGCTTCTGTGTCCCCAAGGCACTGAGGGTGGAGGTGGGGGATGGAAACAGAGTGCTCTGGAGCCTCTGGGGTCAGGGAGCCAGTAAGACTTGGTCATACTCAGAGGTCTCCCCGGCTGGGCCCTCCAGGATTGCGGCTGTCCTTCAAAGTCAGGCCAGGGCTGGCAAGACTCCCTGCCGTCTGCCTGGATCCATAGTCCTTGAAAATCAGGACGACGGGAGCTGGGTTGAAAATATCCAGTCAACAACGCAAAACCCCAGAGGCAGCAGTAGCCTGCACCTGCCCAGTCTCCTGGGCTATGGCTGTGGTCACACAGGGGCCCAGGCGGCATTCTAGAGACTCTATCACTGTCTTGAAATCCTTTCATGTGTTTGAACAAGGGGCCCACATTTTCATTTTGTACTATCCCTCCCCCAAATTGTCATGCCAACCCAGTCCCCAAGGTGACCTTTCAGCCTTCATTCTATCCCAGCAAATTGACCTTCACTTCTTCTTCCTGGGTGTCATGCTGGGGGAAAAGTGAACAAAATGTGCAGATTTCACCTTAGGGTCCCATAGACCTGGCCTATTCCCAGGTCTGAACCTCCAAATTAAATTTCCAAGGTGTGTGGCCCTTCAATACGCATTGTTGAACAAATTCTTGGTGGGCAGGGATGGGTCTGATGCACAGCAAGGAGTAAGCTCCAGCATTTCAGAGCTGAGGTTGATTTTAAGTCCAAAAAGAATGGAAGGAAGGAAGGAAGGAAGGAAGGAAGGAAGGAAGGAAGGAAGGAAGGAAGGGGAAGGGAAGGAGGGAGGAAGGAAGGAAGGAAGGAAGGAAGGAAGGAAGGAAGGAAGGAAGGAAGGAAGGAAGGAAGGGGAAGGGAAGGAGGGAGGAAGGAAGGAAGGAAGGGAGGGAGGGAGGGAGGGAGGGAGGGAGGGAAGGAAGGAAGGAAGGAAGGAAAGAAGGAAGGAAGGAAAGGAAGGAAGGAAGGAAGGTGAAGGGAAGGAGGGAGGAAGGAAGGAAGGAAGGGAGGAAGGGGGGGAGGGAGGGAAGAAGGACTTGAGAAGTAGGACCTGTTTGGAGTGGGTGACTCTTGTGGTAGACCTTGAAGCCACTATATTCTGTCCACAGTTCCCTAGTTTGGCTCAGGATTGGGAGGGTGTTTCCAGGTCCTGTCCTTCACAGCTAGAAGTGAGAGAAAAGAGCTGGACATTGATGGCTGATGCCTATAATCCTAGCTACTCAGGAAGCTGAGATCTAAGGACTGAGGTTCAAAGCCAGGCCCATGCAGAAAGTCTGTGAGACTCTTATCTCCAGAAAATTGGAAGAAGAGTTGTGGCTCAACGTGGTAGAGCGATAGCTTGGTGCAAAAAGAGCTCAGGGACAGCACCAAAGCTCCAAGTTCAAGCCTCATGACTGAGAAAAAAAAGTGAGAGAAAAGTAATTCCTCTGAAATTCCTGGAACTGGGGTGTTTGAGCCTTATCCTCCTGAGGGTCAGGCCAGGCTGGCTGGAAAGACCTCGCTTGGCTCTGGAGTTTCCCACTCTGCCCCCTTCCTCTCAGGGCTGATGGCTTCCCCAGTGCCCACCTTCCTTTAGTTCCTCCTGCTTCGAGCCCTCCCTATTTGCTTCTGATTTCAACTGACTTTGGTCCAGTGTTCTTAACTGGCTTCCTCAGGAACCTTTCAGAACATTCAGAGAAAACCAGAACTGTGTACTCAGGGGCTAGGCTGCTAAATGAATGTAATAATATCTTTGGGAGAGTCAGAAAATGATGCCCTAAGCAAGTGTCATATTGGCAAAAAAAAAAAAAAGCACAGCAATACTGGCTTCAGGCACAGCTGAATTGAGTGCTCAGAGTTGCATCTCTCTATGCCAAGTCTTGTGTGGGAAGGAAGGCATGGTAACCAAAACCTCCACCTGTATCAGAAGCAGCAGCATTTTGCCTAGCAGGCTTTGCTTTGTCTGGCATCTCTTATCAGATGCAACAATGTGCTGCAAATATTTAATAATTGGCACTTAGTGGGAAAGGGAAGGGATGTCCTGGGTTGGAGCATTTGGCAATTTTTGTGATATAAATGTTCTCATACTAGCATTGTGACCTATTTCCTGCTCTGCCAGCATTGAACAAAGAAATTGGCACAATAGCACACCATTTTATAAACTTTTAAGATACTATGTATGTATATAACCTCAGCACCCGAGATTATTTTAAAACTGTAAAGTAACAAAGGAGCAAGTAATTGTGTGTGTGTGCGTGCGCACGCTCGCACATGCATGTGCACAAACACACGCTGGCTTTAACTTGGGGCCTGAGTGCTGGCCCTTAGCTTTATCCTTGAAGGCTGGCTATCACTTGATCTACAGATCCATTTATAGGATTTTGATGGTTAATTGGCGATAGGAGTTTCTGCCTTTGAACCATGCGCCTCAGATCTCAGCTTTCTGAGTAGCTAAGATTAAAGGCATGAGCCACCAGTGTCTAGTGGGAGAAATGAGTTTTGAGGATGCAATACCTTTGCTTTTGATATAATGCATTAAGTGTAATCTTATATGATTTGACTTTTGTTTTGGGGCTGGACCTGGGGCTTGGACCCAGGGGCTAGGCCCTATCCCTGAGTTTTTGGGGTTTTTTTGTTGTTGTTCTTGTTTTTGCTCAAGGCTAGCTCTACTATTTGAGCTACAGCTCTACTTATGGCTTTTTTGGTAGTTAATTGGGGATAAGAGTCTTACAGATTTTCCTGCACAGGTTGGCTTTACATTAAGGATCTTCAGATCTCAGCCTCCTAAGTAGCTAAAATAGCAGGCAGGAGTAACCTGCATCAAGCTTATAATTTGATTGTTAATACAAATGAGTTTAACAACTGAGTAGCAAAAAAAAAATATGCAATTGCCTATTATGAGCAAGTACCAGCTAGCTGGCTCAGCCCACCATTGATTGTGAAGCCAAGCTCAGTGATGAATAGTGCAATGATCAATTAACAATGTCTGAAAAGGACACAGGAGAAGAGATTAGAGACAAATGTCACATATTTTACCTTTTCTAGAATGTATGCTTTTATACAACAGCTTTCTGAATTTTTCATTGCAAACAGCTTGGGATCCCCTTAGGGAATGGCACCTTTCTCCTTAGGAAGGAACTCGGTGTCTGGTCTCACTAGCATTGTCAACATCCTATAAAGAAAAGACAGGGTCACTTTTGTCCCAAGGTGCTCCCAACTCCAGAATCCCACACAGTACAGAAAAGTCATCTGCTGAAGTATGGGGGTAGGTCATTTTTCAGCTTTTCTGCTAGGCTATGGGGAGCCATTAAAGTCAGAGTTGCTCAGTTTAAAGTCTCATAAAGACCTTTTGCACTGGCTTTTCTAGTTCCTTTTCTTTTTTCCTGGTTGTGTTTGCTGACAGCTGAGCAGATCTGGGGGTTGGCTGGTTCTCAAAGGAACCAAGCAAAAGCTGCCTTGGTGCAAACATGAAGAAAGGAGTTAATATGGTTTCCTCAGTGTCCAAAAACCTCTTAATGAACTGTTAGCATTTGCTGCAATCTGGCTCAGTGGCTGTGACTTGAGAACTTCCAAATACTACTTTTGGAGCTGAGAACGCCTTTTTAGACCTACTGGGTGTATCTGTGATGCAAGAAGCACAAACAGTGAGTGCTTCTAAATATGCCCAAGTCCATTGATTAGAATAGGACGAGATTTGAGAGGAAATGATCATTCCCTTCAACAGACATTTTTTTTCAGTTCTTTATTGAGGTATTATTGACATAGAATAAAATACATACATTTTCAGTGTGCAGCTCAACACTTCCCATGTAAAAACCTATGGAGCCATTATCCTAGCAAGACCTACAACACAGCCTTCACCCTGGAAGTTCCTATTCAGGTCATAACACTTCCTTTATGTTTCCCTCCAGAATTCATGGCCACCCCAATCCCCAAGGCAGTGGTATTTGGAGGAGGTACTTTTGTAAGGTACTTTTTCATATTCTTAAAAGAAAAGAAAGAGTCTGGGTGCTCACACCTGTAATCCTAGCTACTTGGGGGGCTGAGATCAGAAAATTACAGTTCAAAGTCAGGCTGGGCAGGAAAGAACATGAGACTTTTATCTCCAGTTAACCACCAAAAAGCCAGCAATGGAGTTGTGACTCGAGTGGTGGAGTGTTAGCCTTAAGCACAAGCCCAGGAACTGGCAATGAGGAGGAGGAGGAGGAGAAGGAGGAGGAGGAGGAGGAGGAGGAGGAGGAGGAGGAGGAGGAGGAGGAGGAGGAGGAGGAGGAGGAGGAGGAGGAGGAGGAGGAGGAGGAGGAGGAGGAGGAGGAGGAGGAGATCAGAACAGCATGTGTTCTCTCTCCCTCTTTCTTCCCTCCTTCCCTCTCTCTCTCTGTCTCCGTTTCTCTCTCCCCATCTGAAGATACAAGAAAATCGCTATCGACAAACTGGGAGATGGCCTTCATAAGACACTCTCTCCCAGTACTTCCAGCCTCCAGAAGCACAAGGGATAACTATTATTTAAGCAACTCAGTGTATGGTTTTTCACCATAGCAACCTAAACCAACTAAAACGCTAGTACCCAACTTTGTCTCCATCTGTTTATTTTGTCATAACAAAATATCACAGTCCCAGAGGCTGAAAGTCCAAGATCCTTCCTGGTTTGAAGAAGATCATCTTCTCTCTTTGTCCTCTTTCCTCGGTGCCTGTTAGTGGAGAGCACAAGTTCTCAGTTGTTTCTTCTCATAACGGCCCACCTTTACAATCTCATTGAATCCTGATTATCAGGGTCTCACCCTTATAATCTCACTTAATCCTGAGTGACCCCTACAGGTCCCATCTCCAGACCTTGAGGTTTGGGCCTTCATGAAGGGGGGACTAAGACTTCAACATTAAAATTTTGTGGAGAATACAAAGATCTAGTTCACAGAAGTCCTCTGGCACATAGAGGAGTGTGGTTGGTTCTAGAACTTTCTGTAAACAGAATCGTACAGCACGCAGTCTTTGGTCTCAGTTTCTTTAGCTTTTTGTAATATTTTGAGAATCAGCATATTGTTGTACCTATATTATGTCAGTGGTTTATTCCTTTTCATTATAAAGTAGTATTTCACAACTCAACTAGAATTTATTTACCTATTCTCCTCTGACTGAACATTTGGGTTGTTTCCAGTTTTCTCCAGTCATTTATTCTATGTTAAGTGCTGGCTAGAAATAAATGTAAACTATGTCCTTACTCACTGGGAACATGTGCCTGGTACCTATGCTTGGAAAACAGCTAAGAAGGTGTCACATACAAAACAAAAGATGATTCACTGAGCAGAGATGGAGTTTGGGAAGTTTTTCAGGGAACATGGGTAAGGTCTGTTTGTAAACACTCGCACTTAGAAGATGAGCTGGCTTTAAAAAGCAGCTGCCAGGGAAAAGGAAAGCATCCCCAAGTGAGGTCGGAGCTGGCAGGGTCTGGGCTGCTTTGCTTCATGGCACCTCCCAGAAGCCTTGTAAATATGTCATTGCTTGTGTTTTGGGCCAAGGAGCTCCTTGCCTGGGGAACAGGGTGAAAACACTCCCCTCGGAGCAAAGCTGGCTCTTGCTTTGTTTTTGTGGTTTTCTCCAAGAAGGCAGAGAAGGGAAGGTCTGTCCTCAGGACATCCAGGCGCCAAACTCAGAGCTGGCAGGGCTCTCAGAAGCCAGGCAGACAAGTCTCAGGTGGAAAGAAGGCAGGGTGGGCAAAGAGGTGCAGGACCTGTCCTAGCTTGGGATCTGATAGCTGTATATGCAGCCCAAGGTGGATTGGTTTTGTTTCTTTTCTTTTCTTTTTGGGGCCAGTCCCAGGGCTTGAACTCAGGGACTGGGTGCTGTCCTTAACCATTTTTGCTCAAGGCTACCACTCTACTGCTTGAGCTGTATCTCTACGTCTGGCTTTTTGCTAGTTAATTGTAGGTTCATTTTAGGCATCCTTCAACCCTTAATCCTCACATCTCAGTCTCCTGGATTGCTAGTGCTCAGCCCAAGGTGGATTTTGGTTAAGTCAGGTAGAACACTTGGCTCTAGAGACAATGCCATGAGTTCAGGGATGCATGGCTGGAAATTGACAGTCCCCCTCCCCAGGGGACCTGAATGCCTGCCCAGCTGTCTTAGGAAGAGCTTCTAATATCCTGGCCCCTCTGAGACATGGGGTCACCAAGTTCTTACAAGCCTTCAGGAGCCTGCTCCCCTGGCAAGACCTCCCCTTAACAGTGCCCAGTGTCACAAGGACTCACTCCTTTCTACCTGTGTGTACCCAAAGGGACCTTGGGTCTCCCATGCATTCAGAGGGGAGGGAGAGATGTCAGGACAGTTCCTCAGTGCAAAGTCCCAAGCAATGTCTCCAGACCACGTTGACTGAAATATCAATGCCCCATTGTCTTCATGTCTGCTTCCTCAGGTTTTAAACTTTATGTTTCACATAGTTTTCATTGAAAAAGTAAAAACACATTAAGCTCCTTACTAGTCCCTCCCTAAGGAGGGACTGTGAGTGTTTACAAACAGCCCTTACCCATGTTCCCTCCCATTCAGCTCCTAGCTGACTGTTGGTTTTACGTTAGCTAGAGTCTTTATGATGACAACTTACAACTGTGTCATATTAGCTGTTGATATGTCATAATTGTCTACTCTTTACTGAGGGACCACTTAGAATCCAGATTTTGCTATAACTGACAATTCTGCACCTGAGCAATTCCCCTTTGAAAATATTTTTTTTGCCATTGAGCATTAGTGTCTCACACCTGTATTCCAAGCTACTCAGGAGGCTGAGATATGAGGACCTTGTTTGGAAGCCAGCCTGGGCCGGAACTAAGAGACATCTTCAATGAGCAAATCATCAGAAGTGTTGCTGTGGTTCAAGAGGTACAGATCCAGCCTTGAGTTAAAAAAGCTAAGGGACAGTGCCAAGGCCCTGAGTTCAAGCACCAATACTAGCACACATACAAAAAGAATTACAGAAAAGGTATCATTCACCACAGCCCTGAGGAAGACCAGGCTTTCTCTGTGTTTATGGGACAGAAAGATGAAAGGGACCAGTACAATAAACTGCAACCTTTACTGCTATCCTCTTTAACAAACATCTTGATAGGACAGCATCTTTATAGGACAAAATTTTATTTTCATTGCTGTTGGGGGAAAAAAAACCTTTGTTTCGGAATGATTTTCAACAAACTTAACACCTAAACTTAGAGACTGGTAAAATATCAAATCAAAACAAGTATTAATTTTGCTAGAATGTTGAATGACCCTGAATCAGGCTTACCAGTGAAAGTCACAAACCTTTCTGCCTTTTATGTCAGAAAAGACCTGGAGAGGAGATTCCATGGGCATAGTAACTCTTCTCCCAGGTTTTTCAGGTGAGGATGGGAGAGCAAGCTTGTTTTCTTGGTCTGCAGTAGTATGTGTAGCATGAGCTATGCAGGGTCAGTCAGGACAAAAAAGAAACTTGAACAACTAATGTACTTTTGCTAGGGACAGATCCAGAGGGAGGAGGGGCCAAGCCTGTGGGAGCAACAAGAACAGAGCCTTGGAATGAGCCTAGAGGCCTACAAAGGGAAAAGATCCCTTTGTTGTATGGTGGGATTCTGTCTCCGTATTTTGCCCCATTAATAATATTGTGCACCTTAACCACTGCTACCCTTTTGAGCCCCAAATCTTTGAGCAACCTTCAACCTAGAAGACTAACTTCCTGATGATCCCCTGGCTGAGGAGTGGCCCACGTTCATCTTTGCTTTTTCCTTCTCTTCTAGCAGCAGGCCTGACCATTTTATGCCTGGGTTTTTGATTTAAATGGGAAAACTGGAAGTTCTACTTCTCAGGAACCCCTGAGTCTCAAGGGATACTGGAGCCACTGGGTCAGCTTGAACTTCCATAACAAAATATCACTGATGGGCTTGGGGGTGGGGATGTTAAACCACAGAAATCTGTTTTCTCACAGGCCTGTGGGCTGGAAGCAGAATATCAAGGTGTTGGCATGGTTGGATCTGCCTGCACAAGTAGGTTCTGGTAAGGCCTCTTCCAGCTTGTAGATATTATGTCCTCATAAGCAGAGATGTGGAGTGAGGAGAGAGAGACTGGAGAGAAGGAAAGTGGGGGGGGGGAGGAGGGAGGAGATAGGGAGGATTGGGGAGGAGGAGGAAGAGGGACAGAGTGTGACAGAGTGTACTCTGTGGCTCCTAAGAACACTAATTCCATCTAATACTTCAAGGAAACTTAAGCATCTCCTAAAGGCCCATTTCAGATGCAGTCCCACGGAGATTGGGATTCAGTACCCACAACCTAGACTAGGCTAGTGCCATTTAACAACTAGTCACTCTAAGTCCAGCTCACTTTTATCCTGAGCCACTGTCCCGAGCCATTATTTCCATTCTCTCTGGTTCTTGTAATCGTGTTCTTTATCTTGACTCCTTTCATGTGTCCCTCTTAAATATCCTTTTAATTCATGAAGCCCAGGCCACAGACCAAGTCTCACACCCTAAATTTTTTTTTTCGCCCTGTGTTTATCTGGCACAGAAATGAGTAGAAGTTTTACATGTTTATCTTCTATCAAAGAGAGATTTGTAGACACTCCTAAGCAACAAATGGAGCAGAATGGGATGTTTGCTTTCATGGATCTGAAATGCATCACAACACTTTCACTCAGAATTGTAGAGTCTTGGTGGGGGCAGGGAGAAAACAGAATGGAAATGTTTTGAGGTGATGAGCTGTGAGAATAAGGACTTGCACATGCGTGAAGAATTGGGATGAGGAGAGAGAGGTTGGGTTGTTGAAGGCTGCTAAACCCGCCATGCTTATTTTTATTTGGATGCATTTTAAATGTCTCTCTAGGCATTCCTCAGCCCCAAGGTCTGCAGAAAAATACAATATAGCCAATTGAGGGGACAGGGTGGTGGATGGGGGAGGGGAAGAGGCTATGAATCCTTGGATGAGGAGGCCTTGTGCACAACTCCAAAATAAAATGGGGTTGGCTCAAGTCTGAAATTGTTACTTTCCACTGAGATGGAATATATTACTCAGAAAAGACATGCACCAAATATTCTACAGGCTGTCTTTGGGGGCAAGAAAAAAAACACCCACTTTTTCTTATAAAAACACTTTTTTTAAGGATGAAGGATTTGATTTCAACGGATGAGTCATCACTGTGTTTTCTCAACCACTTAGCCAAAAAAATAAGGTTTAAAAAAGGGTTTCTTGAGACAGATTCTTCCATTGGTTGGTTTGAGAGGAGGCAAACTAACCACAGACATCCACAGAGCCAGCCGCTGTCCGAGTGCACATGAAAGATTTTTGAGACAAGAATCATTATGACAAAGCAACCTCAATATAACATTCATGATCTTAAAGCAAGAATTTATGAAGAGACAGAAAACAAAATGTAAAGCACAAATTTCAATGAATAAAGGATGGTGTTTTTAACCCAATTACTCAGGAGACAGAGATAGAGGGAAGATCATAGTTTGAGGCCATCCTAGGCAAAAAACATTGAGAGATCCTCATCTCAACTAATAACTGGGTATTGTGGTGAGCACCCATCATTCCAGCTATGCAGGAAGTATAACTAGGAAGATCTTAGTCTAGGTTGGCCTGGAAATAAATTCAAGAATCTAATCTAACCTAGTCAAAGCAAAAAAGGGTTGGGGACATATCTCAAGAGGTAGAGCACCTGCCTAGCAAGCACAAGGACCTGAGTTCAAAGCGCATCAGTGGGAGATGCCACAGTCTGAATTCCAAATACGTGAGAGAAGCGGGCGGAGGTGATGCCAGCCGCAGCTACTATCTGACTGTAGCCCCAAGGGGACCCCAGGTGAAGGCTGCCAGCTAAGCTGTCATGCCTCAGAACCAAGAGAGAAAAATAATAACCTGTTGTGGTGCTCTTGTATACCAGCCAGCTTGAGCTGATTTATCACACAGCAGTAGGTAACAAGAGACTGTAAAAGTTAGTTAGATACCATGGGCCAATGATACTTAAAGGGACCCACTGAGCACTCTTTTTATGTATGTATGGATAGGGGGGTACTGGGGCTTGCAGTCAGGGCCTGGACACTGTCCCTTAGCTTTTTCACTCAAGGTTGGTGCTCTTATCACTTGAGACACAGCTCCATTTCCAGCTTTTTTGGTTAATTAGAGATAAGAGTCTCAGGAACTTTTCTTGTCTGGGCTGGCTTTAAACTGGGATCTTCAGATCTCAGCCTCCTCAGAAGGTAGGATTACAGGTGTGAGCCACCAACTCACTGTTTTATAGCTGCTCCTAACCCTGGACCCACTGTCTAGAATGTTCCTCTCCCTTAAAATTCTTTCTCCTTTTATCTGGCTCTTATTCATCCTCTAGGTTCTGACATGAAAATTACTTTTCAATTCATTTGAATAAGGTCTTAGTATTCTCATAGCCTCTGTAAGAGTCTATATCATCTAAAAATTTGCTGCAAACATTCTTTTGACTCCACACGCTACTCCCAAACCTCACCATTTTCTTGTCAAGAGGCAGAGTCTACAGTCAGACACTGGTGGCTTACACCTGTAATCCTAGCCACTCAGGAGGCTGACATCTGAGGATCATGGTTCAAAGCTAGCTGGGGCAGAAAAGTGTGTGAGACTCTTGTCTTCAAATAACCAGCAAAAACCCAAACGTAGAGTTGTGATTTAAGTGGTATAGCACTAGCCTTGAGGGAAAATGCTAAAATAGAGTGTCCAGTCCCTGAATTCAAGCCCCAGGACCAGCATGAAATAGAAAAATGAAAGAAAGAAAGAAAGAAAGAAAGAAAGAAAGAAAGAAAGAAAGAAAGAAAGAAAGAAAGAAAGAAAGAGAGAAAGAAAGAAAAGAAAGAGAGAGAGGAAGAGAGAAAGACAGAAAGAGAGATAGAAAGAGAGAAAGAGAGAAGGAAGGAAGGAAAGAAGGAAGGAAGGAAGGAAGGAAGGAAGGAAGGAAGGAAGGAAGGAAGGAAGGGTCTATTTTCTTGAAACTATGCAGGACTTTGTGACTGCATTATTGAATGAAGGTGACAGAAGTTACTGTGTGAGTTGGCATGTAGCACATGAAAGGGTATGGCTTCTATCCCTTTCTTCTAAGCACACACACTCTGGGAACTTAGAGGCCACCCCGTGGGGTGCTCAGGCAGGTGGAGCAGTCACAGGTTTGTGTCCTACTTGACAGCTCCAGCTGGGGTCCCTGCAGACAGCCATCATGAGCTGCCAGACAGGTAAATATGTTTTCCTTCAAATCACTGCAGTACCCAGATGTGCTGACATGCTGGCCAGTGCCAGGTGGGCACCAGAAGCTGTTCCTGTTGATGATTATGTATTACTATCACACATTCTTACTGGCATTGTTTTAAGACTGGTTTTGGGTACATTGCTACAGAGCAATAGATGATCAGCACAACAGTCAGTCTTCAGTGTTGCTGGAGACTGGTTCTAGACTCTTCTGTTGATATCAAATCCATGGGTGCTCCAGTCCCTTTTGTAAGCTGGTGTTTGTTTCCATATAACCCCCCCCCACACACACACACACACATATCCTCCTAGACTAAATTAAAGTCATCTCTAGATCACCTTAAATAAACTAAGAAAACATAGCAGCTATGCAAATTGTTGTGTTCATACTGAATATGGCCACAATTTCTTTGGTTTGAATTTGTTTGGTTGAATTCACATATGTGGAATCTGTGGATACAAGTGACAACTGTACTGTTTTTTTTTCTTCTCTTTCTCTCTTTCTCATTCCCCTCCCCTCCCCCCTCCTATCTCCTCACTGCCTTCTCCCTTCCCCACCCTTTCCCTCCCTCTCCTCTTCCCTTTCCTCTCATTCCCTTCCCTCTCCTTCCCTTCCCCTCCTCTCCCCCCTCCCTCCTCCTCCTCTCCCTTCCCTTTCCTCTCTTTTTCTTGGTGCCAGTGCTTGGGCTTGAACTCAGAGTCTCTCACTCTCACTTTTTTCTTTTCCTTCACAGCTGGCTTTTTACCACTTGAGCCACATGTCTACTTCCTATTTTTTGTTGCTTCCTAAAATTTTCCAGCCTGTGATTATAGAAACATTATTTAAATGATTTCCTTCATGTCTGTGAGCTCTATGAGAGCCAAGACTGAGAGTACTTTTCTGTTTTGTATGTCTAGAACCTGACCGTGGCTGGAACACAGGAAGAACTTTAGATTACATTTCTGGAATGACTGAATGAATAAATAAATGTATATAATCTGTGCAAGAATGCCACCAAAGTGAAGATAAAACTCAGAATGGTTTCTGAGGATATAAAAAGGTTATTTTTCTCATTAGAAAATGAGGGAGGATATGCCATTTATGGAAGACATCTGTGGAATTTGGGGGCTGCTTGAAATGCAGTTTGCATTTATCAACCTTTTATTTATGCTTGTTGACATCCGCATGCTAGCTTGGTGACTCCAAATTGCTTTTAGGCATACACTAACACTATAGCCAAAAAAAGCTCTTTAGGCTATTTTGGCACCTGAAGAGTTGAATTCTGAATAGATTTATGGTCCATGCATCTTCATGAATGCATTTATAAAAGCAGAACCTGCTGGGATTTTGGTGGCTCACACCTGCAATCCTAGCTACTCAGGTAGCTGAGATCTGAATTTTGTGGTTCAAAGCCAGCCCAGGCAGAAAAGTCTATGAGACTTTTCTCTTCAACCAACCACTGAAAAACCAGAAGTGGAGCTGTGGTTCAAGTGGTAGAGAGCCACCCTTGAGTGAAAAAGCTAAGGGATAGTACCCAGGCTCTGAGGTCTAGCACCGGTTCTGGCACACATATACCCCAAAAAAGATTAAGCTATAATCACATATCAAAACAACCATCAAATTCCATGGTGGGAAGGTAAGTGTCAAACTCCAGGGAAGAAGCTGTTTGAACTTGAGCATATTTACAGCTGCAAAGGGAGAGACTTAAGAGCTGGCAAGAGTCATTACAAAACACTCAACTTGTGTGTGTGTGTGTGTGTGTGTGTGTGTGTGTGTGTGTGTGTGTGTGTGTGTGTGTGTGTGTGTGAATGCCAGGTAGATCTTGAGGTCCTGAGCAACTAGTTTGGCTAGGAGAGGGCCTATGGAGAGAAAGGCAGGCTCTGCAAACAATTACAGAACAATAGATGGCTGTATTGAAGATTTGGGGATGTCTGGTTGCAGATGAACAAATCAAATGCCCTTTCTGAGAAATGGGATTGAGGAGACCTGACACATGCCTATGACTACTTGGCAGAAACCTAACACATTTGAAAACTGGAACCACCTCTTCACATGTCCCCGTTACAGCTCTTTTCCATCTTTGACTCAGTTTCTCTAGTGGCTCTAGACTCAGTTTCCTGAACAGGGAGTGGGGGGGGGCAGACATCAATCACCCAAGATGGGGCAGGGGTCCCAAGACGGAGGAGGGATGCTCACCTATTGATAACTGTATGCACATGCACTTGCATGGGTACTCTCACACACCAAATTTTGGAGGGATTTGGGGGTTTGGGGGGGTGGGGGTGTTGTTGTTGTTGTTTGTTTCTGGTGCTAGTACTAGGACTTGAACTAAGGGCCTGGACATGTCCCTTAGTTTTATTTGCTCCAAGCTAGAACACTACCACTTGAGCTATAGCTCTACTTCTGGCTTTTTGCTAGTTACTAGGAGATAAAGAGACTCAAAGACTTCCGTTCCCAGGCTGACTTCAAACTGTGATCTCAGATCTCAACCTCCTGAGTAGCTGGGATTACAGGCATGAGCTACTGATGCCTGCTTACATCAAATATTTTATATATGTGTCTATGTCAAGCCAATGCCCTTTCAGAATGAGCCACATTCTCTCTTCCCTGTGTACCACTAAAAGGCCCTGTGTCCCCTCTCATGTCTTGGCCATTCTCGCCTTCCAAAAGAGAGGACAGGCATTGTAGCAGAGGCTGATGGTGCCTCATTAGAGATCTTGGTTAGCTTGGCAGGTGCACCCCCTTCTGCTGTGTTTCTAAGGACTCCAAGCTCTGTCCTTCCCCAGAGATCCACCCTCAGCCCAGAGAGGCCTCCTCTCTCGGGAATCTGTAGAAGACAAGGTAACACCCCTCGAGCAGTCTACAGTGGCTTGCTGACAGAGAGTACAGAACCTGGCCACCTGGACTTGGGTGGGATGACTCCATAAGATAGTTCTTATTCCCTATCTCCCCTTGGGATTAGACGCTAGACCCACCTGTTTGTCTAGCTTCTCTTCTTGCTCTATCTTATCTGCCCCATTTCTTCCTTGGTTTCTTGAGAATTCCCCCTTGATAAAACACTTATACAAAGTTTCTTCTCATCCATTCTGCTTGAGGAGAACCAAGCCAATATCGTCTCTGGGGACTTTCTCTGGCCATTTCCCACCCAAATTAAATTAGGGCCCCTCTTCAGTATTCATGCCTCTAACACAGAGATTCTCCTTAAGAAGGAGGGTGAGGAGAAGGAGGAACAGGGGGAGGAAGAGGAGGAAGAGGAAGAAATCTTTGATTTACTTGTCAGCCTTCCCGACTAGTTTACACAAGAACAGGAACCCTAAACTATTAATCTCTTCCTCCCTAGTAACCCCGGGACCTAGAATTTTTGCTTAGTAAAAGTCTGATGAAGTGAATTCTTGGGGATCTCATTGAAAAGGAACATGTTCATAAAGTACAGGGAAGGGTGACTAAGACTTATCTTGGCCTCCTGTGTTGGAAGAGGGTTCAGGAAATTTCCACAGAGATGGCTACAAAAACAGGATATAGAGCATTAGTGTTGTTGGTTTTTCTTTTTGGCAGTACTGGAAATGGAATTCGGGACCTTATGCTTGCTAGACAGGCACTCTACCACTTGAGCTACTCTGCCAGTCAAAGATATGGAAAATTGAGAGAACCATTCCTTTTGGCAACAGAATGTAATCTGGAGTTCTGGTCAATAACTGACCACCAAGTTGTCTATTTGTTTAAGAACCATGGAAGACGTTGGAGTTTGTTAGGATGCAATCAATGTGTGGCCTTCAACAATTTAAAATCCAGTTTGGGAAACATTGATTGTTAAGTGTATGAAGAGCTACAATGAGCAGAACATGAACCAGCTTCCGGCCACAGTAAATAAGGGGAAGAAACAGGGTTTTAAACTGCTGTGAACAACACAGGGACATGTCTGAATCCACTTCCTGATTGACAGGGCCCTGGACATCTCATCAGCACCCACTGTCCTTCCCTGAATTTGAGTTTGGCTTCTCTGAGCCAAACTCAACTAGACCTCCACCTTGACCATTGAGACTGCAGCCTCTAAGCACAGACCACTTCACACACCCACTGCACCGAGAGACTTGAACTAACACTAGCACAGCTTTTAACAGCTCGAGGCCACATTCCTATTGATGGTAACTCCTGGCCCAATGTGGGCCTCTCAAGTGTCTGCCCAAAGAATTCACTTCGTTGTTATAAAACATGACTATGGGGCCCTGACCTCTTCTTAGAAGCACTGACTTACAAAGCAACAACTACAAAATAAAAACATTGCAAGGATAAATCCTTTTCTGTGTTCTTTTATGATGCACCTTCTGCAACTGAGAAACAGCTTTCTCAAGGACTCCGGAGCCATCCAGTTTGAAATGTAGACATCCAGAAAGACCAGTTTCCTGCTTCCTTGTCTGCAAGTCTCTGTGGAAGATAAGGAGCCTAACTTTAGTCAGCTTCAGTTGGCAACCACAATATCAATGGTCTCCTTTCATGTCCCTCAGTGTTTTCATTTAGCTCGCCCCTTCTACCTTGTATCTCAGTAGAGGTGACCTCAGAGGTCCTCTGATCTCTCCTCTATCACAATAGTACTGACTAAATCTGTTTTCCGACCCTTAGTGTCTGGCTTTATTGCTTTTTGATGGTATCCAAGGGAAGTTGTGACTTCCATGTTAGTAAAAAGCTTGAAGAGCAGAGTGGATTCAGAGTCCTAGTTTTGTCCTGTAATGAAGCAGGATGTGGACAAGTGCCCTTCCAAGGCTTTCTCCTGGCCAGTTTGTTGGGTCTTTGGTAAAATAGCTCTTAAGGACTCCATGAATGTAAGGATAGAAACAAGCAATAAATGAAGTCTCCAAAGTAAGCCAAGAAATGCCTCCATAATCTCTGTCCTGATTCTGCTTCTCCCTTGCTAGGCAACTTTAGATAGATATAAAACATCTCCTGAGCCTCGGCTTCTCCATTCTGTAAAAAGAAGGGCTTGTACTAGATGATGTTCAAGTTCTCTTTCAGTCCTGATACACTATGATGTCAAGGCCCCCTAATTTTTGAATTTACTAGAAGCTGCTCCCATCAATCACCCCAGTGATCATCTTGAAATGCCTGTTGTAGTTCTCAGGTGTTGTGGGAGTGTTCAGGTGTAGTAGGAGTGCTCAGGTGTTGTGGGAGTGCTCAGATGGTCCAGGACCTCTCCATCATGTGCTGGGGAAGAGCTCTTATACTTCTTCACACCTCTTCCTGGGGAAGAGCTCTTGTACCTCTTCACACCTCTTCCAGGGCCATATGTATCCAGGATCCCCAGGAAACCAGAAGCACATATGGTTGCCAGAGAGTCTAACTTTATGACTTAGAATTCACCATCTGCTAAAAGAGCTTTTAACTGAAACTCTAAGAGGCTGAAAAAAACCTTACAAGTTGATCCAATAGGACTATCTTTGCTAAAGGAGGTTTTTCCATGTTTAATTAGTTGGAAGCCATTTTGTCACAGACATTAGTTGGAGGCCAGTCTATTGATGCCCTGGTCTCTCCTTCTGCCCTTGTGATTAAGCCCTTCCTCTTCCTCTTCCTCCTCCTCCTTCCCTTCTTCCTCTTCTTTCTCCTCCTCCTCCTTTTTTCTTATTCTTTCTTGTGTTAGTACTGGAGCTTGAGCTCAGAACCTAGATATTGTTCCTTAGCTTTTTCACTCAAGGCTGGTATCCTACCACTTGAGCCACAGATCCACTAGCTTTTGGCTGGTTAATTAGAGATAGGAGTCTCATGGGTTTTACTGCCTGGGCTGGCTTTAAACTGGAATCCTTAGATCTCAGCCTCCTGAGTAGCTAGGATTAAATGTGTGAGGCACTAGCTACCAGCCCTACTGATTCTTTTGTTATGTAGCCTCTGATCCCTTTCTACCCTTGTCCTGGAAGTGGTCATCCCATCCTCTGAGGTATCCAGTGTTACCAATAAAGGACTCACAGAGGTTGGGTTGTCTAAACCCAGCACATTTCAAAGAAGGCTTTGTTGGCTCCTGGAAGCACCCTCCACATCTTCAGAGTATCCTGCCTGGTAAGATCCCCTTCACTTGGGAACTGGTAAAGCTTTAGGCCATGTCAGCTAGTCCTCACCAACAATATGGTGTATGATGAGGAATTTGGGCTATGTGGTGCCAACTTCTGAAGGGCTAAACACTAAAGTCTCAAAGAGGATACTCAGGAGAGGAACACAAAGGTGCAATGCATATGTGCTTCTGATCATATTTATCAAAATGAACCCCAGGAAATGGAAACAAGAGGTTTTTTTCTTTGTTGCTATTTTTGTTTTCTTTTCTGTCTTGTTTATCTGTCTTTAGGAGGTGAAGAGGGAGTCACAGAAATGGAGGGACAAAGGGTAAACAAATGCATCAGTGGTGCTCACTAGACACTGTTGAAAATGAACTACACAATTTGTGGGTGAGGGCAAGAGGGAAAAACTGGGAGAGAGCAATAGAAGGGGTTACATTATCCCCCCAAAATGTACTTATTACCTGACTTTTGTAACTGTAACCCCTAACCTCTCTGTACATCACCTTTATAATAATGAAAAGCTTTTAAGTTAAAAAAACTAAGGCCTACAGTATAATGGCAGCCATGTCTATGTGACCACAGTGGACCACCCTCCAAAGCAACTCTGGACCCAAAGGTTCAGGTGAACTTGCCAGTCGGTGACATTCCAGGCACTTTGTCTTGAAGACAGTCACTGCCTTTGTCAGCTCACTAGAAGGGGACAAATGGAAGTTTGTAGCTGATGTCCCCTAGACCTTACCTTACAAACTTGTTTTGCCTTTATTGATTTGAGCCACATTCCCTTTAGCAAACTATGAGTGACAGTTTTGCTCAATTCTGGGAGTCCTTCTAGTGAATACCAGCCCTACAGTGGGCTTGGGGAGCCCTGAACTACAGACAGCTTGTCAATTCTGAGTCTAGACCTCAAGAAGCCTTGTAAGTATGTGTTCGTGCTGCTGAATTTTGTGGTTACCTGGGGAAGAGTGTTCTTGGGAGGTAAAAGAAGACACAGAAGCAGAACACTTCCAACAGCTCCATCTTGAATCAGTCTACCCTCTATTCTAGCCAAGCGTGAGCTAGACAGACAGGTGCAGAGATAGCCACCTGGCCCAGCTTGTGACACCAACCCCCAAGCTGACACACATACCAACAGAAGCAATATATCTTGTTTCCAGCTATAGAGCTTGAAAAGGATGTGTTCCTCAGCAGCACCATTAATGAGCCCCAAACCATGATAGTCCCAGCCCTGCATGGATATCAGGGACTCTGGGGCCTGCTGCGAGCTAGATACTCCGAGGGACTCTGTATCCCCAGCTTCCAAGTCAAGATAGTCACACACCATCCAGCCACATTATTTCACTCACACAAATTGCAAATGACTAGTGTCTTTAAAGGAAACCCACCGTTTGCTGAGGAAGGCTGTGTAGACCTTTTAGGGGGAAGGAATGTAGATGAGAGAAGTTTTGGGTATGGAAGCAGAACTGGTAAAGAAGGAGAGAGTGGTTCCAGGAGGAAGGGCAAAAGGAAGGGCAAAAAGCAAGAATGAGGAAGAGCTATAATGGGAGGAGGGATAAGGAAGAATTTTGGGAGTTTGTTTTGTTTTGTTTTTTTTTTACTACCTCCCACCCTAGGGCATTCCAACAGATACATCACCTTCTCACCAGAATCCTGTAGATGCTCTGGGACAATTGTGTCTTTTTTCAGACTCCTGTTCATGGAAATGCCATTGTGTTTTTGGACTTCACCACTGTTTTGAATTCTCTGGCTCTGACACTGCTCAGAGATTGCCTGATTCTCAGGATCAGCCACTCCCAACCACTTCCCCAGAGTCTCAACCCCAATTTGATGAAATCTTCCCCATGCCAGTGTTCTCCATCCCCAGGATTCCTGCAGTAATCAGGTTACTGTTGAACAAATATTCCTTCCCTCATCCTTGCCTCACTGGAAGAAGGATATCAACTCATCCCCTCCCCCACTACACACACACACACACACACACACACACACACACACACACACACACACATACACACTCTGATGTTGAGAGCTTGGCCATGTCACTTGCTTTGTCCAGGGACATGTAAGTGGATGGGAACAGGAGCTTGTTCAAGCTGAACCCTAAAGCAGCATTATATTTCTGTCTATCCCTTTGGGAAATTCTAGCCTCTAATCTGAAAGGACAGGACCAGGTCATCACTGCCCCTGAACTCAAGTCTAGAATGAGACATGTGGAGCAGATAAGAACTTGGTTTCCATCTTGAAATAGAGCTACCTTGGGCAATCTAGTTGAAAGCTTGAGGTACAGCTCAGTGGTAAAGCATGTGCTTGCTTAGCATGCATTAGGCCCTGGGTTCAATATATACCATGTGGGTACACACACACACACACACACACACACACACACACACCACACACACACACACACACACACACACACACAATTTAGTTTGTTACATAGCACCTTGTAGTGGGTGCTGACTAATATACAGCTCATCTTGTTAAAGTGAGATCATCACACAAACAAATCACAAACAAAAGGAGGAAAATTCTTTATTTAGAGACATCTACATAAGCCCACCCAAGGCAAGTTTTTTGGGCAAGAATAGAATGAATCCCATTTGACTATTATTTATTTGTAAGAGCTAAAACATGGTCTGGAAAAATAAAATCAGTAAGATCAGGTCTGTTATTAACAATACCAGTCAAGGTCAGGATGTCCAATGTAATTATTTTCTTGGGGAAAAAGAAAGACCTGCACACAGCAAATGAAACCCCCGATTCTATGTTGCTGCTTTGGTGAGAGAAGACACAAAAGTCTCAGGGTTAGAGAGGGTAGACATTGGCAACCTGCTCTGATGGGTGTCCTATGAAATATGGGGAGGTGTGCCATGGAGAAAGGGAGGAGACTAGTTTTCTAGTGAGCCTTTTTAGTCTTCTAGGGTTCCCACAACAAATTATTGCAGACAGGCTGGTTCATTCAACAGCAGTATGCTCTTCTGCTTTCTCTGAGACCTCTCCCCTTAGCCTTGATGGCTGTCTTCCCCACCTGTGTTAAAGATGCTAGTTCAATTGGATTGGGGCATATACCTTTAATTACCTCTTGTTTTCCTTTGCTGGTCCTGGGGCTTGAACTCAGGGCCTGGGCACTGTCCTCTCTGTGCTCAAGGAGTACTCTGCCACTTGAGCCACAGTGCCACTTCCGGCTTTTTCTGTTTATGTGGTACTGAGGAACCAGGTCTTCATGCATACACTCTACCACTTAACCACATTCCCAGCCACTTTTAGTTACATCTTTGAAAACATTTATTCAGAAGTGCTGGGGTTAGAACTTTAAAAATGATGCTAAGCAAAATGAACTCCAAGACATGGACACAAGAGGTTTTTCTTTGTTGTTGTTTTTAATGTACTATGTGATTTTTTTGGTTTCTTTTGTACGTTCTTCCCCTTATGGTATATCCCCTGTTGTCATTGTATTTGATTTTGGTAACCTGGTATTGTATATACATTTATTTAAATTTAGGAAGGGAAGGGAACAACAGAATGGTGAGACAAAGGACAAGGAAGGAACCAATGTAACAGTGATATTCACAAGACAATATGTTGGAAATGATGTGTACAACTTGGGGGGGGTGGAGGGGAAGGGAAAGTAGGAGAAAAAATGAGGGAAGGGATAACAAGTTTGACAATGAAATGTATTTATTGCCTTACTTATGTAACTGTAACCCCTCTGTACATCACCTTGACAATAAAAATAATATGTATTTCCAGGGGAGGGGAGCATAAGTCAGCCCATAATCTGGGTGGAAGACATGAAGAGTCAGATCAATGTTAGGAAGAATTTTCTGACCAAAGCCATCAAGTGTTGTCAATGGAGAGAAGTAATCTGACACCTCAGAGCTATTCTGAGGGCCAGGGGCATGGTTTAAGTGGTAGAGCATCTTCCTACTAAGTGCAAGGGAAATTACATGGTGAACTAGGGACAATAACTCTATCCCAGGCCTGGAAATACCACAGGAAAGCCAAAGCTTGATAAAAGAACATCATTTCCCAAAGCCTGTACACCAAAACCTTCCACCCAGTACAGTCTACCTTATCCCTATTTTCCATCCACCATGGCTACAGTTTCTCTATGGCCACTGCACATAGGTAAGAACTCTTCCTGAGAGTTTCTCACCCATCCCTGGCTTGCACTCGCAGATCTGTTCAAGCAAACCTTCCTACATCCTCAGCTTCATGACTTGAGATGCCGATATTTCTGCAGAAGAGTCAATATTTAGTAACCATTGTGTAGATTTATTGTATTTGCCATTACAGTCTGAAGGTTAAAATATATGAGCAGTCCACAAGCATAATTGCCATTGATTGGTGTGCAGATGAGTTAAAGGAAACACCACGGGTAGAGAAGGCCACAAGAGACACACAGAGTTTCTCACTCCAGGCTGGACCCAGTATTTGCACCATTACTGCAAGAGAGAGACCTTGGCTGTATATTTTTCAGATACCAGCAAAGATATGAGAGGAGCTTCCTAATTTTACTCCTAAGGTTCAGAATTGTGTTTCTCTTCCCTGTTCTATCCAGTTATTATGGCTCTCCCCGAAGATCTCCTGAATGTCTTCCTCTTGGGAACTGTGATGGTTGACTTTAATTATCAACTTGATTAGGTTGAGAGACACCTAGGAGATTAGTAAAGAACATTCTCAGGTGTTTCTTGGGGGATGTTTCCAGAAAAAATTGGCATGGAGGACAGCAACTGATGGGGAAAGACCCACCGGGAACATGGATAGTATCCAATAGGCTAATATGAAAAAGTGAAAGGAGGAAGTCCAGGACCACAACTACTGCCCCGTGCCACCAACTGGTGCTCTATAGTAAACTGTTCTGCTCTACCACATCCTTCTGCCAGGATGTCTTGTCTTACTATAGACCAGAAACAGTGGAGCCAACCAGAATGATGAAGAAATAAAATCCAATTATTTCAACTACCCAGCCTATGGTATTTGCAACCTCAGCAAACTAATGCATACACACACACACACACACACACACACACACACACACACACACACACACACACACACACACACAATCCTTAGCAATTCTACTTGGAATAATTTACCTACCAGACTGATCCCAGTATTCAAGAAACTGCACCAGCCTGGCTTCAATCAGTAAGCATGAGAAAATGTTTTAAGCTGGGCCCTGGTGGCTCACACCTGTAATCCTAACCTTTCAAGAGGTTGAGATCTGAGGATTGAGGTTCAAAGTAAGCCCAAGGAGGAAAGTCTATGAGATGCTCATCTCCACCAAAAAGCCAGAAGTAGAGCTATACTCAAGTAGTAGGACACCAGCCTTGAGCAAAATGCTTAAAAACAAAACCCAGGTCCTGAGAACCAGCATAAAGGGGTGTGTGTGTGTGTGTGTGTGTGTGTGTGTGTGTGTGTATGTGTGTGTGTGTGTGTGTGTGTGTGTGTGTGTGTGTGTTGGTCTGTCTATGTCTCTGTGGTGGGGGTGGGGTCTGTTTTACCCTCTTCCAAGCTTCCTCTTTGGTGGTCAGCTTCAGCCCTATAAGCAATGGGGCAGCTGAGACCCTTCCCAGCTTAGATTCTTTAACTTGGTGCTGTCATCACCTTTTGACTATGTGGCCCCAGCCCTTGGGTAAGATCCATCAGTGACTTCAGCCTCTTAAATGAGTTTATATAAAACACATCTTTAGTTGAACTTGGCGCTCTGCAGCTTGAGGGGCTGTTCCTGGAAAGATTTAGGCTAGTGGTTCTCAAACCCTGGATTGCATCGCAGTCACCTGATAGGCTTATTAATGCACAGATAGCAGGGCTGCCCATCTAATAGAGCTGGGGTAGAGCTCAAGACTTTACATTTCTAACAATTTGCCAAGTAGTGAGGCTAGTCCAGATACTTGCTAATCCAGGAAAAGGAAAGTAGGCATTATAGGGAAGGTAATAGAAATGATCAAATAATGTTGAAGGAGATCCAGGCAGAGAGAGACGGAAGGCAATGGGAATTTGTGATGGCTTGGCTAATGTGCTCAGCATGTGCTGGACAAAGCCACTGGGTGAGTGACAGAATACATGCAAATGAGCCTCTTTTGCATCTTTCCAAGGCCAAGTTCAGTAGGACAGGAATGGCTATCAAAGGATATCTTCCTTTGATGATGTTCATCTTCCCAGATCGCCTTCCTGTCCACAGGCCATTCTGGGGGCCAGGAAGTTTAGCAGATAAGTAGTATGTCGGTGTTGGGGCAGCAGGTTATGAAGAGTAGACTTCAGGCTAGGCTTGGTTGATATGACCTGTGTGCCATGCTATCAAACTGTGGGCCTCTAGCCAGGCACCTAGACAGGCTCATGCCTGTCAAATCCTAGCTACTCAAGAGGGTGGGATCTGAGGATTGCAGCTCAAAGCCAGCCTGAGCAGGAAAGTCTGTGAGACCCTCATCTCCAATACACTACTCAGAAAAGGCTGAATGTGGCACTGTAGATCAAGTGGTAGAGTGCTAGCCTTGAGCAAAAAGAAGCTCAGGGACAGTGCCCAGGTACTGAGTTCAAGCCCTAGGACAGGCAAAAACAAATAAACAAAACACACACACACACACACACACACACACACACACACACACACACACACACACAAAACCTTTGGGCCTCAACCCTAGCTACTCTGTTTTTATAGCGTTTAGGATTGGTACAAGGATCAAACGAGATTTAGAAGCTGAGCACTTTGGAAGTTGTGAGACTTGACAGTGGCACAAGCTACATAGGTGCTGTGTGGCTGCAATCTTGCCCACAATGCAGATGCTATGTGGTGCACAGGTTCTGCACCCAAATCCCTCCCAGTCTACAGCATTGTCTACAGCATTGTATCTGCTTTGTCTCCCTTACAGCCTAAACCACCCAACTCACCACCAAACCCCTCAAGAGCTTTCTACCTCCTGCCTCCCCCACAAGCCAGCTCTTTATACAGCACCAAAAGGGATTGCAAGACAATACTTTCTGGTTGTTTCTTCCTATTATCTTTAAAATGAAATTTAAATTCTCTCCATAAACCACAAGACTATTCTTGGTCAGACTCAAGCCCATCTCTCCAGCCTCAGCTCACCTACTTCTCCCAGAGATCCTAGTTTCCCAAAGTTCTTGGAATGCAAATAAACTCCTCCTCTACAAATAGGGCCTTTGCTTGTTCTTTGCCCTTTGTAGAAAAGTTTATTTCTCCTTCACTTCTTTGTCTGTTCAATCTATAGATCTCAGTTGAAACTCACAGTGACCCCATAGTCTCATTTGGCTCATCCGTGTTTTTCTCTCATTTATTTTACGATTTCTAATTACAGTGTAAGTTGTAATTAGTACATGCCTTCTTGACCAAATTGACAGGCTCTGAATACTGGGTCATGTCTGTTTCCTATATCTCATTTTTCTTTCGGGATATTTCGGATATAAGCAACAGAAACCAGTCTGGCCAATCTAAGAAAAAGGGAGTTTATTGGAAAGACATCTGGCATTTATTGTCAAGCCAGAGAACAGTGCTTGGAAACAAGCTAGAGTAAGAGCTCTGAAACCAGGAAGAGAAGATGAAATGTCCTAGTTGAAAACAGTCTGGCTGATGTGGGAATCCCCAAATATCTACTTGTTTTTTTACTAATCTGTTTTGATTTAAAATCCACAGTGAGAACATTGAGTTGGGCTGGCTTGGATCGTGCTAAGCACTCTGTAGAAGAATGGCTTCATCAGACCAGACCCCAAAGACAAGAATGAATCCCAGTTCTCAAAAAAAAAAGAAAGAAAGGAGAGGAGGAGGAAGAAAGGGGAAGGGGAAGAAGAAAGGGAAAAGGAAAAGAAGGGAAGGAAGGGAAGGAAAGGGAAGGGAAGACAAGGCAAAGGACAGAGTTGTTGTTCATCAAAAGCAGCAAGTGTCTGCTAGAAGGACCCACAATGTCCCTGATATATCATAGCCAGGACTATTTTCATAACCTCAGAAAAATGGTAATTTTACCCTCAGGGTGACCATACCTGGCACGAACTAGAAGTTTAACCTTTAGTCTTTAAGGATACATGGTCTATCTTACTAGCCTCTTCATAGAAGACTGAGAACTAGAACAAGAGACTTACAGAGTTTTCTCTCTTGGTATCCAGAGTGGGCTAGAAAAATCTATTGCTTTTGCTTCATGTTGATGTATTTATTGTGACAGACACAAGGTACAGAAGAGAAGTATATGTGTCTGGTCTTATCTGATTACATAGAACTTTTTTATGATCTATTTATGTTCGGATTTTTTTTAGCCCTTGTGTAGAATAGTCTTAATTGCAAGAGAACAGGAGAGAAAGAAGTCATCTTCAGGTTCTGTGTGGATAGTCTGTTGTCTATATCCCACTGTCAAAATTGTTTCCTCAAGGATTGTGGGCCAGACATCTGGATTTCCAGATGGATTTTTGAAGTAAAGCAGAGTTTTAGGGAAGTGTTTCATTATCTCTTATGTTTAACAAACAACCCCAGAAATCCAGTGACTTAAGACAACTTTCTCCTTCATGATTATGTGACTGACTGCTATCAGCTGAGTTCAGTTCCACATGGGGCAGGTGAGGCCACCCAGAAACTACTCAGCTGGGAATGTAACTGGGTTCGAGACATCTAAGAGTGCATCTTGTCCTCCAGAGCCTCTCACTCTTTTGTAGTTCAGTCCAAGCGTCTTTATATTATGGCAGTTGACTTCCAAGAAGGAGTATCTCAACAGGACAAGCCCCAATGTGTCCCAAACAACCCAATGTATCATGGGCCAAAGCAAGTCCCAGAGTCAAGCCTACAGTCAGTGGAGAGGTGAGTAAGGGAAGTGAGTTGGGTGCTGGTGGCTCACACCTGTAATTCCAGCTATTCAGGAGGCTGAGATCTGAAGATGGCAGATGGAAGCCAGCACAAGCAGAAAAGTATGAGATCCTTATCTCCAGTCATCTGGCCTCTGAATGTGTGTGTGTGTGTGTGTGTGTGTGTGTGTGTGTGTGTGTGTGTGTGTGTGTGTGTGTGTGTGTGTGTGTGTGTATAAACCAGAGCAGAGCTCAAGTAGCAGAGAACCAGCCTTGAGCAAAAATACTAAGGGACAGCCCGTAGGTCCTGAATTCAGCACACATGCATGTGTATGTATGCACGCACACACACACACACACACACACACACACACACACACACACACACACACACACATTAACACATTACCTGGAGGTGATGCTCACAGGCAATCACCAATTTACTGCAAGAAAGCAGGACAGCCGCACAGGCTGGGTCTTCCCTGTTGTCAGGGCTTAGGTAAGGATTCACAACCTAGTACCTGGTCTTTGACTTTGTAGTCTTAGGTGCTTGGGATGATCAGGGGGCGTATATCTAGCTCCATCCTTTGCTTTGAAATTGCTTCTTGTCCTCAGATCCTGCTGAAGATAAGAGTTTATATTTTTGCATCTTTTTTTTATTGTGAAAATACCATATGGAGGGGTTACAATTACATGGGCAAGAGAATGAGTACATTTCTTATCAAGCATTGTTGCCTCCTCCTTTGTTTCCCCTTCCCATCCCTCCCTCCCCACCCCCCGCTCCCCGACCAAAGTTGTAAAGTTCGTTTTTCGACATAACGACTTGTACATCTCATTGTTGCAATAGGTCAATCTGTATCCCTATTTAAACTATTTGTTTTTTTCCCTTCCCCTCCACAAATTATACCAATATCAAATACAGTGAAAGCAGGGGTTATACCATGGGGGAGGGACATACAAAACAACAAAGAAATCATCTTATAAATATGTTAAAAACAATCACATGAAAGAAAAAAACATTTGAATACTTATCTTGGAGTTCATTTCCCTAATATCATCTTATCTGACTTTTTCTGCTTGACTCAGACATATACTAGTTATTGCAAATATGGGAAACCATGGGACCTATGTTTCTTTGGGCCTGGCTTACTTCACTTAATATAATTTTTCCAAGTCTTTCTATTTCCTAACAAATGGGGCAATGTCAATTCTTTCTGATGGAGGTATAGAATTCCATTGCGTATATATATATACCACATTTTCTTGATCCATTCATCTACTGAGGGGCATCTGGGTTGGTTCCGTATCTTAGCTATGGTAAATAATGCTGCAATAAATACAGTTGTGCTGGTAGCTTTAGTGTGGTCGTGTTTGTGATCATTTGGGTAAATGCCCCAAAATGGGATTGCTGGGTCACAGGAGAGCTCTATGTGGAGTCTTTTGAGGAACCTCCACACTGCTTTCCAAAGTGGTTGAACAAGTTTACACTCCCACCAACAATGCAGTAAGATTTTTGCACCTTTATTTCAAGATTCTCCCCCTCCCCCTTCCACCAGAGTGAAACAGAGTGGACATTTTTTTAATTTTTAAAAAAAATTTTATCGTAAAGATGCTGTACAAAGGGGTTACAGTCACAGGAGAAAGGTAGTAAGTACATTTTTTGTTGAGCATTGTTGTTCTCTATACCTTCCCTCCCCCACCTCCCTGATTCCCCCCTCCTGCCAAAGTTGTCTTATGTGGACATTTGAGCCTAGCAAAAATCAGTCCTTTCACTGGACTGCTCTCTTCTGTGATTTTGGAAGTTTAAATGATAGACAAAGATGAAAGAAAATCAATGGAGAAATTATATGAGCAAACCACATAAGACTTCTTGTATACTTTAAAATGAGTTACATCATTTGAACTATGTCCCAGACTCCTGAGAGAATTGTAAAATGATCGGCTAAGCCAAAGGTGATAATTTTTTTTAAAGAATCAGTGGTAAATAATGAGGCGCAAGGTGGCCGTAAAAATAATATCTAGAAACAACTTGCTAGCATATATCATGTTTCTGCTCTTCCTATTTTATTTCAATGGCTTGCCAAAAGAAAACTTGACAGGCCCAGAAGGGATAGAGACATGTAGAGCAGAAAGGTTCCCCAGCCGAGCCCCTCCCAGATGAGCCAAGCCATAGATAACTTTCAGACCTATGATTTATTTTTGCTATAGGTCATTGATACTTTTAGGTTGTTTCTTATGCAACTGATAGCCTGACTGATACAAATAATGTAAGAGCTCCTGGTTGGTCAGTGCTGTGCTCCACTAATTGTTTAGAAGCCCAATCTTCTGCATCTTGTGATTCCACTAATCCTTTGAATATTGTCCTTATCTGCATTTTGGTCTGTTTAGGTTCAGAGAAACACCTAGACAATATTTAAAGGCAGAAGTTTAGACAATACCTACATCTTTTCTACTTACACTCAAAAAACTGGCAAGAATGTAGTCACTATACCTAGCTGCAAGAGTGTCTGGGAAATACAATCTCTAGATTAGCAAGAATGAATCCAACTATTACTTACCATGGAAGAAGGGGGAAACAGCTTTCAATAACAATTAGCAACTATGCTAGCAGTTGTTGTCTTAGTCCATTTTGTGCTGCTTTAACAGAATACCTAAAACTAGGTAATTTATAAAGAATAGATATTTTACAATTCTAAAAGCTGCGAGATCCAAGATCTTGGGGGCTCACATCCAGAGAGGATAATCCCATGGCAGAAAGCATGAGGGGCAAGAGGTTGGACTTTTATAATCAGCATAGATCTGTTCATTAGGACAGAGCCTTCAAAGATTCCATCCTTTAACATTGTTGCATTGGGGATTTATGCAAGCTTGCACAAATTATAAGAAATGTGGTAGTCTTGTCTTATTTATGTTTAATCATCCTCATAATAGAGTGACCTGTTTATGGCAGCTTTTGGGAGGGACAGAGATAAATATGAGTATATTCAGAGTTAATGGACAGGATGATGAAGTTTATAAGCAGAATAGCTAAAAACCCTGGAGAGTTTTATCTTTTATATATATTCTGGTAACTCAGGCTTGAACTCAGGGTGTGGGTCCCTTAGTTTTTCACTCATGGGCTAGTGATCTTCCATTTAAGTCACACAGCTCCACTTCTGGTTTTCTGATGATGACTTAAAGATAAGTGTCTCCTGCACTTTCCTGCCTGGGATGGCTTTAAAACTTGATCCTCAGATCTCAGTCTCCTGAATAGCTAGGATTACAGGTGTGAGCCACTGGCACCCTGTGGGACTTTTATCTTGAAGAGAATATCTGCCTTCAAATGTTTCAAAGTATGCCTTGATGCAAGGAGCTAAGATTTGTCAAGACCCTAAGAATAGATCTAATAAGAAATATAAAAATAGATACAAATGGGAGATGGGGGAGAACAAAGAAGTGGTGACACGGATGGAAATGGATTGTACTCCTAAATGGACATGTTAAACTGAAACCCCTTTGTACAACTATTTGAAGCTAATTTTTAAAAGGAGAAAAAGGATACAATAAGAGGAAAGACTACAGGGAAATATAGTTTACATCAATTATAGTAAAAGAAGATTCTAGAAGAGAGATATAAAATTATTTATGCCTCAGCTGCATTTCAGACTAGCAGAAAAGACCTTAAAAATATTCCATTTATTGAATACTTATTACATACCAGACACTATTAAGTTGCTTTCACATACTTTTTTCCAACTCTGGAAATCTGAAATTTTTCTGCAATCTTCTGAAAAACCCACTGTCTTCTACCTCTATATTAATTTATATTAGTTATTGGCTGGGATGTCTTCCCTTTTTCCTGAATTTGTCTCCAAACTGTGGAGGCAAATTTATTACAGCGCTATATCCTTTTCTTCCAAGCCTCTTTTTGGGGGCTCAGTGACAATCTTGTGGAGAATATAGATGATATAGATTTGTGACAAAGCATCCTGGGAATAAAATACCAGGTGTGGGGTTTGTGGTGGATAGAGAAGTTGGCCAGAGCAGGGAAAGAAGGTAGTACCTCACTTAGTCATCACTGAAGTTCCCAGCAGGAGGTGAGGTCTTGGAGAGGAGGGTACACTTCTGACCAGTGTAGGACTTTGGCTGCTCTCCTGTCTGCCGTGTTACCACATACGGGACCTGGAGAGCGCTGCCCAGAAGGGTGAATGGGCTGGTCTGGAAGCGCTATCCACTGCACAGATGTTCGGTATCTTCTCTATACTTTGGGAACAAGTGGGACAAGATGTCCTTCCACTGGATTAGGAGCTTCTGTCTCTTAACTGGAGTCAACTGCAGTCTATCTTATTCTTTGTACCTCAGAAGTCTACATTCCTGGCTCTCCCAGATGTTTCTACTTCCCTCTCTGCAAGTTCAACACTCAACCAGAATGCCTATCTCCAATGATGTTTTGCTCCTCCAAGGGAACTACAGGCAAGGACTAGGAAGGGGCATGAAGAAGAGACCCTACAGCTCCCAGTCTCCTCAAAGCTTGTGATAAACTTTAACGTTTTGTACACACTGCACTAAGCAGTAAGAACTTCCCCCATTTTTCCTGGAAGTTGGAGAAGAATTGAGAGAATGAGGTAGAAACTTATTAGACATTAACCACGCCTCACAAGCTGCACAGCTTAAACAACATAATTTATGTCCTCACAAATCTGGAGACTAGAAGTCCAGCTCAAGATGCTGTCAGGATCGGAAGTGTTCTCCCACACTCATAAAGATGCCCATCCACCTACCCTGAAGGCCTCATATCCAAACACAGTCACCGTGGGGATTAGGACTAAAACATCAATTGGAGTTGGGAAGGGAATTCAGTCTGGACTGGAATGTGATTGAATATGGAACCCAAGTGGGTAGATCAGGTTCCCTTTCCTTTGCTTGGAGGTTGAGAAAAAAAAAAATCTTCTTGGCTGGGCTGGTTTGAGATAGACTCAATATAAACTACCAGGAGTGGAAGTGAAACTCTGGCTTCCTCCAAGTGGAGCAGAGAAAGGCAGTTTACAGAGGAATCGACAAAAAGAAGACCAAAGGACAAGTATATAAAATATGAACCCAGCTTCCACTACTTCCCTGCAAGGGTTGCTAACGTGAAAAAGACAGGTAATAGTGAGGGTCTGGGCATACAAAGCAAGTGCAACTCACAACTCAGCTGATGGGACGCAAAAGTCTGGCAGTATTTTTTCCACAATGGAATTCTCTACAGTGATGGAAATGAATAAACTACTGCTGTATTTTACCATATGAGTGAGTCTCATATATGCCATATACAAGAAGGCAGAGTAATAGAAGGAGGAATTAGTATGTGGTGCTGGATGTTTGGATAGCAGTTAGTCTCAGGGATAGTGAGTGGGAGGAGGAAGGTGTAAGCTTCTGAGGTGCTAATATTCTGGTTTTAGATCTAGTACTGAACATATATGAATGTATTCAGTTTATGAAAAACTATCATTATTATATTTATTATATTTACATATATATATTATATTTACATATACTTTTCAATATGTCCATTACACTTCAACAAAAAGTTTTTTTTTTTTGGTCAGTCATGGGGCTTGAACTCTGGGTTTGGGCACTGTCCCTCAGCTCTTCAGCTCAAGGCGAGCGCTCTACCACTTGAGCTACAGCACCACTTCCAGTTTTCTAGTGGTTTATTGGAGATAGGAGTCTCATGGACTTTCCTGCCCAGGCTGGCTTTGAACGGCGATCCTCAGATCTCAGCCTCCTGAGTAGCTGGGATTATAGGCATGAGCCACTGGCGCCTGGCAACAAAACGTTTTAAACAATAAAAATTTCATTTAAAAATTTAAAATGAAGCTGGGCCCTGGTGGCTCACACCTGTAATCCTAGTTACTCAGGAGGCTGAGAACTGAGGATCCTGGTTCAAAGCTAGCCTGGGCAGGAAAAGTCTGTGAGACTCTTGTCTCCAATAAACCACTCAGAAAACCAGAAGTGGCATTGTGGCTCAAGTGGTAGAGTGCTAGCCTTGAGCTGAAGAGCTGAGGGACAGTGCCCAGGCCCAGAGTTCAGGCCCCATGATCATAAAAACAACCAAAAAAAAAAAAACTAAAATGAAGAAACAGAAATAGGTAGCTGAAAATTTCTTCAGTATTCCTAAGAGAAAATTTTGCCCTTATTTAAGCACTCCTCTTCGGGGTACCGGGCAATCTCTGGTAAAGCTTCATCAGCCTGGGGAATTATCAGTGGTCTAAGTCTCTTCCACTGAAAGATATTACTCAAATCAACAGAGATCCAGGCCCCAAACTCTCCTCCCCTTTCTTTTCCCCAATCTTGGCTATCTCCAAAGTAAGTGAATTCTTGCTCTGCAGAAAGTGAAGGAGATAATCTTCGAATTGTCAACTTCCACATTTCCATCAAGATCGAGCCAACATTTGTCAAATTTCTGAAGAACCTAGAGTTCTTTGAGGAAAGTTCTCCAGAATGACTAAATTATTGTTGACATTCTTGTCTTCCAAGTCACTCAGGAATTAGGCAGGACTTAAGGTTGTGGACATTGTTGTCCCCAAATCCCCCACTTTTCAAGCAAGGAGCACTGTTCACACTCTTGGGCTGAGAGGCAGAGTGCTTGTAGCCACGTCACCAGCCAACACACTCAAGGGACACACAAGCTGAGATGTCATCAGCCCAGACACTCTGATCTGAAGTTAATCTGTACTTCAGAACTTTGGTGATCCATCTTGCAGCTCACTCCATTAGATGGTAGAAACCAACTCAGAGTTCAACTCCTTCCACACAACTCCAAGAAGATAGACATCAGCTCATGAAATGTAAATGGCAAAGCAATGAGGTGCTTACAGCCAAATGGACATCAGACCCTTGGCCCTGAGCCCTAAACCTCTCCATTATGGCTTGACTGAATCAAATCCAGACCATTCATGTGGCTTCTACAGATAGGCTCAGATTCACCCAACACAGTAAATAACCATTGGGAAGTAAATAATCATATGGAGGTTACAATCCATGTCTGACTTTCACATGTCTTACATAGCTACTTTGATTTTTGTTTTAGATTTAATTGACATCTCACTTGCCTCCAATCACAATGATCAAAACTCAGAGACTGTCCTGTAGATGTGGCTTTGGTCTCATTCTTCAGCCTTTATGAGGATTATATCTCTAATTCTCCTTCTTCTGTCCCTGGATATGGGATACTTCAGGAAAGTCCATTTAATGACAGGCTTGAGTGAGAACTTCAGTTTACGTATTTAACATGTTCTCTTATCAAGTATCATCTTATGGACTAAGACAACAGTCTTGAACAAAGCAGACAAAATTCAAACAGGTGGGGAACATCTGGCTCTCCAATGATGTTATAAAAATGGCCTTTGGCAGGAAAAAGTTGTCCACCCTTGGTAGGGGAATAGATAAGAAGAAAGTAAACAGATAAATTTCAAACTATGATTTCACATATTGATAAGGGCCAGGAATAAAAAAATGAAACATTGTGCTGAGATAAAGAGAGGCTAAGACAGGAAGAGAGGCTTCGTGGCAGGAGATTATCCCTTAAGGGAAAACCACATCTAGGCTCAGACTTAAACACAGTACTATATACTTGGTACCAAAAGGTCTACAGTTCTAAAGAGATTACAGTGGAGGAAAATGCTTAGGATGCATACTGTACTGCAGATGCTTGTTCTCTCTCCCATAGAGCTACCCAACTTGTGTTAAATATACTCACTCCACCCTTTTAAAAAAACTAAAATCTTCACTGTTTCACTTCAATTAAGCAATTCCCTTGCTCTTGGAGCAGGGTTGAATTTCTGGGAGGCACAACTTAAGATTTAACTACAACTAATACAGGGTACTATTGGTTCATGCCTGCAGTACTAGCTACTCAGGTGGCTGAGATCTGAGCATCCTGGTTCAATGTAGCCTGGGGAAGAAACTCTAACAGACTCTTATCTCCAATTAATCACCAAAAGCCAGAAGTGGATGGGGTAATTCAACTGGTAGGATACCAGTTAAAAAGCTCAGAGACAGCATCTAGACCCCAAGTTCAAGCCCTAGTACTGGCAAATATAGCTAGCTAGCTAGCTAAATAGATAAACAGACAGACAGACAGACAGACAGACAGACAGACAGACAGACAGACAGACAGACAGACAGACAGACAGATAGATAGATAGATAGATAGATAGGCAGACAGACAGATGGTAGTAGATAGATAAATTGGGACTGATGGGATTGCTGGTGGCAATTTCAAAAGCTCACTTTTGAGATTTTGATTGGGTGGCTGACTGATTTTGACTGAGCTTGGTCAATACCTCATGTATTAAGTCCATTAATAAGGCAAGTTTACTATAATACACCAGTGCATTCAGGCAAACATTGAGACAAAGATGTCCAGTCAGAAGGAACAGCAATTTAAGACAGCTACAAGATGTGTAGGTTTGGCAAGAATAAAAGTCAGTGTGGCTAGAATAAAGACAGAATGAAATACGACTAAGGAGGTCTGCAGGCCAGTTCATATAAGAACTGCCAGGACAAGAAACATGTTGAGGGGCTAGGAAGATGGCTCAGTGGTAGAGTGCTTGCCTTGCATGCATGAGGCCCTGGATTTGATTCCTTAGTACCACATAAGCAGAAAAAGCCAGAAATGGTACAATGGTTCAAGCAGTAGAGCTCTGGCCTTGAACTGAAGAGCTGAGGGACAGCGCCCAGGCCCAGAGTTCAGGCCCCACAACCAGAAAAAAATTAAAAAAAGAAACATGTTGATAAACTCTAGAGTGTCATTTATTATTTTAAAAAGTCTCCATTTCTAGGACTTATATTGGTGTCTGCTGTCCTAAACACCCTGTTTCTAGATTACAACATTAAAATCAGCCTAAGGTCCCAGAGAATCCTCTAGGATATTTTGACTATCCACTTTGAAGCCAGCCTAGGCAACATAACAAGACACTAACTCAAAGTGCTTAATCTAGGTGCTGTGCTTCATGCCTGTAACGCTAGCTACTCAGAAGACTGAGATCTGAGGATTGAAGTTCAGAGTCAGCCCAGAGAGGAAAGTCCCCCATGAGACTCTTATCTCCAATTAACCACCAAAAAGCAAATAGTGGAGCTGTAGCTCAAGTGGTAGAATGCTAGTCTTTAGCAAAAAAAGCTCAGTCATAGCACCCATGCCTTGAGTTCAATCCCCAGGACTAGCGTGCACACACACACACACACACACACACACACACACACACACACACACACACACACACACACACACACACACACACACACCACAATTTCAAAGAAAAAAATGTTATTAATATACTTTATTCTGCCACAGAGTTTTCTTTTCTTTTTTTTTGGGGGGGGTCCAGTCGTGGGGCCTGAACTCTGGACCTGGGCACTGTCCCTCAGCTCTTCAGCTTAAGGCTAGCACTCTAACACTTGAGCCACAGCGCCACTTCCGGCTTTGTTCTTATGTGGTGCTGGGGAATCGAACCCAGGGCCTTGATCATGCAAGGCAAGTGCTCTACCACTGAGCCACCTTCCCAGCCCCTGGCACAGACTTTTCATGATAGGCAATTATCTCTGACTTGTGCCAAGTTATTAGGAAGAATAAGTTACACATATAAGACCAGAAGCACTGTCGGATCAAGAAAATTCAGTGGTATTCAGATTAAAGGCCCAATGATATTACAGATCTGAGAGCCACATTTATCTCCAGATGGTCAGCTCAAGACAATCTAATAGTGGGTTGTTTTGCTGAGGGGTAGAAATCAGCCAATCAATCTCACAGTTACCTCCTACTTAGGAATGTGTTTGTAGGACATTACTTACTAACACAGAACAGAGTGCCAGCCCTCAGTTCATCATCTGACTGAGGAGATAAGGTGGATTCAGGCACAAAGTTGTAAGATAACATATAATAGAGATTATTTACTATAAACTAAATACAATAGAACATATTCTAATTGTGACACTAATAATGACTACAAATAAGATGCAAATTTTGTAGAACTCTTCAGTATGGAATTTTTATACTATTTGCCTCATTTTCCCTCTCTCAAGAACCCTGTAAGATATATAAAAACTTGAGTTGGGCCATACATGCTGGACTACACTGGAGATTAAGATGGGGAATGGGGATGGGGAAATGGAGATGGGGGAGAAGGGGGTGGAATGGAGATGGAGGATGGGGATGGAGATGGAAATTGGGTAGAAGTAGAAATGAGAAGAGGGATGAAGATAGAGATGGGAATAAGGATGGAGATGGATTTAAGATGGACATGTGATCTTTCAGATTCCAAATCCAATAAGAGAAAGGCTTTTAGGTGACTTGAGCTAGCTAGAAACCTGGATGATGATCTTCTGAGGCTCCTCCCACATTAAACAGGTTGCCATGGAAACATAGGTACCAGGTTGCTTCTTGCATCCCCAAGGAACTTTATTGCTATCTCCCTGCTCTGGGTTTTCTGAATTTTGGCTCTGGGTTACCTTTCTCTCGTCTCATAGCCAATGGGCTTACAAATTACCATAGAGGTCACCATCTACTATCCCTTCCTCACATAGATTCTCTGCCTTGACCACATCACCAAACACCTCCTTCCTGATTCCTTCCAGGCTGCCTGACCTGGGAGACAACTTCACCCTGCACTCTAGGAAAGTTGGGCTGGACTGTGTTAGCTGTTACAGTGATGTCATGTACCCCTAGAGACGCGAAGTAGTTATTTATCCCTCTAGATTTATCAGCCTTGCTCAGCCACTGGAGTTCAGCCAATCTGACCCCAAAAGCCAAAGCTTACCCACAATGAGTTGCCCTACATGAGAACCAAGGTGTCAGCAGCAAGTTCCAGTGAATGTCAGGTGAGTTCCAGTGGAGTCCTGCTGCTTGCTGCCCAGTCCTGCTGCCTCTGCTGCTTCCTCCAGCAGTGAGGCTCTGCCATGGGCTTCAGCCTCCTGTTCAGGTCTCTCTTCCCAAGCTCCAAGCCCCAAGCCCTAACCCTTTGTCTGAGGGCCCTCTGTCTAGAACTCCTAGCCCCTATGACTGGAAAGCAGATGTGGTAACTACTACTCCCTTGGGTCTCAAAGTAAACAAAGAGAAGCAAGCATAAAAGCCATCCTTAAGAATGAGGTCACACAGTTAAAGATGTTTTCTGGGAGGAAGATTTTCCCCACAGGGTAGCTTTTAATATCAATTATTTCCAAGTCATAGGTGTCTTTCCTTTGTCCAAAATAGGTCAGTTTCTGGGATGGCCCATGGCTAGGTCTTTATGGCTGAAGGACTGAACCATTTGAGGAAGTCAAATGGACATGCAAGGGCACTCAGGGATGCACCACTAGTAATGGATGATAGCCATCCTCCAGGGAGGTGCGCAGTGCTATGCACATACACTATACCAATGTCTGGAGAACTGTGGACAGTTCTAAGTATTTCCTATGGGGAGGCACATGGGTCCACTTGGGAGAGAGGTGACCTAGGCATGGAAGACAAAAATCGCCACTTGGTATGATTCATTATGACACCACTGCCTCACTACCTGGCAGCCTCCCCACCTTCCTGACCCTCACTCCAACTCAAATCTAATCACTCACCCCATCCATTCCTCCACTTGAGAAGCATAATCCTAACTGTTCCGGCTGGTCTCCCAAGTCTTGAGCAAGCAGGCCTTGCCTGGTGAGCCTGCTCTGCCACAGTGTATGCGCCTCCACTCTCCAACACACCATTTGTGGGCTCCTTTCTGTCCTCAAACTGTCCACCTCCCCTCCTCTTTTCTAGTCTCAGATAGGGATTCATATTTTGCTGAGAAAAATAGAAGGAGCAATCGCCAGAGAAACTCCCATCTTACTACCACAAGACCTTGCAGTTCGCCTGTATCTGTCCCCAAGTTTAGCTAGCTAATTAGCTGGCACCCAGCTTAAATACTGGTTTTTATGATTAATCAATTATATGCCCAGCATCTAGCAACTTCTCACCACATAGGAGGTAATCAATCAGTAATTACTGAATGAATAAGTGAAAGAATAATTCTAGGACTGATATATGGATGGGCTCTGACAAGGTTGAGTACTTTTCCTGTTATAAAGAGTAGGGAAGAATGAAAAATGATAGTATACAAGCTCCCATCTCCTTCCTGATGGTGAAATGTACTCCGTATCTCCTCCCATATTTGTACTTGACCTTCATTCTGGTGTCCATCCTATTATCAAGTCAGACCCAATATATTGTTTTCTTCCCAGCCCAAATGACACCTGTAGGGTTTCATCTCTGGTAACAAGACGTCGTCAGCACAGCTTTCCTGGGGTGCGCTAGGAAAGGCTCACCACAGCCCCACAGGGAGATGGGAAAGTGGTACCCGGTGCTGCTGTCACAACATAGCTGTCACTATGGAAACAGCACCCCCCCCCAATTGGCACCTTCCTGGTTCTCCCAGGGTGCACAGGGCCTCCCTGAGAAGGTCCCTGGAGTTCTGTCCCTTCCCCCTCTCCCCTGTCTCCTGTCTCCGTCTCCTTGTGCCTTGTGTTCTCGGGTCGGAGAGGCCCAAGGCCGTTAAGGGAGGCTGGGGTCCCTTGTGGCCCATCTCATTCCTCCCCACATCTCCCCTACCTCCATGTTTTCCCCCTCATAAAACTCGGATCTTGGTCCCTCGTCGCCCCTTCGGGATGGCTGGCTGCCTGCGGGTCCTCCGCGGGCTGCGCAGGGCCCCGGGGTCCGGGCCTGGCTGGGGGCCAGAGGCCCTGACCACGGCTGCCGCCGGCCTGCTGGAGCAGCTGCGGCGACCCAATGGGGACAAAGAGGATCAAGGTGGCGCAGCCGGTGGTGGAGATGGATGGAGATGCCCCGAATCATCTGGCAGTTTATCAAGGAACAGCTCATCCTGCCCCACGTGGATGTCCAGCTCAAGTCTTTCGACCTCAGGCTTCCGAACCGCAACCAGACCAACGACCAGGTGACCATCGGCGCCGCACTGGCCACGCGCAGGTTCAGCGTGGCCGATTCCGATCGCGACCATCCGGACCTGCTGGTGGGGGACGGTCTTCCGAGAGCGCATCATCTGCAGAAACATCCCCCGCCTGGCGCAGGGCTGGATCCGGCCCATCCCCATCGGCCGGCACGCCCACGGGGCCCAGCACAGGGCCACGGACCTCGCGGTGGGCCGGGCGGGCACCTTCAGCGTGGGCCTGGGACGCACAACACGGACGCATCCGCCGCGGCCTTGGCGCACAGCTGCTTCCAGTGCGCGCTCCACAGGACGTGGCCGCTGACCGTGAGCACCGAGAGCACCGTCCTGAAGGCCCGCGACGGCCGCTTCCAGGACCTCATCCAGGACAGCTTCCACCCGAGCGGCCTCTGGCACGAGCCCCGGCTCATCGACGACATGGTGGCCCAGGTCCCCAAGTCCTCGGGCAGCTTCGTGTGGGCCTGTAAGAACTACGACGGGGACGTGCAGTCGGACATCTAGGCGCAGGGCTTTGGCTCCTCGGCCTGATGACGTCCGTGCTTGTCTGCCCCGACGGGAGGACGATGGAGGCCGAGGCTGCCCACGGGACGGTCACCCGCCACTACTGGGAGCACCGGCCTGCCAGCGCCAACCCCATCGCCAGCATCTTTGCCTGGACGCGGGGCCTGGAGCACCGGGGCAAGCTGGACGGGAACCGGGACCTCGTCATGTTCACCCGGACCCTGGAGAAGGTGTGCGTGGGGCCCGTGGAGGGCGGAGCCATGACCAAGGACCGGCTGCATCCACGGTCTGAGCAACGTGAAGCTCATTGAACACTACCTGAACACCACCGACTTCCTGGACGTCATCCTGAGCAACCTGGACAGAGCTCTGGGGAGTTCTAAGGGAGGCGCCCGCCCGCGAGGTGTGGACCAGCCCGGGGCCGCAGGTCCTCCACTCCTGTGCGGAAGGCTCAGCCTCACAGCCGAGCTCTGGAGGCCTTTCTAGGGGACAACTGGTTTTCAATAAGATGTTCTTAAAAGTAGGAGTGCCTGTCCCCCGTGGTGTGCTTTACCTCAGCCAGTGTGCTCCACACCCTGCCATTTTTAGCATCTGGAACCCATGGGGTCATATTTAGCTCTTCACAGACAACAACAACAACAAAAATAACCTTCCATGAAAACTCAGAGAGGAGGTGTTTGCATGGAGGATGGTACTAGCCGCAGCCTGCTCAGGAAACCAAAGAGCCAGTGGTATAACAAGGCCACTCCTTGGTCTCTGGCATCTGTTTTCCTCCCAGGTTGTAACTGTGGCTGGCCAGGATTGCAGGGCTTGAGTGACTGCAGCCCAGCTCTCAATCCCAGTACTGGTCTGCAGCTCTGTTCTCTTTCCCACGTTCCCTGCCCTCTTGTTTCCCTTCACTGTTTGCAAGATTCTTCCTTTTCCTTTGGACTTAAGCAGTTGTGTTTTACTTCAAAGGCACTCTGGGCTTTCCTGGTCTCCTCTCATGAAGTGTGACCCTAATACATATGGGAGTTGGGAAAAAAAAAAAACCAGCCCCCTGTCCCCTTACTTTCTAAAATTGTCCCATTGTCTATCTGGCCCTACCCAGCAGCCCTTGCTTCATGATGACCTTGCTTCCAGTCTTCAGACTTGGCAGGAACCTCCCAGCATCAATTCCCTGAGGAAGACCTGAGGCTTTGTTCACAAAAGGAAGCTCTTCCAACAAAACATATTGCGAAAGAAGGCTTTTATAAATATTTTTAAAATAGATATTCATTGCAAAACATAGATTCCTTTTAAACCTGGAGGTGCATTTCCAGGTTAAAAAGGAGTAAGATCTAGACCAGGCACATGCCTGTAATCCTAGCTACTCTGGAGGCTGAGATCCATGAGACTCTCATCTCCAATTAACCACCAAACAGCTGGAAGTGGGTCAAGTGGTAGAGCACCAGACTTCAGCAAAAAAGCTAAGGGAGAGCACCCAGAAAAGGCCCCAAACATGCTCATGTCCCTAAGGTCCAACTTTCAAGTTAGGCCAAAGTTCCAAGAGGAATTGTTATTTTATAAAACATTCAGTCTCCAGTATCAAAATTGCAGACTTATGAGAACCATTACTACATGAGGTACCCATGTTGAAAAGGCACCTCATGGTGGGCACAGGAGTTTTGGATGGCTTACAGGTTGTCACTTGCTTATCTGGCAAAAGTCCCTCCTGTACTTATGCAGACATGATGTGCAATATAAATATATATGTCTTGATTTGAATATCTTTACTTTGGAACAAAAAGCCTTGGGGGGGGGGGGTTCTTTTGAAGCATAAAGGAAATAATTGAGCAACAACAGACTCACTAAACCAGCTAACCAGGCAGTAAAACATGAGAAAATAGCTCTGGTGTGCCCCATTTTTATGCCAGCTGAGTTTTCTTGAGAAAGCTAAATAAAGGGGAGAGGCGGGGTAGCATCTGAGTGAGGGAAATGGGAATGTGAGTTCCATAAGAGGCTGAATGTGGTAACAGTGTGAGCAAGAGGGATGGGCCTATGTCTATTGTATATACATAGAAGTGAATTTGTAAGCGGAAGTGTGCGTGTGAATGTCAGAATCTCTCGGGGAAGTGTGATGAGACCATGTGATCAATCATAGTGCATAAGTCTAGGTTGTGTGAGGGGATGTGGTTGGGGGGAGGAGGACAGTAGTGTGAGTCTGAGTGTGAAGAGGAGTGGGAGTGAAAATGTGGCGGAGGATATATGAGTGTGGATGTAAGCATATGGAATGAGTGTCAGCCAACATGCTATGTATATGCAAACTTAGTGCATATGAGTGTGAATGCGAGAGTGTAGGTGAATATGTGTTGTATGAGTATTTACTATGAGATCTAAAGATGAAATTTTAGGAATGTTTAACATTTGGTGCCAGGACTGCAGCTTTAACTCAGGGCCTGACACTCTTTCTGCACTCTCTATTAGCTGTTTTGATCAAGGTTGGTGCTCTACTACTTGAGCCATGCCTCCACTTCTAGCTTTTTGGTGGTTAATTGGAGGTAAGAGTCTCTCAGATTTGTCTACTCAGGCTAGCTTTAAATCTTGATTCTCAGATCTCAGCCTCCTGAGTAGCTAACACTTTAGGTGTGAACTACCAGCACCCAGCTAAAATTTAAAATACCTTGACTTTAAAAAGTCAACCATTATTAAATATAAATACCTCCTAGTTCAGGTCCAGTGATGCCAGCTTGAGAACGAGTCAGAGCTGGGGTGACAATATGGCTCAGTTTGCCCAATAAGAAACTTGCTTATGCTTGTGGTCCTGGCATAGTTACTATTCTTTTGTTCCAGATTGCTGTTGTGACAGGGGTATAACTAACATTAGTAATGCACACATCTTTGTGATTACAGCATGATTATTTTTACTTGTGTGACTACCCTACAGAGATCATGGAAAGCATTCCTCCAGGGCAGATATTAAGAGCACCCTTCACTTTCAAAAGTGGATTCGAACAATGGACACTTTCTTCATCCTAGGAAAGTCTGATCAGGGTTTCTCTTTGGCCTGCCTATAGAAGGATGGATTCGTTGTCCATTAATATTATACAGCCTTGTGGTCTTTGGGTAATATTTTATATGTGCGGGAGAATCAAAGTTAAATGTATAACAGCTGTTTGGAAACCAGAACAAGTTTTGAATTACGTCCACTTCACTTGAGCTTTAAGAAGGTGAGGATTCTGGAAGGTTGGAAATTATGAGAACAAGCACTTTCATGGAAATTACCATTAATTCAAAGTGCCTGAACTTCCCTTTACCCCCTATCCACTGATCCAGCTTCTCCGGCCAAGCTTTCCTTTCAATAAAGAAATGAGTCACCTCTGTCGGGAATCATATAGGGACTATTGTGGGAAAGTGAATGGGATCTGGAGACAGCTAGCCTGGCCTGTCTAGTAACCATTGCAAACCACTAGACTAGCTAACAACTTGATTTTTCCATTTGTTGTCCCTATATCTTTTGGTAATTTAGTTTACTTTGTTGAGCCTCTTTGCAGAGTTGGAGTCAGGGATTGGTTTGATGAATACAAGGTACCTCATCCATAGACACCAAGAACATGACAGCTATTCTATAAGTCTCAGTGAAGGATCAGAAAGAAATTGAAATGTGACATTGGATTTTCCAAAGATCACTATGTACCACAATATTTCAAGTCCTATTCATGCTCTCAGAATGCTGTTCTTCCTCTTCAAGAGGTAGAGTGTATCTCTCCTCCCCCTTGAGCCTGGGCAGGACTTGGTAACCACATCATTAAAGACTGACTTCTGAAGGTGGTTGGAAATATGGCTCCAGATTTCTTTGTGTCTCTTTCTATGTCTCTGTCTCTTTGTCTCTCTCTGTTTCAGTGCTCATCCCTGCAACTGGGTCATTATGCTTGTGAGGAAACCCAACTTGCCCATTTAGAGAGATAGGATTGGGAAGCCCATGTGAAGAGCGGATGCCCCCCAACCAGTAGCCATTACAAACCATCAGATTCGTTAGCAAATAAACTTTCACATGACCCCAACCCTCAGCTTCTGAGGTTCCAATGAGGCTCTAGAAATCTGAAAACAGATGCAAACCACCACAACAGGGCTAACACTGAATTCCTGGTCTACACATCTGTGGCATGGCTAAGCTTCTAAGCTTGGAGAAAATTTGTTATGCAGCCAGTGTGACTAGAATGCAGTGTGTCGGGGTTCATGGAGGAGACCATTTAATATATCTATGTTAGCCAGCATGAATGTGAGCACCGCTCTTGGCTTGGATTCATCCAAAACTCAAAGATGAAGAGTCCATTGTACATGTTTGTCTTGTTGCTTCTAAAGAGGCCTGTGAACAAATCATGCTCACAAAATAGATTCCATTACCAAACTCCTAAGTCATCATCTGGGTCCAAACTCTAAGATCCTTATCTATCTGTGAACACCAACCATGTACTAGCCTGAGGAAAATAGAATCATAAAATGTTATAATTGTGTATAGGTGTAAATTGCTATTCATGCAGCAGTCAGGAAAACTCTAACCCCAGCTCTTTATTTTCTGTGTCACTAAGTGGGAACTGTATCCAGTACTAGGATACATCTGGAGGAGGAGAAAGTTATGGCAAACTAGCAAGCTAGTTCTTAAGTCATAGCCAAGAGCTGGGAAGAAAATCAAGCCAGATAGTTAAAGCAGCAGCAAAACCAACTTTTTAGACTGGCTAGATTAGGGGAAAACACATTTAATGAGCAGATGTTGCTTTTAGAGCCCTGCCATGGCCTGAAGCCTGTCACCTGATTGGAGCATGCACTGGATCAAACAGATTGTGCTTCTGTCTAGTTTCTCCACATACTGGCTATGTGACCCTGATCACTGCATTTTTACCACTTGTGAAAAGAGTATACCACTTGGGGCTGAGGCAGCTAGCGATCTGCCTGAGATACTCTTCTCTTTTGACTGGTGCATATCATGGCTGGAAAACAGCTGCTGTCTCTAAGCTGGCCCAAGTGACCAGATGACCGATGTGTCCATAAACTGTGAACCTAGCCCCTGTGCATTATCCACCTACCAGGCTGAGGTACTGAAGCACCAGTGTGTCCTGCTTACACTTTTATCCCCAGATGGGACCAAAGAAATGAGTTTTCCCATTAGAAAGTTTGGAAAACCAAAGTTTCTTATTAGATTTTTTTCTAAAATTCCACAAGGCTTTTTAAAGTTAATTATATGGTTAGCTTAACCACTAGTTCATGTGTTTCTAGCAGATTGAGTAGTTTTAACTAGGAAAAGAAATAGTTGTATAAATGCAAACTTGGTAGCAAGAATTGCACCTGAAAACAATACCTTTACTAGTAACATTGAAGCTCATTTCTTTGAATTACCAATGTAAAGCAATATAACGTGTAGCATATTTCCTTTTATTGCTCCCTTGTGTGTTCTCACAACAATCTTGAAGAGTTAGGGCACATTTTACTATCATTATTTCCCAGATGGAAAATCTATGAAACAGAGTTGCTATTTGGCCAAATGTCTCTTGGCTCAGGTGGAAATCAGAAGGGAAGTCTCCTGGTTCTCAGCACAAGGGCTTTTCTCCGCCAGACCTCCCAGGTTGTATGTGTTTAGCATGCATGACAGCCCATTAGGAATAGCTCAGACAATCTGATTTTGAGCCCAGTCTCAGAGAGGTTTATAACTGGGTGTTTTGTGGGATAAAAATAAACTAAAACAGTCTTATAGTCCAAGAACAGTGATAGTAAGGACAAAATAATCTAAATAGTTGCACAGTTAAAAAGAAATGAAATAGTAAAGTACTCATTTCCTTGAATAAGAGAAAAGGCAAGGGAGGGCAGTATGGGACTGAAACATGGTCAATATCAGGAAATATGGAGCCTTTGAGAGGATGAAAACACATTTAAGCTAGACTCCTGGACAAAGCTCCGTGGAGGAACTGGGGTTTCTGAAAATGATCAAGTTAGCCAGCAGTGGTGGCTCACACCTGTAATCCCAAAAGCAACTCAGGAGGTTGAGATCTGAGGATGAGACTCTTATCTACAAATAATTGCCAAAGAACCAGAAGAGGAGCAATAGCTCAAGTGATAGAGCATTAGCCTTGAACAAAAAAAAAAGTTCAGGGACAGCACCCAGGTCCTAAATTCAAGCTCCAGAACTGGTACACTGGAACAAGGGGGGAAAAGCTGTCCTGTTTGCATGAGGTGTGAGGAAAGGCAGGTGATCTGAAAGAAGATAGCTGAGATGACAGACAGGGCAAGAGGGCGCTGATGACACAGGAGAACTTGGTCCCTGCTGTACCAGAAGCTCAGTAGTCTCTGCCTTCCCTGCAGGCTGATTCAATGAGCCAGGCACCTTCTCCTTTTCCTAACAGAGGTCAAGGGTGGCTCTTACAAGGTCACTTACAAGCATATTTCTGGCATTGAGGGTTGGCATAGCTCAACTGCGAAGCAGAACCAAAGCTTTGAGCCTTTAGAATGTGAGATGTTAATAGGACATATCAATAGAGCCAAACTGTGGAAGCAGATGCACAGGACAAATCACGGCCAATGCAGTGGTAGTGTAAGGGCACTACGCATGAGGATGAAGGACTCCAAAGAGAATGGGCTTTTGTGTGAGTTTAAGAGAATATTATTCATTTGGGAGCATCTGCATGGTAGTAACTGTTAAAGTTGTGGATCCAGAAAATTATCAAGGAAAAGAAAAGCCTTTGCAAGATGCTCATGATCAATCATTTAAAGATAATAGGAACAATAAAGAATTAAGAACAAGCAGGGTCGAAGAGAAGCTGCTGTGGTTGGAATGTGACTGTCCCCTCTGAAATGCATATTCAAATTTGATGGCCATTGTAGTAGTATTGGAAGGTGGAGCCCAAAAGGATATGTTTGGGCCATGAGGATGAATTGGTTCTCATGAATTAGTTCTCATGAATGACTTTTCTCACAAGTCTAAATTCTCATTCTTAGGAGACTGGTCTCTAGATCTAGGAGCCCCCGCAAAAACCTTTCTTTTTCTTTTTTTTAACCTCTTTTCTTTATAAATCACCTAGTCTCAAGTCTTCTATTATAGCAATAGAAAATGAATTAAGACAGAAGTGCATAAAAAAAAGGTTGAAGAGAAAATCTACTGAATTTGAGGAGCCAGAAGTTATCAATGAACTTACAGATGGAAAGAATGCCAAATAAACATTAGAGAGAAAGGAAATTACAGGAATGGTGAAGAAGCTGATGCTGTCAGAGACCACCCACATTCCTTGGATTCATCATGAGTTCCTGTTCACTTTCCAGTGTGGACTCTGCTTCTCTACAGAGTTCTTTTGTATTTTTTTTTGTCCGTCATGGGGCTTGAACTCTGGGCTTGGGCGCTGTCTCTGAGCTCTTCAAGGCAAGTGCTCTACCACTTGAGCCACAGCTCCACTTCCCAGAGTTCTTTTATAAGAACTACAAAAGGCCACTCTGCCCATGAAGAGAGCAAGACAGAGAATAGAGTTAATAATCATTAATAATCCTCAGGAGAAGCTCTCTGATTCTTGAGTTGATGTATAAATACCTGGGCTTCCTTGCCTAGACTCTGAAGCAGGCATGCATTTTGTACCTTTTTTCCAGAGTCTCCTCCCTGAATTGAGGTCCAGTTACCCACTGTGATTACTGGCTGAATACCCACACCTTCTTAGCAATGTTCCTTTCCTTCTCTAGTATCTCTTGTCTCCTAGCAGTGAATTTTCATGTGCTTCCAAATAAATAACTTATACTTGAACCCCCCCTCTCTCTTTATCTCTCTCTCTCTCTCTCTCTCTCTCTCTCTCTCTCTCTCTCTCTCTCTCTCTCTCTCTCTCTCTCTCTCTCTCTCTCTCTCTCTCTCTCTTCTCTGTCTCCTTAGACAAATAAATGAGCATATAATTTATGGCCCAAACTAGGACACCAGGTCATGTGATAAAGGGAGGGAGGGGGGCACTGGTAATTATCAAGGCCAAGACCACTGTTACAAAGTCAGACTTTGCATGCCTGGGGACAAGACTTCTTAATTACAGCCTCTCCTGCAATAACAGAGGGGGGTGAGGATGGGAGGGAGGGAGAGAGAGAATTCAAATACCAATTCCTTATAATAACAGATGTTACTATAAGATGTGCAGAGTGAAGATGCTTTTTACTTCGTGAGCATTTGTGCCCCCATGCACCCTCCCCCCAGAGAGCTCTGGAAAGGAACATGTCAGTTCCAAAGCATGCCCATATCTCAGGAGGAGAATGGACCATAAGAAGTAGGTCAGTGTCTAGCCTGCAGGAAAACAAAGCTCAGGCATTTCTGAAGTCTTGTGATTCTACGCTCCAAGGCTGGAAGCAATCCTGTCAACCACAGTCAGCAAAAATGTTCATCTTAAAGCATCGCTGGGTACCCTCTTCTCACTTTCTCTCACTTTCCATTAATGATGTCAGAGCCTGCTTTTCTGGAGCTACTCAGACAGTGAGACCTTTAACAGTGCATTCATGAGGATGATTGGTCTCTGTATCCCCGAGGATACTGTACCCAAACCAGGATTTTTTTAAACTAAGACCTTTCCACTTCACATACTTCCCTGTCTAAAATTTTATATCTCCTCCAAGGAGATTTTTCTGTCTAAAAAAGTCTTTCAAGAAAACCACTCCATTTGCTTGTCTGGTGGAGATGAGCAGTCTGAATGTGAACTTGATCGTGCATGTATTAATTTCGTCTTTGATTTTTAAATGAGAGTTGAAATGGGATGTTGATAGGGAAGCTTCAGGCTCTGGCTGGTAAAGGGACCTCTGCCCTCCAGCACCAAGTGTCAAGTGGGCCTGGCTGTTTCCAGTGGCCGCCAGGATGCTCCATCCTGGCAAATGGGTCTCATCCCCCTGTCACTCTGACTTGTTCTCACTTAAGTTTAGTGTGGATACAACCTAATAATAGGGAGACTGGCACACACTGCGCTAAGCATCTTGTATAGGCTAATGCACTTGTTTCTTAAAGTAGTTCTCTGAAGTACATCCTAGGCTAATGCACTTATTTCTTAAAGTAGTTCTCTGAAGTACATCCTATTAACCTGGCTTGTAGCTGAGAGGCTGAGATACTGAGAAGCCATAGAGCTTGCTCATGCTCTCTCAGATAGTCAGTTTGTACAATTGAAGACAGAAAAGAGCTCAAGGTACTCCATTGGGCATCTAGGTAAAGCTGGGCTGCTGGGTTGTTTTGTGTGTGTGTGTGTGTGTGTGTGTGTGTGTGTGTGTGTGTGTGTATTTGGTCGTGGGGCTGGAACTCAGGGCCTTGATGCTGTCCCCGAGCTCTTTTGCTTAAGGCTAGTGCTCAACTGCTTTGAGCCACAGCTCCACTTACAGTTTTCTGGTGGTTAATTGGCAATAAAAGTCTCATAGACTTTCCACCTCAGGCTAATGTTGACCCATAATTCTCAGATCTCAGCCTCCTGAGTAGCTAGAATTATAGACATGAGCTATCAGTACCCAGCCCTGGCTGAGTTTCTTGAAGAAGGAACTTCTCTATTGAGGTGAAATACCAGAGTTCTTTAGCTCTAATGGATTCAATGGTGTAGCTACACTCCTACCTCAGACCTCAGTGCCTCTAGAGTGATCTCCTCTTGATGGCTCAGAGAAGTTTATTAGTGAAAGAGTTGCAGAAAGGAGACTACCACGTGGTTCAAGTGGAAGAGAGTTTATTAGGAGAATCAAACTGCTAGCCTGCTCCAGATGTAGTTGTGCCGAGTGTAGAATATAGGGTGTGGGCATAGTGATAGTGCGCTGCAACCTGATGGTTGTAAACCTGCAAACTGATGGCAGAGAAGGAGCGAGATTATGTCAGGAAAAGCAAGGAGGAAGTGTGGCTGCATCAGATGGGGAAGTCAGAGCATGGGGTCCATTTGCTGACATATGGTCTGGTGATTAATAGTTACATGTGATTACCAGTTTAGGCCAGGTGATTTCTGATAGGGCTACTATGTGTTTTCCTTCATGAAGAGGGGAGAGCTGATCTCCCCGGCAGACCTAACAATCAGGACACCAAAACATGCTCACTAAGGTTCCAATTTCTAGATCCTTCCCCGCTTTCAGTGCTATCTTATCATGGAAGTGGCCACCACTAGTTGTGGAGGCAGCACAAAATGGAAGCCCTCTCCGAGTCCTTCTCTGGAGTCTTCTGGAGGCTTTGGCCTATATCTCTCTTAGGTAGTACAGGTGTTACTTTCTTTCCTAGCGTGTAAGTTTATCACTGCTAAGTCACAGTGATTCAACTCTTCCTCTTCCGTTGCTTAGCAGAAAGACCCAAATGTAGGTTATATGTGAATGAAAAAGGAGAGTGCAGTCACACAAATAGGAAAAAAGTGATGTAAGGAAATTGCAAAACACATATTTGCAGAAGAATTAGTAGCTGAATTCATTAAATACAGTAATACTTGCTTTTTAATTTCTGACCCCCTGAAAATTCAAACATATCAACTCTCTGCTGTGAAGGAAGAGTATATTCTATCACTGAACTATACAGTATATGGGAGAGAGGCTTGAACGGGGTTATTTCAGAGCCAAAGATTTCTCAGCTTCCTTTCTCATGTCCATTTTCCTTATCAAACATCAGTAAATTTTGAGGGACTAATTCCAGGACTTTTCCCTCTCTCTCTTTCTTTCTCTCTCTCTCTTTCTCTGTGGATGTTTGTCTCTGTCTCTGTCTCTCTGTCTCTCTCCAAAAATGATCTGTTGCCGAATGAATGACGTACAGCAACCTTCTCTCACGCTTTAGAAGTAATTTACCTTACCAGGTAGATTTAGGGCATAGACATTCAAAACAATAATAGTCAGCATAGGGCTGGGAAGGTGGCCTTGTGGTAGAGTGCTTGCCTTGCATGCATGAAGCCCTGGGTACAATTCCTCCGCACCACATAAGCAGAAAAAAAAAAAAAAAAACGGAAGTGGTGCTGTGGCTCAAGTGGTAGAGCATAAACCTTGAGCTGAAGAGCTGATGACAGTGCCCAGGCCCAGAGTTCAGGCCTTACGACTGACCAAAATAATAATAATAATAATAACAATAATAACAATAACAATAATAAGCATAATCAGCAGGGATCATAGTAACTGCCTTCATCTTACAGAACACATTAGAGCATTTTGGTCACAAGCAACAGAAACTAGGTTTGGCTAGTTTAAGCAGAAAAGGAAGACACTGAGAATTGTAGAAGATGAGATCATCTCTCCACCTAGTTCCTCTTTACCTTCGGTGCTCTCTTCTACCAGCCACTGAGAATGTTGCTGTCAACAGGGACCCCTCACCTAGAAGATTATCTTCCACTTCCCATTTGATAAAAATTGAAGCTCTGCCAAATGGTAGAACTTATTCAGGTACAACTCATACTCAGTCTCCTGGGCTGAGGTCAGAGGCCAGCTGAGATAAACTCCACTCAATTCTTTCTCTACTTATCTTGTCTCCCTCATTTCCTTAAGACTTCACAAACAATCTCACCTCGGGGTCTATTTCTAAGAAATCCCACCTAAGACAAAAGGACATTGGGAAGAGGACAGGACCCATGGCCACTCTAGGAAGTACAGGGAAGAAATAGAGGGGTGGTAATCTTTGTGTGCCATCCTCATGGTGAGTCAGATCCTGCTATTTCCATAGTCTTTCAATTAAAGATACAAATTTTTATAAAAGGATCTAACTGGTTTATTCCGAGTCACATGCCCCGGTTTATCATAGAGGGCTCTACCAAACGACATAGGTTCCTCAGGGAACTATTCAAATACTTTACCATACAATAGCAATATCATCTGGACAACTACCACCTCAACCACTCCTAGGACAACCCTGAGGGACATGATACTATGGTTATTATACAAATGAAGAAATTGAAGTACAATTCAGGAAAATTGAAGGAACTAACCCAGCCCTCTTCTCAAATTTCTTGTTTAAAAGAGCCTATTTGAAAGGTTAACTCTCTAACATCTATCAGACCTCCATTGGTAGGTCAACACAGCACAGACACTCCATGCTGCTTTTGTGTGTTTTGTGCTGCTGTAACAGAATACCAGATGCTGGGTAATTAGTAATGAGCAGAAATGTATTTCTTATCATTGTAGAAACTGAGAAACCCAATATGGAGAGACCAGCATTTGTGAAGTACTTTCTTCTACATCATAACAAGATGGAAGGCATCACATGGCAGAAAGACAGAAAGGGAAGGGGGGTGAGAATAAGGGTATAGACTTCCTTCTTTGACAATAAATTTACCTCCACTATAATGAGCCTATGCTCATGATAATTCCATTAACTCTGCCCTCTTGGACTAAACATCTATCATTAAACTCTACCTTCAATACTATAGTAAGAGGATTAAGTTTCCACCCCACACGGAGGTGGGGACATTCAAATAATATATAGCCCTTAGCAGTTGTTGGTTCAAGAGTCTGTCTGGTTCTTGCCTTGGAGATATAATAAGAATTTTCATGGGTCTCTGAGAACTATGTCCCCTAGATTCAAGAAGGGGCCATTCCCAACTCTTCCTCTAGACACTGCTAAGGCTGGGCCTAACAAACAACGACCTCCAACCTCTATTCTGCTTGTCCCTGGGTCAAAGTCAGCATGAGGAGGTGACAGGACCAAGAGTATCTCAGAGAGGAAGAGCAGAGCCCTTCCCCCTTCCCATGTCCTACTTGAGGTCTACTGAACCTCTGGTCTCACTAACAAGGCAAAATAATATTCCCTGTTGATAAGATACAGCTCAAAGGATTGAGGGCATGGCTCATGTGGTAGAGCATTTGCCTAGCAAGCATAAGGCCCTTTCAAATCTTAGTATGTATGCATATATATAGATAGAGATATAAATAAATAAATAAATATATATATATATATATATATATATATATATATATATATATAGAGAGAGAGAGAGAGAGAGAGAGAGAGAGAGAGAGAGAGAGAGAGAGTAGAGTTCAAGCAGGGATTGCTATCACTCTTAGCATCTTAGTTGAAGCGCTCTTCTCTGGGCTGAAGAAAGTGCCAAAGGAATGAGGACACTTTCCAAGGCAAGTTCCAGCACAATCCCTGATTTTAAAAATAGCCATTTATTAGTTGTGTAACCTGGGGCAAGTCATCCAACCTCTCTGAATCACAGCTTCCTCCTAAGAGAAATAGAGCCTTATCTCTGGACGTCCTCCCTATGTAGGATCCACTGGATAAAGCATTTACAACAACCCACCACCAGGTACAGGCTAAACACTCCAAAATGGTTGGATATTAGGTTTTCTTTGGGGAGAAAAGTTAAAATGGAATTAAAAAGTGAATAGTTGGGCACTGACTGGTGGCTGGTTCATGCTTATAATCCTAGTACTCAGGAGGCTGAGATATGAGGATCACTATTGGAAGCCAGTCAGTGCAGAAAAATCTATAAGTCTCTTATCTCAAATTAACCACCAAAAAAAAAAATCTGGAAATGGAGCTGTGGCCTAAGTGATAGAGTGCTAGCCTTGAATGGAAAAAGCAAATCAGGGGCTTGAGACCCTTAGTTCACACAAACAAAATAAATATCTACTTACATTGAATCTTTAATGCTGTTAAGTGATTTCTTTATTTATAGAACATTATGCTTTTAATGAGAGTACAAACCAAAGAAATAAATCAAACAAGGTTACAAAGGTGATATCATCTGCACATTTCATGAAATCATGTACAATAATATACTCATCACTCCAGAAATCCAGAATTTTTTCAGTAAAGGCTATTGTGATACGTCCATGTTCTGCCCCTCCACATCATGTCTCATATCCTTCCACAGGGGCCAAACCCAGCATCATCTGTCCCATGGCATAATACAACAGGACATCCATGCACAAGTTGGACCAAACTTACATTTTGAACTTCTAAAAGGAAAATGTTGTGTTTGTTCAAATCACTCCTAATATGATTCCAGGAACATGAGAATACTTAATGTATTCTTAGCTCAATAGTTTTTACCCACATTCAAAAATCAAATTTGACTGCAGTGGTTTTTAAGTGTTCTGGAGTCATGAACCCTTTTTGAATTAAATGAATGCTATGGACCAGTTCCCAGATAAATGCACAGCCAAGCAAAATGTCTGAACCTTCAATTCCTTCCTCCCTCGCTAGGATGAGACTCTCTGAATTAAAGACTAAAATAAACCAAAGCCGGGTTCGGTGGTATATACCTGTAATTCCAGTGATTCAGGAGAGCGAGATAACAGTTAGAGGATAACTGTTCAAGGTGAATCTGAGCAAAAAGTTAGTGAGATGCCATTTCAAAATACAAGCCTAGAGTGGTGGCATGTGTCTATGATTCCAGCTATATGATGAGAAGCATAAATATGAGGATTGCCATCTGAAGCCAGCCTGGACCAAAACATTAGACTTTAATTAAGTTCAAGCCCTAAGACTGACAAAAACAAAAACAGAAAACAAAAAAAACCCTAAAGTAAAAAAGGAGGTTGTATCTCAAGTCGTAGAGCAAAGTATAGCACAAATCATTGTATTATATTAATATTATATTAGTGAAATAATGAATTATTTTCATGTTGCCTAACAGTGTTTTTCATCTTTACTGTTTATACACGAATAAAATAGAATGTTACTATGGACTTCTTACAAAGCAGAAAAATACCTAAAGCAAAAAGTGATGAGCCCAAGTGGTAGAGTACTTACTTAACAAAAGCAAGGAAAGAGCAAGTTGAAACCCCAGTACCACCTAAATAAGCAAATACAGTTAATGAGTACTCCTTGTAGGTACCAGTGGCTGCCCACCTGTAATCCTATCTACTCATGAAGCTGAGATCTGATGATAGAGATTCAAAGCCAGTCTGAACATAAGACTGATCACCAATTAACCAGCAAAAGAACCAGAAGTGCCTTGAGCAAAAGAGCCAAGAGAAAAAGAGCACAAGGACTTGAATTCAAGCTCCAATACTGGCACAGGTTAATTAATTAATTATTCTAAAAAAGACAGCAGCCAGCTCAGGGCCTACACAAAATGAGCACTGGATAAAGGTCCCTTGCTAACAGATCTGAACTATTTCAGGACATCAAGTGAGAATCCCCTAGTGGAAAATAAAATAAAATAAAATAAAAAGACCTGCTTAGGAGAAAGAGAAGCTGAGCTCACATAGGGCTGATGAGCCTCCTCTTCAAACCACTCACTGGCATTCATTTCTGTCTTATTGACAGGGGGAAATTTTTTCCTGGCAGTTGGAATTAAGATTTTTCTATTCATCTTTCCTTTGCATACTATTTCACCAAGTAATACAAAATTAACGCCACGCTAAGCATGGGTAGGAAAGCACACCTCTGTCAGGACCGGGCAAAGGAGGCATCTCCAAGCACAGAGGGAGGTCCTTTCACCAGGAAAGTGCTGGCCCTCCCACAGCTGGACCCCAAGAACAACTCTCCAAGTCTCTGAACCCAGTCCCCAGAAGTGAGCTTTATAAATTCTGGGCATCCAAGCAGAAGCAACACATGTAGAAAATATGGAGGTTGTGGGGCTGGGAAGATGGCTCAGTGGTAGAGCGCTTGCCTTGCATGCCTGAGGCCCTGGGTTCGATTCCTCAGCACCACATAAAGCAAAATGAAAAAAGCCGGAAGTGGCGCTGTGGCTCAAGTGGTAGAGCGCTAGCCTTGAGCTGAAGAGCTGAGTGACAGCGCCCAGGCCCAGAGTTCAGGCCCCACAACCGGACCCAAAAAAAAATATATATATATGGAGGTTGTGTGAAGGCTAATCGACCATGTGAGCCCTGCCTTGTGGCCTTGAAGCCTCTAGCAGGGGCTAGATGACCTCATCGTTTTCATTCCATTTTTGTGGAAAGAGCTATGAAGGAAACTCTTTAGTGGACTCCTTTAGCTGATCCCCCTGATAACACCTCTAGAAGTGGATACCCAGTTTTGGATTAGATCCCCTCCAGCTTTATAAAACCAAATAAGCAGAACCCAGCCAGACCTGCCGGCCCCAGGGCCAGTGGGATTGACTGGAATGTTCCCCAAACCTCCCCAGTATTTGGCAAAAAGTTGGCCCCCTTGTCAATGGGGTGGCTGTTTTGCTGCTGAAGAATTCACTGCTGATGGTGCCAACTAGCCTTTCTTTCTATGCCCAGGTGGAGCTGACTTAGGCGGGTCAGCTTGCTCTCTGGCTCTAGACACTGTTCCTGCTGTTCTGGGGTGCTGGGCCTCCTTGGGCATTGGTACAGGGTTCATAAGCCTGGCTTCAGTCCAGGCTCTGCAAATCTAGCCTCATCTCCATGCCCCTCTTCCTAAGATGCCATCCCTCTGACTTTAGCCAAAGAATAAAACTTCTTGTGCTTACTGACTTCAGGATAGACACTTAAAAAATCAAGAACTGCCAATTCCACCAATCCCAGTGGGACTGTGTGTGTGTGTGCATGTGCACATGCATGCACATGCACACACACACAAGAGACTTCCTGTTCCATCTTTGTACATTCAGGGCTTTTGTATGTACAGGGTCTTTTTATGTACAGGACTTTTGTACTGTTAGCATTTACAGTGCACTGATCCCTTCTTGAGAATCTTCCCTTCAGCCTTTACCCAACCTGAGGAAAAAGAGAAAGCAGCTGCAGAAGGAGGTGGACTATGTCTCCTACAGCCACCCAGAGAGTAATTAGGGATTTGAGCCCATCACTGCAGATGTGTTGCCATCATTTTCTGCTAGCATCACTGGTTGCATAAGCAAATGGCCCCTTGAGGTACAGTTTTCTTGTGGTAAAATGGGTTGTTCTGTTTGCATAAATAAATAAACAGCATTGCAATCTGAGGCACAGGGATGTCAGGTAAGTCAATGAGATGTGGTGGGAGATGTCTGTGGAGTAAGAGAACATTCAGATGTTGATGTATGTGAGGTTTGTTACCTGTACCCCTATCCTGCCTTCTGTGTATGTGTGTGTATGTGCATGCACACGCGCATATGTGTGCGCGCACACATGCGCACACCAGTCCTGGAGCTTGAACTCAGGGCCTGGACACTGTCCTTGAGTCTTTATTCCCAAGGCTAGTGTTCTACCACTTGAGCCACAGTTCCACATCTGGCTTTTTTTTTTTCAGTTAATTGGAGATAAGAGTCTCACAGACTTCCCTGCTCAGGCTAGCTTCAAACTGTAATCCTTAGAGCTCAATCTCCTGAGTAGCTATGATTTTAAGTACAAGACACTGGCACCTGGCTGGCTTTCCCGTTTTGAACTTATTCCACTGCTATCTATTGCTCAGGGTTTTCCTGTACCCCTCCCTCTCCTGACAGAATGCTAAGATGTGAATAGTACTGGAATATGGCAAATCCAGGTGTTTATTGTCTCTGGCATGGCCTTTTTAAGATCCTTAGAATGAGAAATGCTAGATCTAAAGGATGCCTTGACTTGTAGTTGGTTTTCAGGCACTGATTCTTTTGGGGTCCTGCCATGTAGAGGAATTACTTGTCAGGTTAGCTTCAGGACAGGCAAAACCCAGAGGCATCATTAACCAGGAAGTATTAATGGCTTTCCAGGGGAAAGTGGGATTCCAGGGAGACCCACATCTATCCTGGGCCAGAAGCAAGGCTGGACTTTTGATTCTCCTCGCTCTACCCACAGCCCTTGCTCCATTCTTCTAGACTCTCCCCACAGTGTCAGTTGACTGACATCTCCTCCCCAACATTGTTCTACAATGAGGCTTGTTTACCCAATGGAATCTCATCTAAGACCATCTCCACACCACCCCCTTGAATGGATCCCTCATGACGGCCTACCTCACCAACCCTCTTCTCTGCCCTCTGCCCTCACATCCTCCACCCACAGCATCTATCACCATTCACGCTGCAAACATTCAAGACTTGATTACGGTAGGGAGCTACACTGTTATGTTCCTGCCTGTGACCTCTATGTCCTGACTCAGGGCCCTCTATGGCTTGCTTTGCTGTGACCTTTATTAATGGACATCATTCTTCTCTAATCTGTCCCCAAAGCCACCAGAGGGACCAAGCAATTTTGACCATATTTCTTTCTCCTTCCCTCTTAACCCCAGTCTCATTGTCAGTAAAGACTCAGAAAGGTAAATGACATCACAGAATTGAGGTAAAAATAAGAGGAAACCATGACATGTGAAAACGCTTGGCTGTGCAACAGGTATTCAAGAACAATGTGTTGGGTTCATCTGATTTGTTTAGCTTTTGCCAAGTGAGCTAAGTGGCAGTGACCAGTGGCTTCCTACTTGTAGGTAATTCCTAATTCTTATTAGGATGCCATGGAGCCTCTCTCCGTCACTTCTTCTTGCCCATGTGATGTTGCCCCTCAAAGAATCAAGTGAGTTATGCCTCCAGAAAGGAAATCTAGGGAAGGACCTTAGAAATCATCACGTCCAACATCCTCATTTTAAAGATAGGGAAATTGAAGTCCTGAGCGACTACGTATTCCAATACCAACAGCTAGTGGCAAAATGTGGAACTTACCTACTCTGAAAGAAGAGAGGTATGCACACAGAAAATAAAATAGCTTAAAGAAAACTCAAAAGTGAATCTCACCAGACCACAGAACATTCTAGCATCCCAGACACTCCCTTTCATGATTCTTTTCCTGTCTCCCACCAGGAGACTACTTTTATCCCAACTTCATGGGAATCTTTTTTGCCTGTGCAAGGACTTGGTCTTGAAATCCGCGCCTAGCTCTTGCACTTGGCTTTTTTACTCAAAGCCAATGGTCTACCACTTAAGCCTCATCTTCACTTCTGGCTTTTTGCTGATTAATTGGAAATAAGAGTCTTACAGACTTCTCTGTCCAGGCTGGTTTCAAATCATGATCCTGGGCTGGGAATATGGCTCAGTGGTAGAGTGCTTGCCTTACATGTCTGAGGCCCTGGGTTCGATTCCTCAGCACCACATAAACAAAAAGAAAAAAGCCGGAAGTGGCGCTATGGCTCCAGTGGTAGAGCACTAGCCTTGAGCTGAAGAGCTGAGGGACAGTGCCCAGGCCCAGAGTTCAGGCCCCACGACCGGACCCAAAAAAAATTTTTTTTTAAAAATCAAATCATGATCCTCAGATCTCAGCCTTCTGACTAGCTAGGATTACAGATGTGAGCCAACAACACCTGATCTTTGATGGGACTCTGATTTTCATAATCTCATTTCCAAAGCAGGCACCCTAAACATTGTATCTAGGTTTTTACTAACTTTGAATTTTATGATATAACATTACACTGGATTCTTTCCCATCTCAATTCTGTCACTAATTAGCATGTTGTGTCATTCATGTTGTCTTTGTAACTAGCTTCATTCAGTCCCAAGGTTGTATAGTATTGTACTAAGTCGAAGAGTGTCTCCTCAAATTTCATGTCTACCCAGAACTTCAGAACATAAACTTATTTAGAAACAGAGACTTTGCAAGTTAGTATGAGGTCATGTTAGGGAGGCCCTAAATCTATTGACTGTTATACTGATTACAAGGCCTTATGAATACAAAGATAAACAGGGAGACTACCATGTGAAGTTAGAAGTCGAGAATGTCAGATGCAACTCCCAGAGAAGGAATGCCAAGGACTGTCAGCTTCTACTGGAAGTGAAGAGTGAGACGTGAGACAAATTCTCCTTCAGAGACTCCTGGAGGACTCATGTTGCTGACCCTTGGATTTTATACTTCTTGCATTATGAAAGAATCGATTCCTGCTGTTTGAACCTACTTAGCTTGTGGTCCTAGGAAACTAATACAATATTCTTCTATAGCCATGATTTGCTAGCAAATAGGCCAGCATTTCCTGATCTGTTATGTAGCTGAGGTAGTTTGGTTACTCTCCTGTCTTGAACTGTTGTGAATAAATGCAGCTAGGAACCCTGTTGTCCAGCACACAAGGGCATGTGTTTCTCTGGATGCCATGCCTCCACCATCATCCTTCTTCCTGGTAATCCTGGGAACGAGCCACTCTGAGACACAGGAGAAAGGATGGTATCAGAACATGAAGCCTGCCTCAGCACCAACCTAAATTAATTCATCCTCAACTCTCCTGCCTGATTCCATCCCTATCCTACTGTGACCCTGAGCCATTACTTCCTGTTTGTAGGCTCCTCCCACTGACTTCCTCTGCAGCCTCTCTCCAGTTAGAGTGTCTGATCTCCTTTTCTAGTTCTTTTTTTCTTTTGTTGGTTAACAGGTTTGGGTTAGTGTCGTGTGTGTGTGTGTGTGTGTGTGTGTGTGTGTGTGTGTGTGTGTGTGTGTGTGTGTGTGTGTGTGTGTGTGTGTGTGTGTGTGTGTGCCAGTACTGTGACTTGAATGCAGGGCTTTGTGTTCTTGCTTCACTTACATAGGTCAAGCCTATGTAAGCCTATGACCACACCTTCACTTCTGGCTTATTTTGGTTAATTAGATATGAGAGTTTCACAGATAATGTTTCTACTCAGGCTGGTTTCAAACCATGATCCACAGATTTCAGCCTGCTGACTAGCTAGGATTACAGACATAAGCCATCAGTGCCCAGTGGGTCCACTGTTTTTGCTTGTTCTCTGGACTCTGCCATAGCATTTCAGACCCAAGTGTCTAACAAGGGGCCCTTCTTACAAGGGGAGACTTTCATAAGTACTTTTTCTCTGCCTGTATTGATTTGAGAAAATGGCTACTCTGGAAGACAGTGAGAGGCTGAAGGCAGAAAAGGCAAGGCATGATGGGACAGGAGAGGGGAGCATCTGTGCAGTAGAAGTGGGGATGCTGGTACATGTGGTTGTAGCAGCAGCAACCAGTGGCCAAGTCACAAAGCAAAAAGAATGTTTGTGTCAGCCGCCAAAGGCTGAGGTAAAGGGTTGCTGTGTTCACTCTCTTCATTCCTGAAGATGAGTCACTCCCTAAACCTCCAGAACCATGACTATGATTGTTTATCTGACATGAACACCAAGCTTGTTTTCAATGCTGCAAAACCGTCTCAAAGTGTACTGCAGTGCCTCTTTTCTGAGTTTGGCTCCTCACATTAAGATTCTGTATTGCACTTGGGTCTATCTCCCTAGCATTTGTATTGTTCTCTACAACTCTTTCTGGGAGGTTATGAAAACAGTAATATAAAAGTATTTTCCCTTATATTTTTAGGGAAATATACGACTTTGAATTTAAAGTCAGATGGAAATCTATGGTTAGCTCCACCCATTGGTTCTCTGAAGCCAGGAATTAAGATGTTTTTTTCCTGTGGTTATTTCAGCAGTCAATAACCAATCCCTCTTGCTCGAAATCTTCCCACAGGGAAGGTCTGAGAAGATGGTGGGGGAGGAATATTGGAGGTTGGGAGCCAAAATGTCTAGAGTTAATGGTACACATAAAAATTTGACTAAGTATCCTGAACTTTCAATGCTAAACAACATCTTGCCTTCCAATTCATGAATTGGAATTCAGAAAAGGGATGAATCAATCAGGAAGTCATTAGCACAGTGACTGATACAGAAAACATGTTTGCTACAGGAATTGGGCCTTAAGTAATGGGAAAGGGTAGCTCATGAATCTGTTTGTGCTAAAGCTATCATCCCTGCATTATCGGGGGGGGGGGGGGGGGGATGGAAGAGTAGGAGGGTTAGAGAGGGTTAGTCCTGAAGATGCTATAGGTCAGCAGACCTGGCAGTTTAAAGGGAATCTAGATATGAAGTCGGGAAGAGCAAGTACATCTATAATCTATGAGGACAAATAGGAATTCAGTAACAGAAACTGAAATTCTTTTTTTCTATTTTTGGTCAGTTGTGGAGCCTGAACTTCGCCTGGGTACTGTCCCTCAGCTCTTCAGCTCAAGGCTAGTGCTCTGCCACTTGAGCCACAGTGCCACTTGCAGTTTTTCTGCTTATGTGGTGCTGAGGAATTGAACCCAGGGCCTCATGCATGTGAGGCAAGCACTCTACCACTGAGCCACCTTCCCAGCCCCAGAAACTGAAATTCATAAGGACCAACTGCAACCCAAATCCCAACCCCCAACCATCTCAACCCCCAACCATCTCAACCTCTTCCATGTGGGTGACCCACTAACTGAGCCTTTCATCACAGAGCTACACAGACACTTGGTCAAGATTCAGAGAAACTACACAAAAAAGTCAGGAAGGCATTGAGAAGCTAGAACCCCCCTGCTGCCTTATACCAACCAGAGTAAGCCTGTATCAGTCAGTTATTGCTGTGTAACAAATCAACCTGAAATTCAGTGGCTTCAAGATCAATCATTAATTTTTGTTTGTGTATCTTAGGGTTGTATATGGTCTGATAGTCTTGGCGGGCATCAACTGGGTGGCTCTGTTCAAACTGACTATCCAGCTGGGGCTAGCTCCTTGTTGATTTTGGGGTTATGTCTTATGCATGTATATTCACTGTTGCAAGGAGGCAGAAGCTACTTAAGAGTGAGCTGTTCTCATAGTAATGGCAGAGGTGCAGAAGTAGCAAGCAGAATTGGGTATTACTTCTTCAGACATAGACTCAAATATGCCATACTGCCATTTCTATCACATTTCATTGGCCAAAGCACAGGCCTAGGTCAGGGAAGTACAAGCAAATATGCATGGCAAATATACATGGAAGAAGCTGAGCACCAGTGGGTCAGGCTTATAATCCTAGCCACTTAGGAAGCTGAGCTGTGAGGATCATACTTCAAAACCAGCCTAAGCAGACACATCCAAGAAACTCTTATCTCCAGTCAACCAGCAAAAAGCCAGAAGTAGTGCTGTGGCTCAAGTGGTAAGCACCAGATTTGGGCCAAAAAGCTAAGTCTGATGCTTTAAGCCCCAGTACAGCATAAAAAATTAATAATACAGACCATGATCATCAAGGATTTGGGGAAAGTCATGCCTATAGGCATGCTTCTAAGAACGTGTACCCCTCTCTGTGATGGAGATATGCCAGAAGCCCATAATTTCAATTTCTTAAGCTCTAAGTGCCTGTATACCAGATCTTCTTATTTGTTAATATGTCATTTGTTTAAAAGCATGTTTTGTTTCCACTGGGGAGGTGCCATCCCTATTTAATCTCTTGCCTGAGCTTTATGTATTATTTTTCTTTAGGAAAAAATATCTAAAACATTTCTTAGGACAGAATTCGCCTTGGTTGGCTGAGTTCTCTGTGAGTGAGGCTGCTCTCCAGATCTTCCCTAAAAGAACTTCTAGAAGTCTTACCCTCAACAATAGCATCAAATCAAAGCCAAACCCATGACCATTTCCCCACCCCACTACAAGCTCCTTGAGAAAAACAAGGCATGTCATCATTGTGTTTAAATACACACAAGGCCTGGCTCAATTGGAGCTCAAAATATCTTTGTTCATTAGTCAATTCCAAACCTCTATAACACAAAGATCGTGTCATAAGCACTTCTAAAAACAAGAACACTCATGCTGACTTGGTGAGGATTTAGCTTCACATGGAATCTATTTTATAGGGATCAGTTAATTCTAAGCAAAATTATGATGTGGATGTATGGTTATCTTTGGAAAACTCTATGAGTCTCAATTCTATGAGTCCCTCCCCTGAAACCATACTACCCCACAATTCTCTGACTTTATTCTGCAATAAAAAATGTAGAGGGAGGGTAGGCACCAGTGGTTCACATCGATAATCCTATCTACTCAGAAGGCTGACATTGGAGGATCACAGTTTAAAGCCAATTCAGACTGATAAAGTTTGTGAGATTCTTATTCCAGTAACCAGCAAAAATCCAGAAGTGTAACTATGGCTCAAGTAGTAGAGCACTAGCTTTGAATGAAAAAAGGGACAGCACACAGCACATAGGCCCTGAGTTCAAGCCCCATGACCAGCACATGATGGGGGAGAGAAAGAAAGAAAGAAGAGAGAGAGAGAGAGAGAGAGAGAGAGAGAGAGAGAGAGAGAGAGAGAGAGAGAGAGAGAGAGAGAGAGAGAGAGAGAGAAAAGGAAAAATAGAGGGAGCTTATGGATACACATTTACTTTTTAAATTAACAATGATTTATTAAGCACCTATCATAAGCCAGGCACTATGTGTTAAATTTTAGGGATTAAAAGTCCCATATAGATTTAGGGAGTTCACGGTTTAGTGGGAGGAACATACATGTAACCTGATGACTATTATACAGCATGACAAATTCCCAAATACTGTGGAATCCAGAGGTACTTCCTGGAAGAGGTGATGTGTTATGATTCTTGGTGCACAAACAAGAGCTAGAAGTGAGGTGTGGTTCTAGCCAGCAGAAAGAACAGCATGTACAAGGACTTGGGCTGGAGAGAATGGGCACTCTTGCAACACCGGGGAGTACAACGAGACTAGAAGGGGGAGTGAATTCAGGCATGGCCAGAAATGTGACTGCAGAGAACATGGGAGCTGGATCAGGCCAGTCAATTCTTAAGGCCTGTTTTGAAGTGTTGATTTGTCCTGAGTTCAAAGGAGAGACATAGAAAGTTCATAACCATGGAAACGACCAGCTCAATTTGTAATTTAAAAACATTTGGGCTATAATCCTAGCTACTCACAAAAGCTAAAATCTGGGGGTTGAGGTTAGAAACTAGATTAGGCAGGAAAGCCTGTGAGTCTCTTATCTCCAAATAAGCGGAAGTGGAGCTGTGGCTCAAGGAGTAGAGCATTAGCTTTGAGATGGGGCAGGGGGTGGGAGGAAAACTCAGGGACAGCACCTAAGCTGTGACCTAAAGCCCCAGGACCAGTACAAAAAAAAAAAAGACACAAATTAGGGAAGCTAGTTATGGGACTACCACAACCATCTATACAAGAGATTGGGGGGGTCAGTCTCTCTAGGCATGTACTTGGACAACTAGAGACCCTCCCTACTCAGTGACCATTGGTGGTGGTCCAAGATGTCTACTATCCATGCTCTGCGCATGCTCTGGGCTACCTGCCCTTACCACATTACAAGCGTGGCTGCTTGATTTGAATTTTCTCATCTGGTAATCATTTTATCCAGCCAAGCTAGGCAGACAGCTTCCAACATTTGATAGCTTTTTGGTACATAGTTTGAAGGCTTTTTATTTCTTCTTAATTAGAAAATTGTAGGGATTTTTTTTATACTTGAAATCCAAGTTTGTATGAATGGCTTAGTTCAAAATTCTCCCAAAATATTGACTTTGGGCAAAGCCCAAAAGTTAAACTTCAGGCTGGAATTTCAATAACAGGGTTTAGACATCTTAGTTTCTTTGTTGTTTCTTCTAGAAGGAGGCGGAGAAGGAAAAGCAGGAAGGGAGGAGGAGGAGGAGGAGGAAAGAGAGAGACGAGAGGGTCTCATTGTACCACACAAAAAATTAGCAGCTGAATCATAAAATATCATTCATGTGCTTTGCTTACCCAGTAGGAAACAATGTGGTCAAATTCTTGAGTCTTCAGAGGGAAATGTCAAAAACTAGAGTGACCCAGCTACACCTGAATACCTCCTACCCCCTTTCTCCCTTCCTTGCTCTCCCTGCAGGCTCCCCCTAAATCACCATCACTATCAGGACAAGGCCAGGGTGGCCTGAGTGGCTTGCCACATCATCAAAAGGAATTCTTCCCTAGTGATCCTCCAAAGAGAAGCCATGACAAGCAAAGTGACATCCTGTTCCCGTGCTGCAGGTCTCTAGTCCCAGTCACCTGCACCTGTCTCTGACACTCTATCTGGGCAAGCAGGAAGCTTTGTGTATAACCTGTTCAATGTCCTCACATAACGTAAATGGTTACTGAATAAAACTACCTTGAAATTTGGGAGCTTTGTTGTTTTTTTATTTTAAAGACAAAATGAAGCAGAAAACCAAACAATTTTCTCTCTCCTAATTCTGTGGGTTCACTAGGCATTCAAATGCTGCCCCCTCAGGTGTTGGCTGGGCTGCTGGGTGTTGGGGTGGCTTTGCTCCCATGGCTGGGATGGGTGCTGGTGTCCGCAGGGTGCTCTGCTGGGAGCTGAAGGCCCCCTTTTCCTCTCACACTGAAAAGCTAGCTGACCTCACAGCATAGGAGCTCAAGTCCAATAAGGGGGATCCAATGGGCAAAGTGGGAGCAGTTCTCTTTCATAGAATACTTCTGCTGCTGTGTTCTGCGGGTTAAAGACAGTCACAAAGCCAGTCTGGATACAAAGAGTGGGGATCACAGGGACACAATGCAGAAGAGCATGTGGGATGAGAGTTTGAGACCATCTATGGCAGAAAGAAAACCAATCAGGCACTCTGGACATGGTGGCATATGGCTGTAATCCCAGCACCCAGGGGGCTAAGGAAGGAGGATTATGAGGACTGGGATAGCCTTCATTACATAGCAAGACCAGGAAGGAAGGAAGGAAGGAAGGAAGAAGGAAGGAAGGAAGGAAGGAAGGAAGGAAGGAAGGAAGGAAGGAAGGAAGGGAGGGAGGGAGGGAGGGAGGGAGGGAGGGAGGGAGGGAGGGAGGAAGGAAGGAAGGAAAGGGAAAAGGGAAGGGAAGAAAAAGGGAAGGGAAAGGGGAAGAGGAAGGGAAGGGAAGGAAGGAAGGAGAGAAGAGAAAAAAGAAAAAAGAAAGAAAGGAAAAAAGAAGAAGGAAATGGGAAGGAAAGGTAGAGAGGAAAGGGGAAAGGACAGGAGAGGAAAAGAGAGGAGAGGAGAAGAGGAGGGAAAGGGAGAGGGAGACGGGAAGGGAAGGGGTAGCGAAGGGAAGGAAGAGAGAAAGGAAGAGGAGAGGAAGCGGGAAGGGCAGAGAAGGGAAGTGGGAGAGAGGGGAAGGGGTGGGGAGGGAAGAGGAAGAGGGAAGGGAAGCAGAGAGGAAGGATAAGGGAGAGGAAAGGGAGAGAAGAGAGGGGGGAGGGGAGGAAGAAGAAAGAGAAGGGGAGAGGAAGAGGAAGGAGGAGAACAGGAGAGGGGAGGGGAGGAAGGAGGAGGGGAGGAAGAAGAGGAGAATCAGTTGGGAGAGATGGCCTTGGAGAGCTTTTACATGTGGCTGGTAAAGGGTTTGACTCAGTGCTCCCTGGGGAGCTTCAGTGAGTCTAAGAACTAAGCCAGGTGTTAAGAACCCCATCCAGTTTGTTGCCTGCATGGCCATAAATACCACTTCTGTAAATGTCTGTTGTTCTATTTCATTTTGGCTCAGAGCACAACCTGATTCTAAGGAAAGGAGTCCAGGCAGAGAAGCCAGACGTGGGGAGACCAGTGGCCATAAGGACGCCTAGTACAAACCGCACCCGGTAGGACCTCTTCTTCCTGAATGATGAACCAACACACACAGACCCCACTCTTGGGAATTTCTGGCACAAAGTGAACTGAGATTGGATGGAGATGGAACAGAAAGAGAAGCTCAGGAAAAAGCCAGGCACAGGTGGCTCATGCCTGCAATCCTAGCTACTCAGGAGGCAGACATCTGAAAATTGAGGTTTGAAGCTTGAATTTTCAGGAAAATCCAAGACTCGTAGCTCCAATTAACCACCAAATAGCAGGAATTGGAGGTGTGGCTCAAGTGGTCGAGTGACAGTCTTGAGTAAAAAAAAGCTCAGAGAAATTTCCCAGACCCTGAGTTCAAAGTCTCGCAAGGAAGAAAGAGGAAGGGAGGAAGGGAGAAAGGGAGGAAGGAAGGAAGGAAGGAAGGAAGGAAGAGAGGGAGGGAGGGAGGCAGGAAGGGCGGGAGGGAGGGAGGGAGGGAGGGAGGGAGGGAGGGAGGAAGGAAGGAAGGAAGGAGGGAAAGAAAATTGGAGTCATGAGGTTGACAGATTCAAAAGGATGGGAGGAAATGGAGTACAGCACTAGGAAGAATAGAGCCATACTTAGCATGAGGGGTCAGTTTCTCTGAGCTCTTAACTCTCATCCTGTTCTGGGTACTCCTGACCCACTGGTCACCTCTGTGCTCCCACAAGTCACCTGTGTTGTGGTTAATGGACCTTGCATCAGCTGTTCGTTGTATCTGCCCCGCCCCCATGTTTTCCCAGCTGCCTCCTCCAGGCCTTCAGGACTTCTTACCATGCTCCCTGCTCAGAGCTCTCCCAGGACCGCCCAGTTTATGGTACCCTTGCTCATCCAGCTTTAACAAGTGCCCCACCTCCACCCTCGGGTATCTTCTTCCCACACCACCCTCTGTATTTGGCCTGTTCATCAGTGCCCTTTGCTTGTATTCTATCCACCCTCTCTCACATGGATATAAGCAGGGATCTTGTCTCTTGTTCCCCTACTAAAGTCCCCAGAATCTAGAACACTGCCTTGTACATAGTCAGTACTCAGGAAATGATTGCTGAGATTATGTTCTGTGTCTTCTCGTTTCCATTATAGTCTTACAATGAATCCCCCATTGCCAAAGTTCATCTGAGTATTCCCCCCTCTATTCTTCCTGCATTGGGAATGTCGCCCACAGTCAGGAAAGGCCCTGCATAGATTTCTGCTAATGGAACCATCATACTCCATTCAAGTGGAGGTGGTCCAGAGGCAGAGTCCATCAGTGGAGAAACATTATTGAGTATGTGAGCTCCCTAATTGCAACACAATATAAATGTCCTTATTCCCCCTAATTGAAGGCAAACTTAAGGATATATGTTCCCCTTAAATAGCATTATTGGATACTTTCCAGTCACACCCAAAGAAGATAGCCATGACCTTCCTTGCATTAGCCGCTCACCACACAGACTTCCACAACTATAACCAAATGCACAGGATTCCTTCTTTCCCTTCTTGGTGAATGCAAAGCCAAAAACAAGAAATCAAGAGTGGGGAGATACTTGCTATCTGCAGCAGCTAATAAATAACTTCCATCAGTTATTTCTGAAGCAAAGGAATGGAAGTATAGGGATTTTCTTGATCACATATATATTCAGATAGAAAAGCACTTCAGGGACCAGCACATTGCCGAGCATGCTCAGTTGAAGTTTCTAGATCAAGAAAGAAATACTGCTGCAGACACATCTTAAGGCATGTTTAGCTCAAGGTCATGAAGCATGTGTTTGAAGGTTAGAATGGCAGAAAGGAACATTTTGGGCATGCTCTGCTTACATTCATAATGATGGAAGGAGCATCTCTGACAGGTGTAACTTCCTCTAAAAAGCTTTTAGAAGAAAAGACATTGTGAAGATTTGTTAATTTAGGTGCCCCTAAAGGTGCCTGGTTTGCTCAGTGTCTAACACTAATGACAAACACACATTTTAAAAATAATTCTCATAGGCCGGGCACCGGTGGCTCATGCCTGTAATCCTAGCTACTCAGGAGGCTGAGATCTGAGGATCACAGTTCAAAGCCAGCCCAGGCAGAAAAGTCCATGAGACTCTTATCACCAATAAACTACTAGAAAACCAGAAGTGGTGCTGTGGCTCAAGCGGTAGAGCGCTCACCTTGAGCTGAACAGCACAGGGACAGCGCCCAGGCCCAGAGTTCAAGCCCCATGACTCCCAACAATAATAATAATAAAAATATTAATAATTCTCATAAGCCAGGCAGTCAAGGCTCATGCCTGTAATCCTAGATACACAAGAGGTTGAGATCTGAGAATTGAGGTTTGATGCCAGCCTGGGCAGACAAATCTGGGAGACTTTTATGTCCAATACTCACAAAAAGCTGTAAATGGAGATACAGCCCAACTGGTAGAGCACCAACCACTTCTTACCAGGAGAAAACTCAGCCAGAAACCAGTGGCTCATGCCTATAATCCCATCTACTAAGAAGGCTGAAAGCTGCAGATCAAGGTTTGAAGACAACCAAGGTAGGAAAGTCCATAACACTCTTATCTTCAATTAGCCAGCAACAACAACAAACTAAGTGTGGTGATGTGACTCAAGTGGTAGAGCAAAAGCCTTGAATGAAAAAGCCAAGCAAGAGCATGAGGCCCTGAGTTTAAGCTCTAGTACCAATGCACGAAAGACAGAGAGAGAGAAGAGAGAGAGAGAGAGAGAGAGAGAGAGAGAGAGAGAGAGAGAGAGAGAGAGAGAGAGAGAGATCCTAAATGAGTGTGAGCCTCCATTTCTGTTTTCCACACAAGCCATCTCCCCACTAGATGCCTCTGTCCGTCCTCTACACTGGAGCTTCTGCATGTGGCAAAGCATCTTCATATGTGTTTAGTATTTATTGTGCAGGCAGTTGAAGAATGTGGGAACTTCTAGCAAATCTAAAACAGCTTCGAATCATGGGCAGGTATAAATGAAGAGCTTCCTGGTTGTCATGTTTTGGGTTTTTGTTTTGTGTTCAGGATATCATTCCAGACAATTTCAGAGTAAAGAGAAGTTATGCTGTTTTTTTGGGGGGTCCGGTCGTGGGGCCTGAACTCTGAGCCTAGGTGCTGTCCCTCAGCTCTTCAGCTCAAGGCTAGCGCTCTACCACTTGAGTCACAGCGCCACTTCTGGCTTTTTTTTTTCTTTTTGCTTATGTGGTGCTGAGGAATCAAACCCAGGGCCTCATGCATGCAAGGCAAGCACTCTACCACTGAGCCACCTTCCAAGCCCAGTCATGCTGTTTTTTTAAAGCCCCCCAAAGTAGATTTTTTCGCAGCCTCTTCTGGTGTCTATGAACCCTCTGTGTGGAGAAGTTCTCCTTGGAATAAAAAAAATCTACCCATCAAAGCTTGAGCCACCCACAGTCATGGAAGCCACTATTTTTGATAGTATCTTGCTCAGTTTTTCAAGCTGCTCAGCATTTTGGAGAGCTGATAACGCTAATGTGGTCTCTTTCAGGGCTTGTGATGGAAAGGTCCAAAGCTGCACACTCTCCACCCTCACAGAAAACATTTTCACCCACCAGGTAGGAGGAGCCTGCTCTGGACAGCACTTCAAGCATGCCAGTTGAGCAAGTGAGTGGGTGGGTGAGTAGTTAGTCCTGCTGGCCACGCATGCCTACAGCTGCCATGACTGCTCCCCAAGGGAACAACCCCTCCCACTCCCCAATATTGTCTTCTGGACTTCAAGGAAAAGAGGCCAAGAGTGCCAAGAGAGGCTGGCCTCAGCCAAGAGGAAAAGGAAGCTCAAAAGCTAGGTCAGAGGGCAAGGTAACATTAGGGGAGAGGATGCATCTGGCTAGTGTTTCGGAGGAAGGAAAGCAAGCACCAGTGGCTTTCTGGAAGCTACCTGATATACCCCCAGTTGCCCAGACCAAGGTTTAAAGTGGCGTGGACGTCCCTTCAAATTCACATCCTGAAAAAGAATGGAGGGTTTGGGGTATAGCTCTGTGGTAGAGCACTTGCCTAGCATTCATAAGGCCCTGGGTCTGATCCTCAAGAATACACACACACACACACACACACACACACACACACACACACACACACACACACACACACACACACACATTCTCTTAAAAGCCAGACACCTCTAATTCCAGCACGTGAGAGACTGAGGCAGAAGGATTCTACATAGCAAGACCTTGTTGAAAAAATAAAAAAGGAACTGAAGCTAGTGCTAGTGGCTTACACCTGTAATTATCGCTACTCAGGATGCTGAGATGCAGAAGATCGTGGTTTACAGCCAGCCTGGCAAAAACGTCAACAAGACTCCAGCTCCAGAATGACCAACAAAAAGCCACACTAAAGGTATGGCTCAAGTAGTAAAGCACCAGCCTAGCGCCTGCAAAGTCCTAAGTCCAAACTCCTATACAGGAAGGAAGGAAGGAAGGAAGGAAGGAAGGAACGAACGAACGAACGAACGAATGAACGAACGAATGAAGGAAGGAATGAAGGAAGGAAATGAAGGAAGGAAATGAAGGAAGGAAACGAAGGAAGGAAACGAAGGAAGAAAGGAGTCCTGGCTACTCTGAAGGCTGAGACTTGAGGATCTTGGTTTGAATTAGCTTGGGCAGACAAATCAGAAAGATTCTTTTTTTTTTTTTTTGCCGGTCATGGGGCTTGAACTCTGGGCCTGGGCGCTGTCCCTCAGCTCTTCAGCTCAAGGCTAGTGCTCTACCACTGGAGCCATAGCACCACTTCCGGCTTTTTCTGCTTATGTGGTGCTGAGGAATCGAACCCAGGGCCTCACGCATGCAAAGCAAGCGCTCTACCACTGAACCACCTTCCCAGTCCACAGAAAGACTCTTTTTTTTTTTTTTTTATAAAATATTATTTTATTTTATTTGAGAACATACTGTACAGAGGGGCTACAATTACATGGGCAGGATAATGCATACATTTCTTTTTTTTTTTTTTATTTTTTTTTTTTTAATTGTATTTTATTTTATTTGAGAACATACTGTACAGAGGGGCTACAATTACATGGGCAGAATAATGCATACATTTCTTACCAAGCATTAATGCATACATTTCTTACCAAGCATTGCAGCCTCCTCCTTTGTTTACCCTTCACCTCCCTTCCCAGCCTCCCCCCTCCCCCACCCAATTATACCCCCCTCCCCCCCCACACCGACATTGTAAAGCTGGTTTTGACATGACATTTTGTACTTCTCATTGTTGCAACAGGTCCACCTGAATCCTTAAACGACTTGTTTGCCCCCATCTCCTCCACATGTTATACTGACATCAAATATAGTGAAAGCGGGGGTTACACTGTGGGGGAGGGACATACAAAGCAACAAAGAAATAATCTTATAAATGCGTTAGAAACATATGCATGAAGGAAACGAAAACATTAAAATACATATTTAAGGGTTCATTTTCCTAACATCACATTATCTGACCTTTTCTGCTTGACTCATACCTATACTAGATATTGCAAATAAGGGAAACCATGGGACCTATGCTTCTTTGGGCCACAGAAAGACTCTTATCTCCACTTAGCCAGCATGAATCAGACTGGAGGCATGGCTTAAATGGTACAGCACCAACCTTGAGCTACCAACTGTGAGAGAAAATGCCAAGCAAGAACAGAAGGTCCTGATTTCAAGCCCCACTACTGATAGAAACAAACAAACAAAAAAATGTCATGTGGCTAGAAATTAAAAATGTTTTTATATGAATTTGTATTGTAATTTTGTGCTGACATCCATGCTCATTTGTAAAGAAAAGCTAGGCATGGAGTGAGGTATGGGTCACCAGCATGAGGATGCAGATGTGTCTGTGATTGCCCGTTGGAGACAAATGGATGAGATGCCCCAACCCTGCATAGCTAGGAACCTCAGCTCGGCCCTACCTTCCCAACAGCTTCATGAGCATTGATCTAGAAAGATCTCTCATTTTTCAATTCTCATGAAAAAAAAAAACTAACTTTGAAAAAGGAAGGTTGAGGGCATTTTTGCTTAGCTCCTTGATTCTAATTATACTTTACTGGTTGCCTGGTCATTTTTGTGTGCATTAATCTCTGTGAGTCTCAAACACTCCTGGTAGACAAAATGCATCATGTACCCATTTGGAAATAAGCCTCAAAAACTCCAGAATCTTGTCTGAGATCAAATAAGCTCAAATAATGTTAGAACTAGAAACAGGATCTAACTTTTCTGACTTGAACTCTATCTAGATTCAAAAGGCATATTTTTAAAATTAAGAATTTAGGTGTCACTGTGCTTCACTGGAAGGATTTTTTTTAAATCCTTATGTGTAATAGTGGCCTGTGTGACCACTGATCTCTTGCATCCTTGGATGAATTCTAGAAATCCATGAGCAGGAGATCTACAAGAATGCTGTTCCCAGGACCTGTTCATCTGCCCCCCTCTGGTGGCTGCTCCACAAATAACACCAATGTTTGCTTTCTCTCATCATTCATTCATTCATTCATTCATTCATTCATTCAAACCACCTAATAAGTGCCATGCTCTGCACCAGGATGTACAAAAACAAAGAGGATAAGCCAAGTGTGGTAGTTCATGCCTGTAGTCCCAACACTTGGGAGGCTAATACTGGAGGATTGAGAGTCTGTGGCCAGCCTAGGTTACAAATGAGATGGAAGGCAGCACTACCTTCAAGAGAAGTAGACAAGTAATCAGCGGATTACAAAACTAGGGACTCACCTCCTGAAGAAGACTGCAGAAAACACATGTATCTGGGCCCCTCTGTGATAGTCCTGGGACAGGAAAGGTCAGATAGCCAAGAAAGGGCCAGCAACCCCTGAACTGGGCTGGGAAGAACAGGAAGGAGAGGAAGGGGATGTCTTGTGGCACGTGTACTGCAGGGAGCTGCTTGGATGCTAGGCCAAGATGACAGAGTTCAGAACCAAGGTTTCAACGTGGGAGACCAAGAAGTGGGGCCCAGAAAAACTGGGTAGATCAGATTAGCACCATAGCACTTCAATTTATCTCCCAAGCTAATGAGCCCTACACTCTTTCACCGTGTTCCCATAAATAAAAGTGCTTGAGCATGCATCCTTCATATAGGTGGATGGATGAGCACATTTTATACCCCAGAGGGGCAACATAATGGCTGAGAGCTCAGGATCTAGAGCTAGTCTGGCTAAGGTCCAAGTTTTGGCTTTGCTACTTATTAGCATTGTGCCTTACAGCAAATAACCTCTCTGGATCTCATCCTCCCTATCTGTAAGCTGTGTGTAATAGTAGATCCACCTCCCAGGCTTGCAGAAGGATTGAGTGAATGAACTCAGGAGAATCCGGGATAATTGCTGGCATGTAGTAATCGCTTTGTGCTACTTAATGTATTCATCCATTTTCATCTGTGTGTGTGTGTGTGTGTGTGTGTGTGTGTGTGTGTGTGTGTGTGTGTGTGTGTGTGTGTGTGTGTGTGTGTGTGTGTGTGTGTGTGTACACCAGTACTGGGGCTTAAACTCGGAGCCTCATGCTCTCCCTTAGTATTTTTCCACTCAAGGCTAGTGCTCTACCACTTGAGCCATACCTCTGCTTCTGGCTTATTGCTGGATAATTAGAAATAAGTCTCATTGATTTTTCTGCACCAGCTGGCTTCAAACCACAATCCTCATGTTTCAGCCTCCTGAATTAGCTAGGACTATAGGTATGAGCCACTTGCATCTGATCTATTGTTGTTGTTGTTATCATAAAACTACTTAAGCCAGGCTCCAGTAGCTCATGCCTGTTATCCTAGCTACTCAGGAGGCTGAGATCTATGTATTACAGTTCAAAGCCAACCTGGCAGAAAAGTCTATTAGATACCAATTAAGTAGCAAAATACCAGAATAGAGGTATGGCCCAAGTGGTAGACTGCCAGCTGTGAGCAAGAAAGCTGAGCAAGAGCTTGAGGCCTTGAGTTCAAGCCCTGATACAAGCACTACATAAGAAAGGAAGGAGAAAGAGAGAGAGAGAAAGAGAGAGAGAGAGAGAGAGAGAGAGAGAGAGAGAGAGAGAGAGAGAGAGAGAGAGAGAGAGATCCAGGGATCTGTAAGAAGTATCTTAGTCCCTGCCATGGGCAGTACCCATGTGACCCCAGGTCCTCCACTAGGCTCACTTCTTAAAGGTTCTACCTTCCAATGCCACCACACTGAGCATCAAGTTCTAACATCTTTACCTTTGAGAACCTTCTTAGAATATGTCTAACTACTAGCATGTGTCTGCTAGCCAGGGATATCATGAAGTAGGGTTGGGAATTAGATGAAAAAAGGGCTCCATCAACTCCAAGAAATCTGATTTAACATAAATATATTTTGAAATGCCAGGAATTACTCTAGTCTTCAACATCTACAACCAGGCTGGACACTGATGGCTCACACCTGTAATCCTGGCTACTCAGGAGGTTGTGATATAAAGAGCATAGTTTGAAGCCAGCCTGGGCAGGAAAGTCCATGAGATTCCTAAGTCCAAGTAAACACCAAAAGGCCAGAAGTGGAGTTATGACTCAAGTAGTAGAGTGAGAGCCTTGAGCACAAAAGCTCAGGGACAGTGCCCAGGCCTTGAGTTCACGTCCCAGTATGGCACACGCACACACAAACAAAACAAAACACCAACCTGAAGGGCAGACCACCCTCATTACCTGCTCATCTGCCAAAGGTAAGGGGCTTTATCAGCCCCCGACTGGGCTTAGACAAATGCCAGTTCACACAGATGATTCCTCATTTCAGTCAAAGCAGATAGTGAGGGCTGGGATGTGCATGAGAATCCATGTTCCTAACCAGCTCCCGGGGACACTGATGCTACCAGGACAAATTCTACACCTCTAAAATCTTAAGTGAAATATAAATATCAAATAAATCATTTTAAATGCTTCCACGATCCCTAATATCAACCAGTTGTTCCTGCAAAATTGTTCGCACTTTTATCTTTTTCACTTTGGTAACAAGTCAAATTATTTTACAAGAGTTTTATAAGGCTAGAACATCCTGTCTCCAAGTTTTTAAAATAAGCAGGTACAGTGGTTTAGAGGTGGTTCATTTTATATCACCTGGGAGATTTTGTTCCCCCATCTGGCCAGCAGCCTCTCTCCAGGCCTTATTTACATTGCAATCTGGGACTTTCTCAAGTTGATCCATACAACCTTTACCTGCAAACATTGGCACTATGGTTTAGGGGTTACTAACAGGAAAAGTAAAAAACTCTGATATTGCATATTTATAGGAAGAATTCATGACAACTTTTCTAAGTTCTTTGCCATGGGAAACCCCTTTTCCTTGTCTAGAATTGAAGTCCTTGTCCCCCTTACTCTCTCTGTCTGTCTCTGTCTGTCTGTCTGTCTGTCTGTCTGTCTGTCTGTCTGTCTGTCTGTCTGTCTCTCTCTCTCTCTCTCTCTCTCTCTCTCTCTCTCTCTCTCTCTCTCTCTCTCTCTCTCTCTCTCTCTCTCTCTCTCTCTCTCTCTCTCTCTCTCTCTCTCTCTCTCTCTCTCTCTCTCTCTCTCTCTCTCTCTCTCTGTGCTGGTGCTGTACCACTGGAGCCACAGCTCTACTTCTGGCTTTTTGCTAGCTAGTTAAAGAGTCTCTTGGATTTGTTTGCCAAGACTGGCTTAGAACGATGTTTTTCTGACCTCAGCCTCTTGTGTTGCTGGGATTACAAGTGTCACTCAGGGTACCCACCCATTCTTCTACTTCTGAGTAGAATTTCTGAAGAAAATGGTATTGGTGACACAATTTAGATTTGTTCAGTGAGTTTTGAAATTAAATATTCATCTTAAAAAATAATTTGGGGCAGTTGTATAATTTTATTTTAGCAGCCTAGTAGTAGGTTTTTTTGTTATTGTGTTTTTTTCTGTTTTGTTTTTATAGGAGAGGGGTTTGAACTCAGGGCTTTTCACATACGAGGCATGCACTCACCATTTGAGCCACACTTCCAGTCATTTTTTGCTTTAGTCACTTTTTGTCCAGGCTAGCCAGGACTGTGATCCCCCTGATACAGGTTCCTGTGTAGCTAAGAGAACAGGTGTGTTCTACCACATCCAGCTTTTTATTGGTTGAGATGGGGGTGAGAGTCTTGCAAACTTTTTGCTCACTCAAGTTTCAACTGCTGATCTTCCTGAGCTTTACCTTTGGAGTAGATGAGATTGCAGGCGTGATCCACAGTATCACATGCCAGTTGTTTTATTTATTTATTTATTTATTTATTTATTTATTTATTTATTTTTGGTACCAGTCCTGTGGCTTGAACTCAGGGTCTGGGTGCTGTCCCTGAGATTTTTTTGCTCAAGCCTAGCAGTCTACCACTTGAATCACAGCGCCACTTCCAGCTTTTTTTGGTGGTTAATTGAAAATGCCAGTCTCACATATTTCCTTCCAGGGCTGGGCTTGAACCAAGATCTTCAGATCTCAGCCTCCTTAGTAGCTAGGATTATAGGCATGAGCCACCAGTGCCCGGCTTCTTTTGACTTTTGATGGAATGAATTAGTATAAGATTTTATTTGGTTCTTCATTATTTTGTTACACAAGTAACATTATAAAAATGTGAAATAATATACAATGCTACAAAAAAGATTTTAAAACTGCCTTCTCTTCTGTGACAATTATCTTCACCAACCAATTTAATTCAATAAGAAAAGAAAAAGGACCCAGTAATTTCAGGAGGGATATATCAGCATTGTTAAGAAATTAAAAATAAATGCTACTTATAGGTATGACAATCTCCATAGAAAATCTCATGAATCTCAATCCATGAATTTCAATCAAAAATGCCTTTGCCTTTAACACCTCCAAAGTCAGGTTCTGTGGACAAAACCCTTGCATGCATTTTATTTACAAATACCCCAAGACATACAGCATGCAACTGGATTTTTAACACTCGTGGAATCGTTCTCTGATTGAGAATTAAGTCCAAACACAGGGAGGTTTTGCTTCATTTACTTAGTGTAGCAAACAGTTTTCTGTATCCGTAAAGTACATAAAGAGTACCTGGTGCTGTCCCTTCACTTTTTGCTCCAGGCTGGTGCTCTACCACTTGAGCCACACCTTCATACCCAGCTTCTTGCTGCTTAGTTGGAGATAAGGGTCTCAAGGACTTTTCTTCTATTGGGACTAGCAATGCTCAGACAGATCTCAGCCTCCTGAGTTCTTTTTAAACTGCTACCTTAGTGGTTCAGTCTTTTTGTTACTAGTGAATATCCTCTTTCTCTTTCTCTCTTAAATACACATTAAGAAAAAAACTAAGCAAACATTTTTGTACAAACATCATGTGGCCCTATGTCTTTAAGATATAGATGATTGATTCTACGGGGAATGGCTAAGTCAGATTCCATGCATTTCAAATTACATAAAGTCTGCAAACTTAGCCTCCCCAAATAAAAATAAACAGTGTCCCTTTCTATTATGGAGGTTGTCTATATTCTCAGAAAAACTTCACCCACATCACATCGTTCTTTTGTTGTACTATTTCATTTGATTTGTGAGGATTTTACTCTTGACTCCTAGAACTAGATTCATCTGAGACTGGAGAGTTGTGTTGCAGCTTTAGGCATGAAGATGGCGCTACCTGTGAAGCCTGCTCCATTCACACCCCAGAGGGGTGTGAGCCCAGCGGGGCTCCACAGTGTCCTCATGGAACCAGCTTGTAAACGCTATCTATGGAGAGCTTTGACAACTTTCAACTTTTTCTTCTATAGTCCTGAATGTATGTTTTCTTCTTAAATAAAGTTTGATCATTTATATCTTGCTAGAAAAATCATTCATTTTTCCTCCAGATACAACTTCTGTGTTGTAATGTATACTAGTACCAGGACTTGACCTTAGGAGCACACATTTCCTTGGCCTGCTTGCTCTACTGGTGCTCTACCCCTTGAGCCACACCTCTAGCCCTGCATTTTGCTGATTATTTTGGAAATGGCGTTGCAGAATTTTTCTACCTGGGCTGGCCTTAACCTTGATCTTCCTGATCTCAGCCTTCTGAATAGTTTAGATTATAGCTGTGAGCCACCTGTAAAGTTATCATCCCCTTTTGCAGAGTTCAGCATAATAATCCGCAAAATAAATTAGAGCATGGTAGTACATTCCTGTGCTTTGAACCACAGTGCCACTTTTGTTTTTCTGGTAGTGAATTGGAGATAAGAGTCTCACAGCCTTTCCTGCCCTAGCTGACTTCGAACCACGATCCTCAGATCTCAGTTTCTTGAGTAGCTAGGATTACAGGCATGTGCCATTGGTGCTGGCTCAATCTTTCCCTTCCGTGTAGTTATATTCCTGCCTTTGTTCCATCAATTCATTTCCTCTTTTTTCTTTATTCAGCTTTGCAAAAAGTTTCTCTTTAATACCCACTGTTTTAAATTGCTCTTTTATTAAATCTACTGATTTTTCTCTTTCCTGATCACTAATTTCTGCTTTAGTGTTTTTTAGTTTCTTTTATTTTCGTTAGTCATATTCTCTTGTCTCTCTTTTGAACTTGTAATTCAACAGTTTATTATATTCTTTTTATCTTGTTTAGTTATAAAAATGCTCTAAAATTTCTAGTTGTTCTTATGCCCAACTTTGGCCTTGTCGCTTACATAATGTTCTTGTTATCATTGTTTTCTAAATAATCTGCGATCACAGTTTGGATTTCTCTTTGATCGGAAACTTCATGGGAGTGTGTTGAGTTTGGAGTTTGAAGTTTTGGCATTTACATCAGGCTCTCTGCGTTGTAGTCCAGCATGGCATAGCACTGGTTCTTGAAATGTACGAGATTTCTCTGGCACTAAGAGTGGCGCTCTTAGCCAGTGCTTCCTGGCCTTGAGTGGAGGGAGAGGGAGTTCTCTGCCCTGAGCAAAGTGGACTGTGTCTCTGGAGCTAGGAAGTATTTGACACAATCTGGACAAGGCAGAGGGTTTTTTGTTTGTTTGTTGTTTCTTTTGTCAGTCCTGGGGCTTGAACTCAGATCCCAGGCACTGTCCCTGAGCTAATTTTCTCAAGGCTAAGCACTCTATCACTTTGAGCCACCACACCACTTCCAGTTTAATTGGAGGAGGTAAGAGTCTCACGGACTTTCCTGCCCTGGGTGGCTTTGAACTTCGATCCTCCAATCTCAGCTTCCGGAGTAGCTGGGAAGCCACCAGCATGAGCCACCAGTACCTGCCAAGTTTTTGCTTTGTTTGTTGATTTGTTGGTTGTCTTGTTTTTTTATTTTAAACAGGGTCTTACTTGATTGTAGTAAGGTTTCTTTTCTTTTCTTTTTTTTGGGTCCAGTCGTGGGGCCTGAACTCTGGGCCTGGGCACTGTCCCTCAGCTCTTCAGCTCAAGGCTAGTGCTCTACCACTTGAGCCACAGCGCCACTTCTGGCTTTTTATTTTTTGCCTATGTGGTGCTGAGGAATTGAACCCAGGGCCTCGAGCATGCAAGGCAAGCACTCTACCACTGAGCAACCTTCCCAGCCCCAGAGTCTTACTTGAATGTGTGATCTTCCTGCCTCAGCCTCCCACATGCTGGTACTACAGGTTATGTTGCTCCACACTCCACTAGACAGAGTGTTTTCTTATATAAAGGCCAGGCTTTGTTGAGAATTTTCCCTTTGGGGAGAAAAAGGAGGAAGAGAGAAAAAAAGCAAGAAAGTTACTTTTCTCTGATTTACAGAAACCAAGATTTAAAGATCTAAAGCCAAGTTGGCAGACTAGCAAACTAGAGAGATTGATACTTTGAACCATGCACTTGAAAAGACACAAGAAATGATGTTAAAGCAATTTTCATACTTGAAGAGGTAAGACTAGCAAGAGAAAGACTGGAGAAAGGTAAAAAAAAGTTCAAAGCATTGGTATCTAGTTGGGGTACTGGTCCTGGGTCTTCTAATGTCACACCCCTGACAGCAGGACAGAGGGAATTAGGTATGAGGGTCTGGAAAAGCCCTGGGCAAAAGAAATTCCAATGTGATCCAATTCCAACCAATGTGACCCAGCCACCGTGGAGGATACATGGTGGCAAAGCTATCTTAAACACAGGAAGGCCCAGTGGATCTCCCCAAGATGATCAACCCTGAGCACAGCTGTTATGCGGTATCTGCTCATTTCCAGCTTATATTAGCTAGCATACAGAGCCAAACTAATTTTAAACCAATCTCTCTCTCTCTTTCTCTCTCTCTCTCTCTCTCTCTCTCTCTCTCTCTCTCTCTCTCTCTCTCTCTCTCTCTCTCTCTCTCTCTCTCTCTCTCTCTCTCTCTCTCTCTCTCTCTCTCTCTCTCTTTCTCTGTGCCAGGGCTAGTACTGGGGATTGATAGATATTGCAGGAACTTGGCTAGTGATAGGGACTAGGATTTGTGGAGAAACTTGTATGGCAAGGCAGACTGGTTCCAGGTAGAAGTTGTGCATGCTTGGGACCAGAGATGGAATTTCAGGAACATTCCTAAAGTGAATATTGGCCCAAGGCAAAAGTATTAATCACAAATGGAGAGGCATGGGGCTGGGAAGGTGGCTTAGTGGTAGAGTGCTTGCCTTGCATGCATGAGGCCCTGGGTTCAATTCCTCAGCACCACTAAGCAGAAAAAGCCGGAAGTGGCACTGTGGCTCAAGTGGTAGAGCACTAGCCTTGAGATGAAGAGCTAAGGGACAGCGCCCAGGCCCAGAGTTCAGGCCCCATGACCGAAGAAAGAAAAGAAAAGAAAGCAAGCAAGAAAGCAAGCAAGCAAGGAAGGAAGGAAGGAAGGAAGGAAGGAAGGAAGGAAGGAAGGAAGGAAGGAAGGAAGGAAGGAAGGAAGGAAGGAAGGAAGGAAAGAGATAGGCATGTTTTGATTATCCACATCTCAAGGATCTTTGAAGAAAAGATTCTCTCTCTCTCTCTCTCTCTCTCTCTCTCTCTCTCTCTCTCTCTCTCTCTCTCTCTCTGAACAGCGCTCTGTGTGTGTGTGTGTGTGTGTGTGTGTGTGTGTGTGTGTGTGTGTGTGTGTGTACACGCATGCACGTGGGTGCACGCGAGCACTGGGTTTGAAATCAGGGCCAGAGCGCTGTCCCTTAGCTTTTTCACTCTCTAGGCTGGCACTCTACCACTTAAACCACAGCTCCACTTCTAGCTTTTTACTAAGGAGTCTCATAGTCTTTTCTGCCCAGACTGGCTTCACACCTCAATTCTCAGGTCTCAGCTTCCTGAGTAGCTAGGAGTATACACATGACATCTGGCATCTTTTTATATCTTTTATTTGCAACATTTATGAAGCAAGGAGGTGAAATAACGCACAGTTGAAAATGAGGACTGGCTACCTGTATTTGTTGTGTAATGGCTTAAAAGTGGTCACAAATTCTTCACCACTTCCCAGTAACAGATAGAGTGCCTTCCCCTTGAACACAGGGTGGCTCTGTATCTTGTTTTCACCAGCAGAACATGGTAGAAACATCCTGCCATACTGCTTCCAATGCTCCATCTCAAGATCTCCATGCTTTGAGGGGACCCAAGGCTTCGGAAAAAGAATAGCCACATGGAGGAGTCCCAGAGAATTACAGCTGAGCCCAACTACCAGTTAAATATAGCCAATGAATGAACCTAACTCAAGAACACCCAGCTGAGTCACAGAACTGGGAGGAAATTTAGCACTTGCAGTTTTATCCACCAAATTTTGCAGCAATCTATTAGGCAACAAGAGATTACTAAAACAGACGAACTTGGTAATAATGGGCCTTGTGAAAGCAATCTAGCTAGCTAGACAGTGGCTTACACCTATAATGCTAGCCACTCAGGAGGCTGAGATCTGAGGATAACAATTTGAAGCCAACTTTAGGGCAGGAAAGTCCATGACACTCTTATCTCCAATCAACCACCAAAAATCTGGAAGTGGAGCTAGCCAGCCTTGTGTAAAAAAGCTAAGGGACAGCATCCAGGTCCTGAGTTTGGTGCTAGGGCCCCCCCACCAAATTAAGAAATTAAGTTATCAGTAGGTTGGGAGAGAAGCAACAAAGAGGGGATTCAGAGATCATAACTCAAGGTGTCTGTCTTTTGTTGTTGTTGGTGGTGGTGGTGGTCATGGGCCCTGAACTCTGGGCCTGGGTGCTGTCCCTCAGCTCTTCAGCACAAGGCTAGTGCTCTACCACTTGAGCCACAGTGCCACTTCCAGCTTTTTCCTCTGTGGTACTGAGGAATCAAACCCAGGGCCTCATGCATGCAAGGTAAGTGCTCTACCACAGAGCCACCTTCTCAGCCCATCTATCTCTTTAAAAGAAGGTAATTTTCTGTTTGATTTCCCAGAGTTCCCTGTCATAAAGGAGGCACTAGCTATATTAATAGATTGGTTTACATGATGAAGCTAATGTTCTTCTATTCCTCCTCCTCAGCCACACTCCTTCCCCACCTCCACAGCCACTAACAGCAACAACTCCTTGCTTGAGATGTACTCCGCCAGTATGGATGGTGAATACAAACTTGTCCCAACAAAAGGACAGTCTGAAGAAAATGTACTGATGGGGAATATACATTTCTCAGTCTTCCTACAGTGTTCTTCACCTTGACAAACAAGCAAATGCAGAAAATGCTCAGAGCATCATCCCCTTAGCAAGTCAACCTCTTGCAAGTTTCGCTCTAAAATTTGTTCCTTGATGAAAGCAAAGGAGCATTATAGTATTTAGAGAAGAAGGGCTTTCTCCTGGATGTCTCAATACTTTGCAATTTTTTTCCTTTAAAATAAATTTTTTTAATCTTCAAGTGGTTGTACAAAGGTAACATAATTTAACATGTCCATGTATGTATTCAGTGCTTTTTAAAACAATAGTGTGTGTGTGTGTGTGTGTGTGTGTGTGTGTGTGTGTGTGTGTGTGTGTGTGTGTGTGTGTGTGTGTGTGTGTGTGTGTGTGTGTGTGTACCAGTACTGGGGCTTGAATTCAGGCCTGGGAACTGTACCTGTACCTGAGCTTTTTACATTCACACTGGCACTCTACTACTTGAACCACATCTCTACTTCTGGCTTCTTGGTGATTAATTGGAGATAAGATTGTCATAGACTTTTCTGCCCTGGCCAGCCTCAATCTGGGATTCTCAGATCTCAGTCTCCTGAGCGGCTAGGATTACAGGCAGGAGCTACCAGCACTCAGCTTCTTGATCAGTCACTTGTTCCACAATTCTCCCCCACCCTCTCTACCTCTTCCCTCAGGACTCATTTTATGTTTCCCTCTTTCTTCATCACATTTGTAGACTGAGCATTCAGACTGCATTGTCCCTCGTTCCCTTTTATATTCATCCACCCCTCCCCTACCACTACCCCCATTCAAACATGTGTCTACTTACTGACATTCATTTTGTTAAGCTGTTAATTGTTCAAAGGATTTACTCCATGGAGTTTTACTCTCCATATACTATATTCTATTCAGCTTGATATGTACATTCATATGTCCCTGTGTGTGTTTACATGAGAGGTTGCATTAGGGTCTAAGAGAAAACATTCACCCTTTATCTTTCTGGGCCTGACTTACTTCACTCAGTCTCATTTTTTCTGCCAGTAAATACATGAAGAAAATGTCCATAAAAGATATAGAAATCCACACAAGAATTACCATCCTCAAAAATACAATCAACAAGCCGGGTGCCAGTGGCTCACACCTGTAATCCTAACTGTTCAGGAGGCTGAGATCTGAGGATCACGGTTCAAAGCCATCCTGGGCAGGAAAGTCCGAGGGGCTCTTATCTTCAATAAACCACTCAGAAAACCAGAAGTGGCACAGTGGCTCAAGTGGTAGAATGCTAGCCTTGAGCTGAAGAACTGAGCATTCAGGCCCAGAGTTTAAGCCCCATGACCAACAACAACACCAACAAAAATACAATCAACAACAAATGCTGGCAAGAATATAGAAAAGAAGGGACCCTAATACATTGTAGTTGGAATTGGAAATCAGTATGGAGATTACTCCGGAAACTAAACATAGAGCTATCTTATAATTTAGCAACACCACTCTTGGACATTTATCCAAAAGATTGCAAGGCAGGGTATAACAAATCACCTGCACATCAATGTTCACTGCAGCACAATTCACAATAGCCAACTTAAGGAAACAGACCAGCTGCCTTACAACAGATGACTGAATCAAAAAAATATAGTGTTCACATATAATGTTTTGTGGCCATTAGGAAGAATGAAATTTGCAGGGAATTGGATAGATGTGGAAAATAGTTTATAACTTTAAGTAGCCTTAGATCCCTCATCTTATGAGTGCATGTCTTTCAGTGAATATTCCAGTTCTATTATGTTTTCAACATTTGAGGTAAATCAGAAGGCAAAATAGGCCAAACATTTTTTTAATGGATTTAAGAAGAGTTTACATGGTCACTAGGCTAAGGAAAATTACAAACGTGCAATAAATAAAATATGTGTAAGGGTAGATGATAAATGTTACAAAAATCACAGAACAGGGTGAGGAGGAGCAGCAGGAGGGAAAGGACGGTCTACAGGGCTGAGTAACACCAAACCACAGATCTGACAGAGTTGCAGGAATGAGCCAAGGAGCCAAGTGGCTATCTGGGGAAGAGTCTTCCAGCCAATGGCTGGTCCCAGTGAGTACTAGGAACAAGATTGGTGTGGCTGGTGAAGAGTTCAAAGTGACCAATAGGAAGTCAGTTCCATAGAGGTCCAGGGCGATTGTGTAGTGCCTTTGTCTATTTACCTCTGGATGAAGTGGGTGTCACTGGTGGTTCCTAAATACAGGAGTGACATAGTCTGATGTGCCTTTTCATCAGATCCCAATGCTCTCTGAGTTGGGAATAGACCCACAGGAGCAAGGATGAAAGCAGGGGTTCACTGCCCTATTTCATTTGTCTATTGTAGCTTGTAAGAGTCCAGAGAAAAAAAGGGGAATGAAAATGACTCTCCCTATAGTCTTTGACATGTCTACTGTGTACTGGGCTATGGCTAGAAACTGGACAGGTCCTGGCTGGCCTTGCTGTGATTATGAATAAGGAGTTGAAGGTAGTGAAAGAGAAAGAAAGGCCTTTGTTTCTTTTTTTAAAAATGTTATTGTAAAGGTGATGTACAGAGGGATTACAGTTACATAAGTCAAGTAATGAATGCATTTCTTTTTGAACAGTGTCAACCCCTCCATCATTCTGTCCCAGATTTTCTCTTCCCAACTTTCCTCCCCACCAAGTTGTATAGCTCATTTCCAACATAGTATATCTAGTGAGTATCACTGCTAAATTGGTTCACCCTTTGTCCCACTGTTTCTGTGCTTCCCCTTCCCCTCCCCAAATTAGATAAATGTATATAACACAAAGGGTACAGAAATTAAAAAAAAAACAAGCAACAAAAGAGAATTTTTTTAAAAGGAAAGAAAAAAAGAACAGCAAACAATAAAATAAAAAACCTCTTGTTTCCATTTCTTGGAGTTCATTTTGATGAGCATCATTTTGTATGATCAGATATGCACAAAGGTAATAAGCCCTCATGATCCTCTCCTAAGAATATCCTCCTTTTTTCTCACTATGTGAATGTTTAGAGTGCTATTTATCATGTCCAAGTATAATTATTTGTCTTTTACTATCCGTTGGATTTACTTGTAGAGTTATAGGCACATTCTAGTTATTACAAAAGAAAGAAACAGCTGGGAGCAGGTGGCTCACGACTGTAATCCTAGCTACTCAGGAGGCTGAGATTGAGGATCGAGGATCGAGGTTCAAAGCCCGTCTGGGCAGGAAAGTCTGTGAGACTCTTATCTCCAACAAACCACCAGAAAACCGGAAGTGGCACTGTAGCTCAAGTGGTAGAGCGCTTGCCTTGAGCTGAAGAGCTGAAGGACAGCACCCAGACCCGGAGTTCAAGCCCCACAACTGAGAAAGAAAAGGAAAGAAAGAAAGAAAGAAAGAAAGAAAGAAAGAAAGAAAGAAAGAAAGAAAGAAAGAAAGAAAGAAAGAAAGAAAGAAAGAAAGAAAGAAAGAAAGAAAGAAAGAAAGAAAGAAAGAAAGAAAGAAAGAAAGAAAGCAAGCAACCTATATTTCTTTGGGTCTGGCTTACTTTGTTAGTATAATTTTTCCAAGGCTTTCCATTTCCTTACAAATGGGGAACTGTCATTCAGATGGAAGCATAGAATTCCATTGTGTACATACACCACATTTTCTTGATCCATTCATCAACTGAGGCGCATCTGGGTTGATTCCATAGTTTAGCTATGGTAAATAATGCTACAATAAACATGATTGTGCTGGTGACTTTAGTGAGGCCTGGTTTGTGGTCATTTGGATAAATGCCCAGAAATAGGATTGCTGGACCATAGGGAAGCTCTCTGTTCAGTCTTCTGAGGAACCTCCATACTGCTCTCCAGAGTAGTTAAACAAGTTTACATTCCCACCAACAGTGTAGTAGTATGTAGCATTTCCTTTTGGCCACATCTCCACCAGCATCTGTTATTGTTTGTTTTCTTGATAATGGCCATTCTGTCATTTTGCTTTTCATTTCTTTTATGGCCAGAGATGTTGAACATCTTTTCATGTGTTTGTTGGCCATTCTTTGGAGAAGTCTCTCTTTAAGTCTTTTATTATTTTTATTATTATTAGCTCTACCACCTGAGCCACAGTGCCACTTCCAGCTTTTTCTGCTTATGTGGTGCTAAGGAATCGAACCCAGGGCCTCATGCATACAAGGCAAGCACTGCACCACTGAGCCACCTTCCCAGCTCTTCCTTTAAGTCTTTAGTCCACTTACTAATTGGATTGTTGCTTCTTTGAGTATTTGTTTGGGGGAGGTTTCGTTTTTTTAACTCTAGATATATTTTAGATATGAGGCCCTTGTCTGATGCATAGCTGGTAAGGATCTTCTCCCATTCTGTGGGCTTTCTATTTATCTTGCTAGCTATGACCTTTGCCTTGCAGAAACTCTTCAGTTTGATGCAATTCCATTAATCCAGCCTTTCTTTGATTTGTTGTGATTCTGGATCTTTACTTAGGAAGTTTCAACTTATGCCAAGGAGCCCTAGTGTCTCCCCCATCCCTTCCTGTAATGTTTTCAGGGTATCTGGTCTTACATTGAGGTCTTTGGTCCATTTGGAATTGATTCTGGTGTAAGGTGATACACAGGATCTAACTTCAGTTTTCTGTACATGTATAGCCAATTCTGCTAGCACCATCTATTGAAGAGGCTATCTTTCTTCTATCCTGTGTTTTTGGCTCTGTTATCAAATAGTAGGTGGCTATAGATCTGTGGGTTCATTTATGTCATGTTCCACTGGTCCTCAAGGAAGCCTCTATGTCATTCCATGTTTGTTGGCAACTACCCATCCTAGAGGAATGGCTAGCAGCTGAGGAAACTAATCCTGGCTGGATGTGTATTTTGAGGAGATGGGTGAGTGTGCACTCTCAACAGGAAACTTAGCCAGGTAGACAGTAATAGCCAAGATTGAAAGACTAAACATGGTTGGGTATGATGGCTCATGCCTGTAATCATAGCCACTTAGGAGGCAGAGATCTGAAGATCACAGTTTGAAGTCATCCCAGGCAAGAAAGTTCAGGAGACTCTTATCTCCAATTAACCAGCAAAAAGCTGAAGAAAAGCTGAGGCTTAAGTGATAGAGCACCAGCATTGATGGAAAAAGCTAAGGAAGCTGGGCACCGGTAGCTCATGCCTGTAATCCTAACTACTCAGGAGGCTGAGATCTGAGCATCGCCATTCTAAGGGAGACTCTTCAGTTAACCACTCAAAAAGTGGTGCTGTGGCTCACACACACAGTGTATTGTTTTGCTGATAGTTGTATCTGTGTGTGTGCAGGTGTGTGTGTGTGTGTGCATGTGTGTGTATGTGTGTGTGTCTGATAGTTGTATCTGTGTATGTGCAGGTATGTGTGTGCACGTGTGTGTATGTGTGTGTGCTGATAGTTGTATCTGTGTGTGTGCAGGTATGTGTGTGCACGTGTGTCTATGTGTGTGTGTCTCACTGTGGCTCAATGGTAGAGCACTAGCCTTGAGGACAAAGAGGCTCAGGAACAATGCCCAGGCCCCAACTTGAAGCCACACAACTGACACACACACAAAAAAAAGCTCAGGTCCAGGCACTGGTGGCTCATGCCTGTAATCCTAGCTACTTAGGACGCTGAGATCTGAGGACTGCGGTTCAAAAGCCAGCCTGGGCAGGAAAAGTCTGTGAGACTCTTATCTCCAATTAACCACTAGAAAACTGGAAGTCGTGCTGTGGCTCAAGCTCGCTTTGAGCTGAAGAGCTGAGGGATAGAGCCCAAGCCCAGAGTTCAAGCCCCATGACCGGGGGGAAAAAAAGCTCAGGAATAGTACCAAGCCCTGAGTTTAAGCCCTGGACTGCCACAAAAGAAGGAAGGAAGGAAGGAAGGAAGGAAGGAAGGAAGGAAGGAAGGAAGGAAGGAAGGAAGGAAGGAAGGAAGGAGAGAGAAAGAGGGGAAAAGAAAGAAAGAAAGAAAGAAAGAAAGAAAGAAAGAAAGAAAGAAAGAAAGAAAGAAAGAAAGAAAGAAAGAAATTAAGAAAAGAAATTAAGAAAAGAAAAGAAAGAAGGAAAGAAGGGAGGGAGGAGGAGAGGAAGGGAAGGAGGGAGGAAAAATGGGAGGGAGGGAGGAAAAGAGGGAGGAGATGAAGGAAAGGAAAAAAAAGAAAAGAAAAAAGAAGGAAAAGAAAAGAAAGACTGAAAATGCTTCAGGACCAGGAGGGCTTTCGGCCAGGTTCCTTCATGAAGGAATGAAGAGCTTAGAGCCTGCAAATGTGACAGGACAAGTGGATTGTGCAGACAGTAAGTTCTGGGCTTTTAATGGTTATTTCCCTTTCACATGGCACATGGGAAAGCCAGCACCACATTCAAGGAAGTGGAGAAAGAAAGAAAGAGAAAAAGAGAAAAAGAAAGAGAAAGAGAAAGAGAAAAAGAAAGAGAAAGAGAAAGGGAAGGAGGGGGGAAGAAGGAAGGAAAGAAGGAAGATCGATCAGATGTGGTGGTGCATAACTATAATACCTGGAGCTGAGAGGCTGAGGCAGGAAGATTGGGAGTTTAAGGCCAGACTTTGCTAGTGAGACCCTGTCCCCAAAACGACCCTGTCCCCAAAACTACCCTGTCTGAAATGGGTCTAACCATTGAGCTGAACTCACCTACGTTATGGGTCAAATACCTGCCGTGATATGCTTACCTGGTGACTTGTCTTATACCTCAACACTTGATCATTCCCAAACAAATCTACTCCACCAAGGGTTCTTATTGGCTGTGGAGACTGATCGGTCAGAGCTTGCTACTGTTTTTGCAGACCTTTAGGAAATTTGAAGGTTCAAATGATCTACAGGATTCTCCAGTATCTCTCTTCTGTATATGTACATATATATGTCCTTTTGCTCTCTCTTTTGCCTCTAAGTTTCCTGCTATTTCTTTCAACCAGCACTTTTTGGATATCCCTTAGGTGCATCTTGAGCTCCCTTCTAAATGCTCAGAATAGTATAGCTCAGGTCCTTGCCCTTCAATTCAATTTGTTCTAGAAGTAGAGTGATCTGCACAGAACCTAACTGACCATTAAGAAAGGCTATGACATGGGACCCAAAGAAGAAGGAGAGACTGGGTCTTGGAAAGTAAGATAAAGAAGAAACCATATCCATAATAGAGGAAATAAAAGCTAATAATTACAACTACCTCTCCCCCACAAAAAGACACAAATTTATGTAAGTTTTCTTGACAGGACATGTAATACACAAATTGTGACTAATAATGAGATAATAATACTTATAAATTATATGCAGTCAGTTGATTCTCACAAAATGTCATTGATTTGGCTCAAGTCTGTGTTCACAGCCAGCTGATATCTAGTAAATGAGGGCAGCGAGGACACAGATTTGCTGTGTTGTGCCAGGCTTTATCTAGATGAATAAAATGAACGTGAGGTGGAAATGGGCATCGGGACTTCATTCACTGGTCATCAACTATATGTTCTTTGTGAATCAAGTACTAGTTTCAAATACTATAATTATTTGGTCAATTTTTTGTGCTATTCATAACCTGTCAGCTATCATATGACACATTTTTTAGCTTAATCTTCATTTATTAACACTTTCTATATTGTTATTTTAAGAGTAGACAATGAGCTGAGGGAATCTGCTCTGGCTGGATGTGTATTTGGGGGAGATGGGAGATTGTGCACTCTCAACCAAAAACTCAGCCAGGTTGTCAGGAATAGCCTGGATTGAAAGTCTACAAACAGCTGGGTGCTGGTGGCTCACACTTCTAATCCTACTCAGGAAGCTGAGATCTGAGGATTGTGGTTCGAAGCCAGTCTGGGCAGAAAAGTTCATAAAAGTCTTATCTCCAATAAATTGGAAAAAAAAAAAAAAAACCTCAGAAGTGGAGCTATGGCTCAAGTGGTAGAGTGCTAGCCTTGGGCACAAAAAGCTTAGGGAAAGTGCCTGGCCCTGAGTTCAAGTCCTAGGATTAGCATACATATACACACACAAAAAGCCACAAGTGGAGGTGTGAGGTGTGGTTCAAGTGGTAGAGTGCCAGCCTGGAGTAAGGGGCAGTGCTCAGGCCTTGAGTACAAGTCCCAACACTGGTGCGTGTGTGTGTGTGCACACGCATGCACGCGTTCACATACAGACTAAACAATCAGCAAAACAACAAATCAAGCCCGGATTTGTTACCTCTGCTGATTTCTATGCTATATTCACCCTGGTAAATTTCTATGTGACAGAGGGACTCAGAGCAGTTAGTTATTTCCCAGTATTTTAAACATGGATATGCGGGGCTGGGAAGGTGACTCAGTGGTAGAGCGCTTGCCTTGTATGCCTGAGGCCCTGGGTTCAATTCCCCAGCACCACATAAGCAAAAAGAAAAAAACCAGAAGTGGCGCTGTGGCTCAAGTGTTAGAGTGCTCGCCTTGAGCTGAAGAGCTGAGGGACAGCGCCCAGGCCCATAGTTCAGGCCCCACGACTGGACCCCCTCCCCCCAATAAAATGGATACAGTAGCTAGAAACTCAAGAGCATGATTAACAGTACAACGTATGCATTTAGAATGAGGTGAGTTTGGAAGATTTATTAACTTTGTTTTAACATTAATTTAACTTTAAGTTAATATAATGTCACTTTGAATGCTGGCTATGTTTTAAAAGCTGTCTTTTTCAAATCTCTGAAAACTGACAATTAGTCATCAGGAGCTTGTCCAAGTCACCTGCTACGCACTTTGCTTGCCTTGACACACGTAAGAACTCAATAAATGACTTGACTTCTTTTAGGTGCCAGCGCTGGGGCTTGAACTCAGGGTCTAGGTGTTGTCCTTTAGCTCGCTCCCCTGCTCCTGCCTGTCAAGGCTGGTGGTCTACCCCTTGAGCCCCACCCCCACTTCTTTTTGTTGGTTGATTGGTGATAAGTGTCTTATAGACTTTTTCTGCCAGGGCAAGCTTTGAACTTCAGTCCTCAGATCTCAGCTTCCCTGAGTAGCAAGATTTACATATCTGAACCACTAACACCTGCCTTGCCTTTCTTTTGAGGATTGCGGTTCAGAGTCAGCCCGGGCAGGGAAATCCATGAGACTTTTTTTTTTGTCGACCGTGGGACTTGAACTCTGGGCCTGGGTGCTGTCCCTCAGCTCTTCAGCTCAAGGTGAGTGCTCTACCAATTGAACCATAGCGCCACTTGTGATTTTCCTAGTGGTTTATTGGAGATAAAGAGTCTCATGGATTTTCCTGCCTGGGCTGGCTTTGAACCGTGATCCTCAGATCTCAGTCTCCTAAGTAGCTAGGATTGCAGGCGTGAGCCACCGGCACCCAGCCATGGGAGTCTTTATCTCTAATAAACCACCAGAAAACTGGAAGTGGTGCTGTGCCTTGAGCTGAAGAGCGTGGAGACAGTGCCCAGGCCCAGAGTTCAAGCCCCATGACTCACAAAAAACAAAACCAAAAACAACTAGAAATGAATTAGGTAAGGTGAGTAAAACAACAATCAGGCTTTCCAAAAGCCTTGGGAATGCTGGTTCTTTGTCTGAGAGCTTTCATTGTCATTTTCTTCTGGAAATGTCACCTCCGGTTTGCTCTGTAAGAGAAAAAAAAGTTGTGCAGTGACCCACATATGTGAGTCTCCCTCCTGTGGAACTGGCTGAGCCGCGATGGCTTCCCCACAGAGCTGCATTCTTTCTACCTGAGAGTCCAGCCCAATGCTGCTACCCCTGTCTGACCTCACACACCATCACATGACACTGACAGATTATCTCCAGTGCCTCAGCCAGCTCCCTCCCCAGCCAGACCTGGAAATACCTGTGACTTTGCTCAAAAAGCATTCCAAGATGTTAATCAGGGAAACGTTAAAATCTATGTGACAAAACTCACAGTGAGTGAGCTGCTAAAATGGAAATAAATGCAGTTGGTCTCTGATTGCTGTGTGGCTTCTAAAATGCACCCTACCCTCTCTGTGCACTCCTGCTTAGCTCTCCAGATATCTCTGTGTGCTTGCTTGATCCCAGAATGTCCCAGGACCAAACTGTTCCAAGTGATGGTCCTAGAGCCACCACTGGAAAGAGATGGCACCTTTCATTTGGAAGCCTCACCTGGCATTCTTTGTCTAAGTTGGAGATTGCTCAAAGTGAAGCTCAAGAACTCAGCAGATGGCGCATCCACAGCAAGGTCAAAGAATGGTAAAGTAATACATGACTCATCTCCCTGTCCCCATGCTTCAGGAAGCTGGGCTCCATCTTCATCCTCAAATAAGATGTCATCCACAAGACGGTGGCAGACAGAGCCGGCCTTCAATGGCTCATGCCTGTAATCCAATCTACTCTAGAGTCTGAGATCTAGAAGACTGTGGTTCAAAGTCACCTGGGGGTTGGGGGAAAAGAACCCTGAGAGACTTCATTACCAAAAAAATCCAGCAAAAAGCCAGGCTAACTAGGTGCTGGTGGCTCACACCTGTAATCCTAGCTGCTCAGGAGGCTGAGAACTGAGGATCGCAGTTCAAAGTCAGCCGGGGCAGGAAAGTCCATGAGACTCTTATCTCCAATTAACCACTAAAAAACCAGAAGTGGTGCTGTGGCTCAAGTGGTAGAGTGCTTTCCTTGAGCTAAAGAGCTCAGGACTAGCACCTAGGCCCAGAGTTCAAGTCATACAACCAACAAAAAAAAGCCAGGCTGGAGGCATGGCTCAAGTGGTAAAGCACTAGCCAGGCAAGCTGAGTGAGCACAGGGCCCTAAGTTCAAAACCTGATACCTTAAAAAAAGGGGGGGGGGAGAAAACAGAGGAGAACCAACCATACTGGACATCTATTACATTGTCCACTACTGCCCTTACTTTTCTGGATTTTACTCTCCTGCACTCTAAAAACTAAGAGCCAGGAAGTGGTGCTGTGGCTCAAGTGGTAGAGCACTGTTGAGATGAAGAGCTCAGGGACAGTGCCCAGGCCCAGAGTTCAAGGTCCACAACCAAAAAAAAAAGTAAAAACCAAGAGTTGGGGTTTCTTTTTTTTTTTTTTAATATTTTTTATTGTAAAATTAGTGTACAGAGGGGTTACAATTACATGAGTAAGGTAATGAGTACATTTCCTATGGAGTATTGTTACCTCCACCATTGTTTTTCCCCTACCATCCCTTCCCTCCCCACCTCCCCAACTCCTCCCTTCTCCACCCCCAAGAGCTGGCTTTTCTATAGGAGCATTCTGCAACACTGTCTAATCACTGTCACTTGAACCACACCCCCAGCCCTTTATGTTTCAGGTTATTTTTCAGATAAGGTCTCACATTTTGCCTGTCTTACCTATGCTTCCCAAGCAGCTGGGATTACAGGCAAAAGTTACCATGCCCTGACCTTCCCCAAGATATTTTTACCTTTTCTACCTGGGCTGATCTCTCACTTCAATCCTTTCTAGCTCAACCTCCACATAGCTAGGATGCCAGGCTTGGGCCATCAGCCCCTGGCTATGGATGGTATTCTTTACATGTTTACATTTTCACTCTGCAACTTCACTATGCAGGGGTCTACGCATGAGGTAAAATGAACCCCGCTGTTCTATCTGATCAAGGACATGAGTGGGAATGGCTTCTGCTGTTTTTTTAAGCAGTAGTTTTGTCTCTGTTCCTCCCAGCCCGGGAGCCTAGCAGCTTTTCTTACAGATTACGTGGGAGCCTTGGGCTGTCCTGGTCTCCTCTCCCAGAGGCTAAAGGCAGACCAAGATTATCCACTCTGAACTCATTAAAGCCAAGGTTAGGCAGAGCCCCCAAGGTAAGGGGAAGCAGGGAAGTTTATTCTCTCCGGTGTTAGAGTTGCCTAAAGGAGACTTCCACGTGGTTCAGGCAGAAAAGAGTTTATGTGGGAGAGCTAAACTGCCAGGCAGAAGAGCAGATGAGGAAGTGACCTGAGAGCCTGGGAGATTGCCCACTGTCCCCAGGTGCACCAGTTACCTGGGTTACAGATGCTGGGGTGGGGGGGACTTCTAGAGAGGGGCACAGTGCAGTCTTGCACAAAGAGAGAACAAAGGGGAAGGGTCTGCTTGCGTGGAGAGAAAACAAAGAGAAAGGACCATCTTTGCTGGTTGGATCTAACAACTGTATTCTTCCTCTTACATCAAATCACTGGGCAAGACAACACTCTAGACCTGAGGGCCAAAGTAGCCCAGTAGAGTACTTGTGGCTTCCTTCTTCCCTTCCAGCGAGCTGAAGAGTGCTGCCTGACCAGACATACTTTTGCAGTGAGAGATATAAGGGAGGCTTTCCTCTCTGGCCAGTACTCACAGCTTCTCCTCACAAGGTTTCAGGAGATGCTAATAAGCGCTATTCATTGGGGCCTAATTTGCATGCCTTATGTTTTACTTGTGCTTTGTATCTGTGAGAATCAAAGCTTGCCAGTACCTCTCAGCCCTACCCATCCCTGCAGGGACTAAGATTACCCAATCTGCTCCTCTACGTTTAGGGAGCCTTGGGGGTAAAGGATAACAGGTTTATATGATGCTGGGGCATCCCTGCCCCACCCCCAAGTCCTGCAGGACACAAAGAAAGGCCTTCCACAGTAAGTGCTAGGGAGGCTGCAGTACACTGAAGAGTCCACTGTGATTTAGTCAGCGGTGGGAGATTTCTGTTCCTCAGCCAGCAATCATAAACCAGCTGGCCTTAGAATTCTAAAGAGGGTTGGGTTTTGTTGTTGTTGTTGTTTGGGGGGCTGGTTACTGAAACCCTCCAGTACTTTGTATTTATCATTAGTCATAAACCCTGGGATATGCATGGCTTAATTCACATCTCTGCAGGAGCCCAGCCCCCTAGCTTACCCCTGGCTTGTTAATGAGGCCTGTGAAGACAGGCAGGCCTGATTGGCCTTGGCTTTGGCAAAAGGCTCCCAATCCTCTCTGCAACAAAGAAAACCCTCTTAATGTCTCGGCAGGCATTCTCCCTGTAGCCAGAGCCTTGATTTTCCAACTGCCCTCGGCAAAGCTCACAGACTCAGGATGCACTTAGTGACTTTGAAGTGTTAGCGATAATGTTTGGGTCATGATTTATAAATCATACAGACGAGATTACTACATTTGAGATTTGTCACAGCTCTCGAGGAGGGACTGGATGGGGGAAGGAGCATTGGCTTTCATATGAAGAATGGGGTTAACCATTTGGAAAAGGGAAAGCCAGATCTGTTAGTATGGACACCCTGGCCCAAGGACATGTGCACATATGTCCCAAGTGTCCCCTAAAAGTGTGCTGCACTGAAGAAACAGTCCAGGGAGTATACAACCCATCTTCTATTTTGCAATCAGAATCCACACTGGCTACTTTGCAACTGGGCTGAGGAGTGAGGATACAGTATGGGCCATGTGACCTAAAGAGACTGGCAGGGTTTTTTATTTGGAGGGAGGGAGGGAGGGGCATTGGTAGGTTGAATTTCAGAAATGGAGGAGACACGATACAGACACATGGTAAAGGAAGGAGTCAGAAATCTCCAATGTCTGAGAGACAGACAGGCTTAGTAGGAAAGGATGGGATGTTGGAGGAAGACCAGAACTGCAGGCATTTAGAGAGAGTTGGGTGGGCTGTTGGAGACTTGTCTTTGCTTTGGCTTCTCAAAAAGGGACTCTTTTTGCTGACTAATCTGGAACTTCAACTCCTGGGTAATTTCCCAGAAGTGTAGCAGGTGTTTCCCTGTGTCCACCCCCATTAAAACACTAGGCATCCCTAACTGTGCAGCTAGTGATAGCTCCACAGTGGATACTCCCATGTGTGACTAAAAGACATGTTGCATTCCTTTCACTGGGACTAAACCACAAGTGGGACATTATTCAGCAATAAGAACACAAACTACACTGAGTGCCCATGGCTCATACCTGTAATCTCAGCTGAGAGGCTAAGATCTGAGGATAGCAGTTCAAAGCCAGCAAGGGCAGGAAAGTCCATGAGCCTCTTATTTCCAATTAACCACCAAAAAGCCCAGGGACAGCTCCGAAGTCCTGAGTTCAAGCCCCCAAACTGGCATGCTCACACATACACACAAACACACATACACACAGAAAAAAAAAACTACAACAAAATATGGATGAATCTTGACAATATAAAGTTGAGTAAGAGCTATATACCATTGAGAACACATTACATCGTTCTATTTATATAAGAATAAAATTGGCACAAAGAAAGCCATCTATTAGTCCATATTATGACTACAGAGAAGCAGTGGTATTGAGGGTTTCCTGGTAGCTGTCAGAATTCTGTTTTTTTATCTAAGGGGTAAACCTAAGAGTGCAGTACAGGAAAACTTACAGTTGTAATTTTCATATTTACTTCCTTGTGCGATTATTAGACTTCTTTAAACAGCATGTGTGTATGTGAGTGTGTGTGTGAGTCTATGTGTGTGCAAACACATTTGTACAAGGACTTGAACTCAGGACCTGAGTTGGCTTTTGCAATCAAGGCTGGGCCTTTACCAATGGAGCTACATCTCTACTTCAGGCTTTTTGATGGTTAGTTGAAGATAAGAGTCTCTTGGACATATCTTACTTGGACTGACTGAACTGCAATCCTCAGATCTCAGCCTCCTGAGTAGCTAGGATTACAGGTGTGAGCCACCAACGTCCCACAGCAAATAGCTTTTTCATTCAGAAATTGGAGGAGCAAGGTTGTAATCCTAGCTATTCTGGAGGTCAAGATCTGAGGATCATGGTTTGAAGCCAGCCTGAGCAGGAAAGCCTGGGAGCCTCTTATCTCCTATAAGTTACCAAAAAAGCCAGAAGGAGAGCTGTGGCTCAAGTGGTAGAATGCTAGCCTTGGGCAAAAGAAGCTCAGGACAGAGCCCAGGCCCTGAGTTCAAGCCCTAGGATATTACAAAAAAAAAAAAGTGAAAGTATAATGATTCTGAAATACAAAACAGAAGATTACATAATCAAAGTCAACAAATGTTTTGCTAAATGTTTACAAAATGTCAAGTACAGCAGGGGCAATCTACACATCTACCAAGCATCCAACTGATGCACATGTTTCTTCTAGTCCATGGTCCTCCAATAGCAAAGAGTTAACTGAAACTCAACTTTTACAGTTATTCGTGTAATATGTTCTGCATAACATTGCATAAATATTCTGCTTTTATAAAACTCAAGAATTTTATCATAGTAAAATCTGTATAATAAAAGTTACCATTTGAACCTTTTGTGTGTGTGTATGTGTGTGTATATGTGTGTGTGTGTATATGTGTGTGTATGTGTGTGTATATGTGTGTGTGCGTGTATATGTGTGTGTATGTGTGTGTGTGTGTGTGTGTGTGTGTGTGTGTGTGTGTATGTACTGGTACCAGGGCCTGAACTAAGGGCCTTGCACTCTCAGTTGGCTTTTTCACTCATGTTTAACACTCTACCACTTGGTCCATGCCTCCAGCCCAGTTTTTTGCTGGTTAATTGGAAATGAAGTCTAGTAGGCTTTTCTGCCTGAGCTGGCTTTGAACCATAATTGTCTAGGGCCTCCGCCTCTAACTAGATTACAGGAGTGAGTCACTTACTCTTGGCTCCCTCTGAATCATTTTTAAGTGTAAAGTGGGTTGATCCCATTCCCATGCTTGTGCAACCAACATCACTATCCATCTTTCGGAGGGAAACTCTATCTACATAAAAATTAGTTCCATCTCCTTCTCTCTTCAGTCCCTTGTAGCCAGTATTCCTGTCTCCAAATACTATTTGACTTCTCATATAACATATAATATTTATCCCTTTGTGTCAGGCTTATTTCACTTAGCTGAATGTCTTTCAAGTTCCTTCATGTGGTTGTATGTGTCAGAATCATGTTCATTTTTAAGACTGAATAATATTCCCCATTATGCACAATACTGCTGTGGTCTGAGCACTTGTATCCTCCACAGATTGAAATGCTAAATTCTAATACCCAAAGTGATGAATCAGTAGAAGGAGGAAACTTAGGGAAGTGATTATCTCATAAGAGCCATGAGTTGAATTAGCGCCCTTAGAGACTGCTCACCCCTACCCCATATAAAGACACATTAAAAGACAGAGAATTCTCTTCAGCCACTCAATCTGCCAGTTCCTTGATCTTGGACATGCCAGTCTCCAGAACAATGAAGTAAACTTCTTCTGAGGTATTGTGTTATGGTCACCCAAACGGACTAAGACAATATCATACTTTGTTTATCCATTCACCCATCACTGGACACATAGGTTGTTCTCCTGGCACATATACAACTTTGGCTATTGCAAATAAAGTTGCTATGAACATAGGTATGTCCCCCCCCTTTTAATTCCTTTAGGAATACACTGAGACTTGTTGAATGGTGTCGTGATTCTATTTTATTGAGTTAAGTCACTGCATTCCCTGTGTTGTTCTCATCAGGCTTGCCACTGCTTTGACTAATGAAATATAGAGGAAGTGATACATTGCCCATTCCAATACTACCTCTTAATTGGCCTAGCAGCTTCTGTTTCCTCTTAGAATACTTCCCCTAAGAGTTCATTCCTGGAACACAGCCACTTTGGTGTGAAGCAGAGCAGACTCTGGACACCCAGACATTTCAACTCCAACTGGGTCCCTAGCCAAACCTTCAGATGACTGCAGATTGCCCCGGCTTCATGCCAGAGGTCCAACCCCATGAAAAACAATCTATTGTTATTTTAAGCCACATTGTGATTTTTGAGGCAAATGGTTACACAGCATTAGCTAACTGAAACAAACCCCTTTCAAATGTTTTACAGCAAGAGGAAAACACAGGTGGGATGTGGAGATAACTTTACCCAAAGGAGAGTAGGCCTAGAATCTTTGAAGACTTGACTATCTCCGGATCTCCGTTTCAATGATGCAAGGTAGATGGTGGGAAATGGGCCTCAAATAACCCCAACCTCAAGCAGAAGCAACAATAGTAGGGTTTTTAACGATTATAGTGATGGTAGTTGTTTTGCTGGCCTAAAACTACATACCAGTTAGCTGTCACCATCCTGATACCAGAAGCAGCAGGGGATTTTTCTACACAGGTGACTTGGCCATATGTCTTCTGAGGGATTCCAACTCTTAATTAGAAGCTGTCTTTTACCCAGAAATAACTCTACAGCTGAGTGATAAGAATGAATTCAAGTCTGATCTCAGATTCCCATAGGCAAGGAGTACATGGAGACTTAGCAGGGACAGCTGAGGTGGCAGTTCACTCACAGTGACTTAGTTCCCAGACTCTTTTCCTGCCAGACTGAGAAAACCAGCTTCTGTCCCCCCTCATCTTCACTGATGGAGGCTCAGGGCCCACACCTGCTGGGACTGACCTGCCCTCAGACAGGAACACCAAAAGACTCACAAGTTACCACTGGCTCTGCTAATAGCCACTAAGCTGAAAAGCTGGGGTCATCAGAGAAGGTGGGTAGAGTTGCAGCCAGAAACGATGTAAACGGACATTTCATCCGGGTTCCTTACTCTGGATGAATGTGAAATAGCCAATGGGCATTTGGAAATCTTGAAAACAATACATCGGGCCTTATTCCTGTTGTCACAACGTCCCAGTGGTTTGGTTGACTTGAAGACCTCCATCCAATGTGTTAGAATTCATGACCAAGTATTGCAAAGTCAGTGTCCATCCAGCCATCCAGGCAGCACCTAGCTGCCACATGTCAGCCAGCACTGAACTAGACCTGAGGGTATGAAGATGAACACAACATGGTCTCTGACCTCGAGTTGTATGTGTGTGTGCAGATGTGCATGTGTGTGCATCTGTGCGTGCATGTGTGTGACGCAATGATGGAACCAGCAGAAGTTGCGGTAGAAACACACAGGTATATGCTCAAACTGAGTGAGCCAAAGTGGAGCCATGCTTAGTCAGGAGATGGGATGAGGACAGTTGGGTCTAGGGACAAGAAAGACTGGGTCCAGGGGAGAAACAGCTTGAGTACCCAGACATCAGTGAGCTGCTCAGGCTGCTGTGGCTAAGAGGCAAGGCAGAGGGAGAGGGTAGCCTGGCAGCAGTTAACAGCTTGCTACAATGCTGTCCGCAGTTCTGAAGATCAGATCCTTCTGTCCTCCCTGTCTTAATGACCCCCATCAAGACCTAGAAAGCTCTGGGATGAAAACTGGGGTCCAGATTTCTGAAGATGAGCAGGAACATTTTTGTTGCAATTGTTCATTTCTTCAGAAAGACTTTTTTTCACTTTTGTTAGACAACCTAAAGCTCAGCGTTTTTCTCTTTTGCTTCTTGCCCGTAGGAACAGATAGATTGCTTTTTTTCAAAAATCAGCATATGTGTATTAACTTGGAGATGTTGTAAAGAGTCCAGCAAATTTCCACTATTCGGATAACTGGCAAAGATGACTCTACATAGTGGCTCTCTACATAGTGGCAATATTTCAGCCCTGCCAAAAATAGATATGAAGATGGAGAACCAATTAAGGAAGAGAACAGCTTTTAATGGCACCTGATTTTTTTTTGGTTTATTAGAAACCCAAATTGTTTTCATTTGTTTTAATAAGGTTTGTTTGTTTATTTATTTATTTATTTAGGTACTGGTTCTAGAGCTTGCACTCAGGGCCTGGGTGCATGCAATCCCTGGGCTTTTGTGCTCAAGGCTAACACTAGCACTCTACTACTTGAGCCACAGCTCCACTTCTGGCTTTTTGGTAGTCAATTATAGATAAGAATCTCAAAGACTTTTCTACTCAAGCTGACTTTGAACAATCTTTAGATCTCAGCCACTTGCATAGCTAGGATCATAGGCATGAGCCACTGGTGCCCAGCTAATGAAGTTTATTTTTTTATTTTTTATTGTGAAAATACTGTACAGAGGGTTACAATTACATGGGCAAGGTAATGAGTTACATTTCTTATCAAGCATTATTGCCTCCTCCTTTGTTTCCCCTTCCTATCCCTTCCCATCTCCCTCCCTCCCTCCCCACCCCCCAACTCCCCCCCCCTGCCATGAAGTTTATTTTTAACTGATATATGCTAAGAGAAAAATTGTACCTATTAATGGGGTGCTATGTGATGTTTTGACATGTCCATATTATGGAATGCTTAAATTGAGTTAAACATATCTGTCTCCTCAAACATGTATTATTTCTGTTTTTAAATGGTATCTAAACTGTAGATGATTACATATTTTGGGGGGAAACTACAGTGTTTCTCCAGAGTGCCTGTAGCTTGTGGTTTAGTTAATAGATAGTAGAAAAAGTACAAAGCAAACTATTCTTCATTCCAGTTTGGGCCAGCAGTGACATGTAAAAAACACTAAACACTAACAAACAACAAGAAACCTTAGGTCTGTATTATATCTATCTGGGGGGATATCTAGCCTGACAAGATACAACACATGATCTGATGGCTAGATAGTTTATAATTTAAGTTCATAAATATTTCAGTGTGTAAAAAGTCTTTAGTTAAACTAGTTTTAAAATCAATAGGTTTAGGAATATAGTTCAGTGAAAATGCTCGCTGAGCATGCCTAAAAATTCAATTACCAGCACTGAAAAACACATGCATTTTTTATGGTTTAAATATTAAAAACCCTTCTAGCTTTTTGGCATGTGCAGTAAATGATCATTTTCCATAGTCACCTTACTGTGCAATAGTCCACCAGAACTCCTTGTTCCTATCCAAGTTAGTACCTATCCATCAGCCTTTCCCATTCCCTTCTTACCCCGTCTCTCTTTAGTCTCTAGTAGTCACCATCCTAATCTCAACTTTAAGATTCAACAGTCAGAAGAGTTTGTTTGTGATGATTGTCTTTTTGTGGCTGACTTACTTCACTTAGCATAACATTCTCCACTTAACATAACAATCTCCACTTGTAGCAAGTGATGGGATTCAGTTCTTTGTATGTCTGCATAGTATTCCACTGCCTATATGCACCAGATTTTTAAAAAATCTGCTCACAAGCTGATAGACCTGTAGGCTTGGACCAGGGCTGGTGTCTCTGCTCCCCTCTGAGACTGAGCTACCTGGCCTGGTTCTTTGGGATATGAGCTTAGCTATTGTGAATAGTGCTGTAATGAACCCAGGAGTGAAGATGTCTCTTTGGCATACTGAACTCAATTCCTTTCCATATACTCCCAACACTAGGATTCCTAGGTCATATGGTAGTCCTAGATTTAACTTTTTGAAGAACCTCAATACTAGTTTCCATAATGTCTGTACTCATTTATATTCCCATTGACAGTGTGCAATGGGTCTCCTTTTTCTACATCCTGCCAGCCCTTTTCTCTCTTTGCAATAACAATCTGACTACTGAGGTTTCATCTGCTTTGTTAACTAAAACACTTGACTAAATCAGGGCTGATGGTCCTATGAAACCTCAAAGAGAAGTTTGTAGAGAAGCATATAGAAGAACATGTTCAACTGCTTCCCAGGCTGCTTACAAGGGATAAACTAAATCTGCCCAGAAACAACTGTTCTGCAAACATTTGAACCTGTGCCTAGAGCCCACCATAGTTTCAAAACCTATCATGATGGATATACACACACTCATATCATGGGTGCTTAGAGACTTAGAGGTTAGGCACCTCTGATGTATGGAACGTCTGGAGGAGAAGGAGAAGAAGAGGAAGAGAAGGAGAAGGAGGAAGAGCAGGAAGAAGAAAGTATAGGACTCTCAGTTAACTTTGAATTTCATGTAAACCATAATGTTTAGTATATTTCAACTACAGCATGGGATATACTTATGACACTTGGTCTCCAATTCAGATTTTTTCTCTTAGCATGTATTAATTATAAAAGGAGGTTTCCTTGTGATATGATTGTGTTTTGATCAGCTTAATCCCTTTATTATTCTTTCTTGTCTCCTCCCTTTTATAATTTTAAATAGGTTTCAGTATTCTATTTTCACACATGCCTAGTAAATAATTCATATTCACTTCATATGCCATCACCCTCTCTTTTTGTCCTCTGTGTTCCTGCTGTTTCTGGTTCTTCACCAACCATAAGACTCCCACTTTACATTTATAGTATTTTTTTTTAGGTATAGAGTCCACATATGACAGAAAATATGCAGTATTTGTCTTCTTGAGTCTCGCTTATCTTGCTCAACATGATGATCTCCAGTTCCATCCATTCTCCTGTAAATGAAATAATTTTATTTTTTATGGCCAAGTAATACTCAGTTTTGTTTATAAACCACATTTCCTTTATTCAGTCATCAGTTAAAGGCCATCTAGACAAATTGTATGGGCAAGTGTCTCCCTAAAAAGCTTTATGATAATTCTACTTTTAGTGTTTTTTTTTTTGTAAAAAGCAAAAAAGGGATCTGTGTGTGTGTGTGTGTGTGTGTGTGTGTGTGTGTGTGTGCCAGTACCACAGCTTAAATTCAGTGACTTGCACTTTCCTTTGACTTTCTTACTTACAGCTGGCACTCTACTACTTGGGCCATACTTCCAGTCTGGCATTTTTCTGGATAATTAGAGATAAAGGCCTCTTGGATTTTCTGCTTGAACTGGTTTTGATTCTCGATCCTCATTTCTCAGCCTCTTAAACTGCAAAGATTATAGGTATGGGCTGCTATTTTTAGTTTAGTTTTTGTTTTTTGAGGAAACTCCATACTGATTCCCATAGTGACTGTACTAATTTACATTCCCATCAACAGTGTATATGTTTCCCTCCCTGCTCTCCATAGTTTGTGGTTGTTTCTTGATGGTAGCTCTTCTGACTGAGTGAAAAGGAATCTTTTAGTGTCAATTGTGTGTGGGGGGGGAGGGGTTTAACAGTGATGGGGATTGAATTCAGGGTCTCTACCTGAGCTATACTCTACCACTGAGTTAGAATCCCAGCCTTTTTTTTTTTAATTGTGAAAATACTGTACAGAGGGGTTACAATTACATGGGCAAGATAATGAGTACATTTCTTATCAAGCATTGTTGCCTCCTCCTTTGTTTCCCCTTCCCATCCCTTCCCATCCTCCCTGCCCCCACCAAATTGTAAAGTTTGTTTTCGACATAACGACTTGTACATCTCATTGTTGCAATGGGTCCACCTGTATCCCTATTTAAATGATTTGTTTTTTCCCTTCCCCTCCACAAATTATACAGTGAAAGCAGGGGTTATACCGTGGGGGAGGGACATACATACCAGCCCTTTTTGAACTATGTATTTATATATTCTGGATATTAATCCTTTGCTCAATGACTAACTGGCAAAGATTTTTTTCCCATTCTGTAGTCTACTTTATTGCGCAATTCTTTTCTTTGATGGGTAAAAGCCTGTTAATTTCTCAATTCTTGCTTTTATTTCCTGAGCTGTCTTACTCAGAAATATATGCCTATGCATATATTTCAAGTGTTTTCCCTATGTTCTTCTGTAGTAGTTTCAGAGTTTCAGGTGTTACAATAAGACATTTGACCCATTTTTATACAGGATAATTGATAGGGATCTAGCTTCAATTTTCCAGGTTTTCCAACACCACTTGTGGGGTTTTTTTCCTCTAATGTATGTTTCTGATATCTTTTTAAAAAATCAACTGGATGTCACTGTGTGGATTTATTTCTGGGTCTTCAGTTTATTTTCTGTTTATTTTTGCTAGTGTCAGATACTGGATACATCCAATGTTTTGGACTTTTTTTCTTTTTGCTCAGGATTATGTTGGCTATTTCAGGTCTCTGTGCTCTGTGCTTCCATATGAATTTTAGTAATTGCTTTCTTATTTCTGTTAAAAATGACATTGAAGTATGGGGATTGCATTGAATCTAGATTGCTTTTGATAGTATGGCCATTTTTACAATAATTCATTGTTACATATTTCTCCTCTCCATGAACATGGGAGGTCTTTCCATTTTCTTATGTCTTCTTCAATTCCTTTCTTCAGTGTTTTATAGTTTTCATTCTAGAAGTCTTTCACCTCCTCAGTTAAATTTATCCTATGTGTTTTTTGGTGTTTGTTTGTTGGAGGCTATTGTGAATGAGTTTGTTTTTATTTCTTTCTCAGTCTGTTCAGTACTGGTGTATAGAAAAGCTACTTATTTATGTATGTGGATTTTGTATCCTGCTCTTTTGCTGAAGTATCAGATCTAACAGTGTCTCTGGTAGAGTCTGTAAAGTTTTTTAAAATCATATCATCTTGCAAACGAGCATACTTTGACTTCTTTTCCTCCTGGTATTCTGGCACTACTCAGGAGTAGTGATGGCTATGCTGCAGGAGGAACACTCATGAAAGATCAGTTCAGTACATGTTGCGCCTTCTGCTCTAATAAAATTACACTTTATCACAAAGCTTTTTAAGGCCTCTATACTGGTGTTCCTAAGTATTATGGCACCATATGGTAATTAGACATCCATGTGGTAGAATGCTCACCAAAATGATTGTAATTAGCATTACTTCTACACAGCCAAATCCAGTTAACTGTTGTCTTCCCATCATGTCGTATCTATCCACATCCTCCACCTAGAGAGTTTTCTCCGACATTACCTATCACTCAATTATCCCCACACATGCAGACTAACAACAAAAAACAAAAATTTTAGAGAGTGCCATGCCTTAGTTGGGTGTTTTGCCCCTGCCCTGCTTCCCAGTATTTTCCATCTTCCAGGCTCCTCATGTAAAAGCTGCTGGATCTTGGAGGCCAAAATTCTTAGAGTGATAGATCGCCAAGGAGAGTAGCTCAAAGGTGTCAGTATGTCCAAATGGTCTATGTCACCCCTACTTCTCCCCTTACAGCTGCAGGTTGCTTGGGGATAATTTTAGTAGGAAATAAAGTCTTGGGGGGGGGGCGGTATTGGTACTGGGGCTTGAATGAAGAGCCTTATTATACTCTCTTTTCTACTCAAGGCTGACTCTCCATCACTTGAGACACACATGAACTTCCAGTCTAAGTCACCAGGATAGGCAGCCTGACTTCCTTGTATCTGTGCCTTTGTGCAGTCCTCAAGCCATTTGTACTCAGTATGATAAAGGTTGCAAGCCAAGTTCCTGCTCTGTCAAATCAGCAGCTCCCTACTGTAAAGAAGAAAGGCCTACCTATTTCTTCCTGTTTGTTTCAATTTCTTTCTGTAGTCCTGGGGATCGAACCCAGAGTTTCATACATGCTAGGCACATGCTTTACCACTGGGCTATATAAGCCAGCTCTGTATGCTTCTATTTCCAACTGTTCCTTTAAGCCTTAGTCAGCAGCAGCAGCAGCAGCAACAGCAACGGTAGCAGCAACCATAGCAGCAGCAGCAGCATCTATAGCAACAGCTAGATCTACTTTGCGGTTTCTTCAACACTTGGAAAAGCAGCCTCAGATTGGTATGTCAACGGAGCTACCAACTGAGTGGCTGTTCCTTCATAGTTTGGTCTCAACCCCTGACATCTTCCTCTGAATTTCTAAGTTCTCAGAACTGCAGCTGCTTCCTTATGGTCCTTGACCCTAGGAGTGGTGCTTCCTGAGAATTCCAGTTTGTATTTTCAGTTACTCCATTTACAATCATTTCTATTAAATATCCTCTGTTAAAAACCAACTGGTTCTGGGGGCTAGTGGCTCACATCTGTAATCCTAGCTACTCAGGAGGCTGAGATCTGAGGATTGTGCTTTAAAGCCAGCTGCAGTAGCCAGATCTGAAAATCTTATCTCTAATTAACCAACAAAAAGCTGGAAGTGAATATGTGTCTCAAGTGATAGAGAAGAGCCAGCCTTGAATGGAGAAGCAAAGCAAGAGCACTAGGCTCTGAGTTCAAGCCACAATACTAGCACCAAAGGAGAAAAAAAACCCAAATCAGTACAATTTATCTTCTGATTGAACCTTCCACTCCTGGCTAGGCTTGTCACCTCTGTGTTAACCCCCCAAGGAGAGCTGCCACCTACACTTACGCATGATGGCACTCTCTTCCCTCCTGGGATCTAGGCTGTGACACTCATATCAAGCTCTTAATGTAATTAACTCTGCTTCAGATCCTTTAGGCTCATGAGCAATCTTTTCTATGTCCTACCTCCATGCTAGGCAGTTAGGTCCCTTCTTCCTGGCCTCCATGTAGACTATCGAGGGAAATATTCCCCTGAATAGTTAGCCTGCACAGGCCTTTACCTCACTTAGAGCCTGTGCACCACTATCAGCTATTGTAAACAACCGAAAACACTTATCTGGCCAGTTATTGCCAATCATTTATTTGCTGGCTACCTGTCTTCCCACTCAAGTGTAGGGGATATGGTTTTGTTAATACCTATCTGTATGTATGGTGCAGTCTGCTGTGAACACAGTAGTGCTAAGCTTTATGCCAGACACTGACGATGTATTTGGAAAAGTCGGGTCTAGTGGGGAAATTGTATAAGTAGAAAGATAGTTACAACACAACATGGAAGTGCTATAATTGACATAGTTACTGACCTAGGTTTCCAGAGAAAAGTTTCAGAGGCTTATGATAAGGGAATGGCTCTCCAGGAGCAGCCCTGAAATGAACAAGTCCCAAAGTGGCCTGGGAAAGCAGGCAGGTGACAGCAAAATTCTCTAGGACGTTGAGGTAAGAAGACAATAAGACAGGGAGGCCATGCATGACCTGAGGCCCAGTACCAGTTTCCCTTCTGGAAACTCATTCCTCTGGATACTGGCTGGTGTTCATGTGCAAAAACCTATGCACATGTGCTCACCCTGCATTGCTAAAATGGCAGGAAACCTGAAGGAGGAAAAGAGATGAATAAAGAAAAGAACTTCCTTATTTCAAAAGACTTAAGATCAGACTCTATGTACCACTATGGAACAAAACATATGATATAATAGTCAATGAGAGAGATTATAGAACTATAGGGACATGTTGGTACCCATGTTGTTCAAATGTACATGCACATATGTGTACTTATACAAACAGGGACTATCACCAGAAAGAAACAGAATGGTTCAGGTGTTGAGAGGGGGCCTGTGGGATTGGAACAGACAAAGGGAGGCTTCACTTTGGGGTATTATATGCATTTGTTATAAGTAACAAGGGTTAACTTTCAAATGAAAGGAAAGAATCCAAGGGGCTATCATCATGGAGCATGAGGCAGGACAGGGTAAATCTTGGAAGGTCAGGATAATTGGTCAAACAAGTTATCAGAGTCCTTGTCTTGAATTAGCTTACCTTCTGGACTCCTGTCCCCAGCAGGGATTGGCTCTCCAAGGGCTAAGTGGTAGGGAGGGGCAGAAAGCTGATTCCAAGAGTGGCACTATTGACTCTTTGGCCTTCTAGCTTGGCCTACAGGCTTTAGAGCCATCTCAGTTACGCTGTGACCATGGTGGAGACAGGAACAGCAGAGGTCAGGCAACAAGGAGCCAGAGCCTTCTAGTCCTCCCTCTATACCTCGCCTCTGCCTTTCCTCTCCAGCTCCTTTCAAAAACAAAGTCTTTGATTCTTGCAAGTCCTTCCAAAGCCTTTATTTTTATTTATTAATTTATTCATTCATTTATGTATTTTGATGCCAGTCCTGGGGCTTAAACTCAGGGCCTGGGCCCTCTCCCCAAGCTTCTTTTTGCTCAAGCTAGTGCCACTTGAACCACGGCTCCATTTCTGGCTTTTTAAGTAATTTACTGGAGATAAGAGTCTCATGGACTTTCCTGCCCAGACTGGCTTTGAATCACCATCCTTAGATCTCTGCCTTCTGAATAGCTGAAGAGTTTCCTCTCATAGTTTAGCAGGCTCTTCTCCTAGGCAACACTAGGCCCATTTGGTAAAGGCAGTAAATAATCAGCCTACACCCCCCCTTTACCTTGAAATGGCATTCCTTTGGGGGCAGTTACAACCATAGAAGGCAACAAGATCCCCTTAAAGTGACCTTCAGGTCTGGGCATCTGCAAGACCCCTTATCTGCTACTTGGGCAGCAGCCATAATTCCTAGCCCGCCATGATGAAGCCCCTGGTCCACATGTCCACACTGGGGTCTTTGCCTCCTAACTTTGTAGGTTATATAGGTCATCTCAGACAAAAGCCGACACTTCTCTCTTGTGAGAAGGGGATCTTGCTGGTCCCTTTGCTGGCAATAAACCTTTTCTTTGTTCTTTTTGCCTGGAAGTCTGCGTGGTTTTCTGGCAAAGTCTAACAGCTAAGATTACAGGTGTGAGCCACCATTGCCAAGCATTTTATTTTCTTTTAATTTTTCCTTCCAAGAGGAACCATATGCAGCATTTTCCAAAACTATTTCTCCTTAGATATTAGTTAATACAATCTAATTGCCATCAATTTTTTTTGGGGGGGGGGTCTGGTCGTGGGGCCTGAACTCTGGGTCTGGGTGCTGTCCCTCAGCTCTTCAGCTCAAGGCTAGTGCTCTACCACTTGAGCCACAGCACCACTTCCGGCTTTTTTCTTTTTGCTTATGTGGTGCTGAGGAATCGAACCCAGGGCCTCATGCATGCAAGGCAAGCGCTCTGCCACTGAGCCACCTTCCCAGCCCCTTGCCATCAATTTTTAATTACACAAGGACTACATTGATGTTTTCCCCTTGAGAATAACTCCTGTGTGTCCTGTGGGGGGGGTGAGAAAGAGGGGGAGGGAGGAAAAGGTAGAGGGAGAGGGAAAAGGAGAGGGAGAGGGAGATAGAGAAGACCTAGAGAATGAGAAAGTATGTGAAGATTGAAGCCGTGTGCAGAGACTGAGGCACCCCAGCCAATACATAGCCCCAAATGTCTAGCCTATGAATGAGGCCCAATGTGGTTTTCCATGTGAACTTGAGTGATCTAGAAGGTTCATCATGGAGCAGAGAGAAGCCAGCCTCCTCTGAGCCTCACCTGAAGTCTTGACCCAGAGAATCCTGATCAATCACTGGTTTTATTTGAAATCACTAAATTTTGGAGTGGTTTGTGATAACTAATATATCACCTATCCCATCCCAACCTCAGTCTCTCCTCCCAAGAAAATATTATCTTTCATTAGTGTTTTTGTTACTTTTCCCTCTCTCTTCTTTTTTATTTTTTTTCTTTATATGTGTGTGCACACATTTGCACGTTGGTACCAGGACTTGAATTCAGGGTTTCTTCCTTTGATCAGCTTTTACTATTAATGGCTGGCATTCTACCATTTTACTAAGCCTCCAGTCAGACGCTTTTGTTGGTTAATTGAAAATAAGAATCTTAGCCAGATGATGGTGGCTCAGACCTGTAATCCTAACTACTCAGAAGGCTGAGATCTGAAGATCGCGGGTCAAAGTCAGCATGGGCAGGAAAGTCTGTGACATTCTTATCTCTAATAAACCACTCAGAAAACCGGAGGTAGCACTGTGGCTCAAAGTGGTAAAGCACTAGCCTTGAACAAAAGAACCTCAGGCCCTGGGTTCAAGCCCCATGACCAACAAAAAACACCACCACCACCACTCCCCACTCCCCTCCCCCACACACACACAAATTGAGAGACAAACCACACACTAAAAGGTACTAAAAAAAATGACAAATTACACAGGATCCATGATCTCTGGTCTGAAAATCCCAAAGGTCTGAGACTCAGTAGAACATAAGATGCCTTTTATACAAACCCACAGTTCAGAAGTACCTATTTCATATTTCCTTTACTACTGGGAGAAAAGGCATCTTCTACTGGAGAGATGGCCTCCTTTAGACTTTTCCTGGGCCTAGACCAGCAGATCACTGTCCTGCCCTGCAGGAGCTGTATACAGCACTAAGGGAAAACAGACTCCTGGAGGCTCTGAGGAGTCACATTTCTTCCACTTAGGTGACTTGATAGGGCCATTATAGACTCAGATAAGACATTTGGGACTGCTTAATATCTGTCATATTCTGGTACCTCTTCATTTATTAAAAGAAGATACCCATTATCAGGCATTATAGTATGTACTGTCAAGATGGGGGTTAAACTGTCCTCAACGGTTTAAGAAAAAAAATACTTTTTTCAAGAAAAAATAATTGTGTCATAAATTGCTCAGTGGGATAGGGCTTTTTCTCCGCCACAACCTTGCTAACCCTGCCCCCCCTTCTATCCCCAAGAAATCAGACACTGCTCTTGCTGGTCGAGCATTTGTCCCTACCCCATGAGTCAGCTGTCACTCCAGTCTGTGGCCTCTCTAGTGGCAGGTCACTGTCCACAGGGAATAAATAAAAGCTCCTCAGGCTGTCCCAGTGAGGAACTAGCCCCACAACTAATTCTTCTTGCTCGAGTCTCCATCCAAAGGAGAAAGTGGGCAGCGATGTCACTTCTCGCTTTGTAAACAATCTCATTTGAAGGGACTGCTGTTTTAGCACCAGGAAGCAAATTGCATTAGAGAAATTATCACCCTCCTGTAGCTCCAAAGTGAAACCACTGAAACTGATCTCCTTTCTGACCTTTCATTTGAAACACATGCTCTCTGAAAAATGCACAAGGGGTGGTTCAAAGGGGGTGGGGCAGTTGTGGTGGGGGTGGTGCTCTTGTGTCAAGCTTTCTGTGTAGCCTTAAAAAAAGAAATTAAAAAGCAAAACACTTGAAGTTTAATTAGAGAGTCTTCTACCCCTAAATCTGAGTCTATCTCCAGGTGTTATCTCCCGCCCCCCGCCAAGTGCTCATTTTAACAAGAATTCATAATTACCTCAGCTAAGATACCTTCAGCTGAAAGTAATAAAATACCATTGGCTGTTGACTTGATCATGGCGTTTACTAAACAGTAAGTCTGAGGTGGGCACTTCCAAGCTTGGTTCAGTAGATCAGCAAAGGCCGCTGATGGTGTGGGGGTGGGGAGAGCACTCTGTCAGAGATCTCACTATGGCCACCCCCACCCCTGGATCCCAGGCTCACCTGACAGGTTCATGTCTCTTTGGTTAAATTATCTATATTTAGACAATTACTAACAGGAAACTCCATTTTGACTGCCTTATTCTAAAGGGGATTTATTAGTTCAGTTAACTGAAAAGGTCCAGATGCTAGGTATGTAGGCACCAGGTAATGATTCCATCAGCCTCCAACTCAGCCTTTCCATGACTTGCCTGTTCCCTCCTTTGGGGGATTAGCTGCATTCTTAAACTGATAGCAAGGTGACAGTAGCATTTCCTGACTTGACCTTTGACTATTAAAACATTCCAGGAAGAGAGACTGTCTCATCCAGTAAAATCATTCTGTGTGTGTGTGTGTGTGTGTGTGTGTGTGTGCTGGTCCTGGTGCTTGAACTCAGGGCCTAAGTACTGTTCTTGAGCTGTTTTGCCACCTTAGACACATCCCATTTTTTTGGTAGTTTAGTGGAGATAAGTGTCACAGACTTTCCTGTCCAAGCTGGCTTTGAACCATGATCCTCAGATCTGAACCTTCTGAGTAGCTAGGGTGACAAGCATGAGGAGCCACCAGTGAGTGCCTGGAGTAACTTCACTCTTAAAGAGTAGGAGCACTCTTAATCGGATGCCAGTGGCTCACACCTGTCATCCTAGCTGTCTGGGAGGCAGGGAACAAGGAGGTCTCTGTTCCAGGCACAACTAGGCACAAGAGTCCACAAGAGTCCATCTCAATGGAAAGAATCTAGTCATGGTGACACCTGCCATCTCAGCCACAGCAGGAAGCCTGAAATATAGACTGATGGAGGCCCAGGCAGGCAGATTCTACTCCAAAGCAACCAGTGCAAAAAAGGGCTTAGAAGTGTGCAACAGCAGTAGAGTGAACCTCTTTTTTTTTTTTTTTTTGGCCAGTCCTGAGGCTTGACCTCAAGTCCTGAGCACTGTCCTTCAGCTTTTTTTTTTTGCTCAAGGATAGCATTCTACCACACTTCCAGCTTTTTCCATTTAGGTGGTACTGAGGAATCGAACCCAGAGCTTCATGCATGCTAGGCAAGCACTCTACCAATTAAGCCACATTCCCAGCCCTGAACTTCTTTTTGGAAACTCCTAATAAATACTTCCATTTCATTCAATTGGCCAGAATGGTCACAAATCCCTCCCAGAATGGATTCTGCAGGCCTGAGGAATGTCACTTAGTAAGTATCTAAGGTCTGGGTCTCTAAACTGAACTCTGGCAAGGGAGTAGATTCTTCCCCATAGAAACAGGCTCTCTCTACATAGGCCCATCCTACTGCTGGAAGCAGGCCCAGCTTCCCTAAACTTCAGGTCTGCATGAGGTACAGGTAGCCCTGGACAAAAATCAGAGTGCTATAAGATGCTGAGTTGCTCTTTGAAGTTCATTCTGTACAAAACTGTAGAACGCACAACTACATCTCAGAAGCCACTGAACAGGATGCAAGTCTGCTAACTGAAAATTAGAATGTTCACAAAGTCAGAGCCTCCCAGATCTTTATCTTGCAGTCTAAGAATTTCCACAAGGAAATGAGAAACATGTAAACAATGACAGCTCTGCCCGGAGCTGTACCCCAGCATATGCAAAACCAATTGTCTCCCTTGCATATGGTATACTAATCAGTTCAATTACATTATATGGAAAGAGAGGGAAAAAAACCTTAAAAATAGACCATCTTTAAGTGGGAAAATGTTGGAAAGGGTCAATCTGAATCTGAAGTCAATCAGTCTTTAATTCCTACACTCACTTCAGGTGGGAAAGTAGGCATAAGCCTGAGTTGTAGAATTATAACTTTTTTGTGCAACTACTTAATAACAAAATTTAAAGAAAAAATAGGCATGATATTGGGGAAAACATCATTTTTACTTTACCACTTTTTTTTTTACTTGCTACTGTTAAGCAACAATTGGTAATAACTATTTTCATTTTGTCACCAAGTTCACCTTTAGATTTTACTTAATGTTTTCCAGTGGTATACTGACCAATTCTGTGGCCATGGTAGCTAGCCTGTCTACCCTCCTAACTTTTGGTTCAAACTGATATAGAAGTACAATTGACTCATTTCTGCGGCATCTACTGAGGCCTCTGGGTTGCTGGCTCTCCTGAGCCTGTCACATGATCTCATGGTGAAGGTAGCCAGCTGCCTTCCTTCCCTTCTGGCAGGAGAGGGTGCCCTTGAGGCCATGTCCCTGGGGACCTTAGATCCTCCTTCCATGCAGCTGGGCCCCCATCCGCTGACGTCAACTCAGATAGGTCACTGTACAAAAGGCTGTGTGGAGACGAAGCCACAGCTAGGTACAGTCATAGCTGGATTGTAGGAGCTTTGGAAGTCAGAGAAAGAATTAGACCAACAGCCTAGGAGAAAGATGCAAATGTCCCTCCCCAGCCCTCCAAAAGTTGCCTATTGATGCCACCAATATGATGCATTAAGAGGGAAGGGTTTGGTGTCAGATCAGGTACCAGTCACACAGCCCTGGGAAAATTACCTATCCTCTCTGAGCCTCAGTTTCCCATGTAAAAAAAGGATTAAGTCTGTATTCTCAAGTTGCACTGCCCATTGTGGTAGCTACTAGCTCATCCAGTGTCAAATGAGCTGTACATAGGAAATACTTGACTGGTTTGGGGACCCAAGTATTAAAAAAAGAAAAGAAAAGAAAAGAAAAAAGGCTCATAATTTTATTCTTGGTGGTATTGAGGTACAAATTCAGGGCCCTGCATCTACTAGGCAGGCACTCTAGCAATGATCTATCCCTTTTTGCTCTGGTTCTCTTTTGAATAGGGTCTCACTTTTTGCCTAGACCAGACTGGACCTTGATCCTCCTGTTTCTACTTCTCTTGAAGCTGGAATGAACAGCACTACCACCACACTTGAGATAGTGTCTTGAGAACTTTTTGCCTGAGCTGGCCTTGTACCTCCAGCCTACTGATCTCAGCCTCCCAAGTAGCTAGGATTACAGGTAGCATTGGCAACTATGCCTATTCTTATAATTCTTTATAGTGATTTTATACTGGGATGACGGCATTCAATATATTGGGTTAAATAAAGTAATATGAAATCTAATTTCATTTATTTCTTTTTCCTTTGTTTCATACATAGCTATGAGAAAAGTTAAAATTACTTATCAGCCCATGTTAGAAAAAGCAGAAAACAGTTCTTTTTCTATAATAGAAACTGAAAGGATTTATTCCCTACTGTCTTTAACACCAGTATATGTGTAATTTTGTGATCACAGCCATAAGTTCCATCCATGATCTCACAATGGTTCTGGGCTGGGCTTGGCTCACTGGACATAAGGAAACCTGATACATGATGTCAATCTTGTCCATCGAGCCTGGGCTCTGCTGGCCATGACAGCCTTGAGCAATCACCACGTGACTCAGTTCAAGCTTGGCGCACTGATAATAAAATGTACTTGGCCCCAGCTGATAGGGAGCTATCTAGTACCAGCTATGTAAATGAGGCGCTTCCAGACCATGTCAACCAAACTGTTCCCTCAACCCGTAAAATCCTGAGAAATAATAACATTTAGTGTCTGATTGTGAATTTGGGGTGCCTGCGAGGCTGCCACTTCTGAGTGGTAGTAAAAGTCACCTAGTCACCTGCATTCTTGTAGTTGTTTATTCCTATCTTTTTCTGAGGTTTAAACAGGGCTTTGAGTTTGCCAGGCAAGCACTGTACCACTTGAGTCATACTCCTAGTCCTTTTTGTTTTCAACAGTTATCGAATAGGGTCTCATATTTTTGCCCCGGCTGGTCTGGGGCCTAGAGCTGTGATACTCCCAATCCCTGCTCTCAAGTAGGTGGGATTACAGGCATGAACCTGGCCTAATACATCAAGTAGGTGGGATTACAGGCATGAACCTGGCTTAATACGTCTTGATAAAGAACATGTACAATACCTATGGAGCCCTTGCTATTATGTGCATGACCTCACGAGACTGAAATGAAAGAGTCCTTCTTCGATGCATCAAGTAGGAAATGGTACAACTTCCTCTCAGGGCTACTCAATCTTGAACTCAGAGCCTAGGTGCTATCCTTGGGTTTTTTTCCTTCTCAACTCTACTACTTTAACCCATAGCTTCACTTCTGTTTTTTAGGTGGTTAATTGGAGATAAGAGTCTCATGGGCTTTCCTGCCGGGGCTAACTTTGAACTGGGATCCTCAGATCTCAGTATCCTGAGTAGCTAGGATTACAAGTGTGAGCTACCAGCATTCAATCTTAAAGGACAGATCAGAGTGGTGACTAAATTCCTTTAGCCAAAGAACTTCCCCTGTGGCTGTGGGTTACCCTCGTGATCCAAAGATACCATGAGTTCAATAAGTATTCCAAATGAAATTGCCTGAATGAGTTTGAAAAATCGTTACTCTTTACTCTGCAAAAACGTGGAGGTTGAGATAGATCAGACTTCTTTACCCTTCCCTCAGATCTAGTCCACAGCTGGCTGCAAACCACTCCAGGTTGGATGGAATGGCCACAAAGAGACAGGTTCCAGGAGTCCACAGTGTCCCTCTATAGACCAGCCTCCCAGTTCACAAGTGTGGAGGAAGTGTGAGCACTGGGGAAGGAGTCAGATGGCACCTGCCACTTTGCTCCAACAAATAATCACACAATAAGGTGCTAAATGAATCCCTTCACATTTTGTTCACACATATTTGACTGTGAGAAAGTCTATAAATGAAAATTTGTAACATGAAATTATGTTAATAATTTTAAATAATCTTTACCTTTAGCCAGAACCAATTTTTCTTCCTCTGTCCCTCCGTCCCTCCCTCCCTTCCTTGCTTCCTTCCTTCCTTGCTTCCTTCCTTCCTTGCTTCCTTCCTTCCTTGCTTCCTTCCTTGCTTCCTTCCCTCTTTTCCTCCCTTTCTTTCCCTCTTTTCTTTCTTTTCTTTTGGGCAATATCAAGGCCTCATATTCTTATCAGCTTACTTGCTCAGCTGGTGTTCTACCATTGGAGCCCTGACTTCAGTCTTAGCCAGGAGTTAATTTAGGTGCTTAAGTATCCAAGAATAACCACAATGTGCCACCTTAAAAACTGCTTCAAGCAGGTATGGTAGTGCACACTTTAATCCCAGCACTTTGGAAGCTGAGGCAAGAGGAGAGAATTTCAGGCCCAGCCTGAGCTTGTCTAAAACAAACCAAAAAATCTCTGCTTCAATGTTTCAAGGGTTCCCCTAAGAGCAAATGTCCCAAAGATGGGGTGCAGGAACAGTAGCCTGTCACTCCTCTCCTCTAGTCAAATATGAAAGCAGAGAACATTTTCCAATAGCACACCTTCATATTTGTTCATTGTTCTCTTGAAACTATGTGGTCTATGTTTATACATGGCATTCACTTTTTTTAAGCCAGTCGTAAACCACAAAACTTTTTAGTACTGGGGTTTGAACCGAGGGCTTGGCTTTTGCTTAGCTTCCTTGCCCACAGCTGACACTCTACCATTTGAATTATGCCTCTAGCCTGACATTTTGCTGGTTATTTTGGAAATGGAATTTCACAGACTTGAACCCTCTAGATCTCAGCCTCCTAGTAGCTGCGATTATAGGTATGAGCCATCAGTGCTCAGCTTTACGGAACTTTTTTTTTTTTTTTGGTTGGTCATGGGTCCTGAACTCTGGGCCTGGGCACTGTCCCCTCAGCTCTTCAGCTCAAGGCTAGTGCTCTACCACTTGAGCCACAGCACCACTTCTGGCTTTTTCTGCTTATGTGGTGCTGAGGAATCGAACCCAGGGCCTCATGTATACAAGGCAAGCATTCTACCACTGAGCCACCTTCCCAGTCCTACAGAACTATTTTTAATTGTTAAAAATGAAATCTTTTTTTCATAATAATCTTGTTTCTAGGAAATGTATGATGCTTTTGCCTGCTTCAGAAATGGGGGAACTGGAAGACAGAGAGGGTATTGTGAAGTATTAGCACAACTAATCAGTAAAGAGCTCTCTCAAGGCCTGCAGCTGCTTTAATCATGGCAAAAACAAACCACTGTTGTCCCATTCTCCATTCCCCATTCTGTTAACCCAATCCAGCATGCTTTGGTAAATGTTTAATAACCGGTCTCCAGGTGGAAAAGCTCTGATATAGAACACAATGTCCTACTTGCCCACCTCTTGTGGCTGATTTCCAGCTACCAAGTGATGAAATCCAGTACAGAGTTGGGACAAGATGTGAGTAATGCACTATTTTTCGGAGTTTTACCATACAGGCACAACAGACATAGATAACCTCAAGAAAATGGTAGTAGGAAGTACAAGTGTGTCTCCAGGGGTAGATCACCAGCTATGAGCAAGAAAGCTAAGCACAGTCTCAAAGCTTTGAGTTCAAGCCCTGGTACTGCCTCTGTTTATTCCCCCAAATTAAAGTTAGTAGCCAGGCAGTGTCTCACACCTGGAATCTCACCAACTTGGGAGGCAAAGATCAGGAAGATTGAGGTTTTAATGCCATCCTGGGCAAAAAGTTAGTCAGACTCCCTCTCAACAAATAAAATGGGCATGATGACATACATCTATAATCTCACTTACACATGAGGCACAGGCAGAAGGCTCACAGTCTGAGGTCAGTTTAAAGAGATGAGGGGAAATTAAGATTCTGTCCAAAAAAATACCCTTGAGCAAAGAGGGCTAGATAATGGAGGTGTACCTGCCTGACAAATATAAGGCCCTAAGTTCAAACTCTAGCCTTGCTACAGTTTGAAAAAAAAAAGTTAAATACTAAAGATGCTTTGTTCCTTAATTATTTTACTTCACTTCACTTTATCTCTACCCTTGAGCTAATGTTCACGTCTTATCTGGTGGGGTAGGAACACTGTCTAACCGGGTTTTTATGTATCTTTCCCAGCACCATGCTCAGTGACACCATGCTGCTGGCTGGAAACAAACTATGGTGAGAATATTCACTCCATGAAAATAAGTGAGTGTTGGTGGGGCGGGGGCGGTGGACAGGGACTGTGTGTTGGACTGGGACCTGGGCACTGTCCTTCAGGATTTTTTCCTTCAAGGCTAGTTCTCTACTACTTGAGCCACAGCTCCCCTTCCAGCTTTTTGGTGGTTAATTGGAGATGAGAGTCTCACAGACTTGGGCTGGCTTTGTACCATCATCCTCAGATCTCAGCCTCCTGAGTAGCTAGGATTATAGGCATGAGCCACCAGTGCCAACTCAGCAATTTCTACAAGTCAGGGCTCCTCTGCTTCTCAGAGAATCTTGTTAAACATCTGCCACCACACCACAGTCCCCATACTACCCTGCAAGGAGCAACCTTTCTTTTGTAGGGCAGAAGTCCCTCCAACTCCTGGGAGACTGTGGAGTCCTCTACACAGCTGAGTTAACTGAATTTCCCTGTGTTCCCACCCATCTTTGATGGTATGCAGACAGCCAGGGCTCAGGGCCATCAATCAAATGGATTTCTACATCACAGGGATGGCCATTCCCCACTGGGGTGCCTCTTCCTCAGGGCTGTGCAGAGAAAATGTTTAAATGCATGAAAAAAAAAACCCACTGGTTATTTAACTGGGTCCGCAGCTGAGCTAGTTGGGAACCATGTGTCTGGATTGGGAAGTGTGGCTGCCCAAGTTTAAAGAATTAGGTAAAGAGAATGGCAAGCCTGGAAAAGAGTAGGGTTGTTCCCAAGGAAAGACAGATTCCAGCTTCACCCTTTCCTGGTCCCTCCCCAGCTCTCCCCACCTGAGTGCAGTATACTCTGGAGCTCAGGGAATACAAAGTCCCTTGTTATTCAGCAAGCTGCTTGGAAAACAGGAAGTAAGGCTTTTCTCCCCCAAGTAGGCAGATACTAGCCATGAAGGGCACCATAATTACACCCCACTCTAGTCCTGAGAGTTGGGGGGGGGACAGGGGAAGGTGCTTATCTACTCGTAACCCCATAAAGAGATTGACTTTTCGGTCCCCTCCTTCCTCCAAAGACAGCATATACCATAATGCTTTACCCCCTCACCCCCCTCCCTCAGTAGTTCTGAGGTTTGAATATTCAGGACCTCATGGTTGCTAGGCAGACACACTCTACCACTGGTACCACGCTCCCAACATCATAATGCAATGCCTTTTGAAGATGTACTCACTTGAAACCTAGCATTGTGGTATGTAGATTATTAAGTAATTCAACACTGGCCTGCCTAAATATTGGTTCTTTTCTCTCCTTCTCCCACTCCCTCTCTTCTTCCCTCCCTCCCTCCTCCTCTCCCTTCCACTCCCCTCCTCCCTCCCCTCTCATATGTTTACCTTGGGTTCCAGTACTGATGGTGAACTGTGAGCCTCCCAGGACAGGTCACCCCTGCCTCATGGTGTGCTAAAGCTGCACCCCAGAGCAGGAATCATCTCATGGAGACTGGATTGCTCCCCAAAGCTGTGACAGCACTTAAAACTTCTGAACCCCTTGAAGAACTGGAACTGACAGAATGATCAGCCAGGCCACTGGCCTGACCAAAGATGCTGTTACAAAGCTCCTCTCAGCCCCCTGAAAAGATGAACTTAAGGTCTCTGGACCCCTTTATCTGTTCTTCCCAACATGACCATTCACCACGACCCATCTCTTTAACTGTTAATTGAGACACGTGGCCAAGCCTAGTCTCTTAAGACTCCTGAAGCCTGGGCTTTTGCCCTAAAGCTCTAGTATCAAGATAAATGGACCAAGATCATTTTAGCTGAGACTGGATTTGAACCAATTTCTATCTAATTCCAATACCAGGATTTCTATACATTTTGCTCCTTGCTGGTGATCCTGGCTCAGAGCAGGACCAAACAAGAGCTCCAAGCAGTTTCAGGCTTTTTAATTTTTTTTTTTATTTTTTTGTTGGTCGTGGGTCTTGAACTCTGGGCTTGGGCGCTGTCCCTGAGCTCTTCAGCTCAATGTGAGCGCTCTACCACTTGAGCCACAGCACCACTTCCGGTTTTCTAGTGGGTTTTATTGGAGATAAGAGTCTCACGGACTTTCCTGCCTGGGCTGGCTTTGAACCGTGATCCTCAGATCTCAGCCTCCTGAGTAGCTAGGCATAAGCCATTGGTGCCCAGCCAGTTTCAGGCTTAATGGATGGCTCTCTCCTGAGGATAAAGACACAGCCTGGCCGGACAATGAGTTCCTTGATGGGGGATTGAGCAGAAGTTGAAAGAGCATGGTAGGTTCTTAAGCTAAGGAACATGGTGGTTCAAATCTGTTGCTTCTTCAAAATAATAATTCTTCACCAAAGAAATGGAGAACATTGTTCCCCAGAGCAAGTAAGGAAGAAGGCACAAGATGCAAAGATTTGGGCCATCATAAGGAAGAAATTTTTTCATTTATTTTTTAATTGACAATTGTATACACCAGCTATGGTGTACAACCAGATGTTCTGAAATACGTAACATTATGGAGTGGCTAAACAGGATGAATTAACATACAATCTACCTTCCATGCTTAGTATTTTATGTGGCAAGAACCCTTAAAGTCTACTTTGTTAAAGACATGTCAAGAATACAACACACTGTTACTAGCTAAAGTCACCAAGTGCACCTCAGGTCTTGTGAGCTTCTCCTAACTGCAAGGTACCCTGGGAGCAACCACTGCCTGACCTCTGCTTTCCCACCCCAGAATCACCATTCTACTCTCTGCTTCCACTTGTGAGATCATGCCATATTTTCTGTGCCTTATTTCACTTAACAGTACCATCCTCCAGATTCATCCATGTGGCCATAAATGTAGAATTTCTTTCTTTTCAAGGCTATATAATAGTCCACCCTTTCTTTATCCATTGATCCTGTGTTAGACACTGATGTTGATTTTATATCTTGGTTATTTAGAATAATGCTGCAATGAATATGGGGTGCAGCTATCTCTTTGCCAAATGGATTGTATTTCCTTAGACTCAGGAATGGGATTATCTGCTCATATGACAGTTCTACTTTACTTTTAATTTTGGAAGGAACCTGTACTGTTTTCCACAGTAGCTGGAGTAAATCACATTTCCATCATCAGTGTTAAAGATTCTCCTCTCCCTACCTCCTTGCCAATACTTAGCTGGTATGTATGTACTGGGGTTGAACTCAGGGCCTGGGCACTGTCTCAGAGCTTTTGTGCTCAAGGATAGTGCTCTACCACTTGAGCCACAGCTCTATTTTCAGTGCGCGCGCGCGCACGCGTGTGTGTGTGTGTGTGACTGGAATTAAGAGTCTCACAGACCTTCCTGCCTGGACTGGCTCTGAACCAGATCTCAGTCTCCCAAAGTAGTCTTTTGTCTTTTTAATGTCAGATTCAAAAAGGTATGAGGTGGTAACTCACTGTGGCTTTAACTTATGGTTCTCTGATAATCAGTGATGCTGAGTATTTTGTTCCTTTACTCATTGGCCATTTATATGTCTATTTATATGTCTTATTTTGAGAAGAATCTGTTGAGGTCCTTTGCTCTTTAAAACAAAAACAAAAAGAATCCTTTTATTATTATTTTTAGTGGTACTGAGGTTTGAACTCTGTCTCAAGTATGCTCAGCTGGTACTTTATCCCTTGTGCCATGCTCCTGAATTTTGCTGGTTATTTTGCAGATAGGCTCTCTGTAACCTTTTTTTAATACTCAGGCTGGCCTTTTAATGTAGTCTTTCAGATCTCAGCCCCTGAGTAGTTAGGATTACAGGCAAGAGCCGCTGGCACTTGGTCTTTTTTGCTCACTTTTAAATTGGCTTGTTTTCTTGCTTTGATTTGTTTGAGTTCCTTACCCATATAGGGCATTAGTGGGGCATTAGATTCCTCCCACCCCCCACATTCTGTTAGTCATCTCTTTACTTTGTTGCTGATTTCATTTACATAGAGAAGCACTTTACTTTGCTGTAATTTCATTTGACCATTTCCTTTTTGGGGTTCAGGAGGAAGGGCTGTTTACAATTAGCATGCTGTGGACCAGCCCCCTGTGGACCAGCCTCCTGTGGTGAGTTGAGTTCCCAGAGAAGGTGAATGAGGACAGAGACCAGAATATGGGATTTATGGAGAGATTTGGGAGATAGATACCTATTAGAAGGTAGGGAAGGAGGCAGGATTAACTTCAGGGAGAAGTTAGCTCCTAAATCATTGTAACAATGATTCAGGAAGCACGAGTTTCCTGCAACTGGTGTGTTCCCTACTCTCTGTAGACCATCATCAGATTCAAGATACCCTACGGAGCTGGCATGGACCAGGGCAGGCATCCCCAAGTTTTCTTTATAGAGAAACCAGGAATTCCAGAAGAGGAATCTTACTGCTAGTAAGGATCATCTGCAAGTAGCACTTTCTGGATCCAGGAGAACATGCTTTTCAGGAATGTAGACCAACTGGGGTGTCACATGGAGAAATGTGCATGGGGGACAGGAAAATACCTAGAACAGAGTGGAATGTGGAGGCAAAGTAGGCACAGATGGGAATTGAAAAATAAAAGCCAAGCTGGTTAGTATTTCCAATTGGGGCAATTTTGAACAATGCATGGAGAAAAAATAACCAATCAGAAAAGCCCATGACAAAGAAACAGCCACCAGAAAAATCCCAAGTAATTTTACTCCAAGCCCATGTGGGTGCAGGAGCAACAGCAAAGCTATATTCCTTTGCCTAGTTGACCGCCGCTGTGTGTCTTTTATACCAACACCCTAAAAATCTGTGTCCTCTTGCTCTCCTGTCTTCTTAAATTCCTTTTACCAATCCTCCAAAAATCCATAATACATGCCAGTAATCATTATGCTCCCCATACCAAGAGAGCATCACTGGCTCCTTAGGAAGAATTGCAAGGCTCTGCTGCACCTCCAACAATCCCCCACCCCAATGTTGTCTTCTCCTGCTTCTACCTAACACAGCCATGTGAAATTTCTCAAGGAATTCTTGAATGTGCAGCATTGTCATTACTAAGATATCCTTCCCTGCTATAGCACATTATCACAAAGCTGGTGGCTCTGTCTTGGCGGCTAGAAATCCAAAAACAGTTTCATAGAGCTAAAACTAAGGCCTCCGCAGGGCCTTGCTCCTTTCAAAATCTCTCACAAAGAATTTCCTTTCCTTTCTCAACTTTTGGAACTGAATTCTTTGCATTCCTTGGCTCAGGGGCTCCTTCCCCATCTTCAAAGCCAGCCAGAGAGCCTCTGGCTTCACCATTATGTTCACTTCTGCTGCTGCTCCTGCTAACCCTACCTTTACGAGGATTTGTGCGATTGCATTTAGGGCCCTCTTGGGTAATACTGATAATCTCTATCACAGTATATTAATCACATCTGTCAAATCTCTTTAGCCAAATATTCTCCGGCTCCTAAAATTAGGATGTGGGTATTTGGGGATGGGGGGGGGAGGGCATAATCACCTCCTCCCCGGACATCTCACCTTTAAGTCTCAGATGAATCTTGTGTGAAACTTTCCCTGACACTCCCAGGAGCCGAGTAGGACTGAGCCCCTTGTCACTTCCCAGCACCAACTCCCTGTCTCTGTTTCTTGTGCTGTGCCTGATCTCTGGGACATTGAGTTCATTCACTCACTGTGCTCTTTGTATGTGCCTGAGACTGGTGTCAGTTCTTGGAGTTAGAGTAGTGAACAAATTGAACCAAAGCCCTATTCTTACCTCAGTGCTTTTTGTTTTGGTGTGTGTATGTGTGTGTGTTGGTACTAGGGCATGAACCAGGACCCGAGCACTGTCCCTTAGCGTTTTCTCTCAAAGCTGGCACTCTACCACTTGAGTCATATCTCCATTTCTGGCTTTTTGGTGGTTAAGTGCCTGGGTTGGTTTTGAACTGTGGTCCTCAGATTTCAGCCTCCTGACTAGCAAGGATTGTACTAGTGCCGAACTCTAACTTCAATTCTACTGAATAGACAAAATATATTTAAATGAGAAATAAATGCTCCATTGAAAAGAAAGCAGTGAATAGTGAAGCAAGTAGAGTAGACATAGCTCAAGGAGGTAGCAGGAGAAGAGGGAGATCAGGATGGTCGGGAAAGGCCTGGATGAGATTAGATAACGCCTTCAAGGAGATTAGGTTGGCTAACTGGTAAAGTACCTTTTAGAGAAAGGAAAGGAATGTCACTGCAAAGGCCCAGAGGTCCATATGTCAGAGACAGAAAGGGGATCTCCTGGACAATTCAAGCAGAGCAATGACATGATCTAACTGGAAGGGCTCATTTTCCCAGGGTTTTCACATACAACCACGCAAAGTATGCATTCCATGACATAACTTGAAGAGTTCCATTCTCATAGACTATACTGTGCAACAGTATACTCTACTCTACTGTCAATGAGGAAAATGGAGGCAAGGCCAGGGTGGAAGCAGGAAGAGCTGTTAAAAGGCTTTTATAGCAACCTAGGCAACCATCCAGCAGCACTCTGAAACAACACCTGACACATGTGTGGCTCATAGAGAATGAATGACTGCATTTTCCCACTGCATCCTCTGTGAGACCTGAGAAACCAAACCTTTGCATTTCAGGGCATTGACCCATGACTCACTGGGTCATTGTTCATGGATGAAGGGGCAGAGGGATGGTTTTCTAATCTAAAATTCTGTCATCCCAACCTAATCTGGGCCTGTACACTAGCATGTTCCACTGACTTCCCCAATTTTACATGCTTAAAACTGCATTCATTTCTTTCTTTTCTCTTTACATTCTCTTACCTGCTGATGAAGCAGTACTTGCCACTTATGTTGGGAATCTTTTTCCCCCCATTCTGGGTTTTGAATTCAGAGCCTCATCATGATTTTGCTCAGCTTTCTTATAAGCTGGTGCTCTACCACTTGAGCAATATCTCCAGCCCAACTTTTTTGCTGGTTACCCCTGGGTGGCTTCAAACTTCCATCCTCACATCTCAGCCTCCTGTGTAGCTAAGATTACAGATGCAAGCCACTGGTACCCCATTGAACACTCATAATCATCACCAATCTTGTCCCGCCTATGTGCCTGAGATACCTTCTCCTTTAATTCTACTGCCAAAAGTTGGCATTTTGACTTTCTCTACTGTTTTTATTACGTTTAGACAAATTGCTATTTCTAAATATACATTAGCAACATATTTTATCCAGACCACAACAGTCCAGATTAGAAAGTAAGCTTATGGGAAGCCTTTTCTTGGTAATTATTTCAAGTAATTGCATGACAGCCCTGGTGATTAAAATCACGTGGACAACTATTGGGACCAATACAGATTAAGTAAAACCATATTTAGAGGTGGAAATGTAGCTCTGTGGTAGAGCACCTGCCTAACAAAGCTCTATTCCATTCCCAGCCCCACAGAAACAGATAATTAAAAAGTAAACCTTACTTGAATATTTTTAAACACTCCACAGTGGAAGGGAATAGTATATGAACACCCATGTATCAGTTACCCACCTCTAGTAACAACTCTTGCTCAGTCTTGTTTTATTTGTTCCACCCTCTCAGCTTTTATTTCTGGAGTATTTTAAAGCAAATCTCAACTGTCATGTTGTTTGACTGATAAATAATTCAGCAGGTATCTCTGCTCTAAGAGCTTGTATTCACCAGTGCTCCATTAACAATACCACAGAGTGATGACTTGGGACATAGAAATTTATTTTCTCATAGTTCCGGAGGCTCCTCCAGATCAAGAAGTAGCAGGGTTGGCCTCTCATCATCCTGCAGATAAATGGCTGTCTTTTGATAGGACTTCACATGGCCTTTTCTCTGTGAGTGCCAACCTCCCTGTGGCCCTTCTCTTCTTATGAGGATACCAGACCTACAAGACTAGGGTATTCCCTTATAATCTCATGTTATATTAGTTACTTATTTACCTTTTTTTTTTTTTTTTTGGTCCAAGACCAGGACTTAAACTCTGTACCTGATGCTTTTACTTATTGGCTAGCACTCTTATCAACTGAGCCATGCTCCCAACCCCAATTACCTAGCTCGCTATGGTTTGAATATGAAATGTCCCCAAAAGGACCATGTGTTAGCCCTCGTCCTCAGAGTGGCACTACTGGCAAAGGGCTGAGGATCTTCTGGAGCTGCGACTTCTAATGGGAAGTTCTTGGATCATAGCCCCTGAAAGGAAGTCTGTCCTGATTCTCTGCTTCCTAGCTACTGAGATGGCTTCAACTTGTGTTCTTGCTATGATGGACTACACTTGCCAGAGGCCTAAATTATGAGGGCTGTCTGATTTTGGACTTGAACCTCCAGTCCCAGGAGCCAAAATAAATCTGCCTAATCTCATAAATAGCCTGTGTCAGGTATTTTGTTGTCATGATGCAAAGTTCAAACAAGACCTTCTCAAACACAGTCACTTTGGCATGAAAGCATTCTCATATGGATTTTGGGAAAACAAATTTCAGTCTACAACAGGATTTTTTTTTTTTTTTGGGGTCCGGTCGTGGGGCCTGAACTCTGGGCCTGGGCGCTGTCCCTCAGCTCTTCAGCTCAAGGCTAGCACTCTACCACTTGAGCCACAATGCCACTTCCGGCTTTTTTCTTTTTGCTTATGTGGTGCTGAGGAATCAAACCCAGGGCCTCAGGCATGCAAGGCAAGCGCTCTACCACTGAGCCACCTTCCCAGCCCCAACAGGATTTTTTTTAAAATGACTGCTGGGCACTAGTGACTCATCTCTGTAATTCTAGCTATTTAAGAGGCTGAGAGCTGAGAATCATGATTCAAAGCCAGACCAGGCAGAAAAGTCTGTGAGACTCTTATTTCCAATTAACCAACAAAAAGCCAGAAATGGAGGTGTGACTTAAATGGTAAGAATGTTGGCCTTGAGCAAAAACCCTAAGATGCAGTGTTCAGGCCTGGGTTCAGGCCCTCATACTGGTGCATGCACACACATAAGTACACACACATACACACACATACACACACGCGCGCGTGCGAGACTGAAATAATCTCATAATCATCTGTGTGCAATTTTTTCTAGTTGTTCCCCAGCTTTTCATATTTGGTTTAGTGACTAGGGTTCAAAGGTGAAGCTCTTAAGTACAGATTTCTAAGCCCAGAACAGGTGGCAATTTAGTTTCTTGCTCTATTCCAACAAACAGCCTCTTGGGGGCCACAGGAGGGTTCAGTGTTACTCTTCCCCAATGGGAATTCTGCTATAATCATTTCCTAGAATCATGCCAACACCAATAAATTATTATCAAGAAGATAGTCTCTAGAACAAATACCATTGAGGAAGAAGAGCACAGTTGGTTTCCAGTTTTCTATCATTTGTGTTCATTAATGTAGTGAAGTTATTTTCATTGGCATCAATTCTTTTTCCATTTAAATTTTACCACAAAAACTTGATTCATTTTTCAAGCTTTAGTCTGTGACAAATTTGACCAATTACAACACCTGCTGTTGTAAGCTCTCTTTTGGGCCTATTTTGTCCATCATATCTATTTTTTTTTTCTTGATTTGATTTGGATTTCTATGTTTTTTGGTTCAGGCAATTTTGCATCAATAACTATCCTTCCTTATATTCTTTAATACAATAAATCTTATTTTCTGTTGACTATATCTACCAGTAATAGGCATTATTACTTTGATAAAAGGCTGAAAAGTGTGGATTTCTTTTTTCACGTATCCTTGAAAAACTGTTCGGTATCTAAGAGATGGCCAGGGAGGCACAGTGTGGGAGTGGCAGCATGACAATGGGGACATGGAAACAGACTGACAAAGAAGCCACAGCTGTCTTAGATGGTGTTTGCTAAACTCTCCAAGGGGCCAGATGTCTTAGGGGGTCAACCGGCAAGATTAGAACTATATGGTTGGTGAGAAGCACTGAACAAATAGCTCAGGACTTTAAGTCCTGGGAAGTTAAACACACAGCTGTCATCTGGCCCCTCCTCCCCTGCTCCTCCTCCTTCCTCCTTCCCTTCTTGGCTCTTCATTTCCCTCCCATCCTTGCTCCTATCCATTCCCCTCCTTTCCCATGATCCACAAGAGGCAGAGGTGATTCTGTGTCCTACATAGTGCCTTGCTTTCAATGTGTGCTCATTAATTACTCGTAGTTCACTGGTTTATCTGAAAGAATCATACTTATTATTTAAACTTCGCCTTAAGCATAAGTTAGGCCTTGGTTAACAAATGAAAACAGATCAAACTTGACCTACTGCCTCCTGGTTGGAGGGGGGCGGGGGGGGGGGGGGGGAGTGGGTGGATGTAGCCAGATTCAGTGATTCTGAAGTGCTGAGAGGCCTCTCAATCTGTCTGTAGAATTGGAGCTTGGAAAGTTTTATTTTTTGCTGACTGTTCCCTAGCAAATGCCTGCCACACACCCACACACTTAGCCAGCAAGGGAAAAAAGAAGAACTGTGGGAAGAATTATTCCCTCTGGGGCCAATCATCACAGAAGCAGCCATCTCCAAAGCTCCCCATCGAACCTGGGCTCCTACTTGCTCCAATCCTCACTCACAGTTGTTGAGGTTGAAGCAAGGAGGAGGGGGGCCTGGTAAGAAGGCTCAGAGAAGGGCTACAGATGATGGTCTGCCCCAGAGGGTGAGACCGCTGGGAGTTGACCCTGTGTTAGGGGAGTGGGCCAGAGACCTAGCAAGGGACAAAGGGACCCTGCAGCTGGGTTAGACTAATGTCCTAGGTGGTAAGATGGCAGCACCCTGAGCACAATCTGTGTGGCTACCATGTTAAGACCTGAGGAACAGCAGAAAGAAAATGGAACAAGAGAAAGGTTTTGACCTTCAAGACAATGGGACCCACCAGGGAGAAAAAGGCTAGACCTTGTGTTTCCCTAATGTGGGTGCCAGTTGGTTCCAGCTAGGGTGCTTTAACACTGAAGTCTGTGTCCCCGCAGAGACTGAATGAGTTGGTATAGGGTGGGTTTGAATATTTTTTTAAGCTCCCTAGGGAGTTCTTTTTTTCTTTTCTTTTTCTTTTTTTGTCAGTCATGGGGCTTGAACTCTGGGCCTGGGCGCTGTCCCTCAGCTCTTCAGCTCAAGGGGAGAGCTCTACCACTTGAGCTACAGCACCACTTCCGGTTTTCTGGTGGTTTATTGGAGATAGGAGTCTCACAGTCTTTCCTGCCCGGGCTGGCTTTGAACCGTGATCCTCAGATCTCAACCTCCTGAGTAGCTAGGATTACAGGCATGAGCCACCAGTGCCCGGCCTCCCTAGGGAGTTCTAATGGCCAGTAAGAGCCAAAAGTGATTGGGCTACATCATGGAAGATGAAAAAGGAAATGGCGCCCCAGACATGCAGAGTCTGACTGTGCTCTGGTGTTTCTGTGGCAAGTTGTGTGACTTGCGGGGGAGCTGGGCACATATGTATCTCAGGCCTGACTTCCAGTTTCAGACTGACTTTTAACCCACTCGGTGAGCTTGGGACCTCTGGGCAGAGAAGGCCTGAATTTACTAGCTCACTTGTGCTACATTGGTCATTGTCTTTCTCTATTTTCAATTCTCTTCCAAAAACTAATGGTGTTCATTTCCAGCTCTAAAACATGCCAGATCTCTACTTTCAATAAAATAGCCTACTCACTTCTAGTTCAACAGATTTTTTTTTCATGAATTATTCAAACTTGAGAGTTGAATGTTGAGAGTTACATGTTCATGGTATCCTCATTAGGAAGCCTTAGAGAGCCTCTCCTTTCTTCCACCTTCTTCACAAAGCTCAATTTCTGTAATTTTGAGAGTAAAGGCAGTCAATCAGTTATCAAATCTTTAGAAAATGCCATGTAGAAATAAAGCAAACAGACCCACCTGATAGATAGTAGAATCAAGAGAGAAAGAAAGCCAGGATACTTAGAATTCTATCACCTGCAACAAGTCTCCTACCCAAGTCTGCAGCTATCTATCCATGCCTACTTCACAGAAGGAGAACTAGGCAGACATTCTGACCCTGAGGAGCTATATCTGGGGAATTGAAGCTGAGTACTGGTGGCTCATACCTTAATCCTAGCTACTTAGGAGGCTGGATCTGAAGATCGTGGTTCAAAGCCAGCAAGAGCAGACAAATCTGAATAATTAAATAAAATCCAACTAATTAGCAAGTCCCTAATTTCAAGCCCCAATACTGGAACCAATTGAAAAATCTGGGACACTCAAGTATACCCCAAACAATCAAAGACAACAGAGTATATGAATAAAAGGCTGAATATGATGCTTGACATTTTCCAAACAGGGAATTCAAAATGGGCAGAAGATGGGACAGAGTAAGGACCCTCTGAAGGGCCCAGGGACAACACAGGTCTGCACTGTGACTGTTTGTAGAGATGGGAGTATAAAGGTGTGGAACTCAGAACCTTGGGATTTGTGTCATTTGACTTAGAAATGCATTATAGCAAATAGCATTATAGCTCTACAGATGTAAGGACTGCAAGTTAGAGAAGATTCTTTAGTGTGCAGAGTCTTTCTCCCATATCTCTTCTTTATAATAAGCAATCACCATGCCAGGCAGTTTGGGAAGCTATGCCTGGTGACTGTATTCTCTGCACCAACTGGAACACAGTAATATCTAGGAACTTTCACAATATGTACATCAGGGAGGTAAGCAATTTATTTATTTATTTACCTATCTATTTATTTATTTATTTTAATTTTTTTGCCAGTCCTGGGGCTTGAACTCAGGGTCTAGGCACTGTCTCTGAGCTTCTTTTGCTCAAGGCTAGCACAGCGCTACTTCCAGCTTTTTCTGTTTATGCGGTACTGAGAAATCAAACCCAGGGCTTCATGTGTACTAGGCAAGCACTCTACCACTAAGCAGCATTCCCAGCCGAGGTAAGGAATTCAAAAGGCTAACACAAGCCAGGCACTCATGGCCCAGGTCTGTAATTCTAACTTCTCAGGAAGCTGAGATCTGAGGATCTCAATTCAAAGTCAACCCAAGCAGGAAAGTCCCTGAGACTCTAATCTCACTTGAGCTGTGCAGCTCTAGTAGTAGAGCGTGAATGTTAAGCAAAAGAAGCTCAGGCCCTGAGTTCAAGCCCCAGGACAGGCAAAAAAAAAAAAAAAAAGGCTAAAACATCTGTGATTTCCTCTTACTTTCCACTGGAAAAGATAGTTATAAGCTGTTCTAGTGTGAACTAATCTTTCCCAAACTCTAGTATGAATAGGGTTTGCTCAAAGCCTTACTCCAAGGTTTCAAGGGTTCAGACTGGAGAAGACTAGGGTGGAGCTAGAGAATTTGCATCTCTAACAAGTTCCCAGGCTTGCTGATACTGCTGGTCAGGAACCACATTTGAAAACCAATGCTCTGAACATTTCATTTTCACTACTCTAAATACTGTTCGTAGAGCCTACACAGGGACACCTCTCTACCTCTTGGCTAAGTTTCCGTCCAGTATCTGATCTGTTACCTAGGTAACTGGCTGACCTAGAAGCAGTCACCTTCCCCACCTGCTAGTCACATCTTGGGCTACCTCTGGTCACAAGCCTCCTATCTGACCTTAGGAGGGTCCCAGACCATGAGGTCACATCCGGATCCAGTGTGGCCACACTTTTCCCCCACCTGGCCATACCTCTTCCTGTCCCTGGCCTAGGTAAGTCCTAGCCCAGGAGTGGATCGCCCCTTCCTTTACAGCCATGTCTCTCCACCAGCACCACGGGTGCAGCAGTTCGGTAAATAAACTTCTTTTCCTGCCTGAATAGTGCATAGTGTTCATCATCGGCTACCTAATGAAACCTACCTATTTAATATACCTTACACTGTTCAAAGCAGCTAATAAAGATAGTCAATGACTCAGTGTCATGCCTCTCTGCTCTATAATATTATCTCTCCTTATGTATTTGTGTTCTTCCTTAGTAACATAATCAACAGTTTTGATCTGTGGCTGGTCAGTTGTAGATTAAATGTCCCTCTCAGCCACCATCACCACCAATTATCATTAGCATGTAGAAGTTATTGCAAATTCTGAAATTTGGCAGATTCCTTTCCCCTCTAGTTTTGTCAAAAATAAATGAGATGAAATACAATTAAAAAAAAATTAAAAAAAAATTAAAAAAAAATTAAAAAAAAAAAAAAATAAATAAATAAAAATAAAAAATAAAAAAAATAAATGAGATGATTGATTTGTGTGTATGTGTGTGTGAGGGGGGGAGGAGAGGGGAGGGAGAGAAAGAGAGAAAGAGAGAGGGCAGGGAGGGAGGGAGAGGCAGAGGGAGAGGGCAGGGAGAGGAGAGAGAGAGAGAGAGAGAGAGAGAGAGAGAGAGAGAGAGAGAGAGAGAGAGAGAGAGAGTATGTCCTGGGGCTTGACTCAGGGCCTGAGCACTGCCCAGCACTCTATCACTTGAGCCACACCTCAATTTCCAGTTTTGGTTTGTTTTTTTTTTTTTTGTGATTAATTAGAGCTAAGTCTCATGGACTTTCTTACTCCAGCTGGCTTTGAACCACAATTCTCAGATCTCAATCTAAGCTAGGATTACAGGCATGAGCTGCTGGTGCCTGGCATGAAGCAACAATTTTTAAAAGCACTGTCCATTAGTTTTGGGAGAAGGAAATAGTTTTTAGTGCATCTACTTATCTACTTGTAAGCTAAGTCTTACCCAAAGCCATTTGAGATGATTGTATTGTAAAGCTGGAGACACAAGAATCCACAGTGTTCAGGTGCCTTGGTAAGGTTTGAACTCTGAGTTGCCCTGGCTGTATTCGGATACCTCTGGCTTTCCTAGCATAAAAACAAAAGAAAGAGAATGTCAGGGAAAAGCTTCCTGGCACAGACTGCTCATCTGATTCCAAATACACTGACACTTGGGTGTCTGTACCCAAGGGGGAAGCTTTGGCTCTAGACACTCTTGTTTGCAGAGTCTACACACAGGAAAAGCAAATTCAGGACCCAGAGTGCTAGCAAGAGCTAGGCCAAGCTTGGATAGTACAACTGTGAACACAGCAAAAATACAGGGAAAGGCAAAAGCATTTAAGAAAGACAATTAGCCATTTTCTTCTTGCTGGAAAGAGCAGCTTTGACCCTCTGTTTGAATAGGCTTTTAGTGTCCCTCCATAAAGCCCTTCTATTTATAGTTCTTCTAATGACAAGGTCACAAGGTTCATAGAGATGATAGGAGGAAACTTCTCCATGACACTGCCAGGTCTTGCCAACCTTAACATCCAGTAATTCAAAAACCACAGGCTCGAGTGACACTCAGGCAGGAAAAAGGATCTCTGACCCAAATCTGACCACTGGTGCCAGGGAAGTGATAGCTATCAGCTACCATTTACTGAGGGTCCCATAGGGGCCATCTAGTTCTTCATAAATAGTCTTCATATTTGTAGAGTCACAAAGCCCCGCTTGGGAGGCCTCACAGGCTTCAGGAAGGTAACTTCTTGGAGAACTGAAACCAGAAGTATAAGAACAGGAATTCAAAAGGTATTTAAATGAATATTTTACCAGGAAGAGATCTGAACAAGAGCCCATGGGCCGACTCAAAATTTAAGGGAATGGTCTGGCCCAGTGTTTCTCAAACTTTGGGATTTTGTCTAGTTCAGATCTTGCTGCTGTAGATCTGGGATGGAACTGAGATTCTGCATTTCTCACAGCTTCGAGGTCCACCGATGTTGCTGTGTTCAATCACAGACTGAATCACAGACCAGGACCCAGAGATTTTTTTTCCACGTGGAATCCTAAGTAAATTTGTGAGAACAGTTTTCAGATTTCCAAGCCCATTTATACTCTTTCCTACACAACTAAGACAGGTTTCCTATTATAGTGGATTTCCCTCCACTTTATTAGAAGAAAGGCCCAACTCTCTTCCATCTCAAATCTCACAATGGTGCTTTGTCTTGGTACAAAAAAAAAACCCAAATAATGCCAAATACCAATGGCACATATCCATAATCCTAGCTACTCAGGAGGCTGAGATCTGAGGACAATGGTTTGAAGCTAGCCTGGATAAACAAAACCCTGAGACCCTAATTTCCAAATAACCAGCAAAAAGTTGAAGGTGGAGGTGTGGTTCAAGTAGTAGAGCAAACAGTTGAACAAGAATAAGAAGCCCTTAATTCAAGCCTCAGTATAGACACAAACAACAAAACCAGGTGGAAGCAAGGCGCTGATGGAGTAGGCCTGAAATCCTAGCTACTCAAGAGGCTGAGATATGAGGACCATTGTTTGAAGCCAGCTGGGGCAGAAAGGTCCCTGTGAAACTTTTATCTTCAGTTAACCACTCAAAAACAAGAAGTGGAGCTAGGGCTCAAAGTGGTAGAGTGCTAGCCTTGAGCAAAAGAGCTCAAGGACAGTGCCCAGGCCAAGTTCTAGCCCTGAACTGACTGGAAAAAAAAATGAGCAAAAACAACAAAAAACAAGATAAAGAAAAAGAAAAACCAGGTGGAGCCCTCTGGCCTCTCAGCCATGATTTAAAATATTGATATTATTGTTGAGAAAGTGACTATCATTTGTTGCCAATATTTTCACAAATCAAATAGCATTGGTTCATTGCTGTTAACAAAGTTTTGAAAGATATAAATTATCTTCTAGGGGCTGGGAAGGTGGCTCAGTGGTAGAGTGCTTGCCTTGCATGCATGAGGCCCTGGGTTCGATTTCTCAGCACCATATAAGCAAAAAGAAAAAAGCTGGAAGTGGCGCTGTGGCTCAAGTGGCAGAGTGTTAGCCTTGAGCTGAAGAGCTGAAGGACAGAGCCCAGGCCCAGAGTTCAGGCCACACGACCGGACCCCCCCCCCAAAAAATAATAAATTATCTTCTAGTGGACATTTCAAAAAAAAATTTAGAAAAAAATCAAGATTCTTTTCACTTTTCAACTAAAAAGGAATTCAACGAACTAAATGATATTTTGACAATAAACAGTCCCATTGATTAAATAGGAACAGAATTTCTCAGCATTCACTTCTATTAAAACAGAAAGGAGAATATTGAAACTAAATCATATTGATTCTAGGAATAAGTAATCAACAATAAATATTATTTTTTTAAAAAAAGAAAAAGTCTTATATAGGACCATCTTCTAGTAAAAGCTGGGTTTAATAGCCATTCATCAAACACATATTTATGTAGTTTTGACCAAATGTATACCAATAATTACTGTAATGAATTAAGCCAGAAGACATGTTTTAACACCTTGAGCCACATGACTTTGAACTTTTATGCTTTTTTTTGTTGTTGTTACAGAGAACTTGGCATAAGAAAAAGTTTACATAGAAACTTACAGAAAGGATAAGGGTAAGAGAGTAGTATAAATATCCCAGCTGAAGAAAGAATGATATGAAATTGAAGAGGCTTTTTTCTATTTCTAAAAAGGCTGACGGTATCTATCAAGTCACATGGAATACAGATTCCAGTGGATTAGAAAATTATCTCAAAATCTCATTTAAAATGCCAATATTTCAAGAAGAGCTTGTTCTTGAAATTTTTAAAAAGATGACTATATATCAAATTATAAGACAGAGCCATTGGAAATACTTGAAGAAGTAGTTCACAGGTCTTTTTGAAACTGTCAGTATTGTAATAAACAGGAAATTGCATTCTTTAGGCATAAATTTTAGATCTCAAATAAAAATTGTGAGCAATACACAGCTTTGCAGTTTTCCTACAGGAGTTCACAACACAAATTTTGAAGATCACATGTCTGAAAGCTTCTCCTCTTTTATAAGACTCATCAGGACACAGAGCCACATTATCTGTGACACAGGCCTCTCTGATCTCTCCTGCAGCTTTGCTTCCTCTCCTTGTCCACTCCAGCATCCTTGTTCTTGTCTTTAGACAAACTCAACAAATGCCAGGGGAAAGATGAAGAATGAATAGATGGATGGACCAATGGATAGATGCATGAAAGATTCTAGTATATTGGGCTGGGAAGGTGGCTCAGTGGTAGAGCGCTTGCCTTGCATGCACGAGGCCCTGGGTTCGATTCCTCAGCACCACGTAAGCAGAAAAAAAAATCCAGAAGTGGCGCTGTGGCTCAAGTGGTAGAGCGCTAGCCTTGAGCTGAAGAGCTGAAGGACAGTGCCCAGGCCCAGAGTTCAGGCCCCATGACCGGACGCCAAAAAAAAAGAAAAAAATAAAAAGAAAGATTCCAATATATGTAAATAGCCCTTCTGACCTATTCTGGGAAAAATCATTTACTTCTGAGGTTACAACACAAAGCTCATTAAGAACCCCTCTTACAGATTTATCACCAGAATACTTCTCATGGACTACTCTTTTTTTTTGCACTCATGATTTCATTGGTCAGCGCACTATTTTATTGTATAATGACAAGTGGCATAAGCAGATTTGAGAGGATAGCAAACTTACTTGAAGGCAGATAGCAGACCATGGAGAAGCAGAAGTGCTGGGCACAGACAGGCTCAACCACCTGCCAGAAACTTCAGTGAGCTGTGGATATCAAACCAAAGATGTTAAATAAAAAACAAGACTTCTGGGGGCTGGGAAGGTAGCTCAGTGGTAGAGCGCTTGCCTTGCATGCATGAGGCCCTTGGTTCTATTCCTCAGCACTACATAAGCAAAAACAAAAAAGCCAGAAGTGGTGCTGTGGCTCAAGTGGTAGAGCGCTAGCCTTGAGCTGAAGGACAGCGTCCAGGCCCAGAGTTCAGGCCCCATGACCGGACCCCCCCCCAAAAAAAAAAAAGAAAGAAAAGAAACTGAAGAGACAGATGAGTGATTTCTAAATCTTTCTTGTTGGAAATTATAGACTGAAATATCTCCTAGTTCAAGTGCATGCATACGTCCACGTGTGTGTGTGTGTGTGTGTGTGTGTGTGTGTGTGTGTGTGTGTGTGTGTGTGTGTGTGTATACGTACTAGGGTTTGGGTTCAAGGCCTTGCATTTTCACTTGGCTTCTGCTCAAGGCTGGTGCTCTACCACTTGAGCCACAGCTCCACTTCAGGCTTTTTGGTGGTTAACTGGAGATATGAGTCTCATAAACTTTCCTGTCTGGGCTGGCTTTGAACCGTGAACCTCAGATCTCAGCCTCCTGAGTAGCTAGGATTACTGGTGTGAGCCACCGGCGCCCAGCTTAATCCCCCATTTTAACCCACCATCTTAACTACCCAGGCCAGAGAGCTTTCTTTCTAGCATATACATACTGCTTCCATAGATCTAAATTTGGGCTTGTTTTGTCATAGTCATGATGTGCTGCCTTCAGAGACTAAAGATCAAAGGAAACTATATATATGAAACACTTTGTAAGCCACAAAGTCCTGACCTAAAGACAGTCAGGTTTTGTATATATTTAGCACACTTTTTCTTGAGAAAAAGAAGAAAATCCCAACTCTACCTATGTAGACAGTCAACATGGTATTGACCAAGGATATGTGCAAATATTCCAGGTCCTGTTCAAGGTAAAGCACACACAGGACAAAGGATCCATCCATCCTTCCTGTCCTGTGAGTCCTGATCAAGAAATAATGGATGCTAAAGATCTTTCATGCTGATGGTAGCGGCTGCGAACCATCAGCAAAGATGATGGAAGGTGACATGGAGCATGAACGTGCTTATGTCTGGGAGAAGTAGTTGTTCCACAGAACCAGAGGTTATTTTTAAAATATATTTTCTCTTACTACCTTCCTATTCTGTGAACTCTCTGTGTGTGTGCATGCATGTGCAGATGCACATGCATGTGTATGTGCCAGCACTGGGACTTGAACTTAGGGTCTCACTTTCTTGCTTTTTTGCTCAAGACTGGTACTTTCTATTAGAGCCACACCTCCACTTCCAGCTTTTTGGTAGTTAATTGGAGATAAGGATCTCAGCCAGCCAGACTAGCTTCAAACTGGGATACTCAGATCTCAGCCTTTTAAGTAGCTAGGATAATAGTCATGAGCCATCAGTGTTCCTGTCCCTATCTGGATCTTGAATGAAACAAACTGGAAAGAAAAAGAGGCAGAAAGAGATAACTACACTATGTGTGACACTTATGAGACAATTGTAGCTTTGAACACTGAGTGGCTATGCTATAACACTGACTATAGCTTTGTTGAGTAAACCAGATCATTTGTTCTGAAGAGTTTCCTACTGTATCAGCCTACTTGAACTGTCATAATAACACACAGAGTAACCTAAACAGCAGAATTTTTTTTCTCACTGCTCATGAATGTGGAAGTCTAGTATCAAGACGCAAGCAGGGCTGGTTCCTAGTGATGCCTGTCTTCCTGACAATCACTTTCTCCCTTCATGTTCATATGGCCTTTTCTCTGTGGGTTCGGATCTCAACCTAAACACCTTCCATGAAGGTCCTAGGGAGGTTAGGACTTCAAAATACAGATTTTGGGGGAACACAATGCAGTCCACAATCATCCATTTCATTGATGACATTCCTGTGGTATTATCATTTTACATCCTTTATATTTTCTGTATCTTGATAGTTGTATCTGGAGGCTTGATGAGATTAAGATTTGATTTTTATAAGGTATTTCCATAACAGGACTGTGTTCCTCCATCTGTAGTCTCAGGTAGCAATTACCAATACTGCATACCACATATTAGTCACTTTGTGTTCATTCTTCAGATTTCAGCAATCCTGTTAAGTAGGCATACTGTTTTTTAATTTTCCACTTTCTTTGCTTTACTTTTCTTTTTTGAAGGAGGGGATCTTGCTGTGTAGTCAAAATCACTTTGTATCCATGCTTTCTTAAAACTTGTAATCTTCCTTCTTCCCTCCTTCCCTCCCTCCTTCCTTCCCTCCCTCTCTTTCTTCTTTCCTTCTTTCCTTCCTTCCTTCCTTCCCTCCTTCCTCTTTCATTCCTTTTCTTTTTTTGTGCCAGTCCTGGAGCTTGAAATCAGGACTTAGGTGCTACCACTTGAGCCACAGATCTACTTCTAGCTTTTTTGGCAGTTTATTGGAGATTAAAACTTTCATGGAAGCTGGGTGCTGGTGTCTCACACCTATAATCCTAGCTACTCAGGAGGCTGAGATCTGAGGATCACAGTTCAAAACCAGCCCTGGCAAAAAAGTCGGTGAGACTCTTAGCTCCAATAAATCATTAGAAAACTGGAAGTGACGCTGTGGCTCAAGTGGTAGAGCGCTCGCCTTGAGCTGAAGAGCTGAGGGAGAGTGCCCAGGCCCAGAGTTCAAGCCCCATGACTGACAAAAAAACAAAACAAAACTTTCATGGACTTTGCTACCTGGGCAGACTTCAAACCATGACCCTCAGATTTCGGTCTCCTAGTAGCTAGGATAACAGGCATGAGCCACCAATGCCTTGCCCTTGCTTTTTCTTTTTTAATGATTGTTTTTATTAGTACATATTAGTTGTACAAGGGGATTTTATTGTGACACTTCATGTATCTTAATATATCCAGATCAATTCCACCCTATCACTCTCCCTTCTTCCCCCTTCTCCACCTCTTAAAACAATTCTAATTGGTTTCAATGTTCTATTTTCATACATACATAGAAAGTATTCCCACTGTATTCACCCACAATCTCCCCTCCCCACTCCTAACTGATATATGCTTTCTAACAGAGTCAGCTTGGAAATTTTCCTAAGCTGACTTTTCTTTTCTTTTTGGCAGGGGTGGGGGTGGTAGTCAGTTGTGGGGTTTGAGTTCAGGGCCTGGGTACTGTCCCTGAGCTCTTTTATTTAAGGACAGTACTCTACCACTTGGAGCCACAGTGCCACTTCCACTTTTTGAGTGGCTAATTGGAGATAAGACTCTCATAGGGCTCTGCATCTCTTTCTGCCTGCACTAGCTTTGAACTGAGATCCTGAGATCCCAGCCTCCTGAACAGCTGGGATTACAGGTGTGAGCCACTGGCACCCAGCTAAGCTAACCTTTTTTTTTTTTTTAAGGTATCTCAAATATTTATTTGAGCATCAAGTAGTCTGATTCTCTTTTGAAAACAATGTGACTTTAGTGAGGACTTTACTGGTGAGGTTCTTCCTGAGCAAGCTAGCACAGCTTGACAGGCGACATTCATCACCTTAATGACACCCAGTTTCACCAGAGCAGCCTGATTCAAGGTGAAACTGAATGCAAATAACCTGCAGATGGAGGCACCACCCCAAGCCCACTCACTATGCAGATAGTTGATGATTTTTAGTAAAATTCCTCATTTGGTTAGATGGTAGCCCTGCAAGGTTACTAAGTTTTATTGGTAAATGACTAATCATTTACCAAAATCTACCTTATGGATTGACTCACTTTGTCCTCACCACAATCCTGTATATAGGAAAATGAGGCTCTGAGAGGTTAAACAGTTTGTCTGAGGTCCTCTAGCAAGTGAGTGGCGGTGTCTAGAACTGGATCCCAGGTTCTGGCCCTAGGTTCTGCTCTCCCAATGTCAAAAGCTTTCTGTGGATAGAAACTTCTCTATGTATGGCCCTTAGGTTATAGAAGCTTCTGGTGACCCTGGTGACACAGGTCCTGTGAAACTGTCTCTAGCTCACTCATCATTGCCTCTCATAGCCTGAACTTCTGGTCGTCCCTCACCCAGGATTTGCCGTGCAAATCCTGAAAATTGGCTTCAACAACCAGCAAAACTGGTGTGCACAAACACCAGGGCCCACTTGTTGGCCTGTTTTCCTTTTTCCTCATTGCAGGGAAAAAGCCTCAGGGGGGGAAAGAACTTAAGGTCAGAAAGCTTAAAGCCAAGCAAATGAAATATCTAGACAGGCCTGGGAACAGCCCAATATATGGAACAGAAGTGGGTTGGAGAGCAAGATATGTCTAGAAATGCTGAGGGGTGCCAGGGGGAGTGATGGTGCACACACACACACACACACACTTGCTTGCACACATGCTCTCCACGTCTCTGTCTTATTCTGTGTTCAGGGAGGCTAATCCAATGGACTCGTTTATCCAGCTCTGTTGCCAGCTGACCTCTGACTAGATTCAGCAATGAGACACACTGGCAGGTGACTAAAAGGTAAAAGGAGAGATAATTCAGGATATTTTCCCCCATCTCTCTGCTCTTTGCACAGCTATGGCCCTAGCTGCATCCTTCCACAGAGAGATCATCTCAGTGCCTCAAGCTCACACTGGCTCCAGCCACCCTTGTCTCCCCTCTCCTGACATCCTGTTTGCTCACTTGACCTAGATCAAATCTCTACAAGCAGTGCATTCAGTACAACCTCCTCACTTGTACCATCTAGGGTAAACTTGGTTTCATGAGGGACTGTTATCCAAACACCAGAGTGATGCATGTTACTTGGAGAGGTGGGGCAAGGGTGCACAGGAAGACCTCGTAAAGGACAAACTAGGATGGATTGTTTGGGGCTGGCCTGATATCAAGTGTAAGTGTTCAGTTGTATTGCTGGCTATGTGCAACAGATGATTTTTGTTGTTGGTGGTGGTGGTCATGGGGCTTGAACTCAGGGATTGGATTCTGTCCCTGAGCCTTTTTGCTCAAGGCTACCACTCTACCCACTTGAGCCACAGTTCTACTTCCAGTTTTCTGGTGGTTAATTGGAGATAAGAGTCTCATGGACTTTACAATGTTGGGGGGGGGGAAGGGGGGAAGGATTGGGGGGGAGGGGGGAGGCTGGGAAGGGAGGTGAAGGGTAAACAAAGGAGGAGGCTGCAATGCTTGGTAAGAAATGTATGCATTAGCCGGGCGCTGGTGGCTCACGCCTGTAATCCTAGCTACTCAGGAGGCTGAGATCTGAGGGTCGCGGTTCAAAGCCAGCCCGGGCAGGAAAGACCGTGAGACTCCTATCTCCAATAAACCACCAGAAAACTGGAAGTGGCGCTGTAGCTCAAGTGGTAGAGTGCTGGCCTTGAGCTGAAGAGCTGAGGGACAGCGCCCAGGCCCAGAGTTCAAGCCCCACGACCGACAAAAAAAGAAATGTATGCATTATCCTGCCCATGTAATTGTAACCCCTCTGTACAGTATGTTCACAAATAAAATAAAATTTAAAAAAAAAGAGTCTCATGGACTTTCCTGCCTGGGCTGGCTTTGAACCACGATCCTCAGATCTCAGCCTGCTGAGTAGCAAGGATTACAGGCATGAGCTACCAGCACATGATTCAATTGATAATTTTAAGCATTCTTATTCATCCTGCATCCCTTGGTAGCCTCCTCCCTCTATATGAGAATGACTGTCCCAAGAATCTTAAGGTCCTTATAGTGGCTAGCAAGGACATCATCATTGTTCCAGGACAGGGATGGAAAAATCTTCACAAATGCTTTTGCTTTTGCAGTGGCAACAAACATTACAAATCACCCTTTCCAATGAAAAAGTTTGAAGCTCTCTCAGTGCTAGAACCAGAGCACCTCAGTCAAACCCAGCTCTGCCCCTGATAAGCTCTGAGACTCAGAATATTGCTTTCCTTTCCTACATTTTCCTTCCCAGTATAAACATTGACCTCTGGGGCTGGGAAGGTGGCTCAGCGGTAGAGTGCTTGCCTTGCAAGCATAAGGCCCTGGGTTTGATTCCTCAGCACCACATAAACAGAAAAAGCTGGAAGTGGCGCTGTGGCTCCAGTGGTAGAACGCAATCCTTGAGCTGAAGAGCTGAGGGACAGCGCCCAGACCCAGAGTTCAGGCCCCATGACCGGCAAAAAAATAAAATAAATAAAATAAACACTGACCTCTGGTCCAGGTTGCATCCTCTAGCTACTCATAACCCAATCTGTGAACCAATAGTGTTAAAATCACCTGAAAATGTACCATCTTTGGTCCACACTCCCCTCCCCTGCCCACTGCACCTGAATATGCATTTAAATATGATCCTAGATTATATGTGTACTCAGTAAAGCTTGAGTAACAATGTTTAAATTTTTCTGATCCTCATACCTAAAGCTGTGGTGAAGATTTAATGTCTTCATACTACCTGGCAATCAGTAAGAGCCAAATAATTACTACTAATCTCCTTACCCAGCATCTGGCATGGCTCCCTCTATCTGTACCCTTCTCTCTGGCTCAAGCTTCTGAATGCTGATCTTAACTTGCTTTCTTTGACTCCACTTGGCCAGTGTCCTAAGCCTCTGACCTCAGCTCTTTCCTGGGAGAGCCTGGAAGGCTCGAGGTGGCCTGTTGTACTCTTTTGCACTCCTGATGACATAAGTGTCACCAATCCCCACTTCTCTTGGCCTATCCCTTCTTGTGGACACTTAAGATCCCACACAGCAGCATTTATTTTAGTCACACTGCCATTGCCAAATGGCCTTGGAACTGCTCCTGGGATTCGCCTTTGCCAAGCCTCACACAGTGCCTGGCTCAGCAGAGACACTCAGGAAAGTTTTTTTTTTTTTTTTTTTTTTTTTTTTTTGTCAGTCATGGGGCTTGAACTCTGAGCTTGGGCGCTGTCCCTCAGCTCTTCAGCTCAAGGAGAGTGCTCTACCACTTGAGCCACAGCGCCACTTCCAGTTTTCTGGTGGTTTATTGGAGATAAGAGTCTCATAGACTTTCCTGCCCAGGCTGGCTTTGAACTGTGATCCTCAGATCTCAGCCTCCTGAGTAGCTAGGATTACAGGTATGAGCCATCAGCACCCGGCTCAGGTAAGTATTTTTTAGGGCAATGGGAGAAAGGACATACTATCTGCCTTTGAGGACTCTCTGCTTTTCCTTCTTCTCTTTGACATTCCAAAAGTGTGACACAGAAGGCTGAGATTTCACATTGACCTAAGAAGGAAGGGCCAGGGGGAATGAGGACCAGATCTTAAGCTTCTGGGTGAGAGAGCTTCTGTGGCCCCAGAGGGTCTAGCCCTGCTCACTATAATTTCACACTGAGGCGTGAGGCCAACTTGCCAGTAGGTGATAAAATATTTCTTGTTCTTCTAAACTTAGGTATCCTGTGCCAGTCTCCTTACTAACGGGCACACCCATCTCAGCTGGGGAGAGTGCCAGAGCCAAAAGCTTCTGCTGGATTCTGGCTCTTGAATGAGCAGCTAGAAAAGCTTGGGATGTGTCATACCCACTCTCACCTCTAGCAGCCGATGACTGACAGCAGCCCACAAAGCCCAGTGCAGTCCCCTTTCCTTAAAACAAGACAACACTCTAGTGCAATCTGTGTTCTAAAGTCTTCATGGAGCAAGCCAAGGCTAGAATTTGCCTGGGACCACATTCTTGCTCAGCTTCCCATCCCATCCTACACACCTAGCTGGTATCCTTCACTGCCACACAGCTTCCTTCCCTGAGTTCAAGCCCCAAGATTACACACACACACACACACACACACACACACACAGAGGAAAGGTTCATGTCAGCCTACAGTTTCATTCCATGGCTGGCTCCACATTGCTATTAGCAAAACAACATGGCAGCAGCAACATGTGTAAGAAGAGGCCTCTCAGCTCGTGGCCTGCAATCAGAGGGAAAGATAGAGGGTAAAGGGAAGTGGAGGGGAAGGCACATCTCCAATTGATGTACATCCTCCAACTAGACCCCACCAATTAAAATTTCCACCTCCCAGAAACCTGGAAATCAGCCCATAGCCCTTGGCTTCTGGGAGCATTTCTGATTCAAACCTTGACAATGAGGTGAATCTCAAATGCTTTACCAGCATGGAGGCTGCTCAGCACCTGAAATGTGGCCAGTGCAGTTGAAAGTTTCTTGTCATTGTCATTCATATTTTACACCAGATAACTCAGTTACTACAAAATTTTCAAGTAAGGGGTGTAAATCTACATTTTTCAATTGCAAATTTCACAAGATCTAATACACATCAAGACTTTCCAGTGGAATTTAGTATATAGATTGAGACATGTTGTATATGTAAACACCATATAGTTAAATTCTAAAAAAATAAAAAAAAAACCCAAAAACTTATAAAAACAAGTTAGGGCTGGGTGCCAATGGCTCATGCCTATAATCCTAGCTACTCAGGAGGCTGAGATCTGAGGATCACAGTTCAAAGCCAGCCTGGGCAGGAAAGTCCATGAGACTCTTATCTCCAATAAACCACTAGAAAACTGGAAGGGGCATTGTGGCTCAAGTGGTAGAGCGCTCTCCTTGAGCTGAAGAGCTGAGGGACAGCACCCCAGACCCAGAGTTCAAGCCCCATGACGGACAAAAAAAACACCAAAAAACAACTTAGGACTGAAGGCATAGCTCAAAAGGTAGAGAACCTGCTGGTAAGTATAAAGCCCTGAGTTCAAACCTTACTACTGCAAAAAAAAAAAAAAAATCCAAAATACACAAAACAACAAAAAATCCAACCAGGAACTGATAGCTTGTGCCTGTAATGCTAGCTACTCAAGAGGCTGAGACCTGAGAATCAAGTTTCAAAACCAGCCCAGGCAGGAAAGTCCATAAGGCTCTTATCACCAATTAACAACCAAAAAGCTGGAAGGACAGCTGTGGCTCAAGTGGTAGAGTACTAGTCTTGAGTGAAAAAGTTTAGGGACAATGCCCAAGCCCTGGGTTCAAGCACAAAACAAAACAAAACCAAAACCAAAAAACCCAACAACTAAAAAATACCATTAATATTTAAAATACTAATTTTTACTGAAACAACAATACCTTCTTTTATTAAATAAAATGTTATAAAAATTGGGTTGGGAATGTGGTTTAGTGGTAGAATGCTTGCCTAGCATGCATGAAGCCCTGGGTTCCATTCCTCAGTACCATATAACAGAAAAAAACAGAAGTAGTGCTGTGGCTCAAGTGATAGAGTGCTATCCTTGTGCCAAAAGAAGCTCAGGACAGTGCCCGGGGCCTTGAGTTCAAGCTGTATGACTGGCAGGAAACAAAAATTATGTAAGAACTTTACTAGAAAATTTAAAGTTACATATGTGGCTCACATTATTACATTTTTCTTGGCAACTCTAGTGAAGAACTTTTTGAACAGACAGATGGAAGGAAAAAAGGCTTTTTTCTGTCTCCCAGTACCCAACAGGTACCTTTCCTGACCCTTCACCCCAGTGGGCAAGGGAGAATCTTGTGATTCCTTAGCCAGTAAGGGCATTAAGACTGAGTTTTTGTGTAAATTTAACGCTAGCCACTCTTTAGTCAGTGGTTAGAAAAATCAGTATCCTTTTAGAATTATCAAGATTATTATACTGTCCCCAGTCAGTCATGGCTCCCAAGTGACACACCCTTTGGTCATCTACTCCCAATGAGTTTCCACTCAACAGTCAGCAGACACACAGCTGCTAGCCACAGCTTGATCTCTCAGCCCCAGTCAAGGTGCCTCTGTAAAGCCACAGGGAACACACATGAATCACCCCACTGAGTCCTGCCCAAATCATGAACATTTTGGCAAAGCAGCTGCACTGGGAGTCACTAAGATTTGATGTCACTTGTTACAGAATAGTAGGTGAACGGGAACATTCAAGGTCATTAGGGCAAATTTCTGTATATGTTTCTGGAGATTTTTCACTTGACCTTTTTAAATCCTGATGCATTCTTCAACTCAATGGTCTTCATTTTTAGCATCTCAGTATCCCTACTAGTCACATAATATTTGCTGTTAATTCTGCATCCTTAGAACAAATCCAGTTTTCTATCAACCACTTCTGTTCACCACCACTGCAGGTATAAGGTTGAGACCTGTTGCACTGTGTTCCTGTCTACTTCCCCTTTGCTTCTGCAAGTCACCTCAAATAATTATTTATTCTCACACTTTTTTTTGGACCCATAAAAGCTATGTGTCTTGGAGACATTATTTACAATATTTTTAGTCTTGTGACCCTTAAAAAAAATAAGTCTGCAAGATGGTAGCTTTAGGAAGTTTGACTTTTGCATTTCTAAAAGTTAGATATCACATTTTATGTCCCTTGAAGACATTGACTCTTAATAGCTCCAATTTAGTATCTCTCTTTCCTAAGGTCTGTAAATGTCTCTATACTTTATTTCACTACCATAAACAGTTAAAAGTAAACATTAGGGAACAGATAACATGTTATTTATCTAGTATTATCAGAAAAAAATTAGCAGAGAAACAAAGAGATTTGAGAGTGAAAGTCATTTCAGAGATTGACAATTAGGGATGGCAATCTTCAGCACTGATGTCTCAGCTCCCCGACCTATGCCCATGTGGGACATCATCAATTAATCACTATAAACTTCTGCTGCTCAAATAAACTTCTGAGTTCTTAGCTTTAGGCAGTTTTTACTGATTTAGACAGAGCTCTTCAGTGACAAGTAACAGAAACCAAGCTGAGCCAGCTTGAGTAAATAAGGAATTTCAGACAAACATACCAGTGACCCAAAAAGTCAAGCACAAGAATACAGCTGGGTCTCAGGAACCAGAAACCACAAAGCCATCAGCACTCTGCCCCCTGCCTCTGCATATGTACGCTTGTTTATTTCACTGTTTCCTCTGCCTGTAAGACATGCTTGGTGTCTTGTAGCTTCCCTTAGCACCCATGTTAATCTGTTCTGGTCACAGCCTATTCCAGAGCTTGTAAGTGAATCTCAAGAGATTCCTGGGGGCTGTGCTTGGGTCAAGTGATCACTCCTATTCCAGTCAGCTCTAATCTAACAGGTTGTGTCAAACATTTAACATAGCTTCCTAGTATCCAACCTGTGAATTGGATTCAGTTCTCAGAAAAGGCAATGGTGAGCCAGGCCCCAGTGACTCCTAGCTACTCACCAAGTTGAGACCTGAGGATTATGGTTCTCTGCCAGCTCAGGTAGAAAAGTCCATGAGACTCTTATCTTCAATTAACCACCAAAAAGCCAGAAGTGAAGCTGTGGCTCAAGTGGTAGAGCACCAGCCTTGAGAGAAAGAGCTAAGGGACGACACTCAGATCCAGGTCCTGAGTTCAAACCCAAGGACTAGAAAGAAAGAAAGAATGAATGAAAGAAGGAAGGAAGGAAGGAAGGAAGGAGAGAGAGAGAGAGAGAGAGAGAGAGAGAGAGAGAGAGAGAGAGAGAGAGAGAGAGAGAGGGAGGGAGAGAGAGGGGGGCTGGGAAGGTAGCTCAGTGGTAGAGTGCTTGCCTTATATTCATATGCAAAGAAAGCTGGAAGTGGTGTTATGGTTCAAGTGATAGAGTTCTAACCTTGAGCTAAAGAGCTGAGGGACAGTGCCCAGGCCCAGAGTTCAGGCCCTACAGCTGACAAAAAAAAAATGTTTCCAGAAAGAGAGAGAGAGAGAGACAGAGACAGAGAAAGGGAGAGAGGGGACAGAGGGAGGGAGTGGAGGGAGAGATTATGTATTTGAGTTGCCAAGCCAGAGATCTTCATTCTTCCAACCAATATGTGGTGACAGGAGAGATACAACTTATTTTCTCTTCAGATCTACATCAAGGCAGAACATTATGGTATCCACTATCCAATATGGTAGCCATTTACCATGTATGAGCTGTTGAGCATTCAAAATGTATCCAAGGAACTGATTTTTTAATATTTCTTTTACATTAACTTATATTTGAATAGCCATATGTAACAACTAGCTGACCTAATAGATAAATCTAGGCCTTTCCAGATTAAAGATAAGAAAACTGAGCTCCTAGATTGCACAGCTAGTCAATAACATAACAAAATTAAAAGTTTGATAATCCTCGCCTTCCTATGCCTCTGCCATAGCTAGGATAACTTGTATGTGCCATCATGCTTGGCTTGTTTGTTGAGATGGGGTCTTCTTAAAAGTTTGCCCCAGCTGATCTCAAACCACAGTCTTTCTGATCTTTGCTGAGATTATAGGTGAGAGTCATCATGCTAGTCCCCCTCTCCATTTTGAATTCTCCATCCTATTAAATGGAATTGAAGATTTCAACGTAACTGATTTTCTAGATAAGTTAAACTGACAATTTTATTTTTAATTTTTGTTTATCATTATTATTGGTGGTGGTGGTACTTTTTCGAATCAGAGTCTCACTCTGACTAGTCCGGTCTCACTTACTAGTCCAGTCTAGCCCATAATTTGTAATCTTCCTACTTCAGGCTTCCCTGTACTGAGATTACAGACATGTACTATCACAACTCATTCCAATTTGCACGCCTGTATATAATCATTCCTTGATGTTAAGTTTTCTAAAATGTACTGCATACTGCCCTACATAAGAAAAAAGCCATGTGGTCATAATTATAGACATCTTAATGACCCCAAGTTACTACTGTGAACTTTCCTGGCTATTTTGGGTTATAATAGTAAAGCCTTGGAACAGGACCTAGTGAAGGTTATAGGCAAGTTCCCCTAATTCCATCTATGTAGCTGAAACACGTTTTGGGGCTTCCTCCCTTCTTGTAACATCTGGGCTAAAGAGCTTCGACAGCATCCCTGCCCACTTCACTGACTCAGTTTTGAGCATGATGCAGGAATTCCATTCACCATTGGACTTTTATCTTACAATTCAATTTGTAAGGCCTATAGGCAGGGGCAAGTGTGCACTACCAAGTCAGGTATGTTTTTTCTGTAGCTTGCCACAATGCAAAAGCTTTTTCTTCTTGTTGTTTTAAAAATAGGTTTATAATGAATGTCGCAAGTCTCATAAAAAAGCTGATCACTGTGTCCGTAGTACTGTAACTGTGCCACGTGGGACATGCCAATACTGTAGAGATGAGAGATGAGACTGGAAGTAGGTACAGACTGTCTTAAAGAGCTTCCTGGGCCATTTCTCCTGAGCATACTAACAGATCATGGAATATGAATAGATCATGAGCTTTTAGAAAATAATCAAAGCGAATTTTAAAATCTCCCCCAATAATCATAAAAAAAATTGTGTTCATAATTCCACTTAAAGGAGAGGCTTACAGTAATTATCTTTATCCAAAACAAATCCGAGTGCATGGGAGCAGAAAGGGCTCAACGCAAGGAAAGTGCTGTCAACAAGGCCAGGTCTTAGAGCCCCTGTCTGGGCCAAACAAAAGGAGACCCTGATGCCTTCATCAGGCTTCATGCCTGACAAGGTGGCAGGTGGCTGAGAAGGAAATTTCAATTATGCAACTGCATCCTGGGTGACCAAAAGCTGCAAAAATGACAAGGCCTTCTGTCTATCACCTCTGGGGAGAGCAGACTTCACCATTGTATATTTATGTAAAGGCACCACTGCCAAAGGTGTTCCTGTCTTCCCCCCCCCCCCTCCACCCCGGCCTTTTGGAAAAGCTCAAGGAAAGCACTTGTTTTGCCGATCCACAGCTTTAGAAAAGAACTTCACTAAACACTTTATTTTTAGTCAGGTCTGCTTATCCACGAGACAGGCTCCTGGCTCAGTTTTCGACCCTCTGTTTGTCTTTCTCACCTCCCACCAACACACTTGCTGTGCCTTGGAGAGACTTAGAATTTCCCCTGAGTCATAGCTCTTCTCCTTTCCAGCTCAGCCTCTGTGCTCCTCTCTCTGCTCCCCCCAAGATGTCTACCAACCAAAACAACAGTTACCTCCTATTCCCGCCCTTCCCAAGAAGGGTACGAGGTCGTTGGAGGTGGGGGTAGGAATGCCTCAAGCACAAACACTGAGCTCAAGGGTCCTCTGAGGCTGGAGGCTGGGGCGGGGGGGGGGGGGGGGGTGGGGGGGGGGGGAGAGTCACTAGTCAGCACAAGGCAGGAACATCCAATGCTTTTCATTACTTTTCACAGTTGTTTGAAGGGTTCTGTATTCCCCAGACACGTGACACACCCACCCCTGCTCAGACTCCAGATGAGCACAAGAACACGTTTCTGTTCTTCCTTCTCAGCAGAAATATTCCGCTTCTGACTATCTGCCACAGTGGCAATGTCTCAGCCTTGTACTGAAGGATTTCTTCCAGGGCTCCGAATCTCCCAGGCAGAGCATTTCCAGGCTAGCTTAGAATCCTGGGCTCCAGCCTAAATATTTGGTTTAGTTTTTCTTTTTCTTTTTGGTCCTGGGGCTTGAATTCAGGCCTCACACTTACTAGACAGGCACTTTATCTCATTAGACACACACACACACACACACACACACACACACACACACACACACACACACACACACATACACACACACACACACTTTTTGCTTTATTTTTCAGATAGGTCTGTTTTTCTCTGTGATCAATCCTACCTATGCCTCCCATATAGTTGGGATCACAGGTACATACCACCATACCCACCTTGCTGTCTGAGATGGTGTCTCTCCCTAACTTTTTGTTCAGGTTGAAATTCATTCCTTTGACAAATATTTATGGAGGGCAGCTAGCATGGGTGGACACAAGATGTAGCTACTGCCCTGAAAAACTTCACAGGGGGGCTGGGAAGGTGGCTCAGTGGTAAAGTGCTTGCCTTGCATGCATGAGGCCCTGGGTTTGATTCCTCAGCACCACGTAAGCAGAAAAAGCCAGAAGTGGCTCTGTGGCAAAAGTGATAGAGTGCAAGCCTTGAGCTAAAATGCTGAGGGACAGCACCCATGCCCATAGTTCAGGCCCTATGACCGACAAAAACAAAAACTTCACAGGCCCCAGGAAGAAGCACTGTGACATGTTTTCCAGATCTTCTGAGCCCCTACAGCCATGGGCAACCCTCGTCTTTCCTTCTCCCTTTGTCTACCCCAGGTCAGGTGTCATTGTTCCCCTACCTGTGCTTGGGCCATGACTGACATACAGTCCTCCTGCATAGAGCCTCTGGTTGCTCTACAGATCACAGTTACTTGAAGTATGACAGTTATTCCTGCTAATAAAGTTCTCTTTTGTACTGCAAAGTTATAAATACACATATCACTTGCATATTCAAGGAGGCATGTAGGAGGAAATGCTGAGCTGTGGGCTCTTCTAGAACAGAAGCCACTCCCTGACACCTGTACATACCTAACTTGCCAGAGAACCTCTAAGGCCTGTCACTCTATAGCAGGCTGACCTGAGACTCACTCACTTGATAGCCCAGGCTGGCCTTGAATTCCCAATCTTCTGCTGAGATTGCAGGCACATGCAATCAGTTCATATTACATAGGCACATTACACCCAGTTCAAGTTGTTTCTTCTAAAAGTCAGATACTTAAAAAAAAGGGGGGGCTGGGAAGATGGCTCAGTGGTAGAGCGCTTGCCTTGCATGCATAAGGCCCTGGGTTCGATTCCTCAGCACCACATAAGCAGAAAAAAAAAGCCGGAAGTGGTACTGTGGCTCAAGTGGTAAAGCGCTAGGCTTGAGGTGAAGAGCTGAGGGATAGTGCCCAGGTCCAGAGTTCAGGCCCCATAACTGGACGCCCCCCCCCCAAAAAAAAAGAATTTAAAGTTAAGTTTGCCAGGTACCGGTGGCTCATGCCTGTAATCCTAGCTACTCAGGAGACTGAGACATGAGGATCACAGTTCAAAGCCAGTGTGGGCAGGAAAATTCATGAGACTCTAATCACAGAAAAAGATGGAAGTGGCACTGTGGTAGAGTGCCAACCTTGAGCAAAAGGAGCTCAAGGACAGCATCTAGGACCAGAGTTCAAGCTCCCAAGACTAGCAAAAACAAAAACAAAAAAACTTAGATTTGATCAATAAAATAAAAAATAAATAAATAATAAGACACTAGTGGCAAAACCAGACACCATCATCCTTAATAGTCCCCCTCGTCCAAATGGAGTTACAGTCATCAGCTTTCCTTTTCTGCTTGGGAAAACTGGTCCTGCAGTTTGTCAAGAAACTGGAATGGATGTTCTGTGATTGTCTGATGGAAATCAGGAAGATCAGCAGCAGAGAAATGGGAAGGCTAAGCTTGTAAACTCCAGCCATGCAAATAATTCTAGGGCATGCTCAGGTGCCAGTAAGTCCAACATAGAAGTGGCAGACTAACAAATCTGTCCTGTTAATTGAAGAAGAAGAGCTTCTGGACACATTGGCTGAAGGTGCTTTATTTACTGAATACAGTAACACTATACATTACCAATCAGCTGACTGTAATTTTACAATTTAGCTTGAACTTTGAGTTGCTTTGTAGGAAATTGTACCTTGCTGGTTATAACAGGTGTGCATGCCAAATGTTATACAGCATATTTCTTTAAAATATGTGGCTAGGTACTGTGGTAACAAATATGTTCATTTGCAAAGGAAATATTGATTATGGTGATACACACAATGTGTAGGAGGCAGGACTAGTTGTTTAACCAATATCTTTGTGTGTGTGTGTGTGTGTGTGTGTGTGTGTGTGTGTGTGTGTGTGTGTGTGTGTACGTGCGAGCGCGCACGCCAATCATGGCTGGGGCAGCTCAGGGCCTGGGCACTGTCTCTGAGCTTCTTTTGCTCAAGGCTAAAGCTCCACAATTTAGCTCTATTTCTGACTATTTTGGGCGTAGTTTATTGGAAATAAGAATCTCACAAACATTCCTGCTCAGCTTGCTTGAAACTGTGAACCTCAGCTCTCAGCTTCCTGAGTAGCTAGGATCACAGGCCCCCAGCTTCAACAACCTTTGTTTCATTTCCTTTGCGAGGTGAAACATGATTTAGAAAGAGAGTAGATGATCTAGCCTTCATCTATGTGACACAAGTGAGTGACCACAGACCACCTCAGGATCAAGGCTTCAAGGTGGCTGGTTCTTTTTGCTAGTACTGGTTTAGGGGTGACATGATGGATTGCCTGCTGCCAGCATATACCACCAGTCTTCCTTCAGAGTCTAGAATTTTCTTGTTTTTTGTTTTTGTTTTTTGTCAGTCATGGGACTTGAACTCTGGGCCTGGGTGCTGTTCCTCAGCTCTTCAGCTCAAGGCTAGCACTCTACCACTTGAGCTACAACACCACTTCTGGCTTTTTCTGCTTATGGGGTGCTGAGGAATTGAACCCAGGGCTTCATGCATACAAGGCAAGCACTCTACCACTGAGCCAACTTCCCAGCCCTAGAATTTTCTTTAGAATCTTCCCTTCTAAGATTTCTAGAACAGTAACCCCTGTCCTATTACAGATTATTACTCATTAGAGGAACTGAGACAGGATTTGGGAAGAGAAAGGCAGTATTTCTTTCTCTATGGATATAGATGGGTGAACACCTAGGTGTTTCAGGATAAGATCTTTTAGAGTGAGCTCCTCTGATGAATGATAGTGGTTTTGAACTCTGTCTTCCAGCACTTCCACTCTCCCTGCATTACTAGATTCACCCAGGACTATTTAAACCCTTTTTATCCAGAATGCACAGAGTGACATTCATTTTCCTCCCTGGACCCTGACTGATGCAGGGTTTTCCTGTGCAGTTCTGTTCAGTACCATACGAGTGGAGATGGGCTGAAGGGGCTGCTTCTTTCTTACACCTGAGGAGACTGGCAAAGCCAGTCCCTATCCAATTTGATGCCTGCCACAGCTTCAGGATTTGCTGCCACCTAAAGTACAGCCAGCATGCAAGTAGAAGGCAGAGCTTGGGAAATGCCCAGAAGAGGAGCTGGAGTCCTGAGGTGCCTACACCTGTTGGCCTTCTCCACGGTGCAGGCTAATGCCTCAAGAAAGTGGGTGTTTGGCCAGGCGCTGGTGGCTTACACTGGTAATCCTAGTTACTTAGGAGGCTGACGTCTGAGGATCATGGTTCAAAGCCAGCCCAGACAGGAAAGTCCTTGAGATTCTTATCTCCAATTAACCACCCAAAAAGCTGGAAGTAGAGCTATGGTTCAAGCAGTGCTAGCTTTGAGCAAAAGAAGCTCCAGGACAGTACCCAGGGTAGGGACCACAAAACAAAAGAAAAGAAAAAGAAAAGAAAGAAAGAAAAAAAAGAGAGAGAGAGAGAAAGAAAGAAAGAAAGAAAGAAAGAAAGAAAGAAAGAAAGAAAGAAAGAAAGAAAGAAAGAAAGAAAATGTGTAAGCTAGTCTGCAATTAGCTACTGTACTTCTAGCTGAGACATTTTGTAGGGACTCATATCCTTCTCCAAATGAATGCTCAGATCGCCTCTATCTCAAATGTACCATATACCATTGAAGTAGCTATGGGAATTGCTGCTTTGCATTGGCAGACATGTCTGTAATATTACAGTAGCTTTCATCATTTTTCAAACTCCAGGTAAGTGTAAAATATTAATTAATTAATTAAGCTAAAACATTAATTCCATTTCATTATTTTGAATTTTTCTTGTTTCGCCAATAACCAAGCAGTCCTCACTCTGCATGGCAATGCCTAATCACAAAAATGGCTATGTAAACCAAAACTAGGTGAAGTGATCTAGAGTTGATAATGGTCCATGCCTGTAATCTTAGTGCTCAGAGGTTGAGGCAGGAGGACTACAAGTTCAAGGTTAGCCTGGACTACATGATGTTATCCTGCCACATACATATATAATGCCTCCTCAAAAGAGAAACAAAAGAGAGAGAGAGAGCTATAAAAAAGTTGTAATCCCAGCTACTCAAGGGGCAAAGATCAGAATCACAGTTGGATGGAAGCCTGCCCAGGCAAAAAAATTAGTGAGACTTTCATGTTAACCAACACGTTAGGCATGGTAGTTCATCTGATAATTCTAGCTACATGGAAGGTGTACACAGTAGGATCTCTGTCCATGGCTCACCCAGGCAAGAAGAGACCCTATATGAAAAATATCTAAAACATAATTTTAAAAAATTAAGAAGAAAAAAGAAAGAGCTATGTGTGGCTCAAGTGGTAAAGCAAGTATCTTGTCAAGCAAGGGCAAGGCCCTGAATTCAAATTCCAGTACTTAATAAAAAGGAGGAGGGATGGAAGAAGAAAAAAATAAAAGTACAGCTAATATTTACTTAGGCAGATTGTTATTTAGAAAGATAAGAAACTAGTAAAACTCTTAGAAAAAGAGTTTAAATAGTACTCACCCACCTGACATCTTTTCTGTGCCTGGAGGCATTGTCACAGTCTTCCAAGTCTGGATCAACTTCCAACATTTTATCCTGTGCATGTTCAATATCCTGAGAGGATATATCCTGGAGAGTTCCTTGAATGTGAAGCCCTTGTCACTGTCACAAGGGGCATCGTCCCTTCTGTCACACACAAAGCCTTTTGGCTTCCTGTTTAAGTGTCAGCAGTGTCAGCATTCCTGCCACAAAAATACATACATGCGCACAAGAAACATGTGTGCATGCCGGGCACCAGTGCCTCACGCCTGTAATCCTAGCTACTCAGGAGGCTGAGATCTGAGGATCGAGGTTCAAAGCCAGCCCAGGCAGGAAAGTCTGTGAAACTCTTATCTCCAATAAACCACCAGAAAACCAGAAGTAGCACTGTGGCTCAAGTGGTAGAGCACTAGCCTTGAACTGAATTGCTGAGGGACAGTGTTCAGGCCCAGAGTTCAAGCCCCACGGCCAAAAAAAAAAATGAAATATGCATGCACACATGCACATGCATGCACTCCTATGGACGTGTGCAGGTATGGGTGCACATGCATAGTCACACATGCATGAGCACATAGGCACATATATAGCAGTTTGGGCATGGAAGGTAGAAATAGGATGAGATACTCTCAGAGTTTTGTTTGTCTTGTCAAACATTTAAGATGTGTGTAGTATAATCTGGTTGCTGGTCTTCAAGGGTAAATAGGAGCCAGAAAATAATCTAGTGAATTAGTAACTTACAGTTTACCAGGAGTAACTGGCAAAGTCACTGGTAACACCAAATAAGTATCTGTCTCTATTTCCCCAGAGCAGTGGCCAGGCTTTAAGCAGCCCACTCCCCACCCTGCATTACCTTCTTCCTCCTTAACTGCCTTCCAAGTCACTAGAGGTGTCAGTGTGCTCCTGTGGCTTGACTCTTTAGAATTAATTCATTAGAATTAATGGAACAAATGAGGTAAATTCTTGATTAGCATTATCAGGAGGGACTTGTGGGAGAATTCCTGTATCTGCTTCTTATTGCTGCTTTAATGAATCACCAAATTTGCATAAATTTATTATAGAATTGGAGATAAGTAGTTATGTTAAGCTGGCCAAAGGAGCAAGGCACCAGTGGCTCATGTCTGTAATCCTAGCTACTCAGTAGGTTGAGATCAGAGGATTTTAGTTCAAAGCCAGCCCAGCAGAAAAATCTGTCTTATCTCCATTTAACTACCCAAAAGCCAGAAATAGAGATGTGGCTTAAGTGGTAGAGTACCAGCTTCGAATGGAAAAGCCAAGCAAGAGTGTAAGAATCTGAGTTTAAGCCCCAGTAGCAACATATACATACCCAAAAAGAAGTGATCTCAGTCTGTTTGGGCTACTATAACAAAATACCTTAGACTCTAATTGATATACAACAGCAATGTACTGCTCATGTTCTGGAGGCTAGGAAAGTCCAACATCAAAGCCTTAGCAGATTTAATGTCTGGCAAGACTCTCTCCTCTTCAAAAATGGTACCCTCTTATTGTGTCCTGTGGTGAAGCAGTGACCAAACTCTATTCCTATCATGAGGAAAGAGCGCACATGACCTTAGCAACTCTCAGAGATACCACCTCCTAATACTATGACATTGGAAACTAGTTTTCAACACAGTAAAACTTTCAGACCATAACATTCCAGCCGTGCCTCCCCTTCCATGTCTTTCTCATAGGAAAACTTCGCAATATTCTCTGAAGTCATGACACTCCAGCATCAACTCCAAAGTGTGAAGTTTGTGGTCTCATTTAAATATCTAAGTCAGATATGGGTGACACTTAGGAAATGGTTTATCACAAAGAAAAATTCCTATCCAGCTGTGACCTGTGAAGTCAAACAAGTTCTGTGCTTTCAAACCATACTGGTGGACAGACCGAGGTCCATGCTCCCATTCCAAAAGAGAGAAATGGGAAGAAGCAAGAAGTAAACTGGTTCCAAGTAAACTCAAAATCCACAGAACACATTATATCTGGAGGATAATTAAGCTGGCTGCCAGTGCCTCACACCTGTAATTCTACTATTCAAGAGACTGAGATGTGAGAATTCCAATTTGAAGCCAGCCTGGGCAAGAAAGTTCATGAAACTGTTATCTCTAAGTAACCAGCAAAAAAGCCAGAAGTGGAACTGTGGCTCAAGTGGTAGAGCACTATCCTTGAGTGAAAAAGCTAAGGGAGAATGTGAGTACAAGGCCCTGAGTTCAAGCCTCAGTACCAATACAAAAAGAAAGGAAGGAAGGAAGGAAGGAAGGAAGGAAGGAAGGAAGGAAGGAAGGAAGGAAGGAAGGAAGGGAGGGAGGGAAGGAGGGAGGGAGGGAAGGAGGGAGGGAGAAAAGGGAAGCAAAAAAAAAAAAAGAATGCTTGAAGATAATTTTCTTTGACTTTCTATCCACTCTCCAGATATGCTTGAGGTTGGATTTTTGGTCTCCAAGGCTCTAGCTGACCCCACCTTCATGGCTTTACTAGACATAGCCCAAGGGACAGCTCTAATGAGATAGAGTCAGGCTCTCCCAGGCTGGAGGGGCATGTTGGTGGATCTACATTTCTGGGGCTCTTTGGGTGATTCCATTCTCATGGCCCCATTAGGCAGTGCCCTGATGGGGAGTCTCTGAGATGGCCCCACCCCTAGGGCAGTTCTTTGGGCTCCAGAACATATCTGAAGCCCCCCCCACTCCCCTGCTCTGCAGCCAGTGCTGGCACTTGTCTAGTCTTCAGAATTAGCACCACCAAGCTCTTCTTACTTGCATTTTGTGGAGGAGTGGTCCAAGCCATGTGTAGGCCCACTGGAACCACAGATAGAGTTGATACTATACTAGAATGTAAGAAGAAGATCCTTGAAATTAGTTTGTACTCCCAGGCTCTGGGATTCATTGTCTCTGATGGCCAAGGCAGTCCCAAAGATCTCCAACATACCTTTGGGATCTTTCTCTCCTTCTCTTAAATCACTTCTGCCTTCCTTCAACCCAAACTTATCTCCAGATCAAGTGTTTGCATGAATATATTCTTGGTATGCTCTCCTGAGTACATTCTCAAATTTTGTTCACAAACTGAGAATTAGTCTTTTAAGTTTTGCCTTTTTTTTTTTTTTTCTTCTTGCTGTTGTTGGGGTTGGTATCAGTCTGGTATCTGTCTCTTAGCTTTTTCACTCAGGGCTGGTATTCAACCACTGGCGCTATAGCTCCACTTCTTACATTTTGGTGGGTAATTGAAAAGAAGAGTCTTAAGGACTTTCCTGTTCAAGCTGGCTTTGAGTAGCTACAATTATATGTGTGAGTCGCTGGCACTCAGCTAGGTTTATTTCCTTTTTGATAGTAAATCCTATTTAAAATCATTTTCCCTTGTATTTTATTTGAGACAGCCACAGGAAGTCATGCTAGACCCTCAACATTTTGCTTAGATAATTCTGCTAAATCTTATATTTAATCATTCAAAAATTTTGCTTTCTACAGGACACTAGGACATAAACACAATTCAGTCAAGTTCCTTGTCATTTTGAAAGCAGGATACCCTTTCTTCCAATCTCTAATAAAAAATTCCTCATTTCTGTCTGATGCCTCATCATCATGATTCTTACATCTTTATTTCTATCAACATTCTGACCAAGCTGGGCACCGGTGGCTCATGCCTGTAATCCTAACTACTGAGAAAATTGAGATAAGAGGATCAAGGTTCAAAGCCAGCCCAGGCAGGAAAGTCTGTGAGACTCTTATTTCCAATAACCATCTGAAAATTGGAAGTGGTGTTGTGGCTCAAGTGGTAGAACACTGGCTGTGAGCTGACGAGCTCAGGGACAGTGCCCAGGCCCAGATTTCAAGCCCCATGACCAAAACAAACAAACAAACATTCTACCATTTCCATTAGGAAACCTTGGAGAAGATTGCAGCTTTCTCTGTAATAGTTCTCAGAGAAAGCTCCCCTCATTGGCATGTGGTCTGATCATGGCAATGTAGGCTATTTCTAGCATATATTCCAAAACTCTTCAAGCTCTCCTTATCACCCACTTTCAAAGTGATTTCTACATTTTCAGGAATTGATATTGCAACACCATACTCCTTTCCCCAAACCTTTATTATTCATAGTTCTATGGATATTGAAGAAGCTAGCCAGATGATAGATAATAGGTAGATAATAGATATATTGATAATAGATAATAGATGGTAAATAGATGATGGGTAGATAAAAGGATGATTGATAGATGATTGGGAGATAGATAATCTATTATGGAAATTGGCTCAGATGAATTTGAAGTCTGAGAAGACCCAAAACATGCCATCGATAAGCTATAAAACCAAGGAAGCTGGTGGTATAGTTAGTCTAAGTCTGAAGGCCCAAGAGTAGAGGAGCTAATGATATAACTCTCAGTCTTGGGCTGGGAAGGTGGCTCAGTGGTAGAGCGTTTGCCTTGCATGCCTGAATTCGATTCCTCAGCACCACATAAGCAAAAAGAAAAAAGCCGGAAGTGGTGCTGTGGCTCAAGTGGTAGAGAGCTAGCCTTGAGCTGAAGAGCTGAGGGACAGCGCCCAAGCCCAGAGTTCAGGCCCCATGACTGGACCCAAAAACAAAAACAAAAACAAAAACAAAAAACAAAAAACTCTCAGTCCTAAAGCTTGATAGCAGGCACTAGTGGGAGTCCTGGAATCTGAAGGCTGGGAAACCTAGAGAGTTCTGATATCCAAGGCGATACATGTTTCAGCTCCAGAAGAGTAAGAGAATTTGTTCTCTCTTTATCTTCTATGTGGACAGATTGGATAATACCTACCCACAATAAATGAGAGCAAATCTTACTCAGTGCACTGATTCAAATGGCGGTCTCTTCTGGAAACATCTTGACAGATATAACCAGAAATAATGCTGTACTAGCTGTCTGTGTATACAGATACTGGGTACAGAATCCAGTCAGGTTGATATCTAAAATCAAGCATCACAGAAGTCTAAAATGGATTGTGGGCACAGTATTCTTTCTAAATGTTCTGGGGAAGAATCTTTCCTTTCTCTACCCAGTGCCGAGAGGGTGCTTGCATTCCTTGGCTTGTGGTCTCGTATCACTATAACCCCTGCTTCTGTCACAGAAGTCTTCCATGCTTCCTTTTAAGAAGATCCTTATGAATGCATTGGCCCACCCAGACCATGAAGCAGTCTCTCCATCTCAATATCTACCTTAATCAAACTGGTCTTGTAAGAAAACTTGTCCATAAATTCTGGACCCAAATTCTTTGAAGGAGCCATAGTCTGCCTACCATAATTCTTTAAACAGAGGATAGACAACTAGACAAATGTTTTTGTCCATCTTCCTTCCTTCCTGGTGCAAGTATGTTTCCGCAGTCACCTTAGCCTCTCACATAACCTACAAATACAAATCACACACTAAAAATGACAGATGAGAGATGGGAGCTATGCTCTTGACAGACTTGGAGTCATCACACCAGCCTAGGCTTTCCGACTTTGGGCTCTTCTTGAGGAAACAAAAACAAACCATCTCATTTATGCCACTGAATAGAAGCTACTTCTATTATTTAAAGACAAACTAAGCTGGACACGTGAGGTATCATGGTAAATCTCATACAAGAAAAATTCCCAATGAGTTCTAAGTCACATGTAGTCACAGAATTTAAAGAGATCTGTATAGGATCCTTTGAGCTTGCCTGTGGAAAAGCAGGAAAATGTGCTATGTAAATTTTATCATCCCGAGGAGTTGTAACTTCCTAAAATGCCATTTTTCCTTCCTCAGGTGCTGCATAAACTTTCTGGATTAATATGAAAACTGACTTACCCTTCTGAGGAGAGGAGGGGAGAAGATAGGAGGAGGAAGGAAAAGGAAGGGGAAAAAAGGAGAAAAGAGAAACTGGAGGAAGGGAGGAGATAGAAAGAGGAAGAGGGAATGAGGGAGGGAAGGGGAAAGAGAAGAAAAGATTGGGAGGGAAAGGGAGGAGGAGGAAGAAGAAAGTAAAGGGAAGGGGGAAAGGGAAGGGGAAGCAGAGGAAGGAAGGATCCGGTGGGGAAAGGAAAGTAAGGGAAGGTCAGGGAAGGAAGAGGAGAAAAGGGGAGGGGATGGGAAGAGGGAAAAAAAGGGGAGGAGAAAATGGGGCAGCTGAGGGAATGGAAGGAGGTTGAGAGAAGGAGGAAAGGAGAAGGGAGGGGAGGGAAGAAAGAAGGAGAGGATAGGAGGGGTCAGAAGGAGAGGAAAAGACAGGAAAGAAGAGGACAGAAGGGGAATGGCAAGAGAATGACATGGAAGAAGCTTAGCTTGGTTACTATCATATTGAGCAACAAAGTTGTTGGGGGGGGGGGAATAGTTGAGTAGGGCCTCTGATGGGTCATGTGACCACAGCTTCCTGGAGCACTATGTTCAAAAGTCCTTTGTGCAAGTATCTGGGCTCAGCAGAGAAAAGGCTGGAAGAAGCTGGTGAACCTATGTGCTTTACTTAGGCCCTGGCTGGCTAGGAGGCTGCTCTCTGCTGTTAGGTTCAGAGAACAGTTCTCCCAGCATGTTAAAGATAGACTTATGTGGACTGGGAAGGTGGCTCAGTGGTAGAGCACTTGCCTTGCATGCCTGAGGCCCTGGGTTCGATTCCTCAGCACCACATAAGCAGAGAAAAAAAGCCGGAAGTGGCTCTGTGGCTCAAGTGGTAGCTGAGGGACAGTGCGCCCAGGCCCAGATTCAGGCCCCACGACCGGACCCCCCCCCAAAAAAAAAGATAGACTTATGCTTAACTAATTCAGACAATGGTTACAAATAAGGACAGCTTATTGATCTAAAGCTGAAATAAAAGCACAAAGGTGTGAGTGTATTCAGTGGAACTTACATGGTGTCTTTGGAATCCAGAAGATCTAGTTTTGCACCCTGACTCCATTCCTTGATAGCTTGCTTCTCAGAACACATTGATGAGGGCATTCCTTCATGACTAGGTTTGGGATAAGCAGGGAAAAAAAACATCCTGATCAAAGAACTATATCTAAAATAGAGGAGGGAGTGTCTATTGTTGGGTAGTTATAGTCTACTTTTTACAAGTCAGTATATTTTCTCCCAATAGGAGAGCTTCTGTTACTAGAATTCAAAAAAATGACTCTGAGGTGCAGAGTGCCAGTGGTTCACACCTGTAAATCCTAGCTACTCAGGAGGCTAGTATGGGAATTTGGAATCAGTCCAGGAAGAAAAATCTTTGAAACTCCATCTCCAATTAGCCAGTAAAATGATGGCCTGGAAAAGAGGCTCAGGTGGTAGAATGCACATGACCAAATAAAGCTAAGCAAGAGCAAGAGGACCCGAGTTCAAGCTCTGGTACTGGTGTATACACACAGACACAGACAGACAGACAGACAGACAGACACTCACACACACACACACACACACACACACACAACTAAAAGAAAATATATACTGCTGTATGGGAATACAGAGGTAAAAGATGTTTGGTGTTTGGTTTCTATGACTTATGTTATTGAGATATGTTCACAATACAGAATAAGACGTGGTGGCTTGCAAACCTGAAGTCCATTGACTTTCCCAGATCTGGAGAAAAAAATGGTCTTTTTTTTTCCCTCTAGCTTACTCCCTATGGTATATGTGCCTTAAAGAACAGTATTAACCCCTGTCTATTTTTAATATAATCCAAGCCATTGAACATCTGCTACATAGGTTATTGAAAGTTTTCCAGGAACTACATGAGGAAAGTAACAAGAAGTGGACATCTTCACAAATGTTTTTATCACCCAGTATGCATTGTCCTATGGCGTCTCACTCTCAGAAAACAATTTTCCTACTCAGCCCTTGGCTCAGGGCTTCTAGGCTCAGATGTCTTTGTATGTCAGAGAAGGATGCTGGAAACCTGGTCCTCACCATCTCAGCTCTACTTTCTTCAGAATTCACTGCCTGCCATGTGGCAGTACCCAGCGGGTGTTTTCTGTCTTCTCTGTGTAGCACTGGCTTTCCCATACCTCTACTCCCTTAGGCCCCTTGCCAAGCTTCACAATTTTCTACCTTCCATTCTCTCAAATTTCCCTGCAATCAGCAAGTTTGTATTTTGGCTTGGATAAGAGACCACACTCCTTTCTCCTTCAACTGCATTTACAGAATCCTTACTAATATTTTCTAAACCAGTGGTTCTCAGACTTCCAGAGGACTTAGGAAACAGTAGGTCACTGATCCACCTCCAGAGTTGCAGTTGCGGTAAGTTTGCAGCAGAGCATCCAGCATTTGCATTAATTACTTGCAAGGGTGAGTCAGATGTTGCTGGTATGTCTCCTGCTAAGAACAGAGCAACAGGCCCTTCCTCTACCCTTTCAAGGCCCTAGATTATAGCTCTTTCAATCTATATTAATCTATTTTGCAAACAAAACAAAACAAAACACCGGAGACAGGGTACTTTATAAAGAAAACAGGTTTAGTTCATTCACAGTTCTAGAAATCCAAGAGTATGGCACTGGTGTCCTGGTGAGGGCCCAGTCACAACATGGAAGAGAAGCAGAAAAGGAACCAGTTATGTGCAATATAGAAGCAAGCTTACAGTACATGAATCATTAGGGAACATACTCATATTGTGTCCAAAGCACATCAGGGAATTCATGTTGACAGTTGCATGTAGCATAACTGCTGACCTTTTGGGCAGTAGCAGCCTTTCCTAACACCAACAGCTACCACAGTAGTCACTCATAAAAAAAAATGTTGGAGGCTCAGTGGTAAGAGTGCTTGCCTTGCATGCCTGAGGCCCTGGGTTCGATTCCTCAGCACCACATAAGAAAAGAGCCAGGAGTGGCGCTGTGACTCAAGTGGTAGAGCCCTAGCCTTGAGCTGAAGAGCTGAGGGACAGCGCCCAGGCCCAGAGTTCAGGCCCCACGACCGGACCCCCCCCCCAAAAAAAATGTTGCCAGGCATGTCCATATATACCTGTAATCTCAGCACCTGGGCACTGGAAAGACAGAGGTAGGAGAACTACATAGACCATTTCCCTACCACCTTAAGAAAAATGATTTTGTGAATGAGTGTTACATATTTGAAAAATAAGAAGGGCACTAGAGGGACTATGTATATGTTAATAAAAAACATTTACTAGGTATGCCAGGCTCCCGTGGCTGCCTATAATCTTAGCTACTTAGCAGGCTGAGATTGGGAGGATGGTGGTTGTGGTTTAAAGTCAGCCCAGGCAAAAAAGTTTTGAACATCCCTTTCTCAATGACAGCTGAACATAGTAGACCTGTAATCCTAGCTACATAGGAGGCTGAGATTGGGAGGATCAAGGTTCTGGTCCAGTTCCAGAAAAACAGTTCACAAACCTCTACTTCAATATAGAGATACATTAGTGTATGTACCTGTGATCCTAGCAATGCCAGGAAGCCTGAATAGGAGCGTCCAGTGTACATGTGTGGACAGAAAGTGAGACCCTATTTAAAAAAATAGTAAGTTATAGTTTAGTGGTAATCACACACACACACACACACACACACACACACACACACACACACACACACACACACACACACACACACACACACACACACACACACACACACACACACACACACACACCAAAAAATGGTTGCTCTTCTGAAAAGATTTTATTTTGGTTGTACTTAGTTTTGAACTCAAGGCCATGCACTTGTGCTAGGCAGGTGTTCTACCACTAGAGCTACATACTGAAACTACCCCGCCCCCTCCATTTTTTTTGTCTGCTGGTCCTGGGGCTTGAACTCAGGGTTTGGGCATTGTCTCTGACCTTCTTTTGCTAAGGGCTAGTGTTCTACCATTTTGAGCCCCAACTCCACTTCCAGCTTTTTCTGTGATTAGTTGGAGACAAGAGTCTCATGAACTCTCCTGCCCAGGATAGATTTGAACCATGATCCTCAGATCTCAGATTCCTGGGTAGCTAGGATTACAGGCTTGAACCGCCAGCACCTTGCTTCCCAACCTTTTTTTGTTTGGTTTGGTTTTTGTTTTGATTTTGCTATATTTTGAAAAGATCCTGCATTTTTGTCTGGCTGGCTTCAGACTAAAATCCTCCTAACCTATGCCACACATGTAGCTTGCACTATAAGTTTTGGACCACCATGCCTAGCTTGGTTTGAGGAAGGATCTCCCATTTATTTTCTTGGTGGTGCTAGGGCTTGAACTCAGGGCCTCATACTTGCTAGGCAAGCAGTCTATCACTTGAGCCATACCCTTAGCCTTTTTTGCTTTTATTAGTTTTCAAATAGGGCCTCACTTTATGCCCAGGCAAGGTATGCTTCCCAGGTAGACATGCATTCACCATTACCCAGCTTTTTGTTGGTTGGGCCATGGGTAACTCAAACTGTTGTCTTGGCTGGCCTTGAATTTCAGTCCTCTTTCTCTCAAGTGGCTAAAATTACAGACTTGAGCCTCTACATCTGGCCTCACTATAATTTTGAAATCACTTACATGGTATCAATCACATAAGTTCTAAATACTCATCATGATTTTATAGGTACAACTTCCAATTGAGAGACATTGTTACTTGGATCAATGGCTAAAATGGATTCAGTGCCCTTAAAACTAGGCCTCAGACACCTTCCATTTTTATTTTCATAATTTCTCTTGGAAAAATTTCAAATATATAACAAAGTAAAGTGCTAAAAGAATGAACCTATATAATTCAGAGTCATGCATAACCAGATCCTGGCCATTCTTGTTTTATCTGTAACCTTATCCACTTCAGTCTACCTAATTATTGTGGTTATTTTTCAAACATAGTCTCACATTTATATCTGGGCTGCCCTGGACTGTGATCCTCCTATGTAGGATATATAGTTGAGATGACAAGGAATATGCCACCATTCCCAGGTTTTATTGACTGAGATGAGGGTCTCATAAACTTTTTGCCCAGAACCCTGATTCTCCTTTCTTGAACTCATGATAGCTGGGATTGCATTTGTAAACTATCTTACTTGACTCCCATCTAGTTATTCTGAGACCAAGCTCTCTCTCTTTTTTAATGACATATTTTGTTTTGGAGAAACACAGCTTATCAAAAAGACACATGAAAGAAGGTGGAAGATGGTGGTGAAGCAACATGGAATTACCCTACCTCTCTAATCAAACAGTGATTTAGGGTCCTAACACGCTCTTCAACCCAAGCGAGTGACAACAAGAAAAAGATAAACAGAGAATCATAAGAACAAATAACTTATACCTTATACACTCAAGGACAGAAAACTGGGAAGTGCCTTCCATCCCTACATCCATGCCTGCAATGTGGCTAAGTTGTGAGAGTGGCCCCCCGCAGCTGCACCAGGACCCAGAACAAAACACACAGCAGACCAGGTCAGCAACACGAGACTGCAGATCCAGGCATAGAAAACTTTCACAACACAGGGACTTTGACCAGCAAAGGCAGTGACATAAATCAACAACATGAAACCAAAGCATACAGATGCAGAAAACTCATAGCATTGGAATCCCAACCAGAGCACACAGTGACACAGATCAGCAACACAAGACCACAGCATCCAGAGGCAGAAAACGTTTACAACACTACTACTCAGCTCAGAACTAATGCCAGGAACTGTAAGTACCATACCAGAGAGCAGCACTGGTGGTGACCCAAAGTGCTTGGCCAGGACCCTTCCTTCCCACCCAAGAAAGGGCACCACACGAAGAGGGCAAAGTGGCCAGAACCTTTCCTCATCTCCCTCCACCCCGACCCCTAGTCTGCTTCCAGCAGAAGAGCACCAGGACCAATACTGGTTGGGCACTAGGATTCTGCATTCTTCACAGTCATGGCTGCCAGTAGAAAAACTTGATCTGCTAAAAGACAGTGGGGAAAATCTTGCACCCAGTGGAAACCACCCCTTCCAAAGCTTGCACCACTCTAGAGACCTAAATCTAGCCCCCTCAGCCCCTGCCCCAGATGTGACCAAGCGTGCACCACTCCACTGAGACTGTGCCAGCTGGAGCTGAGCACGGGCCAGTCCACCCAGTGCGAGTTAGCCTGGGGCTAAGCATGCCAGTCAACAGAAAGAGTGCCAGTCCACAGAGTATGCCACCTCGGGGCTGAGAACAGGAGCACACACCAGCCAGCCCAGGACCAAGCTCCCGCTAGTCCACATTTGGAGCCCCTCACCCCATGGAAAATAGATGCCAGTCCAGGACTTAGAAGGCACCAGCCTGGGATTCCAGTGGGGACAATCTTTTGCATCACCTGGTGGGAGCCTACCCCCTCTGTGTCCCATGCCTGTCCCAATTCAGGACTAGGGTGGCTATGATAACCTCCCATTAAAGCATAGCTGGAACCTGCCCCTCCCCTGCCCCAGAGTTCATGAGATCCAGGTGCTGGAATGCTACTCCTGGTCCCTTTGGAAATAGATGCCGGGGTCTGGGAAGGTGGCTCAGTGGTAGAGAGCTTGCCTTGCATGCATGAGGCCCTGCATTCGATTCCTCAGCACCACATAAGCAGAAAAAAAAAAAAAAAGCTGGAAATAGATACCAGTCCAGGACTCTGGCCACAACTAACAGGAATCCACCTACATATACAGAATTAGGCCAGGACAGTAGAATGTTGTGTGCCATACAACAGTAACATGCAACCTAGGCCAAAACACCAGGATGCCCTGCAGAACACAGAGCCCCAACAACTGACCAGGACTCTCCACTATCTGCACCACAAAGAGCTGAAGGTGACCAAACACAAAATCTGACAGCAAATCACACTCCACCACCACATTTCACCACAACCTGACCAACCTCAACAATCCCTGTACCCAAATGTGTAAATCACAACAAAAGATTACAAGATTAATGAACAATCAAGACAACAAACCAAATCCAAAGCCAACAACAATCCAAGGAAGGACCCTTGAGAGTGAAGAAGAGATGGAGGACAAAAGAGCCATAAAAAAAAAAGTGCTGAGAGAATTGGCCAATGAAATAAAAGGGGATATCCAAAAACAAATAGAGGAATGAAAGGAGGAAATGATAAAGAAGATATAGGTTGCCCAAAAATATATGAAGAGAAAAATAGAAACACTATACACCTCATTAAAAGATGAAATTAACACCATTAGAACTGACCTCAACATAAAGCTTAGAAGCATAAAAGGTTCAATTTTCCTATTACAAATCAGAGTTGAATGCCTAACCAATAGAATATGTGAAATGGAAAACAGAGTATCAGGAGTTGAGGATAAAACAGAGGAATTAGAACAAAAAAAAAATCAAAGACATGGGCAAAAAAGTCAAAACATTCCTAAGGGAAATCCAAGAATTGGCAGACTCAGCCAAAAGATTGATAGTCAGAATCAATGAGGGGGAAGAATTTAAAACTAAAGGCATTGAAAAACCTATTCAATAAAATAATAACAGAGAACTTCCACAATCTTGTTTTTTTCCTGTCCGTCATCAAGCTTGAACTCTGGGCTTGCGTTCTTCAGCTCAAGGTGAGTGCTCTACTGCTTGAGCCACAGCACTACTTCCATTTTTTTTTTCTATTGGTTTATTGGAGATAAAGAGCCTCACAGACTTTCATGCCTGGGCTGCCTTTGAACCTTGATCCTCAGATCTCAGCCTCCTGAGTAGCCAGGATTACAGGCATGAACCACTGATGCCCAGCTTTCCCCAATCTTAAGAGAGAAAATCTCACCCACCTGACAGAGGTATACAGAACTCCCAGTAGGCAGTATTCAAGAAGAAATATTTCTAGACTCATCATAGTGAAAATACAACTTAAAAAACAAGGGATTAATTTTAAATGCAGCAAAGTCAAAGAAGGAGGGGGCTACATTGCAATAGAAAGAAGATCAGAATCATTGCAGACCTCTCCACACAAAGTCACAATGGAAGGAGAGCCTGGAATGATATAACTCAAGTCCAGAAAATCAACAATTGCCAACCCAAACTGGTGTACCCAGTGAAGCTATCATTCACAATTGATGGTGGATCTAAAACCTTCCATGACAAAAATGACAGGAATTCATGATCACTAACTCAGCGTTATAAAGAATACCAAGGGAAGTGTACTATCTGAAGAAAATAATCAAGGTCAAGGAAAAACAGACACAAATCAGTAGAAGAATAGTTTAGCAAGCACAGAAAGAGGCAAGAAGCAAAATATAAGAAACCAAAAAAATGGCAGGAAACATGATACACCTCTTCATAATAATCTTAAACATTAGCAAACTCAACTCCCCAATCTCATAGTCAAAGATAAAGTCAAATTCCAAGTGAAAGGATGGAAAAAGATCTTTCATGCAAATGCATCCTGTAAGAAGGCATCTGATAAAATAAATCTGGTATCTGATAAAATAAATTTTTCATTAAAATCAGTATGAAGAAACAAAGAAGGTTTAACATACTAACAAAGGGAATGATCCTGGAAGAGGAAATCACAGTGGTCAATGCCAACTAAACAACAGAGCACTTAAATACATTAAGCAAACACTTTGGATTTACAGAACATGATAGATCCCAATACAATAAAGTGGGAGATTTTAATACTCTGCTATCATCAAAGGACAAGTCAACCAAACAAAACTAATTAAGTGACACCATAACCCAAATGGACTTAACAGATATCTACAGAGTTTTCCACCCAACAACAACCCAATTTACATACTTCTCAGCAGCCCATGGAACGTTCTCCAAATTTGAGCATATCATAGTACACACAAAGAATCTAAGCAAATCAAGAAGATTGAGATAACTCCTTGCATCCTATCTGACCACAAACTAGCTGAAACCAAACTAGCTCTCAACAGCAAAAGTTATTGCAGAAAACACTCAAACACATGGAGACTTAGTAACACACTGAATAACACATGGGTCACAGAAGAAATTAAGGAACAAATTAGAAAGTTCTCAGAATTCAATGAAAATGAAAACACATCACAATAGAACCTCTAGGATATAGCAAAAGCAGTGCTAAGAGGAAAGTTTATAACTCTAAGCACACACATAAAGAAAACAGAAACAGCTCAAGTAAATAACCTCATGATGCAACTAAAACTACTAGAAAAACAAGAACAAACCAAATCCCAAACTACTAGCGGGAGAGAGAGAGCAAAGACTTGGGAAGAAATTAATGAAATACAGAGGTTAAAAAAATTATACATAAAATCAATGAAACAAAAGGTTAGTTCTTTGAAAAAAATTAATAAAATTGAGAGACCACTAGCAAGACTGACAAAAGAGGAGACAAGATTCAAATCAATAAAATACTAGCCAACAGAATCCAGAAACAAATTTAAAAAATTATACATAATCATTCATCCCACAGATGCAAGGCTGGTTTAACAAACACAAATCAATAAATGTAATTCACCACATCAACAGAGCCAAAGACAAGAACCACACAATCTTCTCAATAGATGCAGAAAAAGCCTTTGGCAAAATTCAAAATCCATTCATGGTAAAAAGCTTTGAAGAGGAACATTCCTTAAAATAATAAAGGCTATATATGAGAGACCCACAGCTAACATCATACCAAATGGGGAAAAACTAAAACCATTTCCCCTAAAATCAGGAACAAGGCAAGGATGTCCACTCTCTCTACTCTTCTTCAGTATAGTTCTGGAGTTCTTAGCCAGAGTAATAAGGCAAGAAAGGGGCATAAGAGGAATTCACATAGGGAAAGAAGAAATTAAACTATCCCTATTTTCAGATGACATGATAATATACCTAAAGGACCCAAAAAACTCACCCCAAGCTCCTAGAGCTGATCAACCACTTTGGCAAAGTAACAGGATTCAAAATTAACCCACAAATATCAGTAGCCTTTCATATGCCAAAAATATACAAGCAGAAAGGGGAATCATGAAAAAAAAAACCCTATTTGCAATAGCTTCCAAAATAAAAACAACAACTAGGAAATAACCTAACCAAAGATGTAAAAGATCTTTATAATGAAAACTATAAAAATCTGAAGAAAGAAATCAAAGAGGGCACCAGGAAAAGGAAAGACCCTCCATGTTCATGGATAGGTAGAAATGGCCATACTGCCAAAAACGATATACAAATTCAATACAATCCCTATCAAAATCCCAATGATGTCTATACCAAGATAGAGAATACAATCCAAAAATGCATATGGCACAACAAAAGATTTGGAATAGCCAAAGCAATTCCAGGCAAAGAAAGCAATGAAGGTGGTATCACAATACCAGACCTCAAATTCTACTACAGAGCCATACTAACAAAAACAGCTTGGTATTGGCACAAAAATAGACCTGAAGATCAATGGAGCAGATTAGAAGACCCAGAAATAAAACCACATACTTACAGTCATTTAATATTAGACAAAGGAGCCAAAGACATACGGTGGAAAAAAACTAGCCTCTTCAATAATTGGTGTTGGGAAAACTGGGCATCCATATACAGAAGACTTTTAAAAGTGGATTGCTGTTTGCCACCATGTACTAATATAAATTCAAAGTGGATCAAAGACCTCAATGTCAAACTCCTTTGAAACTACTGCAAAAGAGATTAGGAGAAACTTTAGAACTTTTAGACAGAGGTAGAAACGTCTTGAATAGAGTCCCAGGGGCACAACAGATAAGAGAGACTTGACAGTGCATAGCTAAGGACATAATTACTAAACTAGAAAGACAGCCAACAAATTGGAAAAGATCTTTACCAGCAATATATCAAAGGCCTAATATCCAATATATACAACTAACTCAAGAAACTCACCCCTCCCAAACCTAATAAACCAATCACTAAATGGGCAAGGGAGCTAAGGAGAGACCTCTCAAAAGAAGAGCCAAGAATGGCAAAGAAACACATGAGGAAATGCTCATCATCTCTGGCCATAAAGGAAATACAAATCAAAACAACTCTGAGAGTCTATCTCACTCTAGTTAGACTGACCAACATCTTGAATATAAACAACAACAAATGTTGGCAGGGATGTGGATGAAAAGAACCCTACAACACTGTTGGTGGGAATGTAAACTACTACCACCACTCTAGACAACAGTTCCTGGAGGTTCCTCAACAAACTAAACATAGATCTTCCCTACAACTCAACTATACTACTCTTGGGTATCTAACTCAAATATCTTGAGCCAGGATACGATAAGGACACCTGCACATCTATGTTTATTGATGCACAATTCACAATAGCCAAGATGTGGAAATAGCCCAGCTGCCCTACAACAGATAAGTGAGTCCAAAAAATGTGGTACCTATATACAATGTAATTTTACATAGCCATTAGAAAGAATAAAGAAGTATCATTTTCAGGGAAGTGGATGAACTAGAAGAAATTATGTTAAGTGAAGTAAGCCAGGCTCAGAGAGACAAATGGCACATATCTTCTCTGATATACAAAAATTAGATCTAAAATACACTGGGATATGATAAATTATACAGGATTCTAGATATTCACACAAAGCAATACCAAAAGAAGTTACTCTTCGGAGAGAAACATAAAGGTGCAATGACTAGGTGCCTGTTTATATTTATATAAAATAGTATACATACTGAAATGAACTCTAAGATATGAAAACAAGAGGCCTTTTTCCCCATTTTAGTTTTGGATGATTCTGTCTTCTTTATCTTATATATGATATATTGAAGTGTACATCTTTGGAAGGGATGGGGGGAGGGCACAGAACTTAAGGGGAAAAGGGTGAAGAAGTGCTCCAGTGGAGCTCACTGGACACTGATGAAAGTGAACTACACAACTTGTGGGTGGAGATGAGAGGGAGGGATCGGGAGAGAATGAGGAAAGGTAAGACACTGTAAGAAAAGAAATGTACTCATTACCCAACTCATGTAGCTGTAATCCCTCTGTACATCATCTCTATTATAACAAGGAAGTAAATTAATAATTTGTTTAAAGTACATGAGCACATAGGCTGTTGTTCACTATTTTATAACATACCCTCTGCCTTAAAATTTGACCTGTTAAGATATTTAAGTTGGGACTGGGAAGGTGGCTCAGTGGTAGAGCGCTTGCCTTGTATGCATGAGACCCTGGGTTTGATTCCTCAGCACCACATAAGCAAAAAGAAAAAAGCCGGAAGTGGCACTGTGACTCAAGTGGTAGAGCGCTAGCCTTGAGCTGAAGAGCTGAGGGACAGCGCCCAGGCCCAGAGTTCAAGTGCCACGACCAGACCCCCCCCCCAAAAAAAAGATAAGTTTTCCTTCTATAATCCTGGATAGTTGAAAATAAACAAATATCTGAAGCTGGTAAACTAGTTGGGATATTTCAACTGTATAGAGAACTGTGTCAGTGGAGGAACATGTGAAATCCACCCAGAAGCTTCTGAGGAAATAACCAGCCTACTGCTCCTTGTGGCTCTTCTTTAGAGTGACAGAGGTGGCAGGAGGCTGCTTTCAACTCAATGGTGCCACAAAGTCACTTTAAGGAAACCCACCCACACCCAGATGGAATAATATACGACAACAAACAATCTCAACTGTTACTCATTGCTGGGAAAGTAGGTGGGCCACTTAGAACAAATACAGCAGGGAACCCATACCCCTTTGAACACCATTCCTATGTCTATACCTTGGCACAAGCACCATGAATCACAAAGATTAACAAATTTATGTTGCTGAGCCATTTCCACCATTTTCCAGGGGCTCAAGCGCAGGCCTTCCTTGGCTACTGGTGAGGGTGGGAGGTGGGAGGGAGGGAGTCTTTCCTTCCCTGCTGATGTGAATGCTTGCACCCAGGGATGATAGCAGTTTAGCGTCTCCCAATCTCCTGCACAGGCTAAGTGCAAGGGAGTGTCACCCTCCATTCCTGGATGTTTGTGGCTGCTCCTTAGGAGGGTGTGAAGCATCTTCAGGTTGCTTTTGTCCTTCCCAGGTGCCTGGTGGAGGCCTGGAGGCAGTCCCTGGTGTGGCCCAGCAGGGCAGTGACCTCCCACCTATCTCTGTAGGCACCAAGCAGCCTGTGATTGACTCTTAGGTGAGCCTTTTCCCAGAATGCTCTTTGCCATCGCGTTGCTGGACACCGTGTGGCTGCCAGCCTGCGAGCAGCTGTTTGATTGGCGGTGTGCACGTGCACGCCCTTGCCCAGAATGGCCTTCACGATGACCGCGCTGGCAGGTGGAGGCGGCCATGGCAGCGGGGACCAGCCTGCTTTGTTGGCGTCCACCAGGACCCCTGGCTGCAGCTGATCTGCTACAGGCTGGGTGGCCGACCTCGAGGCCCCGAGGAAACGCCAGCCCTTCACAGGGAGCTCGGCAGACCGCTGCCTTCTTTTCTGCTATCTTTGCGTTGACAGAAGGTTCCTCCACTCTGGTATCATTCAATTTCTATGCCAAGCTCATTCTCCAGTTCAACCTGGAATCTTACACGCGAGAATTGCCCAGCGTTTTTACTTTCCAACATCTAGAGATACTTTTGGGGAAGATTTGCACAGTGGCTGGGCGTGGAGCTCACTAGGAACGCTGATGCTTAGTGTAGGCATCCGTGGGTTCAATCCCCAGCACTTCTCCATCCTCAGCTATCGAGGCTTAGCCTTTGCCCTGGAAATGCATGCCTCCCACGCAGCATGGCTGCCCCATGGAAAGCTTCATGTGCAGCATAACAAGCACCTGTCAGGGGCTCTCGTTCATAAGGTTAACTACCTGGGAGGATGAGGATGGGAGGACCACCGTTAGAGACTAGCCCTGGCATACATGTAAGACCCCTTTCTCAACCCATGCTAGGTTCCACGGCATGGGGCAGTTGTCCTAAGTCATGCAGCAGGTGGGATCAAGCTTCCAGGTTAGCCCAGACAGAAAAATCCTGAAACTCCCTCTCCACAGAGCTACAGAGTAGCTTATGGTGGTATAGGTATCATCTGGTCTGGAAGTGAGACCACATCTTAAAAGTAACTAGCGAAAACAGCTTGTGAGGATGGGTGAGAATGGGAGAGGAGAGAACAATGAAAGGTGATAGTAAGATGCACTGTACTTAATAAACTGGCATGTTGACTCGAAACCCCTCTAAACAACTAAAGATTTTTTTTTTAAAGGTGCAGTGAACTAAATAACCCCATGCTGCTGATCACATGTATGGTATATATGTGTACACTGGTATATGTTATAGACCATGATAGACAATTTGCTCCAGAAAAGTTAGAATGAGCTTGTGACTTTAAATGAACATCATTATTCCACAATACTGTGAAATTTGGGAAATTATGTAATCACTTAATCACAACAACAACAACAAAAAACACCAGAAAACTAGAAGTGGCATGATGGCTCAAGTGGTAGAGCATGAGCCTTGAGCTGAATTGTTCAGGGACAGCTCCCAGGCCTAGAGCTCAAGCCCCACGACTGACAAAAAAAAAAGAGAGAGAGATCTTTCATGCGATTGTTTCTAACATATTTATAAGATTATGTCATTGTTGCCTTGTAGTCCCTCCCCCATGGTACAACCCCTGTTTTCACTATATATGATGTGGGTATATGTGGAGGGGAAGGGAAAAAACAAATTGTTAAAGCAGGGATACAGGAGGACCCATTGCAACAATGAGATGTACAAGTCGTTATGTCGAAAAATGAACTTTACAACTTTGGTGGGAGGATGGGGAGGGGGGGCCAAGGAGAGGGGGAGGATTCGAAGGGATGGGAGGGGAAACAAAGCAGGAGGCTACAATGCTTGATAAGAAATATGCTCATTATCTTACCCATGTAATTGTAACCCCTCTGTACAGTATTTTCACAATAAAAAAATATTTTTTTTAAAAAAGGTGCAGTGAGCCTGAGCCCAGAGTTCAAACTCTAGTATCACCAAATAAACAAACAAAAACATAAACTATCATTATCATACCAAAATAATTCCTGAACAGCATCAAATTTCCCACTATCCTGTTTTAGTTTACCCAAATTAGAATACAAATAGGATCATAAATTGCAAATGCTTTTAAAGTTTAAGTCCCTCTTTTTTAACTTATTCCACCCATTGTCATTTTCTTTAAATTGTATTAGAAAAAAGTGTCATTTGTTCTATACTTGCTCATAGTATTGTGTTTACAGATCATATTCTCTCCATCCCTTATAATCATTATTTTCATATTTGATGCTTTTGTTAAAGACTAAATTAAACAATAGTACACCATACCATACCATACCATACGTACTTTTCTCTGGCTTCCTGTTTTCATTCAATCCTAGCAATTCTGCAAGATAGGCTATAGAATATTCATTTTTTAAATGTCTGTGTATTACTTCACCATATGGATATCTCACAGATTACCTAACCAGTCCCTTACTAGTAAACATTTGAAAGATACACAGTTGAGTTCTTTAAGTTCATTGTTATTACAAACAGTGCTACAAGGAAGAGCCAATATATATCCTTGTATTTCTGCCAGAGTATCCTGGAACACATTTCTAGAAGGGAAACTTTTGTTAACAAAGGATAATTGCTTTTGCAATTCTAGAAGTTACAGAAACCCCAGGCCCTTTTTTTTTTTTTTTTTTTTGGCTAGTTGGGGGCTTGAACTCGGGGCCTGGACTCTGTCCCTGAGCCTCTTTTTGCTCAAGGCTAGCAATATACCACTTGAGCCACAGTGCCACTTCTGTCTTTTTCTGCGTGGTTTATTGGAGATAAGAGTCTCATGGACTTTTCTGCCTGGGCTGGCTTTGAACCACAATCCTCAAATCTCAGCCTCCTGAGTAGTTAGGATTACAGGCGTGAACCACTGGCTCCCAGATGCTCCAGGCTTTTTCTGAGAGAGGCTAACTTTTCATCTCAGGCTGACCTTGAGTTTGTTACTCTCCTGTCTCAGCTTCCAGAGTGCTGGGATTACAGACATGTGCTATTATGCCCAGCCTCAGACGCTCTGTTTTTAAAATACAATGTCTGGAAGTTCGGTTTTAAGAGACATCATGCAACAGATCCTATTTTAGTTATCTACTGCTATATAACAAATCTCCCCCAAAGCAGTATAAAACAAATGTATTATTTCTCAAGTTTGTGTAGTTTGGATGAGAGTCCTCAGGTATAGTTGTCTCTGTAAGGTTCGTGGGAAAGGAAACCACCACATGGTTTAGGTAGAAAAGTTTATTGGGGGTGAAGGGAGGGGGGAGCAAACTGCGAACCCACAAGAGATGTATGCATACGGAGACCGTGGGAAAGGAAGAGTTGAATCAAGTCGGATTATATAGGGAAAGGTAGGAGGTGGGACCACAGCGGATGCAAAAGTGATTTCAGAGCCTGGGGAACCTCTCACTGTCTGAGGGAGGCGTGACCAAGGTGGCTCAGGAAATGACCTCAGCGGATGAGGAAGTGACCTCAGAGGATGAAGAAATGACTTCAGAGCCTGGAATCCTTTGTTGACTTACCCAGGTGATTGAGAGTCAGGTAATTACCGGGCGGTTTGGCAGACCAAACAGTTTCTGCTTCTTATAAAGAAGACTGGCTGGAATTTAAGAAGTTCTGCACATTCCACGCATCACTTTCAGTGGATAGAATGACTGGACACTGGCTGGACTGCTCTTTCTTCCTGCAGTTTCACATCACCCGAAGTCCAAGCATGTTTGTTAGGTCTGCTGGGAAAAACAGACCCTCCCTCCCTCCTCTTCACCTGCCTGAAACCAGTACCGCCTGTCAATCACCTCACTGCGCCTGTCAATCACCTCACTGCGTGTCAACAAAGGATCCCAGACTCTGAGGTCACTTCCTCATCCCCGAGGTCATTTCCTGAAACGTCCTGGCCCTGCCTCCCTTGGACATGAGAGGCTCCCCAGGCTCTGAGATCACTTCCCTGCCTTTCCCTATATATAATCCAGCTCAACACGAGTCCCCTCCTCTTTCTCTTTTTTCTCTTTTTTCCTGCGGGCCGGCAGTTTGCTCTCCCCACAATAAACTCTTTTCTGAATGAACCATGTGGCAGGTTTCCTTTCTGGCGAACCTTACAATCTTAAACATGGTACTTTTATCACTAGTGTAAAACCTGAAGTTCTTCCATCTCTTAAGACCCAGGCCCCCAAATGACACAATATTACTTCTTAGCATTCTATTCTCAAAAGTAGTTACAAGGTCATCCAGACTCAAGGGGATGGAAAATGGGCTCCATTTCTTTGGGGGGGGGGCGGTGGTGGAGGGAAGTTGCAATGTCAATGTGTACATATGGATATGAAATAAATCATCGAGAATCAAAACCAAACAGAAACAAAAGGGTGTTTCATTTCTTTTTTCTGTTGCTTGCTTTCCTCCTTTCTCTCTCTTTCTTTCTCTTCCTTCCTTCCGTTCTCTTTCTTCCTTCCTTCCTTTCTCTTCCTTCCTTCCTTCCCCTTCCTTTCCCTTCCTTCCTTCCTTCCCCTTCCTTTCCCTTCCTTCCTTCCTTCCTTCCTCTTTCTTTCTTTCTTTCTTTCTTTCTTTCTTTCTTTCTTTCTTTCTTTCTTTCTTTCTTTCTTTCTTTCTTTCTTTCTTCATAATAATAAACATGATACAGAGTCCTAAGTCTTGTGGTACTTATATTCCAAATGGGAAACTTCTGAACATGATAAGGAATACCAAGAGATAGAGGAATATCCTGTTCTAGAGGAAGTTACAATGTTGTTAAATGGGGGATGATAAGCAACTATGATCTAGCTAAATCCAAGTGAAGGGAATGGAAAGACAAGTACAACTTTGTATAAGGAAGGGAAACAGAGCATCTGCTGTATCTACAACACAGGGAGGAACTTCTGTGGAGGAACAGACAATACTGAGGAGTGCAAGATTTTGGAGAAAAAGGAATAATTTTAGCCTGGAGATGTGAGGAAACACTTATGGTAGGAGAGAGAGGAACTGGGAACTAGAATCTTTCCCAGTTTATCTAACAGCAAATTTGAAGTCCCAGGGCTGGCTGTGGGGTTAGTGCTTCTTATCAAGAAAGCTTCTTTCCAAGATGATCTCTTAATACTTTTGGAGGGTGGAAGACAAAATGGAGATTTAAAATGGATTGATTTTACCTAGAAAGTAATATAGTTCTATATAAAACAATATATTATTCAAAGACAAAAACTAGAGTCCTATGCTCAAGACAGATATTCAATACTTAGTCTGTAGTGAACATATCTCTATACCATCTCCTTTGGTGAGCTCAGTCTTACAGCTTTACATAGAATCTAAATGCTAATGACTCATAAAATGCTTTCTTCATCTCTTGACATCTTGCTGTACTCATATGTCAACTGTTTGATTTACATTTCTACTTGGAGGTCTACTAGGCACTGTAAGATTCACATGGCTTTAATCAAATTTTTAATTATTCCCCAGAAAAACTCATTTTATCACTCTTTACCTATTATTTAGCAATGTAAAATTGAAATCAGAAATAGAACAAAATTACTGATTATTAAAAATGGGGCCAAAAAATAAAAAATAAAAATGGGGCCAAATATTAAAGGTAGAACCCCTCTGTAGAGAGAAACTTTAGGTCAAATGGCCAGTAGTCAGTCTAAGGTTTTTCCAGCCTTACAAAAAAACAAAAGACCATCTTTCCTTCAAGTTTACCGAGCTAGCAGCTTTGCAGTTTACCACAAGCTTTGCTGAAGGCCACTGACAATCTTGAGGCTTATCATCAGCTGTACTGAGTTACTGTGTTAGTCAGGAGCTTATAATAAAAAATAATTTCTGTAAAATAGACTACCCCTCCCAATTATGTTTTGACTTTTTTTTGTAATCCAAAGATACGTTTGACTTTTTGTAATCAAGTATCAATAGCATTGATAATATGTCATGCTGACCAAGTCAAGATTATGTTTTGCCTATCCTTTTTGCAACTCAAGGGCTATGTTTTGCTTCTGTAACCTTGCTCGGTTGCTTTGGCAAACATCACCTACCTGTAACCCCTTCCTATAAAAATCCCCCATGAAAAGCAAATGGGACTATTCTCCAAAGCTCTGCTAGCTGGAGAGAGTCGCCAATTGGCTAATAAAAGGCTTCCAGCCAGATTGACTGAGGGTTAGGGACTCCTTTTGCTGATTGTGAGTTCAAGTCCCACCCGCCCAGGGAAGTTGGGATACTTCAAGCAACACCACCAAATTCCAACAAATTACTCAGGCCAAACCCCTGAGTCCTTCCTTCCTTCCTTCCTTCCTTCCTTCCTTCCTTCCTTCCTTCCTTCCTTCCTTCTTCCTTCCTTCTTCCTTCCTTCCTTCTTCCTTCCTTCCTCCCTCCCTCCCTCCCTCCCTCCGTTCCTTCCTTCCTCCCTCCCTCCTTCCCTCCATCCCTTCCTTCCTTCCTTCCTTCTTTCTTCCCTTCTTTCCTTCTTCCCTTACTCCCCCTTCTTTTCTTCCTTCCTTCATTATATAGTCTAGGCTAGCCTGGAACTTCTGGTACTCCTGCTCTGCCTGTCATGTGCAGGACTTACAAATGTGTTATCATACCCAGCAGTGATCTAATTTTTAATCCAAGCATGTGTTTATCTTTACAGAGAACCTAACTACATTATCTCTGGCTCTTTCTCCCCGCTCCCCCCCCCCCCCCATCCTACATCCATTCAATCGGCTAGTCCTGTCATCTTTGCTTCAGAATTCAACTATTTCTCAATACCCAGTATCAGGCCACCAGCATTCTCTCCTTTCAACTGATCTCTTGCTTCTTCTCATATTCTCCTCTGTCTATTCCCTTCACAACTGCCAGAGTAAATTTTTGGAAGGCTTCAGATAGCTCTAAGGGCTTTATCTTGACCTTCCAGGGACTAGATTATTCTAGTCCCTGACCATTGCTCAAACCTCACTTTAGGTTACACTTTCTTTTCCTTACAACTCTCTGGTTACATTGGTTCTCTCTCTCCTCTCTCTGACTGTACTTGGGTTTGAACTCAGGGATCAGGTGCTCTACCACTTGAGCCACATGGCTTGCTTTATGTTTCTTAAACATGTCTGACCTCATTGCTTCCTCTGGATGCCTCTTCCAAGATCTTTGCCTGCACACTCATCATCCTTGTACTTCTCAGCTCCACAGCACTATACAGGCACCTTTGCTGACAGACCTACCTAAAGAAGCACACAATTAAATTTACTAGCCAAGTACATTGATAAATAACAGACACAGTCCTGGCTCTTATGCTATTTATATTCTGAATGGTAGAAGATAGAATGTAGAAGATAGAAGATAGAATGATCTTACTACTGAGGATATAGCTCAGTGGTAAGGTGATTGTCTAGCATGGATGAGGTTCTAGGTTTGATGTATAGTGCAACAAAGCAAGGAAGTGATTATATTCTAAAAAGCATGGGTTCATTTTCTTGTTAATGTCTAAACACACAACAGCAAAGAAAGCTAGGACAAAGACATAGACTATCATGCTTTCTACAGTCCTCTCAGCTCTTACAATGGTGCTTAGCATATGGCTGGATCTTAATGAACTGGTCAAATATATGAATATGCTTGCATGTATTATATAACATCACAGTTAGAAAGGAAAATTTTGTTAGAGGAAAAAAAAACTTATAATGTCTCCTCAGCTGAATAATACCCTTCCAAATCTGGATCTCTAACTCAGCTTGGCAACTTTATACTAACATAAGGGTTATTGGACTCACTCTTGGTGTTACTATGTTAGCTGGTCAAAACAGTTGAGAGTGCCAGGGTCCAGGAGCTCATGCCCATAATCCTAGCTACCCTGGAAGCTGAGATCTTAGAATCGCAGTTTGAATCCAGCTCTAGCAGGACATTAGACTCTTATCTCCAATTAACTACCAATAAAAGATGGAAGTAGAGCTAATGCTTAAGTGGTAGACCACTGCCTTAAGCACATAAAGGTCAGGGAAACTTAGGCCCAGAGTTCAAGCCCCAGACCTTTGTACACACACACACACACACACACACACACACACACACACACACACACACACACACACACACACACACACACACACTCATTTTGAGAGAGCAATTTAAAGGAAGGAATTATTATTGTTGTTATTATTTTTGTTGGTCATAGGGCTTGAACTCTGGGCCTGGGAGCTGTCCCTGAGCTCTTCAGCTCAAGGCTAGCGCTCTACCACGTGACCACAGTGCCGCTTCTGGGTTTCTGGTGGTTTATGGAAAATAAGAGTCTCAGAGACTTTCCTGCCCAGACTGGCTTTGAATAGCAATCCTCAGATCTCAGCCTCCTGAGCAGCTAGGATTACAGGCGTGAGCCACCGGCACCTGGCAGGAAGGAATTATTTATTAGGGCTTAGTTTCAGAGGTTTCAATCCATCATAGTTGGGAGGGGTATGGCAGAGTAGAGCCCCTCACATCATGGCATCCAGGAGGCAGAATGGAGCAGGAAGAAGAAGGGGCTAAGGCAAGTAATAACCCCAAGGACACATGCCCAGTAGCCTCTTTCCTTCAGTCAGGACCCACCTTCCACAGTCCACATTTCCTCCAAATTAATTGTCTATTCAAATTTTGAATCCATCATTAAAATCTAAATTGTCTCATGAAATTCCCTGAGGTATGTCTGTATGTATCTTTCAACCAAATCAAGTTGACAACCATAATTAACTAACATAGTTAGCTACTAGGGAAATGCAGTCAGACTAATTATAGTAGAACAATATATATTTCCTGAAGGACAACATACCTTGACTTCCTACAAAAATGTTCTTGCAAAGTTTTGTTAAACATTGTGTTTGGTTTATGGTTTTGATGGTATTTCCTTTGTTCCTTTGACACAAATAATCGTGAGCTAGCTAGAACCAAATAGAGATAAAGGAAAGACAAACACAACTTTGTGAAAGTAGATGGAAACAAACACAGATTAGGGCCCAGTTCAGTACCCTAATATAAACAAGGTTGAACCTCACTTCCTATCTTCATGCTAGAAAAACTGCAGAGTCCTTCATGGTTCACTTTCTTCCTCTTGCAAATCTGGATAATTAAGTGTATCCTTCCTAAATCCCTGTGAAATAGATACCACTTTATGTCACAGAATTATGGGATGGCAGGCCCCTAGGCACCTTGGGAATCATCTAATCTATATCCAGTGTAGAACTAAAGCCTACTGAGTGTGATTACCCATACGGACAGCTTATGATTGCCAAGATTTGAACTAGAATTTGGTTATCCTTAGGCTAGTGTTCTTTCTGCCTCACTATACTGTAACATTTTGTTCTGTTGCTTAGCTTTTAGTGGAGAGGGGCATATGCATTATCTTCTATTATCTCATATGATCTGTGAGGATATAGTCATAATTTGCTTCTCCCACAGTGTTCAGTTGGTTGTTAGTAAATATACTTTTTCAATGAAGGACTGACCTGCCTACTTCTTTTTCCTATTGTAAGCATCTTTTAAACTCCACTCATTCATGAAAGCGCACCACTATTTTCTTCTCTTCTGTGATTCTTTATTCTTAGACTTCCATAGCTGGTCTCTAGCACCTGACATCCTGTCTAGTCAGTTTCCTGACCTTCTGTTGAGAAGTGATTTTTCCCTACCCACCCCATGCCCCATCATATACCATAAGCCAAATCTTGACTCTAAACTTCCATTACTTGATGACCACCTCCTGTCTTCCTACTTGACTTATGTTCCCCCCTTACCATTCCCATCAGAAGCTTGGATTTTTTTGGCACTATCCATCTCCATCCCCTCCCTCCCCCGCCTGGGCTTCCTCTTCTTACTCTCCATCTAGCTGGACTCTAGGGTTCCATCGTGTTATTTCTTTGTGTTCACCTGTATTTCCCTTGCCTGTCTTCCTCCACCACTTGCCTGGAAAAATGCCAATATTAGTTAAAGCCAACTCTCTGCCTATTCTTTTCCCATTCTCAGCAAATGAAAAAAAAACTGATTAAAATAGTCACAGCCGTGCCAATCACAAATGATGGCAAGGCCTTCAGCTAGTGCCCAACAACCAAATTTTCTCAAGTCATCCCTCTCCTATACTTCTTAGCAATGTGATCTCTCTAAATTCTGCACTCTTGATGCCCAGTCCTCATTCTTACCTGATCTTTTGCCTATTGATTCACTGGGGAAAAAAGTAAAATTAAGCAAGAAAGAACTACCACCATCATCTCTAATAATCAAGTCTCTCAATTCCACACAACTTTTATTCTTTAAAATGAATGAAGGGTTCTTACTGTTACTTAGGTTAATTTCTTAATCTCTTTCTCCTCTTAGTCTCTCTCTCCTCTAAGTCTCTCTCTCTCTCCTCTAAGTCTCTCTCTCTCTCTCTCTCTCTCTCTCTCTCTCTCTCTCTCTCTCTCTCTCTCTCTCTCTCTCTCTCTCTCTCTCTCTCCATGTATCCTATGGCCCAGTTGTAAACTTGTGACCCTCCTGCCTTAGCCTTGTAAATGCTGAGCATGTACTACTACAACTGGTTAAATCCTTATTGGGAGACAATTCTCCATGTGTCTTAGACATTTCTTTCAGACTATGATGTTAAGATATTTTCCTAAGCTGGGCACCAGTGGTTCACGCCTGTTACCCTAGCTACTCAAGAGGCTGAGATCTGAGGATCCCAGTTCAAAGCCAGCCCAGGCAGGAAAGTCTGTGAGACTCATCTCCAAGTAACCACCAGAAAACCAGAAGTGGCACTATGGCTGAGGTGGTAGAGTGCTAGCCTTGAGCTGAAGAGCACAGAGACAGTGCCTAAGCCAAGCTCAAGCCCCATGACTGACAAAAAAAAAAAAAGAGAAAGAAAGAGGGCTGGGAAGGTGGCTCAGTGGTAGAGCGCTTACCTGGCATGCATGGGGCCCTGGGTTCGATTCCTCAGCACCACGTAAGCAAAGAGAAAAAAGCCAGAAGTGGCGCTGTGGCTCAAGTGGTAGAGCACTAGCCTTGAGTTGAAGAGCTGAGGGATAGCACCCAGGCCCAGAATTCAGGCCCCATGACTGGACCCCCCCAAAAAAAAGGAAGAAAGGAAGAAAGGAGAAAGAAAGAAAGAAAGAAAGAAAGAAAGAAAGAAAGAAAGAAAGAAAGAAAGAAAGAAAGAAAGAAAGAAAGAAAGAAAGAAAGAAAGAAAGAAAGCTATTTGTTTAATGAACAGCCTTGAAAAACTCTGGAAAATACTGTCTCTGGATCAAACAGTGAAAAGACTTCCCAGTATAATAAACATAATCTTTCTCTTTAGAGAAAAATATGCATCTTTATCACCCAGTCTAAAAGACTCAGGTTCTTATAGCTCAAAATTCCTCACTTAAAACTACTGCATGTACAATGAGTCACCTTGCCTTCTTCACATTGCTTTGTGGAAATTGAGACTAGAGACTAGAGTTGTGAGAACCAAATCCTTTGTCTCTAACTCAGGAATCTCATGTTTATTAAGCATCCATGCAACTGGCTGTCTAACTTACTAGTTTGCAAGGAGGATAAAATCCAAGGCCATTTAGTTCTTGCTATGCTTTCTATCTGAACAGTCTCTCCTTTCTTCCTGCCTTCTCTAGGACTCAGCTCCTCAGTGCATCTACTTTCCCTTTTGTATAACCATACCCTTTCCTTTTCCCTTTCAACTGTTCCTACATCTGTACACATGATGCAGTACTAACTGCCTGTAGTACAGGACCAAGTTCCCCTAGGTTTCTCATTCTTCTCTACCTACTACTGTTGGGTCTCTGTGGTCCTTTGAATCAAGATGACTTGGAAGATTTGTGTTCCTCTTTTCTACTTCTCTCTTAACTTGTTTCAATTACATTTTTACTTATAATGTTTTCTGTAAACTAGAAGTCTTTGAATAGTCTAATCCAGTGGCCAGGACTCAGTTTCTTTTTGTTGGTGTTAGCAGCATTCACCCATTGAATGTTCCTTTTTCTGTCACAGTTTCTGGTTTGGCTTCTCCAAGTTTCATTGCTAGCTCTCCCTACTCTATTGAGATCATGTTTCTGTATTTTTTTTCTCTTTATTCCACTAATCTATATATTAAATTTGATGTTTTTCAGATACTAAATTAACCTTACATTCCTGAAATAAATCCCGCTTGGTCATTAGTACATATGTATGTGTACATATATATTATATATTTTATTCTTATTAAGGTGTTATACGGGGGGGGGGGAGGAGGAGGCTGGGAAGGGATGTGAAGGGTAAACAAAGGAGGAGGCTGCAATGCTTGATAAGAAATGTACGCATTATCCTGCCCATGTAATTGTAACCCCTCTGTACAGTATGTTCACAAAATAAAATATATTAAAAAAAGAAAAAAAAGGTGTTATACAGAAAGAGTTACCATTTCACAATTAAAGTAATACATACATTTCTCTTTTGGACAATGCCACCCCTTCCTTCACTTTCCTTCACTTTCCTCCTCCCATTCTTGCTCACAAGTTGCATAGTTCATTTCCACATAGTATATACTGAATACTATGAAATATATATTGCTTTTACATTGCTGAATTCAGTTTGACAAGAGAAAAAATGGTGTATAGTTTTCTCATATATATTTGTGTGGCTTTGCTATCAGGTTATTAAAAGGGTAATACTAGCCTCAGAAAATAAGATGGGCAGTGTTTTCCAAAAGTTTATAAAGTATTGTCCTTTTTGTTTATAAATCCCCAGTGAAGTCATCTGATCCTGAACTTTTCCTTGTGAGATTTTAAATTATCAATTCAATATCTTTATGTGTAATAGGCTTATTCCAATACTTTGCTTCTTCTCTACTCAGTTTGGTTATTTGTGTAAATCTAGAAATGTATCTACTTTAATGTTTTTTTCAACTTGTTGACATTGATTTATACATAATATTTCCTTATAGTCACAACTTTTGTAGAGTTGGTATCAATAGTTCTGTTTCTCTTTTCTTGCCCATCTAGAAAAAGTATGTCTATTTTGTAAATCTTTTTAAAAAGATCAATCTTTGGAAGTTATTTTTTCCTCTCTACTATTTTTCTGCTCTGTTGTTTACTATTTCATTCCTTCTGCTTGCTTTGGGTTCACCTTTGTCTTTGACTTCTGGTTTCTTAAGGCAGACACTAACTAAGGATCTTAATTTAAGACCTTGTTTCTTTTCCAATATAGGCAACTAGCTTTATATTTCTCTCTAGCATTGCTTTACTTACATCCTATAAATTTACATGATGTTTTTATTTTCATTCAGTCCAATTTATTTAATTAATCTTGTGATTTCTTCAATTTATAGGTTATTTAGATGTGTTTTAAATTTTCTAAATATTTCTTTCTGTTCTAGACCTCTAACATAATTGCATTGTAATCAGATAATGTGATCCATATAGTTTCAATCTTTTTATTGTATTGAGGCTTATTTCAGCATATGGTCTATTTTTGAAATTTTTCTCTGTATACTTGAAAACATGTGCTGTTAGGTCATTTGGTGGAGTAGTCTGTAATATTGGCTGTCAAGTTAAGTTTATAGTGGAATATTGAAACCTCACTTTTTGGGGGGTTTTTTGAGGTCGGTCGTGGGGCTTGAACTCTGGGCTTGGGCGCTCTCCCTCAACTCTTCAGCTCAAGGCGAATGCTCTACTGCTTGAGCCACAGCGCCATTTCCGGTTTACTAGTGGTTTATTGGAGATGAGAGTCCCATGGACTTTCCTGCCTGGGCTGACTTTGAACCATGATCCTCAGATCTCAGCCTCCTGTGTAGCTAGGGTTACAGGAGTGAGCCACTGGTGCCTGGCTCCCTTTTTTTTTTTTTTCTGGTGGTCTTAAGGCTTGAACTCAGGACCTGGGCACTGTATCTGGACTTTTTGTTCAAGGCTAGTATTCTGCAACTTGAGTCAAAGCTCCACTTCTGGCAGTTAACTAGAGATAAGAGTTTTACAGACTTTCCTGCCGGGGCTAGCTTCGAACTGATATACTCAGATTTCAGTTTACTGAGTAGCTAGGATTAGAAGTGTGAGCTACCAGTACCCAACAACATCTGCTTTTAAATTGAGGGGTATTGAGTTCATTCATATTTGCTTTCCTTTTGCCATATTTTATTGACATTTAATTAATTAACTAGTTAATTAATGTGGTCTCACACATTCTAAGCACTACCACTGAGCCCATCCTTTCTTTTGCCATTTGGACAACTGTTTGCTGTGAATATTTATTTCAATGAGGTAGCTGAGGAAAAATTTTAAGCATATGTAAAATGCTAATGATTTAAGTGATATCTCACTGAAAGAAATATGTAAAAATACAGAAAAAGACTATATTACATTTCTGTCATTCAAACATAGCTTCTTTTAATATTATTATATACTTTCTTCCAGGATTTTTCTAGTTATTTTTTCCTATTCATAGATGTTTAGTTGTTTTTTTTTTTTGTTTTGTTTTGTTTTCTGGCCGTGGGGCCTGAACTCTGGGCCTGGGCACTGTCCCTCAGCTCTTCAGCTCAAGGCTAGCACTCTACCACTTGAGCCACAGAGCCACTTCCGGCTTTTTCTGCTTATGTAGTGCTGAGGAATTGAACCCAGGGCCTCATGCATGCAAGGCAAGCACTCTACCACTGAGCCACCTTTCCAGCTTCTACTTGTTGGTTTTTAAGTTTATATTATATATATATATATATATATATATTGCATATCTTTTTCTAATTCAGTTTATCATATACATTTTCTATGTGTTTCAACCACAGAAGTACCATCACAGAGATACTTGCAAGAATTAGGTAAAGATGCACCCAGAAGGCTTCTAAATAAATGAAACAATTCTGAATAGCCCTATTGTTGAAATAACTGCATTTGTCAAAAAGTTGGACATGAGAGGGTTGGGATGGAACAAGGTATTTTAGAAACATCTGTTGTACCATGAGTCTTGGTGCTGTTAATTTGGTTTTACTTCTCTACTGACTTTGTGAAATAAAACAAAGGAAAGGCATTTGCTCTCATTTTTGTAATGACTAGACTTTAAATGACTAGACTTAATTACTTGGGACAATGAAGCACATTTTTTAGGCTACTGATTATATATGTGCATATGCATATAGTCTCACATGCTATCAATGTTGTATGAAATGTTCCTTCAAAAGTTCATGTGTTGGAAGTTTGATCCCTAGCTGGTAGAGCTACTAACAGGTGATCAGATCCTGAGGCCTCTGACCTAATCAATTTAATCCATTGGTGGATTTATAATCCATTGGGAGGTGGGGCCTGGCTGGGGAAGTAGATCACTGGGAGCATGTGTTTGAAGGATGTATCTTGTCCTGGGCCCTTTCCAGTCATTCTCTCTTTTCTGGCCATCATGAGGTAAGCAGCTTTCCTCCATTCCAGGCCCTTCCACCAAGACGTTCTGCCTCACCAGAGCCCAGAAACAGTGTAGCCAGCTGAATATGCACTGGAACCTTTGAAATCATGAGCCAAAATAAATCTTTATGTTCTCTCAGGTGCTGGTCAAAATGATGAAAAGTCTGACTAATACACTAAAGCTTACCAATTTTATAGTATTTAACACTTTTGTTAGCTTATGCTTCTGATGATGCCTTTTTTCTGTAAGAAAAAGTTTATTTAGGTGATTAAATTCATACAAGTTCATTACTATATATCTCAATTGATAGTTCCTTTTACAATAATGACATTATCTGTTTATACTTTTTTTTTTTTGCCTGTCCCAGGACTTGAACTCAGGGCCTGGGCACTGTCCTTGAGCAGCTTCTTCTTCTTCTTCTTCTTCTTCTTCTTCTTCTTCTTCTTCTTCTTCTTCTTCTTTCTTCTTCTTTCTTCTTCTTCTTCTTCTTCTTCTTCTTCTTCTTCTTCTTCTTCTTCTTCTTCTTCTTCTTCTTCTTCTTCTTCTTCTTTCTTCTCCCTCCTCCTCCTCCTCCTCCTCCTCCTTCTCCTCCTCCTCCTCCTCCTCCTCCTCCTCCTCCTCCTCCTCCTCCTCCTCCTTCTCCTCCTCCTTCTTCTTTCTCCTTCTCCTTCTCCTTCTTCTTCTTCTTCTTCTTTTTGTTGTTGTTGTCATGGGGCTTGAACTCTAGCCTGGGTACTATCCCTCAGCTCTTCAGCTCAAGGTAAGCGCTCTACTGCTTGAGCCGCAGCGCCACTTCCAGTTTTCTTGTGGTTTATTGGAGATAAGAGTCTCACAGACTTTCCTGCTGGGGCTGGCTTTGAACCATGATCCTCAAATCTCAGCCTCCGGAGTAGCTAGGATTACAAGTATGAGCCACTGGTGCCCAGCTCCTTGAGCTTCTTTTGTTCAAGGCTAGCACTCTATCATTTGAGCCACAGCTCCACTTGCAGCTTTTTCTGTGTATGCTAGACAAGCATTCTAACACTAAGCCACATTCATAGCCCCTATCTGTTTATTCCTACCAATCTTTTTTACCTTAAATTCTTTTAGCTAATGTTAATGTTATTAGATGATTAGTATTTTCTTGGCATATTTTCTTTTAAAATTCTTGGCATATTTTCTTTTAAAATTCTTTCCCCCTTGGGGCTGAGAAGGTGGCTCAGTGGTAGAGCGCTTGCCTTGCATGCCTGAGGCCCTGGGTTCAATTCCTCAGTACCACATAAGCAAAAAATAAATAAATAAATAAATAAATAAAAAATAAAATAAAATTCTTTCCCCCTTGGAAGTGGCGCTGTAGCTCAAGTGGTAGAGCAATAGCCTTGAGCTGAAGAGCTGAGAGACAGTGTTCAGGCCCAGAGTTCAAGCCCCATGACCGACAAAAAAAATAAAAATAAATAAATAAAATTCTTTCCCCACAAGTTATGATAATGTGTTGTTTTAACCATATAGCTTGCAAAAAGCACATTGCTATTCTAAAAACTTCTAGTATATTGTTGTTGTCATCTTTTTTTTTTTTTTTTTTTTGGGTTGGTCGTGGGGCTTGAACTCTGGGCTTGGGCCCCGTCCTTCAGCTCTTCAGCACAAGGCAAGTGCTCTACCACTTGAGCCACAGAGCTACTTCCAGTTTTCTATTTGTTTATTGGAGATAAGAGTCTCATGGACTTTCGTGCCCAGGCTGGCTTTGAACTGCAATCCTCAGATTTCAGCTTCCTGAGTAGCTAGGTTTACAGGTGTGAGCTACCGGCACCAGGCTTAGTTGTCATCACTTTTGTATAGACAGGTCTAACCCATTTACATTTATTGCGATGAACAATATACTTGGGTTTCTTCCCATAATCCTATTTGAGTTACCTATTTACTATCTTGTTAATTCTTCTTTTCTTTTTGCCAACAACTAGGTTTTTCTAGGCCATTGTTTTTCTCTCTATACATTTGGAAGCTACATTTTATCTCTTACTTTGGTAAATAAATGTTTCACATGCATATTAGAAAGAAGACTTTGTTATATTTAAGGCAGCCTATAATCTTTTAGACAATATTTCTATTGTAGGAGAATTCTCTGGTTATAAATCTCATCTTCTTGGAATAGGGTTTAGAATTTACAACCATAATGCAATCCTGTGCCATAGGCTCATGCTAAGTAGCAGTGCCTATAGAAATGTGAGGGAGGTGAGGACACAAGCTCTCTGCAGCTTCCACTTTCCTGCTTTCAAGATCAAGTTTCTGACACAGAATTGGCATTGATGCTGACAGCAGGGCCAAATTAAGAAAAGTTGAGCTCCTGGCACTTGGTACTTGATGGAAACAGCAACAGTTTATCATGTCAGTTCTGTTTCACATTTAAATCAGTTTTTCAAGAAGATTAGCCCCAGTTTGTTTTGCTAGCTCTTCCAATGACTATGAGAGCTGTTATCTTTTTTTCTTTTTTTTTTTTTTGGGGGTCCGGTCATGGGGCCTGAACTCTGGGCCTGGGCGCTGTCCCTCAGCTCGTCAGCGCCACTTCTGGCTTTTTTCTTTTTGCATATGTGGTGCTGAGAAATCGAACCCAGAGCCTCAGGCATGCAAGGCAAGCGTTCTACCACTGAGCCACCTTCTCAGCCCAAGAGAGCTGTTATCTTTTTAAGAAACCCCTGCATGGATTCTGTGCTTTTCAACAAAGAAACTTAACCAATATAATAACTTGTCAAAATCCAAAGTTAAGGAATATTTCACTTCTGAATAAAGTTAAGTCTAGCTACTTTAACTCTGAATTCCTCCTACTATAATAATCTACTATATTTCTAAGACCAATATTTAAATTTTCCCTTTTTAAGAATTCTAAAATGTTAACACCTAAAATAAGATACTATGGACTTAGTATGACAAAGATATTTGATAATTCATTTGCTTAGCCATCTCACTTTATTATTTTTAATTCAGCTTTTTTCTTGTTGGGATTTATTTATTCCTTAGGATTTCTTTCAGTGGGCATCTATGAGCCTACTTGAAAGATAGTTTAGGCAGGCACAGAACTCTAGTTTCTCAGTTAGGTCTCTTAATAGAGATGTTTTCTGCCATCTCCCATTACCTATTATTAATGACAAATTTGCTGACAAGATGACTGTCATGCCTTTTTTGGTAATCTGACTTTCCTCAGAGGAAGATTTTAACATTTTTCTTATTGTGTTTGATATTCTGTAATTTCACTACTACTTGTAGGCCCCACTTAAAAAAATCCTATTCAAACTTGTTTCTTTCTGTGATATGATCACTCATTTTTCCTCTTGAAATAAAATCACAGCAGGGTCGGTGGCTCATGCCTGTAATCCTAATTACTCAGGAGGCTAAGATCTGAGGATTGCAGTTCAAAGCCAGCCCAGGCAAGAAAAGCCATGAAACTCTTATCTCCAATAAACCACCAGAAAATTGGAAGTGGTGCTGTGGCTCAAGTAGTAGAGTGCTAGCCTTGAGCTGAAGAGCTGAGTGACAGCGACCAGGCCCAGAGTTCAAGCCCCATGACTGACAAAAAAAAAATAAAAATAAATATAAATATAGGTAAATATATAATCACAGACATTCTTTTCTGTATATTCTATTTCTCTATCAATAAAATGTCTTAGATTTATACTGAATGTTCTGATGATACTATCTAGGGCTCTGAACTTTGCTGCATTGGCAGTCAATTGTAGTCATTCTCTATTTCAGGCTCTTCATCAAAACCATTTTTATAAGAGAGGGATTTCTAGCTCAAAACCCCCTCTGGAGTTGTCATTTCCAACCACATAACTGCTTTTCTGGCTTTGGAGGACGGCATGCATCCAAGCTCCACCATTGATTAGTCATCAGTGAAACTATTTGGTTAACTCTAGGCATACTTAGCTCCTCTGAGCCCTTTTCCCACATAAAGAGGTTAATGAAGGGGCTGGGAAGGTGGCTCAGTGGTAGAGTGCTTGCCTTGCATGCATGAGGCCCTGGATTCGATTCTTCAGCACTACATAAGCAGAAAAAGCTGGAAGTGGTGTTGTGGCTCCAGTGGTAGAGGGCTAGCCTTGAGCTGAAGAGCTGAGGGACAGCACCCAGGTCCAGAGTTCAGGCCCCATGACTGGCAAAACAAAAAGAGGTTAATGAAAAACTTACATGAGGTAAAGCATACCACGTAACAGTAAGTAACCAACATGCAGTAGCACAGTAAATAAAATTTGCCTAGTTCAAAGCAGTTGCTTCGCTGGTCATATCTGGATGTTTCAGACATGAATTCTGAATAGAGGCTATCATCACTTCTCTGATTTAGCAATAATGAATGGCTGAGGCATGGGTGCATGAGGCTACAACAAACAATCCGTCATTTCTGGAGATTTGTTAGGACTACTAGCTGCTTTATTATTACTGAGTATTTAATATGTGAATAGAGCTGCAGGCTGTAGTAAAGGAGAATAAAAGGAGAGAGAGAAAAGTGGGAAAAAGAGATGACTGAGAGCCTTTAGTTACCTGGGCCCCACTGGCTTCCACAATGTGAGAATCTTGTGATTACAGATTCCGTCAATATTTGAATATTTTATAATAAACAAGAATAACCTATAACAGTTAAAATATTACCAGAAATTGAACATAAATCTTATTTTACTGTATTGCTCAATGAAATATTTTTTTATTTCCAATTATTCAAAGTATTAGTCTGACCAGCTGCAGAAATATAGTTTTTTTATATTAATATTAAATTTGAAGGGTTCTTTCAGCTTTCCCACAGCCTTTCATATCATTATCTGGTTGGGTAGTGTGAGATGTGTAGGCCAGGTAATGTTAAGTTTTTTAGTTTTTTAAACAAATGGTGAAACTGAGACTCAGATGATGCTCAAGGTGAAAATCCAGCTAGTTCTAAAGCATCCTCTATTAAGAGAGCTCATAGCCTACTATAATACAGAGATTGCACACTATAAAACAATAAATTATTGTTAAGTAGGAAATTTCAGAAGAGCCCTGCAAAGTTTTATTAGCTCAGTCATGTATAGTCCATAATTTAAATTCAAACACTTAAAAACACTTTGCCGTTTTCCTAATCAAGTTCCTGTTGTGTCTTTAAATTCTAGAACGTTAACCTAAAGGAGAGATTACTGGAAGGGAGAGTGTGTATGAACTCTGGACTAAACAACTGCAGTGTTGAACAATCATACTTATGAATGATTTTTACAACCATTCAATAAGGCAGATAAAGCATTTGGTGGCTAGTAATCACATTCTAGTAAGACTAACATAACAGCTTTGTTTTGGAGAACTCAAATGCTTTCACAACATTAACATTCACCTTCACTGAACTATTTATCTGATGGTGTTGAAGAGGTAAAAGAGCCAGGAATTAAGTACTGGAGACCAAGCAAAACCATCTGACTTCCTTTTTGGCCTCATCAGAACAGTTACATCGAAGTTAGAATTCCTCCATTTTAAGTAGCAAATATCATTTATGAGGAATGTAATTTTAGATAAGAAATTGTTTCAACAGAATTATGACAAAGAACACAGGACCAGACTATTTGGTAATCAGCAGTGTTTTTGAGCTTGTATTTGGATATTTTCCTTTTTTTATGGTCCTAAAGATAAGTTTTCTTTTGTTGTTGTTGTTGTTGTTGTTGTTGTTTTTTTGCTTTAAGGTCAGCATGATGATAAAACAATCAGTACTGGAATAGATTCCTGTTTCTTTAGACTGCCATTAGTTTCAAATCGATCCTCTAAATAAAGTCTGTCCCAAGAGACACAAGTGAATGTAGGGAAAGGGGGAATTTTAAAATACAAGCACGACGTCATAAATTTGTGTCCTAACCATCTGTACCTTTTATTAACCAGGGGCTGGAGCCGCCTGGGTGAACAGACAGGCATACAACCAATCTTCTCCCACACAAGCCTGGAATGGTAACAGTGTGCGGCTGCCTAAGAAAGAAAAGCCGTTTCAAGAGCTGTGGGGTGGGCGTGGGGGTGTGTGGCAGGGTGAGGGAGTCGTTTCTCTCCTCCATCCCAGGATGCTATATTATTGGAAATTGTGCACATCTTTTTTTTTTTTTAATTGATTCTTCTCAAGTGGGAGGCAAAATCCTTCGGATACAAAAGAAGAAAGGAAAAAGATCTGCAAGATTGGCAGGGGAGCTTTCGGGAATGGGAACCGCATGCAGCTTTGACAGCCTGGGATTGGGACAGTGGGCAGTCAAAGGCTCATCCACAACCTGTGTGGCCGCAAAGACGACGCCCTTCCGTCCAGCGTGCCAGCATCACCACCCCCCCAAGCGGTGCACATCGCCCAGGACAAGGCAGTACCCCCTCGTGGCCACCGCTCACCCCACTCGCTGGGCTCATTCATCCTTCCCAACCAATTGGTGCATTCTCAATCTCCACGTGCAAGTCCAGTCCACCCGTCTCCCCGCCCCAGCCGCTCCCAGAAAGGCAGCACTCCCAGATCTCCTCTCTCACACCCCTTCCGGCCTCTCTCACTCGGCCTCTCAAACCCTCCCCAGCTTTTGGGGAGCGCCCGCACTCTGCCTCCACGTGGGAATCCTAGCCCGTGGGCCACCCTTCCCCCCCTCCGCTCTTTCTCCCCTCCCCTCCCCACAGCGTTCCGGTTCCCCACCTCCAGCCTCGGGCTCCGCCCACCGTGCCTGGGGCGCGCGCCCAGCCCAGATACCTGGCTGCCCCTCCCCCGGCCCGCTCCCCGCCCGGAGCGCGCGCGCGCGCCGCCGATCGGCGCCCACCCCTCTGGGCTTTCTTCTCCCGCCCCGCCCGCCGCAGGGGAAGGGGGGGGAGCGAGCGAGCGAGGCGGCGTAGCCAATGGGCGTTCGGCTTACTCTAGCCTCTCCCCCGCGCGGCCGCCAATCACGGCGGGCGGTGGTGGTAATATTGTGGAGTGGAGTTTGGATGCCGCCGCTCCGCGGGCTGGAGCGGCGCGGCGGTGGTGGCGGCGGCGGCAGCGGCGGGGGCTGCCGGGGTATTTCGGGAAGGGGCGTGAGGAGAAGGAGACGGCGGCAGCGGCGAAGAGGACTACGCGAGGGAGCAGCCGAGGAAAAAAGAAAGGAAGAAAGAGGGCGGGGAGTCCTCCGTGGAGGAGGCGGGACCGGCCAAGCTCCTCACCTCTCGGCGGCGGCGGCGGCGGCGGGCGGGCGGGGAGGTGGTGCCGCCCCCTGCCCGCGTTGTCTTCAGCGAAGCCGGCCGCCGACCCGCTGGCCCCGAGCAGCGGCCCAAGCTGTTGGGGCGGGATCGGTGGGTCGGGTGGCAGCAGCGGCGACCGTCATGGCGTTCCTCAAACTCCGCGACCAGGTAGGTTTGGGGCGGCAGGGCGGGATCACGCCGCCGGGGGAGGGGGGAAAGGGCGGACCGGCGGTGGGCCCCCCGCTCGGCCGGGTGGCTCAGCTGCGGGGGACCGAGGCCGAGGTCGAGGCCCGGGCTAGGGCTGGCGCCGGCGCGTGACGGGGTTCTAATGACCGCGGGAGCCTCTCATGTCAGAGCCGCCCGGGCCCAGGGAAGCCCACGTGCCGCCAGGGGGCTTGCGGCCGCAGCCGGAGGGGCGGGTTCGGCGCTGGCTGCCTCAGGTCCGGCGCGCGGCCGGCCCGGCGCCTCCTCTTTCTTGCCAGGTGAGGCTGGGGCCTAACAGGTGGCTTTCCGCCGCAGGGCGGGAGCCGCGCTGGCAGCCGTGACCTCGGGTCACGACCTTGTGCTTGGGTTTGCTTCGCGGAATCGTTCGCGGGGCACCCACTCTCCTCTCTCCCGGAAACAACAAACAAAAAACTGGTTGATTTCTTCTTGGAACTAGTTGTTACTCTGTGGTGCAAGTTTCCAGACTTGTTTGCTTTTTTTGACATTTTGTACACCATCTTGGTTACTTTTCTTGTCTTAGGAAGAATACCTGAAGTGCCACACACACACACACACAAAGACGTTGACACGCTGGAATTGGAAAAAAAAATACTTTGGGTCTAGAAATGAAATCACTACTAAATCTGAACGATTCATATATCTAAAAATGTTGGAAGAAGAGTACTAAGGCTTTCAGGCAGTGCATACGCTTCAGAAATTTTCTATCTCTTCTTTAAGGTTTGAGAAATGAACGTGTGATCTTTACCAAGTCGCGGAAACTTTAGTGCTGAATGCTTATTTTTGTCATTTGTTTTTCTGAACAGAAGATACTGAACAGATTTGAAAGGAAAGTAACTTGCATACATTGGGAAACTATTCCGAAAGTGAGTACCCCTTTTACAAAGACAATGGGGAAAAACTTGAGATGCAATTTTTATATTATTCCTTTGCAAATATTAGACCTCAAATTCAGTCTGCTTAATATGAATTTTCATTTCATAGATAATATTAGTGTTCATAGCCCTACCTTATGTATCATTTGGTACCAGGAAGGAGCTCATGTTACTATCAGGGTTTTGACAAAACACTTGTTTTTTTTAGTTTATACTTTGTATTTTAAATTACTTGTGGAATTTAACTAGCTTGATAGCCACTAGCCACCTATGGAAACTTTAATTAAAATGAAATAAACACTTCTTTAGTCTTGCTAACCATATTTGAAGTGCTCAGTAGTCACAACTGTTGCTTACTGTATGGAACAGGACAGATAGAGAACACATCACAGAGTTCTAGCAGACAATGCTGTTAATAACAGGTAAAGCATAAATCACATGTAATTATTGTACAGTTAGGAGCATGAAGACCAATATCTAGGTTTGATACTAATCTTCTCATCTGGGAATACTTTGTGCTTCCATTTTTTGTTTCTAGTCCTACACTTTAGAAAAAAAGTTTGTGACTTAGATCATTGTGTGAATTAGGAATTTGGTAAAACTTTATGAAAACACCCAACTCATCAAGTTTAAGCAGAAGCAGAATTACTTTAGTTGGAAATAAAATCTAGTTGCTCCTTTGCACTGGAGTATTTAAGAATTGGAATTATGAAGCAGTTGTGACCCTCCTGTAATATTAGTAACCATTGACACTTTATGGTGATAATGATTTTTATTTACTTATTATTATTTTTTTATTTTTTTGGGTCCCGTAGTGGGGCCTGAGCGCTGTCCTTCAGCTCTTCAGCTCAAAGCTAGCACTCTACCACTTGAGCCACAGTGCCACTTCTGGCTTTTTTCTTTTTGCTTATGTGGTGCTGAGGAATCGAACCCAGGGCCTCATGCATGCAAGGCAAGCGCTCTACCACTGAGCCATCTTCCCAGCCGGGCGATAATGATTTTTAAAACGTCACTTGTAGCCGGGCGCTGGTGGCTCACGCCTGTAATCCTAGCTACTCAGGAGGCTGAGATCTGAGGATCGCGGTTCAAAGCCAGCCCGGGCAAGAAAGACCGTGAGACTCCTATCTCCAATAAATCACCAGAAAACCGGAAGTGGCGCTGTAGCTCAAGTGGTAGAGCGCTCGCCTTGAGCTGAAGAGCTGAGGGACAGCGCCCAGGCCCAGAGTTCAAGACCCACAACCGACAAAAAAAAAAAAAAAAAAAAACGTCACTTGTACACATGAGAATACTTGGACAAGTTAATGAGGTGGCATGACTTGGGGAAAACATTAAGATGAATCTCTATACTACTTATTGGCCTGTCTAGTTTCTTTTTTCAAAGACTTTGAGATGAGTTTGTTTTGCCTAATTTAAAGAGAATTGCTGTTTTTAGAAGTTATCTTATATATTGACATTTTATTAGCTAGTAGAAGTGATGATAAAGATGAAATGGAATGCAAATATTCTTAACTTTTCCCATCTGCAGGAAAAGCAGTTCAGCTAGATGAATTACTTTATTTGGAGGAAAGGATGAGAAGATGTGGATAAGTATCCAGAATTTAAAAGCTGGCAGGTATTTGATATAGCTTCTAACTCAAAAGCCTTATATACATTTGTAATAGGAAATACTTTAATTTTTTCTAGCTTTGCAAAAATAAAGTTTAATACATACAATCCTCAAGTGAATAAGGGTTGACTGTGTTTAAGGCATTAGGAAGGTCCTTAGTGGTTTAAATATAAAATCAGTGTGTAAATAAAGCAATTTATTCTCATCCAGTCTATCTGAATAGGATATCATTCTCTCATTTTGTGCCAACACATAATTATGGAGATAATTACTGCATTACTTTCTGTGAAATGAAACTATTTTTAATTGCAAATACAATGAAAATAATTTGTTTCCTGTTAATAAAAGTAGACATAAGAATTTTCTCCCTGAATGACTTCACCTTTGTTTATATAGCACAAATCTTTAAGAATTGTACATTTTTTCAACAAGTGTCACTGTGATTATTTTTTATATTTGTTAGTAAAATTATTCTCATTAATTATATTTGAATTTATCAGTAGTACACTCTAAAAAAATAAAGATAGAGGCCTGTTTAGGTTATAGATCACAAACTCCATGACTGCAAAGCTACTGACAACCAACACTTAGCTTCAGTGATTAGAAAACAATAAGAGTGGTAAAGAAGAGTGAAGTCATTGGATCAGGTGTGTTAGTTGCAGCTCAGTTCTAACCATTGTTGATGTGTGGGTGTGCCTGCACATCCAACTTTTTTTTTTTAAGGCAGAAATCCAGATTGTTGCCAGGTGCAGGTAGCTCATGCCTATAATCCTAGCTATTCTGGAGGCTAAGATCTGAGGGTCGAGGTTCAAACCAGCCTGGCAGGAAACTCCAGGAGACTTTTATCTCCAATTAGCACCACATTCAGCTTTTTAGGTAGTTACCAGTCAAGTGGTAGAGTGGTAGCAAAAGCTCAAGGATAGCATCTAGGCCCTGAATTCTACAAAATGCGTATTTATGAATGCTGGCAAGTTAACAACTAGTGACAATGCTGAAACTCTGAAAAAGGGCTAGTAAGGATCTACCTTGTAACTGCTAAATTTTATCAGTTGAAAAAACCAAACTAGAGCATAAGATTGCTTAATAAATTTTTTTTTTCTGGTCCTCTGGACCTGGGCACTGTCAGCTCTTCAGCTCAAGGCTAGTGCTCTACCACTTGAGCCACAGTACTACTTCCTGCTTTTTCTGCTTTATGTGGTGCTGAGGAATCTAACCCAGGGCTTCATGTATGCAAGGCAAGTACTCTACCACTGAGCCACCTTCCCAGCCAATAATTTTTTTTTCTTTAGAAGATACAATAACTAAAGTAAAAAAAAACAAACTGTATGTTTGCACCTGGAGATTGAATCCAGGACCTCATATATGGTAAGCATACACTCTAATGCTGATATGCACCCTCATCCTGGTAATAAGCTTTAGAATTGAAGATAAAATTCACTTTCTTTCAAAGTACAATTCAGTGGTTTTTATTATATGTGTAAAACTACAATATTATTCCTACTTCCAGAACTTTTTCATTACTCCAGAAGGAAACTTTTGCTCATTTGCAGTCACTTTTCATTTTCCCTTATTCCCAGCTCATGTCAGCCACTAATTTCCTTTTTTTTGTTTTTGCTGGTCCTGGGGCTTTAACTGTCTAGGCCAGTCAGGGCCTGGACACTGCCCCCGAGCCTCTTTGTGCACAAGGCTAGCACTACCACTTGAGTCACAGCACCACTTCTGGCTTCTTCTGAGTAGTTTATTGGAGATAAGAGTCTCATGCACTTGTCTGCCCAGGTTAGATTTGAACCATGATCCTCAGATCTCAGCCTGCTGAGTAGCTAGGATTACAGGTGTGAACCACTTGCTCTCAGCCCTAATCTACTCCTTTGTTTTAGTTTTTAAAACTATTTCAACATAACTGCTTACAGAAATACACTTATATCAGTTAATACAATTGAAGTTTAACTTACCCTACACAATTTCAGCCAAAAAATTGGTACATGGTTTACAATTTTTTAAAAAATTGTGTTTTTTTTAAAATTATCTACAAATGTATAAAAAGATCCTCCATCAAATACTGCTAAAGAAAGCACCATGAACCTCGAGAAATACCTTTGGTTTGCCTCAGAAAAATAACAAGTATTGCACTGTAAAGTTTATAAAATTGGTGCAATAAACTACAATGCCAGTTTACCAAGTTCAGTAACTACTGAATGTAGGAGGGAGTCTAGGTACACATAGGAACTGTAAGAACTATCTGATTTAGTTAATATTGCAAGTACATTGTATATACAGACCAAGATTCAGATAGTTTCTTAAATCTGAATTAACACTATCAGCTAGCTCACTTCATCTGCTAAGAGATGAACAAGGGCACTATACACAATAGCTGTAAGTTTTTCTGACTTATGCAAGGAAGAAAATTATGTTTCTTCCTCAGTTACTAGTCCAGAATAATAGCATACTAAAGGCAAGTATTCTTTCCATTGTCAACATTCAATGGAATATGATGCAAGTTGAGGTCAACTTGGGTTTTAATTTTATCAGCACTCATATGCAAAACAGCCCCCAAAGTTAATGACCGCATAACTTTAGAAATGACTCTTAAAAAGTAAAATGGTCCCTCGTGGAAGACATCCAGCCATAGTTATAGGACGCCTTTTCCGACAACTTAGCCCCTTAGGAATTACACCTCAATTAAAAAAAATAGCCCCAGGTCTGGGAAGGTGGCTCAGTGGTAGAGCACTTGCCTTGCATGCATGAGGCCCTGGGTTCAATTCCTTAGCACCATATAAGCAAAAAGAAAAAAGCCGGAAGTGGCGCAGTGGCTCAAGTGGTAGAGCGCTAGCCTTGAGCTGAAGAACTGAGGGACGGTGCCCAGGCCCAGAGTTCAGGCCCCACGACCCGACCCCCCCCCCCAAAAAAAAATAGCCCCAAGGTTAGAAGCATCTCTGGAAAAAAACCACATAACTTAAAATATCTCGAAAAACAATGAATATAGTTAAAAATAATTGTGATATTTTCATAAGACTGTACCTAGGATTAAGTTTATAATTAAGTTTATAATCTAGCATTTCAAGTTTATCAGTTACTACTTACTATATAGGAATATACAAAATAACATGCTCTTGTTCTCTTCCTTTATCAAAAGGGAAAAAATTCTAGCTTCAATTTAGGACTAAGGGGAGACTAACAAGATTCAAACTGTTTCATGCAAGTATCACATATCTGATCTACTCTTTAATATATGAATTTGCCTATTCTGGATATTTCATATAAGCAAAATCATAAGACAGCTTTTTGTCTTCCTTATCATAACTTTTTTTTAGAATATCCATCTTGTATCAAGAATCTGTTGGTCATCAACTTGATTATTTTTGGTGCTGGAGATCAGATCTAAGTCTCAAACTAGCCAAGTGTTACCTCTCAGCTGCAGTCATAACTTTTTTTTTTTGTCCTGGGGCTTGAACTCTGGGCCTGCATGCTGTATCTGAGCTCTTCAGCTCAAGGCTAGGGTTCTACCACTTGAGTCACAGTGCCACTTCTGGTTTTCTGGTGATTAGTTGGAGGTAAGAGTTCTCATAGACTTTCCTGTCAGCTGGCTTTGATCCTCATGCCTACAGGAGTGAGCCACCAGTGCCTGGTTGCAGTCAGAACTTCTAAATCATGTTTAAGAGTTGTTTTAAAAAAAATTAACCACCAGTGCCTGGTTGCAGTCAGAACTTCTAAATCATGTTTAAGAGTTGTTTTAAAAAAAATTGTTCAGGCTGGGTACATAAATGGCTCACACCTCTGTCTGATCTTAGGTATTTGGGAGGCAGGATCACGAGAATCAAGGCCAGCATGAGAATCAAGGCCAGCAGGGGCAAAAAGTTAGCAAGAATACATCTTCACAAAGATGAATGTAGTAGGTAGAACATGTCTGTAGTCCAAGATACAAGGGAGGCATATGTAGGAGGATTGCTGTCCATAGCTAGCCTGAGCAAAAATTGAGGAACCTAGAGCAGGTTGAAGGTGGTTTATACCTGTAATTGTAGCTACTCAGGAGGCTGAGATCTGAGGATCAAGGTTTGAAGTCAGCTTGAAAAACATCTCAAATTAACCACCAAAAAGCTGGAAATGGAGCTCTGACTCAAGTGTTAGAACTCTAGCCTTGAACAGAAAAGCTCAGGGATAGCATCCAAGCCTTGAGTTTAGGCCCCAGGACCAGCCAAAAAAAATTTGAAAATTTTTTTGAGGAAGTAGGAAAAAATAAAGCAAAAAGGCCCAAGGGCATGTCTTGTGGTATAGAGTGCTTCTCTAGCAAGTGTAAGTATTACCTACAGGTTCATGCATGTAATCGTAGCAGTTCAGGAGACTGAATCCAGAGAATTGAAGCTAACTTGGCAGAAAAGTCTAGGAGAAATTTCTTCTGCAAAATAACCAGCATAAAGGTGCCAGCTGAACAAGCGTGTTTAAACAGGCTCAGACCCTGAGTTCAAATTCCTCATACTGGGGGCTGGGAAGGTGGCTCAGTGGTAGAGTGCTTGCCTTGTACGCCTGAAGCCCTGGGTTCGATTCCTCAGCACCACATAAAGCAGAGAAAGCCAGAAGTGGCGCTGTGGCTTAAGTGGTAGAGCACTAGCCTTGAGTTGAGGAGCTGAGGGACAATACCCAGGCCCAGAGTTCAGGTCCCATAACCAACCAAAAAAAAAAAAAAATTCCTCATACTGGCAAAAAAAGTCCATAAGATTTACTGAAACATAACATGAAAATGTAAATGTTAAATAATAAAAGAATGATTTAAAGTATGTATACCCAAGGGACTGGGAATGTGGCTTAGTAGTAGAGTGCTTGCGAAGCATGCATGAAGCTCTGGGTTCAATTCCTCAGTACCACATACACAGAAAAAGGTGGGAGTGGTGCTGTGGCTCAAGTGGTAGAGTGCTACCCTTAAGCAAAGAACAAAGCTCTAGGACAGTGCCCAGGCCAAGAGTTCAAACCCCAGGACTGGCCAAGATAGATAGATAGATAGATAGATAGATAGATAGATAGATAGGTAGATAGATAGATAGATAGATAGATAGATAGATAGATAGATAGATAGATACACATACACCCTTTAATGTTAGTATGTCTGGAAAAACATGGTTTCTACATAATAAAAAAAAAAGACAAACCTTCACATTCTTTATGCCATTTCACTTCCACTTGTAGCTTTTATATGTATAATATGGGATAGTATTTCTATTTTCAGGATTTTATAACAGAAGTTAAATTTTGTAGGAATACTAAAAGACAGTAGCTTTTATATTTACATTTTTATTTTCATTTGTATACAGTATGCAGTTTCCTTGAAATCTTACTTTTTCCCCCACTTAAAAATATTTTTTGAAAAGTAGTCATATAAATTACATATTTATGGGGTATAGTATCTTATACATTTTATATACTTATATATCTTATACATTATACATTATGCAAAGGTCAGGTCAGAGTGGCTGGTATAACCATCACCTATCATTTCTTCGTGTTGGGAACATTAAAAAATTCTACTATTACTTGTAGAAATACACAGTTATATTTTATTTTGCTGTGGAAAAGTACATGCAAGTAATTGTTAACTATAGTTATCCTATTACATATAAAAATTATTCCTTCTGTCCAGCTATACCCCTGGACCTCTTAACAATTCTCTCTTTGCCACTGGGAGCTACTGTTCTGCTCTACACTTGTATTTTTTAAGCTTTTAAATACTAGTGAGAAAATGCAATAATTGTTTTTCATTTGGATTCTTTTTGTGTAAGAGTCATCTTTGTGTGCCCCTGTTGAGGTTAATGGTGATTAGAGTGAGGGTCTTTGAATAGTGAAAAGTTCTTACTTGATTTTCCTACAAAAAAGTAGGGCATTGTTTGATCAAGGTAACCCTTGAGAAATTTTATGATTAGGGCTACAGAACACAAATATTGAAGGACAGTAATGCCCATATATTCATCAAATAATGCAATGTTAGATGTTCTGCTTTCTGTTGATGACTAAACAGGACACAAGAATGGAGTACTTACCATCTATGTTACAAGGATAATATTACCTAGAGTACAATGTGATATACTTCTTTGCAGAAGTTGAAGGAAAACACATTACTTGAAAATATAACTGACATAAGTGCTTTCTATGTTTCTTGATTTCTAGATACCTTGGATAATAAAAATTAGAATCTGATGAATTTATTAGTGGATGAAGATAACATTTCAGAATTGGGAAATGATCAGATAATAGGTATAGGAAAACCCTTTAGCAAGGGAGAGGTATTTTAGGTCACTGGATTTCTCAGTGCTACAAGCAAACAATTGTGTTTGAAAGAAGAGAAGCCAAGGATGTTAAGATAATGAGGAATTAGACTTGATTGGTGTGTAGAGTTGAAGAGGATGAGAGTTAGGTAAGATAAATTAATTGTGATCACTTTATAAAGTGCTTGCAATACTAGGTTCAGATTTTGGGGGTGGAAAGTAATGGGTAGATTTTCTTAAAATAGAGTCAGCAAGAGAGAGAGAGAGAGAGAGAGAGAGAAAGAGAAAGAGAGAGAGTGTGTGTACTTTGATCCTCAGAAGGGCCCATGACACTGAAAATTGAAATAACCACTACAAGTTTTAGAAGGATAGATACAAAAAGGCAAAGAAGAGCATTCAAGACCAGTTAGGTACCTGCTGCAGTAATTCAGAAAATTTATAACATTTTTTTTTGTGTAAGTAGAACATCAAATACTAAGCAGAAATTGGATATTTTTGCATGCATTTATATTCACTTTGTTAGCATACATTGGTTGTACAAGAAGCATTTCATTGCAGCATTTCCAAGTACATTGTATCCTGATCAGACTCATATGCTTGCCTCATATGCATGAGGCCCTGGGGTTCAATTCCTTAGCACCACATAAACAGAAAAGGCTGGAAGAAGCACTGTGGCTCAAGTGGTAGAGCACTAGCCTTGAGCTGAAGTGCTGAGAGACAGCACCCAGGCCCATGTTCTTTGTCACTCTATGACCAAAAAATTAAAAAGTTTTATTTTCCTGTTTCCGTATATGTATGCAGTATATTTTTTATTAGTATATAATAATTGGATGAAAAAATGGGTATATTGTGACAATTTTTTTCACACATGCATCTAACATATTATCCCATTGATCCACCCATTACCCTTTCCTGCCCCTATCTCCAAGGACTCTTTTTAACTCCTCCCGCCTTTTGTGTCTTTATGTTTAAAGCTGGATGCTACATAGAGAAAACGTGCTATTTCGATGTCTAAGTCTGGTTTATTTTGCTTAACATGATGATTTCCATTCTGCAAATAATATTTCCTCCTTTTTTTTTTTTTTTTTTTTTTTTTTTTGCTTAGTTGTGGGGCATAAACTCTGGGCCTGGGTGCTGTCCCTCAGCTTTTCAGCTCAAGGCTAGTGCTCTACCACTTGAGCCACAGTGCCACTTTTGGCTTTTTCTGCTTTCTGCTTTATGTGGTGCTGAGGAATCGAACCCAGGGCCTCATGCATGTAAGGCAAGTGCTCCACCACTGAGCCACCTTCCCAGCCCCCATCTTCCTCCTTTATGGCCATGTAGTTAACACTTTGCTCTGTATATGTCCCACTTTTTCTTCATTCATCTGTTGTTAGACACCTAAATCTCTTGTATGAGTTGACTGTTGGGGTTAATTAATTCTTCAAAAACCATGGGTCTGAATGTATGTGTTCTATATGCTCCATTTCATTCAAGTATATTCCTAGAAATGGTGTAGCTGGATAATATGGTATTTCTAATTTTAGGTGTTGCTTTTGTTGTTTTGTTGTTGTTTTGTTTTTTGCTACTGGTTCTAGGGCTTGAGCTCAGAACTTTGTTGCAGTCTCTTGAGTTTTTTGTTCAAGGCTAGTGCTCTGACACTTGAGACAGAGCTTCATTTTTGTCTTTTTGGTGGCTGAGTCTCAAGGACTTTCTGCTTGGGCTATCTTCTATTCTCGATCCTTAGATCTCAATCTCCTGGGTAGATAGGATTACTGGTGCGACCCACAGATGCCCAGCTCTAATTTTAGTTTTTCAAAGAACTTCCATATGGATTTCCATAGTGGTTAGACTAATACACATTCCCACAAAGAGTACATAAAGAATTCTCTTTCTGCTGCATCCTCACCAGCATTATTTGTGTTTGTTTGTACTGGGACCTCAGTGCAGGACCTAGAACTCTGAATGGGTTTTGTCTTCTATTACTTGAATCATGCTTCTAGTCCAGCTTTTTTGCTGGTTAATTAAAGATAAGAGTCTCATAGACTTTCTAGCTTTGAACTTAGATCCTCAGATCTCAGAGTCTTCTGAGTACCTAGGATTACAGGTGTGAGTCACTGCCATTTGGTTCATTTTATATTGAGATGGAATCTCCATGTAGTTTAAATTTGCACTTTTTTGATGACTAAAAATTTGCATGTTTTTCATCTAATGGCCATTAGTACTTTTGGGGGGTGTGTCAGTTGTGGGGCTTAAACTCTGGAGCTTTTTTTTTTTTTTTTTTGTCGCTCATGGGACTTGAACTCTAGACCTGGGCGCTGTCCCTCAGCTCTTCAGCTCAAGGCTAGCACTCTACCACTTGAGCCACAGCACCACTTCCAGTTTTCTGGTGGTTTATTGGAGATCAGAGTCTCAAGGACTTTCCTGCCCGGGCTGGCTTTGAACTGCGATCTTCAGATCTCAGCCTCCTGAGTTGCTAGGATTACAGGCATAAGCCACTGGCACCTGGCCTGTTCCTGAGGTTTTTTTGCTCAAGGCTAGTGCTCCACCACTTTGAGCTATAGCTCCACTTTTGGGTTTTGCATGGTTAATTGGAATTGAGTCTCCCAGGGCTTTTCTGCTTTGGCTGGCTTCAAACCTCCATCAGAACTCAAACTCCTGAGTAGCTAGGATTACAGGTGTGAGCCACAAGTGCCTGGCCATTAGTACTTCTTGCAAGAATTATCTGTTGTTTATTTGCCCATTATTGACTGAAAATTTTTGCGTTTAATTTTAAAAATTAAATATTTTGGGTAATGCTTGTCAGATGAATAACTGGCAAAACATTTTCTCTCATTCTTGTAGTCTCTCTTTATTAGTTTCTTTGGCTGTGCAGAAACTTTTATTTGATGCAGTCTCCTCTGTCAACTCTTGTTATTTCCTGAGCTACTATTCAGAAAATCATTTACTATAGCTATATCCTGATGTGTTTTTCTGTCTTGTAGTCACAAAGTTTTAGCTTGTATTTTAAGGTCCTTGATCACTTAGGAATTGATTTTTGTTCAGGGTCAGAGATCAGACTAGTTTCAGTCTTCTTCATACCCAACTTTCCCAGCACCATTTGTTAGAGACAATCTTTTCTACTTTGTATGCTTTTTATACCTTTATTAATAACCAGATGGTGGTAGTTGCATGAATTTATTTCTGGGTCCTCTATTCTGTTTCATTAGTCTGTGTCTATTTTTGTGTTGGTATCATACAGTTTTTCTTACTATGGTTCTGTAGTATAATTTGAAATCAGTGTTGTGATACCACCAGTATTGCTGTTTTTGCTCAGGATTGCTCTGGAAGTTCAGGATCTTTTTGTGTTTCCATATGAATATGAGGATTGTTTTTCCTAGTTCTATAAAGAAAATTGAAATTTTGATGGGGATTGCATTGAAGCTGTAGGTGGCTTTCAGCAATATGGCCATTTTCACAATATTCTGCTGATCCATGAATGTGGGAGGTGTTTCTTTTAATGTCTTAGGCAGTTTTTTCTTTGTTCAGTGTCATAATTTTTATTGTAGAGATTTTTCATCTCATTAGTTATGAATGCAGTTTAGTATATAGTCTTGGTTGTTGTTAGCCTTTATTATGCTTACATAAGATAGAGCCTTTATTATGCTTAGATAAAATCTTTCCATTCCTAGTTTCAATAGAGTATTTATTATGAAGAGATGTTAAATTTTGTCAAGTGCTTTTTTTATTGAGATGGTCATGTGTATTTTTTGGGTACATGTATGTTTCATTATGTCTATTTGTTTGGTATGCTGAGTATTCCTAAAATGAAACTGACTTGATCATGGTATATAGTTTTATAATATTTGTTTAATTTGGTTTACAAGTTTTTGAGGATCTTTGTGTCTGTGTTCATCAAGGAACTTGGGCTGTAGTTTTTGGGGGGTTTTGAGTGTGTGCCAGCATTGGGCTTGGTCTCAGGATTTGTAGCTCAGCTTTTAGCTCAAGACTTGAACTAGACCACTGCAGCCACACCTCCAGTCTGACATTTTGCTGGTTAATTGGAGATAGAATCCAAACTTCCTGCCAGTCGGGATCCTCCACTGATTTCTGATTAGCTAGAATTATAAGGCTTGAGCCACTGGCACTGGCTTAGTTTCTTTTCTGTGTCTTTATCCAGTTTTGGTATCAGAATAATAATGGTTGCATAGAGTGAGTTTGGAGTATCCTTCCCTTTGATTTGATGTACTACTATGATGAACATTGCTGTTTTTTAAAGGTCTAGTAGAATTTGGTAATGAAACCATCCAGTTCTGAGTATTTCTTGTTAGGAGATTTTATTACTGCTTCAATTATTATTGCTAGTTGTTGATATATTTTTTTTTTGTTTATATCCTTTTGGTTCAGTTTGATGGGTCACATGTATCTAGAAATTCATTTCTTATGGATTTTCCAATTTTTTAGTGTTTTTAAAAAATATTCCATATTCTAGATTTCCACGGTATCCTTTGTAACATCCCTCTTCTCTAATTAATTTGAATCTTTGTAGTTTGACTAAGGTTTTGCTAATCTTGTTTCTCTTTTCAAAGAAACACTTGGATTTTTTTCCTTTTTGGTAGTACTATGATTTGAACTCAGGGTTCTTCTCTTATAGTCAGATTTTTACTACCATAGTCATGTCCCTGCCTTTTTTTTGCTTTAATTTCTTTACAGATAGGGTCTTCTTTGCCCAGAGATGGCCTGGACTGCAGTCTTCCTGCTTATGACTTTGTACATGCCTGGCTTGTTTATGGAGATATAGGGTCTAATTTTTTTTGCCCAAGCTGACTACTATTCTCTTGATCTCCACCTCCTGGGCAGCTGGGATTTTAGCCATAAGCCACTGTGCTAGCCTTCATTGATCTTTTATATTGTTCTTTTACTCCCCATTTATTTCCCCCTGGAAATTCTTATTACTAATTTTGGATTTGGCATGCTTTTAAGATCTTGAGCTGCATCATCAGATAATTTGAGAGCTTTCTGATTTTTTTTTTAAGATGCAGGCATTTATAGCCAAGCATTTCCTTCTTAAATGTAAGATGACATGGAAATTAAACATTACTTTTGAAAAGTGTTCATTGAAGAAACCAGGGGAAAATTATAAAACAAAACTCTTAGAATCAAAGGAAAATGAAAACACAATGGAACCTGCAAAATACAGTAAAGGCAGTATTGCTTCCAGTAGTTTCATTCTTCTTTATGGCTGAAGAATATAATTCCATTGTATCCATATACTACATTTTCTTTACTCATTCATTGGTTGATGTGGGTATTCAATAGTTCGCTTATTCTGAATAGTGATGTTATAAACAAGGATATGTAGGTATCTATTGTACAGTGACATTCCTTTGAATATGTTTTGAGTGAGTTATACAGTATTTCTCTTTATGTGGGGGAGCAATAACTTGAATTTGAACTCTGCCTTGAGCTTGTGAGGATGACATTCTACTAGTTGGGCCACTTTGCTGGGTTATTTTTTGAGATAGAGTCTTAACTTTATGTCCTAGCCAACCTTGACTGTGATCTTCCTGCGTGCTTTCCTGAGTTGGTGGGAATGACAGGGGCATACCAACATGCCCAACTGTTGGTCAGAATGGGATCTGATAATTTTTTTTCCTGGGATGGCCTCAAATCCCCCATCACTGTCTCCCAGGTTGCCAGGATTACAAGATACAGTCACTATGCCAAGGCTGGTTTTAGTTTTTGGTGGAACCTCTATACTATTGTTTCCCTAGAGTAGTTTCAAAGCTTTAGGTCTGATATTAAGAACTGTGATCCAGCTTTTAATTGATTTTTGTATAGGGTAAGAGATAGTCTATTTTTAGTCTTCTACATGGGGGTATTCAATTTTGGGAACAACATTTTCATAGTGGCTGCACTTATTTACATTCACAGGAACATTCACATTCTCATCAACATTTCTGGATTTTTTTTGTTTGTATTTGTCATTCCAACTGGGTAATACATCTCATTGTTAATTTTATTTGTATTTTCTTTATGGCTTGATATTGAATATTTATGGATTTACTATCCATTTGTACCTCTTTTGATGATTGCTTAATTCATTTGCCTATTTATTGGATTGTTGTTTTGGTTTTTACATTTTATATTTCTTTATGTATTCTGGTTATTAATTCTTTTTTGGGGGGGGGGAGGAGGTCTGGTCATGGGGCCTGAACTCTGGGCTTTGGCGCTGTCCCTCAGCTCCTTAGCTCAAGGCTAGCACTCTACCACTTGAGCCACAGCGCCACTTCCGTCTTTTTTTTTTTTTCTTATGTGGTGTTGAGGAATCGAACCCAGGGCCTCATGCATGCAAGGTAAGCGCTCTACCACTGAGCCATCTTCCCAGCCCCTGGTTATTCTTTATCCAACTGATACTTGATGTGCAGAAGCTTTTTAATTTGCTGCAGTCCTATTTGTCAACTCTTACTTTTATTACAGAGTATTGAAGTCCTATTCAAAGATTGCTTACTATGCCAATGTCTCTCAAGTACTTTGCTATAGTAGTTTCAAAGGTTTACGTTTTACATTAAACCAAATGATCCATTTTGAATTGAGTATCATGCAGTGAGAGCTAGGGATGGAGTTTTAATCTTCTACAACTGGATATCTAATTTTTCCGACATCATTTCTTTTAAAGACTAGTTTTTCTCCAATATATGTTTTTGGCACCTTTGTGAAAAAATAGTTGTTGCTGTGTGGGATTATTTCTAGATCTGCAATTCTGTTCCATTTTGTCTCATGTCTATTTCTGTGCTTGTACTATGCTGTTTTTTTTACTGTAGCTCCATTGCATAATTTGAAGTCATTTATTGTAATACCTCTTGCTTTGCTTTTGTTCAGGATTGCTTTGGCTATTTGAAGTCTTTACTTCCATATGAATTCTAGGACTAATTTTTCTTTGAAAAATTTTGTGAAAATGACATTGGAATTTTGATGGAGTTTGAATCTAATATGTAGATTGCTTTTGGCTATATACCTATTTTCACAGTATTCTTCTGATCCATGAACATAGGAGAGGTTTTCCATTGTGCGTGTGTGTGTGTGTGTGTGTGTGGGTGTGTGTGTGTGTGTGTGAGAGAGAGAGAGAGAGAGAGAGAGAGAGAGAGAGAGAGAGAGAGAGAATGGAGGACATGACCTTTCCTTTTTAAATTTATTTTTACATAAGTCAGGTTCCATCTTCTGTGGTTGCTTTTAATTTCTTCCTACATATACTTTTTTTTTTAATTTTTTTATTGTAGAGATACTATACAGAGGGTTACAGTTACATGAGTGAGGTAATGAGTACACTTCCACTTCCTCTTGAACATTGTTACCCCCTCCATTGTTTTCCCCCTACCATCCCCTCCCTCCCTCCCTTCCCCAAGGTTCTTTTTTTTTTTTTTTTTTTTTTGATCGTGATTAAGTGATTACTTAATTTCCGGAAATTCACAGTATTGTGGAATAATGATGCTCATTTAAAGTCACAAGTTCATTCTAACTTTCCTGGAGCAAATTGTCTATCACAGTCTGTAATATATAACGGTGCTCATATGTTATATACCATATACCTACATATACTTTTATATTTTTCATCGTAGAGGTTTTTCACCTCCTTAGTTTTGTTCCTAGGTATTCAGTTTTGTTGAGGCTTTTGTGAATGGGGGGGTGTTTCCCTCGTTTCTTTCTGTCTATATTATTAGAATATAGAAAAGCTGCTGATTTTTGTAAGCTGGTTTTCTGTCATGCTACCATGCTAAAGTGTTTATTAGATAAAAGAATTTTTTGGTGGAACATTAGGATCATGTCTGCTAAAGAGGATAACCTACCTCTTCTTTCTTGTTTTTATCTGTTACTTCCTATCTCTAATCTTACTGCTCTGGCTAAGTAAGAACTATATTGAATAGGAGTTAAAAGAGAGAAAACAGCCTTGTTCTTAGTTCTCTGTTAAATATGGTGTGGCTATCATCAGCTTATCATATGCAGCCTTTATTATGTTGAGGTAAAGTCTTTCTCTAGTTTCTTTGGGCATTTATTAGGATATTGGTTGGTTGGTTGTTTTTCCCTCTACTGGGATTTGAATTCAGGCCTTTCCACTTGCTAGACAAGCTTTCTACTGATTGAACTCAATTTCTTTAGCCCCTTTTTGCTGGAATTATTTTTGAGTTTAGGTGTGTTGCATTTTGCTTGGGCCAACCTGAAGCACAATTTTCCTGTCTGTGTTTCCCTTCATAGCTATCATATTCAGTTTTTTCAGTTAAGATGAGTTCTTGTTTTTTTTTCTTTTTTCTTTTTTTTGCTTGTGTTGGCTTTGAGCCACAAACTTCCTGATCTCAGCTTCCCAATTAGCTAGTACAAATATGAACTACTACACCTGGCTTTTAGTTATTTTTTATTTATTTTTGTCGGTCATGGGGCTTGAACTCTGGGCTTGAGCGCTGTCCCTCAGCTCTTCAGCTCAAGACTAGAGCTCTACCACTTGAAATACAGCGCCACTTCCAGTTTTCTGGTGGCTTATTGGAGATAAGAGTTTCATGGACTGTCCTTCCCGGGCTGGCTTTGAACCGCTATCCCCAGATCTCAGCCTCCTGAGTAGTTAGGATTACAGGCGTGGGCCACCGGTGTCCGGCAGTTATTTTTTTTAATAACTGCTATGCCCAGCCTAGACCATGATCTTCCTATTAAGCTGCTTGTGTAGCTGGGATGACAGGCATTCACCCCCTCAACCCCCCACACTTAGCTTTTAGTGGTTGAGATTGGGGGGGGGTCATGTGAATATTGGTTGTTTGGGAGGACTAGAATGGCTTCAAATCATGATCTCTTCTCAGTGGCCAGGATTATAGGTTTGACAATTGTATCCAGCTTCTGTGGTCATTTTTTGAAACTAGATTTTCTTTTGACATATTAACCATTTCATTGTCTTTGAATTTAATTAGTGAATACTTTTGAACTTTTGGAGAAGTCATGTTGTCTTACTTTGTCATATTTCTTTGTCTATTGTATTTGTGCATCTGCTTCGATATCTTTACCAGTTTTATGTGAAGATCTTCCTGATGACCCACTTTTCTTGTGGGCTTAATCCTCAGTGTGCACGGAAAAGATAAAACTGATTCTAGCAACAAAACCAAAACAAACCAGAGACAGAAACCAATTAAAGACAATGGTTATGTCTCCACTAACCCTAGAAAAGAGCAAAAGCAATGTAGAATGAACAATGAAGTTAAAAATCAATAGAAGTAGAAATAATAAGCCAGGCACCGGTGTGGCTCATACCTGTAATGCTAGCTACTCAGGAGGCTGAGATCTGAGGATTGCAGTTCAAAGCCAGTCTATGCAGGAAACTGTGTGAGACTCTCTTTTCAATAAACCACTCAGAAAACTGGAAGTGGCACTGTGGCTCAAGTGGTAGAGCGTTCACCTTGAGCTAAAGAGCTGAGAGAAGTGCCCAGGTCCAGAGTTGAAGCTCCATGGCTGACAAAAACAAACAAACAAAAAATGTGGAAATAATAAAAGAATATAATAAAAAGAGAGGTGAGGAAAAGATAAAAAGAAAGAAGCTTAAAAAGAGACCTGGTGCTAGTAACTTAAACCTGTAGTCCTGGTTGCTAATGAGGCTGAGAGTTGAGGATTGAGATTTGAAGCTAACTTTGGCAGGAAAAATCTATGAGATTCTTATCTCCCAATTGAAACGCCAGAAAAACTGAAAGTAGATCGGTGACTCAAGTGGTAGAGTGCTAGTGTTGAGCACAAATGCTTAGGAATAGCACCCAGACCCCAAGTTCAAGCCACAGAACCAGCACCAAAAATAAAAAGATGTGAAAATAGACAAATCCTGAGATTTAAAAACCTAATTTGAAAATAAATACATGAATAATATAAATACATTTATGGGAAGTAGAGATTGGAGGATTGTGGTTTGGTTTGAGTCTAGTACTGACACAAAATTGGGGAGACCCTCATCTTAATTAAATCAGGTGCTGTGGTTCACTGTTGTCCCAGCTACTTGGGAAACTGGTAGGATTGAAATCTGAGGTCCACCCAGGGCAAAAGTGTGAGTTCCTATCTGAAAAATAACGTAAAGCCAAAAGGTTAAGAGATGAGTTCAGATGATAGAGTACATATATAGCAATATCAGGACCCTGAGCTCAAACCCCAGGCCTTGATTTCAAACCCCAATACTGACAAAAGAAAAAAAATGAATTGAAGAAAGCTGCTGTTCAGGTCCTCTGTTGAAAATGTACTAGGTCTCGGGGAGAGTAGTGGATTACAGCTTGTGACTACTATTAACTATTCTGTTCCTTACTAGTTGGTGATGTATGCAGACCCTCTGAATAGATCAGAAGGATATGTTGTCAGCAACAAGCCTGCATTCACTTTAGAGGCTTCCTTTTTTTTACTTCTCAGTAAGAAATGAGCTTTGTAATTTGTAGGCTAGGCAGTTTCCTGTTATCTCCAGAGGAGCACCTAGGAGTGGCAGAAGTGTTTCCTGAGTACAGAAGGAAATAAAACAGGTGACTTAAGGGAACTGGACCATTTGTGACCAGGTCTTAGCACTTTTAGTCCATGCCCAGCAGTAAATCACCCTGTGAGAAGGGAAGCTATGGAAATTGAGGGATCCGCAGGACCTGGGCTCAGGGCTCTCAGTTCTTCTTGGCATGTGCCAGGGAGGCAGCTTCAGAGGCTAAATAGTCCTCAGGCCATGGTTGCAGTCAGAACTCCACAATAATACTTAAAGTGATATAATGAGTTCCTCACCACAAGACAGGGCCTCTGTAGCTTCCAGTCACTGCTGTCTAAATGTCTTGGCCATCCACACCCTTACCTCTTCCCCCTCAGTTGCTTCTCCTGGCTGTCATCTATGTAGATAATGTGGCAAGGTGTCCTTAGGTTCCCTGACATGTGTTTTTAGGTCCCCAGAGGAGCTCAGTGTGGAACAGTAGGCCCCTGTCAGGAGAGTGCTTTATCATAATGCTGATAAATATGGGCAGGAGCGAAATGGCTTTCTTCCACATAAAATTTATTGTCACACCAAATCCCCATGCTTAGCTTAAGGCCGAACTGTAGGTCTCTCCTGCTGCTAGGACTCTGCTTGCTAGTAGGTTGTCACGAGGGCTGCCTAGGCCCACCTTGTGTTTGTGGCTTAGGGTTCCAACCTAGGGAGCCTGGGCTGAAGTTGCTGTTTTCCTATTTTTTTCCTCTACTTCTCTGTTTTTCCATGTTTATTAGTTGTTCTGCACCCTTTCTTTATTCCTGATGCTTTTTCTCTCCTCTGATTGGAACTTCTCTTCTGTTACCTTCTCATTCATGCATGCATAGTGGAAGCTTCTAATCTAGCTTGAATGTGTCTTGAAGGATTCCTCTTTTGCAAATGAGTATGTTTTATTAGAGTCATGTAATGCCTATTTTTTCTTACATACTTTGACTAGGGTAAATAAAACTTGAAAAGTAATTGAACATTAGTTATAGTGGCAGCCAAAAAGGACAAATAGATAATCCATGTAGATTTGCTTTGCTTTAAGATTTTCAGTATTTTGTATTTTTGTTTAATATAATTTAAAATTTATATTCAATTAATGCATTCTACTTGTGCTGAAGTAATAAGATGCTTGTGGAAAATGTTGTATGCCTGAAGAAAATTGTTCAGATTTAAGTTTTTTGTTCTGGACCATGTATCTGATAGACAGGTTGCCTCAAACATTAATGAAATCCCCAGTTGTTCATACCTATAATTTTTAAAATTAATAGTGCTAGTACTGGGGCTTGAACTTTGAGGCTTGAACTGAGAGCCTTGCACTCTTGCTCAGCACTTTTGCTCAAGGCTTGTGCTGTATCACCTGAGCCACACCTCCACTTCCTACAATTTTTTTGTAGTAATGTAGGCAATGAATCCAGGGCCTTGAGCATGAAATGCTGTATCACTAGGAGCTCTGTCCCTAGTCATTAATCCTATATTTTCAGTTGGCACTGGGATATTGTGCACAAAATAAAGTTGAAATGATTGAAGCTCTCAGATACTTTAGCTTTAATTTCCACTACCAGTCCTCTATCTTGATTTTAATTGTATAGCCATATCACAGATTGTGCAGGTTCAGAGTTCCATGGTGCTCCAGTGAAGTGAACAGTACAACCAGGAAAGTCGTGTGAAGATTTTGGTTTCTCTGCACACATTAAAGTTATGTATGTTTATACTGCAGTCTATTTAAAGTGTGTAATCCCATTGTGGTAGAAAAATACATACTGAAGTCACTTTTTGTTGTTTTTGTTTTTAAATCAGCTGCTTGAATTTAGGGTCTAGATGTAAGTCTCACAGACTTTGCTGCCCCAGCTGGCTTCAAACTGCAAACTTCAGATCCCAGCCTTCAGAGTAGCTAGAGTTACAGGCATGAGCCACCAGTGCCCAGTGAAATAAAAAACGAATACTTTATGTTCAAAGATGCTAATGATCCTTTGTGCTATTAAAAATGTGCTACTAGATTTTCTCAAGGCCAGACTGCCACAGATCTACAATGTTTAGAAGGCACAGTAAAATGAGGTATGTATGTGGCATTGAATGATAACGTGCACCTCCTTATGTGATGTTGATTTTTTAAAATGTTTTGAGATTTTATTTTCCTTTTCTGATGGTGTTAAGGTTTGAACTCAGGACTTCCATTTGCTAGGCAGGTGATCTAGATCTACTTTTTGTGCCATGCCTCTAGCCCTTTTTGCCCTGGTTGCTTTTTGTAAAGCTGGCCTGCATCATGATTTTCTGTTTGTTTCCTGTTCTAGCTTGATTTACAGCTATGAGTCCACATATTGTACCTTTTCCACTGAGATGAGGTCTGAGACTTTTTTGACTTGGCTGGCCTGGAACTGCAGTCCTCCCTATTTCAACCTCCCAAATATCTAGATGATATATGAGTGCCACTGTGATCAGTTATTTAAATGGGAGGGAAGGGATGTCTCATGAACTTTTTGTCCAGGCTGGCCTTGATCTCAGCCTCCCAAGTAGCTGGAATTACAGGCTTGAGCCACTGGCACACAGTCCTGGAATGCTCCTGAGTGTATGTAATCTTACTGACTTACACAGAGCAGCATCTGGATAGAATTATTTTACAACTTTAGTAAAAGGCCACATTTGTCTAATAAGTTTAAACTTTTTGTTTTTGGTGGAATGTGGTTTGTTCTCAGGGCCTTATATTTTCTAGGTAGGCATTCTGTCCATCCCTTTCTACTTTTTCAGGTAGAGTTTTGTGTTTTTTGCCTAGACTGGCCTGGACTAGATTTTTCTAGTCAAACCTCTCCTGTAGCTGAGCTAACTGTCACATGTCTCCACACTCAGCTTTTTTAATTACAGAGAGGTAGTTGTTTTGTTTTTTGTTCTTTGTTGGTTGTAGGGCTTGAACTCAGGGCCTGGGGGCTGTCCCTGAACTTTTTCAGCTAAAGGCTAGTGTTCTACCACTTTGAACCACAGCACAAACTTTCAGCTTTCTGGTGGTTAATTGGAGAGAAGAGTCTCGTGGAATTTCCTGTCCCGGCTGGCTTCAAACTGCAATCTTCAGATCTCAGCCTCCTGAGTAGCTAGAATTGTAGGTGTAAGCCTGGATCAGCTCTGGGCTTGGAGAAGTAGTTTTGATTACGTTTTTGCCTAGGCTGGCCTAAACCAGTGATTTTCTTAATTTCTACCTATTCATTAGCTAGGTTCACCGGTGTGAGCTACTCTGCCTGGCCTAATTTTTAATTGGGAAAGAGTTTACTTATCTAAATTTACTTGTTATGAACTTAAAGACCCAGCATTTCTTTTCAATTATTTTGAAACAGAATCTTTCTGTGTAGCACAGACTGGTCAAAATAATTCTTCCTGCCTTTGTTTCTCACCTTGAGATTATAGGCTTCACTACCATGGCCCACAAAATTTTATCTTTTCTATACTTAAGAATTTAGGGCCTAGTTAGGTGCCAGATGCTCATACCTATAATCCTAGCTACTCAGGAGGTTGAGATCTGAGAATTGCAGTCTGAAGCTTTATCTCCAGTTAACAACCAAAAAAGCCAGAAGTAGAGCTGTGGTTCAAGTGGTGGAATGTTAGTCTTGAGCAAAAAAGCATAGGAACAAAAAAAAGCCATTAAATCATAAAAAATAAAAGTTAATTATGGTTAAGCAGTACATTTAATTTATTTCCTAGAACTAATGAAAAAAAAGATAGACTTTATAGTAGGAAAAGGTAGCTTAGTCTGAAGAGACAGCCTTTACTTTTTTTTTTTTTTTTTTGATAGGTCATGGGGCTTAAACTCTGGGCCTAAACGCTGTCACTTAGCTCTTTAGCTCAAGGCTAGCGCTCTACCACATGAGCCACTGAGCCACTTCCACTTGTGGTTTTCTAAGTGGTTTATTGGAGATAAGAGTCTCACAGAGTTTCCTGCTTGGGCTGGCTTTGAACTGTCATCCTCAGATCTCAGCCTCCGGAATATCTAGGATTACAGGCGTGAGCCACCGGTCCCCGGCATAGCCTTTACTTTTGCAGCAATATCTGGATTAAAAAGCCTTTTCTATTTAAAATAGCTTTATTGAAATATTATTCTAAAACATATTTACATGGTACAACTTGGAAATTTTTTGTATGTTCACAGGTCTGTGTTTTACAGTAATCAATCAATCTTGAGAACATTTTATGCCACAAAGAAGCCTTTCTTACTCTTTTTTTGTTGTTGTTGGTCGTGGGGTTGAACTGTGGGCTTGGGTGCGCACTGTCCCTGCGTTCTTCAGCTCAAGGTGAGCGCTCTACAGCTTAAGCCCGAGCACTGCTTCCAGTTTTCTGGTGGTCAATTGGAGATAAGAGTCTCACGGACTTTGCGGCCCGGGCTGGTTTTGAACCATGATCCTCAGATCTCAGCCTCCTGAGTAGCTAGGGTTACAGCCACCGGCGCCCAGCTGTTTCTTACTCTTAAAATGTTATTCTAAATCTCCATTCTATGGCTTCACCCACACACCTGTTTCAAATGTATTTATGTGTACTTTGTGTGCGTGTGTGTGCCCACACCCGGGCCAGCCCTGGGGCTTGCACTTAGGGCCTGGGTGCTGTCCCTGAGCTGCTTTGGTCAAGGCTAGCACTACATCACTTGATCAGCAGCTTCACTTCCACCTTTTTTGGTAGTTTAGTGGAGATAGATAGAAGTTTCACAGACTATCCTGCCTGAGGCTGGCTTCTCTCAGCTTTCTGAGTAGCTAGGATTACAGGTGTGCTCCACCAATGCTTGACTCTCTTAGTATATTTTTAAGGTTCATTCATACTATAACAAGTGTCAGTATTTTCATTGCTGAGCAATATTCTACTGTATGGATATATATCTCATCAGATGGTAGTTACTTGAGAGGCTGACTTTGGCAATTATGAATAATGTTGCTTTGAACATGTGTACAAGTTTTATGTGAATGTAAGATTTTTTTAATTCTCTGAGTTCTATATTTAGGGATGAAATAGTGGAATAATTTGATAACTCAGTATTTAGTCTTTTGAGGAACTACCATTCTGTCTAAATTCTAGAGTGATGGCATCATTTTGTAGTGTACATGGCAGCATACAAGAGCTCCAGTTTCTTTACCTCCTCCACACCACTTTTTAAAAAAATTTCCATTTCCTGAAGTTCATTTTGATAAATATTAAATATTATTTTATATGATCAGAGGCACATAGGCATTGAGCCTTTGTCTTCCTCCCCTAAGAGTGTCCTCCTTTGGTCTCATTACATGTGAGTGCCTAGAGTCCTATATATTTATCATGTCCTGGGACAGTTTAGATCTAGTTTCTGCATATGAGAGAAAACATGTGCTGTTTGTTTTCTTTGAGCTTGATTTGTTCTTGGTTCATTCATTTCCCTGCAAATGTTGTAATGCTCTTTCTAATAGCTGTCCATATTACTTCTTAATGTCTTTTTTTTTTTTAAGTTACAGCATTCTAATGTGTATGAAGTAGTATCTTATTGTGGTTTTGATTTGTGTTTCCTTGATGGCTAGTGGAATCAAACTTCCCTTCATGTGCTTGTTGGCCATTTGGCCATTTGAAGAGTACTTAGGTCCTTTGTCTTGTTTTTAATGAGCTGTAGGAATTGAACTTAGGAACTTTGACATTATAGGCAAGCACCTTACCACTGAGCTACATTCTGGCCCTTGAGTTTTTTGTTTGTTTGTTTTTTGGGTCCAGTCGTGGGGCCTGAACTCTGGGCCTGGGCGCTGTCCCTCAGCTCTTCAGCTCAAGGCTAGCGCTCTACCACTTGAGCCACAGCACCACTTCTGGCTTTTTTCTTTTTGCTTATGTGGTGCTGAGGAATCAAACCCAGGGCCTAAGGCATGCAAGGCAAGCGCTCTACCACTGAGCCACCTTCCCAGCCCTCTGGCCCTTGAGTTTTTTTTTTTTTTTAATTTTTTATTGTAAAGATACTATACAGAGGGTTACAGTTACATGAGCAAGGTAATGAGTACACTTCCTATTGAGTATTGTTACCCTCTCCATTGTTTTCCCCCTACCATCCCTTCCCTCCCTGCCTTCCCCGAGGTACTTTTTTTTAAATTGTGATTAAGTGATTACATAATTTCCCAAATTTCACAGTATTATGGAATAATGATGCGCATTTAAAGTCACAAGTTCATTCTAACTTTCCTTGAGCAAATTGTCTATCACGGTCTATAACATATAATGGTATACACATATACACCATACATGTGATCAGCAGCATGGGGATATTTAGTAGTGGTTCGACCAGATGAGTGGGAGTTCTTTGTTTCTTAAGTCCTGTTAATTTTGTCGTATCACCTAAAGTTCATTCTAACTTTCCTTGAGCAAATTGTCTATCACGGTCTATAACATATAACGGTGTACACATATACACCATACATGTGATCAGCAGCATGGGGATATTTAGTAGTGGTTCAACCAGATGAGTGGAAGTTCTTTGTTTCTTAAGTCCTGTTAGTTTTGTCGTATCGCCTAACATTTTAGATTTAGCATCCACTTACCAGGGAGACCATGTACCGTTGTCTCTTTGCTCTTGGCTTACCTCACTCAACATGATTCCTTCTAGCTCCATCAATTTCCCAGCAAATGCCATTATTTTGTCCTTTCTAATGGCTGCATAATATTCCATTGTGTATAGATACCTATATGGTATATATACCTAATGGCTGCATAATATTCCATTGTGTATAGGTATCTATACCACAATTTTTGGATCCATTCATCTGTGGTGGGGCATCTGGGTTGTTTCCATATCCTAGCTATTGTGAACAGTGCTGCAATAAACATGGAGGTGCACGTGTCCTTGTATATTGGTTCCTGTTGTTCAGGGTAGATGCCTAGAAGTGGTATGACTGGGTCGTAAGGGAGGTCAATCTTTAGCTTTCTAAGGACCCTCCAGACTGCTTTCCAAAGTGGTTGTATGAGTGTACATTCCCACCAGCAGTGTAATAATAGGGTTCCTCTTTCTCCACATCCCCTCCAACATTTGTCGTTGGCTGATTTGTGGATGTGGGACATTCTGAATGGGGTAAGGTGGTATCTCAGGGTTGTCTTTATTTGCATTTCCTTCACCACCAGGGATGATGAACATTTCCTCATGTGTTTCTTTGCCATTTTTATTTTTTCATCTGAGAAGTCCCTCTTTAGTTCCCTTGCCCATTTAGTAATTGTTTTTTTTAGGTTTGGGAGGGATTAGTTTCTTGAGTTCCCTGTATATACAGGATGTTAACCCCTTGTCTGATATATTGCTGGTAAATATTTTTTCCCAATTAGTTGGTTGTCTTTCTAGCTTGGTTGCTATAGATTTAGCTGTGCAGAAGCTTTTTTATTTTAAGGTAGTCCCATTTGTCGAGTCTCTCCAATTTGTTGTGACCCTGTGCCTATCAGTTCAAGTGTCTCTCCTACTTTGTCCTGCAGTAGTTTCAGAGATTCAGGTTTAATGTTAAGGTCTTTAATCCACTTTGAGTTGATGTTGGTGCATGGTGATAGGCTGGAGTCCACTTTTAGTTTTTTGCATGTTGGCCCTTGAGTTTTTGAGACAGGGGGTCTTGTTATATAGCTCAAACTAGTCTTCAGCTCTCTAAGTAGCTGGATGGCTTCAAGCTTGTGATTCTGCTGTCTCAGCCTCCTGTGTACTAGGATAATAGCTATGTACCAGTTGTCTTTTTATTATTAAGATATAAGAAAGCACACCTATTTTGTCCCACGTCCATTACCACTTGTGTCATATTTCAGGTCATTTCTTTCCCCTCCAAACCAAACAATTCTTCAGTGGGTTCTTCAGTGGACACCAGTAAGATGGCTTCTTGTTCAATTCCCTTTTGATATTTCTATCTGGAAATAGTGTCAGATCCCATAGGTCATTGGCTAACTCCCACAGGACTCCCCAATTTCATATGCAAGTCACAACTTCATGTTGTGCTCCTGGCTAGAGCACCAGGATTTAATAGAGGATACAGATGGAAAGCCAGATAGAATGAATGTATAACACGAAAGAACCACAGTATGGAAGTACCCTAATTGATTCTGCCATTCCTTTAGGAACCTCTAAGAATCTAGCTCTGGAAGCCTCATTCTGTAGGCATTATTGATGATGATTGATGCTTTGATTTTTCTTTGGAGCAGTTACTGTCTCTAAAGCTAGGACTCAGTAGCCACTAGTCATTTTAGTAGCTGTAAAGATACTCTTATCATGCCTGATCTTTACAAAAGTTTTAGGATCTGTATGTTTGGAAATGAACAGAAGACAGTTATTGAGTTTTAAGAGGTTGTTATAAATGACTTACAAGATTTTTTTCTTCCATTGTATGGGTTGACTTGACTTCTCTCCCCTTTTTATTTTGGTGTTGGAGCTTGAACTCCAGGCCTCATGCTCTCATTTAGCTCTCTCCATTCAAAATTGGGACTCAACCACTCCAACCACATCTCTACTCTGACCTTTTATTTTTCTTAAGGGTATTCTTTAAGCACACAAATCTTAATTTAGTATTGTCCAGTTTATTTTTGTGTGTGAGGGGGAGGTAACTTTTGCTTTTTTGTTTAAGGATTTATCTCCTAGTCCAAAGTTAGAAAGATCTATATTTTCTTCTCAGAGTGTAGTGGATTGAATTGGTAGCCCCCTAAAAGTATGCCTCAGCCCTAATTTCTGGGAAAAATGCCCTTTCTTGTGCAAGGATCTTGAAATTAGATCATCCTGGTTTAGGGTGAGCCCTAAATCCAAATGGTGAATCTCCTTTTAACAAGCTGAAAAAAAGACAAGAGGTAAATAGAAGGTCATGTGAAAATGGAGTCAGAGTTTAGAGCTAGCAATTCTAAGCCAAGGAAAGCCTAGAGGTACTGGAATCTGGAAAAGACAGGAAAGATTTTTCTTCAAAAAGGTAGATTGATTTCAGATTCCTAACCCCCACCAATGTATGAGAATAGTTTCTATTGCTTTATTTCTTTACTGTCAATTTCTGCTACAAATAGTTGGAATTTGTGTAGGTATTGGATTTAATCTGTAGTCCTTTGGGAAGTATTACCATTTTACTATTAAGTTTATGAACCAGGAATGTTTTCTTCTATTTATTTTTTTATTTTTTTATTTTTTTGTCAGTTTTGGGGCTTGAACTTGGGGCCTGGATACTGTCCCTGAGCCTCTTTGTGCTCAAGGCTAGTGCTCTACCACTTGAGCCACATTGGGTGTTTTTTGTTTTTGTTTTGGAGGGTTAATTGCAGATAAGAGTCTCAGTAGAGGCCGGGCGCTGGTGGCTCACGCCTGTAATCCTAGCTACTCAGGAGGCTGAGATCTGAGGGTCGCGGTTCAAAGCCAGCCCGGGCAGGAGAGACCGTGAGACTCCTATCTCCAATAAAACCACCAGAAAACCGGAAGTGGCGCTGTAGCTCAAGTGGTAGAGCGCTCGCTTTGAGCTGAAGAGCTGAGGGACAGCGCCCAGGCCCAGAGTTCAAGCCCCACGACCGACCAAAAAAAAAAAAAAAAGTCTCAGTAGGACTTTTGTGCCCAGGCTGGCTTTGAACTGTAATCCTCAGATCTTAGCCTTCTGAGAAGCTAGGATTTCAGGCGTGAGCTACCAGTGCATGGCTTATTAACATTAATTCTTAATTTCTTTCAACAACAACTTGTATAGAGTGCAGGTGTTATTTTGTTTTGTTTTTTGCCAGTCCTGGGACTTGAACTCAGGGCCTGGCACTGTCCCTGAACCTTTTGCTCAAGGCTAGTGCTCTACCACTTGAGCCACAGCGCCACTTCCAGCTTTTTCTGTTTATGTGGAACTGAGGAATTAAACCCAGGGCTTCATGTACACTAGGAGAGTACAAGTTTTGAATTTCTTGTAAATTAATTGGTAAGGTTTTTAAATGCTTATTGGAATATTTTTTCTTTATTTTCAGTGTTGCGTGCTAATGAACAGAAATGCAGTTCCCTTTATGTGTTGTGCTTTGGCCCTACAACTTTGTTGAACTCATCTGTTTGTACTAATAGATTTTATTGGTTTTTTGTACATAAGTATATTGATTGTGACTAATATAATTTCACATTTTTCCTGAGTAGAACCTCCAGTATAATGAGAATAGTTACCTTGTTCATAATTTTGTTTTTCTTTTGTCAGTGCTGGGGCTTGAACTCGGGCTCCTACTTGCTAGGCAAATAGGCACAAATGACTGTCAGTCTTTCATTAAGTATGATGTTAACTGATAGCTTTTATTAGGTTTAGGAAGCTTTTCATGGGTTTCCTTTTAGTCCTTAGTTTTAGTTTTATTTTATTTTATTTTTTTTTGTTTTGTTAATACTGGGGTTTGGACTCAGGGCCGCTCTCTTTACCTTTTTCCTCTTAGGGTTAAAGCTGTAACATTTAAGCCAGTTTAGATACTTTGCTAGTTTTTTTTTGGGAGGGGGGTGTTACTTAGGTAGGCTTGCCTTTTTTTTCCCCCCATCTTTGGTACTGGGGCTCGAACTCAGGACCTGAATGCTCTGTGTCTAAGCTTTTTGGCTTGAGGTTATTGCTCTGCCACTTGAGCCATAGCTCTACTTGCAGTTTTTTTGATGGTTAATTGAAGATGAAAGCTTCACAGACTTTCATGCCTGGGCTAACCTTGAACTGTCCTCAGGTCTCAGCCTCCTGAGTAGCTAGAATTACAGACATGAAACACTAATAGCCAGTATAAAAACATTCCTTACTTCACTATAAAACAGTAAATCAAAGCATTTGCATTGAATTTCTTTGATTAATGAAACCATTTCTTTTCCATTATTGTATATCAAGGTTGAATATATGCAATCATTTTTAAGGTTTTTTTTTTTAACTAATTGTTTCTTATGAGTTCTTTTGTTATTATTCCTGGAGTCAGAAATCTGACCTGGTCTTCAGGTAACCTGTGTCACCCATATGGATTCTGAGATTGCAGAGTTTATGTAGTTTACACATTCTGTGTACCTAACCTATATTTCAAAAAATCTTCTTGTGTCTTACTTAGTGTTCTTCAACTACAGTTCAGTCTCTTTCTGTAGTTGTCTAACTAAACCATATAGCCAGTCAGTTTTTCAGATTGGGTTGAGAGACCTGGTGATTGATTAGACCAATAGGCTTTTTTTCCCCAACAGTTGGTTCAAGTATGATCTATATAAAATTAACCTATTACAAGACTATAATTTGGTTGAGTGTGCGTGTGTGAGACTCAAAGAGTAGCAGAGGCTAGATGTTGTACTTGGGAAGTAGAGTAAGGAGATTCACAATTTCAGATCCAGCCCAGTGCATCATATATTTCGGTTTGTTATATGCTCCATTGGATTGATATAAAATGCCCTTTCTTCTTAATATTAATCTATTATTCTAGATGTGATGTACCTAGGGATTACAATTATATGAGTCAGGTAATGAGTACATTTCCTTTTGTACAGTGTCTTCTGTTCCCTCATTTTCTCCCAGTCCCTTCCTGCCATCTCTACCCATTCACTTTCATCAGTGACTGGTGAGATCCACTGCTGTACTTTTACATCTTTGCTCTCAGGTTCTGTGCCCTGCCCCCAACCCTTCTGAAGGTATACACTTGAATACACCATACAAAATCATCAAAAACTAAAAGAAAGAAGAAAAAAGAAACCTTGTTTCCATATCTTGGAGTTCATTTCAGTATTTATATTGTTTTAGATAAATAGGAAAAGGCAGTTAGGCACTGTGACTTTGTGTTTCTCTCCTAAGCGTATCCTCTTTTGGTGTCAGTGTGTGAATTATCTAGAATCCTGTGTAATTTGTCATATCGTAGTGTATTTTAAATCTGATTTCTGCATATCAGAAAATGTGTCATTTGGCTCTCTGAGCTTGGCTTACCTCACTTAACATGATTTGTTCTAGTTCTATCCATTTCCCTGCATATGTAAAATGTCTTTTTTTTGTCTAAAATTAGAATTTTTTATTTAAAGTCTGCTTTGTGAGTTATTAGTATATCTACTAAATCTCTTTATATTTATTGGTGTATCCTCTTGTATCCCTTTTTTCTGTTTATGTCTTTGAATATGCAGTCTGGAGCTGAGGACCAAATTCAAATTGTAGTTGCCAAGTAAAGCTTCTTCTACTGAATTAAATCCCCAACCTCTGAATCTTCAGTCTTTCTACACATCATATATTTGGGTACTGCCTTTTAAAATCCAGGCTAACAATAATTTTTTTCTTTTCTTTTTTTAAAAATTTCTTTGAGGCGAGTTGTTACTATGTATCCTAGGCTAATGTTAAATTTTGAATCTTCCTGACTTATCCCAACTGATGGGATAAGCAGGTCTTTTTAATGGGGTGTTCATTTATTTCTTATATTTTAATACTACTGTGCTTTTCATTTGCTATTTGTATTCTGCGTATCTCTTGCCGCTCTTGTTTCTCTGTTCCTCTCTTAGCACCTTTAAAAATTTTTTCATGTAATTCCCTTGTTTTTAAAAAATGTTTTTCTTAGCCTTTGTTATATGGTTATAGTTTGCATCTGATATATTTTAGTATAGACTAATATTAATAATGTTTCAGTGTAGTTACATTTTCTTTTTTTTTTTTGGGTCCAGTCATGGGCCTGAACTCTGGGCCTGGGCGCTGTCCCTCAGCTCTTCAGCTCAAGGCTAGCGCTCTACCACTTGAGCCACAGCACCACTTCTGGCTTTTTTCTTTTTGCTTATGTGGTGCTGAGGAATTGAACCCAGGGCCTCATGCCTGCAAGGCAAGCGCTCTACCACTGAGCCACCTTCCCAGCCCACATTTTCTTTTTTTTTATATTTTCTTTCCTCACCTTTGTGTTATTAGTTACATTTACATATGTTGATATAAGTATCAAACCCAATGATAGTGTTTTAGTTAATTGCTTTGTACAATATATGTCATTTTTTAAGTAGAAGACAAAAATTTATATTCACCTATATAGTCAACATTTTCAATACTCGATTTCATCTGTTACTGCCTGGTTTCAATTCTTCCCCTTAATGTGGCTGCATTTCCTCCTCCATTTTTTGTGTTATTTTTGTGAGAGTTTGCCAAAAGCAGTTACATTTATGATGTGGTTTATCACTGTCCAACAATACAATTTGTGATTATTTTATACAATTAGCTTATAAGTTGGGAGGAGAAAAGTAAACACTTGTTTTTATTTTACTTTTTTTGGGGGGTTAGGGAGGTCAGGCATGGGGCTTGAACTCTAGGCCTGGGTGCTGTCCCTCAGCTCTTCAGTTCAAGGCAAGCCCTCTACCACTTGAGCCACAGTGCACTTCCAGTTTTCATGTGGTTTATTGGAGATAAGAGTCTCATGGACTTTGCTGCGTGGGCTGGCTTTGAACCACGATCCTCAGATCTCAGCCTCCTGAGTAGCTAGGATCACAGGCGTGAGCCACCAGCACCTGGCTTTTATTTTACTTTCATGCGGGTCCTGGGGCTTGAATTTGGGACCTGGGCACTGTTCTTGAGCTTTTGTGCTCAGCGCTAGCACTACTCTACCACTTGAGTCACAGCTTCACTTCAAGTTTTTTGATAGTTAATTGTACATAAGAACCTCACAGTCTTTCCTGCCTGGGCTGGCTTTGAACTTTGATACTTAGATCTCAGACTCTTGAATAGCTAGGATTATAGGCATGAGGGCCCAGAATTAGACATCTTTATGTAGTCACTTTTTCTTTACCTGTAATTACCAGTGAGTTTTTTCCCCCCTTCATGTGGATTCTAGTTACTATTTGATGTTACTCTTTCATCCTGAAGAATTTCCATTAGCATTTGACTTAGGTCATATCCTCTGAGGAAAACATGTTAGAATTATCTTCCCATCTTCCCAATTGTGGGTGATATGGCTTATGATCTTATGCATATTGTTGGCTGAATAGGATCAAGAAGTATGGCAACAAAGGAATCAGGGAGAATGAATGAAAGGTTCAGTTCTACCCTATGGGACTCAAGCTTTGCTCTTGTACCTATCACTGTGTTCTGTCAGTAGATTTGAGCTTGGAAGAAAGGACTTTGCTCTGAGTTGGTTTCTGAATTCTTATTTGGAGATAGCAGAGATAAACCATGGAAGATTTTTTTCTTTCTCTGTAATTTTTTCCCTGTTCTTTTGGGGAATTAAAAGCCACTCCTATTCAAGTATCCAAGTAGCTACCTTTTTGCAGGCATAAAATATTTACAGATTTGAAGCAGAGTGCTATATAATTTGTAGAGGGAATTAAATGTGGGGAATAGTTACTATAGGATGGACAGATTGCATATTTTTGTATAAAATGGAATGGGTAGTTTGCGTTGAAAGACTAGATAAACATCTTTTGGCTTTTGATCCTTTCTTCCTTCCTCACTCCTCCCTCCCCTCAGCCCTTTTTTGTAATCCTGACATTAACAAAAAAGTGTTTGGTCTTATTTTATTTTATTTATTTATTTGGGATGCATATTATTGTTATTTCCTTTTGTGTCAGTCCTGGGACTTGAACTTGGGGGCTGGACACCGTCCCTGTTCATTTGTGCTCAAGGCAAGTAGCTCTCTACCACTTATGCTACAGCTCTACTTCCAGCTTTTTTGGTGCTTAATTGGAGATAAAAGTCTTTGACTTTCCTGTCTTACTAGCTTAGAACCATGATCTTCAAACCTCAGCCTCCTGAGCAGCTAGGATTTCAGGCATGAACTACTGACACCTGGCTTATAATTAATTTTAATAATAGAAATGATATATAAGATGCTCTGTTTTTGCTTATAAAGTTCCAAGAGCATAACATTTATTCTTATTTTTTGCTGCTGCTTCTACAGAGTGTAAAATGAAATGCAAAAAGTGTTACTTCTTCCAGACTTGACAGATTCTGTTGTAAACAGTCCTTATCAGTGGTACTTTTTCCCCCTTCGATTGGCTTCTGTAGAAGTGCTTGATCTTGTATTACTCTTATTGCCTACTGCCTTTAGAATTGCAGGAGCTCTTTTCATTCTTAGTCAGAAAAATCAGTAAGTTTCTCTTTTGAAGAGTTCAGCATAGGATCTTGAACCTAATACAAGTTAGATTTGAACAGTAGGGGAATTTACTTATTTAGTCCTGAGCTTAAAATTTACCAGAGTTGGAGGTCCCAGTTTTTGCCAAACATATAACAAGAATGTTTGGATGTATGCACATATTTATGTCATGATCTTTCTTTGTAGTAAACTGTATAAATGCACATTGTCACTTAACCACATTTAGTACTTTGAAGTTATGTAATGATAGTATTGAGAAAGTAGGGAAATTGGTTTGATTTTTCTGTTTTATTTCTGGATAACTACCTGAAGTGACTGTTGGTCACATGTGTATGGTCTGTCTCCCTCTACTGGTATGTGTGAGCTTTTAGATAGTGTGAGCTTTACGTATAAGGACATTAAAACAATTTTGGAGCCAGGTCCTGGTGCCTCACTCCTGTAATCCTAGCTACTCAGAGACTGAGATATGAGGATCTCGGTTTGAAGCCAGCTCTGGCAGGAAAGTCTGTGAGACTTTTATCTCCATTAAGCTCAGAAACAGCGAGAAATGGTGCTATGGCTCTAGTGGTAGGGAACTAGCTTTGTTCAAAGAAGTTCAGGGACAGTGCCCAGGTCCCAAGTTGAAGCCTCAGGACCAGCATCAAAACCAACAACAACAAAAAACTAAAACAATTTTGGTATGAATAATGAATCCTGATAAGGTGTATCTGAGATGGAACCTAATTACCTATATGTAAACATTTAAAGTACCTTGATTTATTTGCTTGTCTCTGTTCCCTTCGTGGCATACTGTGGTGTGCAAATGATACATATTGCATCCTTTCGAAAGATGATTGTTAGAAGCCTTTCCTACTCTTGAACTTGACTGAGTTCTCTAGAAGGAAGAGTTCATTTTACTACCAAACTATAAACTATTGTTTGTCAGTTGGATTCCAAATGTAAACTTTTTTTCTATAACCAGATAATTAAATGTGGAAAGGACTAAATTTAAGATAGGGCTAAAATTGGGGCTGGGAAGGTGGCTCAGTGGTAGAGCGCTTGCCTTTGCATGCCTGCGGCCCTGGGTTCGATTCCTCAGCACCACATAAGCAAAGAAAAAAAAGCCAGAAGTGGTGCTGTGGCTCAAGTGGTAGAGCACTAGCCTTGAGCTGAAGAGCTGAGGGACAGCGCCCAGGCCCAGAGTTCAGGCCCCACGACTGGACCCCCCCCCCAAAAAAAAAAGATAGGGGTAAAATTGAGTATTTACTATTTATTCATGCCAGTACCGGGGCTTGAACTTGGAGCCTCATTCCCTTTACTTTTTCACTTAAGGCTGGCACTCTTATTGAGTCACACCTCTACTTCTGGCTTTTTGCTGGTTAATTGGAAATACGAGTCTGATGGACTTTTCTGCCCAGACTATCTTTGAACCACACAATTCTCAGATCTCAGCTAACTGAGTAGCTAGGAATTTCAAGTGTGAGTCACTGGCGCCCATCAAGTGTTTATTTTTTGTTAACCCAAAATCAGTCTTCTTAAATAGTTTTCTTCAAAAATAGTAATTCTTAATCTTGGGGTTCTCCCAGGATAGTTTCTGACCATGCTTAGAGACTTTGTTGATACAGGATCTCACTGTGTTGCCCAGGCTAACTTTGAACTTGAGATCCTACTGCCTCAGTGTCCTTAGTTCTAGGATTACAGGTGTTTGCTGCTATGGACCTGGCTTGGAGACCTTTTTGATTGTTACAGTTGGGGAAAGGAAAAAGATGCTATTGGTTATCTGTTGGGTAGAACCCAAGATGCTTCTAAGTCCTGCAGTGAACAAGACAAATATATTAGTATTACAGAGATTGAGAAAACCTGCTCTAAAACAAGCTTTGTGGAGAATGGGCTGATTGTTATGTGACTCGGATGGTTCAAATCTATGTAATAGCATGGGCTTGGCATACATACAAATACAAATTATTTTTTAACCCTGGGGAAACCAGTATTTTATGTAGAAGAACCTACATTTGGTGGGTACTATTGGAAGGACTCACTAAAGAACTTAAATATGTGGCATGATTTATTACATTAAAAAATGACCATTAAGGAAGTGGCGCTGTGGCTCAAGTGGTAGAGTGCTTATCTTGAGCTGAAGAGCTCAGAGACAGTACCCAGGCCGAGTTCAAGCCTCACGACCAACAGAAGAAGAAGAAAGACCATTAATACTAGCAATGGATGACATTTCAGTTGTCATTTTTTTCAGTGAGGTTGTATAAACAGTGCTTAGTCAGCAGTGATGTAGGGAAAAACTCATAATATTGCCAGTCATTGGTGTCCACCTGAGTTTTTGTTACTCAGTTTTTTTTGAGGGATCAAATACATAGGGGTAACCAACCACACTTGTGGCTAATAATCTTAATGAGGTAAAGCTGGCTGCTACATGGCCCAGCAAAAGTTACATTGTTAAGGCTGGTGTATGACTCAACATTTCCCCCTACCCCCCTCAACAAAATATATATATCAAGAAAGACATTTCAAGGGTTTAGAATTTACCTTTGAGATTAGGGAGGGCATGTTTTCTTTGGCTAAAGCTAATTCGGAGCATGAGCACTGTCCCTCAGCTCTTCAGATCAAGGCTAGCGCTCTACCACTTGAGCTACAGCGCCACTTCTGGTTTCCTGGTGGTTTATTGGAGATAAGAGTTTCACGGACTTTCCTGCCGGGGTTGGGTTTGAACCGAGATCCTCAGATCTCAGCCTCCTGAGTAGCTAGGATCATAGGTGTGAGCCACTGGCACCCACCTTAAAGCTAATTCTTTACTGCAGCTTTCATTGTTTCTTTTTTTTTTTTTTCCTGCCCCTTTTGGAAACATAATTACCTAAGTATTTCTTAGAGAGTAGTTTAAGATGTTCTGTTACTGAATATGGAAAACCAGTAGTTTATATTAAATACAGACTTAAAAAAATGTGTAAACCAGTGGTTTCCAAAACATAATGAGTGCCCCCTATGTAACCTCTTCCCCCACACCATGACTTTGCCCTAAGGTAAAAGCGTATAGTCATTGTAATTATTAAGTACTATGGTGATATAAACTGGTGGGGGGAGGAGGTGTGTGTGTGTGTGTGTGTGTGTGTGTGTGTGTGTGTGTGTGTGTGTGTGTGTGTGTGGTGGGGGGAGGAGGGGTGTGTGTGTGTGTGTCTGTGTGTGTGTCTGTGTCTGTGTCTCTCTAGTGATTGAACTTGGCAAGGCAAGTGGGGGAGGAGGTGTGTGTGTGTGTGTGTGTGTGTGTGTGTGTGTGTGGTGGGGGGAGGAGGGGTGTGTGTGTGTGTGTGTGTCTGTGTGTGTGTCTGTGTCTCTCTAGTGATTGAACTTGGCAAGGCAAGTGCTTTACCACCTGAGCCATGCTACCAGTTTTTTTGCTTAGTTAGTTTTCAGATATGGTCTTCAGTTATGGTCTTCAGTTTTTACCTAGGCTGGTCTGGCAATCTTCCTTCTACACCTGCTGGGATTTGAGGCATGTACCACCATGTGCAGCTTATTGATTGAGATAGGTTCTCATTGACTATCTCTGGGCTGGCCTTTAACAGACCCTTTCCATCTCCGCTTCTTGAGTAGCTTATGACTACAGGCATGAGCCACAGCACTCAGCCTTAAGTATAAATCGCTTTATTTTATTTAATCTTAAGTTATATGTGTGATCAGATGAAATGCTGCACAGGAAAAATGCTTGTATGATTGAGTTACTGTTTGGATTAAACTTTATAGTTGCTTAAGGAAAGCAACTGTGAATATTTGTCACTATAAAATTTGAGACTTTAAACAATTATAATTTGAAAAAAATCTATATCTTAAGCATAGTTTTACAGTATTTAAATACTTTTCTGCTGAATGGTATGAATGTCATTTTTGATACTATATGTAATGAAATGTGTCAGTAATTACAAGACCATAATTCAGTGAACCAGTATTTTTTAATGACCGATACATGATGTATGATGTTATAAAAACCATCACATGGGTAAAAGTTCCATGCAAAGTGAATGTGATTTCCTCGACTTCCCTCCCTTTCTGTCCATCCCCCTTACTCTCCTGTGCTTTTCCTTTTTTTTTTTTTTGTTGTTGGTCGTGGGTTCTGAACTCTGGGCATGGGCGCTGTCCCTCAACTCTGCAGCTCAAGGCTAGCACTCTACCACATGAGCCACTGCGCCACTTCCGGTTTTATGAGTGGTTTATTGTTGATAAGAGTCTCCCGGACTTTCTTGCCGGCTGGCTTTGAATTGAGATCCTTAGATCTCAGCCTCCTGAGTAGCTAGGATTATAGGGATGAGCCACCGGTGCCCAGCTTTCCTTTCTTTTTCTTACGCACTATATTACACAGTGTTGGGGCAAATCAGGACCTTGAGGGTGTCCTAGGTATGCAGTCTACCATGCCACTCCCCACTTTGTGGATTTTAAATGAAGTATGAAAAAATGAACTGATAATGTTCTCATTGTAACTAGCCTTTTAAAAAAATTACTTAAGTTTTGATCTAGTACCAGAGAAAAATGCCCACAATTACCTGAAAAAGTGTTTAAAATTTGCTCCCATTTTGTGTGTGTGTGTGGGGGGGGGTTATGGTTATGGGTACAGATTTTCTTTACACACACACACACACACACACACACACATATTTTTTTGGGGGGTGGGTTGGTCATGGGGCCTGAACTCTGGGCCTGGGCACTGTCCCTCAGCTCTTCAGCTCAAGGCTAGTGCTCTACCACTTGAGCCTCAGCCCCACTTCCAGCTTTTTCTGCTTATGTGGTGCTGAGGAATCAAACCCAGGGCCTCATGCATGCAGGGCAAGCACTCTACCACTGAGCCACCTTTCCAGCCCTTTCTTTATATATTATTATATATATTATATATGTTATATATTATAACATATTATTATATATTATATGTTTATTGCAGTTGATTGAATACAGAAGCAGCTATAAGACTAGCTGTTCTTTTTTTTTGGAGGGGGAGGTCCGGTTGTGGGGCCTGAACTCTGGGCCTGGGCACTATCCCTCAGCTCTTCAGCTCAAGGCTAGTGCTCTACCACTTGAGCCACAGCGCCACTTCTGGTTTTTTTCTTTTTGCTTATGTGGTGCTGAGGAATGGAACCCAGGGCCTCATGCATGCAAGGCAAGTGCTTTACCACTGAGCCACCTTCCCAGCCTAGCTGTTCTTTTTCTTGTTAGTTGTGGGGCTTGAACTCTGGGCCTGGGCACTGTCCCTCAGCTCTTCAGCTCAAGGCAAGCGCCCTACCACTTGAGCCACAGTCAGTGCCACTTCCAGTTTTCTGAGTGGTTTATTGGAGATAAGAGTCTCACTGAGTTTCCTGCCCTGGATGTCTTTGAGCTGTGATCCTCAGATCTCAGCCTCCTGAGTAGCTAGGATTATAGGCATGAGCCACCTATGCCAAGCTGACTAGCTGTTCTTGTTAATCCAGACATTAGGTTTATAAAAATGTAATGCTGAGTGCTAGTGACTCTTGCCTATAATCCTACTCAGATGGCTGGGATCTGAGGATCACAGTTCAAAGCCAGCCTGGGTGGAAAAGTCCCTGTGAGATTCTCAAAATCCACTGAAAGACCAGAGGTAGAGCTGTGGCTCAAACTAGTAGACAAAAAAAGTAAAACCTTGACATTCTCCCAATTTTAAATAAAGCAATTGTTTTCATAGTTACCATTTTTATGGTTTCTTATGTTGTATTGTCAATATTAGTAATTTTTCAGACTTCCTTAAAAAAATCCTACCGGATTCATTTGATTGAGTATAGCTTTAAGGGTATACCAGTATTTTATGATACAGCCTAGTTATTCTGGTTGAATGATTTTTTTTTTCTTTTTCGCCCTTTTGTACCCCCAGTTTCTTGACTTCTACCCAAAGCACCATCACGTAATGTAGAAATGTTTTTTTACCTGGTAAGCTCAACTTTTCTGTATTGATTCTTAAAGACAAAAAAACACTCTTCTCTGGGGTAGAATGGAGGAAAGGAAGGGAAAAACAAAAAAAATTTTTTTTGGGGGGGTCCAGTCGTGGGACCTGAACTCTGGGCCTGGGCACTGTCCCTCAGCTCTTCAGCTCAAGGCTAGTGCTCTACCACTTGAGCCACAGAGCCACTTCCAGCTTTTTTCTTTTTGCTTATGTGGTACTGAGGAATCGAACCCAGGGCCTCAGGCATGCAAGGCAAGCGCTCTACCACTGAGCCACCTTCCCAGCCCCGAAAAACAATATTTTAAGTGTATTGAGTGGTTTGAGGTAAGTGGCATCATTCTTAATAGAATTAAGGAGATTCAGCCTTAGAGATCAAGTGACTTTATTTACCAGAGTCACAAGACTAACCCTAGATCTGCACTAACCCTAAAATATACAGTTCTTATAAATACTCAAAGAGCAGTTATCTATGCAGTTTATATATGCTATATAAAAGAATAACTTATGGAGTTGCATCTCATTTTATCTAATATAAGACAAACGTTCCTAAAAACACTCTGTTGCTCAGGCTGGCCTCTAACTCATTATCCTTCTATCTCAGCCTTTCTAGTGCTGGGATAACAGGCATGGACCATCATTCCTAGCTAATACACTATTGCTTCTAACTGAAATTCTTCATATTCTTTGACCAACTTCTCCACAGTCCCTCTATGAATCTTCAAGACTAGTGGAACTCACGCCCTGAGCCAATCCTTTAAGAACCTCGTACACTTTTTTTACTTTTAAAATTCATTCATATTTTTAGGAGCCCCTAAGTATTTCAAAATGTTACCACAATTTTTTGAAATAAGTTCCCCATTGGTCTCTTCGGTGCCAAAAATTACATCAAAATGGGCTTTTGTTTCCATGACAACAAGTTGTGTGTAGTAAGTAAGTAGGTTAAAATGCCACAGCTTTCTTTTACCAAAGTTCACCAGCTTTTTCCTTCCTCAAGTATTCTCCTGGTCATTGTAAGGTCTTGCTTTCATTCTCAGTTATGAAAGTGTTGATTCTGATAGTTTTCACCACCTCATTCATCATGTTGGAGGCATGGCGTTTGAGTTCTCTGCCCTTCCATATATTTGGATGTCAGTCTCACATTTTTGAATGAGCTAAATGTAAATTGATAAAATCCTTAAAGTTTACCTTGCTTAACATACTGTGTTTAAGAGTGATACACATATTATATTTTTACAAGGTCAAACTTTCAAATAATTTGAGTACAGTGTTATTAATATTGAGATAGTATCTTTTGACTATTGACAACTAGTCTAATGCTTTATAGAAGTGGTTTTTGCCAAGTTTTGAGAAATATAACTATTAAAATACATTTTCTTTTTATAATAAGCTACCTTTCTTAAGAAACCATTAATTCATTATTTCTCAACTGTGGGCACTATTGCTAGGTATCTTCTTGTAATGTCTAGAGATAATTTTACTCCTCAGATTTGGGAATTGGGCTAGGTGTAATAGCACATACCTGTAATCCCAGCTACTCAGGAAGATGACTGCCCAAAGCCAGCCTGAGCAAGAAGGTTAGCAAGACTCCATCTCAAACAAATGTTGAGGTATGATGGGTCAAACCTAAAATCCAACTACATAGGAGGCCTAGGTAGAAGGATTGTAATTCAGTCAGGCCAGGCAAAAAGTACAGGATCCTATCCTAAAAATAAAGAATCAAAAAGTGCTGGTCTTTAATCAAGTTGGAGGCTTGTGTCCACACCCTAGTAATGCCAAACAAACAAGCAAGCAAACAAAATCAAAATCCCATAGGAATGGGATATGCAATTGACTTTGTGTAGAATTCATGGGTTCTGCTTACCAATTTATGTATAATGAGTAGGATAAGATTCTATAACAGAATTCAGTTGTGATGCCTAGTACTGCTGGTATTCATCTGATTGATTTGGGTAACTTGTAAAGTTTAATTTCAGTAACGTTATACTTCATATTTAAAGGAATAAAAGGAAAAAATTGTAAAAAATCTTCTACCTCTTAACTGCATTATCCTCGTCATCTGTTTCCTTTTATTATAGCCAATCAGTTTTATTTTGTTTATACCTCAACATTTTACAACTATATAAGCAAATTTCTCTGTTACTGATAATCCATTTATTTTGCCACTATTCCTTTGAAAAAATATTCTTTGTTGAATTATCTTTCCATTTTGGTCAAAAGACAGTCCAATCTGTATGAATGTAGTGCTGATTTTTTCCACCCATCAGCTTCCTCTAGCTTTCTAGTAATGTGAATCTTCCAACTTCATTCTTTTTCAAAAATTGTTTTGGGTCTTATAGTTCTTTCAGTTTCATTTTGTTATTGTTGTTCAAAAACAAAACTTATCATAGGTCCCATGGTTTCCCTTATTTGCAATATCTAGTATATGTATGAGTCAAGCGGAAAAGGTCAGATAATGTGATGTCAGGAAAATGAACCCTTAGATATGTATTTTAATGTTTTTTTTCTTTCATGCATGTGTTTCTAACGCATTTATAAGATTATCTCTTTGTTGCTTTGTATGTCCCTCCCCCACAGTATAACCCCTGCTTTCACTATATTTGATGTCAGTATAACTTGTGGAGGAGATGGGGAAAAACCAGTTGTTTAAGGATACAGGTGGACCTGTTGCAACAATGAGAAGTACAACTTGTCATGTCCAAAACGAGCTTCACAACGAGCTTTACAACGTTGGTGGTGGGGGGGAGGATGGGAAGGGATGTGAAGGGTAAACAAAGGAGGAGGCTGCAATGCTTGGTAAGAAATGTACGCATTATCCTGCCCATGTAATTGTAACTCCTCTGTACAGTATGTTCACAAATAAAGTTAAATTAAATTAAAAAAAAACTTATTTGGAAATAGTATGAGTTATGGTAAGAGGGTTGGAGATTTTGTTTTTATTAGCACACATTAGTCCTACAAGTGAGTTTGATAGTTACATTTCCACACATGTGTACAATGTATCCTGATCTCCCTCACCCTCTATAATTCTCTTATCCCACTCCCACTTCTTAAAACAATTTCAGTAGGTTTTATATTCATACATGCAAATAAGCTACAGTGATCCTATTCATCTATATTCACCCTCTTCATGAGCCCTTCTCCCTCTTGCTGGTACCCAGTCCCTATCCAGGTTGTATTGAGTTCTTGTCATCTTTTCCCCCCTGACTCTCCCCCCCCCCACCTTTCTTTTAACAGTATGTATTAATCGCATTAAGGGTTTTTCATTATAGTATTTCAGACATACATGCATCTTGTGTTTTGCTTAGAATAACCCACTTTATTGGTTTCTAATGCTTCCCCAATTCACCAACAGCTATCATTGAAGTTCTTATGCCATATTCTGTATTTTAAGTTATTCACTTTCCATCTTCCTTTTTTCCTCCCTCTTCCTCTTACCTTTCTACATAATAGCAATAGTGAGAATCACATTCTGTGAGTGTGTGCATATATTTATACATATATAGGTGTATATATATATATATATATATATATGTATACATTTATGAATGTGTCTTTTAGGTCTAATATCCACATAAGAGTGAAAACATTTGGCTTCTAGGGCTTGGTTTATCTTACTATGATATTATTATCTGTAAATTACATGATTTCAGTTTTTTTTTTCTTTTTGCTTATGTGGTGCGGAGGAATCGAACCCAGGGCCTCAGGCATGCAAGGCAAGCACTCTACCACTGAGCCACCTTCCCAGCCCTAATGAGTACATTTCTTTTTTTGGGGGGGAGGGGTCTGGTCATGGGGCCTAAACTCTGGGCCTGGTCACTGTCCCTCAGCTCTTCAGCTCAAGGCTAGCGCTCTACCACTTGAGCCACAGCGCCACTTCTGGCTTTTTTCTTTTTTGCTTATGTGGTGCTAAGGAATCGAACCCAGGGCCTCAGGCAAGGCAAGTGCTCTACCACGGAGCCACCTTCCCAGCCCATGATTTCAGTTTTTTATGGCTGTGTAATGTTTCATATACCACACATTCTTTATTCATCATTCACCACTTGATCATTTATTTATTTGTTGTTGGACACTTTGCCCGATTCCTCTGTTTGGCTTTTGAAACAGTATTATAGAGAAATATGTAAGGCTTATAAGTAGGAGCCAGATTGTTGTGTAGGAAGAGTTGGAGAGAGAAACAAATTAAATATATAATCCTGATTTTGTGTGTGTGTGTGTGTGTGTGTGTGTGTGTGTGTGTGTGTGTGTGTGTGTGTGTGTGTGTGTGTGTGTGTGTGTGTGTGTGTGTGTGTGTGTGTGTGTGTGTGGCATTCCAGTACTATGGCTTGAACTTAGGGCCTCTCACAAGGCTTGCCTGTGGTGCTCTACCACTTGATCCACAGCTCCAGTATGGCATTTTGCTAGTTAATTGGAGATGGAATCTTGCAGACTTTCTACTCAGAGTTAGCTTGGATTGAGATCCTCCAGGTTTCAACCTCCTGAGTAGGTTTGTAGATGTGAGCCACTCTGACCTGGCAATTTTGATTTAAAATTTAAAAGTATATATGTAGGAAGTGGTGCTGTAGCTCAAGTGGTAGAGTGCTTGCTTTCAGCTGAAGAGCTAAGGGACAGTGCCCAAGCCCAGAGTTAGCCCCACGACCGACCAAAAAAAAAATATATATGTAGAAAATAATTTTTATTGTGAGAGGTATTATGGCAATTTATTAATTTATGTATTTAGAAAACATTTTTCATATGCAAAGATTGTATAGACTGAATAGTTTGTTTTATAGGCAGTTTGATCCTATAGATGAATTATCCCATGTATGAATTATTAATGAGTAATTGGCTGTGTTACTAATGAATGTATTTTAACAAATTTGTATAGGTGTTTAAAGTTTCAGAGGACAACTTGTTAGGAATTCTAAAGAACAAATCTCACGTTGGGGGTTCCAAGAATCGTGTAAAGGTTTGTTCATATGTTAAGAAAGCCTTTAAAAATTATTTGTTGATATGTTAAGAAAGCCTTTAAAGATTATTTTCTTATGTAGATTAGTAATTTATGACCCCTCTCTCCCTTTCTTATGGTGCTGGTGATTGAACCCACAACCTTAGGCAGGTACTACATCAGTGAGAAATATTCCTAGCCTCTATTTTTTTCAAGGTAAAATGCAAAGTATCGTTTTACATTGCATCTTTAAGTAATTCATTATCTTCAAGTACATAGCTCTTCATTTCTAGAGGTAGCATATTCTTGTTATTGATACCTGTTTTCTGCCACAGGCTTGTGATTGGGATTGAAACAATACAACTCCTGCTTCACCAGAGGAAAATAGTATGGGAATTCCTTTTATGGTAGGTTATTTTCTAGTGGTCTCTTGGCAGTAACATAAACAGCTCTTGTAATGAGTTAGTTTGTTACTACTTAGTTACGTGTCCTCTTATAACTTAAATGTATACATAATTATGAGCTAGGCACAATGGCACACATATTATACTAGCTTCTGAGGAGGATGAGATCTGACCTTCTCCAGTGAAGTACCAAAAAGCAGAAGTAGAGCCAGCCTTGATGAAAAAGCCAAGGGACCAGCAGCACTCAGGCCCTGAGTGCAAGCCCCACTGCTCGCAAAGAAAAAACACCAAAGTACATAATTTTAAATGAATAAGTATTTAGTGTCAACCAAAATTATTTATCTGAGATACTTTATACATAGTAGTGGATCCTGTGTTAGTGGAGAACTTAGTATCTTGTAACATAATACTTCAAATAATACTTTAGCAGGAAGTGGCTTATAAATCTAAATTCATTGAGTTGTAACTTAGAGAAAGAAACATTAAGTAGCTGAAAATAGTGAACAATAATGCAACTAGATTTGTCTTGGAAAACTAATAAATGTTTCTATTCACTCAGGCAGCTGATCCTTTGCTTACATATTAAACATCAGTCATGGAGTTAGTCACCAGGTCCTTATTTATGTGAATGACTCCTGTAATTTTAGTGAAAGTTTTTTAAAATCAAAATTTCTGAAGTGTTAGATTTCTGGACACTAGTAAAGACATCTTACCACTTGTAGACTTCTTACTTGAAATTGAAACACGCTCAAAAGATTTATAGTATAATTAAAAGGAAGAATCTCTCTCCCTCCATCCCATCCTCCCTCCCTCCATCCCTTTCTTTTTCCTCTGTGCTGGGATTTTAACTCATGGTCTTGTAAGTTTTAGGTATATATACCACCAAGCTACATCCCCAGCCAACTTCCCTTCCCCTCTTAAACAGAATGACTCATTTATTGTTACCTTGGATGTCAGGTGATGAGAAGAATTGTACTGGAAATTGACCCCTCACACACTTTATTATTATTATTGTTGAGACAAAGACTGTTACTATGTAATATAAACTAGACTGTGGTTACCCTCAACAAAAACCTCCAAATGACTTCAGGCTTTCTACAGTGAGGTTAAGGCTTGATTGGAAAAAGGGTAACAAATAGACATTGTTGGTATCATTTTAGCCCATTTACTTTTCCTTTACTGCTAAATATGTTGGAGACAGTGCAGAGCTTAACTCTTTTTTAACTGCTTATTGCTGTGATTGCTGCTTAAGTTGCATTTACTGTCTTTTGCCACTGGATGGTGCTTTTGCAGTGGTTAATGCAACAGTTTACTAAACTTACGTAAGGGAACCACTAGAAAATTCATCTTACTGAAATTGTAGTACTAGTATATAGCTAGTCATATATATGAGTGACACAGTTATCTCTTGTGATACAGTGGTTGTGAATTAGTGTTATTTGTCATATAATATATATTTTTCATAAATAAAAGATATTCTTTGTATGAGTGGAATAAAGAACTTAACCATATTTCCAAATATAATCTTTGATCATCACCTTAAAAGATAGTTGATTTCTTAAGTGATTATTGTATTGTTTTTATTATACCAGGGATCAAACTAAGGGCCAAGTACATACCAGAGAGGTTTTCTATTACTGAGTTACACAGTTGATACTACAAATGGTTTCTACGTAAACTACCGTCTTCAAATTTGTAATATCTTCTAAAAGCAGTTGTTCTGGTTTTGAAAACTGCCCTTTGTGGACATTTTGTATTTTTCTTCTAATGTGTAGATGTTCAAATATTTTTCATTGAACCTTTTTATTAGATAATTATTATCAAGGTAATGTACAATTGATTACAATTTGCATGAGTGAGGTAATGAGTACATTTCCTTTTGTACAGTCTCTTGCTTTCCTTCACACTCTCCCAGTTCCTCTTTCCCATCTCCAGGTTGTATAGTTCACTTTCATCAGTGTCCTGGAGCTCCACTGCTGAACTTTTTCACTCTCTTTTCTCTCCCCAGAAGATATACACATGAATATACCATACATAAAGAAAAGACAGAATCATCAACAAGAAAACAGTAACAACAAAGACATCTATAAAGAGGCATTTAGGCATTGTGACTTTGTGTTTCTGTCCTAAGAATATCCTCTTTTTGTCTTGGTGGGGGCACGTGCGCGCGTGCGTGCGTGCGTGCGTGTGTGTGTGTGTTCCTATGTAATTCATCATATCCCAGAGTATTTTAGATCTAATTTCCACATATCAGAGAAAACATGCTCTTTTTGTCTCATTGAGCTTGGCTTACCCCCTTAATGTGATTTGTTCTAGTTTCATCCATTTCTCTGAAAATGACATTATTCTTCCTAATTGTTCTGTAAAATTCCATTGTGTATACTAACCACATTTTTTGGATTCTGTTGTGGGGCATCTGGGCTGTTTCCATATCTTTGCTGTTATGAATAGTGCAGCAATGAACATAGATGTGCCAGGTGTCTTTATGGTATCCTGGCTTGTGATATTCGATGTCCAGGAGTGGTATGGTTGGTTTGTAGGGAGATCTATATTCAGTTTTTTGAGGAATGTCCAGACTGTTGTCCAGTGTGGTTGTAGTACTTTACATTCCACCAACAGTGTAATAGGGTTCCTTTTTTCCCACATTCCTGCCAACATTTCTTGTTCGAATTCACAATGTTGCCCAATCTAGTTGGAGTGAAATAGAATCTCAGAGCTGTTTTATTTTTAGTGTTTTTTTTTTTGGGGGGGGGGGTCCTTGAACTCAGGGCCTTGGTGCTGTCCTTAAGCTTTGCTGCTCAAGGTTAGCACTCTACCACTTTGAGCCACAGCTCCACTTGGCTAACTGGAGTCTCATGATTTTCCTTCTGTGTCTTGCTTCAAACTGCGATCCTCGTATCTCAGCCTCCTGAAGTAGCAGATTGTAAGCATGAGCCACCAGTGTCCAGCTTCAGAATTGTTTTGATTTGCATTTCGTTTAAGGCCAAAGAAGATGAGCATTTCCTTATGTGTTGCTTTGTCATTCTTACCTCTTTTTCTGAGAAGTCTTTTCTTAGCTCCCCTGCCTGTTTGGTTTATTAGGTTTGGGAGGGGCTAGTTTCTTGAGCTCCTTGCATATATTGGATATTAGGCCTTTAAAATCACCCCTTCTTGTTGCCTCCTTATGTTTGCTGTTTAATAGTTTTTGAGGAATAAATTTAGAGGTTTTTGTAGCCCAGCAAGTTTGGTTTTGGTCTGGCTTTAAGGCTTCTATGGTATGTTCCAGCCCATAGGAGCCCTGTGTGTTTCTTTCTTAGCAGTCAGTGTTTGTCCAGGCAGTTCTTAAACTTTGGTAAGGTGAGCTTTTGTCATTTAATCCCCCATGCCTCATTTTTCCTCACTGCAAGATAGTGATTAAGTTTAGCAAATAAGGATCATGACTAAGGAATAATGTTACCCAGAAAAACAAATATGTAAACATCTTATAAAGATAATAAATTACCTATAATCCTACCACTGGGCCTAAGTGATCTGTTGTTGCTTTAAATAAAAACCTCTTCTGGGCTGGGATTATAACTCAGTGGTGGGACACTTTTGTTATTAAGTATGTATAAACTCCTGGATTTGATCTCTAGCGCTGCAAACAAACAACCTCTTCTGTGATCTAACATAATTAAGATTATTTTGTGTATAGTATTTTAATTCCATATAAAATTTTTGTTATCATTTCATGTTTTTAGAAACCCTTTACAATTTTGGTTTCTAGGAGCTAGGAATGTAAATCAGTGGTAGAAAACTTGTTTAACATTTGAGGCTCTGGGGGTTTGAGCCTCAGCACTGCAAAAACATGTTTCCAAATATTATAATACTTTCAATCATACTTTTACTTTTCAACATTCAGATTTTTCATGTTATAAATGATGTTTAGTAAAATCTTACTTTCTCTTATTTTCTTTCTTTTTCTCCCTCTCCTCTCCCCCCCGCCCCCTTTCTGTGCCAGTGGCGGGGAAAGAGCTCAGGGCCTGGAGCTTGAACTTTTTTTTCCTGTGTAATTATAATCTCTTTCCATCAGACTGCATAATCATTGAGGTTTGGTACTTGGCCTATAATAAGTGTTGAATAAAGGATAGTTGAATAAATAAAATGTTGTTAGGGGAAAATTTGAAAATACAGATATGTTTGGCATTAAAACAAATTGAAAAGGTCATCCTGGTCCTTTTTTCTTTGAGGTAGATGTTAGAGGTTATTGTCATTCCAAATTAAAGCATTGCTGTGAAGAACTAATAGGACAATAGGAGTGAATTAGAACATACTGATACAAATAGAAGAGATTAATACTTTTCTTTTTTGCATATTAATTTTGAACAGTGCTTGTTAGGTTCTCACAGCTTAAAAATCACATTTGTAGGGGCTGGGAAGGTGGCTTAGTGGTAGAGTACTTGCCTTGCATGTATGAGGCCCTGGGTTCAATTCTTTGGCACCACATAAACAGAAAAAGCTGGAAGTAGTGCTGTGGCTCCAGTGGTAGAGCGCTAGCCTTGAACTGAAGAGCTGAGGGACAGCACCCAGGCCCAGAGTTCAGGCCTACTATTGACTCTCCCCTTCCCCCCCCCAAAAAAAATCCCATTTGTTTCTTTAACAAGTGTGAATTTCACTTACCTTAGGCAAGTAATGTGGGAGAAAAGCTAGGATTTTGGGATGAGTCAGTCTTCGTTAGAATACAGCTTTCCCTCCTTCCTAACCTTGTGATCCCAGTATTTAACTTGTTCCACTTAGGTTTTTAATCGATGAATTTTTTTGGGGGGGGGGGAAGGTCTGGTCGTGGGGCCTGAACTCTGGGCCTGGGCGCTGTTCCTCAGCTCTTCAGCTCAAGGCTAGAGCCGCTTCTGGCTCTTTTGCTTATGTGGTGCTGAGGAATCAAACCCAGGGCCTCATGCATGCAAGGCAAGCGCTCTACCACTGAGCCACCTTCCCAGCCCTTAATTGAAGAATTTTTTTAAAGCATGTATTACAGACATGTTGTTATAATTTAGTGAGTGCCCATTAGTTACCTGGGAAGTTCATCCTTGGAAGAGCTGACTTTCTTTTATCTTGAGTTGTAAAAACAAAAGCTAGACAAAAGTATATTGATGCCTCAGTAACTCTGTAATTCTGGCTACTCAAGAGGCTGAGATTTGAGGATTGTAGTTTGAAACCAGTCTGGGCAGGAAAGTCCATGAGATTCTTCACTCAAGGGGACCATCAGAAAGCCAGAAGTAGAGCCATGGCTCAAGTTGTAGAGAGCTAACTGAGCAGAAAAATCTAGGTACAGCACTGAGGCTCTGAGTTCAAGCCCCAGTACCAACCAGCATTCTCCCTACCCCCTCCAAAAAAAAAATTGAACAAGATTTGAATTTACTATTTGATCCTAGAATTTACTATCTGATCTATAGAATGATGCAGTTTGGTACTTCTGTATATCAGTACTTCATATATTTTAAAGCAGCACATCTTCATGACTTCTAGATTCATCTCTTTGATAAATAGTATCTAGTAAGTTACCTTGCTTTTCTATGAAAAGTGAGTAATAGGAAACATTTAGAGATAAAACTTTGATTAATTTGTGAAAATTAACGTGTAATTTTCCTTAAATTTGACATTTTCCTTTTATCAGTGGCACTAATAATAAAAAGAGTTCTTCTAGTTTTAAGATGAATTATTGGTTACTAATTTTTCCCTTTGAAAAACAACCTCTAGATCCCTCAGAGTGTCTTCCAGTATTAGTGTTTTGTGATTTATTCATATTGATAGAAAATTTACTAGAAAAAAATGCCAAGATTTAATTTTTCTATGTAATACATAACACATTGTTGCTTAGGACCTGAAAGGATCCTTCAGAACCCTCCGAGGGGACCATACAGAGGTAGGTAGGCACAGGAGAAACATCACTATAAGGCTTCTTATTAGAGGGGCCATATCTCCCTGGGAGAGGAAACACTTGGCATCTGCCCCCATCCAAGTCCCAAGTCCAATTTCCATGGCAGAAGTCCAATTTCCATGGCATGAGGGTGTGGGTCTGGGAGGAGAGAGGGAGTGGCCAGCTGTATAACGGAACTCCAGAGCAGGGAGGAGCTCAGGTTTGGTGAGCTGAGTAACATAGGTGGGGATAATACTAACAGGACCAAGTAGAGATAGTCACTGGAGTAGAGGCTATTAAATTGTTAAGTATCATGTTCAAAATATCATCAGCTGGGTGACTGAGACAAATATGATCCAGAGTACCTATGTAGTAAATAAGAGAAGTTTAGGCAACAGGAAGTAGAAGGGTCTCTTCATCAGATAGTACATGCCTGGGGAGGAACATGTACACTGGTAACATTTCAAAACTAAAATAGAGACTACAATATTGCCTTTGCCTTTTTCCTCCTAACACAAACACAATCATTTCTGAGTTACTGAATGTGAAAATGAGCAGCTAACAACTGAGAAGACCACTAGAAAAACCATACAGTTTAAGAGAACAGTGAGTTTCAGTTAGACCAGAAAGTGAAATAGCCTATGGAGAGGTATAGATTTAACTACTGTGCATAAGGACTTAAGGCCTTACACAGTTTTGCCAGATTTGAGTCTTATGTAATTCTTTTCAAAAGAATATAAACAGAAAATTTAAGAAGCCAAACAAAGGAAGGTAGCTTATCTAGAATATGCCTAATACACCAAAAGTAAAGGAGAAAGGGGGAAAACTATTCTGTAAGCAAGTACTGTAATTAAGTAATATTTTCAAAAGTTAGATTTTTTTTTCATAATTTTGACTTTGCCTGGGCTCTGTCCCTGAGTTTTTGTGCTCAAGACGAGCCCTCTACCACTTTAGCCATAGCTCCATTTGCAACTGTTTTGAGTGGTTAATTGGATATGAGTCTCATGGATGGACTTTCCTGTCTGGGCTGGCTTCAAAGTACAGTCCTCAGATCTCAATCTGCTAGGTAGCTAGGAGGCTGAGATGGTAATCAGTAATTTTGAGATACTAATCAATTTTGATTTTTAAGAATCAGTTTGAAATTAAGCAAAAGCACTCACTAATACTGGATTGAAGGATAAGTTGAATTAGAGGTGGGTTTTTCCCCCACCATGTGCTGGTCTGGGGCTTGAATTCAGGGCCTTGCTGCCCTGAGGTTTTTTGCTTAAGGCTAGCGTTTTACCAGGTGATCCCACAGCTCTGCTTCCAGATTTTTGGTGTTAAAGGGTCTCACAGACTTCCCTGCCTGTGGCTGGTTTTGGACTGCAATTCTCAGATCTTAGCTTCCTGAGTAGCGAGGATTACAGGCATGAGCCTGGAGAGGCTTTCTTTTTTTTAAGTTGTATTGTGTCCATGTAGCATAGTTGGTCTATAGTATAACTTTTTTAACTAGGTTTATGTGATTAGCAACCTCCCTAGCACAAGTTAGGTGGTATTGGGTCTAAGATAAACATATTCTCTGAGACCTAATTACAGTTTGTTTTTGTCGGATGTGGGGCTTGAACTCTGGGCCTGGGCACTGTCCCTGAGCTCTTCAGTTCAAGGCTAGAGCTCTACCACTTGAGCCATAGCGCCACTTCCAGTTTTCTAGTGGTTTATTCGAGATTAGAGTTTTACCGACTTTCCTGCCTGGGCTGGCTTTGAACTGTGATCCTCAGATCTCAGCCTCCTGAGTAGCTAGGATTACAGGTGTGAGCCACAAGCCCCTCTAATTACAGTTTTATTTGCATAATTATCTTTAAGTAACTTCATCAGATAAAACTTAGGCCAAATATTTCAAATCAGATTTTACAATTATATTAAACAAACAGAACTTTCATCCTCCTTTTATAAAGATTGAGGATTACTTGCTATTTATTCTGGTTTCTGCAGTGTGTAATATCGTTAACTTACATTAAAAACTGGAGGAGAAACTTTTTTTCCACTTAAAAATAAGTTGCTATAGCTACCAGTATTTACCCTTATAAGCAATAATTACACCAGGCATCCAAGGAATTTCCACAAGTACAGAAAGATCAGCAGCTGAATGTACACACTGCTTATTTCACTCTCAAATTGGAACATATATATCACTTCCATTCCAAATTGCTGTCATTTGGGAAATACTAAAAAAAAATGACTCATCTTAAAGTATAAAAGGGTGAAGACAAAAAGACTGAATATGCTATTTTAAAATTCAAGTAAGACTCAGTTTAGAACACTTTGCATAATTTTTAGTTCCCTGTACCAGAGTGTTACAGTTTTATATAGCATCTTCTATTGTTGAAAGAAGAAAAGTGTGTTTCTAATGGCCTCACACTTGCTAGGGGAGATGCCCAACTACTGAGCCACACCCTCATTCCATTTTCCATTACTTTTCAGGTAATATGTTGTTTGTTTGTTTTGCCTAGGCTAGCCTGAATGGTGTTCCTCTTATGCTTCCAACACAGCTGAGGTGACAAACAGAAACAACCATCTCAATTTGTTATTGTTGTTGTTGTTAAGATGGGAGTCTCATTAACTTTTTATTTTTCAGGCTGGCCTCAAACTATCTTTCAAATCTTCACCTCAAGTAACTGGGATTACAGAAGTGAGCCACTGCTTTTGTTTCTTATTTTTTAAATAAAAGATGATTTTGCCCTTAATAAACTTATAAAATACCATGCTTATAACTTGATTCAGACTTTATAGTTAATTTTAAACTTCTGAAAGAGAAAAGATGTCCTTGTCAGATTTGGTAATTACTCCATTCTTCAGTAACTGGTTGTGAAAATTACATCAATTACTGTAGATTTTTGACTGTTTTGTGTTCAGAATTCACTATTACAAGAGGGCTGGGAAGTTGGCTCAGTGGTAGAGTGCTTGCCTTGCATGAATGAAGCCCTGGGTTCGATTCCTCAGCACCACATAAGCAGAAAAAGCTGGAAGTGGCGCTATAGCTCTAGTGGTAGTGTGCTAGCCTTGAGCTGAAGAGCTGAGGGACAGCGCCCAGGCCCAGAGTTCAGGCTCCACAACCGACAAACGAAAAGAATTCACTATTGCAAGAATACTTAAGAAATTGTTGACCTAGTGTAATTCTGATTGACCTTAAATTATAAGGCTCATAATTGCATCTTAATGGGTTCTATAAAGTTTATACTTTTCTACTAAAAGAATATTAAATATGGTTCTTTAATATTAGGGCTATTCTAAACTGAAAATACCTTACAAAGTAGAATGTCACACTTGGGCAGCTTAAACAATAAAGGGACTTAACATAAAAGGCAGAATTGAATAAGGTAGGCATTAGGATGACTAGTTCAGTTGTAATGCTATCACCTAGGAGTTGGTTTCCTTTCAGCTGTTAAGAGTCAGCATGGGCCTTAGTCCAAACTCCCTTCACAGTCACAAGATACCCACCATACTATCAATCATACTTTTGGCATCACTGGCAAACATATTGACCACTAGGAGAGGAGATCTTCTGTGACTTGCTTTTTAGATACAAGGAAGATTTTCTTAAAAGCCCCACAGCTGACTTTCCATGACATGATGGGCCAGGCTGGTCCAAATCACATGTTCCTTCTCACTTAAGTCACTTCTAAGTAGAATAGAATAGGTTGATCATCTTAGGCTATTCAAGAATTTTCCAGGTATGTGGGATATAAGAGGTGGACAGCTGAGCAAAACTGAGGGTTTTATGAAAGTGTATTAATGAAGCCCAGTAAGTAAATAGCGAACAATAACATGTTAACTATAATAGCAAAGTTAAACGTTGGCATTTTCTTCAAGTAGTTTAAATTTACCAACATTATTAGTTACAGCAAGTTGATACCAGAAGGAAGAAACTCTGGGGTTCTAGAAATTTTTAAAAGGAAAAAAGAAATAGTACTTCATCTTAAAGTGTACTAACAAAACTCATTTTATATATAAATGCTACTGACAAGAATGTAAAGTAGGTCTGAGAATGTAGCTTAGTGGTAGAGTACTTCCCTAGCATGCATGAAGTCCTGGGTTCGAGTCCTCAGTACCACAAAAACAGAAAAAGCCAGAAGTGGTGCTACAGCTCAAGTGACAGAATGCTAACCTTGAGCAAAAGAAGTTCAGGGTGCCCAGTCCCTGAGTTCAAGCCTCAGGAGTGGCCAAAAAAAAAAAAAAAAAAGTAAAGTATATGGTAGCAGTGTACTTTGGAACATGAAATAATAAAATTACACATTAATTTTGAACCAAAAACATTAAAGTTTTATTTGCAAATGTTTCCTATTAATCTTCCTTATGAAAAGCACACCTCTTTACTGTATCTTTGATTATTCCTTCATCGCTTATTTTCTTTTGTCCTATCTTTTCATTTGTTAGCATATTAATTGTATAGAATAACAGCTTTTATGATGACATTTTCTACATGTATATAATGTACTTTGATTATGTTTGCTTTGATCATATATGTTCTCTCATTTGTCCTCCCCCTTATCTTTTCTTTTCAAATAGTTCCCCTTGGGGCTGGAAGGTGGCTCAGTGGTAGAGTGCTTTCCTCTCATGCATGAGGCCGATTCCTCAGCACCACATAAACAGAAAAAGCTGGAAGTGGTGTGGTTCAAGTGGTAGAGCGCGAGCCTTGAGCTGACGAACTCAGGGATAGCACCCAGGACCAGAGTTCAAGACCTATGACCCACCAAAAAAAAAAAAAAAGTTCTTCTTATATATTTACATTTGTTTGTTGCGGTTACTAGAGCTTTGAACTCAGAACCTCCTGTTTTTGCTTAGCTCTGTATCACTTGTGACTACTTTACCTCTGGCTTTTTGCTGGTTAATTGGAACTAAGAGTCTCAGGGATTTTTCTGCCCAGTCTGGTTTCAAACCGTGATCCTAAGTAGTAGATAGGATTACAGGCATGAGCCACTGGAGCGAGTTTTTTGTTGTTGTTTTGTTTTTGGGGGGGGCGGGGGGGTTGGTTTCATTTGGTTTTTGAGTTGTTTTGTTTTTTTAAATAGCATTTCAGTATGGAACCCAGGCTGGCTATGATCTCATGATGCTTCTTCCTCATCCTTCCGATTACTGAAACCAAAGGCATGCTCCACCATGCCCAGTTTCATTTCTTTTTGTTTGAAGCTAAATTCCACATAAGGAAGCAAGCATAGGGGGCTGGGAAGGTGGCTCAGTGGTAGAGCGCTTGCCTTGCATGCATGAGGCCCTGGGTTCGATTCCTCAGCACCACATAAGCAAAACGAAAAAAAGCCGGAAGTGGCGCTATGGCTCAAGTGGTAGAGCACTAGCCTTGAGCTGAAGAGCTAAGGGACAGTGCCCAGGCCCAGAGTTCAGGCCCCACGACCGGACCCAAAAAAAAGAAAGAAAGCATACATACTATATTTGTGTACTGTATTTGTGTTTCTGAGCCTGGTTAATTTTGTGTAACATGATCTCCAGTTCCATGTATTTTTCTGCAAACAACATGATTTCATTCTTATTTATGGATGAGTAATACTCCCAATATGTATATGGAATACATCTGTTAATGGGCACTTAGGCTGATCTTATTGTGGGTAGATCTACCATGGATGTGCTGGCTTTGTATATCAGAATCAAATAGCTGTATATAGCTATATCATATTGGTAATTTGGACCTAGATCATAATCCACCAATTGTAGACTTCCTATTATAGCTAGGACAATGTGTGTGTCATGGAACCATAATCCTCCCAATCTCAACCTTCCCTGCAGCTGAGATACCAGGCATATGCCACTGAACCTAGCTTTAAACATAGGGTTGGCCTATAACTGCCAGTCCTCAAGTTCCTAGCTTCACAAGTAGGATTATAGATATGAGCCCCCATATTTACTAGATTAATTTATATTCCCATCAATAGTGTATAAAGGTTTCTCCCTTTACCCCAGTTCCCACCAGCATTTATTGTTTTTTGTTTCCCTGGGTGCCACTCAGACTAGAGTAAGTAGAATTTCAATGTCTTGGAGAGAGTGAGTGTGTGATTTGTAGTACTTGCTTGGTATTTGAGCCCAGGTCCTTGCTCTTGTCAATCAGACACTCTACCACTTGACCCATGTGGCTGAAGTAATCTTTAAAAAAAAAAAAAAAAGTGCTCATCTTAAGTTTTAAAATTACCTTTTAAAAATTTTCTTTTGGCATGTCTGTAATCCAAGCTATATTTGGGAAACTGAGATGGAGAAAGTTATGTTTAAGGCCTATCTCAGCAAAAAGTTAGCCAGCTCAGACTTGATGCTGCATAAGGTAACATGTACCTGTGATACAGGAGGAAGGGCTAGGCAGGGCTCAAATGGAGATATGCCGTATGTGTGAAATGCACAACATCTTTGTAAAAGCTGTAAACTCTGGCTAACTTTCTGTGTTGGCAAGTTGAAACAGTATTTTGGATATGTTGCATTACATAAAATATTGTTAAAAATAGGTACTAGTTTTACCTTTTTAAAATGTGATAACTAAAACATAAATTAAATATGTGATTCCCTTTATGCTCCTATTAGACAATACTGCTCCAGACTTTGAAAAGCTAACAATTATTCATGCATTATAAATGATTATTTTAACCTTTCAATTATTCTGGAAAGTGATTCTTGGGTTTTTATATTAAATGTTTTAGCTAGTAGACCATTATTTAAAAAAATACTTTTCCAGTAAGTAAATGAGGAAATACTAACAGTAATGTAATGAATAGTTTTAAAATATTCACTTTTGTAAGAGAATGTACAATTCAAATATAGTTTTAGAAATTGATTACCGCTAATAAATTCATATACTGCTTCTTTCTCATTTAGAATTAATGGCACAGATGGATTTTCTGTTATATTTAGGCCTTCAATATATATCTTTTGTGTTCTTACCTGTACTGGTTCATTTTTCTCATATGATATAGCACTCTACAAAAGTTTTCTTTTTTTTTCTTTTTTTCTTTTTTTTGCCAGTCGTAGGGCTTGAACTCTGGGCCTGGGCGCTGTCCCTCAGCTCTTACAAAAAGTCTTTTTAAAGGTGAAGTTAAAGAATGGATATGACATACAGGTCTTTGCAAAGAACACATAATAATAGATGTTAATATGTTGCATATAATACTAATGATGGGAGGGTCAAGTTTGTTACTACCATTGTTTCATAGCAAAGGATTAAATAAATTACTTGGTATCTTCAGATGGTATTAATTAAATATTTTTATGGTATGTCTTTGTAAACTTTTGTTTAAAAAAAAGACTGTCCAGATGCCAGTGTATCAAGCCTATAATCGTAGATACTCAGGAGGCTAAGATCTTAAGGGTAATGGTTCAAAGCCAACCCAGGGCAGGAAAGTCCATGAGACTCTTAGTCTAGTTCAACACAAAAAGCAAGACTTGGAGCTATAGCTTAAGTTGATAGAGCTCTAATCTTGTGCACAAAAGCTCAGAAATAGTGCTCAGACCCTGAGTTCAAGCCCCAGGTTATTCCCCCACCCACCCCCACGCTTTGGTCATAACTGGATTACACGAAAAGCTAATATTTTAAGGGGGCTGGGAAGTTGGCTCAGTGGTAGAGTGCTTGCCTCTCATGCATGAGGCCCTGGATTCAATTCCTCAGCACCACATAAGCAAAACAAACAAAAAAAAACAAAAAAACAAGCCAGAAGTGGCGCTGTGGCTCAAGAGGTAGAGCGCTTGCCTTGAGCTGAAGAGCTGGCCCCACACTGTCAAAAAAATAAATAAACTTCTAAAGAAAATATTATTTTAAGGGTTTAGAATTAATCATGTTTTAAATACATAATGACTTTTTTTTATAAGTGGCTCTACTAATTGGATAGTTGTATAGATTCTGACCTGTAACCTAGAAAGCACAGGACTTATTTTCTTGTCTTCTTGGTGGGTTGGGGAGTTGTTGCTCGGTTTGGATGGAAGGCCCTGCACTTGCTAGGCAAATTGCTTTACCACTTGAGCCACACCCTAGTCCTTTTGCTTTTAGTTTATTTTTCAATAGGGTCTTGTACTTTTTTCCATTCTGGCCTTCAACCCTTACCTCAAGTAGCTGGGATTGAAGGCCTACACCACCAAATTCAGTTTGGTTTTTTGGGTTTGTTTTTGTTTTTTGTTTGTAGGGCTTGAATTCTAGGCCTGGATGCTGTCCCTCAGCTCTTCAGCTCAAGGCTAGGGCTCTACCTCTTGAGCCACTGCACCACTTTCGGTTTTATGAGTGGCTTATTGGAGTTCAGAGCCTCACGGACTTTCCTGCCCAGGCTGGCTTTGAATCGTGTTCCTCAGATCTTAGCCTCCTGAGGCTTATTGGCATGAGCCGCTGGCGCCCAGCTCCAGTTTGTTTTTGACATAAGGTCTCAATTACTTTTTCCTAGGCTGTCCTTGAACCTTGGAGCCCTCCTAGGGCCCTCCTAGCTTTGATTATAGATCTGTACTGTCATGCCTGGCCTTCATAAGATTTTTCTGTAGTCCGTAATATAAGAAGGCTGTTTAGTGAAACATGATTTTAGCATACTTGCTTACCATGTTTGACTACAAGTTTTATTTGTTTATTGAGTTGTGGTAGAGTTTATTTGAGTTGTGATGGGAGATTGGTTCTAGGACCCCCTATGGAAACAAATACGGAGGATGCCCAAGTCTCTTCTTTAAATGGTGTAGAATTTGCATGCTACTATCCTCCAGCATACATTAATTATATCATCTCTGGATTGTTTATAATGTGTAATCTCTTGATTATGCTCTGTAGTTTAGGGAATAATGATGGAGAAATGCCTTTACATGTTCACTGTAGACAGAATCTGCTTCTCTCCATGAATATTTTTGGTCTGTACTTGATTGAATCTGCAGGTGTGAGACTTAAGAATGCCAAGAGCCAACTGTACTGATAAACTAGCTTGCTACTTGGCACTGACATGGCACTCAAAAAGTTTATATTTTGGAGCATTTCAAAATTCGGACTTTTTATATTTGGGTTGCTTAACTGGTAAAATCTCTGTCAATAGTTTAAAATCCAATAAGCTTCAAAATTTGAAATAGGTCTAGTCCCAAAGATTTTGGATAAGGAATACTTTATTTCTTTTTTTTGGGGGGGGGGGTCTGGTCGTGGGGCCTGAACTCTGGGCCTGGACGCTGTCCCTTAGCTCTTCAGCTCAAGGCTAGCGCTCTACCACTTGAGCCACAGCGCCACTTCCGGCTTTTTTCATTTTTGCTTATGTGGTGCTGAGGAATCGAACCCAGGGCCTCAGGCATGCAAGGCAAGCGCTCTACCACTGAGCCACCTCCCCAGCCCAAGGAATACTTTATTTCACAATAACTAATATTCACAAATGTTTAGTAAGTTAAGATCTGCGTTGCCCCTCAGTGCAGAAAGGAAAAATCTAAAAAATTCTGATACAACAAAATTAGGAACCTGAAAATAACCCTTTAGAACCTTAAGCTTTTATTAAAAAGGTGAAGTGTTTCCACTTTATATGGTAGAGTTCCAGCAGAGCAAGTTCGTGGCTCTGAGTTCAGACAATTCCCTGGTACCAAGAGGGGGAAAAGGTTATAGATTCTTTCTTAATATTCTATACCTTTCAATGGTTTTTGTTCTTAAGTTCTGGCATACCTCTATTCTAAATTGTGTTGAATGTTTTTAATGTTTTGATGAGTAAACTCGCTAAAACACATAATTTAAAATTAAGTCTAAATACTCATTTTAAAATAACTTGAAGTATAGTGATACCAGCATTCCTAGCATGTGGAAAACTGAAATAGAAGGATCTTGAGTTTGAGGCTATGTAAAGAGGAGACAGTCTCTAAATCAGTTGATCAGCTCCTCTCTCTCACTTGGGAATATTATTGCAATAGACAATATCCTTTTCTAACCTAAGCTTTAGCAGCTACTATAGTTTACCTTTTTTTCAAGATCACTTTCCAAACAGTATTGTGGGTAGCAAAGATTCTATTGGGAGGGAGGAATATACGGTGATTCCTCACCTATTACGGGAGTTACGTTCCAGAAACTCCTATGATAGGTGAAAATCTGCAAAGTAGCAGCATTATATTATTTATATTTTAAAGCCTTATAAACCCCACTCTCCTATAAACCTTTCCTACTCTTATTAACCTTTTCCACACTCTTACAAACACTTCATATTCTCTTAAACATTTTCTACACTCTTAAACCTACGTAATTTTAATAACATACAAAATTCGATATGGGTACTCAACAGTGAAGTATACTACAACCTGAATTATGTAGCTGTGCAGTACTGATGACAATGAAGGTGATGACTATGAGATCAATGTAATGCACAGCCAAGAAGGGCTTCATTAGGTAGTACAATATCTTCACCCTGGGCTGTAACTTCTACTAAAGACATAGGTGTAAGTGATCTCTTAATTCAAATGATGAATATAGTTAGAGAGAGTTGCTTTGAGTGAGAAGCTTTTTATAAACTGACTGCCACTCTTGATTGTATTTACAAAGTACAGCAAATGAAGCATCTGGGGGTCCCCTTCTTCAGCTACTCACTGAAGTTCTTTGGGCATTTTCTCCTTGGTTGCAAGATGATCAAGTGTTAGGCCAACTTCCTCCTCTTCTCCAACCCATAATTCAAATTGTTCCTCATCCTTTTCACTTGCTGACTTCATGTCGTCCATCTTAAAAACTTGTTCAGGCTTATGGTCCCTTTCCTTGATGATGGATTTGAACATGTCATTATGTGGTCCTTAGCTCCAGCTTTATCTGCAGAGGCAGCTTCTCCATGCAGAGAAATGCTCTTGAGTCCAAAGCATCTTTGAAATTTATCAAACCAGCCCTTGCAGGCTCTGAATGGGATTGGTCTGGTGAGAGAAGCACTTGACGGCCCTGTTTCTATATTGTTGTCCTTGTCTTCATCCTCATCACTGTCGTGAAAGTCCATGCTTTCTGCAAAACTGCCATGTTTTTTGGCCTTTGTCCAGATGGTGTTGGTATCCAGTGAGATATTATTATTTCTGTAGTCATTTATCCCCAGGGCCAATGCATACTTCATTCTCACAATGACCTTATTGTGGGAAGTGATCACCCTCTTTGTGGTCTTGGTAAAGAGTTGCTCGCAGGGTGCTGGTGGCTCAAGCCTATAATCCTAGCTACTCAGGAAGCTGATATCTGAGGATCATGATTTAGAGCCAGTCAGGCAGGAAAGTCTGTGAGACTTTCTCGCCAATAAACCACTAGAAAACCGGAAGTGGAGCTGTGGCTCAAGTGGTAGAGGCCTAGCCTTGAGCTGAAGAGCTGAGGGATAGTGCCCAAGCCCAGAGTTCAAGCCCCACGACCAACCGAAAAAAGAAAAAGTTATAGTTGCTGAAGACCTAATATTCTTCTCATTTCTTTTTGTAGCCAACAGTAGATTTGTTGATCCCATAATGGCAGCCTACAGCTGCATAGCTTTTGCCTTCCTTTAACATGTCAAGATTCTTTGATGGTAAGCATTTTCCTCTGGTGCTTGGGGTTCACTGCCAAAAGCCTTAGAAGGTGCAGAATGTTTGTGTGGCATCGTAGGGCTTGAAATGAATTCAAATTTCTACGTAAATTTCACAAAAACACAACACTCTAGAGCAACACTACATGCATCGATCACGTGTTGAAGTGAAGTGGACAAGGAGAGATGCTGAACGTTATGGGCACAGTGTGAGGAGAGCAAACAGACAGGTGCTATGTTACTGAGCCAATCAATGTCCAGGATACAGAATACAGTGCTATGGTTGGTCACCTTCCAATCCATCAGCCAATAGTGTGCTGTGTACAAATTTGTACAAGCAGTAGTAGCATACTGTGCATTTCCATTGTGTTCAGTATGGTATTCATCTGAAGAAATACATACTGTATTATATTTGGATTTAATATTTTAATGTTTGAATTAACATTTTTATTTGTAAGTTTGGGTTTTCCTCTATAATATGAGAATATAGCCATTTATATATACTGTCTGTATTAAATGGGAATATATAGAATCAAGCACCTCACAGAAAGTAGAGAGATAATGAGATATTAATGAGAATCCTAGTGGATAGGATTAAAAAACAGATTGAAGAGAGACTATGGTGTTTTCTTTATAGTTTTCCTGTTGAGAAATAATCCTATTGTGTGGTAAACAAATGGTGGGGGGATGTGAAGTACAAAATAGTGTGCTTTGTGCAATTTGGAGAACTGCATCCAGGTTTCTGGTATGTGTTTGTTCACTGGGTTCTTCCTTCTACTGTTGGGAAAATTATTTTCTGGGAAAGATCCTTTTTCGAAAAAAAAATTCAGTACATAGTGCCATTGTGCCCTCTTTTCTTTTTTCTTTTTTTTTTTTTTTTTTTTTTTTTATTGGTCATGGGGCTTGAACTCTGGCTGTGCGCTCTGTCCCTCAGCTCTTCAGCTCAAGGGGGACGCTCTAGCACTTGAGCCACAGCAACACTTCGGTTTTCAGGTGCTTAGAGGTAAGAATCTTAGGAAATCTAGGCGGAAGCCTGGTGGCCTGTGAGACCCTTATCTCCAATTAACTACCAGAAAAGTGGTAGAGTGCTCGCCTTGAACTGAAGAGCTGAGGGACAGCTCCCAGACCCAGAGTTCAAGCCCCACAGCCAAACCAAGAAAAAAGAATCTCAAGGACTTTCCTGCCCAGCCTGGCTTTGAACTCCATCCTCAGATCTCAGCCTCCTGAGTAGCTAGGATTACAGGCGTTAGCCACGGCCACCTGGCCCTTGTGCCCTTTTGACATATAGATACTTCAGGACAAGGACTAAACAGTACTTTTTCCTATAGTTTTTGGTTTTTTTTTTCTTATAAAATGGGTTTTCATTGAGCATAAATAGTTCTTTCATATAACTTCTTAACAGATTTTTAAAAATTTATAGCCTTTCTAGATAGAAAGATAGGATTACTTAATTTCTTCAGTGAAAATTGATTTCTACTTCTATGAAGCATTAATTTTTCACCTTAAAATATGAAGCAAAAAGGAAAAATATGAATTAGTAGTGAATAAATTTGGCAACTTAGAAATTGTTAGTATTTTAAAAGATTTTTATTGTTATTATAAAGGTGATGTACAGAAGGGTTACAATTATATTTATATAAGTAAGGAATACCTTGGACAATGTCACCCCTTCCCTTGCTCTCTCCTAATTTGCAATTTTAAAATTTGTTTAAATTTCTTTACATTCTAGAAAATATACCTTGGCAGAAAACAGTACCTTAAGTTTTAAAGTCTCAAAAAATAATTCGCCTTCCTTTTTAAATCTCTTAGGAGTATACTGCAGACATTTTTTTTTTTTAAATTGCAGCCTCATTATAGGGTTAAACATTTGCTGTGTTGTGGCATACGAAAGCAGTTAAGCTGTTTGGAATTGTTTACTTGCTAAAACCAGTGTTAGTCAGAAGGAGCAGTACACCAGATTTCCTTGTGGCTTTTAGTGGAAAATGTTAAAAGCACACTCATTTTTCAGTTACAGAAATTTTCAGTTTGATCTGGATTAGTCACAGAACTGGCATGAACCTTCTAATTGTGAAGGCTGTCCAAATGCACTATTTTTTTTCTCCTGTGAGAGGAAGTCACATCCTGAGCAGTAGCTCAGCTCTCTGGTAAGTGTAGCATGTGAGCATTACTAAGGCATTTCATCCTGCGGGTCTGCAGTTTCTGCTCTTCGGACTGTTGCTCTGTTGGAATGCTTCTGTGGGGCTAATCCTGAAGCTCTATAGATATTTTTTTTAAGGACCTACTCATTTGAGGATGTCAGCGGCATTTTGCAAGATCTTTTGAGGAACAGGAAAGCATCTGAAATCAACCGAACAAGATAACTGTGACGGTTTTTCATTGTGGAAGGAAACTATATTGGCACGGAGGTAGCTGATTGAATAAAGTTGTTGGCTCAAAGAAGATGCACAGTCTGCTGTTTTTTCCCTCTGAATGAAGACTGTTTAACGGAAGCTGTATTCATGTGGCGATCAAAGGAAATACTGGAATGATAAACTGCTGGGATTTTTTTCCCCTTTCCTTTTTAATACAAAAACTCTGAAGCTGTAATTTGAGCTCAAAGGTCTAATTCCTTCGCAGCCTGCTTGTTCTATTAGGATTCTCCAGTATCACCATTTTTGCCTGTTATCTGTGCCTTTTTGTTGGAGCAGCCACAGACAACTGCCTGATGGAGAAAGAATGAAAACTCCGCCTTGCTTATATTACCTATTGGAATAAAGCAGTTTGTATTTCTTCTATTATAGGGGAAATCTGGATTAATCAAGCTATATTCTTGTGCCAAGAGTCCTATTGTCTCTTGTGGTCTGACTCATCACATGTAAATGTACTGCAGCTTTGCTATTAATGCAGAGTGGCTTTTTTCCCCCCTTTTCTCTTTTCCCAAACACAGAAGGAATTGTCTGTCAACCTCTGAGCTTTATTTTCAGGATTTGTGCTGAGCTCTCTTTTTGCCTGTTTGTTTCCTGAATAATGTCTTCATTAAATCAGTGAAGCTGAAGAAATAAAGACAAGTTAGAAGTGGAAGCAGAATAGTGAGATTTTATTTTTTTATTTTCAATTATAAAAGGAAGTCAGCCTACTGGTAACTGTATGACCTTGCAGTCAAATGTTGGGGATAGCTGTGATCATCTCTTATCATAGCAGTCATTTCATTCTTTATCTCATGGTGGTGTGTTACCCCAAACAATGATTGTTTTGTACAAGTAAATTTTATAGTGCAATATGACTGTTTTGGTAGGAAAAAAATATTTTTAAGTGAGCTTATCCTGAACTGTTTAAATGATTGACATATTGATGTGTAGTATTTTTTTATATATTGCAGCAACCCAACATCAAAGAGTAGAATTTAGTTAATTTTTAGGAATTTTAGAAATTACATATCATAATTTTAAACTTGGTTTCTCTGATAGCACTTAATACTATAAGTGTACTATTCAGAGAATGTTTGTAAGTGTTGTACAGAAGAGGAAGAAAAATTACTTGTACCCTTCCAACTGTCACATAGCTTGGAATTTAATGTTTTAAAAGAGCGAATGAGTCGAGTGTGTATTGTTGTCTTGGAGGAGGTTGAAGATGATTCTCCTGAATTCATTTCTAAATTGCCACAGGAAAATAAATTCCTACATTCTTCACCTTCTGGAAATGTATTGGTAAGATTTGAGAATTTGTGTTTCCTATATTCTACTGACCTACTAGTGTAAATTTTAGTTTTTAAGAATGGAGTTGGTTTCCACTAGTTTCATTAAAAACTTAAACTAATATTGGTGTCAATATGTTGCTGTATTATATATAAAATAAACACATTTCTGGTTTTTACTTTTTCAAATGCTTAGGTAACATTTCAGAATTAAATCTCTTTTAAAAAGACTTAAGAAAAGCATTATGACACTTTTTCATTTTGGGTTTTTGAACTGATATAACAAAAGTCAGGAACTGCATATGTTAGGAAAGGTTAACTATTACCAGCAACATCCAAGACCTAGCCTTTCCCTTAAAGGATTTTATGTATTTATGTGTGTAAGAGCATGTATGAAAAAGAATCACACACTGTATCTTTAACCTTATTTTTAATACTGTTGACAACTGGCTCCTTATTTAACTAGTATAATATGATACCTTACAGAAGTTGTGGTGTTGATTAGTAAATTATATTTAGACATGCATATGATTTTCTTTTCATGTTATTCAAGTATACAGTATTTTTGGTTTTTGAGTAGCAGTTCATGATCTGCCAACTTTACTTACATGGGATTTGTATCTTTATGCATATAATGCTAATTGGTACATGTTATTTTCATCCCTTAAACAGACCTTTTCAAAAGGATCTCCTATCATGCGCCTCAGCATGGCTGGAAATTGCTTGTTCAGTATGTTCTGTTTCACAACTAGATGTTGAGAGACTTATATCTGTAAGTCTTTTCATCATATAGAAACAAAATATTTCCACTTATAAGAAATAAAATCTGATTGTGTTTATTATACTAAATAATTTTTGTCAAACTGAACATATATACATTTATAAATCAAGTTCTCCTCTCCTAATTCCCTGACAAAGATGTACTTGGATATCATTTGGTTTCATGAAATGTAAAAAAAATTAATGATATGGAGGAGAAAAATACCCTAAAGTTGTATGGAAATGTTTTTAGAATTACTTAAGTAGTATGACTAACATTTATATAATTATTTTATATTTTAGCCATCATTGGTGCAGGCTATATTTAATGGAGATCCAGATGAAGTTCGAGCACTGATATTTAAGAAAGAAGATGTCAACTTTCAGGTAAAAACAGTTAATTCATTGATCCCACTCTTTAAACTTTTTAATATTCTTTTCCTAGAATTGTGATTTTTTGTTGTTGTTGTTTAAAATCATAATTCTATACCAGTCGTTTTAAATGAGGGCAGAAGAGTCTTTGGTTGAAAAGAGATGTAGTGGACATACATTCAGAGTAATAATTGAAAGTACATGAACACTAAAACAATTGAGTACTTGTTCTTCCAGCTTTTTTCTTTGAAAATTCTCAAACACAGAAACAATACTCTCCACAAAGGTTGTGAGAGTATTCTGAAGTGTTCGACGTTGATAACCTTTTGCCATATTTACCTCGTTACATGAACAGAGATTATGTATGTAGTAATATACATACAAAACTAAACATGTACAATATATTAATAATGCAATGTATGTATTACATATATTTTGTGTTTGTATATGATTTATATTTTATGTATGCACACAGATTCACACTTTTTCTTATTTTACTGAACTTCATTTGAAATTAAGTTTCAGAAATCATGGCACTTTATACATTTCAAGTGAGGGTTCTTTTTGGTGAACTGAAATAAAAGATTTCTGTAAAGTTTGTAATATGTCTAACTTCATTATAATACAAGACTTATTTTCTTAATTGTACTGAGTTTTACAAAGACTTTTTTGTCTTTATCATTTTCAATAAGTGATACTCATTGTTTAAAAATCTTTCAAACTGGGCTGGAAAGGTGGCTCAGTGGTAGAATGCTTGCCTTGTATGCATGAGGCCCTGGATTCAATTACTTAGCACCACATAAGTAGAAAAAGCTGGAAGTGGTGTTGTGGGTCAAGTGGTAGAGCACTAGCTTGGAGCTAAAGAGGGACAGAGTTTTTCAAACTTGCAGATAAAGTTAGTCTAATACTCAGAACTGACTTTTGTAGGGTAGTTTAAAAAGAGTAGAAGTAAGGCATTTGTCTCTTTATAAATTTTTTGAGTGGCCAGTTTTTTTCTCTCCTTGATAAACAGTTTCATTACATAGCCCAGGCTGCTCTCAGGGTCATAATACTTTTTATTAACATACTAAATTGTAGATAAGATCAGCTTCATTAATTTAATGTAGATAGCTCTGAGTTAAAGTGAGGAGTAAAGATTCATAACATTCCTGTAGCATCACAGGAATGTGTCTAGAATTTTTTGGTAGTTCATAGAAAATATATACTACAAGATTATTTTGAACTCTGATTTTTTTTTCTGTCATATAGTACTGTGGCCTCTTAATGATACAAAAAGTTCTTCCCTTATTTTAAAATTTGGATTATTTGAATGGATTTGAACCATCATTGACTCTATCATTAAATTTTGATCAGAATTTGCCATTACATTTTTTCTTGTCTTTTCTAAGGGGATTGCTTCTAGGTTTACATTTAGTTACATACATCAAATTCAGCATTTATTTTAAATGGGGTGTCTTTACCTAATTAGTGTGTCCCAATAAGTCTGCTTTTCTTAGAACAAAAGAATAGCTTTAGGGGTATACAAGAGGAAAATAGCTTTAGGTATATACAAGAGGAAAACAAGCTGTTTAATTTCTGGGGCATTTGTGCTTGTTTAACAACACAAATCTTACCTCCATGATCAATAACTTTGAGCCATGTCTCACCTGCAGCTTTTTTGTTGTTGTTGTTGTTGGTCGTGGGGCCTGAACTCTGGGCCTGGGTACTGAACCTCAGCTCTTCAGCTCAAGGCTAGCACTCTGCCACTTGAGCCATAAGCACCACTTCTGGCTTTTTCTGCTTATGTGGTGCTGAGGAATCGAACCCAGAGCCTCATGCATGCAAGGCAAGCACTCTACCACTGAGCCACCCTCCCAGCCCGACTTGCAGCTTTTTCACAATTACAGACCTTGTTAGAGCTGGCATTGTTTTTTTTGCAGTATTTAACTAAAGCATTTTTATATTTTAAGAACTTGCTGAGTCATTATTTTGAGCATTTGTTTACTCCTCAGTGCCTTTCCCCTTTTTGCCATGTTGGGGCTTGAACTGGGCCTTGGACCCAATGCCTCTCACACTCTTGGCTAGCCCTCTCCCACTTCCTTTTTGTTTTTATAGGTTTTTTGTTTTGAGTTTTTTTTTTTTTGTCTGTCTTGAGCAGACAGGGCCTGGGTGCTGTCGCTCAACTCCTTTGTATAATCATTAAAAGAATTCAGTTTACTATGTTACATGAAATGCTTAACAAAATAGATGTGTGTTCAGTAGATTATTAGTTTTGTTATCAGGATATTACTTTGGGCGATTCACAAAAAGTAGTAAACCTAATAAGTAAGTTTCCATGGATTCTTTGAGTGCCACTTACGTCTAGGCTTCACATAGTATTTTCTTGTCTTTTCTGGAAATAAGGAATAAGTTCTCTAGTCTTCAATACATTTTTCCTGGAAGCCATACATCATTTCTGCTGGTTGTCATACAGCAGACTATAGATTTTTCCAAGCTTTAAAACCTCTTCACTCATTACTTGAGGTCATTTGCAATGTCTTCTAAAACTTACTTTAAGTAATTGCTTACAGCCTTTTAGTCCCATCCCAGGAGTATCTTTTGCAATTGGATGTATTTTTTTTCTTTTCTTTTTTTTGTTTATGTGGTGCTGAGGAATCGAACCCAGGGCCTCAGGCTTGCAAGGCAAGCGCTCTACCACTGAGCCACCTTCCCAGCCCCCCAGGAGTATCTTTGCCCAGCTTCCAACTGGCTTGTATGGAACATAGAATGGAGGAGGACTGTGGGAGAACCACCAGCTCAGCTGTCATTCCAGAGGAGAATTTCTTGGTGGTTTTGCATGCCTAGAAATAACATTTTCCCACAACTGTAGTGAGTGCCTCTGGATTCCAGTTTCAAATTTAAAAAAAAAAAATTTAGGGGAGGGGGAGTGTAGTTGTGGAGGTGGGAGGGAAGGGATGGTAGGGGAAAAACAGGAGGAGGCAACAATGCTTGATAAGAAATGTACTCATTACCTTGCTCATGTAACTGTAACCCCTCTGTACAGTATTTTCACAATAAAAAACATTAAAATACTTACTAATCATAAATGTGTATATACATAATAACTAAGCCTCAAAAAATGTGATTAAAAATAAAATAAAATGATACCATTAAAAAATGTTAACAAGTGTTCAGATTCCCCCCCCCCACCCCCAAGCTCCAACTAGCATGTGTCTTCTGTCCTTGTGACTAGGGAGCTTTTATGGTGGTGCTGATACAAAAAAGATACTGTGCAATAGATAGTACTTTTTATAATCTGGAGCTATGAATTACATACTTTTGTAATGTCATGTTTATTTTTAGTAACCTTATGGTATATATAGTTATGTACTTTTTTTTTTTTTTTAATCGTTTGTGGGGCCTGAACTCTGGCCTGGGCACTGTCCCTTGGCTCTTCAGCTCAGGGCTAGCACTCTACCACTAGAGTCATAGCTCCACTTCCGGCTTTTTCTGCTTATGTGGTGCTGAGGAATGGAACCCAGGGCCTCATGCATGCAAGGCAAGCACTCTACCACTGAGCCACCTTCCCAGCCTATTCATATACTTTTTATATTATTTTATTTATTTATTTTTGCTAATCCTGGGGCTTGAACTCAGCATCTGGGCACTATCCCTAAGCTGCTTTTGTTCAAGGCTAACACTCTACCACTTGAGCTACAACACCACTTCTAGCTTTTTCTGTATATGTGGTACTGAGAAATTGAACTCAGGGTTTCAGCGCTAGGCAAGCACTTTACCACTAAGCCACATTCCCAGCCTGAGAGTCTTATTTTTTATATCTGTATAGTATTTGGTATTGTATTCATTCCATAATTTATTCAATCAGATTCCTTTTATTTAGGGTATCTTGTTACTAATTTTATTCATTGGTAATAAGTGGGGTCTTTTCATCAAGTGGACAGAAATTCTGCATCAGTAGACCAGTAATACTTGTATATGGAGCTTGGTTTTAGTATTGTATTTAAAAAGTCTCTATCCCATAGTCAGGTAGTTTTTCTTTTGTCTTCTGGAAGTTTAATAGTTTTTAAGTTTTACATTTAAATTTACAACCTATTTTGACTTTATATTGTATATGATACAAGCTATATTTCAAAGTTTTTAAACATAGAGATATATCTAGTTGTTAGAATATCATTTGTTGGGGGGAAAGGGTACTTTCTCCAATGAACTGTCTTTGCATATTTTCCAAATTTCTGGTGTTTACCTATATTTGGGTTCATTTCTGGACTCTGTATTAGTGTATCTTGATGCAAATTCCACACAATTTGATCATGTAAGTCTTGAAAGCAACTTTTAGGGATGATGGTGGGGCTTAGTGGTACAGGTCTGCTTAGCATTAGGCCCTGGGTTTGATTCTTCAGAACCATAAAGTCACCAGCCTCATTTTTACTCAAAATTCTTTTAACTATTCTAGGACCTTTAAACGCTGTCCATGTAAATTTTAGAATCAGCTTCTCAGTTAATTCTAAAGAAGGTGGGGGGGGGGGGGGAAGAATGAGCCTTTTAAAATTTATGGATCAGTTTGACAAGAATTAACCAATACTTCATCCCCAGGTTTGAATTCAAGGCCTTGTGCTACTTATTCAACGTTTTGGGTTTGGGTTATGGTTTTATGGTCAATCTTGGAGCTTGAACTTAAGCCCTGGGCACTGCCTTTTTGCTTCTTTGCTCAAGGCTAATGCTATACCACTTGAGCCACAGTTTCGTTTCAGGCTTTTTTGGTGGTTAACTTTTCTACCTGGTCTGGCTCCAAATTGCAATCCTTAGATCTCAGCCTTCTGCATGAGCCACCAGCACCTATAAATTGTGCTTTTGATGTTGCATCTAGGAACTCTTTGTGCAAGGCTTCTTTTATATTTAACACATCTATCAATGCCTTCTGAACTATATTTGTTTAGGTGTTAGGTATAAGTCAGAGACCATATTTTGACATGTAACATTTAGTGTCACTTCTTCAGAAGTGATATATTTCTACATTGAACACATATATTTCTATATTGAATTGCCTTTGTATTTTTTGTCAAAAAGCAAACAATTTTGGATCATTTAAGAAAGAACGTGTCTTCTGAGAAATGCATGGCCTGGACCATAGAGTGTAATTACATGAACTAAGATTGCTAGGGTCAGTAGGCAATATAATCTTACAAGACCACTAACATCATAGTCCATGGTTGACTGAAACATTGTTAATGTGGCAACATGACTGTATTTATGTGGGCTTATTTCTGGGCTTTTACTTTGGAAATGTCTTTTTTCTCCTACCATGCTGCCCCAATTACTTCAGTTTCATATTAATTATTGAAATAATATGGTACAGGGTCCAAAGCCTTTTTCTGTTCTAAGTTGTTTTGGTGGTCTACTTTTCTTTGCACTTCCACATAAAATTGTATAAATTTACATTCACTGTGGATTTGTTTCTTTGTCAATAAAGGGCGGCTCAAAAATCATGAATAGATACTGAGTTATAAATAATAACTAATATATATTTTATGCTGTTAATATATTAAATTGCAGCAATTAATTAAAGTTGAATGAAATGAGATTTCAGAATAAATCTCACTAGTTGTGATTTTTTTCAGGTATTGCTGAATCCAGTTTGCTAATACTTAGTTGAGAGTATATGTCTTTATTAGTAAGGGGCGTTAGTCTGTACTGTCCTTGTAATATGCATGTTTGGTTTTGGTATTAGGATAATAGTGCTGACTTCATTGATGGAAGAATCTGCAAAGTAGATGTTATGTCTTTTTTATAAGCTTAGTAGCTTTCACCATTGAAATTATCTAGGTTCAGAGTTTTGTTGGAAATAGAACTATATAAATTTCATGTCTGTTATAACCCTAAAATTACTCAGATTAGATTTTTTCTTCAGTAATTTTTGTGTGTTGTAAGAAATTATTCTTTTTCATCCAAATAATTTAATTTATATGCATAGTCCTTTAATCATTTTATGTATAGGGGTTTTACTGAAATGCCCTATTTCATGCCTGATACTGGTTTTATTTTCTTTATTCTTCTGCTATATTACTACCAACTCTATGGGTCTTTTTAAAGAACCAGCTTTTGTATTCATTAATTTTCTCCATTGTTTTTCTGAGCTTCTCCACTTATTTCTCTTTTTTATCTTTTACCTTTTTTTTTTTCTTTTTTTCTGTGGTTATAGGGCTTAAACCTCAGGGTCTGGGTGCTGTCCTTGAGCTCTTCTGCTCAAGGCTAATAATGCTCTACCACTTTTTAAGCCCCAGCATCACTTCTGGGTTTTGAGTGGTTAATTGGAGGTAAAAGTCTCACAGAGACTTCACCTCCTGCACTGGCTTCTAGCTGCGATTCTTAGATATCAGCCTCCTGAGTAGCTAGGATTACAGGCATGATCCACCAGCACTCAGCATCTTTTATCATTTCTATCCTTCTGCTAGCTTGGTGATTATTTTACTATCTTCTAGTTTCCTTAGTGAAAGCTTATGTTACTGGTTTGAGATTATCTTTTCTGATGATAACATTTACTAGATTAATTGCCCTCTAAAACTTTTAATTTTAAATTTTAATGTATTTTTATTTCCTTTAGAATATTTTTCCAGTCTTCCTTAATACTTCCTCTTTATACCATTGTTTTAATTTACTAACAATTTAACTTTGTTATGGTGAGAGTACATGCTTTTGTATTCTTTTCCTTTTAGTCTACTCAACTTCCTTTACAATATACAGGGTGAATAGCTTGTAGGTGAACAGTAGTTTCCCTAGAGTTGGTATTAGTGCAGTACAATATTTGGACTATAGAACTTCGGTTTTCATCAGTTTTTGTAGGAACTCTATCAGAAGGAAATGTGTGGTGTGGTAATGGTGGTAGTCCTGTAGTATATCACTGATATCTTAGTATATATGTAGTTTTACATATTTAAGGTGCAGAACCATTTTATTACCACAAAGGAATTCCCTGTTTCATCCACTTGACAATATTTGACCCAATATACACCTATGAACCTATTCCATAGTACTTAGTAGTCATTTGTCTCATTTAATTATTTAAATAGTTATCTTCTGCCTTCAAAATAACCATTTAACAATGCCTAAAACTTCCTTGCCTATTTTTATTTAGGGAAATTAGGTAGTTGCATGTTTTAGTCTTAATTGTATGCACAAAGTATCTTTATGGCATTTATGTAAGAAGTATTAAGGAAAATACATGATTTGAGTACATAGGCTTGAAATTAATCATTCTAGTAGGGATTATTTTATAATACTATATTGAATGTAATGGTTTCTTTATTTTTTAAAATATTTATTGAGATTCAGTGATTACATAAATTTCAAAAATTTTACAGTATTGTGGGTTAGTTATACTTGAAGTCATAAACACATTTTAACTTTCACAAGACAAATAGTCATTATCATGGTCTATAAAGTTTGTGAATTTGATGCGCTTTGACAATACAACTATTTCTTCCGTATCAGGTGATATGTACATTTCTTTCCTTTTGCTTAGTGTAAGCTGTTCCCTTGAATGTAATGGTTTCTAAAAACTGATTTACTGAAAAACTTAACCGGTCCTTGTGAAATGTTTGAGAAGAATTCATGTTAGTTATTCTTTAATGGTTTTGTACAATTCTGAGTTTCCTTATGCATTGTTCTCCTTAGATTTTCTGTTTCTTTATAGTTCCCTTTTTTGGTAGATTATATATGTCTAGTATTCATTTCTAGGTTTTCCAACCTGTGGTAATTTGTTAGACAAAACTCTTAGCATACACACACACACACACACACACGCACGCACGCACGCACGCATGCGCGCGCGCGCAGACTTTCATATCTCACACTGCCCTCAAACTCCCAATTTTTCTGTACTAACCTTCTGAGTACTAGGATTAGGTTTGTACCACCACACCCTGCTCCTACAGAGATGTATGCATGCATACATGTATGTATGTATGTACATGCAAATATGCATGTTTTGGTTTTGAGTTTGGGTTTTTTTTGTTGTTGTTTTGTTTTGGTTTTTTTTGGGTCCGGTCGTGGGGCCTGAACTCTGGGCCTGGGCACTGTCCCTCAGCTCTTCAGCTCAAGGTTAGCATTCTACCACTTGAGCCACAGCGCCACTTCTGGCTTTTTTCTTATGTGGTGCTGAGGAATTGAACCCAGGGCCTCGAGCATGCAAGGCAAGTGCTCTACCACTGAGCCACCTCCCAGCCCAAGTTTGGGGTTTTATGGATGGTGTACTAGCTTGTTGGTCCTCTGGCTCAGTATGGTCTCTATAGTTTTTTCAAATATAGCTCTTGTCTGTATTTTGTCAGTAGCCTATATTGTGGATGGTAGGTGTGAATATTGTGGCTGTTTTGTTGGGAAAAGTATTACTGCCTATATGACTGGAAGGCTAGGCTTGGTGGTGGTAACTTTTTGCTGTGCAAATTTGCCTATTTCCTTGGTGAAATATGTATAGATTTAGAAGTCTGACTGGTTTTTTTTGTTTGTTTGTTTTTGTTTTTTGTTTTTTGGTCGGTCATGGGGCTTGAACTTTGGGCTTGGGCGCTGTCCTTGTGCTCTTCAGCTCAAGGCGAGTGCTCTACCGCTTGAGCCACAGCGCCACTTCTGGATTTCTAGTGTTTCGTTTTTTTGTTTTTGTTTTTGTTTTTTTCAATTGGAGATAAGAGTCTCACAGACTTTCCTGCCAGGGCTGGCTTTGAACTGTGATCCTCAGATCTCAGTCTTCTGAGTAGCTAGGATTACAGGCATGAGCCACCTGTGCCTGGCTATGACTCTGGTTTTTTTTTTACTGAGCCTAGCTAGGGTCTGTGTAGCTACCCAATGTGAACAAAGAGGAATGATGACCATCCATATGATAGGGGTATGCTGTGTCTCCTAGCCCCCAGGAGGATTGTACTCTAGCAATAGGTCCAGTTTTATGATAGTACCAGGCCATAGCAGCTTAGATCATGGGTGAAGGGATGTGTATCATGGTCTTCTACTCGGTTAAGTAACAAGTTTTTAAACTGTTCAGGGCCTAGGAAGTCCCCTTACTTCCACACACCTCCCCCCCCTCCTTTTTTTTTTGGTAAGAGTCTTTTGTGTAGTCTTCTACAGTGACGCTGGGGACAGTTAGAGACTCCAGCTTACTATTCCCTCCCTAAGGAGAAGTCCATTTTGGCTGCCAGCCAATCTTGGCAAGACATTGGTTCAAGGCAGAGGGAAGTGTTTTATACTTTGCTCTGTGGTGCTGTGGTATCTTAGCCTTTCATGTTCCACAGGAATCTCATCACTTCCTTGCTACTCCACAATGCATTTCTTTATTGTTCCAGTTGGAATTTAGTGCTATTTAAAAAAATCTTTGTTGTAGTGTTGGGTTTTTTGGTTGTTTGTTTTTTTAGTTTTTGGGGGGAGAGGTATAGGTGAACAACTGTCATTTTGCTAACATCCTTATTTTTACTTTTTGAAACATGTAGATGGTTAAGAACTTCAAATTACTGAAAAGTAACTCATTTCAAACCCTATTCTTTTTCCTTTCTTCTTCAGAATCACTCACTGTATTTTTTTCTGGGTGGGGGGGAGGTTGGTCGTAGGGCTTGAACTCTGGGCCTTGGCACTGTCCCTTCGCTCTTGCGCTCAAGGTGAGCACTCTCCCACTTGAACCACAGTGTCACTTCCAGTTTTCTGGTGGTTTTTTGGAGATAAGAGTCTCATGGACTTTACTGCCCAGGCTGGCTTTGAACCACGATCCTCAGATCTCAGCCTTGTGGGTAGCTAGGATTTACAGGCATGAGCCACCAGCACCCAGCTATTCACTGTATTTTTTCCTGTGTATTTTCCCAGAAATACTTAATACATATTTATGTTTACTATGTAAAACATTTTGTACACAATGACTCTGAGCCTCTTAATGCTGTATATTAGAAATTTTTTCATTGATAAGGAAAAGACCATTGAGATCTGTTCCTTGTTCTAAATTGGAAGATAGTATTTCATTGAAACTTGAATGTACAAGTACCAAATAACTCATTTGATATGTTAATAATAGTTGGGAATCACAAAAAGTGATCTCTGAATGTTTGAGTGAGACAGCATGTATTACCAGCTGAATGTTAGCATTATCCCCATCTCTGGTCCTTAGCTCTACCCATTCCCTCCCTTCCCTAGAGTTCCCACCATATAGCTGACCACTCTGTCTCTGCCCAGATCTATCTACACACTGACCTGGCAACTAGACCCAGAGCTACCCACCTAGATAGGGGCAGATGCCATATGCTCCCTCTCCCTGGGAAGATCTGGCTCCTCTAATAAACCATATAATCTTTCTCCTGTGCCTGCCTGCCTCTGCATGGTCCCCTTGGATGGTTGTGATGGATCCTAACGTTTGGTGCCAAAACCCAGGGCTTGAGCTTTTTGTTGATATTATATAGAGTACACTGGTAGTTAATATGTTCTTCCTTTCTTAGCCTATACCCACATTACATTATCTTATGTTCAATTTGAGTTTAAATAGTGTGAAAAATTAGGCCTTTAAAAAACATTTAGACCAGACATAGGATTACACGCTTGCGATTCCAGTACTATTAAGGCAAAAGCAGGAAAACTGTGTTTGAGGCCAGCCTAGCTACATAGGCAAACCCTGTCTCCCCAGTCCACCCGCTTCCAACCAAAATAAAGCAAACCAAAGGGTTTTACTCTGTTCTTTGCCTTAGTATTTTACTTAGCTCAGCTGTGTTTAATTCAGTAACCGGGGGGGGGGGGGGGGGGGTAACTTGCTTTTATTCAATCTATTTTTTTTTTATTGTGAAAATACTGTATAGTGGGGTTACAATTGCATAGGCAATGTAATGAGTACATTTCTTATCAAGCATTGTTGCCTCCTCCTTTGGTTCCCCTTCCCATTCCTTCCCATCTCCCCGCCTCCCCCCCCCCCAAGTTGTAAAGTTTATTTTTCAACATAACGTCTTGTACATCTCATTGTTGCATTGGGTCCACCTGTATCCCTATTTAAAACAATTTTTTTTCCCTTCCCCTCCACAAATTATACCAACATCAAATACAGTGAAAACAGGGGTTATGGATTCCCTTATTGCAAAACTAGTATATGTCTGAGACGAGCAGAAAGGGTCAGATAAGTTGATGTTAGGCGGAATGAACCCCAAGATAAGGACTCAAATGGTTTTTCTTTCTTGCTATTGTTTCTAACATATTCATAAAATGATTTCTTTGTTGCTTTGTATGTCCCTCCCCCCCACAGTTTATTCAGTCTTTCTATAGTATTTAGCCTATCAGTCATTCCTATTTCATTAGGTTAAATGCTTCTTAATTAAATAAATAAAAAGTTAAAATACAAAGCATCATTAACACAAAAGTTATGGTCACAAATACTCCATCATATGGGGAAAATTGTGTGGGTTAGTAGAAGGCTACTCATCAAAATAGTTAATGTACCAAAATCATTATTCATTTTACTCAGAACACCAAGAATCCTGATTAATCATCTGAATCCATTAAAGAATGATAAGGAGGGCTGAGAAGGTGGCTCAGTGGTAGAGTGCTTACCTTACATTCATGAGGCTCTGGGTTCAATTCCTCAGCACCACATAAGCAGAAAAAGTTGGAAGTGGCACTGTGGCTCAAGTGGTAGAGCACTAGCCTTGAGCTGAAGAGCTGAGGGACAGCTCCCAGACCCAGAGATCAGGCCCCACGACCAACAAAAAGAAAAAAAAGCTGCAGGTGAGATATGGCTCAAAGTTATTGATCATGAAGGTAAGATTTATGCTGTTAAACAAGCACAAACACCCCAGAAATTAAAAAACAAAAGGAATGATAAGGAGCTTCTTGTATTTCATACTTTTAGCTATTTGGGGTCATCAAAATTATTTGTAACATTTTATTCCCCACAGTTATTCAATAAATGTATGTAATACATATGCAAGCATTTATACTGTGCACATGTAGGAATTTGTTCAACTAAAAATATTACTTGAAATTGGATTGTTTAAAGGGGTATTCATTTAATGGAGTAGTCATAAAATATTAATATTTTGCTGGAGGAAGTCAAATATTATTGCTTAATTTTCAGAGTATATAGTAAAATACTTATAATTATTTTTTTTTCAAATTTAACCAGTTATCCTTTTTTCCTTGTGAATAAGAAAATTATGTTCATATGAGTCACAAAAGTATTGAATCATAGAGTTCCAGACATCTCTCACATACAAGTGACTCATTTTCTATATTCTGTATGGGGTTTTTCTTGGGCTTATTATCTTGTAGCTTAATTTGATTAGATCTGATCATATTGAAAGAGAAGTTTGTTTTTTTAATGAGTAACACTCAGCCCAGACAAAAAAAGCATTCTTTTCAAAATGACATTAGTTGAATAAAATATAGCCAAAATAACTACTTTAGTTGAATAAATCCTATGTTTTAGTGTTGCCTGGGTATTTCCATGTTAGCTTTTCTATAACAGCTGTTTTGACTTAATTTCTATGCATTGCATTCTGTTTCCTAGGAGCACATATTTGAGTGAAAAGAAGAGACAATTTATCAGAAGTAACAGTATACTGACTTCCCTTTTAGTATTTCTTTAACTGTATTTTTTTTGTCTTTTCTTTTTTGGTACTGGGGATCAAACCCAGGACGTTGCACTTGCTAGGCAAGCGCTTTGCCACTGAGCTACATCCCAGCCACCCTTTTAGTATTTCTATATGCTATCATTAAGACTTTTGGGATTATCTATGAATATTTAAGCCTTCTTTTGCCTACCAGGGTTCCCTGACAACAGTTTATTCTCAGTGGCTTAGCTATCCGTAGAGCAACTGAAGGATTCTCAAAACCAGAAAATTATTATACAGTGTAGTAAAGTTTTCATTCCCTAAAATATTGAGAACTGTAATAATCTAAAATGGTAAGAGACCTCAATTTACTTTATTTTAAAGCTTGTTTCTCTTTTAACAATGTGGAAGTCAGTGGTCCAAACAGTTGTCAGTAAGGAAACTAACTGTTCTATAACAGCATTCAGAAACTTACTTGACAATCTGCAAGGATGTCAGCCAACAGGCATGCTTTTACATCTGTTTTCTAGACTGTGGGGAAATACTTTTCCAGTTCTAGGGAAGTTGCCTCCTTCCCTTTACAAAAAAAAAAATCTTGCTATGTACCTCAAGCTGACCTAGAACTCACTGTGTAGCCCCAGGATGGCCTTGAATTTAGAATTTTCTTCAGCCTCTCAAAGGCTTGAATTACAAGCATTATCATGGCTCTTGACTTGTATTTGGCTTTTTTTAGATGACCAGACGATTAAACACACTAAATTTCACTTATCCTGCCATTGATCCACACAATTATAACTCTTTGTGTGAATTTTAAAATAAATACTTCTGGCTGGGTACTGATAACTTAAAGTCAAGCAATTTAGAAGGCTGAGATTTGGAGGATCAGAGTTTAAAACCAGCCCAGGTAGAAAAGTCCATGAGACTCCATCTCTAAAATAACCAGCAAAAAGTAGGATATGACATGTGGCTCACGTGGTAGAGTATCAGCTGAAAATGACCCTGAGTTCAAACTTGAATACAATAAACAGATAACAAGTTTTTTTAAATGATAGATTAAAGAAAAAGGGAGATAGAACAGTGAGCTAGAACAAGGCTCTATAAACAATAATTTTTCAAATTCAGCCAAGTCAGTACTACTCTCTCCCCTGTGATTTCAGATGGGTTATAGTAAATAAAAATCCCTGAAAGTGCCAGTGGCTCTCACCTGTAATCACAGCTGCTTGGGAGGCTGTAAGAATGGGAAGGTCTTGTTTCTAATGCAATTATAAGATTATTTCTTTATTGCTTTGTATGTCCCTCCCCCACAGTATAACCCCTGCTTTCACTGTATTTGCTGTCGGTAGAATTTGTGGAGGGGAAGGGGAAAAACAAGTCCTTTAAATAAGGATACAGGTGGACCTGTTGCAACAATGAGAAGTACAAGTTGTCATGTCGAAAACGAACTTTACAACTTGGGGGAGGGGGGGAGGATCGTGGCAGGGGAGAGGAGGATGGGAAGGGATGGGAAGGGTAAACAGAGGAGGAGGCTACAATGCTAGATAAGAAATGTACTCACTATCTTGCTCATGTAATTGTAACCCCTCTGTACAGTATTTTCACAATTAAAAAAAAAAAAAAAAAAAAAGAATGGGAAGGTCACTGTTTTCAGGCCAGTTAGGGCAAAACAGTTCAGGAGACCATTTCTTAGTACATAGCTTGATGCAGTGGTACATTCCTATCACCCTAGCTGCATGCAGAGCTAAATTTGGGAGTATCACCATAACAGGCCATCCCAGAGAGAACAGTCATTTCCATAGAGCGAGGTAGTTATTGCATGGTTTACTCCTGTGATCCTAGTGACACTGGAAAGCCTGTAGAGTAAGTGGATTGTGGTGAGGCCTTTGCTCCTTTGGAAAGTGAGAGCCTCACTATCTGAAGAATAACCAATGGTTGCCCATGTAATTGTAACACACACACACACACACACACACACACACACACACACACACACACACACACACACACACACACACACACACACACACACACACACACACACACACACACACACACACACACACACACACACACACACACACACACACACACACACGAAAACAGAGCTTGAAGCATCACTTAGCATTTTGTCAGCCAAGCATGAGACCATGAGTTTGAACCCCAGTACTGCTTCCCAGCCTCCCCAAATAATAATAATCCCTGGATGTGACATTACTTTAAAATCTTGCTTATCAAACTGGAGAACACTTGTTTGGGAACAGAAGATTCAGGAAGCAATAATACATTAAATATAGTTTCCCTTCCTGAAGAAAAGAGTTGAGAGAATATGTACTTTATATATATAAAATACTGTACAGAGGGGTTACAATTACATGGGCAAGGTAATGAGTACATTTCTTAGCAAGCATTGTTGCCTCCTCCTTTGTTTCCCCTTTCCATCCCTTCCCCTCTCCCCGCCCCCAGCCCCCCTCCCCACGCCAAAGTTGTAAAGTTCATTTTCAACATAACATCTTGTACATCTCATTGTTGCAATAGGTCCACCTGTATCCCTATTTAAACAATTTGTTTTTTCCCTTCCCCTCCACAAATTATACCAACACAAAATACAGTGAAAAACAGAGGTTATACCATGGGGGAGGGACATACAAAGCAACAAAGAAATCATCTTATAAATATGTTAGAAACAATAGCAAAAAAGAAAAGCGACTTGAGGGGCTGGGAAGGTGGCTCAGTGGTAGAGTGCTTGCCTTGTATGCCTGAGGCCCTGGGTTCAATTCCTCAGCACCACATAAGCAAAAAGAAAAAAGCCAGAAGTGGCGCTGTGGCTCAAGTGGTAGAGCGCTAGCCTTGAGCTGAAGAGCTGAGGGACAGCGCCCAGGCCCAGAGTTCAGGCCCCATAACCGGACACACAAAAAATAAAACAACAACAAAAAAAAAACGATTTGAGTCCTTATCTTGGGGTTCATTTTGCCTAACATCAACTTATCTGACCCTTTCTACTTGTCTCAGACATATACTAGTTATTGCAAATAAGGGAAACTATGGGACCTATGTTTCTTTGGGCCTGGCTTATTTCACTTAATATAATTTTTTCCAAGTCTTTCCATTTCCTAACAAATGGGGCATTGTCATTCTTTCTGATGGAGGCATAGAATTCCATTGTGTATATATACCACATTTTCTTCATTTTCTTGATCCATTCATCTACTGAGGGGCATCTGGGTTGGTTCCATATCTTAGCTATGTAAATCATGCTGCAATAAACATAGTTGCTGGTAGCTTTAGTATGGTCTTGTTTGTGATCATTCAGGTAAATGCCCAAAAGTAGGATTGCTGGGTCATAGGGGAGCTCTATGTGGAGTCTTTTGAGGAACCTTCATACTACTTTCCAAAGTGGTTGAACAAATTTACACTCCCACCAACAGTGCAGTAAGGTTCCCTTCTGTCCACATCCCCTCCAGCATCTGTTGTTATTAGATTTCTTGATTATAGCCATTCTAACTGGGGTGAGGTGGTAATACGTACTTTTTAAATATTAAAACAGACACTGGCTGATTACTTATGGTTCATAACTATAATCCTAGCTACTCTGGAGGCTGAGTTCTGAGGATTGTTGTTCCAAGCCAGCTCAGGCAGGAGAAAGTCCATGAGACTCTAATCTCAAATTAACTACCAGAAAAACTAAAGTGTGTCTGACTTGGTAGAGGCTGATAGCCTTGAGCAAAATAGCTTAGATACAGTGTTCCCCTCCTCAGTGGAGGTGGGGTGGGTGGGAATTGGTTGACTATGAAAACAGAACCAGCAGGAACATAAAGAAAAACCTTAAGATTGTTTGAAAGGATGCTTCCAAATCCTCAGCGACATTTTCCTTAATGCCATTATGAGTACTTCTTTTTTTTTTTTTTTTTTTTTGGGTCCGGTCGTGGGGCCTGAACTCTGGGCCTGGGCGCTGTCCCTCAGCTCTTCAGCTCAAGGCTAGCACTCTACCACTTCAGCCACAGCACCACTTCCGGCTTTTTTCTTCTTGCTTATGTGGTGCTGAGGAATCAAACCCAGGGCCTCAGGCATGCAAGGCAAGCGCTCTACCACTGAGCCACCTTCCCAGCCCCCATTATGAGTACTTCTTGTAAACATTTTTATAAGCAAATCTTTGAGGTTAAGTTTGTGTTTATTTAAGTCTACAGTTGTAAACTGTAAAATTGTAATATACTGACAAAAAGAAAAGACTGGTATGTGAAAGAATCAACATTCATTGTTCAAAGAAAGTAAGAGACTTCCTTTGTCATCTAATTACTCTTTCATACACATTATACATGTTGAGTATCCTTTACCCAAATGCTTGGGAGCAGATTGTTCCAGATTTCAGATTTTGAATATTTACATATGAGATTTCTTGAGTATGACCCCTAAGTCTGACCATGAGATTTATTTTTATTTAATATGTTCTTTTTACACATAGGCTTCCAAAGGTAATTTTACAAGATATTTTAAAATTATTTTTGGGACATGGAGCAAGATTTTTTTTTTTTTTTTTTTTTTTTGTCGGCCGTGGGGCTTGAACTCTGGGCCTGGGCGCTATCCCTCAGCTCTTCAGCTCAAGGCGAGCGCTCTCTCTACCACTTGAGCTACAGCGCCACTTCCGGTTTTCTGGTGGTTTATTGGAGATAGGAGTCTCACGGTCTCTCCTGCCTGGGCTGGCTTTGAACCGCGATCCTCAGATCTCAGCCTCCTGAGTAGCTAGGATTACAGGCGTGAGCCACCGGCGCCTGGCTGAAGCAAGATTTTTTGATAGGGAATTTTCTGCTGTGGTGTCACGTCAGCACTCAAAAGCTTTTCACATTTAGCATATTTCAGATTTTAAAAATAGACATGCTCAACCAAAGCCATTGTTAAGTTCTTCCACCCTCACCTCCCCATACTTGTAGAGGTTTTCATTTACTTGGCAAGAGAATAGTCTGTGTTTTATTAATTGAGTTGTAGAAATAACATTGTAATAACACTTTTTCTTCACTTAGTGTATTAAAATTAGCTTTATTTTAAAAATGATTTTCTATCTTTCCTTGTTATCACAGGACAATGAAAAGAGAACTCCATTACATGCTGCTGCCTATCTTGGAGATGCAGAAATCATTGAACTGCTTATTTTATCTGGTATGGTAATGTGTATACTTTATCACAATATTTCAAGCATAATTGGCTTTTCCTATAAAATTTGGTTCTTAATAATTGTTTTGTAAGCTATATGTTTATTTACTCTAAAATTCTGACCAAATGGCCTATTCTGAGTTTTTAGACTACATTACAGAACAGACAATTGCTTCCCATGTATAGGTCATACTATAATAAACAGGCAGTGAATGCAAATTCTGTTCAAAGCTGGTAGTGCTATGGAAAAGGAGATCAACATAATAGGAGTGAAAGGAGTGAATAAGTGTTACAAAAGACATTACATAGAGAATTAGTAGGAGAGTTACTAGGAGATGATTGCATTTCTTCAAAGGAAGGGGAAAGGATGGCTCAGACCAAGTGCAGCTGTATAGGTGGTAACAGTCTCTACAGACATATTTTTAAGGCAGTGTTGTCAGGATTCATGGCTTTTTAAGGGTCTGTAAAATTGCTTTTAAATAAATTTGCTTTATTTTTAATTCTTTCTAAATTATTCATTCAAGTTTTATGATTTGAATACTAAACATCTCTTTTACTGAGTAGCTCCTGTTATGATCAGAGTGCTCATTGTCCTAAAATAAGCAATCAAACAGACCTTAGAAATATTCTTGTTATTGTCAGGTTAATAATGATTTTCAGGAAAGCTTACACATAGTTAAGTTGATATTGTTTTCTTTTTTCATCACTGGATATTGAAGCTACTGCCTCACTCATGCTAGGCAAGCCTCCACCAATTGAGCCATGCTCCTTGACTCTTTTGTTTCCAGTCTAAATCTCCCTAACTTTGTCCAGACTTGCCTCCAACTTATAATTCTTCTACCTTCACCTCCTGCCATCACCTTGCAAGTAGCTGGGGTAATAGGTGTGCACCTCTACACCTGACTTAATTTTGTATTGCCAGATTGCACAGATATATGCTTAGGGAAATTGGAGTAATATCATTCTTTTGACATTTTGTTAGGCACAGAAGAGCCGAAATTTTCTATGGAGATCTCATCAGATAGTATACTTAAGAATTTTACATTGGGGGCTGGGAAGGTGGCTCAGTGGTAGAGCACTTGCCTTGCATGCCTGAGGCCCTGGTTAGATTTCCTCAGCACCACATAAGCAAAAAGAAAAAAGCCGGAAGTGGCGCTGTGGCTCAAGTTGTAGAGCACTAGCCTTGAGCTGAAGAGCTCAGGGACAGCACACCCAGGCCCAGAGTTCAGGCCCCACGACCAGACCCCCCTCAACCCCCCCCAAAAAAGAATTTTACATTGGAAGTGGCACTGTAGCTCAAGTGGTAGAGCGCTTTCCCTGAGCTGAAGAGCTGAGTGACACCGCCCAGGCCCAGAGTTCAAGCCCCACAACCGACAAAAAAAGAATTTTACATTGTAAATTCATAAAATTTTTCATACCTGGTTTTTATTTCAAATTTCATGATCATATAGAATTAAATATATTTAGATATGGATCCAATTAATTTTGTTAATTTTCTTTATGAATTACTTATTCCCTGACACACTTCCTTAAAGGTCACTTGCTGAAATTTAGTAAAGAACCAAGACAGTTCAAGGACAAAAACTGTTTTTCTTTTTCTTTTTTATCGGTTCTGGGGGTTAAACTCAGGGTCTATACACTGTCCCTGAGCTTTTTGGCTCAAGGCTAGCACTCTACTACTTTGAGACACAGCACCATTTCCTGTTTTCTGGTGGTTAATTGGAGATAAAAGTCTCATGGACTTTCCTGTCCTGGCTGGCTTTGAACCACAATCCTCAGATCTCAGCTTCCTGAGTAGCTAGGATTATAGGTATCAGCCACTAGTTCCTGACTCCTTTTCCTTTTAATTAGGCATCTTTATAATCATTTTAAGTTGATAGCTACAATTTATATATGGAATTTTTGTCACAAACATCATCTAAGGAATTTTCTGTGCTAGAAACTTGCCTCTGAAAAGTATGTTCCTTCCCCCCTCCCCTTTTTGTGCTGGTACCTGGGCTTGAATTCAAGGTCTCAGACAAGAGCTCAATTTTTCTGGCTCATTGTTGGTGCTCTACCACTTGAGCCAACACTTCTACTCTGAGTTTTTTTGACCTTTGCTATCACCTCTTATTCTCAAGTTAATTTATTGGGGGAAGGAATCATAAAGGTAAAACTACAAAATAATATGAACCTATTTTTGGGCCAGCGACATCTCATTTAACAGAAACTAAATTATTATCACTTTAGGGTTGTCTGTTTAAACTCTCTGAGGTCTGACTTGTGACTTTGCCCTGTTATACTCACAGGATTTCTCAGCCATCTTAGTTCTCTGATGTAAGTGGAGGTTTGACTCCAGGTTAAAAGTCTTTACACATATATTACATTTTTGGGGGGGGGGGGTCTGGTCGTGGGGCCTGAACTCTGGGCCTGGACGCTGTCCCTCAGCTCTTCAGCTCAAGGCTAGCGCTCTACCACTTGAGCCATAGTGCCACTTGTGGCTTTTTTCTTATGTGGTGCTGAGGAATCGACCCAGGGCCTCAGGCATGCAAGGCAAGCACTCTACCACTGAGCCACCTTCCCAGCCCAGCACATATATTACATTTTTATAGTTTCTTATTTTTGATGTACAGTGACAGATGACTTGTGGTTGAAAGTTTCTCTACATTTTTTTCCATCAACTTTTTTTTTCTCTACATTTTTTATATTAATAGTTTCTCATTTGTATGAGTTCTCTGATGTTGAGTTTTTCTTCCAGTAAAAGGTTTTTCCATATACATTATACTACAGGGATTCCCACCTGTGTGAGTTCTTTGATGTATAAGGAGGTCTGACTTACTTGAAAGTTTTCCTGATCTTTACATTTATAAGCTTTATAAATTCTCTGATATACTAGGAGGGATGAGATATATTTGAAATTTTATACTTATTTGGGTGTATGGGGGTTTAACTTGTTAAAGAAATATTGTTTTCACAGTTTACCACTTGGGTAAATTCTCTGTATTTTGCAGTTTGATATCTTGCTTTAAAAAACCCACTTTTACCACATATATTATACAGTTTCTCCCATGGTTTCTCTAGTGAATTTAGTTTTGACTTCTGACAAAATGATTTCTCAAGTTCATCACATCAGTAAGGCTTTCACCCCCTCCCCCCACATGCATTCTCTGAGATATTTTGAAAAATGCAATATCTTTGTCTTTGCTTTTTTGTCTGATGTGGGGCTTGAACTCAGGGCCTATGCCTGAGATTTTTTGCTCAAGGCTATTCCTCTACCACTTTAATCCACAGTGCTACTTCCAGTTTTCTGGTGGTTAATTGGAGATAAGAGGCTCACGGACTTTCCTGCCCACGGACTTTCCTGCCCGGGCTGGCTTTGAACTGCAATCCTCAGATTTCAGCCTCCTGAGTAGCTAGGATTACAGGTGTGAGCCACCTGGGCTCATTGGAATGTAATTTCTTAATGAAGGTTGATTTAAAATTACCATTGTGACACATCTCTCCTTCAAGTTCATGTTTAGTGAGTATAGATGTTGTACAGAACATTTTATCACATATTCAAAAACTTTCTCCCTCCTTTTCTTTTTGGGCAATAAAAGATACCTTATCAAAGGCTTTTTCATATTCACTGACTTCATTGTGGAGGTATCATAAAATGTCTATGGGTCCACAAGCTTTTTCATACTGACGACTTTTTCCTGTCCACAGTAGTGAATTCGTGGTTGCTCACTTTGAATCTTCTTACTAAACTAAACTAAAAGGCTCAAATTGTCTGAGGAGGGCTTCCTGGTTACATTGAAGCTTAAAAGGTTTCTCTCCAGCCTGCATCTCATAAAGCTCACAAAGGTAAAGCACATTGTGCTATCCATTAAATCCCTTGGGACTCATTCCTTGAGATTTAATTTTCTGTGGCTTGAACTCCCGTTAAATATTTTTCCAAACTTAACCAACCCTTTCTTTAGTTGATAAGCTGCTATTGATAATTATAAGGTGCCACCAATGTCTCCTAATTTTCATTCAAGTCAATATTCTGGACACCTTGAATTTTGTTAGGCACAGTAAGATGCTCAGAATGTCTGAGGGCCTTCGAGTTGGATTAAGACTATCAAGTTCCTCTCCAGCTTTCATCTCACCAGACTCAGTAGAGAGATGTATCTTCTGCCATACATTAAGTGCCTTGGGCTTCATTTCTGATGACTTTTTATTCTTTAAGATACACTGCAAGCATGATTTGGGCTCACTTTAAATATGTTTCTGAATCTAACTTTTTCACTTGATGTGCTGTTACCATAAACTTCTCTCTGATTTTCATGACTGGTCTCATTCAGGTCATTCTCTTTTTGGACATCTGGGTAGCTCCAGTTTGCTGCTGCTTCTACTATCATGGCCCACAACTTTGCTACAACCTGAAGATCATGTCAGGTTTGATAACACAATGACCCAAGGACACCAGGCCTTCTGTACTGTAGAACTCCAGCATCACATCCCTGTAGAGTTTCTCTGAGCATCATCTAAGTTCTCTATTCCTCCCAAGTGAAATCCACAGACACATCCTCAAATGACACAAGCCCCATATCTGGTTCCGAGTTTCCCGGTGTATTGAGAACTGATAGGCAACCAATCAAACATGAGTAACTCACACATATCTACAACAGTCTCAAGATGACAAGCTTCACTCTAGCATCTTACTAGTTAGAGATAGGGGTCTCACAGATTTGTCTGCCTGGGGCTGGCTTCGAACTGTAGTCCTTAAATCTCATACTCCTTAGGATTTTGGATTGCAGAAATAAGCTACCACCACCAAACTTGTTGTACTGGTTTTGTTTTTTGTTTTTTCATTTTTGGTGCCAGTACTGGGACTTAAACTCAGGGTCTAGACACTGTCACTTAGCTTTTTGACTCAAGGTTGGCACTTCACCCCTTGAGCCACAGCTCCACTCCGGTGAATTTTACAACCTGGCTGGCTTAAAACCTTGATTCTTAGATTTCAGCTTCCTGAGTATATTATATAAGGTAAGAACCACCAATGCCAGATCTTTACCATTTTCATTGAGAATATCTTTCTTTGCAAAGGAACAACTTGTAAGTTGCTGTTGTTTTCAGAATAAAAAAATTGTTTTACATTGGCCTAAAGGCTGTATTAACAACATTTCTTAACCCCAAATTTCTTCTCCTCTTTACCTTTTTTGTGGTTCTGTCTGACCTGCTGGTCGCCTTCCCTACACTTCTTAGCCTTAGACTTCCTTTGTCAGAAAGCCACATGACTGACTTCACTTCCTCACCTTGTGTTTTTGCTAAAATGACACCTTGTTAAGTTCTCTGACTATTTCTACCAGCTTTACTATGCTTGTGTTTTTTCTCCTGATGCTTTTTCATCATTGCCATTCTTTCCCTGCTAAAATGTAAACATCAAGATGGCAGAGAATTGTTCTACCTCCCTGGTATTCACAGTACTAAAATAATAGTACTAATAAATATTAAAGTAATAAAAATAATAGAATAGTACTAGTACAGGGCTAAATATGTAATAGACGCCAAATTAATGCAAGTATCTCTGTATGCACAAGAGGACTGCTTCCTAAGACACTTTGAATTCCTGCTGTTCAGGATCTTCAGCTGTTCAAGTCCCCTATGTACATATGTTTACATATAACCTAATAATAGCCTCTCGTGTACTTGAAATAATCCCTATAATTCTAAAAACCTAATACAGTGTAAAAGTTAAGTAAATAGCCATTATACAGTACTTTGTAAGGAATGATGGGTTTTGTGTGTACAAACAGATGCAAACATTAAATATTTTTAATATTAAAATGTTAGCTAAATCTGCAAATAGGAAACCTGCCATATTGTGGCTCAGCAATATCTTCTTGAATGTATGACTATACAGCTTTAGCTTCTCTCTCTTTCAGAAGTTTGTTTAAATATCAGTCTCAGTTTCACAAATCTTTATTGAAAATCAGAGTGGAAGAAATGGAGTAGTAGAGTAAGAGTATAGGACTGAAGGAGCCTCATAATTGGACGGGAGAAAGCAAATGATTTGGGTTTTCTCATTTTTTTAATTTTTTATATAAAACTACGACTCATTTTCTTCCCTAGACTTGCTTTCTTGTCAGAGTTGCCAGTTGGGTTCTGATTAAGAAAACAAAAACATTGTATTTCACACATGAAATTTTCTATCAATTTAGATTTTTAACAAATAAAAGTGAGATTTTTCTCTTTTTTGTTATAGAGACAAGCTTATTTACCTGTAATTGTACTTGAGAACAGAAATCTCCAGTCATTTAACATACCTACGTCAGCTACCTACTTTACATTTGACTATAAAAAATTAGAAGTAGCCAGGCGCCAGTGGCTCACACCTGTAAACCTAGCTACTCAGGAGGCTGAGATCTGAGGATCGCGGTTCAAAGCCAGCCAGGGCAGTAAAGTCTGTGAGGCTCTTATCTCCAATAAAACACTAGAAAACCGGAAGTGGTGCTGTGGCTCAAGCAGTAGAGCACTTGCCTTGAGCTGAAGAGCACAAGGACAATGTCTAAGCCCAGAGTTCAAGTCCCATGACCAACAACAACAACAAAAAATTAGAAGTGTGGGTAGTATAAATTACGATGCTATAACTAAAAAAACACATTGTATTTCATCAGTATAAAAAATGTAAAATCTATCAATAATATCTATATTGATTACTTAATATTTGAATACATTGGCTAAATATGCTATTCATGTTATTCTTTATTCTTTTTATACCGTGACTAGTAGCAAATTTAAAATTTCTCAGATAATAAATACATAAAATGACCCCAAAAAACCTATCACTTGAGTTTGATACTTATAAGTTCAAAAATAAACTAGGCTTTCCCTTACCATAAGAAACACTATATATATGGTACAAAGAGCACAGGGTCTCTAGCCAGATAGATTACAAGAATAGCAAGGGGGAAAAAGATTGAATATTCTTTTTTTTAATTTTTTATTTTTATTGTTACTATAAAGGTGATGTATAGAGCCACACACCGTCAACTCATACCTAATAATCCTACCACTCAGGAGACTAAGATCTGAGGATAGCAGTTCAAAGCCAGCCCAAGCATCAAAGTCTCCATGAGATTCTTGTCTCCAGTTAACCACCAGAAAACTGGAAGTGGCTTTGTCACTCAAAGTGGTAGAGCACTAGTCTTGAGGAAATGCACTCAAGGATAGCACCCAGGCCCTGAGTTAAAGCCCCATGACTGACCCTCCCCCCCCCAAAAAAAAAAAGTGATGTACAGAATAGTTACAATTACACAAGTCATTGTTACCTTCATTGCATATTCTTAGTCCTAAAATCTGAAATTTGAATGCTCCAAAACGAAGCTTTTGAAAAAATTTAGGCTAGGGATTATGTCACATGCCTGTAAGCTAAGCTACATGGGAGGTAGAGGTAGGAGGATCATGATTCAAGGTCGGTCCCTGGCAAAAGTAAAAATATCCTGCTAGGATACAGAACCAACCCACAAATCCCTCAGTAGATGGATGGATTAAGAAACTGTGACACTGACACACACACATACACACATGCACACACTGGAATTCTATGCCTCCATCAGAAAGAATGACACTGCCCCATTTGTTAGGAAATGGAAAGACTTGGGAAAAATTATATTAAGTGAAGTAAATAGACCCAAAGAAATATAGGTCCCATGGTTTTCCTTATTTGCAATAACTAGTATATATCTAGGATAATCTTACCAGACAAGCCGAAAGGCCACGAGCTATGTACATAAGACCATAGAAGATGATGCTAATATGACCATAGAAGATGATGCTAAGCTAAATGAACCCCATGATAGGGACATGAGAGGTTTTTTTCTTTGTATGTAATTTTTTTGTTTCTTTTATATGTTCTTACCCCTATGGTATAACCCCTGCTGTCACTGTATTTGATTCTGGTGCCCTGTATCTAGTATATACATTTTTTTAATTTGGGGAGGAGAAGGGAAATAAAATGCTGAAACAAGTATACAGGTTGACCCATTGTAACAATGAGATGTACAAGACAAGACACTATGTTGAAAATGAACTTTACAATTTGGCAGGGGGTGGGAGTTGGGGAAGTGAGGAGGGAAGGGATAGTAGGGGAAAAACAAAGGAGGGGGTAACCATGCTCAATAGGAAGTGTACTCATTACCTTATTGATGTAACTGTAAACCCTCTATACAGTGTCTTTACAGTAAAAAAAATGTTTAAAAATAATAATAAACTCCAAAAAAGGGGGGAAAATCCTATCTGAAAAATAAAATCAAAAAGGGCTGGGAGTCTGAGAATCACAGCTTGAAGCCAGCTTGGGCAGAAAAGTCTGTGAGACTATTCTCTTGAATTAACCTCTCAAAAACCGGAAGTGGAGTTATGACTCAAAACAGTCGTTCACTAGCCTTGAGCAAAAGAGCTGAGGAACAGCACCCAGGCCTAGAGTTCAAGCCCAACAACAAACCAAAAAATAAAAGGTGGTGGGGCAGTTTGGAGCATGGTTCAAGTATTAATTACCTCAGTGCTTCACAATATAAAAAGTTTTTTTCAGATTAGAAATGCTCAGCCTATAAAGTCTCTGCAAATATTCATAATTTAAAATACTTTTGGTTCCAATCATTGATGCTCAGCCTACCTATACAAACAAGTTTAATCTGAAGTTTTAATAGTATAGCAGTCTATTCTTAGTTGTGGAGGTTATATTCTGAGAGCCTTTAGTGAATGCCTGAAACAACAAATAGTGCTGAGCTCTACATCTGTGAATGTCTCTCTTTTCCATCATTGTAGCAAATACCTGAGAGAAACAAAGGTAGTAATTACTTATTGTGACTCATAAAGTCCTTGACTCTGTTGATTCTGTGCCTGTAATATTGTAACAGTTGGAGCACATGCAGGTTTCCTCTATTGATATACTATAAGTATTTGGGGTGGCATGGCAGCCCTTTGGGTTAGTAGTAGACTTTTAGGCAGTGATCTACTAGTGATGGTCTGTTATACTTCTTCATCTTTACCCTTGTCAAAAATAAGGAAGTTGTTTGCCTGTCCCTTTATTGGCTATCTCACTTTGTTTTCTTCCATGGTGAGTTTACTAGATAGTCCGTGGTGATCCAAAAAATTACCAGGGACTTAAGAGCACATAGACATATACATGAATGTGCCCTTCTATGAAGAAACTTCACTTAATTCTGTTGTTCCTCATTTTGATTGGTAGCAAATCTTTGTATTTTGGGTGTGACTTGTTGAATTTAAGATGACATCCGTCTTGTTTTATATTTTGATGAATTGTCTTAGCAACTCCTTTTATCTATATATGGTGCAACCTCAAGAATTGTGGACAGAGGAGTAATGTTTTTCACATGGTGCATGTAATCAAATAAGTGAATTACTTATTCTCATAGAATCTATAGTTAAGATAGTACCTACTTCAAATTAACAATTGTTATTGAATGGGCTAAAATAATAGCAAGCAATGAGTACTCTGTGTCAACTACTATGCTAAAATTAGTCTTTAATCCTCAACTTTGAAAGTATTGTAGATAAGAAAACTAGTTACATACCTTTTACTTTGAGCTGAAAGTTGAAGCTTTCAGAAGTATACCATTGTAGATGAAATTGTACTGCTAATAAAAAGTAGAATCAGAAGTTTGACCTAACAACCTCTATGTTAGAATCAATGTTCATTCTGCTATTAACTGAATCTCCCTTTTCTATGTCTATTATACTGTATCTCCACCATAGCTTATCATTTTGTAAAATTTTCATTCACAGACACTGTCATTGAAGATGTTTTAAGGACTAAATTTTCTAGTTTAGAAGCTGTAAATTTAATGCTTTCCTTCAACATTATAGCAGACTTAGATTGCTTCCTGGATGTATTAGGTCACTAAATGACTGACCTATGAATGGCTTTAGTGAAAAATTCACTTGATTGACCTTTTATAAACAGTAATTCTTAATAATGAAACAGGAATCTGATGATTCCTAGCTTCAGGAATTAGACTTAATGTGGTTCCTTGAAAACCTGTAACTGTAGTGTCATAATGTGGCTAGGGATACCTGGTACCACAAACTGGGTATTTAACTTTCTTATAGTTCTGGAGGCTAGAAGTCTGAGATCAAGGTGAGAGCAGTATTGTTTCCTTCTGAAGGCCATTTAGGGAAGGATCTGTCTATGCCTCTTTCCTTGGCTTATAAATTGCTGACTTCTTTGTTTTCACTCTGTCTAGATTTCTTGTTCTTATAAGGACATTAGACATACTAGAATTGAACCCACTCTATGACATTCTTTTAAGTTAATTACCTTAAAAGTAATTAATTTAAAGATCCTATCTCCAAATAAGGCCATAATTTGAGGTGCTGTTGAGTATTAGAACTTCATTATCTGAATTAAGGAGTTTTAATTTCATTCCACTGTAGCTTTGTCCATAATAACACTGTTAACTATAAAATAGCAGCTGTTGTTTTTTTCAGTTTTGTAGATGGACACACAGAACTATTTTTTGCTTGTTCTACTTCCAACCTCAAGACAGAATCAGAAAGTTTTGGCAGTGCTTTTGATAGACAGCAAGGAAAGTGTTGTTTTTAGTTTGGGAACTGGGATGAAGATACTTGACTTTTGTTGGATGTGACTTAAACCCAAAACAGAAAACAATTCTTTGAAAGTACAAGTTTTAGCTGGGTGTCCATCGCTCATGCTTGTAATCCTAGCTACTCAGGAGGCTGAGATCTGAGGATTGTAGTTTAAAGCCAGCCTGTGCAAGAAAGTCCATGAGACTCTTCAAGTAACTACTAAAAAGCTGGAAATGGTGCTGTGGATCAAAGTGGTAGAGCACTAGCCTTGAATACAAAAAAAAACTCCCGACAGTGCCCAGGCAAAAGCTCAAGCCCCAGGATTGGTACCAAAAAAAAAAAGTTAAAAAAAATTATTAGTGAGACTTGTTATAATTCCTTAACATATATGTAAATAGAAATAATCTTAGTACTACCTACTACCCAAGTGCTTAGCCTAGTTCAGAGTCTGTCAAACTTCTGTAAAAGGCTAGGTAGTATTTTTAGATACTATTTGCAAGCTCTGACAACTATGTAAAAGCTACATTCTTTTAATACCTACATGAATAAACACAGCTATGTTCTAATAAAAAAATTTACAAATTTGGAAGCTGGCAGCCTTTGGGCAACAGTTTTGAAGACCCTTGGCACTGATTATAAAAACTACTTTATCTGTGTGGTATTAAAGCAGAGCAAGGTATCCATTCCAGCTATGACAGCTTGTAACATTTATTTCTCTCACCGTTTTTTCAGGGGTGGGAGTTGGAGTATTACTGGTTCTGGGGCTTGAACTCAGAGCCGAGTTCTGTCCCTGAACTTTTTTTTTTTTTTGCTCAAGACAACACTCTACCACTTAAACTTTGGCTCTGTTTTGGTTTTCTTGGTGGTTAATGGAGGAGACAAGAGTCTTGCCTGAGCTGGCTTAGGACCATAATCCTCAGATCTCAGCCTTCTGAGTAGCTAGGAGTGCAGGTGTTAACCACCAGCACCCATCCTTCTCTCACTTCTGAAGTCTGGGTTCATAATAACCAGTAAACTTGGTAATTGGGCAGTATGAAATTTACTGGGTGCCAGTGGTTCACACCTATAATCTTAGCTATTCGGGAGATCTGAGATCATAGCTCAAAGTTAGCTGAGGCAAATCCAAAAGATTCCAGTTAATCAGCAAAAAGCTAGAAATGGAGTTGTGGCTCAAGTGTCAGAGTGCCAGCTTTGAGCAAAAAAGCGAAGTGAAAGGACATAGCTTTGAGTTCAAGTCCCAGCACCGGCACCAAAAATTAAAATAAGAAGGGAAGGGCTGGGAATGTAGCTTAGTGGTAGAGTACTTGCCTAGCATGAAGCCCTGGGTTCAATTCCTCAGTACCACATAAAGAAAAAAAGCCAGATGTGACACTGTGGCTCAAGTGGTAGAGTTCTAGCCTTGAGCAAAAGAAGCTCAGGGACAGTGCCCAGGCCTTGAGTTCAAGACCCAGGACTGGCCAAAAAAAGGGGGAGGGGATTTTTATTCTGCGAACTTGAAAAGAAGATAGAATGATAATGAATCTGTTTTGGGCAGTACTTGGTGACTGAATAGGGACAGAAGGAATAATTAGCTGTCTTTAAGAATGAGACCTGAAGTTAACAGAATATCCTAATAGGAGTTAATAGAATACCCTAATAGGGGTTTCTGACTATAGAAATCTCTTCACATAAATGGTTTCTATTTAAACCACCGTAGGAGGCAGGACAGGCAGGACACGATTAACAAAATGAATGTCTAGGCTTCAAGTGCAGACGTCTCTAAAAGTTGCAATGCTGTGTGAAACCCAAAATAGAATGAGTAAATCCTTTTTATTCTTTTTTTAAATTACTTTATTGCTATCATCCAGCTGCTAGATATTCTAGAGATTTCATGTCAAGTAACTTTTTCTTAAAACAACAACAATAACAAACAAACAACTCCCCAAAAGTGCTGTTAACCATGCCTGGAATTCCACTACTTGGGAGGAAGAGGTGAGAAGATCTCCAGATTGAGGCTAGCCTGGACTTATATAGCAAAACCTACCCCCAAACAAAAACCACCACCAAAACAAAATAAAAAGCCATTGTTTCATAGTATACTTTTGTATGAGTGGATTATTCAATGTAATGTTGGGTGAGATGAAGCTGATAAGATGAAATTTTCTGCATAACTTAACCATGGGGACAGACTTATTTAAGGTGATTCTGCAGTTGTTTTTCATTTAATAAAATGTTATTTCATTTAATAAATTACATCTCCAACCTAGAAAGGTTAATGTCAAATTTAGATATTTATGGGTAAGAAAAGGCTTTGGTTACTTTGTTAAGGAAAAGGTTTAGTTGATACACATGAACTTTGGGTGGAGAAAGTATGTAGGATGTTATTGATTTATAATAGTTATCAGTAATATTCTTAAATACTCCCTACTTGATAGTAAGGACTAAATTCAAGGCCTCATGCTTCCTAGATTAGCACTCTACTGTCTATCTCTTTTGCTTTTTTTTTTTTTCCCCTTCCCTGTTATGGAGCTTAACCTCAGGGACTGGGTGCTGTCTCTGAGCTTTTTTGCTCAAGGCTAGCACCACTTTGAGCCACAACTGTACTTCCAGCTTTTTCAGTGATTATTTGGAGATAAGATTCTCACAGACTTTCCTGCCCATGCTAGCTTTGAACTGTGATCTTCACATCTGAGTAAGGTAATGAGTACATTTCCTATGGAGCATTATTACCCCCTCCTTTCTTTTTCCCCTATTATCCTTTCTCTCCCCACTTTCCCAGCTCCACCTACACACACACACACACACACACACACACACACACACACACACACACACACACACACACACACACACACACACACACACACACACACACACACACACACACACACACACACACACACACACACACACACACACACACACACACACACACGTTGTAAAGTTCATTTTCAACATAGTGTCTTGTACATCTCATTGTTACAGTGGGTCAACCTGTATCCTTGTTTTTCAGCATTTTGTTATTTCCTTCCCCTCCTCAAATTAGAAAAATGTATGTACTAGATGCAGGGCAGCAGAATCAAATACAGTGACAACAGGGATTATACCATAGGGGGAAGAAAGTACAAAAGAAACAAAATCACATAGTACATTAAAAATAACAGCAACAAAGCATATTATTTTTATAGCAATTACTTGTGTCCTCACAGAGCCTTAAAAAAATCATTATCTTTAAGTAGTTATACAAAGAAGATGCCATTTAACAAAGCATTTTTGTGAATACAACGCATTTTGATCAGTGTCACCCCTTTCAACATTCTCATCCCCCTGTTACCCACCCATTCCTTCACTTTTCTAAATTTTGTGGTATGTGCAATGAATTTTTTTTTTTTGTCGGTCATGTCGGTCACGGGGCTTGAACTCTGGGCCTGAGCGTTGTCCCACAGCCCTTCAGTTCAACCTAGCGCTCTACCACTTGACCTATAGCGCCACTTCCGGTTTTCTGGTGGTTTATTGGAGATAAGAGTTTCACAGACTTTCTTGCCTGGATTGGCTTTGAACCGTTAGTCTCACATCTCAGCCTCTTGAGTAGCTAGGATTACAGGTGTGAGCCCACAGCTCCCGGTTTGTGCAATGAATTCTTTCTTTTTTTTTTTTTTTGGAGGGGGGGTCCAGTCATGGGGCTTGAACTCCAGGCCTGGGCACTGTCCCTCAGCTCTTCAGCTCAAGGCTAGCGCTCTACCACTTGAGCCATACCACCACTTCCGGCTTTTTTCTTTTTGCTTATGTGGTGCTGAGGAATCGAACCCAGGGCCTCATGCATGCAAGGCAAGTGCTCTACCACTTAGCCAACTTCCCAGCCCATTGTGCAATGAATTCTTGACTGCATTCTCCCTACTTCTCCCTTGATGTGTCTACCCTCCTCCCCTGGATCTCATCCCCCTCCTCTTGCATGTACCCATTTCTCTGTGCTGATTTTGTTGGACTTTGACCTAGTCTTCTTAAAGCATTATACGTTTGAGCTCTCCATAGAGTCTATTATACTTCATTCATTTGTAACACTTGCATACTACCCAACGTGTTTTCTTACAGATTTATAGGTGCATTCTCTTTACCACAAATGAGGGAAACTGCTACCTTTGTTTCTCTGAGTCTGGCTTACTTCACTTAATACAATGTTTTCCAAGTCTTTTCATTTTTTCACAAATGCATAGTATTATTCTGCTGGATGAGTAAAATTACATTATGTACATGTAACACATTTTCTTGATCCATTTGTCCATTGAGGGACATCTAGGCTGATTCTGTATCTTGGCTATGTTGAATAATGCTGTAGTGCACATGGTTGTGCTAGCGGCTTTACTGTAACCTTGTTCTATTGAATAAGTGCCCAGGAGTAGAATTACTGTGTCTGAGTCAGGAAAACAGGCCCATCACAAGTACAAAATTGAATTGGCAATAAAAGACCTCCCTTCCAAGAAAAGGCTTCCCAGCCAAATTCTGTAAGACCTTTAGAGGAAAACTAATACCAGTGGTCCTCAAACTCTTCAATTAAATAGAAAGTGAGGGATTACCACCACATTTATCCCAAAACCAGAGAAGGACACATCAAGAAAAGAGAATTACAGACTTATCTCCTTAATGAATATAGATGCAAAACTTCTCAGCAAAATATTGGTCAACTGAATCCAACAACTAATAAAAGAAATCATGGTATGGTTAAACAGGATTTATCCCAGGAATGAAAAGCTGGGGAGTTTCTTTTGTTTGTTTTCTTGTTTTTTGTTTTTGCCACTTCTGGGGTTTGATCCCAGGGCTTGGGCACTGTCCCTGAGCTGTTTTTGCTCAAGGATAGTGCTCTACCACTTGGCCTATACCTTCACTTCCTTGGGGTGGGTGTGGGGGGGGGGCGGAATTGGGAGGGGCTGATGATTTTATTCATAAGAATCTTAAATCCTTTCCTGCCCAGACTGGCTTTGAACTATGATTTTCAGATCTCAGTCTCCTGAGTAGCTAGGATTAAAGGCATGAGCCACTGGTGCCCAGTGTAAAGCTGGTTTAACATACGTAAATCAATAAATGTAATATAACACATTAACAAAAACAAGGACAAGAACTAACACGATCATCTCAGTAAATAGAGAAAAAGCTGTTGACAAGATCCAACACTCCTTTATGATAAAAGCTCTGGAAAATCTGGGAATATATGGAACATTCCTCAGTATAACAAAGACTTATATATATGACAAACCAACAGCCAACTTTATACTTAATGGTGAAAATCTAAAACCATTTTCCCTAAAATTAGGAATGAGACAAGGATGTCCACTCTGCTCATCTTCATCATAGTGCTGGAATTCATAGCAAGAGCAATAAGGCAAGAGAAAAACATAAAGGTGATCCAAATAGGGAGGTAAGAAGCAAAACACTCCCTTTTTGCAGATGACTTGATTCTGTACATAAAGGACCCTATAGACTCCTCTCCCAAGCAACTAGAGCTAATTTAAGACTGGCAAAGTAACAAGGTATAAAATCAACCCATAAAACTGTTAGCTTTTCTATATGCCAACAATGAAAAGGAGACTGAAATCAGGAAAGCCCAAACGATGACAACAAAAAATGATTTGGAGGGCTGGGAAGGTGGCTCAGTGGTAGAGCGCTTGTCTTGCATGCCTGAGGCCATGGGTTCAATTCCTCAGCACCACATAAGCAAAAGGCCGGAAGTGGTGCTGTGGCTCAAGTGGTAGAGTACTAGCCTTAGAGCTGAAGAGCTGAGGGACAGTGCCCAGGCCCACAGTTCAGGCCTATGACCGGACCCCACAAAAAAAAAAAAAATGATTTGGAGTGGCCTCAAAACTGTTTTTTAAACAACCATATTCTATTTTTTTCAATTAATATTTTAGAACAGACTTTTGAAAGGCCCTTATGAGACCTCATTCTTTACCTTTGTTAATTAGGATAGTTTCTTCTAGGTGTCTATCCATACTCCTCTGTGTAATAGATACATAAGTATAAAAATGTAGGAAAGGGCATAGGTATTAGAACCATTCCATTCCTTAAATAAGAGAATGATCCTAGTTTCTGTATTGGTCTTTACTTTTTCTAGAGATTCAGCCTTCCAAAAAGTGAGAGGTTAACATCTTTCTACTATCTACATTTTGCCTTGTACCTAAAACTTTAAAATAATCAGGCTGTTATAACTAGGCTTTTTCTTCACCATGCCTAGCAGGTAGTTGCCAGACATTTATTACATGAGTATGTATTTGTCTGTGGTGTGGCTCATGAGACATTGAATAAGATCCTAACAACAAAAAATAAAATTTAAGGGATGGGAACTGGGGCTTAGTTGGCAGAGTGCTTGCCTAGCATGCACAAAGCCAGAAAACAGAAAAAAAAAAAAAAAAAAAAAGGAAACAGAAAAAGCCAGAAGTGGCTCTGTGGCTTAAGTGGTAGAGAGCTAGCCTTGAGCAAAAAGAAGCTTGGGGATGGTGCTCAGGCTCTGGTTCAAGCCCCAGGACTGTCAAAAGTAAAATAAAATTTTAAGCCAAGTTCCAGTGACTCACATTGTAGTCCTAGCTACTTGAAAGGTAGATATTGACTGGGAAGATCATGGTTTGAATCCAGTTCAAGCAAAAGGTTAGTGAGATTCCATTCCAACCAGTAAATGGGACAGTGGTGCACACCTGTCATCCTAGTTGTATGGGAGGCTAGGAGGCTAAGATGAGGTGTTAGGCTAGCCCCAGCAAAAATGTTTAAAAAAACCTATTAACAGAAAAGGCTGGATGTTGCAGGGTAGACCTGTCTTCCCAGTGCTGTCTAGCTAAGCAATGAGTTTAAAGCTTACCGAGTTCAAACCCTACTACAACCCCCCCCCCCCAAAAAAATGTAGAGCTGGGTATTAGTTGGTACACAGCTTATAATGAGGTCAATTTGTAATATATAACAAGACCCTGTCTTGGTGGCGGGGGCGGGGGGGGGAGGGGGGGGTGATAAGTAAATACTTCTCTGGCTGGTTCTTTTTGGCCGGGCCCTTTCCTTCTCTTTATTCCGAGTTGTTGAAAGTGTTACCATTCACTCTTATTTTTTCAGTGTTCTCACTGTCATTGTCACAAGAACTCAACTACTCAGAATTTTAACTGCTTCATTTGTAGACATTTTACTTTATTTTTTCATATTCAAAGTTTTTAAATGTGTTCCGGATATATTGTTCTTTGTGTACTATATTTTATGTTGATCTTTGCACTGAGTTTTTATAAAAAGAGATATATAAGACGATTTATAGGACAGGACCTGTCCACCAAATTCAAGAGCCAGAACTGGTTTCTTCTTTATTTAATAACAGAATGATCCTGTTTTGTGCCATTTCTATTTCCTTGATTTCTACCCTGATTATGTAATACATTTCTTGTGTTACTAAGTGTATTTGCATTTAGTTATTTTAAGATTTTTTTTATCTGTCAAGTTTTTATCTTTTGCTGGTACTAGGGTATAAACTTCAGGCCTCAGGCTGGCTCAGCTTGCTTATTCAGCTGGTGCTTTAGCACTTGCACCACAAATCCAGCCCAGCTTTTTACTGGTTCTTTTAGAGATAAGAATCTTGCAAACTTTCCTTTGCCTACTAGTTTTGTGATTCTTGTTTGAATTTCAGCCTCCAGAGTAACTGGAATTAAAAGCCACTGGCTACTGAACCACCAACATTCAGTGATAATGATTTTGAAGTAATTACATATACTTGAATTTTAAAAGTTCCTTCTTTAAATCTTGAATGTAACCAAGAAAGATATGTAGGTTCATCCATTTCTCACCATTTATCCTAAGTTGATACCATTGTGTCCGTTTTCTATAACTCTATAGTACTAAAGTGTTTTTAATTATAGCTATAGAACTATTTTGGCATTATATTGCTTCATTGCATGCTCACTCATTAATAAAGAAATATCTGTCAGGAGACTGAGATCTAATGATCTCAGTTAAAAGCCACCCCCAGGCAGAAAAGTTCATGACACTCTTACCTCCACTAAAAATCTGTAGATGGAGGGGCTGGGAAGGTGGCTCAGTGGTAGAGCGCTTGCCTTGCATGCATGAGGCCCTGGGTTCGATTCCTTAGCACCACATAAGCAAAAAGAAAAAAGCCGGAAGTGGTGCTGTGGCTCAAGTGGTAGAGCACTAGCCTTGAGCTGAAGAGCTGAGGGACAGCGCCTAGGCCCAGAGTTCAGGCCCCATGACCGGACCCAAAAAAAAAACAAAAAAAAATCTGTAGATGGAGATATTTTGCAAGTTATTGAGTGCCAGCCTTGAACAGGAAAGAAAAGAAAAATTACAGGCACCAAAAGAAAAATGTAATAAAGACTTCTAAATAATCTACAATTTATCTTTGAGTAGTTTTGTGTTTACTTAACTATTTTAACCCTTATTATAAAGTGGGGTATGATTTTTACCTTGATTACGCTCTGTATAAAGGTGGCTTTTCTACCTTAAATATAAGGTGATATTTTATAGTTAATAAAAAGAGCTAAATCTTATTGGACAATTACATCAATTTAAAAGGATAATTTTGTTTGATAACTTAAGTGTAATTTATTGGCAAAAAGCATAAAATTATTTTTCAGTTGTTAATCCAATTTGGTCCACATATAAATTAGTACTTCAAAAGATTTATTAAAAATATTTTATGTAAAATATTTCAATTTTATTTTCTTTCTTTTTGTTGCAGGAGCTAGAGTTAATGCCAAAGACAGCAAATGGTTGACACCTTTACACAGAGCAGTTGCATCTTGTAGTGAGGTATGACATTTCTTATAGTAAATTTATTGCATATAAAAAATAAGAGAATAGCTTTTGTGAGTCCAAATTTAAATTCTGTATTTTCAGAAGAAAAAATTCTTGAAATATTTAGATATTTCATTTCAGAATTTGTATAAACAAGGTCATTGTAACTGTCTCATTTCGTCTGAAGAATCTCTTGAAGAGTATGAAGTAAATGACAGTAGAAACCCTTATTTCCATCCCTTTATATGAGAAATTATTCTTACAGTTTTCAGTGAGGCTTTCTCTATTAGTTCTTACTAGCTAACTGTCAAGGTTCTGATGATTGTCATCAAGTCATCATCTTATTTTAAAATAGCATTTTAAAATAGTTGAAAACAAGTTTCAAAAATATTACTTCTTTTAGCAGTTGGATATGTAAAACTTATTTACAGCCCTTTATGTATTTGTTCAACTGGCATTTTTAGAGAACATTCATTATTTGCAAAATATTTTTTATGTCTCATGGTCCTCATGATATCTTTTATTAGTGATAGGTATTTTGAAGCAACTAGAAACCACTTACTGTTAAACAATGATGGATGAAACTCCTGGATTGTCTTTTTCTGTCATTTTGCTGCTTTGTAAAGTACATTATTAGGCATACACCTTTCACCTAACTCTACAAAATAATGGGTTGCTTGCTTGCTTTCTTCCTTTCTTTCTTCCTTTCTTCCTTTCTTTCTTTCTTTCCTTCTTTCTTTCCTTCTTTCTTTCTTTTTTTCTTTCTTTTCTTTCTTTTTCTTTCTTTCTGCAAGGCATGCACTCTACCGCTGAGCTACCTTCCCAGCCCTTTCTTTCTGTATTGGGGCCAGAACTCGGCCTGGGCACTGTCCCTCAGCTCTTCAGCTCAAGGCTAGCACTCTAGCCACAGTGCCCCTTCCAGCTTTTTCTGCTTATGTGGTGCTGAGGAATCAAACCCAGGGCCTCATGCATGCAGGGCAAGCACTCTACCACTGAGCCACCTTCCTAGCCCCAAGGTTTCTTGATTTTTAAAATGGTTTGTTTGCTTAGGGTACTGGTCCTGGAGCTTGATCTCAGAGCCTGGCTTCTGTCTCTGAGCTTCTTTTTGCTCAAGGCTAGCCTTCTCCCACTTGAACCACAGCTCCACTTCCAGCTTTTTGGTAGTTCATTGGAGATCAGAGTCTCACAGACTTTCCTGCCCAGGCAGGCATCAAACTATGATGTCCTTGTGAAAATTTAGAAAATAGACTTCAGTTACTCTGTATAGGTTTTATGTCTCTCACACTATCTCAGCATAATCTAAAACTTATTTCAAATTTGGCCTTTGAAAAGTTCATCTTCTTACATACCCCTCTGGGGTCATGGATGTTTTCTGTTAAAGAAAATAAGGAGTAGGGAGCCAGTGGCTCATACCTATAATCCTAGCTACTCAGAAGGGTGAGATATGAGGATTCCATTCAAAGCTAGCCTGGGCAGGAAGTCGTGAGACCTTTATCTGCAGTTAACCACCAGAAAACCGGAAGTGACAAGTGGCCCTGTGGCTCAAGTGGTAGACCCTAGCCTTGAGCTGAAAAGCTGAGGGACAGCGTCCAGGCCCACAACCAACCAAAAACAAAAAGAAAAGGATTGCTCACTTTGTCTTCATGATGAATCAGTTTTAATAAAAACAAGTGGTGAGATTGATTTAGAAAACCTTGAGTACATTTTCTATCAGTTGTGGTAGATTCAAGGGATATCTCATAGTATAATTCCTTAGAGAGGCAAAATCAAAGTTCAGTAAACTAAGCCATCAGGAAGTAGGTACTCAAAAGGCGGGGGATTAGGAAGGGGAGTCAAGGGGGAAAAGGCTGATGAATGAAGAGAAGAGGAAAGAAATACAAATAAGAATCCAAGGTATATCTTACAAAATTAAGAGTGAAGAAGTGGGGGGAGTGAGGTAAGGGAAGGATGGGCAAGAATGTTGAAAGGGGATACATTGATCAAGATATATTGTATTCAAGCTAAGCACTGGTGGCTCATGCCTGTAATCCTAGCTACTCAGGAGGCTGAGATCTGAGGATCACAGTTCAAAGCTAGCCTGGACAGAAAAGTCCCTGTGAGAGTCTTATTTTCAATTAACCACTCAAAAACTGGAAGTGGAGCTGTGGCACAAAAGTGGTACAGAACTAGCCATGAGCAAAAGAGTTCAGAGACAGTTCCTAGGCCCTGATTTCAAGCCCAACAACTGACAAAAAAAAGATATATTTATATCTGCTTTGTTAAATGGCAACTCCCTTGTACAACTTCTTAAGATTTTTTAAAAGTTAAAAATAACACCAGTGATGATTTAAAAAAAATATGTTTAGTATTGTTTTTCTCCTGTAGAGTTTGTGCAAATATCTGTGCTTTCTTAATAAAACATACACACATTTGTGTGTTCTGCCTTTTCTGCTTGTCTGGCTCTGAACTGCAGTCTTCTAGATCTCAGCTTCCTGGGTAGCTAAATGTTATAGGCATGAACCACCACGGCCATCAGTTGTTTCTGAGGGGTTTTTGTTTTGTTTTTTACCTAGGAATAAGCTGCTGTGAGCATTCATGAAGAGATCTATTTTTATTTCTCTTGAGTATTTACCTAGGTATTTCTCTAGTTATTTACCTAGAGTGGAATTATGAAGGCATAGACCTCCACATATCTTTGATTGACTAACTGACTTCTTTTCCTCCTCCTTTCAGCACCCTGTTAAATCCTTGTGCTCTTTCCCATATATCAGATAGTTGTGATTACTTTTTGTTTTAAAGGCTTAACATGCTTTGATGATTTAGGAGTATTTGGTTACTATTTTTTGATAAACTTGAGAAAAGCAAGCAGTATCCCTTCTCCCTGGCCTTACAGATTATAAAAATCTGCAAGGTCAGTTTTACCAGACTTGAATAGTATGCTTTGTAAACAAGATAATTTGACAGTAGAGTTCTGTTCTGGTCTTTTTTATTTTCATATGTAACTTGTCATTATCTACCAAAGATAGAATTATGTTCAATGTACAGAGAAAAATTTTTGCTAGATTCTATTTGTGATATTGCTTAATGGTGGTGATGTACTAAATTCTTGGGATCCTGCCATTAGTTCAATTTACAACTACGGTGTTGAGAGGTTTTCTTCACTTCTGATAGATATATCACATTGTTCATTAAACTCTTGCCTTAACTCTAGTATTTCAACAAAAGACTGTATATTTCTTTTTATTTTTACATGTCCCATTTTAAAGCAGCAGATCTCCTTAAATATGTTCAACATACAAGTATTTTAGGCCTGTGCTTGCCACGGCAGGTGCTTTACTACTTGAACCACAGCCCCATTCTAATTCCTATATTTTGGATAGGGAGAGTGTTTCAGGATTATACATCTATTTCTGTCTATGAGTAGTTTTTTTTTGTCGTTGTTGTTTTAATTTTTGGTCAGTCGTGGGTCTTGAACTCTGGGCCTGAGTGCTGTCCCTCAGCTCTTGCTCAAGGCTAGGGCTCTACCACTTGAGCCACAGTGCCACTTCTGGTTTTCTGGTAGTTAATTGGAGATAAGAGTCTCACAGACTTTCTTCCCTGGGCTGGCTTTGAACTTTGAATCTCAGATCTCAGCCTCTTGAATAGCTAGGATTACAGGCATGAGCCACTGGCGCCCAGCTTATGAGTAGTTTTTTAATTAAAAATATTTTGTTTTCTTTAATGAATTCCTTTTTTTTCCTTTATATAACCATTTTTGTAAATAACTTCCAAAGCCATTTACTTACTTGTCTTTTATTTATCTTTGGTATTTTAGGAAGCAGTTCAGGTACTTTTGAAGCATTCTGCAGATGTGAATGCTCGAGACAAGAATTGGCAAACTCCTTTACACATAGCTGCGGCTAATAAAGCTGTGAAGTGTGCAGAAGCTTTGGTGCCTCTCCTGAGCAATGTAAATGTATCTGACCGAGCAGGAAGAACTGCATTACATCATGCTGCTTTCAGTGGACATGCAGAGGTGGGTGCATTCAGTTACACAGAGTTTACCTTCCCTACCACCCCTGCTTATTAATGAGCTTGCCTTTTTTTGACCATTCACTCTATAATGGAAGCAAACAAAACTATCTTGCTTATTTTCATCAAATTTTGCCTTTAATGAGCCACCAATATTTTTTCCTGACAAGTCTTAAAAACTTAGAGATATGTTTAGTACATTCTGATTATACCCTTGAATTCCAGAGTAAACATAGAATGATGAAAATTTTATCCAACTATATGTAACATGAAAGGGGTATTATATCACTGAAAAAGAATCTAGGGAGAAAGCAGTTTTACTATTCTCTTGAAAGGATAGCAAAGAAAGGCAGTTTAGAAATAATTTGCTTGTGTTATATATTTGGCAGTATGAAATTTGGGCTTGCACTTGCATTTTGAGCCTGATCTCTGACCCCTTTTGCTTTTGGATTATTTTTTAGATAGAGTCTTGGGATGTTTGTCTGTTTTGCTTGTCTGGTTTTGTCCATGGTTCATATGGATCATTATCTTCTTGCATATATCTGGAACCATAGATGTGTGTCATAAAGCCCATCATTTTGGTTGAGATGGGAGTCTCTATTTAATTTTTTACCTAAGCTGGCTTTGAGCTAGTCTTCCCAATCTCTCCCACCCAAATAGCTGGGATTATAAACATGAGCCATCACATTTGACTAAAAAATATACTTTCATACAGTTTATTATAATCAACATTTAGCAGAACTCTTTGATGACAGATTGATCAAAAAAAATTCAGTTATCTTTCCAAGTATCACTTCTACTAGTTGAATTAGACAAAGTTAGATGAACATTTGAGGCTAACTTGTCCAGTATTTCTGTTGTTGTTATTGGGAGGTTGTTTGGTTAGTTTGTTTTTGTTTTGTTTTGTTTTGGGGTTTGGTCATGGGGCCTGAACTCTAGGCCTGGGCGCTGTCCCTCAGCTCTTCAGCTTAAGGCTAGCACTCTACCACTTGAGCCACAGCGCCACTTCCGGCTTTTTTCTTTTTTGCTTGTGTGGTGCTGAGGAATCGAACTCAGGGCCTCATGCATGCAAGGCAAGCGCTCTACCACTGAGCCACCTTCCCAGCCCCTGTTTTGTTAGTTTTTGAGAAGAGATTTTTCCCATGTTCATCTCAAAACCAGGGTCATGTTACCCTAAGCCCACTAAATAGCTAAGACTACAGGTATTCCCCTCAGTAATTGACTCCTAGTCCTTTTTTTTTACAAACACAGAATTGCAAAGAGATAGGTAACATTCTTAGCACAGAGCTAATGGCCTCAGTGTTCTTTTCATGGTACTACTCTGATTTTCCAGTGTGAGAATCCTTGACTGACTGTAGTTAATGTCACAAGATGAAGTCTGCAGTGTCCTTCAACAGAGAAAGAATTGTAAATACAATTAGATATAATTATTATTATTGGTATTGGTATATTATGCAGTAAGTAGATTATGCAGCAGCCTTCAGCCTTAACCATATTGTAGAGACTACATTTGTGCTTGAATTAAATTTAAGAAATTTCTGGGATGAGATTGGACTTTGCATTCTAATAATAGTTTGTGCTATGAGTAAGAATAAAACCTGTTTAAATATTATCCTTTAGATGTCCAGATGTATACTTAGTTTCCATAAATACTAGGATACAGAGTAGTAATTGAAAAGATACTGTTGTCTGACTTCAACCCATACAGGTGAACCCTTTTTATCCTTTTTCAATATTTTATCCTGTTACTATTTCTACTAATGTAAAAATTAAATACCAGAGAAACTGCTATGAGTACTCAAGGCATATCTATGAAGTTCTGCTTCTGAATTTCTGTGAAACTATTTACTTTTATTACAGATGGTCAAACTGCTCTTATCCAGAGGTGCCAATATTAATGCTTTTGACAAGAAAGATAGGCGTGCTATCCATTGGGCAGCATATATGGGTATGTGATTTTTAATTTTACTTTTTAACATCTGTATTTAAGAAAAGCTGTACATTTTAGTTCTTACCAGTTGCATAACATTTCTTGCAGTATAGTGAAAAATTACTGTATTTGAGTTGACTGATCTGTGGAACCAGCTTGGGAATAGGAGGTTTTCTATGACAAAAGTACACTGGATCCACTTTATCTAAAAGCTGGTATTGCTTTTTTTTTTTTTTTAATATCTTTAAGTAGAAAATTTATTATCTTTAGGTAGTTGTACAAAGCTTCTTATGAATACAGTATATCTTGATCAGTGATAACCCCCTTCAACATTCTTACCCCCTAAAACCCATTCCTTCCATTACTTGATAAATTTTGTGGTATATACAATGCATAATCACCTCTTTTTCTCTTCTTTAGTATACCCTCTCCCCTTGGTCCTACCCCCTCTCCTCTTGCATACACCCATTTCCTGGTGCTGATTTTGTTGAGCTTTGACCTAGTCTTTCTAAAAGATTATACTATTTGGGTTCTCTATAGTCTGTTACACTTAAAGAGATACCTCAGACTTGGTACTTTGATGTTTAATTTAGGATTAGAATTTCCTAAAAGTGGGGCTGGGAAGGTGGCTCAGTGGTAGAGTGCTTGCCTTGCATGCCTTAGGCCCTGGGTTCGATTCCTCAGCACCATATAAGCAAAAAGAAAAAAAGCCAGAAGTGGCGCTGTGGCTCAAGTGGTAGAGCGCTAGCCTTGAGCTGAAGAGCTAAGGGACAGCGCCCAGGCCCAGAGTTCAGGCCCCACGACCGGACCCAAAAATAAATAAATAAATAAAAGAATTTCCTAAATGTGTCCATTCTCATATCCATCCTGTTTTTATTGGAATGTTGAGATAAAATAATAAGGATGTATTAATAAGCCTGTTATTCTGAATGCTACATTAAACCTGCATCGTATTTGCCTTCAGTTACAGTAGAAATTTGAAAGAAACTGAATTTTAAAGGCATCTTTGCTGTATTAGGTGTTTTTGAAAAATCTTATGATTGTACTTGAAAACTAATGTAACTTCTGAGAAAAATGGGCCTAGGATACACACCTAAAAACCTGTCTTTGTGATCATAACATTAACAAAACCATTCATTGGTGCTCATGATAACTTGGTGAGCCAGAGAGGCAAATCAAAGCCTGTGTTAGAAATTTTTAAAGTATACAGAAACAGTAGCATAGAAATGTTCTTTGCAAGCCAGGCACCGTGGCTCATGACTATAATTCTAGATATTCAGGATGCGGAGACATGCAGAATTGAAGTTGAAAGCCAATGTGGTCAGAAAAGTTCATGAGATTTTTATTTATTTATTTATTTATTTATTTTTGGTCGGTCATAGGGCTTGAACTCTGGGCTTGGGTGCTCTCCCTGCACTCTTCAGCTCAAGGCAAGCACTCTACTGCTTGAGCCACAGCGCCACTTTCAGTTTTCAAGTGGTTTATTAGAGATGAGTCTCATGGACTTTCCTGCCTAGGCTGGCTTTGAACCGCAATCCTCAAATCTCAGCTTCCTGAGTAGCTAGGATTATAGGCGTGAGCCACTGGACACCCAGAAGTTCATGAGATTTTATTTCCAGTTAACCAGCAAAAAACCAGCTCAAGAGGTAGAATACTGGCTGTGAGGGGAGAAAGATCAGCAAGAGCACAGAGCCCTGAGTTCAAGCCCCAGCACTAGCACAGTAAACCAAAACTAAAAACTTTATTGTACAAAGACCAGGGCTGGGAAGGTGGCTCAGTGGTAGAGTGCTTGCCTTGCATGCTTGAGGCCCTGGGTTCAATTCCTCAGCACCACATAAGCAAAGAAAAGAAAAAAGCCAGAAGTGGCGCTCTGGCTCAAGTGGTAGAGCGCTAGCCTTGAGCTGAAGAGCTGAGGGACAGCGCCCAGGCCCAGAGTTCAGGCTCCATGACCGGACCCAAAAAAAAAAAAAAAAAAAAGCCACAGCATAACCTATTTCCTCCTTGTTTATTATTTTCATCTATATGGTCTTTGTTGTTTTTTTTTTTTTTTTTTTTGGGTCCGGTTGTGGGGCCTGAACTCTGCGCCTGGGCGCTGTCCCTGAGCTCTTCTTCAGCTCAAGGCTAGCGTTCTAGCACTTGAGCCACAGTGCCACTTCCGGCTTTTTTCTTTTTGCTTATGTGGTGCTGAGGAATCGAACCCAGGGCCTCCCAGCCCATTGCCATGGGATTTTGAAGTGCTATAATTCTGGAACTGTGCCTTTTGGAGGAAGCCTTTTTTGGGAGGGTAAGTTTGAGTTTCAACTGATTCCTTAAACTGGAATTTGAAGTCAGTCAAAGCCTCCAACTTGCTATGCAGGTACTCTACCAGAGATACACCTCCAGCCCTTTTTTGTGCTAGTTATTTTTTGTTGTTATTGGCTTGCTTACTTGCCTGCCTGCCTGCCTGCCAGTACTGGAGATTGTACTCATGGGCCTCCTGTTGGTTGGACTTTTTTTGCTCATGGCTAACACTCTATTATTTGAGCCATTCCTCGATCTAGCCTGTTTTTGTTTGTTTGTTTGGTGGTTAATTGGAGATATGGCGTCTTAGGGACCATGGTCCTTCAGGTCTCAGCCTCCTGAGTCTTGCATATATGCCTGGACTGGCCTGAAACTGCACTCTTTCAATCTCAGCCTCCCAAGAAGCTAGCATTATGAACTTTGAGCTACCAACACCTGGCTGAACAATTCACTTTTTAAGACTGTTAAAAAGAACTCTAGAATGGAGATTTTCAGTGGTAGAACACTTTTTTTTTAGCATGTGAAAGACTCTGAATTCAATGTCAGGACCATGAGAGAGAGGACAGGCAGTAGCTGTGGAGTTCAAGACTTGTTTTCCTGTTAAAAGTTGTAATTTTGTGATTCTGTTAATGTTGATTCCTTTGTCTAGTAAAAGTTACATATGAATTGGGATGTCTTCTGTGATACTAGAATGATTTTGAGATTTACCAGTAGAGCTACCTGATTTCAGAGACATCTAGTTAGCTACTCCAGTAGGCATAGATTATCTTCAGAGTTTTCTTGTGTTGATTTTATTGGTTTTGTCATTCCCCCCCCCCCCATTTTTCGTGTAAAAATAAAAGATGAAAGCTAGGTGCCAGTGGCTCATGCTTATAATCCTGACTACTCAGGAGGTGAGGTCTGAGGATCATAGTTCAAAGCCAGCCGAGAAAGGAAAGTCCAGGTGACTCATTTTTTTTTCTTTTTGTTGGTCATGGGACCTGAACTCTGGGCCTGGGTGCTGTCCCTCAGCTCTACAGCTGTATCAGCACTCTACCACTTGAACCTTAACCCCACTTCTGGCTTTTTCTGCTTATGTGTTGCTGAGGAATCGAACCTAGGGATTCATGCATGCAAGGCAAGCACTCTACCACTGAGCCACCTTCCCAGCCCCCAGGAAACTCTTATCTCCAGTTAACTACCCAAAAGGTTAGAAGTGGAGCTGTGACTCAAGTGGTAGAGGTCTAGGACTAGCCTTGAGCTCAGCTCTCATGCATAGCACCCAGGTCCTGAGCTCAAGCTACGTCAATAGAAGATTATTAACTTTAAATAGCAGTGGATCTAGGAGTGGTAGAATATTTATCTAACATGTACAAAGTTGTGAGTTCATTCTCTAGCTTGAGAAAGAGGAGGAGGAGGGGAGGACAGGGATTAAAACAACCTGTGGGAGATAGAACAGAAAATACTAGGCAAAAGGAAGATTATAGATTAAAAGTTATTGTTTAACAAAAGAAGTGTGTTGTTTTAAGTTATTGTCATTAAGTTCTTAGTTATCTAATATTTATCAAAGTTATTCTTACATTTTTCTGTCCTTTCAATTTTAACATGATTTATTGGTTATTTTTATGTATTATGGGATTATTGTACATTTTTTCTATTCTTGAAAAGCATTCAGATTTAATATTTTATATATTTTCATCTTTTTGTTTTTTCCTCATAAACTTGTTTTCAGGTCATATAGAAGTAGTGAAATTACTAGTAGCACATGGAGCTGAAGTGACATGTAAGGACAAGAAATCTTACACACCTCTTCATGCAGCAGCCTCTAGTGGAATGATCAGTGTAGTCAAGTATCTTCTGGATCTTGGAGTTGATGTAGGTATATAATGGAACATTTTTTATTTTTGTTACTATATTGATGGCAGAAGTTATTTCAGGTTTAAAGTATTATTTCATACAGTAATACTTTTGTCTTTTAACCAGATATTTATAGTTCTTTACCTAGTATACTGATTTATGATCCAGATATGTAATTAGTCAAAGAACATTAAGAGTTAAAATATATTTTTCTCATCATATTTCAAGTTCTGTAACTTTTCTGTCTCTGGGAGATTCAGCAGATCAGACATGTGAGTTAGATGACTATGTTCTTATTAACCTCTTTATTGATTTATTTTCATTATTTTTTTATCAATTACATTTGTTATGCAGAGGGAATTTCATTGGTACAATTCCACACAATTTTTAAAGTATAGTCCAATTTATTGTTAATCTTCTTAGTCTGATAAACATTATAACTTTTAATGACAAAAGCTAAACAAGAACACAAAAGACTTTGTGCTAAATTAGCATATGTCTTCTGTTGGGAAGGGATGCTTCTGTATCTGGATTTTTTTGATTCCTGAGTTGATATAACAATTTTCACTGAACTCATGTTTCCCCTGCTGTTACTATATTTACTCTCTTGTAAGAAAGATAGGATTCTTTGGGATACAGCCTTGCTAGGTAGCCTGCTTGTCTAGAATTCACAATCCTCCTAACTAAACTGAGTACTAAGAGTACAGTTTTCTGCCACCATATTTGCGAAACATTTGGGACAAACTTGTTAGTTCTTCAAAGCAGTAAATTAGGAGGAAAGAAGGCAAGGCTCTGCCAGAAAGAGGCAAACTATCAGTTTCAAAAAAGCCAGATACCAGTGATTCATACCTATAATTCTAGCTACTTTGCAAGATGTGATCTGAGGACCACAGATCAAAGCCATTCAGGGCAGAAAAGTCAGAGGTAGAGCTGTAGCTCAGTGGTAGAACACTAGACTTGAGTAAAAAAATCTCAGGGATAGCACCCAGGCCCTGAGTTCAAGCCCTAAGACCAACAGCATTAAAAAAAAAAATGTAGATGGTGGTCTGATTAGTCAAAAAAATAAATGATAGTTGTTGAGCTGGATAGACTATCATATAAATTTAAGTACCTAAAGAACACTGCTGAAAATAAGCAGACAATGAAACTGGGAGAATTACAAGAAGTTGCAAGCCCTAATAAATTGTGTGGGATCTAGTCAGATACAAAACATAAACGTTTCATTTTATCTCAGCGTTTTGTATAATTCTCAACATGGTAACATAAAGTCTTCAGAATTCCTGATGTGGACAAATGAGACAATTTTGTATCTGACAGTTGTTTTAAATCTTTTTGCTGCCATTTTAAAACTAAACCTGGAATGATGGTGCACGCTCCTGTAATCCCAGAACTTAAAAGGTTAAAGCTATTGGATCATGAGTTTGAAGCCACCCTGGGCTACATAATAAGAAACTGTCTCAAAAACAAAAGCTTAATGAATAGTAAAATAACACCATTTTTATTAGAAATGGAAAGGGAGGGGAAAGCCTTGCATATTATTGAGAATATTCTTTGGTCTTTTGACAAGACAAAAACACGGGTGGCAGTGTTTTTATCACCTAAAACTCTCTTAATCACATCTGATCTCTGCCTACATCTTGCTTTCTGTTTTTAAAGTTTCCTAGGGATACTATTACAAATTGCCATAAACTAGGTGTCTTAAAGCCACAGCCATTTACTCTTACCAGTTTTGCACTGTAGAAAGTCTAAATGAAGGTTTTAACAAAGTTGGTTCCTTCCAGGGGCTGTGCTTTGAGAGAGAATTTTCTGGTAATGACATCTATAAACTTTCAATATTTCTTTACATTTAACACTATTATCTATATTCTAAGAAAAGATTGAAGTTGTGATAAGCTGAAGCCACTACAACTGTAGTGTTCTTCCAACAAGACTACCCTCGTTTTTGTTTTTGTGTGCCAGTAGTGAGGCTTGAACTCAGGGCCTGGGTGCTGTACCATAGCTTTTTCAATCAAGACTAGTGCTCTACCACATAGCCATAGCTCCACTTTTCAGCTTTTTGCTTGTTAATTGGAGATAAGAGCCTCATAGACTTTCCTCCCTGGATGACTTTAAACCACAATCCTCAGATCTCAGCTTCATTGTAGCCAGGATTACAGGAGTGCTTTATCCTCACTTGTGAACAATTATGTATAGAAGGGCTTCAAGCTTCAGGTTTGATGATTCACTAGGAGGACTCACATAACTCACTGAAAGCGGTTAACATTCACAATTATGGTTTATTACAAAGGGAAAGTACAAATTAAGATCTGTTGAAGGAAGGAAACAGATAGGATAGAGCCCTAGGCATATTCTTAAAGTTTCTATCATTCTCTTCTCATGGAGACAGGACCCACTAACTTTTCTAGTATTAATATGTGACAGTAAGCACAATGCAATGCCAACTGAGAATGATCATCTTAGCTTCATTTGTAATTTTTTTTTTAACTTGGGTTCCAATTACATAGGTGTGATTGGTTGACCATGTGATGGTTTAGTCTCCAAGCTTGCTTACAAAACTCCCATCTTAAATTTCATTGTTGGTTTAAATCTGGCACAGTTGGTCTTCATTCTAAGATAAGCAGATATGGTCAATCTAATTCTAAGGTCCAATGAGTGAACACCCTCAACAAGGACACTGCTATCAGGTACATTTTAGGTTACCTCCTTGAAGCCAAAAGCTAAGTCCACATCCCTTTGGGCAAGGTAAAATTCTTTATTATAGTAGTTGTTGCTGATGCTGATAGTGGCGATTGTGGTACTGTGGTTTGAACTGTGAGCCTTATGCTTGCTAGGCAAACACTACCAATTGAGACATATCACCCCCAGTCCCCCAGACTTTTTTCTTTATTTTTCAGAGAAGGTTACAAACTTTTTTGCCTTGCCCTAGTCATGAATTCTACTATCTACCATCTCTTCCTCCTATGTAGTTGGGATTATAGATATGACTTACCTTGTGGCCATGTGTATTGAGAATGTGGTCTTACTGACTTATTGCCTAGGCTAGCTTCCAGCCATAATCTTCCCAGATACTGGGATTGCAGGTGTAAGCCATGATGCCAAGTCCAAGGTATAGTTTCTTGCCATGTAAGACTCATGTAGCCAGGCACCAGTGGCTCATGCCTGTAATTCTAGTTACTCAGGAGGCTGAGATCTGAGGATCGCAGTTCAAAAGTCCATGAGACTTATCTCCAATAAACCACCAGAAACCAGCACTGTGGCTCAAGCAGTAGAGAGCTCACCTTTAGCTGAAGAGCTGAGGGATAGTGCCCAAGCCTAGAGTTCAAGCCCCACAACTGACCCCCCCCCCAAAAAATCATGTAAACTTTAAAGTATTATACTATATTTATTAGAAATGGAAAGGGTCGGGGCTGGGAAGGTGGCTCAGAGGTAGAGTGCTTGCCTTGCAGGCATAAGGCCCTGGGTTTGATTCCTCAGCAGCACATAAGCAGAAAAAGCCAAAAGTGGCGCTGTGGCTCAAATAATAGAGCACTAGCCTTGAGCTGAAGGGTTGAGGCACAGCACACAGGCCCAGAGTTCAGGCCACACGACTGGCCAAAAAAAAGAAAGAAATGGAAAGGAAGGGAGAAAGCCTGAGTTGCATTATTATTGAGCATATTCTTTTGTCTTTTGATAAGATTTTAACATGTAAAGCTAGGAAAAATTTACAAGTTTTTGACAAATGATTTTTAATAGAAAAATATGCAAAATATGTCATGTAGTTTTAAGAAAAACTCCGAATCTCTAACTTACTAACTTTGTTATTATAAAAGAAAATGCTAAAAACATATATTTTACTGAATATATTCAATCTTCAGTCTTGTTCTTTATTCATGATTCTTAGAGTTAATTATATGGTAAATCTCTTTTTTCTAAGAGACTTTAAAAATGTTTTTTTAATATTCATATTCTAGAATCATCATTTGGTTGTGTCATTAGTACACATTCTATTTGAATTATATTCTCTAAATATACACAACTGTTTTAGCACCAAGTACTTATGTTCATTATTTAAAAGAACTTTAGTGTTATAAGCCTCATCCGTGTTTTTGTCCCTTTTTTCTCTCACTTTATTAATTTGATTGCAACCACGTGCTTCCTAAAATAGCTTGCAGTAATAATTATTAGCAAGGTTACTGTAACATTGACACTTTTTCACCCTTCCAATAGATGAATGAACCAAATGCCTATGGGAACACACCTCTTCACGTGGCCTGCTATAATGGACAAGATGTTGTTGTGAATGAGCTCATAGACTGTGGTGCTAATGTAAATCAAAAGAATGAAAAAGGATTCACTCCTTTGCACTTTGCCGCTGCATCAACGCATGGAGCACTGTGTTTAGAACTTCTAGTTGGCCATGGGGCTGATGTCAATATGAAGGTATAGAACAATTAGAATCTATATTTTAAATATTTAGCTATTTAAAAGAGTATCCAAATGAATATAATAATTTTATAATAAGAAAGTACTAATAAACTTTTAAGTGCAACGGCAAATCTATGTGGTGAGCAAGAGAATATATGCACTCATTTCTGATTTAGGTAAGGTTCTACAACAGATGAAATTCCATTTTTATGGGATTCTAGAATCTAGCTAAAGAATCAGAACAGTTGTCATCTCTGGGAGCAAGGACTGTCCAGGAAAGAGGCATGAGAAAATTTTATAGGGTAATGATAATGTTTTGTAGTTTATCATTTATACTTGTTTATATTGAGCATTTTTTAACTCAAAGGGAATACTTTAAAGATTTGAACATGGCTATATAGTTGTCTAACTCTTCAAATTTGGAATTGAAACTCAGGTCTATAAGGGGTTCACTTACAAAACGCTCAAACTAGTGGGCCTATTTGAAGCTAAGTTCTCAGTGATTCAATCATGTATTTTATGTTCAATAAAGGATTTTTTCTTTCAGCAGACATTAGTATGTAATATCTTAATAGATTTGAAGGCAACAGACAGTAAGAAATGGATTTCATGTAGGTTGCTTTAATCTTGCCTAGATGTGTGACATTCTGCTTATATACAGTTTATATAGCTGTATTTTTGGTAGTGCTTAGGGATTTGATGCTTATTTGGCAGACATTTTATCACTTTAGCCATTCTGTGAGGCCCTTTTTACATTAGTGGATTAGAGGGTGTGTGTGTGTGTGTGTGTGTGTGTGTGTGTGTGTGTGTGTGTGTGTGTGTGTGTGTGTGTGTGTGTGTGTGTGTGTGTGTGTGTGTGTGTGTGTGTGTGTGTGTGTGTGTGTGTGTGTGTGTGTGTGTGTGTGTGTGTGTACGTACATACGTACATGATTAGTCTTGGCCTTGAACTCAGGGCCTAAGCACGTGTGTGTTTGTGTGTGTGTGTGTGTGTACGTACATGATTAGTCTTGGCCTTGAACTCAGGGCCTAAGCACTGTGTGTGTGTGTGTGTGTGTGTGTGTGTGTGTGTGTGTGTGTGTGTGTGTGTGTGTGTGTGTGTGTGTGTGTGTGTGTGTGTGTACATACATACATGATTAGTCTTGGCCTTGAACTCAGGGCCTAAGCACTATCCCTGAGCTTTTTGCTTAAGGCTAGTGCTCTACTACTTGAGCTATAGCTCCACTTCTGGTTTATTGATGCATAATTGGAGATGTAAGTGTCAGGGACTTTCCTGCCAGAGCTGACATTGAACCAAAGTCCTCAGATCTCAGCCTCCTGGAGATGGCAAGGCACCAAGGCCTCATCCCACTCTAGTTATTTTTTAGGTAAGGTCTCACTTGATGCCTGGGCTGACCTAGGCTGCCATCTTATTTATGTTTTTCTGTGTCTCTGGATGGCACGCTTACCCCACCATGCCAAGCCATTAGTCAAGATGGAGTCTCACAAACTTTTATGCCTCTTCTCGCCTAGAACCTCAATTAACTCAATCTCTGCCTCCCAATTAGCAGATTAAAGGCTTGAGCCACTGCATCTAGCCAAAAAGATAAATCTGTCCTCTTTGTTTTTTCATTAATTTACTACCAAGTTTCATTGAAATATACCTCATGTTCATTTCTAAAACTCTGAAACTGTGCAAAAGTTGTAGATTTTAATAAGCAAAGTCTGTATATTAACTCCTACCACTTGGATTTGTCATATGTGTTTAAGTTATTTGGCTGATGGGCTAGGTCCTTACTTACATTTTCCCTGTTAACAAAGCAATTAAATTTGCTAGTGTTCATGTTCTTTGTTTTATATTCATTCTTGCTGCTTTTCTTTCTACCTTGTTTTTCCTTTTGTTTTATCTCCTTAGTTATCTTGATTACTAGAAATTAGATTGTGCATTTTTTTTGTTAAAATGCTATTAATGTTTTTTTTTCTAGTTGAAAGAATGCATACTAGTGTATTTTTAAAGCATCAAATAAAAACACTGGCTTACATTATAACAGACCTTTATTTATTAGATGATCTATAAAGATCATTATATTTACACTGTACAACAGACTTATGAATTACAGATGGTATACATTTTTAGTTGAGAAAGTAAAGGTTCCAATAAGTTAGGCAGCTTGCCCAAAATCTTGCTGTGGTTAAGTAGTGAAGCTCAGCTCTCTACTGGTTAAGTGGTGGGGCTCAGCTCTACTACCAGAACCCATGTAGGCATGTATTTGCTCTCATCCCTTCTCACACACCCTTCAAAGGATTAGAAATTCCTCATGATTTCTTAGCTGGCTTGTTTGCTAAAAATTAAGGTATGCTGCTGGTGGCTGATGGCTAAAATCCTAGCCAGGAGGTTGAGATTTGAGGCTCAAATTCGAAGCTGGCTAGTGCAGAAAAGTCCGTGAGACTCTTATCTCCAGTAAACGACACAGAAAAAGCCAAAGTGGCACTGTGGCTCAAGTGGTAGAGTACTAACCTTGAGCAAAAGATGCTCAGGAACCAGCTTCCAGGCCCTGAAATCAAGCCCTAGGATCACACTCCCCCCACTCTCCCAAAGTTCATATGAAGCACTGGGTACAGCGATTCACATCTGTGGTTCCTGCTATTGTGGATACAGAACCTGGGAGTATTGTGGTTCTAGGCCAGCTTTAGCAAAAAGTTGAGAGCTTACTATGTCAACCAGCAGCCACACATAGTAGTTCACACCAGTGGCTCTAGCTACATTCTCCTTTGTAGGAGGCATAGATAGGAAGATTACAGTCTGAAGTGAAGAACTCTGAAAACAAAATATATAATCATAAACCTAGGTAAGTTCTTAGGATTTATTTTAATACTTTATATGACACAAGGATTTCTTAAGTAATTTTTATTTGCATTACTTGGGTTTGAACTCATGCTAGTGTGGTGCTCTACTCCTTGAGTCATGCTCCCAACCTGTTTTTTATTATTTTGGAGATGGAGTCTCAGAATTTTCTGCCCAGCTTTGCCTCTAGAAGAGCTTCACTCGTCTAGATCTCAATCTCTAGATCTCATAGCCTCAGTAGCTGTGATTACAGCTTTAAGACACTGGTGCCCTCACGTTCGTTAAGTAATTTGAGAAAACAATACGGTATTCATTATGGTTATAAATTCATATTTAGTTTTAAAATTATTTGTAACAACTGCAGTTCTTATTCATAGTTGCCTAGGAGCAATGTGAAATACTAAGTCTTGAACTTTGAGAGCATATCAAGACTGTACCACTCTTTTATACTTTAGTTTCCTCACTGATAGAATAAAAATGATACTAACATTATATCTTAAAATACCATCCATCCAAAGCTGGTTTTTTGTGTGTGTGAGACAATCCTGGGACTTGAACTCAGGTCCTGGGTGCTGTCCCTGAGCTGCTTTTGCTCAAAGCTAGCACTCTACTACTTGAGCCATACCTACACTTCTGGCTTTTTCTGAGTAGTTTATTAAGATAAAAGTCTCAAGGAGGGGCTGGGAAGGTGGCTCAGTGGTAGAGCACTTGCCTTGCATGCATGAGGCCCTGGGTTTGATTCCTCAGCACCACATAAGCAAAAAAGAAAAAAGAAGCAGGAAATGGTGCTGTGGCTCAAGTGGTAGAGTGCTAGCCTTGACCTGAAGAGCTGAGGGACAGCACCCAGGCCCAGAGTTCAGGCCCCACGACCGGACCCCCCCCCCCCCCCCCCAGTAAAAAGTCTCAAGGACTTTCTTGCTGTGTGACTGGCTTCAAAGTTCAGTCCTCACATCTTAGCCACTTAAGTGGCTAGAATTATAGGTATGAGTCCTCAGCATTCAGCTTCATCCAGAGCTTTTTAGTAATCTACAAGCAAGGAGTCAGTCTTAAGAATATTATCGATATAACAAAATAATTTTTTTATTTCAGAGTAAAGATGGGAAAACCCCACTGCATATGACTGCCCTCCACGGTAGATTCTCCAGATCACAAACCATTATCCAGAGTGGTAAAAAGTATTTCTGTTTGTTTTTTTTATTTCTTAAATGTAATAAAAATCATCCACAAAATGAGTGATATTGAGAATTGCCATGGCTGTCTGTATGACTTCAGAGCTCTTGAAAATCAACAATGAGAGTATAAAATGCCATGTACAATTCATCCCATTTCCCCCCCCCCTCCATTTTTATGAATCTCATATTTTCTGGGTTATTGAGGTACTATGTAGCTTAGGCTAACCATGAAGTTTTTTATTATTATTATTACTGGGTTTTGAACTCAGAGCTTAGCACTTGCTAGGCAGGTATTCTGTGATGGGGAGCTACTTCCAGCCCCCCCTTTTTTTAAAAAATGTTTTATTGTTGTTATAAAGGTGTTGTACCAGAGGGGTTATATTCACATAAGTTGGATAATTAATGAGTACATTTCTTTTTGGAAATGTTGCTTTCCCAGTTTTTCCCTCCCATCCCCACACACAAGTTGTGTAGTTCATTTTCGACGTGTGTCTGATAAGGATCACTGCTGCATTTGTTCACTCTTTGTCCCTCCATTTCTGTGCCCCCCTTATTCTCCCAAAGACAGATTAAACAAGACAAAAAGAAAACAGAAAAAAATATTATTTTATATGATCAGAGGCACTTAGGCATTGTACATTTCTGTTCCTCCCCTAAGAGTATTCTCCTTTGGTCTCACTGTGTGTGGCTGCCTAGAGTCCTAGATAATTTATCATGTCCCAGGTATTTTAGACTTAGCTTATGCATGTAAGAGAAAACATGCACTGTTTGTCTCTCTGAGCTTGGCTTACCTCACTTAACCTGGTTTATTCTAAGTCCTTCCACTTCCCTGCAAATGACAACATTATTCTTTCTCCTGGCTGTGTAATATTTCTTCAGCTTCTTTCCTTAGTGATTTTTCAGATAATAACTCATGCTTTTGCCTGGAAATGGGATATACCTCCATACCCAGCTTATTGGTTGACATCTCACTAAATTTTTATTGCCAAGACTGGCCTCAAACTATGATCCTCCTAATCTCAAAAGTAGCTGGGGTTACATACAGACATATGCCATCCAGCCCTTTAAAACTCTTGTTCCTCTGCTTCAGCTTCCTATATATTAGGTTATAGACAGGTGCCACCACACAATAAGTTTTATTTATTTAATAGTAAGTTATGCCTTTTTTTCCCCTAATATTGCTAACTAGAAACTCTTTAATGTATGTTTTATTTTATTTATTTATTTATTTTGGTCAGTCGTGGGGCTTGAACTCAGCCTAGGTACTATCCCTCAGCTCTTCAGCTCAAGGTGAGCGCTCTCCCTCTTGAGCCACAGCACCACTTCCAGTTTTCTGGTGGTTTATTGGAGATAAGAGTCTTATGAACTTTCCTCCCCAGGCTGGCTTTGAACTATGATCCTCAGATCTCAGCCTCCTGAATAGCAAGGATTATAGGCATGAGCCCCCACCACCTGGCTTGTTTTACATATTTATATGTACTGTTGGATTTATTTTTTCCTTTTATGAATTTCCCTTTTTGAAGTAGTCTTAGTTTATTTTCTGTTTTTGTTTTTTTTTGCTGGCTTGAACTCAGTGCTGTGGTGTTACCCTGAATCTTTTTTGCTCAAGGTTATTACTCTACCTCTTAAGCCACAGCTTCGTTTCCTTTTTGTGTTCCTATTAGTACATATGAGGAAAGCCAAATTTCAAAATAGGAAAAAAAATTACACTAATTCTTTAAACCTGTATTTCTCAAACCATGTCCTAGGGAACTGTTTAGTAACTTCTCAGTATAATAGTTGGTCTAGGTTTTGGTAGGGGGCAGTAGGAAGTACTATAGCAGGTAGTAAGAAAAAAAAAAACATATAGGACTAAGTGACTCTTTTTTTCTTGTCCTGATCCTGGGGCTTGAAGTCAGGTTCTGGGCCCTGTCCCTGGAATTTTTGCATTTTGCTTTTTTTGCTTAGAGCTAATGCTCTACCACTTGAGCCACAACCCTACTTCTGTATTTTTTGGTGGTTAAACCCAGGCTGGCTTTGAACCACCATCTCAGTTCTCAGTATCCTGAGTAGCTAGGATTACAGGCATGAGCTACCAGCACTTGGCCAATGAAATTATTTTTACAGCCAGTGTGCCCACACATTAAATATCTGAAATATTTTCTCTAAAGAAATGTGTTTAGGGGCTGGGAAGGTGGCTCAGTGGTAGAGCGCTTGCCTTACATGCATGAGGTCCTGGGTTCGATTCCTCAGCACCACATACGCAAAAAGAAAGCCAGAAGTGGCGCTGTGGCTCAAGTGGTAGAGCACTAGCCTTGAGCTGAAGAGCTGAGGGACAGCGCCCAGACCCAGAGTTCAGGCCCCACAACCGGACCCAACAAAAAAAAAGAAAAAAGAAAAGAAATGTGTTTAATGTTAACACATTGGTTACTGAACTTACTAGACCCAGAACCCCTTTGGCAATTTTAAATGTTCTTAAATTTAGGCTTTCTTCACAAAACTGTTAAGCATAAAATCTGACTCCAAGAACCTGGCCCAAGCAATACAATATGTGCATATTTTATTCTTGAATAGCATTTTTTCATTGCATTTAAAAATTTGACTTGTTCTTTCTTCATCTAGTCTAACACTGTGTTGTTAACTGCAGGAGCTATAATAGACTGTGAGGACAAGAATGGAAACACCCCTTTGCACATAGCAGCAAGGTATGGCCATGAGCTGCTAATCAACACTCTCATTACGAGTGGTGCTGACACTGCAAAGTAAGTACTTCACAAGTGTTAATAGCTATCACAGAAAGCTCAGAACACTGAGCAACAGGATCTAGATAGATCAGATGGAAATGGAAGTTTTATTTTCAACATTTTAGCATTTAAGCTTTTTTCTTTTTGTATTCAGAATTTGGTTGATTAAAAATGTTTTAAGTAATAATTTTGATTAACCAATTTGTTCAGTTTTTTCATCTCACAGCAGTTTTTTCTTTAGCATGAGTAATGCAGTTTTGATCAGAAATTTGTGTTTCTTTTCATCCCTCTGTTTTGATTTAGGTTTTTGGTGATAAAGTATTGAGGTTCAAACTCGGGACTCTAACTTAAGCTACACTTCTAGTCCAGTAATGCCTTTATTTTTAACCTAGAAGTACTTCTTGGGCTGGGGGGGCGGGGGTGTTGCTCCGGTCATGGGGCCTGAACTCTGGGTCTGGGTGCTGTCCCTCAGCTCTTGAGCTCAAGGCTAGCACTCTACCACTTGAGCTACAGCGCCACTTTTGGCTTTTTTCTTTTTGCTTATGTGGTACTGAGGAATTGAACCCAGGGCCTCATGTATGCAAGGCAAGCACTCTACCACTGAGCTACCTTCCCAGCCCTAGACGTACTTTAAAGTCACAAAGTTCTCCACTCCAGATGCTTTTCCTTTACTTTATGTAAAGAATGGCTTAAAAATTTCTCTGTAAAATTTTGTTTAGAAGATGAATTCTGCTGCCTATGTTGGACAGAAGAAAGACTGTATTTAAATTGCTGTTTATTACTTCTGTGTACTAAATTTGTACATGTCCATTAACAAATTTTAAGCTCTTTAGACATTCATAAATAGTATGTTAATGTACATACTGTTTTGCAACTTAAAAAATTACATTAACTTAGGGTCTGGGAAGGTAGTTCAGTGGTAGAATACTTGCCTTGCATGCATGAGTCCCTGGGTTCGATTCCTCAGCACCACATAAACAGAAAAAGCCGGAAGTGGACCTGTGGTAGAACGCTAGCCTTGAGCTGAAGAGCTGAAGGACAGCACCCAGGCCTAGAGTTCAGGCCCCATGACCAGAAAAAAAAAAATTACATTAACCACTTTGATTTAACCATATAGAAAATGTATTTGGGGCTTTTCAAATCTCTACAAGTAAATATAGTTTGTTTTTCTTATAGAATTTAATTATTTATTTGCACAGTTCATTTATAGGCATAAGTTGCTCCCTCATTTTTCACCTTTACAGAATTACTATTGTGAACATTCTTGAACATGTTGCCTTATGGGAATGGCTTAAAATAGTGGGCAATATGAAGGTGAAATTAGCTCCCTTAATCAACAGTGCTCCCGAAATAAACAGTGCTCTCTAAATAAACAGATACTCGTTGGGTTGGGGAGGAAGGTGTTGATGATGTATCTAGTAAGTATAACCCAGAGATGCTGCTTAACATCTTACATAGACAATATAGACTTCTCACATGCACATAAAGTCCATAATGACATGGTTGTGATGGGGGGAAAAACCTAAACTTAAAAAATAGCTCAGTAAGCCAGGCACCAGTGGCTCACGCCTGTAATTCTAGCTACTCAGAAGGCTGAGATTTGAGGATCACGGTTCAGAGCCAGTCCAGGCAGGAACAGCCATGAGACTGTTATCTCCAGTTAACCACCAGAAAACCAGAAATGGCACTATGGCTCAAGTGGTAGAGGACTAGCCTTGAACTGAAGAGCTGAGGGACCGCACTCAGGCCCAGAGTTCAAGCACTACAATAGACCAAAACAAAACAAAACAAAAGCTGAGTAAATAAGTCATGCCTACCTTCACCCTCCAAACTACTCCAGAGTACTACAAAGTTACCTCCTTTAGTAATTTCTCACTTAAGAATTCTCCTTGTAATGAGTTGAAAGGACTGTATTTTTTTGGGTGTTATAATGAAGGTTCTGTACTGTCATCTTTAGGCGTGGCATCCATGGAATGTTCCCCCTTCATTTGGCAGCCTTAAGTGGTTTTTCGGATTGCTGCAGGAAACTTCTTTCTTTAGGTAAGTAGAACCTTCACAGACCAGTGGTTAGTCAGTCTTTACTCTCTTTGCCAACTACCTTGTTTCTCCCTTTTGCTTTCTTTTCTCCCTTTTCCTTCAGTTATATGAGAATCTGTGTTTTTCAAAATTTTGCAGTCTTAAGTATACGTCATATATTTACTCTTCTTAGATAATGAGATCTCTTTGAGTTTTAAGACATTAATTTTTCATTAGCTCTGGAATATATTTTTCTAATGTCTTTCTCTCCTTTATTGTTTGAGAAGTAAAATATGGAATATTTCTAGATTATCATGTATTATTGCATGGTAATCTTGGACTTTGAAACAGAGTGTTTTTGTTTATATGTCTTACTGGTCTTGGCCTTCATGTAAGAGCTGAGACCCATTCTGTGGTATTTTCTAAATCTGTAAAACTAAGTATGCAATATCTAATAAGTAGTTTATTTTTATTCTCTTCCCCTTCTCTTTCTAATACGTAGTTTAAAATGTTGTAATTCCTTTGGTTTGAAATGGAGTTCTATAAATACTACTATGTGATTAGTTACCAAATAAGATTAAATTGATTTTAAATTATATGTATTTCTTCTATATATTCTCAGTTTAAAATGGTTGAATAAATGTTGTGCATTACTGAAAGATCCATGTGTTTACCCAAGGATTATGAGGAAGTGTCAGTGAAGATTATAAACCCAGGCATGTTTGTATATGCCTAGAATCCCCAGCACTTGAAGGCTAAAGCAAGAGGATCTCGAGTTCAAGATCATCAAGGTTCCAAAGCAGCCTAAGCTACACAGTTGAGACCTTGTCTTGAGGAAAAACAAAAGAATTTTTTAACATTATCAAACAAAAACTTGGGTTTTTCTTAATATTTAAATTACATTTCTTCTTTTTTTTTTTTCAGTGCTGGGATTTGAACTCATGGTCTCCTGCTTGCTAGGCAAGTGCTCTACCCCTTGAGCCACAGCCTAAGCCTAGCTCTAATTCTCTTTTTTTTTTAAGTACATATGTCTTTCTATAAGTATTTATATACTCATTTTCCATGAATAGGAGTACTAAACAGAATGCCTATATTTGTTTTATTTTAAATAAATTATACTATGTAGTATGGGCAAAGTCCTTCTGCCTCTACCTCCTAATTGCTGGAATTACATGCATGTGTCACCAGATTTGGCAGATCAGCTTTATTCATATATAATTCACATTCTGTACAATTCATAGTTAAAGTGCATAATTCAGTAGTTTTAATATGTTTGTAAGGGTGCTGTAACCATCATTACAGTCCATTTTAAGTCTTTGTTTCCTGTCAAAGAAATGTGATTAGCAATTAATGAACACTGTCTTCCCCCATCCCTAAGCATCTACTCATCTACTTTCTGTGTATAAACTTGCCTATTCTGAATAGTTCATAGTAATGGAGTCATCTAGCATGTAATCTTTTTTTTTAACTGGCTTTTTTCACTTAGAGTAATGTTTTTGATTCATCTTCATATTAATATTAATATTTCTTTTTGTTGTTGAATAATGATCCATAGTATTGTATAGTCTTTTAGAAGGTGGAAGAGTTTGTTATGAATTTTGCTGTGTTGCCTATGAGCAATCCTTTTGCCATAACCTCCCCAGTAGCTGGGACTATGAGACTAAAGATGTCACCAACCATGTCTATTATATATAACCTTTTTTTGCGGGGGGCCTTGAACTCTGGGTGCTTTCCCTCAGCTCTTCAGCTCAAGGTTGGTGCAATACCACTTGAGCCATAGCACCACTTCCGGTTTTCTAGTGGTTTATTGGTGATAAATAGTCTCATGGACTTTCCTGCCCCTCCTGGCTTTGAACAGGGTTCTCAAGAGTTCAGCCTCCTGAGTAGGTAGGGTCATAGGCATAAGCCACCAGTGCCTGGCTATATATAACCTTTTAAACAAGCACTGTAGCACTGTTTTAAAGTCACCAATTCATTAGTGGTCTTTTTTTTGTAATATTTTACATTAATATTTTCCTCAGTTTTTTTCAGGCTTAAAAGAATATGATACTTGAAATTTCTTAACCAATGGCAACCAATACATTTATATGATAGATAAGATATTCATTCCCACAGGATTTGATATAGATACCCCAGATGATTTTGGCAGGACCTGTCTACATGCAGCTGCAGCTGGAGGGTATGTTAATAGTATTTTTATTTATTTTAAATGGGGAAGGGACAGAGAACAGCTACAACACAGCTTGGTTATAGAACATGTGCATATGAGCATCTCTTAAATCCTGAGCTCTATCCCTAACTCCAAAAGATGGATGGCCAGGTTCCAGTGGCTCAGGCCTAGAATCCTAGCTATCAGGAGGATGAGATCTATGGATCACAGATCGAAGCAAGTTGGGGCAGGAAAGTCCATGAGACTCTTAACTCCGTTTAATCACCAGAAAGTCAGAAGTGGATCTTTGGCCTCAAATGGTAAAGTGCTACCTTTGAGCAGTAAAGCTCAGTGACAGCATTTAGCCCCTGAGTTCAAGCCCCAGGACATCACAAAAAAAAAAAAAAAAAAAAAGGATGGATGGGAACAGAAAGTTAATATAAAAGTTTTATCTCTGTTGCTCTTTTTTTAGTCTGGGCCATTATAAAATAGAAAACCAAATATAGTAAGTAATAGCAAAAATGGCTCTGTTTTCATGTTTCATCACGTAAGTTATAGATTATAACTTAGAGAAAAAAGAATGGCCTACAAAAAGAATACATTTTGTAAAAAATAATTTCTGGACAAATAAAAAAACTAATAAGGTCAATTTCTAAAGTAAAAAATACATATCCTCAAATAAGAACATTAAAATACTGAAAATGTTCTAAATAGTACTGGTAATAACCTTTTAAAGGTTATTTTAGAATATGTATCTTCTGGGGAAAAGATTGCCTCTACTATTAAGAGGAAATGTTGAAAGGGATTGTTAGACAATCATGTGCAGCAGTGCACTGCTGCCATTCCTGGCGAGGGCAAAGTTACTCAAAATTACAGGCGAGATAGAGAAAAGAGCCATTTTGAGTGTAATTACCAAGACAGAAGTAAGGATGGTATAGTTTTAGATGGGGCACTAAAAGTTAAAAAAAAGAGATTGTTAGAATGTTAGAGAAGGTACTTAAGTTTTTTGTATGTTGTTTATGCTTTTTTGACACAAGTTGTTGCTATATAGTCAAGGCTAGCCTCAACCTTGAAATTTTCCTGCCTCATCCTCCTAAGTTCTGGGATTACAAGCATATACCACCAGCTGACATTAAGTTTTAAATAGCTCTGAAGAGGGAAACTAAGCAGTTGGTCTTCCTGAATGATAATAATCCTTGTTGTCTGTGAAAGCATAATACCAATTTAATACTTCTGGTAATTTAATCTGTGACAAACCATTTAATTCATGGTTATGAAAATGACATTTTATGAAAGCTATTACCAATAATTCCTTAAAATTTACCTAACATGAATTATGCAACTTGTGGATAAGGATGGGAGGGAAAAATGGAGTGAGATAGGATGACATTGTCCAAAAAGAAATGTACTCATGGGGCTGGGAAGGTTGCTCAGTGGTAGAGTGCTTGCCTTGCATGCATGAGGCCCTGGGTTTGATTCTTCAGCACCACATAAGCAAAAAGAAAAAAGCTGGAAGTGGTGCTGTGGCTCAAGTGGTAGAGCGCTAGCCTTGAGCTGAAGAGCTGAGTGACAGTGCCCAGGCCCAGAGTTCAGGCCCCAGGACCGGACCCCCCCAAAAAAATAAATAAATAAATGTACTCATTACCTGACTTATAAAAGTGTAACCCATCTCTATATCACCTTTATAATAATTTTTAAAATGTATTTAAAAATTCATGATTTCAGAGGATAGGGGTGCCTATGAATAATATCCTGCCAAATTACAGAAATTGATTGTGAGCATGTGACATTCCCTAATTCCAAGGTCACCAAAGAATGTTACATTTCAAACTTAATTTTCCTGAAACTTGCCTACAGAGAGAAATACACAGACTTTGAGTATTTGGCCATTTGGCAGTGATAGTTCAAGCTTATGAAAATTAATACAAGAACAGTTGTTTTTGTAATATGGGCTCCTAATCTATCTATATTTATTTGGCACTGGAGTTTTGAGTTCAGGACCTTGAACTTGCTAGGCAGGCATTCTTTCTCTTGAACAATGCCCCTAGCTCTTTTTACTTTTTCAAATGGAGTCTCAAGTTTATGCCCAGGTAGGCCTGGACCATAATTCTCCTATTTACAATTTCCAACTAACTGGAATAACCTGGGCCCACCATCATCATCCCACTTACTGGCTGAAACTTTTTGTCTGGGCTGATCTTGAACCATGATTCTCTCAATCATTGCCTCCCAAGTAACAGATTATAAGTATGATCCACCATTGCCCAGCTTTCCAGCAAGTTTCCAGTAATCATAGTAATCAGAGCAAATAAGGGAAAGCTGTGCTTTCAAGGAGCTTTTGGGTCTTTTATACCCATAGATTTGATACTAAAAAAACACAAATATTAAAAGCCATGTACTTATAGTCATAATTGTTTCCTACAAATTACTCATAATCTCTTATAAATGTCTTTCTTTAATAGAGGCAGGATTTATTCATTTCCAATCATTGTAGTATTATGATCATAACTTTAAGTACTAGATGAGTTTTGATATTTTTTTCTTCATGGAAATAAATACCATTTTATTTACATTTACTCTCATTAACATTTTTTTATGTTTATTTAAACCTACCAGTTTTATTATGTTTTCTAACTCTCTTCTTTGCCTAGGAATTTGGAGTGCCTAAACCTCCTGCTCAATACTGGTGCAGACTTCAACAGAAAAGACAAATTTGGGAGGTAGGTAATGATACAGTTCCTCTATTGAGTCTGACTGTTTTTACTTAATGATTTGATTGACCTTCCAATTGACATCTGAAAATTAACTGAACAATTTAGCATCTTTTAAAATGTGGTCATGATTCACTATAAAAGTCCCATGCCAAATGCGTGGCTCAACTGGCAGAGGGCCTGTCATGAGCAAGTAAGCTGAGCAAAAGTGCCAGGCCCCTGAAGTCAGTCCTTGGTGTTGGGACAGAGAGGAAAAGAAGCACAAATCATTGAGAGTCCCAGGTAAGACTGGAGATGTTGCTCAGTAGTAGAGTATTTGCTTCACACAAAGCTCTGGCATCAGTCTCCCAGCTTTATTATAAGTATCTCTATGCTTCATATTTTTCTCCTCACATCATCATGGCCTCGATACCTGTGTGCTTTTCAGATTGATATAGTAAGCTGTACACCAGTGGCTACTCAGGAGGTTGAGATCTGAGGATTGAGGTTCAAAAGCCAGCCCAGGCAGAAAAGTCTGAGACAGTCTTATCTCCACTTAACCAGCAAAAAACTGAAGGCATTGCTTCAGTGGTAGACCACCAGTTGTTAGTAAAAGCTGAATGAGAGCATGAGGCCCTAGTTCAAGGCCTTGTACCAGCACACTCACACACATATGTACAGAAAGCGGGTAGGAAGAAACAAACATCCACAGAAACATGGTTTCACTCAAGTCATTCTTTGGGTGAAAATTCTCACATATTTGGTTTTACTTATATATAAACACCATTCATTTTATGTCCCAATGTTAAAGAGGGAGGATATAGATTATAACAATATCTTCAGTTTTTACTTTTTTTCTCTATATATCTGACATATATACCATTGAGTATAGTATATAAGAAAACAGCTATGAAATGACAAGATCTCTATAATTAGTATTATCTTTAACTGTTCAGCACCAGTTGTCTCGTGGCAGCATTAAACTACTTATTATCTATTCCCTGCTTATACAGATTACATTAGAACCATTCAGGAAAGAATTAAAAGCAGTTTGAATGTTTTTGAAAGAGGGAGATGAGGAGATAAGTAAAATTGTCATTAATGAAAATTACATGTATCAAAATGTGTGACAGGAATGGTATATAACAGAAGGAAATACGTAAGTGTATATTAGTACATTTGGGCCAGTGTAGGAGAGAGGTGAAAAATGGTAGGAAATTAGAAATGAGTTGAAAAACTATTTGATCCTATATACTTTGAAGAATAGAGTCAGCTCATAAGTTACTAGTGAAAATAACCAATAAGTCACAAAATCAAAAATCACTGATTGGCTTTTACAGTTTCTTCCAGAAATTTAATGGGATTTTATTCTTTGTTCTTAATCTTTATATAAAAATGTTTAAATTTAACATGTCTATTTGTGGGTAGAATGCATCTTGATCAGTCTTACCATCTAGCATGGCCCAAGTTAAGGATAAATTAATTGCTTTGTTTATACTTACTGGAACTTGAACTCAGGGCTTTGTGTTCTTGGCTTTTGTTCAAGGCTTGTGGTATGCCACTTGAACTAGTCCTTTCCTTCTAGCTTTTTGCTAGAAGGCTAATTGGAGATAGAAGTCTCACAGACTTTTTTGCCTGGGCTGGCTTTGAACCTCAATTTTAAGATCTCAGCCTCTGAGTAGCGAGGACTACAGACGTGAGCCACCAATGCCCTACTTAGTTTTTATAATTATATCGGGTTTAATTTGTATCAAAGCATTCTATTCCTTCTGTAGCATATTCTAAGTTTAGTAGCTTTAAAGGGATGCAAAGTTAACTGAACTTTTGGGAAAAAATTCTATATTATCCAATAATGCAGAAATGTTCCATCATTTTATTAGGCTTAAATGTCTTAGAAAAGTTACACTGTGAAGCACTCTAGACTGAATTTATCATCATTTTTTGTTTGTTTTTACATCGAAGTAATAGAATCATCATAGATACATAATCCCAAAGTAGTTACTCCTAAATTTAATAACATTCTGTTATTTCACTAACCTGGAGGAAACTACAAATGCCTAGTTTTTAGAAATTAAAACAGTACTCTAGCTTTTCAGAATACTGAATAGTCTTTAATACTATGCCTTTATTGGTTGCAAATTTTTATATGATTATTCACATCTATTGTGCGGCCAATATAATTGAACATTCTTTTTATTCTGGAGTGGAGGGTAGAGACAGTGTCTTCCAAATACTAGGGTTACAGGCATGTATCACCACACCCAGCTCCCATTCTTTTAAAATTCTTTTTTAACTTCCTCTTACACTTTATTTTTCTATTAAGATAGGAACAAGAAGTTGCTCTGTTCTGTGGGAAGCTTTGTCAAAATGGAAGTTTTCATCTTTCTGAGCAGAATGTAACATGGTTTATAATTCTCTCAAGGGACTAGATTACAACTGTTTGGGGACTAGTAAATAATTTAAAACTGTTTCTCCTTTATTTCTTAAATGTTCTAAAAGGTTCTTTAAACAGCTGTTGTTCTCCCAGCTTTGTGTCCAGCCTTCCAAAAGACTTTGGTAGATGATAAAAGTAAATGTAAGGCTTATTGTAAATAGTGTTTGAAAATTGATAGAATATGAGTCAGCTGTACTCTTGTTTATTAGTGTATGAATTGACTTCTTTCTTCTATTAACTTTGGTACAAAAGATCACCACTGCACTATGCTGCTGCCAACTGCAATTACCAGTGCCTGTTTGCTCTTGTGGGATCAGGAGCAAGTGTAAATGACCTTGATGAAAGAGGCTGCACACCCCTGCACTATGCAGCTACATCAGACACAGATGGCAAGTAAGTACCACATAGGTGAGAACAAATAATTACTTCTATAAACTGGCACTTTCCATGTCAATGACTGCTTTTATTGCACATCTATGTTTTCTTTTACATGTTTATCACTATGTTTCCCTGTGTCTTTAGTAGATTGGCATGTGTAGCAAATGACTTCAAACCAATTTATTACTATAAACCTGACAGTAGTCGCTGTAGATCATACTTTCCTGCTTTAGAAAGCCAACATGAACTTATTTTGCTTTCCTTAAATAAATCTTTTCTTCCATACTCATGTATCAGGGAGTCATCTTAAAATAGTTTGTTCCTCTGGGAGAATTTGCTTTACTCAGGTATCAGTAAGGGAGAACCATTTCTGCTGTATAAAAGATTTTTTTAAATGCCTATGAGTGAAATGTTTGTGCCTGTAAAGCTCCTGCTCTAAAGACTTGTTTTTTCTACATTTCAATGAGTACTAACCTGAACTGGGCACCTGTGAAGTCTTAAGAACAAACAGCTTACATGTTGTCTGAAACATTGCTCTTGAGAAAATACTAGCCTTTGTGCTTGAGCCATATAAGGTTTGGGGGTTTTAAATATTATTATGATACCCACTTTTAATTATGATACCCTATTAACATGCTTGACTTGAACATTTTATTTAGCTCTGCCTAAGTAGCAAAATCCATCAAAGGTATGAATAATTGCTACCTTTGGGAGGGACTATAATAAAAAGTACTTCATTAAGTGATTTTTAAAGGGTTTTATCCCTTAGGGTAAGAAAGGTTAGCATTGGGTACAATGGCATGTGTCTACCAACATATTATAGAGCTACCATATATGATAGAGCTTTTGCAATATGCATTGCTTTAGACTTCTTTTTAATTTATTTTTATATAATGTCAGTGTAATTTTGGAAATTTAGATTTTTTTTTTTGTAATTAATAAAATTTGTCGGTGGCTCTCGCCTATACTAGCTACCAGGAAGCTGAGATCTGAGGATCAGGTTTGAAGCCAGCCCCAACAAGAAAGTCCTTGAAACTTTTCTTCAGTTAACCAACAAAAAGCCAGAAGTAGAGTTGTTTGCCCAAATGGCACAGCACTATCCTTAGCAAAAAAAGCTAAGGGATAGTACTCAAGACCTAAGTTTAAGCCCCAGTACTGGTATACACACTAACTTTGGATTCTTTTTTTTTTTTTTTTTTTTTTTGTCGATTTGGGGCTTGAATTCTGAGCCTGAGAACTGTCCCTCAGCTCTTCAGCTCTTCAGCTCTTCAGCTCAAGGCAAGCACTCTACCGCTTGAGCTACAGTGCCACTTCCAGTTTTCTAGTTGTTTATTGGAGATAACAGTCTTATGGATGTTCCTGCCTGGGCTGGCTTTGAACCGTGATCCTCAAATCTCAGCCTCCTGAGTAGCTAGGATTACAGGTGTGAGTCACTGGCGACTGGCTTAACTTTGGATTCTTAATGAGGAATATTTTATATAATCATTTTTGCCCTTGGCATAATTAACATTGGTGATTGGTAGTGGTGGTAATGGGAGGGGTATATTGGCATACTAGACAAATTATCACTGAATAATTACAGACTTGTAATTTAAACATGACTGGACTTCAGATTATTGAGATGGCTTCTCTATCCCATGAATAGAGAGATTATTTCACTGTAAAAGTGAAATTATTTGTCCAAAATCACTGATGCCAAATTGGCTTTAGAGGCAGATATTTGCATTTCAAATTCACTGCCTTTGTCTTTGCTATAGTAACAGTATTTATATAATAGATTAAAAATTATTTTTCACATATTTTAATAGTGTGGAAATTAAATGAAGTATCTCCTATGTGAAAGGATTTCTTTTGACTTCCATATGCTTTTACTGTCTGTCCACCTCTGTCTCCCAATTTAATACCATTGAATTCTGACCTTGGTTTCTTGGAGCAGGCATGACAGCCTTTCTTGAGCTTTCACATGAGAAATTGTACCCTATGTTCTACTAGTAATATCTCCAACATTGTATGTTTACCATCACTAAGGTTTATCCTATCACATATTGCTTTGTGTAGATTGACTGGTACCAGGACAGTGTCTATTTGAAAAAAAAAAGAACCTTTAGGCATATTAAACCTAGTATCAAACTTTGGAGTTACCCAGTTTCAATAAAGAAGATTTCTCTTTAACATTTCATTATTTTCTGGTATTCAGTTTCAATTGATTTTTATTTTGTTTTGTTTTTCAGTTGTGGAGTGTGAACTCAGGACTTGGGAACTGTCCTTGAGCTTTTTTTTGCTCAAGGCTAATACTCTACCACTTTAAGCCCAAGACCTACTTCTGGTTTTCTGGAGGTTAATTGGAGAAAGTCTCATGGACTTTCCTGCTTTGGCTAGCTTTGAACCTTGATTCTCAGATCTCACCCTTTTGAGTAGGATTACCAGCATGAGCCCTCAGTGCCCCAGTTTGTTTTGTTTCTTTGGTACTGGTCCTAAGTCTTGAACTCAGGACCTGGGTGCTGTCCTTGAGCTTTTGTGCTCAAGGCTAGTGCTCTTGATCCACAGCTCTACTTCCAGTATTTTTTGTAGTTAATTTGAGATGAGAGTCTCAGACTTTTTTCCCAGGCTGGCTTTTCATAGTTTGTCTTTGTTTTTATCAATGGTAAAAAAAATGTAGGATTCTGAATTCTCAGTATATTATTACTGTATATAGGTGCCTGGAATACTTACTAAGAAATGATGCAAATCCAGGGATCCGGGACAAGCAAGGATACAATGCAGTTCATTACTCAGCTGCTTATGGTCACCGTCTATGTCTTCAGCTGGTAAGATTTCTAAATTCTTAGGAAAGAACTAATGTGAGTTTATAGTTTAGTAATATGATAAAGGCACTCAGAGTTCAAACCCCACTACAGTAAAAAAGAAAAAAACAAATTCTGTTTTGTATTTTAACATCTTCAGTCTCCTTATACTTCTTAAATTCATTACTTTAGTACAATAGTATTTGTTCTTTTTTCCTTTGGAGAAAGGAAAAAACTAAATCTCTAAGCTCAGCATGGTGGTACACACTTGGGATGATGAGTTCAGTACAGCCTAGACTAAGGTCCTATCTTAAAAAAAAAATCTCTAAAGATAGCAGGGGGGGGGGGGAGAGGGCGGCGCTGGTGGCTCACCCCTGTAATTCCAGTACTCAGGAGACTGAGATCTGAGGATCGAAGTTCAAAGCCAGTCCGGGCAGGAAAGTCCAAAAGACTCTTATCTCCAATAAACCACTCGAAAAGTGGTGCTGTGGCTCAAGGGGTAGAGCGCTTGCCTTGAGCTGAAGAGCGCAGGGACAGCGCCCAAGTCCAGAGTTCAAGCCCCATCATAGATGCCAGGCTCACGCTGAGATCTGAGGATCACAAAGCCAGCCTGGGCAGGAAAGTCTGTGAAACTCTTATCTCCAATAAACCACTCAGAAAACAGGAAGTGGTGCTGTGGCTCAAGTAGTGGAGAGCTGAGGGACAGCACCCAGGCCCAAAGTTCAAGCCCCATGACTGACCAAAAAAAAAAAAAAAGAAGAGGAGGAAGTCATTTTGGCACTTAAAGTTCTTGCTACTAAAGAAGATGATTTGAGCTAGAAGCTTGGGCAATAATAGTGAAACTCCTGTTTAAAAAATAACAAAAACCAGAAATAAATAAATCTCTGAAAAAAGGGCTATTTATTACATCCTTATTCTACATTGTCCTACATCTGGGTCTGTAAAACTTACTTTTACTGCCCCTTTGAATCTTTTCCATAAATTTCTGAAAACTTTATATATCTTACATGAGATGAGAAATAAAAGCTCCTGTGAAAGGCAGATTGCTCCTGTATACTTAGGATATCCTGAAAAGTCTTTTAATGGAGAATCTACTTCTGCAAAGGAAGTTTTATTTCAACTGTGGTGTCATCCTGATATATACATATTATTCAATCCACTTTGCCAAACCAGAAAGAAAATAAGAGATATGTTAAAATATACTCCTTTGGAGCAGGTACCTCAGTTTTTTAAAGATTTCTTTATATAAGCATGGTACAAATTTCACTTTATTTCCTTTCAAGGTGAAATAAAATTCCAGGAAAGTGGATATAAAAGAAAAAGTTAACATTTACTACAACATTTACAAGTTGCTACAAAATATTGCTCATATTTTCTTAGGATATTTTGGGTCTTTAGCTTAAAATCTTAGACCTATGTATATAGATTTGTGGTCTGTTACATTGTATAATTGCTTGTGAAGTCTTAGTTTTTTCTGAGGCAATAGAAATGCATATTCAGAATAAAAATTAGGGAAAAGGCTTAATACTTACTAAACTATTTTTGTTTTTAATCTTTCAGATTGCAAGTGAAACTCCTTTAGATGTTGTAAGTATTAGTCAATTTGCCTATAATGTTATATCTTCCTTGTTCTCCTTGAAACTGAAGCTTTGGATATTTCCTACTTACCTTGAAGAGCAAAGATGATGACAGAAATTTTGTAGGGAGAAGTTTACATGGTCCAAGTTAAATTCTAATTCCCTCTATACCTACTTCATAACTGTGCTGTCATTCTGTGTTCCTTGGCACATGCATCTTTGAGATGATCCTGTTCTGGAAGGTTGTTATCTACCTGGTATACCTTGAAATGACTTGAAGAAAGAAAAGAGAGGAATAACCATGGTATCTACATGTACAGATCATTTCTTATATTTAAAATACCTCTTCTTTTTCAGTTAATGGAAACCTCGGGGACAGACATGTTGAATGATTCAGATAATAGAGCAACAGTAAGCCCTTTACACCTAGCTGTGAGTACTGCCTTCATAGCCATATTGGTGGCTGATTTGCTGAAAATATCAAGTTTCTGTTCTATCCCTGAACTTTTGGTCTATGTAATTAAAATTTTAAGAATTTCTAAAATCCAGAGGCCTCTTTAGTGCCCTGTTCTTTTGTTTTCTTTTTTTATTTTATGTGCTGTTACTGAGGCTTGAACTCAGCCTCGGCACTGAGCTCTTATGGGGCTTTACCATTTGAACTCACTTCTGGCTTTTGGTGATATTAGAGGTAAGATCTCACAGACTTTTCTGCCTAGGCTACTGGCCTAGAACCTCAGATCTCAGCCTCCTGAGAGGCATGAGCCACCATCACCTGGCTTTGGATGTTATTCTTTCAAGTGTATGTCCATGGCTTCTTCCAAGGCCTACTTTTAGTGATACAGAGTGCTAATTGTGTGTTTATGCTATTTCAGTTTATGTTTTTTTTGTTGTTGCTGTTGTTACTGTTGTTTTTTTAAGTTGGTCATAGGGCTTGAACTCAGGGCCTGGGCACTGTCCCTCAGCTTTTTCTCTCAAGGATAACATATTCTCTCATTTTGAGCCACAGTGCCACTTCCGGTTTTCTGGTAGTTAATTGGAGATAAGAGTCTCATGGACTTTTCTGCCCAAGTTGGCTTTGAACCATGATCCTCAAATCTCAGCCTCCTGAACTAGGATTACAGGTGTAAGCCACCAGCACTCAGCTTTTGCTAAGAATTTCAACTGCATGATAGTAACATTCCTTCTCTTTAAGATTTCTCTGAATTTTTCTTCTAAGAGAAGATTGTAGAGAGAGTAAGATAAGTCTTTGAATCAATATGGTAATAAATTACCTCATAAAATTTTATATAGAACACGGTCTAACTTTTTCTACAGAAGAAGAATTTATTTTTAAACAAAGCATGTTGAATGGGGCAACTTAAAGAAATCATGGGGGCTGGGAAGGTGGCTCAGTGGTAGAGCACTTGCCTTGCATGCATGAGGCCCTGGGTTCGATTCCTCAGCACCACATAAGCAGGGGAAAAAAGCTGGAAGTGGTGCTATGGCTCAAGTGGTATTGTGCTAGTCTTGAGCTGAAGAGCTGAGGGACAGCACCCAGGCCCAGAGTTCAGGCCCCACGACCGGACTCAAAAAAAAAAAAAAAATGACAATACTGATGCTGTGAGACTTCTGTTAATAAGTATAGTAAAATATAGGATGTATAACTTAATGAGGATTACTAGAAATTCAATTCTTTTAATATTTTTCTTGTATATACTCTTAATACTGGCACTCAACTGGATCTGTTCTGTCTGTCCCTTGCTTCCCATAATAATGTCTTTCATGGTCTAAATAACTACAAAGGCATGGTTAAACATTGTGCTTTTGTGCTCTTTGAATCCATAGAAACATTTTCGCCCTCTAAAAGTCTTGAATAAAGTAAATAAGAAGTCTGAAAATCCAATATGAAGAAATAGCTATTTTGGTATTAGCAGCAAGAAATGAACTCTGAGCATATGGCAAGGCAATCCTTGTATCATCATCTTCATTCTCAAAATATAACAGCACTGTCATTTCCTGAACATTTACTAGTGCCATCCTCTTTCCCTGTAGACAGATCAGAAGCCTATTGAGAGTTCTCCAAACACAGTCATTCTGTTACATTCTCTACAGACTTACATTACTAACCTAATAGTGTTTCTTTAGAAATTTCATGTTCTTGTGAACTCTCTGACCCTCTACTTGGCAAATTTCCTCTTCTCTTTGCCATTTCTCCTTGTGGGATATTATCTTGTTATACAACCCAGGCTGACTTTGAACTCTTAGCCCTCCTGTCTCCTCAGTACTAGAATTACAAGTATGTGCCACCACACTGGGCCTGCAAGTTTCTCTTTTTGTGTTTACAGGTTAATAATATGTTCTTTGTTATATTGTAGGTGATCTTTAGTTCTATTCCCTCTTGCCCTTTCCTTTTTAAAATCATAGCTACACAGAGGACTAAGATCTGTGGTCTCAGTTAGGAGCAAGCCCAGGCAGACAAATCCAAGAGACTGGTTATCTCCAGTTAGCCAGCAAAATTTCAGAAGTGGAGACATGGCCCAAGTGGTAGAGCACCAGCTATGAATGGTGGGGAAAAACATGAGCAAAAGGTGCTGAATTTAAGCCCCAGTATCAGCACACGCGCACATGCACACACACACACACACACACACACACACACACACACACACACACACACACACACACACACACACACACACACACACACACACACACACACACACACACACACACACACACACACACACACACACACACACACACACACACACACAGTTGTCCCAAGGTATATTGTATGTAGTGGTGGGGAAAAACATGAGCAAAAGGTGCTGAATTTAAGCCCCAGTATCAGCACACGCGCACATGCACACACACACACACACACACACACACACACACACACACACACACACACACACACACACACACACACACAGTTGTCCCAAGGTATATTGTATGTAGTGGTTTTAAAAAAAAAAAAAGCAAAGCTTGGTGTTAAGTGGCTCACCACTGTAATCCTAGCTACTCAGAAGGCTGATATCTGGCATATAGTATAATGTAAATAATAGATGTTCTATTGACATTCTATATAAAGATGGGGCTTTATTCACTTCTGACAGATCATATAGTCTTATCTATAGTCATATAGCTAGGAATTGCAACACATGGTATCTGTTGAAGCAGACCTCAGGTAAGTATTTTAGGTAAAGGAAATGTTTTTTTTTTTATTGTACTTATTTCTTATTTATTATACTGCTACTAGGGCTAAAATTCAAGGCCTGAATGATGTCCCTTACTTAGAATTTTTGCACAAGGCTAGCTTTTTTGTTCAAGGTTGATAGTAGTGCTATGCTATTTCTGGCTTTATTGCTGATTGATTGGAGATAGGGATTTGAACTGTGATCCTTAGATCTTAGACTCCTGAGTAGCTAGGATTACAGATGCAAGCCACTGGCTGACATGTTTATTCTTAAGTCCTGGTATATTAAAATACTCAACCACCAACTCAAGTTACATAGCTATCCCTATGATTAAAGTGTAATAGAATTCTGTCAGTTAATATTGAGCACCAAACTGTGATTAAGAACACAGGCTTTGTAATCAAAGACTCAAAATCAGATTTTAGTGAATACATGTCACATGCATTCAATGTTCATTGTGAACTGGGCATCACCTGTTATTATCACCTTTCCCTAATATGGTAGCCTGCTATATTTATTAGAAAAAATAAAGTTCTGTATTCTGCTGTAGAAGTTTGTATTATATGAAACATTATGATGATGTGAGGACAATTGATGAGCTGGAAGTATAGATCTATGTTAAAGTACTTGCCTAGTATGCAAAGGCCCTAGGTTCAAGCCCCATTACCATAAATAGGGGGTGGCAATGGGAAAGAAAGGAAAAAGAAGAGGATAGAGAAGGAAGAAAATAAGGGAAGACAAGAAAGAAATAAAAGAGTATTTTGGAAGTCAGTATAATAAATAAATGTGTATTTTTAAATTTATATATATTTTTTACTTCTAGGCCTATCATGGTCACCATCAAGCACTGGAAGTGTTGGTACAGTCTTTGTTAGATCTGGATGTGAGAAACAGTAGTGGAAGAACACCTTTAGATCTTGCAGCATTTAAGGGCCATGTTGAATGTGTGGATGTACTCATTAATCAGGGAGCTTCGATCTTAGTAAAAGATTACATTTTGAAGAGAACACCTATCCATGCAGCAGGTATGCCAAATATTACTTGCTACTTGCCATTGAATTTCCTTTTTAAATTTCTGGTATATAATACTGCTGGTAATTACCTTTTTTTTTTTTTTTTTTTTAGTTTTAAGTTATCAGATGGATATATTCTCATAAGGAAAACCAACAGCAAGAGATAATCACTTTTTAAAATTGATTTATGTCCTAAAGTATTTACATTATCATGAATTCAGACAGTATTGTTTTTGGTGTTTTTTTTATTTTTTATTTTTTTTTGGGTCCCATCGTGGGGCCTGAACTCTGGGCCTGAGCGCTGTCCCTCAGCTCTTCAGCTCAAAGCTAGCGCTCTACCACTTGAGCCACAGTGCCACTTCAGCTTTTTTCTTTTTGCTTATGTGGTGCTGAGGAATCGAACCCAGGGCCTCAGGCATGCAAGGCAAGCGCTCTGCCACTGAGCCAACTTCCCAGCCCCTTGGTGTTTTTTTTAATGTTGGTACTTGTGCTTGAACAGGGCCTGAGCACTGTTTCTTAGCTCTGTCACTCAAGGCGAGTGTTCTGCCACTTGAGCCATACCTCTAGTTTTGGCTTTTTGCTGGTTATTTGGAGAAAAAAATCCCACATACTTTCCTGCCCTGGCTGGCTTCAAACTGCTCCTCAGATTTCAGCCTTCTGAGTAGCCCTTTTTTAAATGGAAGTTACTTTTGCTTGGTATGTACTTTCATTTAACAATTGATCATTTTTACTCATGAAGTATTAGGTTATACAAAATGTGTAGAGTACCTACTTTATGTGTGAGAACTACTACATGTTGTGATTATTTGATGTCACAATTATATGAAAAATGAAAAGATCTTTAACAAAAAGTTATTGAAATGACTTGCTACCAACTCTTGTCATTAGGACATGCAGGTTGCATAACTCTACAGGAATGACAACTACAAGTTAGTATTCTTTCTTTTATCTTTATTCTTTATTTGGTGCCAGCCTAATGCTTTTAACTCAGAGCCTGAGTGCTATCCCTGAGCTTCTTTTGCTCAAAGCTATTAGTCTACCACTTTAGCCACAACTCTACTCCTGGTTTTTGGGGGTTTTTCTGTTTTTTTTTTTGTTTTTTGTTTTTTGTTTATTTTGGTCGGTTATGGGGCTTGAACTCTGGGCTTGGGCACTGTCTGTGTGTTCTTTAGCTCAAGGCAAGCGCTCTACTGCTTGAGCCACAGTACCACTTCCGGTCTTCTAGTGGTTTATTGGAGATAAGAGTCTCATGGACTTTCCTGCCCAGGCTGGCTTTGAACCATGATCCTCAGATCTCAACCTCCTGAGTAGCTAGGATTATAGGCATGAGCCACAGAGCCCGGCTTCTCCTGGTTTTGTGTTTGTTTTTTTAGTAGTTTATTAGAGATAAGAGTGCCACCAACTTTCTGCTCCTGCTGGCTTTGAACCTTAATCCTCAGATCTCCACCTCCTAAGTAATTAGGATTACATGAATCAGCCACCAATTTATGGCAGCAGTGTTCATTTTAAATAACCAAGACTAGTACAGTTGAACTCTTAGCCAAGTGTTTTTCTTAGTCTCATTTGACTATTTATATTCATGTCATTAGTCTGTTTATAGACTAATCCTTTTTTAAGATTGTTTTTATATTTTGCTATTGTTATAAAGATGATGTACAGAAGGGTAATAGTTACATAAGGTAAAGAATACATTTCTTTTTGGACACCCCTTCCCTTGCCCTCTCTGTTTTCCCTCCCATCCCACTATAGACTAATTCTTTTTTCTTTTTTCTTTTTTTTTTTAAAGACTAATTCTTAAGAATACATTTTAGAACTGGGTGCCAGTGACTCACATCTGTAATCCTAGCTATTCAGGAGGCTGAGATCTGAAGATTGCAGTTCAAAGCCAACCAGGGCAGGAAAGTCCATGAGACTTTTTTCTCCAGTTAACTACCAGAAAACCAGAAGTGGCAAAATGCCACTTGAGCTGAAGCGCTCAGAGACAGCACCCAGACCCAGAGTTCAATCCCCACAACCAACAAAAATGCCTGTAGTACTTGCTACTCAGAAGACTGAGATCTAAGGATTGTAGTTCAAAGCCAGCTAGGCAGGAAAGTCTTTAAGACACTATCTCCAATTAACCACCAAAAAACTAGTGGCTCAAGTGGTATAGTGCTAGCCTTGAGGGGGAAAAAAAAAAAGCTTGGGGATAGCGCTCATGCCTTGAGTTCAAGCCCCAGGACTGGCATACATGCAAAAAATGATGGGTCAAATCTCTCCTTGAAGCATCCCTGAGAATAATGATACTGTGCTTTATTACCAATCAAAGACAGCTGCTAGCAGAGAGCAGCAAACCAATTGACTGGGGGTAGGAGTGGTACTAAGCTTTACATCTTAGAACTATTAGAATTTCATATAGCAGTTAGAAGTACTATAGAATATTATAAAGTACATAGCTTCATTTTTCATTAAAAAAATTTTAGGAGGGCTAGTAAAAGACATCCCTTTCAGCATCACTTTGTGGCTTACATATTTCTTTAAAATATATGGGCAGACCTGAATTTCACAGATTTACTTTAAAAGCTTTGTCTTGAAGGGCACTTTACTTTTCTTGCACTTGAACATATAAAACATTCTATATATACATGTCATTTGTATTTTTATATATGAAAAATACATGTATATGAAAACTGATCTTCATTAATCCTTATTTTATATTTATTTATTTACATATACTTAATATTGAGAATTTCTCAGCTTTAAGTTTACTCTCAACTGGATACCAGTGGCTCACACCTGTAATCCTAACTACTCAGGAATCTGAGATCTGAGGATTAAGGTTCAAAGTTACCCAGGCAGGAAGTCCATGAGACTCCTATAGCCAGTAAACTACCAAAAAGCAAGAAGTAGTGCTTTGACTTAAAGTGGTAGGGTGCCAGCCTTGAGCAAAAGAAGCTCAGGGACAGCATGCAGGCCCTGAGTTCCAGCCTAGGACCAGCACCCAAAAAAAAAAAAAAAAAAAAAAGAGTAACCTTGCTGAAGTTGTCTTACGTGATAAGAATTTAGACTCCCGCTGTATGCCAGTGGCTTAACGCCTATAATCCTAGCTACGCAGGAGGCTGAAATCTGAGGATCACCTTTCAAAGCCAACCCCAGCAAGGAAAGTCTATGAGACTCTTATCTCCAATAAACCACCCAGAAAACTGCAAGTGTCACTGTGGCTCAAGTAGTAGAGAGCTTGCCTTGAGCCGAAGAGCTGGACAGTTCCCAGGCCCAGAGTTCAAGCCTCACAACCGATAGAAAAGACAAGAATTTAGACTCCTTTAAAATGTCCATAGGCAAGCCGGGCGCTGGTGGCTCACGCCTGTAATCCTAGCTACTCAGGAGGCTGAGATCTGAGGATCGCGGTTCAAAGCCAGCCCGGGCAGGAGAGACTGTGAGACTCCTATCTCCAATAAACCACCAGAAAACCGGAAGTGGCGCTGTAGCTCAAGTGGTAGAGCGCTCGCCTTTAGCTGAAGAGCTGAGTGACAGCGCCCAGGCCCAGAGTTCAAGCCCCACGACCGACCAAAAAAATGTCCATAGGCAAATGCATTTCCAGGGTTGGTTGATTCCACAGTGATGTTAGGACCTAATCAGATTCTCTACTGCTTTCTTCCCCTTGGGTTTATGTACACGACAGTTGATGTTTCTTTATAGGATGGTATCTAAAATGAGGATAGAAGAGGATATTTCACTATCTAGGTTAAAAAATAATTACCAAAAACTCTTAGACTTCTCAACATCTCATTGGTCAGAGGTGGACCTTGTGATCACCATTGATCACTATCAAAGGAGAATGAGTTATTGTAACTGGGCCTAATGTGAACAACTTGGTTTTATCCCTTGTATAGAAGCAGATTACTCTCCCTAACCAAGAGCTGAATAAAATGAGGATTCTACTTGCTTGGCCTCTGATGAGGGCTAAGTGACCGATATGCAGCCTGTTTACAGTGATTTACCATAGGGAATTCATAGTTATTTACCTCTAACAACAAATTTGTAGATAACTTACCTTGTATTTGAGATTTCTTTCTTATGTACTAAATCCAGTGAGATTGTTTCTTTTTTTTTGGGGTGTATGTGTGGGGGGGGGGGGGTTCCTGGTCATGGGCCTGAACTCTGGGCCTGGGCGCTGTTCCTCAGCTCTTCAGCTCTTCAGTTCTTCAGCTCTTCAGCTCAAGGCTAGCAGTCTACCACTTGCCACAGCACCACTTCCAGCTTTTTTTTTTCTGCTTATGTGGTGCTGAGGAATCGAACCCAGGGCCTCATGCATGCAAGGCAAGTGCTCTACCACTGAGCCACCTTCCCAGCCCCAGATTATTTCAAAATTATATTCTGGAAGGTGTTTCTCTAAGATGGATATTTTATTATTGCATGTAATTGAAATTTAAAATTATTACTTTACAGCAACAAATGGTCATTCCGAATGTTTACGGCTGTTAATAGGAAATGCAGAACCACAGAATGCAGTAGATATTCAAGATGGAAATGGACAGTAAGTTTTAATAATTTTTACATAACTTCTTTTGGTCTTTTTGAAATAACATTTCACAACTGGCCTCAAGTCCCTTATCTTCCCACCTCAGCCACTCTACTGCTTGAAATCACAAGCACATACCACCCATTGTTAAGTCACATTTAAGATGACTGATTATGTACATGGCCCCCTATTATAATTATAATACTCTGTCATAGTATGTCACTGGGAAACATCAAATACAGGTTTTTTTAATTTAAATAAATATCACAAAAAAGCATTTTTGTAAGCTATCACATTGTTTTCTGTTTATAGAGTACATTCTTTTAAATGATAGCACTAAACCTATTTCTGTTGTTACTAGGACACCTCTTATGCTGTCTGTTCTCAATGGTCACACGGACTGTGTATACTCACTGTTAAACAAAGGAGCAAACGTAGATGCCAAAGATAAATGGGGACGGACAGCGTTGCATAGAGGGGTAAGCCAAAATAACTTATTAGCAGAAAGCTTTTAGGATAGGACTTCATTACTTACAGCTGAGCTGGTCTGTATCTTTCTTCATTAAATTTCTACAATAATTGTTATTGAATTTTTATTTTCTAGCATCTTGGCTTTGAATGGTGATGTTGAATAGTTCCAATACATAACTTAAGCCAGGGAACAATAATATTGGCACAAAATTGTAAATCCCTAAAACCTCAAGTACAATTTTATCAATTTAACTTTTTTCTACTATTGTAACATACATTTTTATGTTTTTCTTTTTAAATACTTTTAGTGAATTAGAAGTATCTCCTTGTTTTCCATATTACTTATACTTTGACACCGTTGCTGCGGCAACTGAAATTTTTGTTATTGTTGGTCGTGAGGCTTGAACGCTGGGCCTGGGCGCTGTATCACTCTTCAGCTTAAGGCTAGCACTCTACCACTTGAACCACAGTGCCACTTCTGGTTTTCTGGTGGTTAATTAGAGATCAGAGTCTCATGGACTTTCCTGCCTGGGCTGGCTTCAAACCTTGATCCTCATATCTCAGCTTCCTGAGTAGCTAGATTACAGGCATGAGCCACTAGCTCCTGGCTGTCAACCAAATTTTTAAACCACTAGCAATAAAAATTAACTAAGCTGGAACATATTATTCAACGTATTTATTTTTCTTTCAGGCGGTTACAGGCCATGAAGAATGTATAGATGCATTACTTCAACATGGTGCTAAATGCCTACTCCGGGATAGTAGGGGACGGACACCTATACACCTGTCAGCTGCCTGCGGACACATTGGTGTTCTGGGAGCCCTTTTACAGTCAGCAGCATCTATGGATGCAAATCCAGCCATAGCAGACAATCATGGATATACAGCACTTCATTGGGCTTGCTATAATGGTTAAGTATACAGATAAAAACCTACATTGAGGCCAGGCCCTATTATGTATCAAGTAGATACAATGAAGAATAACGTTCTGGTAATAACAAGAATCATGTGTATATGGCAGACTAAAAATGTAAGATCAGTAGGAAGCCTACTATATAATTACATCTTTTGTTATGCTAAAGGGAAGGCTCTAGTTGTCTGAGGTATATGAAATAAGCCATTTCATTTTTTGAAGTTTTACTCAGATTTTCAGTGTTTTGCATTTTCAGGGGGGTGGTTAATGCTTCCCCATTGTTTTTAAAAATGGAATACTTGTATTTTGGTTATATTCTTTTAGTTTCTTAATGCTCTTACATTAGAAAGAAATAACCAGGGGCTGGGAAGGTGGCTTAGTGGTAGAGCGCTTGCCTTGCATGCCTGAGGCCCTGGGTTTGATTTCTCAGCACCACATAAGCAAAAAGAAAAAAGCCGGAAGTGGTGCTGTGGCTCAAGTGGTACATCACTAGCCTTGAGCTGAAGAACTAAGGGACAGCGCCCAGGCCCAGAGTTCAGGCCCCACGACTGGACCCAAAAAAAAAGAAATAACCAAAGTGGAAGAAACAATGAAATGCATTGCCTTGGAAACTGAAATGTGTATATTCTGAGCATATCACAAGATGAGATCCTTATATCACCATTAACATTTGTGCTTTTTGTTCTAAAGGAATTGGAACCCTACTAGGTATAACCTACTTTTAGTTTCTTAGAGGCTTACAATTGTTATAGCCCTTTCATATATAGGCTCATAAAAGGTCTTTTAAGGAAGGCAGAAATACTATTTTGTAAGGTAAATAGATGTAAAAATGGAGTTAGGTTTATGAACTGTCACTAAAATAATTTGCATAATGTGAAGCCTTTTTTTCTATGCAATCTGTAGGCTTACATCATCTTAGAAAATACTCAGATGAATTGCTGTGTGCAGTGTCAGCATGAATCCTATCAGAGTTTGAAGTTTCAGCTTTAGCATGCAAACCTGAAGTTTAAAAATGTTATTTCAAGGCCAGATGCCTGTGGCTCACACCTATAATCCTAGCTGTGTAGGAGGCTGAGATCTGAGGATCACAGTTCGAAGCCAGCCTGGGCAGGAAAGTCCCTATGAGACTCTTATCTCCAGTTAACTACTCAAAAACCAGAAGTGGGGCTGTGGCTCAAAGTGGTAGAGCACTAGCCATGAGCAAAAACCATTGCCCAGATCCTAAGTTTAAGCCCCACAAGACAAAAAAAAAAATGTATTTCAGGTTTTCTTGTAGTATTGAAATTCAATTAATGTTAATATGACAGCACATTCACAAAGCTACATATCCACCAAGCTGTAGTTGAAGCAGAGCATCTGTTCTGTAATCTTTTGCATCATGATTCTTCCGTTGAGAGCCATTATGAGAATGCTGTTTGAATCATGTTGAAAAGGAGACATCTGAGCTAGGTGTCAGTGGCTCATGCCTGTAATCCTAGCTACTCAGAAGGCTGAGATCTTAGGATCACAGTTCAAAGCCAGTCTGGGCAGAAAAGTACGTCAGAAAACCAGAAGTGGTGCTGTGTCTAGAGAGCAGTAGAGAACTTGCCTTGAGCTGAAGAGCTGAGGGATAGTGCCCATGCTGAGTTCAAGCCTCACAACCGACCCCAAAAAAAAGACATCTGAATCTTATAAAATTGCATTATAATCAAATATATCTAAAATATTTTCTTTTATGATGTTTGAATTTTCAACTAATTCTTTTGTAGCTTTTTTTTTCCAGGGCTGAGGACCGAACCCAGGGCCTTGTGCGCACCAGGCGGGCGCCCTTCCGCTGGGCTAAATCCCCAGCCCCCCAACTAATTCTTAAAGCTTGAGTGTTTGAACTCAGGGTTTTGTGCTTGCTAAGCATGGAATCCTACTACACTCCAGCCATTTCTGTTTTTGTTTTGTTTTGTACTGGGTCTTGAACTCAGGGCCTGGGTGCTGTCCCTGAGCCTCTTTGTGCTCAAGGATAGCACTCACCACTTGAGCCACAGTGCCACTTCAGGCTTTTTTGAGTAGTTTATTGGAGATAAGAATCTCACAGGGACTTTGTTGCCCAGACTGGCTTTGAACCATGATCCTTGGATCTCAGCCTCCTGAGTTGCTAGGATTACAAGTGTAAGTTACCACTACTCAGGCCCTTTTTAGCCATAGTTAATTTTCAAGAGTCTCGATGTTTTGCGTGGGGCCAGCCCCGAGGTAAAATTAGCCTTTATTATCTTAGGACAAATGGTTAGGCGGAGCCAGTGGCTCGTGCTTGTAAGCCAAGTTACTAAGGAGGCTGAGATCTGAGGATCTCAGTTCCAAGCCAGCCCAGGCAGGAATGTCTGTGAGACCCTTATCTCCAATTAACCACCAGAAAACCAGACGTAGCCTCTGGCTCAAGTGATAGAGCACTTGCTTTGAGCTGAAGAGCTCAGGAACAGCACCCAGGCCCAGAGTTCAAGCCCCATGACCGACTAGATAGACAGACAGACAGACAGACAGACAGACAGATAGATAGATGGCAAGAAGATATTCTGTATTTAGCCACTGAAATTTGACTTAGTTTTATAATAGGATTTGTGATACCTGGGAACATGAGAAAAACCCAAACTATGAAATAGAGTGGAAAAGCATCCACAAATGTCAATTTTGCTAATGTAAAATGTCACTGAGGCAAGGTATGGTGGCTAAGACCTATAATCACAGAATTTAAGAAGCTGAAATAGAATTTTGAGTCCAATGCTACCTAGGCTACAGGGAGACTCTCTTTAAAAAAGAAAAGAAAAGAAAAATCCGTGCAATAAAACCATTTAAAGCAAAGACTTTCTTTAAAAAAAATTTTTTGAGGGCTGGGAAGGTGGCTAAGTGGTAGAGCGCTTGCCTTGCATGCCTGAGGCCCTGGGTTCGATTCCTCAGCACCACATAAAGAAAAAAGCCGGAAGTGGCTCAAGTGGAAGAGCGCTAGCCTTGATCTGAAGAGCTGAGGGACAGCGCCCAGGCCCAGAGTTCAGGCCCCATGACCGGACCCAAAAAAAAATTTTTTTTGAGATTGATTACATAAATTTCACAAATTTCACAGTATTGTGGGAAAGTAATATTTAAAGTCATAAACACATTTTAATTTTTACAAGGCAAATTGTCATTTTCATGGTCTATAAAGTTTGTGAATTCTGTGAGCTTTGACAATACAACTATTTCTTCCACATTGGGTGATATGTGCATTTTTTTCTAAAGAAAAGGCTTTTATAACAACAGTTAACTACTGGAGAAAAATATCGTACAGTAAGAAATTTCTTCTCAGGTAGAGCATTTTGTTATCTGTCATTTGGAGAATTACTCTCCTATAACATTACTTGGTTTGTGTATGGAGCACTGTTATTCTATTGCTATTGACTTAGACTCTCCATGAACATTTTGTATGAGAAATAGAATTTTATACAAATGACATGCCTGGGTACCACAACAGATGTGTCTTAATTTTCAGACTGCAGCAAAACTGGAATGAGTGAACTGAGGGAAGAAAAAAATATATGGTATAAGAGACCCTATGAGGGGCTTGGAAGGTAGCTTAGTGGTACAGTGTTTGCCTAGCATGCATGAAGCCCTGGGTTTGATTCCTCAGTACCACATACACAGATAAATCCAGCAGTGGAGCTGTGGCTCAAGTGGTAGAATTCTAGCCAGAAGCAAAAGAAGCTCAGGGACAGTGCCCAGGCCGTGAGGTCAAGCCCCAGGACTGGCCAAAAAAAAAAAAAAAAAAAAAAAAAAACTAGCAAATCACCTCAAATCCATGAGAGAAGTTAATTCAGAAGCTCTGAAACTAGAGCTCTTTGGACATTGAGAGTAACATAGCTGTAATCCTAGCTACTCGGGAGGCTGAGATCCAAGGTTCACAGTTTGAAACCAGCCCAGGCAGGAAGTCACCTACCAAAAAAAGCCAGAAGTGGAGCTGTAGCTTAATTGGTGAAGTGCCAGCCTTAATCAAAAAAGCTCAGAGCAGCTCTCAAACCTTGAGTTTAGACCCTAGGACTGACACAGGAAAAAAAAATGCTCTCATAAAAGGCTGTATTCAACTTATTAATAAGTAAAAAGCAAATTTCAAAATATCTATAGTCTAAAAGTGGAAAAAACAATGGTTAGAGCCTAAACTGAATCTGAGTGGTAAGACAGAGGTGGAGGGACTTGTGTTTGTTTCCTTACAGATAGTTCTGTATATTTGAGATTTTTGGCAGTATTTGTCTTACAATTGTTTTGATTAGCATACATTAGTTGCATGAGGATTTCATTGAACTCTCTCCATAGATGCCTACAATGTATCTCATCAACTTAACTATCACTCTTTCACTCCATTATCAGTCTTAAAATAATTCATTGGGTTTCATCATTCTGCTTTCATATATTTATATAAAGTATTTCAACAATATTTACCTTTTTTGGATTTTAATATCCGGTCTTCCTTGCCTATTTAGGTCATGACACATGTGTAGAACTTCTTTTAGAACAGGAAGTTTTCCAGAAAATAGAAGGAAATGCTTTCAGTCCATTGCACTGTGCCGTGTAAGTAAAAGCTAAATGAATGAATTTACTTTGAGTATTTTAGGAAATACATCATTTCTGTGAAAGTGATCACCTTGTTACGTTACACAGGATAAATGACAATGAAGGTGCTGCAGAGATGTTAATTGATACACTAGGTGCCAGCATTGTGAACGCCACAGATTCAAAAGGAAGGTAAGAATGCAACTATGGTGAATACAGTATTACTTTCAGAAGGAAAAGAAAATTTAACTGTTAATCTGGTATGACAATTTGCAAAGATCCTGTGATTAATTAAGAAGTAAATTGTACATTTACAAGCATAAATTGTTAAAGTACTAGTTTTATAGGGCTTCTATCCCCTGATCTTTTTTTTTTTTTTTAATTTTTTTTTTGGTTAGTTGTGAGGCTTGAACTCTGGGCCTGGGCACTGTCCCTCAGCTCTTTAGGTCAAGGCTAGAGCTTGAGCCACTATGCCACTTCTGGTTTTCTGAGTGGTTTATTGGAGATAAGAGTCTCATGGACTTTCCTTGCCAGGGCTGGCTTTGAACCTCGATCCTCAGATCTCAGCCTCCTGAGTACCTAGGATAATAGGCCTGAGCCACCGGTCCCCAGCTTGAAGCTATTTTGAAATGTAAAGGTTTCCCTCTGTTTTTTACGCAAAGACTATATTGTAATGCCAACAAAAATTTTCAAAATAGGAGCAATTGGAAAAGGAATCCAGCAATTTAACAGGTAATTGAGAGTCAGGATTTGTTTTTTTTTTTTTTTAAGTTTTCTTTAGTATGTTATTTTAGTCGTTTTGTGATTGTTTCTTACTTTAGACTATTTATAGTTTAAGGCCTCTTTTTATCAATAGTATAAGTTTATGTGGTAAGAATTCATAAGCTTCCTTGAGCCTGTTTGTATTTAGGCATTGCTTTCATAGCCTAATACGTAAATTACCATGTCATAAATTAGGGAATTTTTTTTCCAGATGTATGTGTCATTCAAATGTAGTAATATATTCCAACTTTTCTGTCACAGAACTTCTCTCCATGCAGCTGCTTTCACAGACCATGTAGAATGTTTACAGCTGCTGCTCAGCCATAATGCTCAAGTCAATTCTGTGGACTCCTCTGGGAAAACACCCCTCATGATGGCTGCAGAAAATGGACAAACAAATACAGTTGGTAAAGAAATCATTTAGAGTCAAGTGCTATGTGTACTTGTAATCCTAGCTATTCAGGAGGCTGTAGCAGGAGAATCTTCAACTCAGGCTGACCTTGAATTTCAGAGTGAAACTACAGAAAGGGTGGAGGGGGCAACTTAAGATTCTATTCTTCTAAGTGTACATTTGTTGCTTGTATATACATACCTTAGATCCCAAAACTTCTTCTGGCTTCTATTATTTAATCTCACTGCTCCTAAAATTTAAAACCTTTGCCTGCTTGTGACCTACATTGTTCCCTTAGGAGAGTATAGTGTTTTAATTTGCCCTTGCTGTTTGAAGAGATTACGTTAACATGGTCGTGTACCTTAATTAAGAAACTGGTCCTAGAGTCAGATCCCTGAATGTGAGTCCTAGGTCTAGCTAAGTGACCTTTTATCTTTTTACATTTACAAAATGAGCAAAGTAACCGCATCTAGTTCATAGAGTTTTTGTGAAAGTTAGTTTAAATCTAGAATGCATAAAAAGACTGGAATTTTATAATAAGCACTCACAAAATAAATGCTGATTGTTTTTGCTAGCGTCTAATTTATGTAAGAATATGAAAGTCATACAATTATGTGACAATGAATTATATATACTATGTATTAAATCTTTTTCTTGCACTTTGCAAGAGGGATATTTTTTGCTTTATGTCTTCATTTCTCTGCAGTGAGTTATTGGTATCTAAGAAACATGTTCATAAACATAAGACTTGATGCACTTTTTCCTCCCAGAGATGCTGGTTAGCAGTGCTAGTGCTGATCTGACTTTACAAGATAACTGTAAAAACACCGCCCTCCATTTGGCTTGTGGCAAGGTATGTACACATTTTCATTGTTAGCATCAACAGAGACATAATAGTTTTTCTAAAGCCAGGCATTGGTGGCTCATGCCTATAATCCTAGCTACTCAGGATGCTGAGATCTGAGTATTATGGTTCAGAATCAGCCTTTGGCAAGAAAGTCTGTGAGACTCTGATCTCCAGTAAACAACTCAGAAAACCGTAAGTGGTGCTGTGGCTCCAGTGGTGGAGTGCTAGCCTTGAGCTGAAGAGCTCAGGGACAGCATTCAGGCCCAGAGTTCAAGCCCTACAACCAAAAAAAAAAAAAAAAGTTTTCTATATCACTTAAAAGAGAAAAGAACCACACCCTTCTTGTTTGGTCATATAGTTATGACAGTAGCTGGGAAATTTGTGGGATAGTGTTGAATTTGTTTGTATGTATAAGTTTGTGTATAAATAGATTTGGGGACTATTTGGGCTTATAAATTAATTTTAATGATGGCCAAGTTTTAAGAGCAGTTATTTGCCACCATTTTAGGGTCATGAAACTAGTGCCTTGTTAATACTGGAAAAGATTACAGATAGAAACCTCATCAATGCAACCAACGCAGCCTTGCAAACGTGAGTACTTTCACTATCAAGTATAAGCTTTTGATCTTTATAATTATAAAAAAAAAAATGACTAATGGGATAGGTCTCTGACATAAAGCAGTTTAAAAAGTCCAGACAACAACCAATATGGTAGCATACATCTGTGGTCTTAGCACCACAGAGGCTGAGGAAGGAGGATTATGAGTTCAAAGCTAGCTTGAGCTATGTAGTGAGACCTTATTTCAGGAAAAAATAAATTAGGTGATGGCTCAGGTCTGCAATTGTAGCTAGCTACTCAGGAGGCTGAGATCTGAAGATCATGGTTCATAACCAGTCCAGGCAGGAAAGTCCAAAAAGCTGGAAGGGGAACAGTTGCTCAAGGGGTAGAGCACTAGCTATTAGCAAAAAAGCTCAGAGACAGTGCCCAGGCCTTGAGGTCAAACCTGAAGACAAGTACCAAAAAAAAAAGGTAAAGCACTCACTATAATTGAAAACCCTTACTAAACATTAAATTAAAAAAGAAAAAGAAGAATGTTGTTTGTTATTGATTTTGTATGTGTTACCAGTACTGGGGCTTGATGTTAAGGCCTTGAGCTCTCCTCACTCTGCTTTTTTATTCACTGTTCTTTAGTAATTGAGCCACACTTCCACTTCTGGCTTTTTACTGATTAATTGCAATTAGAGTCTCACAGATGTGTATGCCCAGCCTGGTTTCCAATCATCTCAGCTTCCTGAGTAATTAGAATTACTTTTTATCTGATTTTTTTTTTTCTCAATGACTTCCTTCACACCTTCTGAAAAAAATGTAGTACTGTTTATTTGATGAAATTCAACTGTGTGTATGCTACTTAACACTGCAGTAAAGGAGGTAAGAAGCCTTGTATGTATCTGTAAACTGAAAATGTTTTTGAAATAAATTGCTTAATGAGTAGGAAACTTTTGGATTGACTGACACAATCTTAGATCCATGTTTCTCATTGATCCTCACACTTAGATTCATTCTACCAATTTCCAGTTACTATTCTACTTTGAAATTTTGTTAAGAAAAAGCTTAGAAGACTGGCTAGAATTCTTGGATTAGTCACACCTCATTAGTTACAGGGCCTGTTTTAGTCTGTTTTCAGAGGTGGTTAGAATTTGTGCTGTTCTAATTTACAGTTTTTATTATTGTCAGCCTCACTTTTAAAACAACTTAAGAATTACTGTTGTTTGATTAAATCTTTTTAAACATAAATCTTAGAAGAAAAACAGTAAGTGGGATTTTTTGACAGTGGAAACTACCAGTGGTTCCCATATAGCAGAATTTATATAGATGCTGTCAGGTCCAACATTTTACAGAGGTTCTATTGTCTCCCCTCCACCTTTATGAATGTCTCAGGTTATATGTCTAAGTCTTCAGAACTTGGCCAAAATGTTGTTTGACAGCCAGGTGTATGCCTGTGTACAGGTACTGTATATATATATGTATGTATGTATGTATTCAATTTTCTCCCCTCAGACCTCTGCATGTTGCTGCCCGAAATGGGCTAACAATGGTGGTTCAAGAACTTTTGGGAAAAGGAGCAAGTGTTCTTGCAGTAGATGAAAATGGTAAGTAGGTATGGATTTTCTTCCCTAGAAGCCTACCTAGAAGCCTTTATTTTGTTTTTGAAGGTCCATATTTGCAGTAAAATAAACTTGGGCACAAAGTGAAACTCTGTGGCAAAAAAATAGGATGAGAACAATCTAGTAGATTAATGCCTTAATTCTCATGTCATGTATAAACCAAAGTTAGTGTTTACCACCATTTTTCATCTTCTACCCTGAGTGCAAATATTTAGCAACTCCTTACTTGTGTATCCTCTGTAAAGCTAGGCTTTCCATTCATGGACTAGATGTGTGCCTTGTTGCCTACTAGAGAATGTCACTTTAACAGTTCTTTTGTATCCTGCAGTGACAATGTTTTATCCCTTTTCTAGGTTATTTTCTCTGTGCGCACGCGCGCGCACGTGTGTGTGTGTGTGTGTGTGTGTGTGTGTGTGTGTGTGTTTTGCTGGGACACTGTGCAAATCCTACAAATATATAAACATCAATTCTGTCACCTTAAAAATAATCTTTTAGGGCTGGGAAGGTGGCTCAGTGATAGAGCACTTGCCTTGCATGCATGAGGCCCTGGGTTCGATTCCTCAGCACCACATAAGCAAAAAGAAAAAAAGCCAGAAGTGGCGCTGTTGCTCAAGTGGTAGAGCGCTAGCCTTGAGTTGAAGAGCTGAGGGACAGCGCCCAGGCCCAGAGTTCAGGCTCCAGGACCGGACCCAAAAGAAAAAAAATTTTTAGCTGGGCGCAGGTGGCTCACGCCTGTAATCCTAGCTACTCAGGAGGCTGAGATCTGAGGATTGCAGTTCAAAGCCAGCAGTTCAAAGCCTGTGAAACACTTATCTCCAATAAAGCACTAGAAAACCGGAAGTGGCGCTGTGACTCAAGCAGTAGAGCTCCCTCCTTGATAAGAGGAGCTGAGGGAGAGCACCCAGGCCCAGAGTTCAAGCCCCACGACCAACAAAAAGAAAAAAAGTCTTTTATTAATTTCACTCTTGGTACTAGTTGCTGCCTAGTTCTGCATTTCTTGTTCCAACAAAACTGTTCAAGAATTGGCTTTCTTCAGTCAGACCTTTGTCCCACCACACTGCAGAGCTTAACAAGATCACTGTTGTTTTCTAAAATGTTACATAGTTGTTAGTTCTCATTTCACTTGTCAGGTCACCTTTTGGCAAAAGTTTTTAACTGTTTTCCTATAGAAAATGTTCTTTACTTGGCTTTTAGAACCCACACACTTTCTTATATCTCCCGCTGCCCCCTGTCTCTATTACTAGTTACCCTTTTTCCAGTGTTTTACAAAATGTCACGCTCTTCCTAATTTGTTAATATTGGGGGGGGGCCCTCCAGGACTTAGCCTTTGGATCTTTTTTGTTTTTCCTGTCTACCATTCTTCCAGATGATCAGATCTAGTCCTTGGTTCTAAAAAGTACTTGTATGCTGAGAATTCCCACATTTATGTTGCCAGCCCAGATTTCTCACATGAATATCTTCATAAACCTCTCAACCATTCCAGATCTAAACTTCCAGTTCTTTTTCTCTTCCTCCACTAAATCTGTTCTTCCCACAGCCATCCTGATCTCAGTTGAATACTCATAGCAAGTATTTGAGCTGTTCTTGATTATTCTCTCCCTGTCTCTCTCTGTCTCTCTTCTCTCTTCTCTGCCCCCACTCCCCCATCTCTCTTTCTGGTCCAGTGTACCTTTCCTTCAACATACAGTGTTGCTCCTACCTTGAAAGTATATCCAGAATCTGCCAACTTCTTTCTTTACCACCACTACCTCAGTGCATCCTTTGAAAACATGAGAACAGAACAATTAGGCAGGAGGCAGGGAAAGAGAAAGCAATAGAAAGGATTATTCTGATGTACATCTAAAATACCATGTTGAAGCTTCTCAGCACAGTTAATACACACTTGAAAAAATAAATGACAGGGGGCTGGGAAGGTGGCTCAGTGGTAGAGTGCTTGCCTTGCATGCTTGAGGCCCTGGGTTCGATTCCTCAGCACCACATAAGCAAAGAGAAAAAAGCCGGAAGTGGCGCTGTAGCTCAAGTGGTAGAGCACTGGCTTTGAGCTGAAGAGCTGAGGGACAGCGCCCAGGCCCAGAGTTCAGGCCCTACAACTGGACCCAAAAAAAAGACAGGAAAGTAAAGACAGGCTATGTTGAGCCCATAGGTATTAATAGGAAGTAGAGGATAAATGGACAGGGTGAATGAGGATAAAAATGATCAAAGTAATTTGGAAATAGAAGAATGAAATTATTTTAGAAGAAAGGAAGAGAAAGTGTTAGGGGAGAATTTAACTGGAGTATATTATATGCATGGACTCTCTCCTTTGTACAACTAATATATGCTAAAAACAGGGAAAGTGTGTTGCTCTTGAATTTCAGTTAATATATAGCTCTTAAAGCAACCTACAAAATCTTCTACCTAATTACCTTTCTGATCTCATTTCCTACTCTTCTCCAGCTTAATTTATTCTGTCACCCTCTCTTCTCTGTCACAGGTTTGTATATGCATTGTGATCTTTGTTCTGTCAGAACAAACACTCTGCCCTCCAAACATTCTTTGACTAAATCCTTCACCTGTTTCAAGTCTTAGTTCAAATTCCATCTTCCAAATGAAGCCTAATTTGACCATTTGTACTACAACTTGCTACATGTTCTTATTCGCACACTCAGTCCTTGTTAACATCTCCTTTTCTGTAGAGCTTATCTTCTGTCTGATTTACTTTATACTGATGTATTTTTTGCTCTCTCTCAGAATGAACATAAGCTTATTAAAGCAGAGAATCTTAAGTATTAGAAGCACCCTACAGACAAGACAATAGGAGTTCGGTGGAGTTTGTTGCATGACAGTTCTACCAAGCACGTCTAAGTTCTGAGGACACATTGTGAAGTGAGACAGGTCTACTTCTTTGATAGAAGCAGAGTATAAACAGGCTGCTCCAGTGCACATTCTTGGGAACAAGTTTTTCCCCTTTGACCCTGGACAAAAATGGCTTTTTTTTTTTTTTTTTGTCAAGTTGTGGGGCTTGAACTCAGGAGCTGTTCCTGAGCCTCTTTGTGCTCAAGGCTAGCACCCTACCACTTTAGCCACAGTGTTTTGTTTTGTTTTTTGTTTTTTGGTTTTTTTTTTTGGGTCCGGTCATGGGGCCTGAACTCTGGGCCTGGGCGCTGTCCCTCAGCTCTTCAGCTCAAGGCTAGCGCTCTACCACTTGAGCCACAGCACCACTTCCAGCTTTTTTCTTTTTGCTTGTGTGGTGCTGAGGAATCAAACCCAGAGCCTCAAGCATGCAAGGCAAGCTCTCTACCACTGAGCCAACTTCCTAGCCCCTAGCCACAGTGTTTTTGAGTGGTTAATTGGAGATGAGAGTCTCACATCCCAGGGTGGCTTTGAAGCGCAGTCCTCAGATCTCAGCCTCCTGGGTAGCTAGGATTAAAGGTGAGTCACAGCTCCCAGCTCAAAAATGGCAGGTTTTTTTTGTTTTGTTTTGGTTTTTTTTTTTTGGGGGGGGGGGGTCCAGTCATGGGGCCTGAACTCTGGGCCTGGGCACTGTCCCTCAGCTCTTCAGCTCAAGGATAGTGCTCTAACACTTGAGTCACAGCGCCACTTCCGGCTTTTTTCTTTTTGCTTATGTGGTGCTGAGGAATCAAACCCAGGGCCTTATGCATGCAAGGCAAGGGCTCTACTACTGAGCCACCTTCCCAGCCCCAAAAATGGGAGTTTTTTTAAAGGAGAAAATTTGTTTTCTGAATCAGTGGTCGTATACCATGAATGAATGAAAATAACACAGAAGTGGAAATAGCCAAATGCTTCATAGTTACAATGTATATAAACTATTGTAGTATGATCACATGAAAAAATACTACATATTAGTGAAAATGAACTGACTACAGTTAGATAGAACAATCTTAAGTCTCTCATAATGTTAAAAGAATCCTCATATAAAATAATACATAGTGTATTATTCCATCTAGGCTAAAAAAAATCTGTACTGTTTATGACCATATATAGCAAGGAAGTATTTATTGTAAAAGTTGGAATGGTAGTGACAATTGTTGAAAGAGGCAAGAAAGTTATGTTTAGGTAGGGGATATGGGATGCTTCTGGCATGCTGGTAATGTTGTCTTTCTTTTTTTTAATTTTAATTTTTATTGTGAAAATACTGTACAGAGGGGTTACAATTACATGGGCAAGATAATGAGTACATTTCTTACCAAGCATTGCAGCCTCCTCCTTTGTTTCGCCTTCCCATCCTCCCCCGCCCCCCTGTTGTCTTTCTTGACCTGGGTGATGGCTGTATGAATCTTCATTTGGCAGTTTTCTGTTATTTTGAAAATAAGTGTGACTTTCCAAATATATATATATATATATATATATATATATATATATATATATATATATATATATATATATATATATATAAACATGAAGGCTAAAATGTAAGTACAGTAGTAGGATAAACAATAGATTTGCAACAATAAATGAAGCTATAGACAACAATTTTAAGATATTTTCTGATATTAAATATCTGTGGCTTAAAACAGTTCTCCATGGAATAATTGAAACTTGAATACACAGTATGTTCTTACCATCTTCTCTCCTACACATTCCTCAAAATTGGGTGGATCTTGGACCAATCAGGGTACTAATATTTTCCTCCTCAGCTTGTTGTATGAATACTTGCTCTTTTGTATTGTAGGGCCTCATGACTTTTGCTAGAAAAGGAAATTGTATAATGGAGACATTTGTCTTATAGTAGCAGGCTTTAAAATTCACTTGTTCTTCAGTGAGAAAAAACAAATATCATTCAATATAGAATGACAAGTATCATTCAACATACATCTTTACCACATGATTAGTGCTTCATGAATCTTTATAGTTCCTTATGTTTAGACTGTATTTGTATTGCTTTTATCCTTTTCTATTTAATGGAAAGTTTGGAATTATTCTCCTTAATTTATTACTAAAGCCAAAGTGAAGTCTCAAGGTTGTTAATTTTAAATTTTTATTTTCTAGGCTATACCCCAGCTTTGGCATGTGCTCCCAATAAAGATGTAGCTGATTGCCTGGCTCTCATTTTGGCCACCATGATGCCTGTCTCATCAACTAGCCCTTTGTCCTCCCTGACATTCAATGCCATTAACCGTTATACCAACACCTCAAAAACAGTGAGCTTTGAAGCCTTGCCTATCATGAGGAATGAACCCAGTTCCTATTGCAGTTTCAACAATATTACTGGGGAACAGGAGTACTTATATACTGATGTGGACGAGCTCAATGACTCTGATTCTGAGACCTACTGAGAGGCTGAGCCAGAGGTCTAAAGTTTTGACACTAAAGCTTCAAACTGTGCTTTTTCAGGAAAAAAAGAAAAGCACTTTCTTATTAAAGATACAAGTTGAACCTAAGAAGAAAGAGTTCACACAGTGAAAGCGTGTAACACATTGGATGCCATTAGGAAGAAGAATTCTAAAGGCAAGTTTTGCAAAAGGAACCTCTAGAATCTTGATACTGACTTGACCAGAGGAAAACACATTGATGTCAAAGTGCTTTATGGAATTGTTTGATTTGGCTTTACAGTGCCAGAAATAATTTTGTTGGGACACTGTGCTCCCTAATCTGCTTACACAGCAACACTACTGTAAGAGAAGAGGACACTAGATTTAAATTTTATCAATAAAATTACAACTAATTTTAAAGGCAATAAAAGTTTGGTACAGTAGACATTATGGCACATCAAATTGCCAAAGGACCAAATGACTTAAAGATTTTTATAATAGAAGGCCATTTTGTGGAAACTGGAATAGGTGAAATGGGACATTTACTAAACCAAACTTCACTATTTGCAAAGGAAGCTGAGATTTGATTTAAATATTGATTTTTATAAAGAAAACATCTGAAAGCCTTCCAATACTGTATTAAACCATGAAAGAAAGCAGGTGTATTTTTACATTTTTTTTTCTTTTACATAAAAAATTTTGAAGTTCCAGTTTTTATAATAGAATTGAAAACCAGCTGACTGGTGCAGTATGGGTGAAAATACTTGTGACAAAGACATGAGATGGATTGAGATCAGGCTCTTGCCCATGTTTGAATGGTTTGGGTTTAAAATCGAACTATTTTTGTTTATGAAGGTAAAGAATTTAATACACATAAATTTGTGAAATTGAAACTCAGTTATTTCACCCTATTGCAGCTAAGTGGTCCTGGGAGTGGAATTTTCGGGCTCACTACTTCAGATGGTACACCCATGTCACTCAGTTACTTAGTGCCTCCACACTAGGTTGGGGGATTTTTGTTGTTGTCACTTTAATTTTTGAGTTTTAAAAAAGTGAAATATCAAAAAATTCCTTGTTATTCTTAAGCTAAACATCTTCAAGTCTCTTGGAAGGCATTTCTGTGTTAAATGAGATTGAAATGGCTCAAGCCTTTAGGTCTTACTCAGATTTCGAGTAGCATGTTTGGAACTGGTCACTATTTGGAAAGAGAAAGCAATTGCCTGCCAAATTGAAGACTACTTTTTAAGTAATAAAAGAGAAAAAGCTGACATGTAAACTTTTAAATAATACTTTCTGTGGTTCTGTTTTTTTACTGTAACTGTCACTTTCCCAGTAAAAATGACTTCACTTATATAGGCAGTCTTACAGGTCTGGCTAAAGTTCCATAATAAAGTTCCATAAATTACATGAAACCCAATTTTATTTTATCCTTTTGTATTGTGAAACTGGAAACTTGATGACATTGTAAATTATCAGCTGGTTTTTCTGAATATAAAGTGTGAAAACACAGAACAGTATTTTGATCTATTTGATAATTTTGTGGGGTTTTTGAAGAATTAATGAGCATGTACATAGAAATAGTGACTGCTTGAATACTGTATTTACTTGCACTCTTTCAGTACATCAAGATTCCTGTATATTTTAGAGTATAATAAAACACAGATGTGAGTTGTATTTAATAAATAATGTATTTGTATCTGTGCATATTATCTAAAAAAATTATAAAGTTTCTAGGGCATTGACTACTAGATTTTACGCAGTTTTTCTAAAATATTTACAAAACTTATAATCTCCATCTTTTCTTTATAATATAAAGAACTCATAATGAACCCTTCCTAATTATTAGTGGTTGGATGGGTAAATATGCATTTTAAAGACAATAGACTACATTTTCTATTGTACCTTTTGAAAAAAATGAAAACTCAAGAGGATTCTAAAAGTATACCATATGTGTGCTTTCTCTTTCCTTTTAGGAATTCTCTTCTGAATTCCCTGAGGGAATTTTCTAGAATCTCAGAATTGAAAGAGACCTGAGGTTCATCCGGTCTAACCTCTTAACAAATGCAGGAGTCCCTTCTACAAGGGTGATCTTTCCACCTTGAATTCTTCCAGTGATTCTACCTCACCAAGCAGTCCATTCAGTTGTTGAGCAGCTCTAATGTTAGAAAGGTCTTCCTTAGATGGAGTTGAAGCCTCCCTCCTGGTAACTTCTGTCTTTGGGCCCAGGTCTGTCCTCTTGAAAGAATATTGGAAGGATGAATCTCTTGCCCTCTGCCATGTCTTCTCTCTTGCAGGCTGTTGACTCCTTTGCTGAAGTGACCTCCATAAGAATTCATTAGACTCTGTTAATTGACCACATCTAATGAAGTATAAGGTGTAGCTATAAAGTAACAAGCTCTCTTAAATTTGTTTCCACACATACCAGAACTAAGATCCTGCATCACTTTATGTAAATTGATGCTGTTACTGAAAACATTCGTTTCCAGCCTAATAGGAAAGCTATTCCATTGCTTTGTAATCGCATGTGTGCCTGTCTATCCCCCAGCTTGAGCAACCCACTTCCTTGGTATGCACCTGATGAGGGGAATTCCAAAGTACTCACCCAGATTCACCCAGATAGTATTGAACGACATCAGTATTTGGATAAGTATGTGGACTACTTGAATGAATGGACACAACACCACAGTGAGTTCCTTTATAGTTACACCTTGTGTGTCAACCATTCAGGTCCTGTTCTGTAGTGCTTTTATCCTCACACTGAAGGATAAAGCCTGTTTCTTGAACAGCTTTCTTTAACTTTTCTGCATGAAAGGTGACATCTGAAATAGCTGATGTGTATTATAATAATACCAGCTTCTACTCAGAAACAACTTTGGGAAAACAGTGGTAATAGCAATGACTTCTTTTACCGAAGATTCAACTTAAACAGTGCCATTTTGTTAGGAGATCTCTAAATGTAGCTGTAAATTGGGGGTTTCATTGGCTTCTATTGAACCTTTTAAATGAAATAAAGTTTTTTAATACAAAAAGTCAAGTGTCTTTCCTTTTTACATGTAAATAGCTTTTTTCTTAAAATGTCTCCAATTATAATGTGTTTTTTGTTTTTGTGTTGAGCCTGAGGCTGGAACTTGGGGCCTAGGCACTGTCCTTTAGCGTTTGTGCTCAAGGCTTGCACTCTACCACTGGAGCTACAGCTCCGCTTCTGACTTTTTGGTGGTTAATTGAGAGATGAGAGTCTGATGAGCGTTCTTGCCCTGGCTGGGTTTAAACCATGATCCTCAGATCTCAGCTTCCTGACTAGGATTACAGGCATGAGCCACTGGCCTCAGCTATGACAAGCTTTTAATCTTTAAAAATGAACTGGCTTTGGAGATGGGAGAGAGGGACTGGGAAAGAGTGAGAGAACAGAAGACACTATGAAAGGCAATGTACTCATGACCTGACTCACATTCATTGTAATTGCTCTCTACATCACCTTTATAACAATAAATTTAAAAAATGAATTGGCTTTTCAGTAAAGCAGATAAGATCCTGTCTAAATGGGGTGGTTTAGCAAGTATTTGTTGCTTGTCTTCTGTATACTGAAGCAAGGGGCGGGGGTGAGGTATAGTATTCTTTAAGAGCAGTTTCATCAAAGGTTTAAGTAAAAAGGCTGGAGGCATGGCTCAAGTAGCAGAGCACCAGTTTGGCAAATGCAGGGTTCTGAGTTCAATGCTTAGTAAGTAGAGCCAAAAGAAAGAAGGAAAGGAAAGGGTGATTTGAGATGGAAGCAAATTGCTATGGAACAGAGAACAAGTTTATGTTGGAAGAGAAGATAGGAACAAACTTGCCAGGAAGGTGGCAGGCACTGTGGAGGAACAAATAGAATTTGAACAGGTGGAGATGAGCACATGACATCCTGGATAAGAACAACAGCAAGTCTTTAAAGACTGTTGGAGGGTGAATGTGGCGGAATATGTATCAGCACTTAGCATTCCTGAGCATAAAGAGATCAGGAAAACCTAGAAGAGATGAGTATAATAAATACAGACATTAGTTAACAGAAGTAAAAAGGTGAGTGGAAGGGCAGGTGAAGAAGACATTTTAAGTCTCCTAAAATTATCTCTGTGGAGGTAACATTAATAGAAAATGCCTATGCAGCATTAACTGTACCAAGCAAGGTTGAAAGTGCCTGAAGTATATTTGTAATCCACACAACTGTCCTATGAAGTAGAGACAGACTATTAATAGCAGAACTATTAATAACATGTTAAAATGCAGGAGAGAGATGAAATAACTTTGACCCAAGGTCACCTGGCTGGCAATTTGTGAAATCTGGGTTCAAACCCAGGTAGTTATTTCTATAATCTGTACTTAAGTTCTGTAATTGACTCTTAACATGCTTTCTGCTCATTGTTAAAATTTGGAATTTTGGCCAGGCACTGGTGACTCAATACCTGTAAAAGATTACCTACTCTAGGGGGTGAGGTCTGAGGGCTACAAATTGAAAGACAGCCTGTATAGACAAATCTCCAGCTAACCAGCAAAAATTTTGCCTAAAGACCCTGAGTTCAGCACAGTGGGGTGGCGGGAAATTGATTTTGAGGTTGAGAACACTCGAGTATTAGTTCTTAAGTAATGATGTTTAGCTCTTAGTTCATGATTTTTAGAAAAAACACAAACCCGTCCTCGACAGATGTTTTTGTTTCGTTTTTGTAAGTCGTGGGGCTTGAACTCTGGGCTTGGGCGCTGTCCCTGTGCTCTTCAGCCCAAGGTGAGCGCTCTACCACTTGAGCCACAGAGTCACTTCCGGTTTTCTAGTGGTTAATTGGAGATGAGTCTCACGGACTTTTCTGCCCAGGCTGGCTTTGAACCTCGATCCTCAGATCTCAGCCTCCTGAGTAGCTAGGATTATAGGCATGGCCACCGGCACCCAGCGGCATCTTGGAAGTCTTTATGCCACCTATTCCTCACCTGGATGGTTTATGTATGTTTGTGTGGATGGGGGTGCTGCTGTTGCTGGGGCATTTGCTTGCTAGACATTCTAGACTGATCCTCAGCCTTTGTTTTTTAAGATGGGATCTTACTATGTGAGCTGGCCTCAAACTTGAAATCTTCTTGCCAGGGGTCTCCAGAGTACTGGAATTAACCCACTTTATACTCCCACCACACCCAGCATATACTGCCATTCTAGTGTGGGCATTTCAAATATAAAACTGGGCAGCAAAAATTTTTTTGAGTTGTAGAAAAACCTTGTCCATTTCAGTGTTGAGAAGAACAGAGCATCAGACTCCTCGCTAATGTCTTATTGTGGTCCTCCTGGTATAAAGGACAGAGGTAGGGTTTGGCCAGTTACCATCCTTATGACAAAGAAGAAATGCTGATGTGCATGCAGTACTATCCACTCAGTTCTCTCATTGGTACTTCTTTTTCCTTTGGTTATCACACACTTTGCATTCTGCCTACTATCTGTAATAGCATTGAAATAAAAAGGATCAATTCAGGGAATTGATATTTCCTCCTTCACACTTGAAACATGAATTTTATTTTCTGATTTTTTTTAGTGGTACTTACTGAGATTTGAACTCAAGGCCTTCTACTTGTGAGGCAAGTGTTTTATCACTTGAGCCTCCTTCCCAGATTTTAATTTTTAAGTCTTGTTTTCTGTTCAGCAAATACTTCTAAAGTGCTTTCTCTATGAGTCTTAAATAATAGAGGTACTCTAGGACATCACAGTGAACCAAATAAAAGATGAAATTTCATGAAGACAGGAAACAGGTTTTGATTAGGGAGACATTCTAGCTGATTCCTTGGCAGATTTGAGCAGGACTGAGTAACGGAGCTCTGCTGTGATTGAGGTCTTGAGTAAAGATTGCTGAATAGAAAAGGGAGCTGGTTTATTGAAGGGGAGATGTTTTTAGTTTTATTCGTATTTAGTTTTGATTTTGCCAGTACCTTGGTTTGAACTGGACCTCATGCTTACTCAGCCTGCTCACCCAATGGCACTCCTAAACCCTGCTTTTGTGGAAAGACAAACTTTGTTGAAGGACAGGTCCTGTGGCTTGAAATCAGGGCCTGGGTGCCATCCCTGAGCTTTTGTACTCAAGGCTAGCACTCTACCACTTGAGCCACAGCTTTACTTCTAGCTTTTTGGTGGTTAATTGGAGATGAGTGTCATGGACTTTGATGCCTGGGCTGATGCTAAACCTCAATCCTCAGTTCTCAGCTTTGAGTAGCTAGGATTACAGATGCCACTGGAAAAACTTTCAGAGGCCCCTTCCTCTCATTTTCACAGACTTTATGTGGCCAAAGCTTTTTGACTATTTACAGTGTCCCTGGTCTTGTTTCTCATAGTAACTGAACTTCAGGTTCTATTTTTCTAACCGGTTAACTGCACTGCCTGCTCAGCTTCAAGGAGATAAAGCTCTACCCAGCATGCATCCTTTCCTTGAATTGTCTCATTCATTCTCTGATTTGATTTCGGCATTTCCTGTCTGGGGGAGAGTAAACACTGAAACCATGGTAACTTTTGACATTTGTGGGTCTTGCTGCCTCAGACAGAGATGAAGGCTTATACCAGGTTGTAAAAGAAGCAGGAGGTTAAGTGAAAGATACACATTAACAGGAAATATACATTGATTGTTTCTACTAGCGCTGAGCCAGGATTTTTCACAGTATCTTCTGTTACTTTGGGTATCAGATTAAGAGCCAATTTACCACATTGTACCTACTTTATCAGCATAAAGCTCATATTTAAGAGCATAATGCTACCCTGCTCACTAAAAGTATATATTGTGCCATCTTCATTGCTACCATGGAGCCAGCAGGCATTCAAAATGATGAGCCAGACACTGGTGGTTCATGCTTGTAATCCTACTCAGGAGGCTGAGATCTGAAGATTATGGTTTGAAGCCAGCCCAGGCAGAATAGCCAGTAAGACAGACCAATAAACTACTAGGAAAAAGCCAGAAGTGGTGCTGTGGCTCAAGTGGTAGAGAGCTCTAGCCTTTAGAGAGGCTCAGGGATAACACCCAGCCCCTAAGTTCAAGCCCCAGGACCAGGGGTGAGGGGGGAAACTGGATGGACAGCCAACTGACTAGAAGGAGCTCTTTACCAGCTATATGTCCAACAATGGCCCAATAAATGAATGAGGGAGCTGAATAGACTTCTCAGAAGAGGTAGTAAAAATGGCCAGCAAACACATGAGAAAATACTCATCATCACTGGCCATAAAGGAAATGCAGATCAAAACATTGAGATTTCATCTCACCCCAGTAAGATTGACCAGCATCAAGAATTTGAACAATAACAAATGCTGTCAAAGATGGGAAAAAGAACCTTATTGCACTGTTGGTGGTGGGAATGTAAACTAGTATAACCACTCTGGAAGGTGGTTTGGAGGTTCCTCAAAAAAATAAACAGAACTTCCCTATGACCCAGCCATACCACTCTTGGGCATCTACCCAGAGCATTACAAGTCAGTATACACTTGCACATCCATGTTCACTGATGCACTATTCACAATAGCCACGTTATGGGAACAGCCCAGTTGCCCTACAACAGATAAGCAGATCAATACAATGTGGTACCTATACCCATTAGAATAATATGTAATTTGTAGGGAAATGGGCGGGCCTAGAAAAAAATCATGTTAAGCCAGGCACAGACACTGCATATTTTCTTTCATATGTGGAAGCTAGATCTAAAATACAACTATGCATGATAACATACTGGTTTAATGCATTTACACACACACTGATAGTATACTTAGGGGAGAAATCCAAAGATGTAACTCTTCTAAACAACTAAAGTACTGTTTATAAAAATAAGCCAGGCACCTGTAATCCTAGCTATTCAGGAGGCTGAAATCTGAGGGTTGAGGCTCACAGGCAGCCTGGGCAGGGAAGTTGGTGAGTTAAATCCCAACAAAAGATGTGGAGGGGCTGGGAAGTTGGCTCAGTGGTAGAGCGCTTGCCTTGCATGCCTGAGACCCTGGGTTCGATTCCTCAGCACCACATAAGCAAAAAAGAAAAAAAGCCGGAAGTGGCGCTGTGGCTCAAGTGGTAGAGCGCTAGCCTTGAGCTGAAGAGGTGAGGGGCAGCGCCCAGACCCAGAGTTCAGGCCCCACAACCGGACCCCCCCCCAAAAAAAAATGATGTGGAGCTCTGTTCAAGTGGTAGAGCACTAGCTTTCAGCACAAAAGCTCAGGGACAGCTCCCAGGCCCTAAATTCAAGCCTCAGGAAACACCCAAAAAAGTATCAGGTAGTGGAAACATGTTTTGGGATATGGGAAAGGGAGTCACAGGAATGGAAGGAGGAAGAGTAAGCAAATATCATTATATTCTATGTTCATAATGTTAATGGACTATGTAACTTGAGAGTAAGGAGGGGGAAAGTAGGGGCAAACAAAAGAAGGGGTGACTTTACTCAAGAAGCATAATTGGACAACTCCTTTGAACTTAATTTTTTTTTTTTAAAGCCGGTGCTGGAGCTTGAAGCTAGGGCCTGGCCTCTGTATTGAGCCTCTCTGTACTCAATGCTAGTGCTCTACACTTGAGCTACAGTGCCACCTCCAACCTTTATTGTTTATGTGGTACTGAGGAATTGAACCCAGGGCTTCATGCAAGCACTTTTATCACTAAGCAAATTCCCAGCCCCTAAACTTAATGATTTTTTAAAGGACTTGGTGCAGGGAGTTTGTGGCTCATGCCTGTAATTATGGCTACTCTAAGATCTGGAGGATCAGGTTTTGAAGCCAGCCTAGGCCAAAAAAAAAAAAGGACTAGCCAGGCACTTGTGGCTCACACCTGTACTCTTAACTACTCAGGAGGCTGAGATCTGAGGATCACTGTTCAAAGCCAGCCATGCTGAAAAGTCCCTAGGAGACTCATTTCCAATTAACCACCAGAAAATCAGAAGTGGAGCTGTGGCTCAAGTGGTGGAGTATTAGCCTTGAGCAAAAGAGTTAAAGGACAGTGCCCAGGCTCTGAGTTCAAGACCCATGACCACCAAACAAAAAAACCTGATGTGGCTTATGGTAGACTGCCAGCCATGAGTAGAAAAGAGAAACCTAGTGAGCAAAAAACACTAAATTCAAGCCCCAGTACTGGCACGCCCACACCCAAAAAAACAATATGTATGTCTAGATTGTACAGACTTACAGATTTTTAACAACAAAATACACTATGCACAAACATTAAGCATCCATGGTGCATCGCAGCTTCCTTGTGTTCCATTTTAGGATGGATGCACAGGCCATTGTGTTTTATGTGCGCTGATAGGATGGGAAAGCAGAAAGCCCTATGGCTCAGAAGCAAGACTGGAACCACACCTGGGCAGGGGCTAGGGCCAGGGCCAGGGGGATTCTCCTAGGAGTGCCTTATTGAAGAGCCAGCAGCGCCCTCTTGCAAATCACTTTCCAAGTGCCCCAACAGTATTGCTATGACTGGGAGGTGAGAACAACTCTGGTTCTGCCACCACCTGCCTTAACCCTTAGTTTTCTTGGCTGTGAAACAGTAATGTTTTGCAATACAGTTTGGAAACAATAATCATGCTGATTGTGAGGCTGCAGTGGGGATTAAATGGGAATATATAGAAGGGGACTTTGTCTAAATGCAGTCAGTAAACAGCTATTATTCTCATATACTCCATTTGCTTTCGGGAAGAGTTAGATTATGAACAACCTAGAACCTGAACCATGCCACTTTCTGACTGACTGATTTTTGGGTAACTTAACCTCGATGAATATCACATGTCCTTTGGGAAATGTAAGCCATCCTGATCTCCCTGGCTGCTGGGGAATGATAGGAAGGCTTCATGTAAAGCCTAGAGAAGGTCTTGCTGCCAGCACATTCTGTTCCCTAATGAACACATGCCCTTCTTTGAGGGAATGGCAGCAAAGTCATTAATGCGAAGTAATCGAAGATTAGCATAGCTGCTGTGTTCATCTGCATCCTCTAAGATGTCAAGCTAGGATTGATTGTGCATGGATCCCACCAAACAAAATGTTCATGTGAAGGAAATGGGGAAGATGGCTCAGGGAGGCTGGGAAGCTGGCAAACCCACCATGCAATTCTAACCTCTGAGGTGGGGTTGGGAGCATATTACCTGCCAGGACTAATAAAGGTTTCATAAAGTACTTGAGAGTCCTTGGGCCAGAGGCAACCACTGACCTATCACCCCCTCCTTCTTAGGAGTGTCTCTGCCTTAGTGTCCCCAGCACTCTTGGTCACTGTGGAGGTGGTACCTCATTGCAAGCATAGGGCTGGATCTTAAACAGCAGCAGTGGGGCCCTCCCTGGTTGGTGATGCTTGCTAGGTTGGGAAGGGTGAGTGGCCCTGCCGCTTAACTCTGAGCTAGGAGTCTTGAGCCATACAGCCCTGGAGATGCCCTGAATACAGAGAGGATTGCATTTTGTATTGTTCCTAGCAAGGTCAGAGAAGGCTAACGGCATGTTATGTGTTCCATGAGTTGTTAGGAAACTTGGGATCCAACAGCTTGTTTTCCATAATATGTGATCTGAATATCTGGTGAAGAGGCGATGGCTGATGTTGCTCAGGCAAAACAGACATGAGTAGTATGCTGCCTGGGGGCTTGCAGGACAGGCTGGGTGATGGTCACTGTGGCACCCAGGGACCCATTGTTCTCTCTGTGGGGCATCCCTTGGGCAGCAGGTGCTGGGGGAAGACACTCCCTTATTAAGCAGGTGAGAGCCATTCTGGGAGCTGTCACACATGTTCATGCCAACCAGAGCTTTGCTGGATGTCACAAATCCACAGACATGGGTTCTCACTGAAATATTGTTCTCACCTGTGTCTTTCAAAGTAGAAATTAGGTCCTACATTCCTGATACTCTTTTTTGGGGGGGTGGGGGAGTCCGGTCGTGGGGCCTGAACTCTGGACCTGGGCGCTGTCCCTCAGCTCTACAGCTCAAGGCTAGCGCTCTACCACTTGAGCCACAGCGCCACTTCTGGCTTTTTTATTTTCTGCTTATGTGGTGCTGAGGAATTGAACCCAGGGCTTCATGCATGCAAGGCAAGAGCTCTACCACTGAGCCACCTTCCCAGCCCTCCTGATACTTTTTTTTTGGGGGGGGGGTGATTGTTGTTTTTTTGGGAGGGGAGGGGAGGAGTTGCTCATTCATGGGGCTTGAACTCAGGGGCTGAGCACTGGTCCTGAGCTTTTGCTCTCAAGGCTAGCTCTCTAGTACTTTGAGCCACAGTTCCACTTTGGGTTTTTATGTGGCTCATTGGAGATGAGTCTCACACTTTCCTACCCAGGCTAGCTTTGAACCTTGATCCTCAGATCTCAGCCTCCTGATTATTAGGATTACAGGCATGAGCTACCAACTCCTGGCTGGCACTCATGTTTTTAAAGCTGTTTGGAGATCTCTAGATTATTTGTATGACTCAGGCCTTGAGAATCTGAGGAATTGCTCAGAAAAGTGCCTTTCAGCTGGCCTTCCTGGCAAGACAGTGGGGACTTCCCCACTTAAGAATGCTTGTCGGGTGCCTGCGGCTCACGCCTGTAATCCTAGCTACTCAGGAGGCTGAGATCTGAGGATCATGGTTCAAAGCCAGCTTGGGCAGAAAAGTCCGTGAGACTCTTATCTCCAATTAACCACCAGAAAACCGGAAGTGGTGCTGTGGCTCATGCAGTAGAGCACTCGCCTTGAGCTGAAGAGCGCAGGGATAGCGCCCAGGCCCAGAGTTCAAGCCCCATGACTGACAAAAAAAAAAAAAAGAGGTCTTTCCTGGAGCAGAGAAAAGTTACCAGCAGAGTACATTAATGTGCCCCATCATTGCTGTTAATAATTATGTGGGTTTATAAACACCTTAGTTAATTATGTACTCATGTGTAGACTATACCCAGGTTTAAAACCTAGCTTAGTTACAGCTTAATGACCATTGCCCAGTTGTTGAGCCTGTCTCAAATTTTCCTCATCAATTAAGATAAAGGGATAATAAAAATATAAGGGTTATTGGAAATATTAAATGGGTTAATGGTGCTTGGCAGTAACAGTAAGAATTCAGTAAATAAAATCCGATACTGGTATCTCGGCTTGCTTTGAGGGAGATTTAAAATAGCTGCCAGATCTTTCACATTCCTCCCACTGACAGATGGGGCTTGTTTCTCTTGCCCTTGAGTCTAGGAGGGTTCTGTAGCACCTTTACTGACAGACTAACTAGGACAGAAGAGGCACTGTGCCACCTTAAGAAATTGACGGTCCTCCGCTTCTTCCAGTGTCCCACAGGAACCCTGAAAGAATCTAAAAGCCCAGGTGTGGGACGCAGCCCAGGCCATCTCCAGCTGGAAGGAGATGAGCGACACCCCTGGACCCTGAACTGTCCCATAATCACAACACTGATCATGAAAATCTAAATTATGACACAGATGAATGAGTTGGGAGAGAGTGGGTAGCCTTCAGCCCTGGGGAGAGATGATTCATGTAACAAATTGAGTCTTTGTTTTTGTTTGTTTTACCAAGTACTCTATAATAAGCTTCTCAGTCTTGTGTAGACGCACTGTTTACTCCTTATTTACTATTAGAGCCCAGGGAAAAGAATGAACATCTGAAGCTGTTTGAGCTGGGATCTTCTGGTTTACTGCCTTTTCCAAAGATGGGACCTAGGCCCCATGGAGGGGACAGAGCACGCGTGTGCCCAGCAACACCCAAAATAAGGAAGCCAGGCCTCCCAGGGCAGCATCCTGAAAATCTGGGTGTATTATTTCATTTATTTATTTATTTTGAAACGTTACTATGAAGAAACAAATATGGATTTCTTTTTGTTTTTTTTTTTTTGGGGGGGGGGTCCGGTCGTGGGGCCTGAACTCTGGGCCTGGGCGCTGTCCCTCAGCTCTTCAGCTCAAGGCAAGTGCTCTACCACTTGAGCCACAGCGCCACTTCCGGCTTTTTTCTTTTTGCTTATGTGGTGCTGAGGAATCGAACCCAGGGCCTCAGGCATGCAAGGCAAGTGCTCTACCACTGAGCCACCTTCCCAGCCCAGAAACAAATATGGATTGTGATGGCCTTTATCCATTTTCCATGGTCAACATTCCTTTCCTTGGAAAGATCTGACATGGAATTTTCAGAGGTTTATAGAACAGGAGGATCACATGGTAGTGTATTAATTACAAAAGAACAAAAACCTTTTTTACCTTTTGCAGCTGGACTTACAAGGCCAAAATAGTGGCTTTCGTCTAATATAATCTTCATCTTTATAGTTCCTCAATTCAATAATTTTCCTCACCTATGTCAAAGTCCTGGCCCAGTTTGCCTCCCATAAGCCACAGTTGAGCTATTGCAATTCAGGGGACACAACCTGCTTTGTGCTTTTAGTTGTGGCTGAAAATCTGGATTGTAACCATCTTTGAAAATGGGAACTTTTGTGAAAACAAATGCTTTCCTGTTATATGTGCACTGAGGGATTATTGTTTTCTCCTGGTTTGATGTCAGTTTTTTTTGGGGGGGGGCGGGTGTCGGTCTTAAGTCTTGAACGCTGGGCCTGGGTGCTGTCCCTGAGCTCTTCAGCTCAAGGTGAGTGCTCTACCACTTGAGCCACAGCACCCCTTCCGGTTTTCTGGTGGTTAATTGGAGATAAGAGTCTCACAGACATTCCTGCCCGGGCTGGCTTGGAAATGAGATCCTCAGATCTCAGCCTCCTGAGTAGCTAGGATTACAGGCGTGAGCAACTAGCCCTGGCTTGATATGGTTCTAATACACCTTTAAAAATTGGTGCAAAAAATTGGTGCAAGAGCTGGGGGCTAGTGGCCCACACCTGTAATCTTAGCTATGCAGGAGACTGAGATCTGAGGATTGTTTGAAGCCAGCTCGGGCAAGAAAGTCTAAAAGACTCTTATCTCTATTTACACACCAGAAAACTGGAAGTGGCACTGTGGCTTAAAGTGGTAGAGCACTAACCTTGAATAGAAAGAGCTCAGGGACAGTGCCCAGGCCCTGAGGTCAAGCCCTATATCTGAGAAAAAATTATACTGAAAATTATTCAAAGAACCATTTTCTTTTTTGTCCTGATACTTGGTGAAAATTTTTGGCAATTGAGCCAGGCACCAGTGGCTCACACCTGTAATGTTCGCTACTCAGAGAACTGAACAGAGATCTGAAGATCACAGTTCAAACAAAGCCAGCTCAGCCAACACTGAGAGAGACACTTATCTCCAGTTAACTAGCAAGAAGTCAGAGTGGAGGTGTGGCTCAAGTAAAACACCAGACTTAAACAAAAGGCCAGGCAAGAGTGTGTGACCCTGAATTTAAGCTCCAATACTGGTGTACATGCGCACGCCCGCATGCGTGATCGCACGCGCACACACACACACACACACACACACACAGGGCTATGAGCATACCACCTATCTAGGGGGGAGGCAGGTGCTGAGCCTGGACTGTCTGGGAGGAGAGGGAGTTTTTTACCTTCTCTAGAAACACATCTTTGCAGTCTCTCACAGTGCCTCCAACTTCCTTTGTGAGAAGAGCCACAGCTGGGCACAGCTGTTTGTGGGGAAGCCACATAGGTCACCCTGCTTCCCCCAAGTCTACCTCAACCAAAAATACTCTTGGTTTCCTGCCTTGGGGTATTGCAAGATTGTCATTTGTTTCCTGAACTTCAAGATCACAGTTTTCAAAAGCCTCTTGCAATCATTAGTCATCCTTCTGTTTTGTTCCCTAAAAATAATTTTTCTTCATTTTTCCACCCTTTATTTTCTCCTGCTATCTGGCAACTACTTTTAGCTGTAAATGTCACTTTGTTTTACCACCATTGTTCGCTTTTCCCTTTATTTTTGCGTCAGGAACGATTCATTCTAATTCTCAGTAAGAAGTAACTCAGAAAAGTTCATGGGCTCTGCCTGGCAGGCAGAGTGTGGGCCCAGAAGGCGCTGACTTGCATGTTGGGTGAAGTAGTTCCACCATGTCTGGATTTAGAACTGGGTTTTCTGTTTCTCAGACTAATTTGAGTCATCTTGGCATCCCCAATGGTATGCTGTTTTAAGATGCTTTCTACGTCTCTGGGGTCTGGGCAGGGAAGCAGGATGGGCTGTGGACAGCCACATCTGGAGCCACACCCAGCCTGCCAGCCCACTTCTGGAGGGACTCATCTGGTGGGAGAGGTCCTGCTCCCGTTCCAGGGGGACTTCCCAGGGCGCTGGAATCCCAAGGCTTCCTGTGGGATTCTGAGGGGCTCCTACGTATTTCCTGGAGATGTGACTCATCCCAGGCTTCTGTAAGGGAGCTGTGAGTCAGGAGGCTGTGAAGCTTTGCTTCTTTCCCTCTTGGCACAGTCCACTTGTATGCCCCAGAGGGGGAAATGGAGCACAGAAGGTTGAAATCCACTAGCAAGGCCTACCCGGTGCAGAGGGAACTTTGAAGCTGTGCTTGTACCCTGTCATTCTGGCTCCAGAATCCATGCTCTTTTAATTATCCCAGAAAAAGGAGGGTCTGGAAAGCTATGCTGCCAGGAAATGAGGAGAGAAGTTCATACTAGTCTGAGGAGGAAGTGGGGTTTAGCAATGTACTGTTCTGAAAAACTAATTTTCAAAAGGAGTTAATGAACTTTACAACTCCCCGAAGGAGTGGGGAGGAATGAGGGAGGTGGGGGAGGGGAGGAAGAGTGGGAGAAAAAAAAGTGGGTAATAATGTTGGACAAGAAATGTACTCATTTCCTTACTCATGTAACTGCGTCCCCTCTGTACAGCATCTTTACAATAAAATAACATTTAAAAGAAAAAGGAGTTAAAACTAAATAAAACACCTAAGAGGCAAACCACAGACTGGCTATTCTGTGCTTTAAAAAAATATCTAGGCCAGGCCCTAAGTTCAAGCTCCAGGACTGGCAAAAAAAACATTAACTAAAAATAAAAGTATCTACAAGTTATTAAGCATAAGCTTAAAATTAATTTTTAATGCCATTAAAACACCAGATACAATTTATATAGAAATCCATGGCCTAAAAATGTCTTCATACTCATTATGACATGGCATTTGGAATCATCTTGTGGAAAGCCTCTGTTCTGTATTTTCCTGAGCACTCAGAAAACAACTGCTCAGGAATTTCAGGAATGCATGACCAAAGTGTGCCCTCCATGGCAGCTCTTGCAACTTGTCTCTAGACTTGCAGGGCCTCCTTGCAACAGGATCGCTGCTCAGTGGTCCTGCAAACTGAATTATGCCTGTGTTACTCCATCCTGCACAGTTGGGCAACTTGTCCAAAGTTAGTGTGACTTACTAAGGTTCCTGGAACCCCTGGATGAAAGAATTGTATTACCCCTCTTTAGCTGCCCCTCTCTGTCCAACAATCTCCACCTCGGAGCATAGCCTTCTCTTTTCCCACTTATTCCAAGTCCTGCCCACACATTCCACAGACCGACAGGCAGATGTGAGCAAAACCTTTCTATTTTTAAAGGGGTGTTTCCAGGTCTGCTGTTTCTATTTTGCAGGTGGCTCTGGTGTTGCTATGCCCACTGCAGAGTTTTCATGGGCCAGATGGAACACAGCACAGCTTTTGCTTTGAGAATTTGTTCTTAGAAAATGTATGAGGTGGGCTGGGAATGTGGCTTAGTGGTAGAGTGCTTACCTCGCATGCATGAAGCACTGGGTTTGATTCCTCAGTACCACACAAACAGAAAAAGCGGGAAGTGGCACTGTGCCTCAAATGGTAGAGGGCTAGCCTAGAGCAAAAGAAGCTCAAGAGCAGTGCCCAGGCCCTAATGTCAGGCCCCAGGACTGGCAAAAAAAAAAAAAAAAAAAAAAAAGCAAGCAAGCAAGAAAAGAAAAAAAGAAAAAAGAAAAGAAAAAAATATATGAGGTAAGCTGGGCACCACTGGCTCATGCCTGTAATCCTAGCTACTCAGGAAGCTGAGATCTGAGGATCATGGTTCGAAGCTAGCCTGGGTAAGAAAACCTATGAGATCTTTAACTCTAATTAACTACGAGAAAACTGGAAGTGGAACTGTGGCGCCAAGTGGTAGAGCACTAGCCATAAGCAAAAAGCTCAGGGACGGTGTCCAGGCCCTGAGTTCAAGCCGGAAAACAAACAACAACAAAAAAAAGAAAATACTTGAGGCTTGCAAAATATTTACACATCCTGGATATCACTGATTGAACAATGAAGAACAAACCAAACCACTGCCTTGTGAATGTGTGAAGTATCAACTGACATATTTATTTAAAACCAATTGTGTACTTAAAAGATTTGCCAGAAGTGGCTTGAAAAAGACAAATGTGAACAGAAAATACCAGAAAACATCTGTCATTGACACTGAAGAGAAAGAGGGAACCTGCCTCTTCCGTGGCTTCCTGCAGTCCTCATGGAACGATGTGGTATGCCCCAGGAGTGGGCTTCCCCCCCTCCAGGCCCAGTGGTCCTCTGTGAAAGGGTGGGGTTGTCCACACAATGACCAGCATCTACTCCCAGGCCTCACTCTGGGCCTAGGTCCTCTCATACAACCGCCCATAGAGAGCTGCAGTTACCAGACCGGACGACAGTCCAGTCTTCCTAAGGAAATAGTGCTCATTCTCCCAGCCCAGCTGGTCAGGGGTCTGCAGGGTCATCCCCGAGGTCAGAAACAAAGGGAAGATATAGGAAGTGCTGAAGTTCCCCCACAGGTAAAAGTCGAATAGCCCCGTCGCCTCTGTGATCTCCTGGCCACACGTGTCGAAGCCAAGTCCTCCACACTTGACCAGGGCGCAGACCTGAATGGAGTACGTGCCGTGCACTGTGTGGAGGCCACTGAAGACCCCCAGGGCATACAGCTCTTGGGACAGGGCAGGCCTCTCATAGAGTAAGTAGCAGCAGAGGTTGTTGGAACAGACTCGGAGATGGCCTTCCTTTCCCTCCACAGGGACCAGTGTGAAATTGTCGTACATCATCTCTGAGTGGAACGGGGGAGGCCCGTTCGTGTTCCACTTTGAAGCTTCCTCACAATGGACTTCCTGGGCATCCTTCTCACAATACGGGTCACTTGACACCATCTTTAAAAACTTACTGTGGAATGAGTCCATTTTACCTTTTGCCTTCTCTGTCCCAACAAGACATGATGGATTTTGGGGTAGCTGGGAAATTATAAGCTGACCTTTGGGGCTTACCATGTTGTGGTACCAAAAGGACTTTAGAGGGGTATGTATGCCACTTCCTGTCATCCCCAGAGATGGGTGATGGATGTTAGCTGCCAAAACATTGACGCCAAAGGCCATGGCAAAACCTTTCTGAATTTCAATGGCTGCCAAAAGCGGGAGCTGGTTCATCCAGGCGGTCGGGTACACAATGTGCTTTACTTCCAAGTCTCTGATGAGTGTGACAGCAGGGTCAAAGAACAAGATGTCAAAGCAAGTGAAGACACCAAACTTGCCAGCAAAGGGGGTATCGAAGGTGATGTGATCCACTTGAAGAGGGGTATCAAAAGCTGCCTCAAAGTAGAGGTTGTGTTTGCGATAACGGTCAACAAGGGTGCCATTACTACTGAACACCACATCTGTGTTAAACTGGTAGTACCCGTCATGGGGGCACCTTGGGTCACTGCTGAGACAAGGCTGTTTCGTGCCTAGATTGGCCACCAAGAACATCTCTCCCTTGATGGCCATGCAACTCAAACGCTGGAGGACCTACAGCAGAACGAAAAAATAAATAAGTAAAAAGTATAAAAACGTGTTATTTTTAAATCACGTATTTTAAAAATCCTCTTTTATCTCATATTTTTGTAGAAAAATTCCCCATATTGTGTCTTTAACATAGAAATAGTTATCATAAATAAGGTAAAAATAAAAACTAATGAAAACATGCAAAAGACATGAACAGGTGATCCACAGGAGAACAAATACAAATAGCCAGCAAACACCTAAAGATGCTCAGTCTTATTAGTAATACATATATGTGAACTTATGAGACATTTTCGTTACAATGGCAAAAATTCAACTGCATATCTTGCATTGACAAAGGTTAGGAAAACAGGTACTCAGACTAGTTGGAGACATGAAATCTTTTAATGTAGAAGTTTGGTGATCTTTATATTTTATTTTTGCCAGTCATGGGGCTTGAACTCAGGGCCTGGGCACTGGTGCTGAGCTTATTTTGCTCAAGGCTAACACTCTACCACTTTGAGCTACAGTGCCACTTCCAGCTTTTTCTGTTTATGTGGTAGTGAGGAATCGAACCCAGGGTTTCATGCATGCAAGACAAGCTGTCTACCCCTAAGCAAAATAACTTAAAATTTAACAAGGCACTAGCAGCTCACACCTGTAATCCTAGCTATTCAAGAAGCTGAGATCTGAAGATCAAGGTTCGAAGCCAGCCCAGAAAGGAAAGTTTGAGCTACTCCTATTTCCAATTAACCACCAAAATGCCAGAAATGGAGCTGTGGCTTGAGTGTTAGAGCACTAAGCTTGAGCATAAAAGCGCAAGGAAGGGCTGGGAAGATGGCTCAGTGGTAGAGCACTTGCCTTGCATGCCTGAGGCCCTGGGTTAGAGCACCACATAAGCAGAAAAAGCCAGAAGTGGTGCTGTGGCTCAAGTGGTAGAGCACTAGCCTTGAGCTGAAGAGCTGAGGGACAGTGCCCAGGCCCAGAGTTCAGGCCCCATGACAGGACCCCCCCCCCAAAAAAAAAAGCGCAAGGACAGCACCGAAGCCCTGAATTCAAGTCCCAGCATTGGCGCATGCACATGTATGAGTACGCGCACACACACATACACAAATTGCTTGCCGTAGCAAGTTATAATCAGAACACAACATGTTAGAAAGGACATCAATAATGTACACAAAGAGCACATAGAAAGTGATAGAGCTGGATGTGGAGCAAATGACTGAGCAAAGTTTCTCTAGGGAAAAAAAGGAAGATGAAGGATGGGTTGTGGTGGTGAACTTGTAGATTTTTCCCCCTTTTGTTTAGCATGTATAGTGATTTTCTGTTCATATGCTTCTTTCATAATCAGTAGAAGATCCACAGAGGAATGAATGTCTGTCTCAAAGGCAGACATTCTTAATGGAATGGAGGAAGTAGGGTTGGACTTTGCTGATCCTATGACAGGCTTGTCTCCTTTGCATCTCTGCATGCTGTGGAATGCGTGGCTCAACTCTGCACACCCTCAGCCTCCTAAGCAGGAAGGCTGAGATCTTCACGTACCTCCGTGTCAGCAAAACGGTGGGGCTCCAGGCACGGGTTCCACCTGACCAGCTGGGGAGATGGCATGAAGTCCAAAAATGGGAAAATAGATGTTCTTGTAAAGTTGAACCCATGAATGCCATCTTCTGGAAACACTATAATCTGCACACCCTGTAAAGCCAAACACCAAAGTGCAGTCTCTTATCAGAAAAGGGAAGCACCAACAAGCTACTCTGTACTGGGAGCCAGGCTACAAGGCTCAGGTCTCAGCAACTTCCTGCAGAAGCTGTCTGGCTTAGTCTGATCCACGGGGCACACAATGACAAAAGTCCTTTAGGAACACCATTCCTTGTGTTGAGGGCAGGTCAGGGAAGATAGGAGTGAGTAGATGGGTGATGGGCACAGTTAACCAGATGAGCAGTTAGGAGGGGTTGGCATTCTTGATGATACATTGGGAGATGGAGTTGGTCAGGTGCTCTAGAGAGCCTGGATATTACACCCCTTAACAGAGGTGGCATCTCTAGTGCTTCTCAGCCTTCATTCTGAAAGCTGCTGAGAACACTGATGCTGGAGCATGCCCTGAAGTCTGACTCAATTGGCTCAAGGGGTGGCAGGAAGAGGTTTCCTGGCAACTGTGTTTAAAGTTCCCCCAAGTGATTCTAATCCCCAGCCATGATTGGGACCCACTGGGAGAGGTGCAAGGTGAGGATGTGGTTTCAGCATCGAAACCAGGACTTCCTTGAGCTCTCAACTCCACAACTGGGAACAAGAGGCTCCCTTCAGGACTCGACACCGCACAAGCCTTTTTCACATACTTGGGAATATCCTGGGCCTCGGTGACATTGGCAGCAACAACAAAAAACCAATAACCAGACAGAGCAGTGCTCAATGCCAGAGCCTCATTCTCCCACTGAGCTCTACTTATACAGATTCTATGGCAAGTCTAAAACGCTGACCCCAATGCTCAAGGTGGAGAAGCCAAAATAGCAGACACTTATTTCTAGAGTACAATGCAAATTCTTTTTTGATTTCTATTTGTGGAAAGCATAAATAGGAGGTTCACTGTCCAGTGCAGGCATATGCCCGGGCAAAGTGAGACCCCCTCCATCTCAAAGTAACCAGAGAAAAAATGCGGGTGGGGATGGGGAAGGGCCTAAAGGCATGGTTCAGTGGTATAATGCCTACTTAGTAAGTATGATTACCCTGAGTTCAACCCCAATACTGCCATCAAAAAAAGTAACTAGTGCCGGGCGCTGGTGGCTCACGCCTATAATCCTAGCTACTCAGGAGGCTGAGATCTGAGGATCACCATTCAAAGCCAGCCCGGGCAGGAAAGACTGTGAGACTCCTATCTCCAATAAACCACCAGAAAACCAGAAGTGGCGCTGTAGCTCAAGTGGTAGAGCGCTCACCTTGAGCTGAAGAGCTGAGGGACAGCGCCCAGGCCCAGAGTTCAAGCCCCACAACTGACAAAAAAAAAAAAAAAAATAGTAACTAGTGATGACCAGATTTAAGAAGATATCATAGGGTCTCCTCTATTAATGGATATTTTAATTGTTTACAACTTTCTTTCTGTAATAAGAAAAAAAACTGGAGTGAGCATGTCTATATAGTCCACACAGAAGATTTATTGAATAAACACTGTTCACAAATCTGGGTGTTTTTTTTTTGGGGGGGGGAGGAGGGATGTCAGTAGTGGGGCTTGAACTCTGGGCCTGGGTGCTGTCCAAAAACTCTTCAGCTGAAGATAAGCACTCTACCACTTGAGCCACAGCACCACTTCCTGTTTTCTGGTGGTTAATTGGAGATAAGGTTCTCATAGACTTTCCTGCCTGGGCTAGCTTTGAACTATGATCCTCAGATCTCAGCCTCCTGAGTAGCTAGGATTACAGGCATGAGCCACCAGTGTCCTGCAGTTCACAAATCTTTGAAACCTTCACTTAGAGGTTTTAATGAGATTAAGAACCGCTTCTGGGAATGAAGGTCACTAACCCGAGTACTGCTGCCTAATCACCTTTACACTGGACTTCCTTTCCTCCTATGAGGGCTTCTACCTAAAGAGAAATCTCCAACTACTCCAGGCAAGTCTGAACAAAAACTTGGACACTTGCTTGACATAATTTTTCATAGTTGCTTTGCCACACACAGCCATAACCCTGTCGGGAGCTGGGTTATCAGTGAGCACCCAAATTCACCTAGCAGCCCCTTCCCTGCTCCTGCACCATGAATGGATGGTGTCTGCCCCTGGCCGGGTTACATGCTTCCTTTGGGGGCAGGTCACAAACTGGAGTTGACAGTCACCAGGATTGGTTCTGCATGGCACTTGCCAAATGGCGTTGGGCTGCTGAAGAGGCAAGAGGAGTTGAAGTGGCCAGTGCTGGGGCAGTGTGCAGGCCAACGCCTCTGGCGAACCTGTCCTGAATGGTTGCTGTGGGCAGGAGGCTGAGGCCTCAGTGGTTTTCACACTGACTTCAGCACAGACAGAAGCCGGGTGTGAACAAAACGTGTGAAAGATGTTTAGGGAACAGATATACAGATGCATAAATAGACCAGCAGGGGAAAGATGAAATCCAACGAGCCTGTGTGTGTGTGTGTGTGTGTGTGTGTGTGTGTGTGTGTGTGTGTGTGTGTGTGTGTGTGTGTGTGTGTGTGTGTGTGTGTGTGTGTGTGTGTGTGTGTGTGTGTGTGTAAAGGGTATAGGGATGGGGGTGTCAAATGGCAGTGGCGACCTCACAAGTCCACTGTGAGTTGTCACTGCCACAGCTTCCTGAAGACAGAGTCCAGAATGAGAGTGGTAGGAACCTCCTTCAGCCTCAACTGCACTGGGATAGCCTGGCCTGTCGGCAGGCTGCAAAGCAAATCTCCCCAGGAACTACGGAAGGGACTGCGGATAATGACGGAGGGCATCGATGCTGGGAACCATGGCAGCTGTCCTCAAGAGTGCAGGAGGTGACATGCTATAGTGAGGGGATCAGGCAGAACTAGGGGTTTCTGATTTCTGTCCACTGAAAGGAAGACTTCCAGAAGTTGCCACCACTAGGATGAGTGCACCTATGAAACAGTGCTGGGCTATGGAAGGTGTTCATGGAGAAACCACAAAGGAACAAAAGAGAGTGTCATCCATCAGAAGTACTGAACCAGGTCTTCAAGCTCCTTTATACCAGCATCAATAATATAATTGATAATATATGTACATAATATAGTATATGCTATGTATAATATATATGTGTATAATACATAGTATATACTATAATATATATACTATATAACATATAGTATATGATACTACATAGTATATAATACTATAGTGTATACTACATAATATAGAGTATTAACTATATGTATATATGTAGCATATACTAGTATATTATATGTATATTGTATATATTATATGGTATATACATATATACTATATAGCATTATACACTTTAGGCATATACTATATTATATATATATATATGTATAACATACATATTATATACACATATAATTACACATATAATTTTACATATATATTTATATGCATGTAAATATATATGTGTATACATATATTACACAAACACTTGATTGTGTGTGTAGTCTAGCCTGTAATGTTAATCTACCAATAGGCCAGGCAGTGCCAGTGGCTCACGCCTGTAATCCTTGCTACTCAGAAAGCTGAGATCTGAGGTTCATAGTTCAAAGCCAGTCCAGGAAGCAAAGTCTGAAACTCTTTTTTTTTTTTTTTTCTGGTAATGGGGCCTGAACTCTGGGCCTGGGCGCTGTCCCTCAGCTCTTCAGCTCAAGGCTAGCGCTCTACCACTTGAGCCACAGCACCACTTCTGGCTTTTTTTGCTTTTGTGGTGCTGAGGAATCAAACCCAGGGCCTCATGAATGCAAGGCAAGCGCTCTACCACTGAGCCTCCTTCCCAGCTCTTAAGTCTGAGACTTATCTCCAATTAACCACCAAAAAGCCAGAAGTGGAGCTGTGGCACAAGTAGCTCAGGGACAGTGCCTAGGATCAACACACACACACACACACACACACACACACACACACACAATGTTGGGGCAGAGCGTCTTCAAAATCTGGGCTGGCTTGCCCCCATTGGGGTTAAAGCCCAAACTGCCCTTCAGGTAAAGGTTCCCCAACAGGGTATGGACATTGCCCTTCTGCCCCCACGGGAACCTCATCTCTATCCCTCCCCCTCCTGGTAGCAAGGGAAGTAGAGGTGTGGTGCCCTTACCCCTGTGGCTTGGGCGGGGCTCTGTCTGGCTCAGGGCTGGCACAGACCCCAGGTATCTACAGGCAGCAATCAACAGTTCTGTGGACACATACTATTTTTGTTAAGCTATAAAGGCTACATGAAGCATGAGTTTATCATGCTCCGTAGTTTTCAAGTTTTTCTGCACATCAAACTTTCCCTGGGGAGCCTTTGAAAACCCAATGCTCAGACTCCTGCCCATCTGGGCCAATTACAGCAGACTCCTGGGGCCCTGGCACCCACACTTGTTTACCACTTGCACAGTAACTGGCCCAAAGCCACATCAAGAACTGGTGGCTGCCGGGCGCCGGTGACTCACACCTGTAATCCTAGCTACTCCAGAGGCTGAGATCTGAGAATTGCGGTTCAAAGCCAGCCTGGGCAGGAAAGTCTGTGAGACCCTTATCTCCAACTAACCACCAGAAAACAGGAAGTGGTGCTGTGGCTCAAGTGGTAGAGCGCTCGCCTTGAGCTGACGAGGTAAGCACAGCGCCCAGGCCCATGACCAAACAACAACAACCACAACTACAAAAATGAAAACAAAAAGCGTGGCTTGGAGGAGCGGGGAATGCTGCTAAACTCAAGATCTGGCCAGTGGGTCTGGAGTAGGACTGAGATTCTGCCTCTCTCATGGGTCATGGGCTCAGAGATGTTGCTGGTCTGGAGTAGCAAGACTGACCAAGCCAAGGCAGCTTTCTTAGCTGGACTGGTTTTCCAGAGGGGCTGTAGGAAGGGGCGGGGAGGGGGGGCTCCCACCCACTGCTCACAAGTCAAAGAGCAATGTGCTCCATTCTAGGAGCTAAGCTTAGGTCCTAACAGAGGAGCAAATCTTGCCTTCTGGGCTGCGGTCAGCACTTGCTGTTCATAGATGTCCAGGTTCTGGTTCATAAGCTCCAAGGCCTGCTGGCGGCTAGTGAGCTCCAGGGGGTCTGGACTCAGAATGGACTGGTGCTCGTACACAGCAGCCACATAGTATCGGTGATGATCAGCCCCGCAGTCCTGGCCGGCGACGACGTCCAGAGCAGTGGCAGCAGCGTAATAGCCAAGGAAGAAAAGAGCAAGCTTGCTGCTGGCTCCAGGCATAATGCAGACCATAAATCTGGAATGTAATGGGCCAAGGGAAAATAGCTGAATAAAGAATTCTGGCAAGAAAGGAACTTTTGCAGCTGTGATTTATTAATCCCAGCAATTAAACTCACACACAGTGGTACTGCGACTCAGAGTTTGTTTTATGTTCCTAATAAAAAGAGTATGTGTTTCTCTCCAAACATGTAACAAGCTACATTTAAAATGGCTCACTGTGTTAACAGTCTGCTTTTTAGAACATTTCCAAAACAGATTCAACCTTTGCCATGATTTCTCTTTAGCCAGTGTTCAGCAGGGCTACTTCTCTAGATGTGCACAGAAGATGGAAGCAATATCGTCTGATTATCTCACACAATTCTGTGGTGTGTTTTACACTTCCACCCGAGTGCTCTGCACACACAAACCACCCACCAACTACAGAGCCAATGACCACTGCGATGAATAACACAGCTCCGCTTTCCAAGCCATGAAAAAACACCAAGGATTAAAATTCTTCCCTCGATTCCTTGGTTGGCAATGAATACCATGGCTGCCTCTCCCTGGGATCAGCACAACACGCTTTATTTAGGGCGGAGACTGTGTAGACTACAGTTGCTGTGAAGCAGTGTCCCCCATCACAGCCCAGCATTGTCGTTGGTGACTGATACTTGTTAACTGCGTCACTGCTTAACCAGCCTTTGTCTTGCTACTCCAAATCTCTTGCTCAAAAGCATACTCTTTGGGAATTTTTATTTTGTTTTTTTGGAGTGACTAAGTGGAATTTTCTAGCAAGTAAACTCTGCTTTGTGACTCCTGCCTGAAGAAACTGGACATGAAGGACACTTCTGTGTCATTTTGCCCCCATGCCCCAAGGACAGGAATGTTTCCTTCCAGTCACAGTGTGTTACTAAGCTTTAGAGAGACCAGTCCAGGTCCAGGTCTGACTAAGGCTCCCCTTCTCGCTCCCCTGGCACACAGACTCAGCAAGAGTTGTGCCCCTGCCAGGCTGCTTGCCCTGTGGAGAGGCTGGGTCTACCAAATGCCCAGAAACCCCATTAAAAGAGGAGATAACAGGGCAAATGAAAGAAGCCTAGGGCTATGCTTTAAGGGGAAAATGCCACACTTCCCAATCTCTCTGCACTCCTGAGTTTGCATTTCAAAACCAACTCCCCAGGCTGCAAGATTTTTTTTTCCCCTAGAAAAAGTTCCAGAAATAAACCATAATTATTTTAGCCATGGAATAGGACTAGCAGTGTTTATTTCAGCCATGGAATATTACTAGCCTTGTGTGTTCAGAATCTTAGAAAATCAAGTTCTTCTCCCTCTTCCCTGCACCCCTCCTCCCCAGCCCAGCTCAAACTGTTAGTTCTTTCCCCAGGGAATAAATGTACCATCCTGGTCCCAAATCCCAAAGGCTGTGCTGTTCATCTGGGACTCTGTAAACAATGTTTTACTATGAGCACAAGCTGCCTTTCAGCAAGCAGTCATGAGTTTCAGAGTAGAAACAAAAGTATAATTGATTAATTTTCTTATCTGAACTTTGTCTCTGAAGACAAGCATGGAATAATTTAAAATGGATCAAAACTCTCTTTTCCATTCTAGTCTGGCTTTCTACCATGCTGGCGATGGGGAGTAGCTACGGAGAGAACCTCAGCTTCCCAGTTCCAGTGACAGCATTATTTGGTTTGATTTGGTTTAGTGCCAGTCCTGGGGCTTGAACTCAAGACCCAGGTGCTGTCTCTTAAGTCCCCCTACCCAAGGCTGGTGTTCTTCTACTTGAGCCACAGCTCCACCTCCAGCTTTTTGATGGTTAATTGGAGATAAGTGAGTCTCCCAGATTTTCCTGGCTGTGCTCACTTTGAATCTGGATCCTCAGATCTCAGCCTCCTCAGTGGCTTGGATTATAGTCCTCAGTGGCCTGGATTAAAGAAGTGAGCCACCAGCACTAGCTCCAGGGACAGTATTTCTAAAGTGAGTCTGGGCAGGGACATGAGATACATAGTAGCAAAATTAGGAGATCCTAGCTTTCACAGTAACCCTCTCACAACTGAGAACTCTGTACCACAGATTTGGCATAGGTGCTAGGGACCGAACACCAGGCCTCACGCACGCTAGGCAAGTGCTCCACCACTGAGTACACTCCCAGCCCTGGGTATACAACACTTTCAGTGTAAGAAACTTGTAATCCAGCAAAACTAAAAAAAAACAAAAAAAAAAACAAAAAACAAAAAAAAAACCCCACAGGAACAGCAAGCTACCACATGCTTTTCTACTTTGAGAAAATAAACTTTATGTTATTTACAGAGGGGGCCTGGTAGGGAGCTATAGTGGCAGCCATTTGTGTGTGAACATGGGTAGAAGGATAATTAGAGGTTATGCAGCTTCCACCAGGTATTCAGGCTTGAAAGATGCAAGCTTAATGAGGTAGGACAGAATGAGTAATTAGAATAAAAATAGGTACCACGTTTGCCCTTCTCAAAGAGTGGTGAAGCAAGCGGGAGGGACACTGGCATCACAAGGGCTCAGGAGAAAGCCAACAGGCTTGAGGCAGTACCTTTGGAGGGCTCAGCAGGAGCAGGAGGGGTACTGAGCCTGCAGTGACAGGACTGGAGGACTCAACGTTCTAGCTGCTTGCCAAGAGGCTCCCGGGTGCAGCCCAAGTCCACACAGATGTCCTGAGTGTGGGTCTTGGGTGTGGAGGGGTTCCTGAAAAATCCAACAAGTGATCCATCTTCAGAGCTGGTCAGCACAGACAGTGGATATCAGAGTTTATGTGTGCTGAGCTCCCTGGAAGGGCATGTGACATGGAGACTAACCTGCAGCAGCCCCAGTATGAATGCAGACAAAGGGGACAAGGTGCCTGCCTCTTTGAGGCATCCTCAACTGCCAGGGAACAGCAGGGCCGAGACAGTGCCCGTTTCAGACATGCTTGCCAGCCTGCATGAGGTCTGGCGGAGATGTCAGGTGAAGCAGGAGAGGACAGGAGGACAGATGGGGAAACAGCACGATCAGATTGATACCTGTAGGTCAGATGGCAGCCATGTGCACGAAAGAGAAATAAAGGCAGGGAGGTAGGCAGGGCGGGCTGGGGGAGGAGGCAGTTCTCAGCTATGCAGGCAGGGAAGGCCTCAGTAGAAGGTGAGGGCACACAAACATGTGAAGGCAAGATTGGAAGGTATGTGGCTATCTGGAGGGGGCTGTCCCAGGCAGAGGGCCTGAAGTAGGTACTTGCCTCAAGTGGCTCAAGACTGCAAGAGAGCAGGGGGCCTGGGGCTATGCAGCCAGTGGCAGCCAATGAGATCACATGGAGAGAAAGGGCTCGGCCAACCACTGGACTCCTAACATATCTGCCTGGCCTTGGTCCTTCTCCATCCTGATCTCATCAAAGGGCCAATCTTGAACTTCCAGTGACTCCCATCTCATGCAGAGTAAAACCAAAGTCCTTGCAGTGTTACCACGGGAAGGGTCCAGTGGACAGAGGTAATCAGAGTGGGCAGTGATGCTAGAAATGGCATCTTTACTGAGCAACTGGTTTCAGAAAGGCTCCAGGACCCTTGCTACTCCTTTCCTCAGGAAAAGTGGCTCCCAACACTAATCCTGACCAGAATTTTTTTTTAATCTATGAGGAACAGAAATCAACCTGAAATTACATAGAAATTTGTTTTGTGGAAATTTGGTAACATGCCAATCACTAGGTATTTTTATACCTACCGTGCTCTATGATTCATTTGTGATAAATGGCTCCATTTCCTTTCCAGTTTGGTGGCACTGGGATTTGAACTCAGGGCCTCATATTTGCTCAGCTTGCTTGGCTCACCATGGTGCTCTATTTGAGCCATTCTTCTTGCCCAGCTTTTAGCTGGTCATATAAAGTAATTATACAGAGGGGTTGCAAGTCCATCAGTCACATTATGAGTACAATGCTTCTTGGGCAATGTCTCTATTCCTTTGTTCTCCCCCATCCCCCCCTTACTCTCAAGTTGCATAGTTCAGCTTTTACATAATGACCACTGAATATAATGGCTACAAGACTACATTTGCTCACCCTTCCCCGCTCCATTCCTGTGCTCCTCCCCTTGCTTACTCCCCAAAACATGTTTCTACTGCCTGGTGTTCATTTTGATAAACAGTACATTAGGTATCCAGAGGAGTTACACCTTTGGAGTCTTCCCCTAAATACACTATCTTTTCATTAGTTGGCTTGTGTGTAACTGCATTGAGCTTGTATATATTGTTATGCCTAGTTGTATTTTAGATCTAGCTTTCACATATAAAAGAAAAAAATGTCTCTCTGAGCTTGGCTAACTTCTTTTAACATTTTTTTTCTAGGTCCATCCATTTTCCTGCAAATGACATATTATTCTTTTCAATGAATGGGTAAAATGCTATTGTATATATGTACTACATTTTCATGATCCACTCATCCATTTTAGGGCATCTGGTCTGTCTCCATAACTTGACTGTGGTGAATAGTGTAGCAGTGAACATAGCTATGCAAGTATCCTGGCTTGTAATGGTCTTAGGAGATGCCCAAGAGTGGTATGACTGGTCATAGGGAAGTTCTATGTTTGTTTGTTTATTGTTGGCCATGGGGCTTGAACTCAGGGCCTGGGTGCTATCCCTGAGCTCTTTTTTGCTAGAGGCTAGCATTCTACCACTTTGAGCCACAGCTCCACTTCCAGTTTTCTGATGGTTAATTGAAGAGAACAGTCTCACAGACTTTCCTGACTTGGCTTTGAACCATGATCCTGAGATCTCAGCCTCCTACTTAGGAGGCTAGCTACTCAGCTAGGATTACAGGTATGAGCCATCAGCACCTGACATGTTTATTTTTCTGAGGAATCTCCAGGGTGGTTGTGTTAGTTTACATTCCCACTAACAGTGGGACATGGGTCCTTTTCCCCCACATCCCTGCCAGCATTTGTTGTTGCTCAAATTCCATCTCAATGGAATCTCAATGTTGTTTTGATTCGCATCCCTTTATGGCCAGGGATGCTGAATATTTCTTCATGTGCTCATTGGTCATTCTTACTTCTTCTGAGAAGTCTCTCTTGGGTTAGCTCCTTTGCCCACTTATTGATTGGGCTATTAATTTTAAGGCTCTTCTTAATAAGGTAATTTCAGAGGCAGATAAATACATTTAAAATATTATATGTACACCTATTGATCATGTGTGTGTGGGGGGGTATATAGAACTTGAATTTAGGACCTTGAGCTTGCTAGGCAGGCACCATACCACTTGAATGACAATCCTAGCCCTTTTTTGCCAGGGCAAATCTTTGGAGCTGCTGTTGTTGGTGGTGGGGCTTGAACTCTGGGCCTGGGTGCTGTCCCTTAGCTCTTCAGCTCAAGGCGAGTGCTCTACCACTTGAGCCACAGCACCACTTCCAATTTTCAGATGGTTAATTGGAGATAAGAGTCTCACAGACTTTCCTGCTAGGGCTGGCTTTGAACCGCGATCCTCAGATCTCAGCCTCTGGAGTAGCTAGGATTACAGGCGTGAGCCACTGGTGCCTGGCGCCAGGGCACATCTTTAAACCTGGATCCTTCTGAGCTCCAACTCTCAAGTATGTGTATTTACAAATATGAGTAACTAGTCGGGCGCCAGTGGCTCATGCCTGTAATACTAGCTTATTCAGGAGGCTGAGATCTGAGGATCATGGTTCAAAGCCAGCCCGGGCAGGAAAGTCCGTGAGACTCTTATCTCCAATAAACCACTAGAAAACTGGAAGTGGTGCTGTGGCTCAAGGGGTAGAGTGCTTGCCTTGAGCTGAAGAGCTCAGGGACAGCACCCAAGCCCAGAGTTCAAGCTCCACGACCGACCAAAAAACAACAACAACAACAACCAAAAAAAAACAAATATGAGTAACTGCACAGGTGCAGTGACCAGACCTAGACTATAGATACTCCCCTCCCCCTCGCCCAAGCTAGGAATTGAATTCACAGGCCTGTGTTTACTAGGCAGGGGCTTTATCCCTTGAGTCACACCTCCATTCTCTTTTTTCATGGGTTATCTTTGTGGCAGGGTTTTGATGCCCAGATCTGCCTGGACTCTGATCTTTCTGTGTGATTCCCATGTTACAGGGATAACAGGCATGTACTACATTGCTCAGATATTGGTTGAAATGGAATCTCACAAACTTTTACGCTGTGGCTGGCCTCAAATTTTGATCCCCTGATCTCCACCTCTGAAGTAGTTTAGGATTACAGGCTTTCATAGATATCATTATTCTTTATGTCCTAGGGAGAATAATGGTCCCACAACTGGGAAGGAAGTCAAAGAAAGGCAGAAGAGGAAATGTCACAGCCTGTGGAACAGACCCCGAGGGGCCTGCTAAGCTACCAGGGAGCCGTGTAGTATGTGTTTCTGTGTAGGACTGGCAGGAAGACAAGAAAAGATGCTAAAATTTCAAAGAGTTTCAGAATTCTCATGCTGGGCTCTGGTGGCTCACACCTGTAATTCTAGCTACTCAGGAAGCTGAGATCTCAGGATTGTAGTTCAAAGGAAATTCCACAATAGTCATCTCCAATTAACCACTAAGAAGCCAGAAGTAGAGCTATGGCTCAAGTGGTAGAGCACCAGCCTTGAGCAAAAAAAAAAAAGAAAAAAAGAAAAAAAGAAACAGTGTCCTGAGTTCAAGCCCCAGTACCAGCACCAAAGAAAAATAAATAAACAATCTATAACTCAACCTATAAATTTTGTGATTTTCTCCGCTAGATTTTTTTTTAAAGTTAAGGTATAGAAATAATGTCCATCATCATGTAATTTACACAATCTGGTATAAAGGAAAAAGAGAACTTCTTTTCCAGAAGACATTCTAAGGGCCAGTTGTTCTCACACAGGAGAGGGAAGGTCATGAGTGGGCCCAAGTCTCCACATAGTTGTAGTGTGCATAGCGTTGTTGAAGCCGACCTCTAGCAAGACCTTTGACATCTCAGTGGAAAGGTCAAGTGTAAACACTTCAGCCAGAGGACAACATCAGAATTCAAAGATGAACTCACACAGAACAGTAGATTATCAAGTCCTCTGAACTAAATGGGTACATTGTGATTTCATTGGAAAAAAAATACAGCCAATATCTTTTTTTTTTTTTAAAAAAAAGGAGAATGATATATAAAATTTACTCTGCATTATGTCCTTGGATTAAGACTAGTTTCTGCTTCCTTGATTAGAATAACTGATGCTAAAGTAAACAATTAACCAAAGGACTTTGGCTTGCTCACCTAAATCTTCACAATTTAAATAAAACTTCCTTGGGCTAAGCAGGGAAGTGGTTCAGTGGTAGAGCATTTCCCAAGCGTGAGGCCCTTGGTTTAATCCCCGGCCCAACAAACGTCTTCCTGAAGTGCTCTCAGTGTCTAATGTAAGAGGCACCCCTCCTCCCCCCAGTCATAATTGGATGGAAATCCTAACATCTTCTCTTCCTTCCTTCCCTCCCTCCCTCCCTCCCTCCCTTCCTTTCTTTTTGGCAGTACTGGGGCTTAAACTCAGGTCCTGGACTCTGTCCCTGATCCTCTCTGTGCTCAAGTTTAGTACTCTACATCTTGAGCCACTTCTGGCTTTTTCTGTTTATGTGGCACTGAGGAATTGAACCCAGGGCTTCACACATGCTAAGCAAGCACTCTACCACTAAGCTACATTCCCAACCTCAAAAATCTTCACCTCTTTCGATTTTACTTTATACAGAAAGAAGCCAAACCTAATTTTATAAGTTCTCTACTGCCACCCTGTGGACCAATCGACTACCCCAAGTGGGTGATTCATCTCAAGAATCATAAATAATACTACAGTGACTCTTAATTAATGGTTAACTGATGACTTTTTCTCCATCTCTTCTCCTTTTCATTTCTAATATTTCATCTGTCTCTACTACACTGAAAAAGAAAAAAATGGAAATCATTTGATTCTCCAAGATTTGGGTTTCCTGAAATACAAGTTAGAAACATCATCTTTGTTTCCCAGGTCTTTCGACAACATGGATGATAGAATTTAGGTTTCAGAGTTTCTACATGGCCTTCATAATGAACAGAAAGGAACTACTTAAAGACTAAACTAAAGGGGAAAACTTCCTGTAAGAAAGTATCTTGTTCCAGGTCTGTAGGCCAAAAATCACAAGGCATACTAAAAATTGAAAACCAGAGTCCGTAGAGATACAGTAAACATCAGAACCAGCATGAGATATATCAAGGAAGCTGGAATCACCCAGAAATTTAAAATAACTAGGTAAGTATGCTAAGGAATCACTGGGGGGTGGGAAGACAAGCAAGAAAAGAATGGTAAGTAAGCAGAAGGAGGGAAATTCTAATGAAGTGCTAAAAAAGAAATGCTTGAGATTAAAAACACTAGCAGAATAAAGAATTGCTTTGATAGGCTAATTATTATAGACTGGACATGGCTGAGGAAAGACTCAGACAGGATATGTCAACAAAACTTCTAATAAAAGCAGTATTAAGAGTTCAAGACCAGGGGCTGGGAAGGTGCCTCAGTGGTAGAGCGCTTGCCTTGCATCATGAGGCCCTGGGTTCGATTCCTCAGCACCACATAAGCAAAAAGAAAAAAGCTGGAAGTGGCGCTGTGGCTCAAGCGGTAGAGCGCTAGCCTTGAGCTGAAGAGCTGAGGGACAGCGCCCAGGCCCAGAGTTCAGGTCCCATGACCGGACCCCCCCCCCAAAAAAAGATTTCAAGACCATTCTCAGTTACACAGTGAGAAACTCTGCCAAAGAAAGAAGGAAGGAAGAAGGGGAGAAAAGAAGAAAGAAAGAAAGAAAGAAAGAAAGAAAGAAACAGAAAGAAAGAAAGAAAGAAAGAAAGAAAGAAAGAAAGAAAGAAAGAAAGAAAGAAAGAAAGAAAGGAAGGAAGGAAGGAAGGAAGGAAGGAAGGAAGGAAGGAGGAAGGAGGGAGGGAGGGAGGGAGGGAGGAAGGAAAGAGGGAAGAAGGGAAGAAGGGAGGGAAGGAAGGGAAAGCAAGAAATAAGCAAAGAAAGAAAGAGAAGAGACAGAAAGAGAAAGGAAAGAGTATTCAAAGAAAAAAAAATTTAAAAACCATATATTAAAACATCCAAGAACTATGGGACAACTAAAAAAGAAGCAAATACTCAAAAAAGAGAGGAAAGAACACAAGCAGTATTTAAAGCAATAATCTCAGAATGTCCCCAGATTAATATCAGACATTAAACTACAGACGTAGGAAGCTCAAAAAACACCAAGATACAGGGGCTTTCTGGGGGAAGATGATAGATTAGACATTTCTGCTATATGACTCTGCAGTCAGAAGAGTCAGAGCAGAAACTATATTCTGAGGAATGGTGATGGGAGGGTAACATGGGTGCAAGCAAGTAAGGCTCTGCAGACAAGTAGCCCTCACTCTCCACCGACAATCCCTGTGCCAGGAACTCACAGACACAAGGTGAGCCTGGGGAGTGCAGGCAGCCCTGCTAACAGTTAGGCTGGCAGTCCGGGCTGGAGCAAAGGCCTGGCATCCAGTGCAGGGGATTTGATGTGACTGTGACTCATGAATGCTGAGTGGCACTGGAAAAGAAATCACTATATCACTCCTCATTATTAGGGAGTGTCAGAGCCAGATGCCTTGAGAGGGGCCTATTGTTTGGGACACAGCTCCTCTGGGGACCTGAAAACAAGGAACAATTGCAGTCTGGGGGCCTGGAGACACCCTGCATTGTCTGGTGGGAGAGAGCAGAAAGAGACAGCAGCCAGGAGGAGGAGGTTTGGATGTGGACTGGATGAGAAGCATAAGCACTGGAAGCACCAGGAGGCCAGGCAAGGGAGGACTGTAGTCAGAGGCCCCGACCTTTATGTGAGGAGCAACTCCCTGTCTGTGGATTATACCAGACATGGACAGCTCTGAGCCAATATCGCGAGGATTGCTCTGCCCACAGAACTGCCTGTCTGCCATGTGGGTTGCTGCCTGGCAAGTCCGAGGCTCTAGCTCAGCTTCAAGGGACCCTGATTTCTGCAGTTTCCTTCCTTCCTGTAGGGGGGCTTGCTGCTGGGTAGGTCTGAAAGCACTGAGATCCATACACAGAGCACGGTTCCCTAAGCTCTTCTGTGCAGAATTCAGCGTTTCCTTTACTCTTCCTGCTCTCCAATGCATTTGGAGCTCGGAGGCCCTCCGCTTGGACATTTGTCACTCCCCTGAGTACACCGTCAGGGTAAGGAGCAAGTAGGGACCATGCTGGTTCTCAGGCAGCAAGGGCAACAGGTCTCTATACATGAAGGAGGGGAGGATTTGGGGCATGGCATTACATTCAGAACTATGTTCCTGACACAGATCAAAGGACATGATTTGTTAAGAAGTGACAAATCTTTTTTCATACAAAGAAGGGAAGGCTGAGGAGTGAATGCAGCCCTGTGGTGATGGCACACCCCTGACTGGTCCAGATCTAACTCCACATGGAGCCGTGTGTGTGTGTGTGTGTGTGTGTGTGTGTGTGTGTATCCCAGCTGTGACCCACGTGTGTGTGTGTGTGTGTGTGTGTGTGTGTGTATCCCAGCTGTGACCCACGACCCCACCACAGCCCAGCCAGATCTAACTCCACATGGAGCCACACGTGTGTGTGTGTGTGTGTGTGTGTGTGTGTGTGTGTATATCCCAGCTGTGACCCACGCCCCCACCACAGCCCAGCCAACTCCAAAATCAGCGGACCCAGGAAGAAGATTCTCCAATTCTTTGTCTTTTCTTTATAAATTGCTATATACTATTATAATTAATTAATTAATTTTTGCTAGTCCTGGGGCTTGAACCTCAGGACCTTGGCACTGTCTCTCTCTCTCTCGCTTTTTTTTTTTTTTTTTGTCCTCATGGCTAGCACTCTACCCCTTGAGCCTCAGCTCCACTTTCAGCTTTTTGGTGGTTAATTGAAGATGAGACTCACAGACTTTCCTGCCTGGGCTTTTTTGTTATTCCTCTTCTTGGTAAAATTCAAAGATAAAGTAAGAGTTGTTTGAGAATTCAAATTTAAAAAATCAAAAGCATTTTAAGGGCAAAATAATCAAGCTATTTTCACATTTTATCAAAGGAACATGAATGTTAAAAAAAAAAAAAAAGAAAGAAAGAAAGCCTGCCGGGTGCAGGTGGCAGGCTGGGCAGGAAAGTCCATGAGACTCTTATCTCCAATAAACCACTAGACAACCAGAAGTGGCACTGTGGCTCAAGCGGTAGAGCGCTAGCCTTGAGCTGAAGAGCGCAAGGACAGCGCCCAGGCCCAGTGTTCAAGCCCCACAACCAACCAAAAAAAAAAAAAGAAAGTAACATGTAATAGGTTTGAGAATTCAAGAACTAAGGGTTTATTAGTCTTATCATCCTTTCTTGAAAAAAAAATGTGTAAAGGATAAATTTCTGCCAAGCAAGAAGTAATACAAAAACTATAGAAATAGACTTGAATATATAATAAAAATGAGGATTTGGATTACAGAGCACAATGGGAATGTTATAAACTTTGACAATGTAGAAATTATAAAACTACCCAAAGGTGATGAGAGTTCAAGTGCTGAAGAAAGCAGAGGTCAGGAAATAAAATTAAAGTGCAAACTAAGCAAAAAATAAAAGGTGGTGTAGAACTAAGAACTAAGTCCAAGAGGACATTAATCAAGATGTATTGTACTTATAAACTGGTTGGTTTATTTATTTATTTTGTCAGTCCTGGGGGCTGACTCTGGGCCTGGGCGCTATCCCTCAGCTCTTCAGCTCAAAGCTAGCCCTCTACCATTTGAGCTACAGCACCACTTCTGGCTTTTTCTGGTTATGTGGTATTGAGGAATTGAACTCAGGGCCTCATGCCTGCAAGGCAAGCACTCTACCACTAAGCCACCTTCCCAGCCCTAAAGATGTGTGTGGGGGGGGGGGTAGGGGAGTGTTAGTCCTGGGGCTTGATCTCAGGGTGTGGGCACTATCTCTTGAGTTTCTTCTTTTGCTCAAAGCTAGTATTCTACCACAAGAGCCATAGCTCCACTTCCAGGTTTCTGGTGCTTGACTGGAGATAAGAATCTTAGGAACTTTCCTGCCTGGGCTGGCTTTGAATCTCAATCCTCATATTTCAGCCTTCTGAGTCACTAAGATTACAGGTGTAAGCCACTGGTACCCAGTTAAAGATAATTTCTAAAAATAAAAAATGAACTATATAACAAATGGTGCTTAGACTACTGAATATTATAATAACCTAACTACTAAAATAATGGCCAGCAATCATTCCTCTCTGTGTTGCCACATTTCTTTATCATGTCAATTTAATGCCTTAACTCAGAGCTGAGCTCAGCCATATAACTTGCTATGGTTAATGGGATGTTACCAGACACAATAGAGGTTTGTTTTTTTTTTTAATTTTTTTATTGTGAAAATACTGTACAGAGGGGTTACAATTACATGGGCAAGATAAACAATAGAGGTTTTTAATGTGACTTTTATTCTTCTGCAACCTGCTGACACTGTATGAGGGATACATGCCTCAGTGAAAAATATGCCCGATGTCTAAGTGGGCAGTCACCTCCTAGGTAAGCAACCTCCTGTGGCACAGCATCTAGGTGACTGGCACCTAACTACAGACCCATGCCAAGCTCAACTGGGCCCAACCTCACAGGAATGTAAGGTAAATAAATAAGAGTTGTTTTAAGTCACTAAACTTTGAGGTAGTCATTTGCATGATTATTTATGCTAATTGGCATAGATATTATACAGAAAAAAAACCCAAATACCTGGATTCCTGTCTCCCACAGTACAAGAAAATATTTCAGGCAAACAAGATATTTAAATATGAAAAATAAGCCAGAGCCAGGAGTGGTGACACAGTCCTGTAATCCCAGCACTACAGAGGTGTAGACAGAGGATCAAAAGTTCCAGCACTACAGAAGTGTAGACAGAGGATCAAAAGTTCAACATCAGCCTGGGCTACATAGCAAGACCCTGTCACAAAATAAAACAAAACAAATCACAACAAATAAAACATTAAAAAAACTTAAAATTATGATGCAAAAAGATTTCATAACCTCAGCTTAGGCAGCTTTTTTTAAAGCAACACACACACACACACACACATACACACACACACACACACACACACACATAAAGGAAAAGAATTGTCATTTATAACTATAAAAATCTAAAGCAACACACACACACACACACACACACACACACACACACACACACACACACACACACACACACACACACACACACACACACACACACACATAAAGGAAAAGAATTGTCATTTATAACTATAAAAATCTGCAGCCCCAAACTACCAATAGGCCAGGTCCAGTGGCTCAAGTGTGTGATTCTAGCTACTTGGGAGATGGAGATCAGGCTATCCCATGCTAGAACTTCACAAGATCCCCATCTCAACCATTAAAATGCTCAGTGTGCTGTTAAGCATCAGCTCAACAATACTGCATGTGAAACAGAAACAGGAGACTCTCAGTCCAGACTAATTAGGCATAAACATCAGACCCTATTCATAAACCAAGCAAAAAAGGGTCAGGAGCAGGGTTCAGAAGATAGAATACCTGCCTAGCAAGTGCAGGGCCCTGAGTTCAGTAAAGCTAATTATAACAGTAATAAAATAATAATAACTGTGGAAGCATTATCTAAGATTAGTCTTAGATTAGAAGATTAAGTTACATAAGGAAAAAAAGTAACTATAAATAAAATTTAAATACTAAGAATTAGCATTCTGAATATGCAAAGGACAGCTATAATAAGTAAGAAAAATGACAAATAATTAAAAAAAGACATGGTCAGCTGAAGGCACGGTTCAAGTGTAGATCATCTGCCTAGCAAGCACAAGGCCCTAAGTTCAAACCTCAGGAACCCCCACAAAAAAAAGAAGGGTACAAAATACAAAAAGGTAATTCATGTATTTCACAGATAAAACATTCATGCCCACATTTACACACACACACACACACACACACACACACACACACACACACAATATCAATACTCATTAGTAGTCAGGGAAATGAGAATACAAAGCCATTTCACATCCATCAGATTAGTACATTTTTCAAAGTTCCTAATTGAGATTGTGGAGAAAGAAGAATTGTGTGAGTATAAACTTGTGCAATGACTTTGGAGACCAATTTGACAATTTCCAGTGGAACTGTTACTACCTCCTCCAGTGTACAGACACACAAAATCTCTTAGCCCTGTGACAAAAAAACATAAGAGAATGTGCAGAGCACACTTTTGTTTTTGGTTGGTTATGGGGCTTGAACTTGGGGCCTGTGTGCTGTCCTTGAGTTCTTTTACTCAAGGCTAGTGCTCTACCACTTTGAGCCACAACACCACTTCTGGTTTTCTGGTGGTTAATAAAGAGTCCCATAGACTTTCCATCTCAGGCTGGCTTTGAACCATGACCTTCAGGTCTCCGCATACTGAGTTGCTAGGACTATGGACATGAGACACCGGCTCCCAGCTTCAGAGCACACTTCTGATACACTGAAAAAAACAAAAAGAATCTGTCTTCTTTGGTCTGAGTATATTTATTATAATTCTTGTGATGGCACCCTATTTCCTCAGTGTGGCCACCTTAGAAGTTGGGGCTTAGTGGGAAGTGTCTGGCCATGGAACAGAGCCTTTATGACTGACTGAGTCATTTCTCTCGGGTATAGGTTAACTTCTTCCAGCATGCTCCTTCCTCTCTTCCTCCTGACTGCTTGCCCTTCTGCCATGAGGCCCTCCTCACCAGAAGCCAAGCAGATGACAGAACCAGGCTCTTGACTTCTACCCTCTAGAAGAGTGGGCCCAAATAAACTTCTTTATAAATTACCTAGGCTTGGAAGTAGAGGTGTGGCTCAAATGGCAGAGTGCTGTACCAGGCTTAAATATCTGGTACAGAAGCAGGAAATGCCCAGCACCTTCTTTAAAAAGGCTGATGAAGGTATTATAAATATCAGAATTAAAATATTGGTTATTTCTATGTGATTGGAGGTGGGGTGGGGAAGGAACACAGGAGGCTCATTGTATGTATGATAATGTATTTCTTAAATGAGGAGCTACATATATAATGCTTGCCTGAAAGGCGTCATAAGTGTTAAATGTATGAAAAGCAGAATAAGTCTTGAAAAGGAACTCAAAGCTTAGGATGAAGAAATTACTTTATGGGCTGAAAGTCTTCACCTGAAGCCACACCCCAGCACATCAGCAAAAATCACTCAGACAATCTTCCCTAGAGCTAAGTCTCTATTTTGCTGACAGAGAACAGATACAAAGCAAAAACAAAGCAATAAGGTAAATTTAAAAGACCACTACCAAGTTTGGAGTCCTAGCCCAATAAGGTATATGTCTCAGGTCCTCAGAGCACACACATTTGTCACTGTTTCCTATGCATTTTATAGACATCCTTGTCAGATATGTTCTCTGCTGATGACAAACTATCTCAAATTCATTTAGGGAAAAAAAAAATGCACAGTGGATCCCAGAAACAACATTCCTTCTGTCTCTTTCCCATAACGATCTCTGTTCCAGACTCAAGTCCCACTTGGATTTAAATATAAAACAAAAGCTAAGGACTCATCTGTACAGGCTGAAGGGAAGAAGTCTAACCTTTCTGTAGGTTAAAGGGCACTGGGGGAAAGTTCATTCTCAGTGTCTGTCAATCAGTAACAGGCACAGGGAGTTTTTAATATGGAGTTTCAATATGGAGTATCCAGCTGCTTTGATGGTTCCAAAATAATTGATTTTCCTTGGTTTTGCTTCAAACCTATCTCAGAGCTTTGGTAGCATGCAGTGCATACATTTAAAGAGAAGCAAATTAAATCCACTTAACCTGTTCCATTCAAAGAACCTGCTGTTCCTCTCATGTTGACCTATTTCCTACAGCACATTTCCTGCCTTGTAGTTGTGTTAATTTTAAAAACTGTGTTGCATGTAGATTTCCTTTTGTTGTTGTTGTTCTGTTCTTGCTGCTGTTTGTTTTTCAAAATACTTTTACTTTTTCAAGCTACTTTTCTTTACTTGTTCACCTACACATAGTAGCTGGTCCAGGTATCATGCAAGGTACTGGTAGAACAAGGCAGACCTCTGTCTCTCTGGGGCTTCACAGTCCAGTGTTCCTAAGTCCCAGGTCTCTAAGCTGCTGCTTTACGATATTTTGGGCATCAAGGCTACCTCTAACACCTCTTTAACCCACCCCTGGCCTGAGATCCTGCCACTGGGGCCCTCAAGACCTTGAGGGCTGAACTCAAGGTCACAGGAACCATATCTTGACCCATAGTGCCCTTGTTTATGCTTATTGAGAATTTACTATGAGCTAAGTTCCCTCACAGAGCCAGCCAGGCAAAGATGCCCAAGGGTGAAGAAAAAAGTTGGGGGCGGGGGAGGTGCTGTACAGTAGTATATAAATTTTCTGTTACAATTTTCTGTCTTATTTTATTGAGACAAGGTTTTGCTATACAACCCAGGCTGACCTAGAGTTCCCTATCCTCCTGCCTTAGCCTCCCAAATGCTGGGGTTAGGGCATGCCCCAGCACTCAATTTCCTCTTATTTTCATCTGCTTTCCTTTTTGGCCATTCTATAAATGTATCACAAAAAGACCTAAGTAATTTCTTCATCTGATACCCAAACACTCTGTCCTTTGCTAAGATATGTCTGTGAGAATATTTCTCCTCCCAGGTTCAGCTAGTGTTTTGATTTAAAATCATCACAAGGACCCTTAGTGTCTCTGTGGTTTTACTGAAATTAAAATGTACTATTAAAATTCTGGGGTCTAAGGAGCTGGATCCTGTAGAAGCTGCTGCTGTCCTCTGAGAGTATTTTCTCCATGCACTGTTATTTGTAACCCTTCTAAGATTTTCTGTCGTCTGGATATTCTCTTCACCCAGATGAAAAAGTTGTCAAACAGCTCCTAATACTCTCAACTCACAAGGCAGATTCTGATGACTGGTTCTATCCTTTGGAGAATATGTCATCAGTACTGTAGGTTTTTCTTTCCAAAACAGTTACATTTATTCCTCCCTTGAGGGATAAGGAACAACCCACCCACTCCCAAAAAGTAAATAAAACATATTTCAGTAAAATAGCCAACAAATTAAATTCCATGCCTATAGCCAACAAAAGAAATGAAGAATGAAGTGAATGTTTACAAAACTTACACCGTCTTTGGATAAATTACAGATTCTGGGCTCTTTAATTTTACTTTTGAACTCAGGACCTCACACTTGGAGGCACACCCTGGGATCTTTTCATTACAGCTGGATTGCAAAGGAGTTGCTCCCTGACCTGGATGGGGAACAAGACTCTAAATACCTTTTATGAATCATCAGAGGCAAATGTAGAGTTGAATGCTGAATCCTGAATCCCAGACAGAAAGGTGTAAAGGTGAAAGCAAGAGCAATTTCAGTAACTTTTCTCTTTGCTGAAATAGCAGAATCTAGTCAGTTGAGTATTTATGCTTCGGGAGAACCACTTAATCCTAATTCCAGGACTAGGAGAGAGTGAGGGAAGGGGTAACATTGTCCAAAAAGAAATGTACTCATTATCTGACTTATGGAACTATAACCCCTTTGAATAGCATGTTTATAACAACAATAAAAAACACAAACAATCTTAATTGCAAGGATTTGTTCCAATTTACAATTGAGTTTCCACTGTATTTCCTACTGAGTAGTTCTTTCAGTATTTGTTTGACTGGGAAGAAAACACAAAGTCTCATGAACTATTGCCCATATATGTTTGTAGTAACAGTGTCAAATGGGTTCATCCTTGAATTTATAAGTCTAAGTTAGTCAACAGCATTACTTTGGGAATAGTTAGGCAACCACACATTTAACTATTAACTGATGCCTCAAGCATCAGTTGGTTCCCAAGTCAGGGCAAAATCAAGTAGAGCAGGATTAAGAAATAAAGCATATCTTAACTTGTCCTGAGATGCTAGTATAGGATGATTCTGATGCAATGGGGTAGAAAGTATAAGTACCTAAATAAATAATAATTCTACCTGAAGGAGGAGAATGGGGTCTTGCTTCTAAACATAGTAAGTACAATGCCAAAAACTACTGGAAGCACACAAAGAATAATCTGTATCCTTCTGGAACTTGTTTACTTCTCAGTAAACAGTTTAAAATGAAGTATAATGTTCACTACATTTTTATTTGAAATGGTAGTTACATAGGTATACATAATGTTAAACTTGGACATTTTTATTTCCTCAATAACTTTGACATTTTTATTTCCTCAATAAATGTCATAGTTATAATATGGATACCTTCTCAATATATATATATAAATATATACAATATAAATTTTCATTTCCTTCTCAGAAATCTCTCAGCTGAGGGCCTATGATCCTAGCTATGCAGGAGGCTGAGATCTGAGGATAGTGGCTCAAAGCCAGCCCCAACTGGAAAGTCTGTGATATTCTTATCTCCAAAACCATCAAAAAGCCAGAAATGAAGTGGAGTGTGGCTCAAGTGATAAAAGTGCTAGCTTTGTGCAAAAAAACTTAGTAATGATAGCATCCAGGCCTTGAGTTCAAGCCCCAGGACTGGAACACAGAAAAAATAGAGAAAGAGAAAAAGGGAGAAAGAGAGAAGAGGAGAAAGAAGGTGGGAATGGGAGAAGAGAGCAAGGAAGAAAGGAAGGAAGGAAAGAAAGGAAGGAAGGAAGGAAGGAAGGAAGGAAGGAAGGAAGGAAGGAAGGAAGGAAGGAAGGAAAGAAGGAAGGAAGGAAGGAAGGGAGGGAGGGAAGGAGGGGAGGAAGGAAAGAAGGAAAGGAAGATCTGTCTCTCTTGGATGGTCCCATATACAGGATGGTAATCATTCTGTTTTCCTTTGACAGAGGTAGAAAAAGGTATTGAAATAAAATGGAGACCATTTGGAAGGGCCCAGGGCTATAAATGGAAATTTTTGTGGGTTTAGAAATTCCTTCACAGGGCTGGGAAGGTGGCTCAGTGGCAGAGCTAGCCTTGAGCTGAAGAGCTGGGGGACAGCGCCCAGGCCCAGAGTTCAAGGCCCACGACCCACAAAATAAATAAATAGATAAGTAAACAAATCCGTTCCCTTCCAATTGCTTCACATTCGTTATGTCCACGCGCCCACTCTTGACCTTGTCTCTGTGCTCTTATCTTTTTTGTTTAATACACCAATCCCTCAAAACCTTAACCTTTCCATCTTGGATGTAACTGGAGATTTTGCATTATTTACTTATTTATTTTGTGCAACGAGGGTCAAAGTGCGCTTCTTTCGGCTCACCGACTTCAGCAGTATGATTAAAATGCTGAGCAAAGGGGTGAACCCGGAGGGCCCAAAGACGACTGTCACAATCAACCGCCAGCCGACTGAAGCCCACACCGGTCCCAGCAGCTCGGGTGCAGCGGGCCGCGCGCCACCGCCTCCTCCCCCTCAGCTCCCGGCAGGTCCCCAGCGCTCAGCCCCGATGTGCGCATGCGCCACCTCTACCCCGGCCCCGAGGGCACAGGCGCAAAGCGCTGCACCCCATTCGCGGTGTGGACAATGCTCTTGGACTTCGGACATAATGGCGAAAGGCCTCTCCGGTGCGGCTTCTTACCTGCTTGGCGCAGACCACAGCCTCCAGCTAGTCCCACCTCCCACCGCCACAGCGGACCTGCGAGTGGAGGGGGCGGGACGGGGGTGTCTGCATTCTCACCTCACGCGCAGCCCACGACCTTCAGCTCCGCCTCTTCCTCCGCGTACTTTAACGCTTCCGCCTGTCCGCGCCGTCTTTACGGCAAGTTTACTTTGCCGGGGGAGCGTGTGTGTGTGTGCGCGCGCGCGCTGGGCAACCTAGCGTTCGCCTTCGGGAGGCCCTTCGAGTTGCTGGTCGACAATGCCGCGAGATAACTTCGCCGAGCCGAGAGAGCAAGAGGTGTCCGGTGCTACTGTCATCGCCCGGGCGCTGCTAGCGCAAGTACGCGGGGCCCCTCGGCGGCGGAAGGCCGGACGAAGGCCGGCGGGGACCCCGGCGTTGTCTTGGAAACGGAGGGGGCGGGGCGGAGCGCGAGACGGTGGTGGGGATGGTGGGAAGGATGCGTCCCGTTGGTGAGGGGCCGGGCGCTTACTCCCCTGTTCTCTGGCTCCTAGGATGTGAAGTACATGTTTGGCATCGTAGGCATCCCAGTGACCGAGATCGCCCTTGCGGCCCAGGAATTGGGCATCAGGTACATCGGGATGCGGAATGAGCAAGCGGTGAGTGTGGACCTGGGGTAAGCAGCCTCAGGGCATTCATGGGTATGGCGCCTAACTGTGGCAGCTTTTTCATTGCAAACACTCAGCTTTGCCCACTATTCTAGTGCATTGTACCTGGCAGTCACTGTTGCGAGTCTTGTGGAACTTGCCTGAGGTTGATCCAACCCAGGTAGCCTGGGTCCAAGTCCTGTGCTGAATTGTGCACTGCCACGTTTGAGTGTCAGAAATGGGATAATTTGAGCCAAGTTTGTATTCCAGGTGGGCAGAGATGTTGTGTGGTTCCCCCCCCCCACACACACACACAACATATTTGTATTACCAGTGCCTGGTGTGATGATGCCTGTACCTGGCCAGGGCTCAAAGAGCACTCGTGGGAGGAATGGATAAAGGCCAAACTTCCTGTTATGCAATAGGTATGGGGGCAAAGTGAAAGCAATCCTTTAAAGCATGAATCAAACTCTGAAGTCTGAAATCCCGGTGTAGTCCTTTTTTCAACACAGAATGTTTTCACTTTTCTTAGAGGCTCATATGGAGACAGGGAAAAGGAATGATGACATTTTTGACAGCCCGTTTTCAGTACTCTCTCTGCCAACCCAGCCCCACTTTTCTCTCAGCAATGCCAGCAAAAAAGGATCAAGACTCTCCTTTGGTGACAGTCCAGCGCAGACTATCTATTCCTGCTTTCCATTTTCATTATTGTCCTCTTACTCAGGCTCCTGCTATCTTTTGTTCTAACTGCCTTCACCTTCTTCAGTGAGGCCCTTCCTCTGCCATCAGACATGAGCACCTAAAGAACAAATTGTGGCTCATTTCTTTTCCTTCCTTCCTTCCTTCCTTCCTTCCTTCCTTCCTTCCTTCCTTCCTTCCTTCCTTCCTTCTTTCCTTCTCCCCCAACTCTTCCCCCCCTCTCTTTCTTATTTTTTTGTGGCTCATTTCTTAGCACATTCCCCAAGTGCTTTTACATGTTGTAGATGATTAGTACATTATTTATTAATCGACATTCCTTATCTACAAAGTCTGAGATGTCTAGTTTTATATGCATTTTACTTTCTTCTTTTCTTTTGTTCTTTTTTATGGGGAGGTAGTTTACAGGGATGGCTTGGTGCATAGTAGGCAAATGCTTTACTACTGAGTTACACTGTTAGCCCTGCATTTTACGATTCTTAGTTTTGCTATGGGAAAATAAAATAATTGAACTATTAATGAACCCTACATTTTGTTGCTGTTCTGGAGGTGATATATCTGCTGCTTTTCTTTACACAGCAGACATTTATTATATATATATATATATATACATATATATATATATTTTTTTTCTAATGTCAGTAGTGGCCCCTGAACTCTAAGCCTGGATGCTGTCCCTCAGCTCTTCAGCTCAGAGCCACAGAGCCATTTCCTGCTTTTTCTGCTTATGTGGTGCTGAGGAATTGAACCCAGGGCCTCATGCATGCAAGGCAGGCACTCTACCACTGAGCCACCTTCCCAGCCCCAGTAGACATTTATTGAGTACATATTATATGCTAGATATATGCAGCATTGGCAGTGAAAGAGAGGGATATAAAGGAATGAAATTGAGTCTTGACCTTTAAGCTAATACAGTCTTGAAAGGTGAGGGCAAAATATACAGAAAAAAAACTTACTGTTAGAAAAATGGAGGAGAAAGGAAGGAAATAGGCTGGACTCAGTATTCCACAGGCAAGAACTGTTTATTGAGATAGAGCAGCAAGGGACACAGCCTTCCCATGGGCTTGGAGATTATGTGCAGAGCTGGGCTCAGGAATGGGGTTTTATGAGGTCTGAGCAAGGAGGCAGCGGTTAATGAAAAAGCCACTAGGTTAAGGGAGGTGGGGGTGTCAGGATTTTCTCTTGGGCCCAGGATGGAATGTCCTGCTGGAGTCAGGCAGTCTTCACTTATCTTTGGGGAGTTGCCTGTATGTACCTGGGAAAACAGGGTGAGGGTCAATTCTTCACTTGCCTCATGTAATAACTGCCTACAATAGCGGTGCACATAAAGAACAGCAGAAGCACAAGGTACATAATTGGTTCTCTTAGATGGAACAGACAAGATTGCCCATAGGAGTAATATGGGTTCATGTTGTATCAGGTTGTTTAAAGGCCAAAAGGAGGTCATAGAGTACTTCTTTAACTGGAAAAGGATCTGAACTTTTCTACAATATAAAGGGTTTTCTAAACAGATAGGAAACACAGTTTGGATTTGGCTTTAGAAAAATTATGTTCATGGTATTGTGAAGTGTAAACCAAGAGTAAGAGCCAAACAACTGACAGACTCCCACTATGTTGGGTACTAGTTGTAGATAGTAAGTGCTTCTGTGAGGGACTTGGGGCTATAGAGTCAGACAGACAACTTTATTATAATCTAGTATTATAAAAGATGAATGCTGTAATTGAGGTATATTTAGGGTGTTGTGAAACCGTGCTCAGCTTAAGACTTCAAGAAAAGCTCCTAGAGATGATGACATCTGCCACTGCCTTGAAGGAACAGTAGGGATTACCAAGAAGGAGAAGCAACATCTTCTGCAGATGATTTCTGGGTTTAAGGCCTTTAGGACTATGTGGATAAGTTTTACTGACTGAAGCTTAGAGAGGGAAGAGCCTTGGAATAGAAAGCTGATGAGTTCAACTTTGAACATCTGAGTTTAAGATGCCTGTGGAATATCCCTACTGTCTATGATCCTTAGACAATCTGAGTTTGTAGCTGTCAAAAGAAGTAGAGCCGGGTGTGGATGGCTCACACCTGTAATCCTAGCCACTCAGGAGGCTGAGATCTGAGGATCATATTTCAAAGCCAGCCTGGGCAGAAAAAGTCCGTGAGACTCTGATCTCCAATAAACCACTAGAAAACTGGAAGTGGCACTGTGGCTCAAGAGGTAGAGCCTTTGCCTTGAGCTGAAGAGCTGAGGGACAGCACCCAGGCCCAGAGTTCAAGCCCCACAACCAACAAAAAAAAAAAATTAATAAATAAAGAAGACTTAGGTGGTGATGGATGATTCAAAGGGAACATGCTCAGAAGGATTGAAGATCATGTTTGTGTCAAATAGATATAATTGAGTAAGATTTGATTATTTTCTTCCGATCCTTAATATAATCAAGACATATGTTGGGCAGCAGGTAGGCATATTGTAAGAAAGTTTCTTATTGAGAACTTACTATGTGCAGGCACACATACATGTACAAGCCAATTTTATCATCCTCATAGTTCTCTGAATTACATTAATTTTATTTTTTTATTTTTTATTTTTATTTTTGTCAGTCGAGGGTCCTGACCTCTGGGCCTGGGCACTGTCCCTCAGCTCTTCAGCTCAAGGCTAGTGCTCTACCACTTGCGCCACAGCACCACTTTCAGCTTTTTCTGCTTATGTGGTGCAAAGGAATCGAACCCAGGGCCCATGCATGTGAGACAAGCATTCTAACACTGAGCATCTTCCCAGTCCCTCATTTTATACATAATTCATTTTACATACAAAAGCCAATGTGCAGAATAATTTGCTAAAATTACACAGTAGAATATAGAGGAACTGGGATCTAAATCAGAAATGTTTATCTTCAGAATCTACTGTGTTAACAGCATACTACTAATCCTGCTTATAAAGTGGAGGTAATTTGGTAGGGAAACATATTTACATATACTTATATGTACATATACCTATATATACACATACATAGATATATATGCATAAGTGTACATGCACATACATATGCATATGTGTACACATGCATATATGTACATATATACACACATGCAAATGTATGTGTACACATGTATATATAGGCACATGGGTGTACTTATATACACACGTACCAATATACACATGTATATATACATGTATACATATATGTCTGTCTGTCTGTCGTGGGACTTGAACTCAAGGCCTGAACATTGTCTGAACTTTTTTGCTCAAGGCTAATGCTTTACCACCCTGAAGCACAGCACTACTTCTAGTTTTCTGGTGCATAATTGTAGATAAGAGTCTCACGGCCTTTCCTGCCCAGGCTGGCTTCAAACCATGAACCTCAGATCTCAGCCTTCTGAGTAACTAGTGTTACAAGGGTGAGCCACCAGCACCCAACCCAGATATGTTTTTTTTAATGATTGTGAAACCAATTACCTCTTGACTTTTGACATATACCAGAAGGCTATACTTTCTGTTATGTGTTTTTGTATATTTGTATTGTGTAATAATGTTCTCAGCCTGCTATATTAAGTAGGTGGTGATTCTTATCATGTAAGTATTCATTTTGCTGTTTTTGTTGGTCCTGGGGCTTAAACCCAGAGTCTAGGCACTGTCCCAGAGCTTTTTTTGCTCAAGACTAGTGCTTTACCACGTTGAGCCACAGTGCCACTTCTAGTTTTCTGGTGGTTGATTGGAGATGAGCATCTCATAGACTTTCCTGTTCAGGCTGGCTTTGAACCCCAATCTTTACATTTCAGCCTCTCAAGTAGCTAGGATTACAGGTGTGAGCTACCAGTACCTGGCATTAAATAAGTATTTTTATTGCAACAAGTATTTTAAGCACCTGAATTTCTTAGAAGTTGTCTTTGTAAATGTGGCCTTTTGTCAGATGAAAAGGGAGGTGAACAGAGAATGGTTGCACAGAAGAGCAAAGCCTAGGTATAGTTTCTTTTAGGCTGTGGTAGTAACATCAGTCTATGGTGGTCTGCACTGCATTCAAGACAGTATTTAAAAAAATAAATCCAATAAGAGATGAGGACATGACTCAAGTGGTAGAGCACCTGCCAACCAAGCAAATAGCCCTGAGTACCATCAAGAAAAAGAAAAAAGAAACAATAGTGTAAATTTCTTATTAAAATCAAGTATGTTTCAGTTCCTTCTTTTTTTTTTTTTTGTCGGTCGTGGGGCTTGAACTCTGGACCTGGGCGTTGTCCCTCAGCTCTTCAGCTCAAGGCGAGTGCTCTACCACTTGAGCTACAGCGCCACTTCTGGTTTTCTGGTGGTTTATTGGAGATAGGAGTCTCACGGTCTTTCTTGCCTGGGCTGGCTTTGAACTGCGATCCTCAGATCTCAGCCTCCTGAGTAGCTAGGATTACAGGCGTGAGCCACCAGCGCCTGGCTCAGTTCCTTCTTTAATATTTGAATTCCCCTCTCTTACTAATAAGTTACCCTCATACTAAAACAATCTAAATATGCTGAATTTTCAAAATTATTTCTTTGTAGGCTTGTTATGCTGCCTCTGCGATTGGATATTTGACTGGCAGGTAAACTCAAGTCTGCTTTATTTCAACTAGTTTTAAATTTTGGAGTAGGACTACTATATCATTCACCTGATAAGTTGATTTAAAAAGATTATGGAAGATGTTATTAAAAGAAAAATAAATTTGGAGCTCTCTGAGGGTCAGATTAGAAGAAGGAAAATACCAGAAAAGTGTTTTAGGGTGGAACTTGTCATTTTACTAAGCGGTTCACTCTCAGTCATCAGCTCATCAGTCTTATCTGCATGTCTCACTATCCTAACCCATCTCATACAAGAAACTTGCTGGGGCTTGCTCCATTTGCTCAGCTTTTTTAAACATGCATTATATGTATATGTTACCTAACTACTCACACTTCTTTATTTACTAAAAGGTTATATCTTTTTTTAAAAAATACCCATTTTATGCAAGAAGATATGACAGAGTAAACAGGACTCAAGAAACAAAGGACAGCCATCCATTTTGTCATATCATTGTTAAATGACTCCATGTTCTTGACCATATATATGATAGATATATGCACGCAATGGAGGGAAGCCAGGAGGAGGAACAGAATAACTGGGAAACGGAACAACATTCAACAAAGGGGCCCATCAGCTGCACTGGACATAGAAGAAAAAGAACTAAGCAACCCAAAGACAGTGATGGGAAGGAAGGAATGAGAGGGAAAGAGGGAACAGCCTACACTAAGCAAAAGGAAAGAAAGAAATGTAATCATCACCTGATATGGAAGAAATAATTTGTATTGTCAAAGCTCATAGAATTCACAAACTTTATAGACCAGGATAATGGCAATTTGCCTTGTGAAGGTTAAAATGTGTTTGTGACTTTAACTATCACTATTCCACAATAATGTGAAATGTGAAATTTATGTAATCACCTAATCTCAAAAAAAAAAGTGAGAGAAGGGATGGGTTAGGAGCGATGGGTGACAAAGTTGTCAGATGCTTTGTATTCATATACGGTTTTGTAGAATGGGAACTTCTTTGTACAACTACTTAAAGATAATAATAATAATAATAAAAGGTTAAAATGTCCATTTAAGAAAACACAGAAATTCATAAGGAAGAAAACTAAAATTATCTATAATCCTACAACTGAGCTGGGTGCTGGTGGCTCACACCTGTAATCCTAACTACTCAGGAGGCTTAGATCTGAGGATTACGGTTCAAAGCCAGCCCGGGCAGGAAAGTCCGTGAGACTCTTACCTCCAATAAATCACTAGAAAACCGGAAGTGGCACTGTGGCTTACGTGGTGGAGCACTCACCTTGAGCCGAAGAGCTCAGGGACAGCCCAGAGTTCAAGCCCCACGACCACCCCCCCCCAAAAAAAAAAATTCCTACAACTATTAGGAATTTGCTATATTTTCTTCCTGTTTTTTTTTTTTGTACATTCACATGTACTTTTTGTGCAGATTTGGACCCTTACTACTGTCTGTACCATACTTTTTCATCTATGTTTTAATAAGTTTTATGTCAGGTACCAGTGGCTCATAACAATGGTCCTAAATACTCAGGAGGCTGAGATCTGATCCTAAATGTTTCCAAGCCAGCCTGGACAGAGAAATCCATGAGATTCTTATAGCCAGTTAACCAGCAAAAAGACAGAACTAGAGCATGTCACAAACGGTAGAGTACCAGCTATGAGAGAAAAAGTGGGAAAACAAGAGTCCATGTCCCATCCAATACCAGCCCAAATAAATAATAAATGAAAATAAATATTTTGTTTCAATAAATAAAGTTAGGAATTCAAGTGCTAAGAAGTATTTTAAAAGCTGGAAGTGGAACCATGGCTCAAGTGGTAGAGCATTAGCCTTGAGCACAAAAGCTCAGGGACAGCACCTAGGCCTTGAGTTCATGCTCCAGGATCAGTGCATTCTTTTTCATAAATTATAATTTTATTGTTACTATTAACAATTTTGCGGAGGAGTTTTTTTGTTGCTGGGGCTTGAACCCAGCGTTCAGGGCCTCACATTTTTAGTTTTTTCACTCATAACTGATGTTCTACCAATTGAGGCACACCTCCAGTTAGCATATTGCTGGTTAATTGAAGATGAGCCTTTCAGATTTTTCTGCCTGGGCTGGCTTTGATTCGTGATCCTCAGATCTCAGCCCTCTGAGTAGCTAGAATTGCAGGTATGAATCACCAGCACCTGGCATTTTTTTTTTTTACTCAATTGCCAAAACTTTGCCCCTGCAATTGGTGATCTGAGCATTTGCCTAGCAAGTACAAGGCCCTTATTTCAGTCACCAATACTGAAAAAACAGAGTGGCTTCTGTATGCAACCAAATTGTGTTAAATATAATAAAAGCAAACTATGAAGAGGTTAGTGAAATACAATGTGCAGATAACATCTTATTTCTTATTAGAAGACTGGTGTAATCTTCTCTCATTAAAAAATATTGTAGCCAGATGTCACCTTTCTTATTGTGAATTTTCTTCCAATTATAGTAAAGGTTGATATGTTCTTCCTTTGAAATCTAGGAAGGTTTCTGTTTCATTCATTGTAACAGGAACCTAGTCTGCAGGTGTGTATTCTTATTGCTCAGTTAAACTTGATCTGCTTTTAATTAATTTTTTGTTTTTTTTTGCTTCTAGGCCAGGAGTGTGCCTTGTTGTTTCTGGCCCAGGTCTTATCCACGCCTTGGGTGGGATGGCAAATGCAAACATAAACTGTTGGTAATCAAATTATTGTTACTGAAAATATTTGCCTAAAATGTCTCTGCATGGTCTTGTTATGTAGAACTGATCTAGATTGTATAGTTAGGACAAAAACAAAAACAAAACCCTTTATAATGCGTAGAACCAGAGAGTTAGAAGGTACTTAACAAAAAAGAGGAGGAGGATGGGAAGAAGATTGGAGAGATGGAGGCCCAAGGATACAAAGTTATGGAGGATGTGTAAGCCTAGATAACTGTATGAATACAGTAGTTAAATTGTACCATATTTAAGAATTTGCTGGTTTTAAGTACTTTTATTACACAAATTACCTACCTGAGATAATGCATATTTCAATTTGTTTGACCGTAGCAATCATTTCACTATGTAGGAGCATATCAAAGTAACATGTTATATGCTTCAAATATATGTACTAAAGAGAGACACTATGAATTCTTTTACTTAGAAACAAACAGTTCAAGTTTTAGGGTTTATATGTATATATGGGTATGAATGTACATATTATTCTGAGTGAAGAATTATATTTTAAAGATCCCAGATTAGGAAAGGAAATGTACTTATTACCTGACATATGTAAAAATAACCCTGCTGTATATCACCTCTAAAACAACAATAAAATAGATTAGAAAAAAATCCCAGCTTAGTATGTAAACATCTTAACCCTGGTTTTGAATGACTAACAATATTTTACCAATAAGATCAGGTTGCAGAGGATTGTGCTCTAATCAATTCATAACATATATTTAATCTTTTTAGTGAGAAAGACATTTCTTTCTCTGGTATTGTGTTTCTCTTATAGTACTGGGGTTTTGAACTAATGCCTTGCTCTACTACTTGAGTTATTCTTCCCCAGCCCTTGCTTTGGTTATTTTTGAGAGAGTCTTGCATCTTTTGTTTGACCATCATACTTGCATTTCCAAAATAGCTGACATGTCACCATGCCCAGCTTTTTTAAGTTAAAATTGGGTACTGCTAACTTTTTATCTGGGCTGGTGTCCAACTGTGATTCATCTGCCTATCAGTGGTTTGGGCCACTGCACTTAGCCTATACTGTGTTTCTTATAATTGGAGTTTTCTTCTTCCTCCTCCTTCCTTCCTCTCTTCCTTCCTCCCCTCTTCCTTCTTCTTTTCTCCTTCTTTCTTCTTTCTTCCTTCTTTTTTAAAATTTTGTACTAGTACTTGGGCTTGAACTCAGGGCCTGGGTGCTGTTCCCTAGCTTTTATCACTCAAGACTGCCATTCTATCATTTAAGCCACAGCTCTATTTCAGGCTTTGTGTGTGTATGTGTGTGTGTGTAGTTGAGATTAGAGTCTCACAGACTTTTCTACCTGGGCTGGCTTTGAACCTCAGTCTTCAGATCTCAGCTTCCTGAGTAGCTAGGATTACAGGTATAAGCACTGGTGCCTAGCTAGCTCTGTTTCTTTTCTTTTTTTCTTAGTCTTTTTCATCCTTATTTACTTTTTCAGGTTCTATTTTTTAAGGATCTTTATATTTGCTACATGATTTTTTTTATGGGGGGGGATTGGTTGTGGGTCTTGAACTCATGATATGGGCACTGTTCCTGAGTTCTTTTGCTCAAAACTAGTGCTCTACCACTTTGAGCTATAGCACCACTTCCAGTTTTCTGGTAGTTAATTGGAGGTAAGAGTCTCATGGACTTTTCTGCCCAAGCTGGCTTTGAACTACGATCTTTAGCTCTCAGCCTCCTAAGTAGCTAGGATTATAGGCGTGAGCCACCAGAACTTGGCTACCTGATTTTTTTTTTACCTTGAAGGAGCAAAGTTTTATTGCAAGAACATCACTCATCTTGCCGTTCCAAATAGAATATACTTAGAAAAGTGTCAAATGTCTCTTTCCTGTATCCCAAGAATAACATATATTGTATAAAAATTCATTTTATGCCATGCTCATGCAATGAATCTGAAAGTCTTAGCATCCAGAAAGGGTGAGGCAAGAATAAGGAAAAAACATTAAGTATACATTTTCTACTTTTCTGCAAGGAAAGATTCTCTCATATTAGGTCGCATCGTAAGTTTTGTGGGTTTTGTTTTTCTGTTTTCCTTTACATAGTGTTTTGCTGGGTAGCCCAAGCTGCTCTAGAAGTCATTATGTAACCTGGGCTAACCTCAAATGTGTAATTTTTAGTCTCCTGAGTGCTGGGTTTATAGGTATGTAGCATCACACTAAGCAATATTTTTTAATTTACAGACTTTTAGGAGGGATGACATTTTCTCTTTGTGTATTTCTTTATCTCTGTCTCTAATATGTATGGAGTTGTTATATATTGGGACACTGAGTGTTTTGCATAACCTCAGGTGTAATTATCTCTTTTAAAAAATTACTATTCAGGCCCTTGATTGTGATTGGTGGTTCCTGTGAACGAAATCAAGAGGCAATGGGAGCCTTCCAGGAATTTCCTCAGGTATCTAATTATAATATTCTAACAATGTAGTTACACAGTAGTAAGAGTTATAGACAAGATGTAGAAATTCCTGTCTGCAAAATTAAAAATTAAAAACCTGAGTTAGAGGGTTATTACTTAAAGGTGATTTTCCTGAATAAGATAAACTGATGTTGGATATTAAGAAAGAGTTTAAGTTGGGCACTGGCAGCCCACAACTTTAATTGTAGCTACTAAAGAGTTGAGATCTGGAAGATTTTAGTTCAAAGTTAGTCTTGACAGAAAAATCAGAGCGAATCCTCCAAAAATCCCCAAAATAACCAGTAAAAAGCCATTCTGCAGGCATGTTTCAAGTGGTAGAGCATCAGTTGAGCTGGGCTTGAATAAGTGGGAGGTCCTGAATTCAAATTGAAACAAAAACAACAAGGTTCAGGCTTGCTTAGGAAACTTCAAAGAAATACTCCAAAACAACAGGTTTTGAACTCTGAAAATAAGGAATCTTGCAAGGCCAAGAGGAGTGGCTCATGCCTGTAAATCCTAAATCATCAGGAGCCTGAGATTGGGAGGACAAAAATTCAAGGCCAGCCCAGGTAAAAAGTTTGCAAGACTCCATCTCAGCAGAAAAAGGGTATGATGGTACACATCTGTCATACTAGCTGTGGTGACAAGTATAAATAGGAAGATCATGGTCCAGACCTACCTGGGCATAAATTTATGACCCTTTTTCAAAAATAGTCATATCACAAAGATACGGCTCAAGTAATACAGCACCTGCCTACCAAGGGAGGAATCCCCTCCAAAAAATAGTCAAGAAGAATGTAGGAATTAAAATATATTTGGATTCTTATCTCCCAGATTTTTCAGAAATAAAGAGTTACGAGAAAATCCTACTTAAAAGAAAATGACTATCACACTCTGAACAAGTCTGTTTTTATTTTCAAAGGAGAAAAAAAAGTATTTCAGAAGTAGAAGAAATTTGAAAGAAATTGCTAGCAAAAAATTGCAGTTTGGGGGCTGGGAAGGTGGCTCAGTGGTGGAGTGCTTGCCTTGGATGCATGAAGCCCTGGGTTCGATTCCTCAGCATCACATAAGAAAAAGCTGGAAGTGGCACTGTGGCTCCAGTGGTAGAGCGCTAGCCTTGAGCTGAAGAGCTGAGGGACAGTGCCCAGGCCCAGAGTTCAGGCCCCATGACCGACCAAAAAAGAAAAACAAAAAACATTGCAGTTTTCAGAATGGCTACAGATGTTGAGGGTGAATTAACACTTAATAGTATAAATATCAGAAAAAGTTAAGAGCAAAGAGTTAAAACCATTAGACAAAATCTGTTGGTAAATCAAGAATCAGTGTGAGACCTTGGTGCCAGTGACTCATGCCTGTAATCCTAGCTACTCAGAAGCCTGAAATCTGAGGATGGTGGTTTGAAGCCAACCAGGACAGGAAAGTCCATGAGACTCTTTATGTCCTAAAATGAGCAAAAAGCCAGAAGTAGAGTTGTAGCTTGAATGGTAGAGCTCTAGTCTTGGGCAAAAGATATAGTGCCCAGGCTCTGAGTTAAATCTCCAGGATTGGCTAATTAATTAATTAATTAATCAAGATGTAACAGATAAACATATATTTGTAGCTGTGGGTAGCTTATTTAAATTTTTAGAAGTATTGTCAGATTCCCTCTATCTATTTGTACTCATCCAATCAGTAGTTTATGAGAGTGCCTGGTTTCCTGTGTGTGGCAAATGTGTGTTACCAAACTTACTCAGTTTTGCTGATTTGAGAAATTAAAATATGGACTTTTTTTGATTAGCTTTCTGAAACAGCCTAAGGCAGAAATTTGTGATTTGAATAGACTTTTGAAAAGCAGTCTTAACCTGCATTTTCTCCATCTTGCTTCTAAATGTATTAGAAAATAGTAACATTTTACCTTCCTTCAGGAGAGTAATCTGATTGTGAGCTGAATTTGACATGATTTTCATTTTCTGAACAGGTTGAAGCTTGTAGATTATATAGCAAGTTCTCAGCCCGGCCAGCCAGCATAGAAACGATTCCATTTGTCATTGAAAAGGTACAGTATTTAATTAGATGAACCCAAGACGTCATACCCTATCGTTAAGCTACACCTCCAGCATTGTTCTTCTTATTCTTAATAGATAAGTGACAATTAACACTATGCCTAGGTTATTAAAAGTGACATTGCTATGGTGAAAAATTGCAACTGAGAAGGATTTCTTGGAAGCTGTGAATAAAGTCATTAAGTCTTTTGCGAAATTCAGTGTTACTCCATGCTATATGACATGTAACTAAGTGCCATAGGCTTGCAAATGAAAACATGTCCTTTAGTTGAAATCCTAAGCTTGTATGCATTTGACATTAACTACCTTGCAACAAAATTATTGATTTCAAAATTGTAAAAAATAAGTGACATTTCTAAAAAACTCTTCATAGGGGCCAGATATGGCAGAACATACTTGCAATTCTAGCTTCTTATGAGGTAGAGACAAGAGTATCATGGTAAAAAGACCCTGTTTCTAAAAGACACCAGCCGTGGTAGTACATGCATTTAGTCTCTGCCATAGAGATAAGAAGATTGTGCTCTGAAGCCAGTCTGCGAAAACTTAGCTCTAGACTCTGCTGAAAAACAAGCCAAAAGACTTATTTAGCTTTAGCATGGTTCAAGTGGTAGATATAGCACTTGTCTAGCAAGCACATGGCTTGCAAGACTTTTTTTTTTTAAACTAAATAAAACACTAAAACTGAATTACATTTTATGTTCACTGTCATCTAGTTATAGAAACAGAAGTAATTTTTGCACAAAGTTTCTATGCCTTAGTTTGTTGTGTTTTTTTTTCTTTATTAAGATGCAGAATACTGGCATCAAATACAGTGAAAACAGGGGTTATACCGTGGGGGAAGAACATAAAAAAGAAAAGAATCACATAGTTCATTATAAGTACATTAAAAACAATAGCAGGAAAGAAAAAACTACTTGTCCCTGTCTTGAGGTACATGTTGCTTAACATTATCTCATGTGGTCATATGTACATAGCCTTTGGCCTTCTCTGCTTGTCCTAGACATGTACTAGCCATTGCAAACAAGGGAAACCATGGGACCTATGTTTCTTTGGGCCTGGCTTACTTCACTTAATACAATTTTTTTCCAAGTCTTTCCATTTCCTAACAAATAGGGCAATGTCATTTTTTCTGATGGAGGCATAGAATTCCATCATATATATATATATATATATATATATATATATATATATATATATATATATATATATATTTCTATCACATTTTCTTGAGCTGATTGGAAACTTTGGCCAAGTAGCACATATAAAATTAACCCTCAGGGGCTGCGAAGGTGGCTCAGTGGTAGAGCGCTTGCCTTGCATGCATGAGGCCCTGGGTTCGATTCCTCAGCAACACATAAACAAAAAGAAAAAAGCTGGAAGTGGTGTTGTGGCTCAAGTGGTAGAGTGCTAGCCTTGAGCTGAAGAACTGAGGGACTGTGCCCAGACCCAGAGTTCAGGCCCCACAACCGGATCCCCCCCCCAAAAAAAATTACCCTCAGAAATCAGTGGCTTTAAGCCGGAAGTGGCACTGTGGCTCAAGTGGTAGGGCGTTAGCCTTGAGCTGAAGAGCTGAGGGACAGCGCCCAGACCCAGAGTTCAGGCCCCACGACTGGACCAAAAAAAAAAAAAAAAAAAGAAAAGAAATCAGTGGCTTTCCTGTATGCCAATAATGAGAAGAGTGCAGCTGAAATTAGGAAAGCAACCCCTTTTGTAATAGCCCCACAAAAAATAAAATACTTAGGAGTTAACGAAAGAGGTGAAGGACCTCTATGACAAAAACCTTAAAAACCTGAGAAAGGAAATTAAAGCAGAACTAACCAAGTGAAATCCTCCCATGCTCCTGGATTGGGAGGATTAACATCATGAAAATGGCAGTACTGCTAAAGGCTATCTACAAATTCAGTGCGATACCTATCAATATCCCAACCTCATTCTTTAATGAAATAGAAGAAGCAATCCAAAAATTCATATGGAACAATAAAAGACCCCAAATAGCAAAAACAATACTTAGTAGAAAGAACAGCACTGGAGGAATAGCAAAAACAATACTTAGTAGAAAGAACAGCACTGGAGGAATATCAATGTCAAATTTCAAACTATACTACAAAGCCATAGTAATCAAAACAGCTTAGTACTGGCACAAGAACAGTCCTGAGGACCAATGGAATAAGACTGAAGACCCAGAAAGATCCCACAGACCTATAGCCACGTAAGTTTTGACAAGGGAGCTAAAGAAATAGAATGGAAGAAAGATAGCCTTTTCAGTAAATGGTGCTGGCAAAATTGGTTAAACACTTGTAGAAAATTAAAGCTAGATCCATATGTATCACCCTGCACCAGAATCAGCTCCAAATGGATCAAAGACCTCGAAGTAAAAGCAGATACCCTGAAAACATGACAGGAAGGAGTAGAGAAACTCTAGGGCTTCTTGGCACAGGCTGAAATTTTCTTAATAAAGACCCAGAAATACAACAAATCAAAGAAAGGTTGGACAAATGGGAAACTGTAGAGCTTCTGCAAGGGAAAGGACATGGATAGCAAGATCAATAGAAAGCCCACGGACTTGGAGAAGACCTTCAATAGCCATGCCATACAACGGACAAGGATCTCATATCTAAAATATACTTACAACTCAAAAAACTAAATCCCCAACAAATCCTCAAAGAACTGCCCAATAAATAAGTGGGCTAAAGACTTAAAGAGAGACTACTCTGAAGAGGAAATAAGCCAATAGATACATGAAGAAATGCTCAACTTCTTTAGCCATAAAAGAAATGCAAATCAAAACAACAGCGAGATTCTACCTCACCCCAGTTAGCATGGCTATAATCAAGAAATCTAATAACAGATGCTAGAGGGAACCCTACTGCATTGTTGGTGGGAGTGTAAAGTTCATCCACTCTGGAAAGCAGTATGGAAGTTCCTCAAAAGACTCCACGTGGAGCTCCCTTATGATCTAGCAACCCCACTTTTGGGCATTTACCCAAATGATCACAAATAAGGTCATACCAAAGCTACCAGCACAACTATGTTTATTGCAGCATTATTTACCATAGCTAAGATATGGAACCAACCCTGATGTCCCTCAGTAGATCAAGAAAGTGTGTGTGTGTGTGTGTGTGTGTGTGTGTGTGTGTGTGTGTGTGTGTGTGTGTGTGTGTGTGTGTGTGTGTGTGTGTGTATGTGTGTGTGAAGTCCAGTGTTCTGTCACTTGAGCTACACTTCCATTTCCAGCTTTTTGCTGTTTAATTGGAGGTAAGAGTTTCGTGAACTTCTATGCCTGGGCTGGCTTTGAACCTTGATCCTCAGATCTCAGCCTCCTTGAGTAGCTAGGATTACAAATGTGAGCTACCAGTGCCCAACTTGTTCATTACTTTTTAAATTATATTTTTAATTCTACACATGTAGAGTTATAATAAACCTTTGGGTGTTTTCTCATATACATTTGCAAAAAAGAGGAACTGGTTCATGTAATCTCTTAGTTCATTAAGACAGCATATTATGAATTTTAAACTCTCAATGAATACTTTCCTACCTCCCCTCTTTCAAACAAAGAAATCTCTTAAAATGTGTAAACTTGATGAAGGACATTTTTTGTTTTCTTGTCCTAAGATGACTAAGAAAATTGAATAGTGTTAATTTCACAGTTGTAAGTTATCTTTCAGTGGAATATGATACTAAGAGCTGAGATTTATAAAAATCTTTTCTTCTGTTTGGAATGAACATAGGCAGTGAGAAATAGTATCTATGGTCGTCCAGGTGCTTGTTATGTTGACATACCTGCAGATTTTGTGACCCGTCAGGTGGATGTGTCTTCTATAAAGTAAGTAACAGTTATTTGAAATTCTTTCTGAAGTTAATATTGTTATAATGCCTGTTATCTTCTTGAAAGAACTGGTCTATACGTTTATGAATTCATGTTTGTTTTTAACCTTTGATGATTTAATAATTAACAGAATCTTTTAATTTTTTATGTGTGTGCCAGTCCTGAGATTTGAACTCAGGACCATGGCATTGTCTCTGAGTTTTTGTGTTCAAGGCTACTGCTCTGCCATTTGAGCCACAGCTCTACTTCCAGCTTTTTTTGGTGCTTAATTAGAGACAAGAGTCCCACAGACTTTCCTTCCCAATCATGATCCTCAGATCTCAGCCACCTGAGTTAGGATTACATTAAACTGAATCTTAGCTGAATTCTTTTTATTAAAATGATATCATTTAGTAACTATTTAGAGACTTTTTATCAAATACTTGAAGCTCCCTGATTTCCACATTTGAAATTCTTCCCCCAATAAGTACATATATGTATCACTACTAGTATAGAATGGATTGTTGACAATTGTCCTAGTGTAAGCCAAAGGATGGAGTGATTGTTGAAAAATTCCTAGGACTCAATATATAAAGTCTTTGTCTAGCTATATGTTATTTTTAAATGTTCCAATAAGGTATTTTGATGATTTGTCCGATCCCTCCCTCCCCCCTCTCCTCTCTCTCTCTCTCTTTCTTTCTTTCTTTCTCTTTTTTGGCCAGTCCTGGGGCTTGAACTCAGGGCCTGGGCATTGTCCCTGAGCTGCTTTTGCTCAAGGCTAATATACTACCACTTGAGCCACAACACCATGTCTGGCTTTTTCTGTTTATGTGGTACTGAAGAATCAAACCCAGGGCTTTATGCATGCTAGGAAAGTACTCTACCACTAAACTACATTCCCATCCTCCCCACCCCAATCCCTTTATTTCTTAACACTGAGTAACCAGAAGTACAGAAGTAATTTTTTCACCCTTGATAAAAGGCTCATTACTTAGACAGTGCATCAACCTGGTACCATTTAATGGATTCCAGTTGCTGTGGACTCTGGTCTACTGGTGATATTTCCTTGATCTTATAAGTGAGCCGTGTTTTCTCCATTTTAACAAATTCTGGAAAGGACTAGAAAAGTAGAAAGAAGTAATCTTTTCTTCTAAGGATTAACTTTTTGTTGTTGTTGGTCATGGGGCTTGAACTCAGGGCCTGGGCTTTTTCTCTGAGCCTCTTTGATGCTCTATTGAGTCACACTGCCATTTCCAGCTTTTTCCGAGTAGTTTATTGGAGATCAGAGTCTCCTGGGCTGGCTTCACACCGTGATCTTCAGATCTCAGCCTCCTAAGAAGCTAGGATTACAGACATGAGTCACCAGCACCTACCTAGATTAACACTTTTAACATTTAGTACTTTCCTGTTCCCTTTTCATGCATATCTTATTTATATATATTTAGTTATTTTTATTGTTTGTTTTGTTTTTGTTCAGGTTCTGGGCCTTGAATTCAGGGATTGCCATCCCTAAGCTTCTCTGCTCAAGGCTAGTGTTCTACCACTTGAGTCACAGCTCCACTTCCAGATTTCTTAGGGGTAGTTTAGAAGCCCTGGCTGGCTTCTAAACACAATCCTCAGATCTAAGCCTTTTGACTGGCTAGGATAACAGGCATGAGCCATTGACACTTGGCTGCATATCTTTTTTTTTTAAGTCCCATGGGGAAGAAACATTTTATTTGTTAATTATTTATTTATTGGTATTGCTCAAGTTTGAACTCAGGGCTTCACTTTTTTTTTTTGTGCCAGTCCTGGGGTTTGAACTCAGGGCCTGGGCTTCTTTTGCTCGGCTAGCATTCTACCACTTGAGCCACAGTGCTAGTTCCAGCTTTTTCTGTTTATGTGGTACTGAAGAATTGAATCCAGGGCTTCATGCATGCTAGACAAGCACTCTAACACTAAGCCATATTCCCAGCCTGTGCATTATGAAGCTTTAAAAATGAATGACTTGGGGTGGGAAGGTGGCTCAGTGGTAGAGCGCTTGCCTTGCATGCCTGAGGCCCTGGGTTCAATTCCTCAGCACCACATAAGCAAAGAGAAAAAAGCCGGAAGTGGCGCTATGGCTCAAGTGGTAGAGCGCTAGCCTTGAGCTGAAGAGCTGAGGGACAGCAGCCAGGCCCAGAGTTCAGGCCCCACGACCAGACACCCCCCCCCAAAAAAAAATGAATGTCTTGATGCCTATAATTGACTTACAATGATTTGTGGGAAAATGCATATGTATGTATGTATAAAGCAAATGTAGTAAAATACATCTAGTTATTGTATCTACATGGCAGGTATATGGAATTCATTGTACTCTTTCTTTCTACCTTCATATGTATTTGAAGTTTCCAAAATAAGGACTTTTAGAGTTACCTCTTTTAATTAACGGAATTCTTTTATTTCCAGGTTCAAGGAGTGCTGCCTGCCACCTCCTATTAGCATGGCAGATACCTCAGCTGTAAATATGGCAGCATCTGTTATTAGGAATGCCAAACAGCCCCTTCTTATCATCGGGAAAGGTAACATTGAATAGAACTCTTTACTCTTGCTAGCCTGTTAAGAAAACTGGTTCTTTTTGGAAGTTGTCTCCATTATTTGTTATTATCTGCCCTAATGTTTGAAATTAGAATAGGAGGTTCTTCATCATAGAATTATCCTTGTATGCCCAGAAATCTCACTGTTAGGGAAAAAAAAATCTCCCATTACTTCTTGGGACTTAAGTAGAATTTTTCTTTTTTTGGTGCTAGTACTTGGGCTCAAACTCAGGGCCTTTGTGCTATTCCTTAGTTTTATGTTCAAGACTGGTGCTCTACCACTTGGTCCACAGTTCTACTTCTGACTTTCTGGTAGTTAATTGGAGATAAGAGTTTCACGGATTTTGTTGCCCAGTTGTCTTGGAACCATGATTCTTGTATCCTCAGCTTGTTTAGTAGCTAGGATTACAGGCTAAGCCACAGAAGAAATCTCTTCATCCAAGGAATCTTTTTTTTTTCAGTTTTTTTTTTATTAATTATTTTATTTTATTTGTGAACATACTGTACAGAGGGGTTACAATTACATGGGCAGGATAATGTGTACATTTCTTACCAAGCATTGCAGCCTCCTCCTTTGTTTACCCTTCACATCCCTTCCCAGCCTCCCCCCTCCCCCCCAATCCCAATCCTTCTCCTTCCCCCCCTTCCCCCCCCCAAGGAATCTTTTTTTGATGGTACTGGCATTTGAAGTTTGAACTCAGTATTTCATGCTTACTCAGCTTGCTCGCTCATGGCTGGTGCTCTACCATTTAGAATTGACAAACAATGTTTGTTTATAGTAGCTATGACAAACATGTTATTATATTAAAATTTTTCTATATTTAGGATTTAAGATAGAGTCATCAAAAGAAAACTAAATTTAAAGGTGATTTTTTTTTCTTTTCTTTTCTTTTTTTTTTTTTTGCCAGTTCTGGGTGCTGTCCCGAGCTTCTTTTTGCTCAAGGCGAGGGCTCTACCACTTGTGCCACAGTGCCACTTTTGGCTTTTTCTGAGTAGTTCATTGGCGATAAGAGTCTCATGGACTTTCCTGTTTGGGCCAGCTACAAACTGCGATCCTAAGGTCTCAGCCTCCTGAGCACCTAGGGTTACGGGTATAAGCCACCAGTAGCTGGCAAGATGTGAATATTTTTAAGATTTTTGGACTAATGTCAGATATTTGTCCTTATGTGTTATGCCAAACAATTTATGTACTTTTAAGCAATTTATTGTTGTTTTTACTTTTGCTTTTTTTATTTTTTATTTTTGTCATTCGTAGGGCCTGAACTCTGGGCCTGAGTGCTATCCCTCAGCTCTTCAGCTCAAGGGTAATGCTCTACCACTTAAGCCACAGTGCCACTTACGGCTTTTTCTGTTTATGTGGTGATGAGGAATCGAACCCAAGGCCTCATGTATGCAAGGCAAGCACTCTACCACTGAGCCACCTTCCCAGCCCCTGATGTTGTTGTTTTTGTTTTAAGACAGTGTCTCCCAGTGTGGTCTCAAACTCATGATTCTTCTGCTTCAGGCTTCTGGAATTAAAACCATACACTACTGTGTCAACTAGCAAAGTTATTATTGCATCCATTTTCTGGTCTAGAACTAATACTACTGGATTTACTGTGGCAATGCTAATCAGTTATCAACGACTTAGGAACATAAAACTATTTTTTTTTTTGCGAATCCTGGGGCTTGAACTCAGAACACTGAGCTTCATTTGCTCAGGACTAGCACTCTACAACTTGAGCCATAGTATGACTTCCAGTTTTTTCTGTTTATGTGGTACTGAGGACTCGAACTCAGGGCATCATGAATGCTAGGCAAACACTCTACCCCTAAGCCTCATTCCCAGCCCCTAAAGGAAATAGTGAACAAAAGAAAGGAATTTAGAAGGTCATATAAATTGATGTTAGGTGAAATGAACCCAAAGATAAGTATTCAAATGTATTTTTCTTTCTTGGGATTGTTTCTAACGTATTTATAAGATGATTTCTTTGTTGCTTTGTATGTCCCTCCCCCATGGTATAACCCCTGCTTTCATTGTATTTGATGTTGGCATAATTTGTGGAGGGGAAGGGCAAAACCAAACCATTTAAATAGTGATACAGGTGGACCCATTGCAACAATGAGATGTACAAGCCATTATGTTGAAAAACTAACTTTACAACTTTGGCTGGGTGGGGGCTGGGGGTGGGGGGAGAGGGTTGGGAAAGGATGGGAAGGGGAAACAAAGGAGGAGGCAACAATACTTGATAAGAAATGTACTCATTACCTTGCTCAGGCTGGCTTTGAACTATAATCCTCAGATCTCAGGCTCCTGAGTAGCTAGGATTACAGGCATGAGCCACCAGTGCCCAGCCTCTTTTGTGACTCTTTTTTTCCCTATGGTTTATCCCCTGTTGTCACTGCATTCAATTTTGGTACCCTGGGTAATGTATATACATCTATCTGTATTAGGGAAGGGAAGGGGAACAACACAATTGTAAGACAAAGAACAAAGTGGGAACCAATGCAACAGCGATACTCACAAGACAATAGGTTGGAAATGATCTGTACAACCTAGTGGGGAGGGAAAGAGGGAGAAAAATGAGGGAAGGGGTAACAAGTTAGACAAGAAATGTAATCACTATTTTACGTAACTGTAACTCCTCTCTACATCACCTTGACAATAAAATTAAAATGTAAAAATAAAAAAAGAAAGGAATTTAGGTCAAAGCCAAATTGAATTATTAGCACTGTAACTGCCAAATAACTGCTTTGAATATCAATATCTCACTTGTAAAATAGGGATACTAACTACCCCAGTAAGCATAGTATGTGCAAAGCTTTCAGTGAATGCTTGCTTTCCTTCTTTCTTTAGCAAATACTTGATGAGTATTTATGATCAGAAAAGGGCAATAGAAAGTATTTATGAGAGATACAGAGAAAAAATGATAATTTCTGGGGGAAATTGAGCTGGTAACAAATGAGTGTAGTATACTCTTAATAGCGTGTATAGAAAGGGTGAAGTGGAGTCTCAGAGAAAGAGTAAATTTGCCTGAGTAAGTGGTGTGAAAAGATAATCTGGATGAAGTAGCACAAAGTACCTTGAGAAGGTAACAGTTCATCAGGAAGATAGGGAAACAAAAGCTTCCTCTAGGAAGAAGACTGAAGATGCACTGAGGTAGAAGGACAGTAAGAAAACTTTTTGGATGAAATACAGGAAACTGTTTTTCATCATATACACATAGGAAAGGATTCTGAGATTGTCATATAGGGGAGACACAATGTTGAATCTGAAAGCACAATATACTATTTCCTAGGATTCCATCAAGAAGTATAACTTCCAGGGCTGGGAATGTGGCTTAGTGGTAAGAGTGCTTGCCTAGCATGCATGAAACCCTGGGTTCGATTCCTCAGTACCACATAAACAGAAAAGGCCAGAAGTGGCACTGTGGCTCAAGTGGTAGAGTGCTCGCCTTGAGTAAAAGAAGCTCAAGGACAGTGCTTACGACCTGAGTTCAAGCTCTAAGACTGGCCAAAAAAAAAAAAGTGTAAGTTCCAAAGATGGATAATATTCTAGCCCTGAAAAAGAGTATAACATTAAATTAAATAGTTAAAAATTAATAGTGACTGTGAGATAGTAGAAATGGACTTGTTCCCATATATTCCTATATTGTATAGGAAATCCTGCATCATTGAAACCAACAGTTGTTTTCAATGCCATTGAGGGCATGTGGTTATTCTGCGGGTGTACATTGTAAAAACAAATGGCCTGTGTCCCCCTTAAAATTAGCCCTGTTACAATTACAGGATTGTAGAGCTATAGAAAGATCTGCAGAGCTTTAGAAACTCATGCACCCTAGAATAGCAGATTTTACAAAACAGATTTGCTGGTGGTTAGAGAGCAGTGTGTAGGGAGCCTTCCTCTTTCATAGCAATGGTGTTCCTTGCTCAGTAAAGATAGTGTGTTCAGGGAATTGTGGGACCATAGCATAGAGCAGGTAAGTGAGAATAGCAAGAGATATAAGAGGTGACTTTTGTTTAGGGTAAGATTTCTTCAAAATAATTGAGATTATGGGGGTGGGTAACTAAAAACTACTGCTTTCATAAGCACTTAAGCCCATGTATAAACAGTAGAGTATTTGAGATCTTAAAAGCAATTTCATATGAAATATTTTGAGGGTCCCAGTGGCATGCTTAACCAAATCATCCCATGCATTTTTATTTCTTGTAGGAGCTGCTTATGCTCATGCAGAGGAGAATATCCAGAAATTGGTGGAACAATGTAACTTGCCATTTTTGCCCACCCCTATGGGGAAGGGTGTGGTCCCTGACAACCATCCAAACTGTGTAGGTGCAGCCAGATCCAGGTGTGTGACATTCCTGTTTTATTTTGTTTTGTTTTAGTTGTTGTTGTTGTTGTTTGTTGGGGGGCTTGAACTCAGGGCCTGGACACTGTCCCTGAGCCTCTCTGTGCTCAAGGCTGGAGCTCTACCACTTGTGCCATGGTGCCAATTCCAGCTTTTTCTGTGTATGTGATACTGAGGAATGGAATCCAGGGCCTCAACGCATGCTAAGCAAGTGCTCTACCACTAAACCACACTCCCAGCCACCTGATTTTAAATATAGTAGCTTGGCAGATCTTAGGTTAACTTATTTTGTGATCTTAATTAATCTAGAGACAGGTTCTGAAAGAACTATATAATTTTAATAATTTTTATCATCTATTTCTTTTTGAACTCTTAAGCACTTTACAGATTTTATTGATACACTTCTGACCTCATGGTTTTAAATGCAGTCATTTGAATGATTGTTTTTTGTTGTTTTTTTTTGGGGTCCAGTCATGGGGCCTGAACTCTGGGCCTGGGCGCTGTCCCTCAGCTCTTGAGCTCAAGGCTAGAGCTCTACCACTTGAGCCACAGCGCCACTTCCAGCTTTTTTCTTTTTGCTTATTTGGTGCTGAGGAATCGAACCCAGGGCCTCAGGCTTGCAAGGCAAGCACTCTACCCCTGAGCCACCTTCCCAGCCCCTGAATTATTGTTCTACACATAGTTTGTTGTTTTTATTTGGATACTTTCAAGCTTTATCTTTATCTTTGGTTTTAAGCAATTTACTCATGATGTCTCTGGACAAGATTTTCCTTTCATTTATCCTGTTTGGAGTTTTAAAACCATTTGTAATCATAAACCTATGTTTTTCTCTCGAAATTTGGAAAGTTCAAATTTTTTTTCTACAACACTATCTCTCCTTTTTAACTCATAGGTCCCTGAGTGACCTTGATAATATTCATCAATCTGTTCATTTCAGTTTTTTTGTATATTAATTTTTTTTATTTTTCTGTTAAGAATACCTATCTATTTCAAGAATTTTTTTCTTCTTGGAGCATAGTTTAATAGCTGCTTTATTAACTCTTGTACATTTCAGATTAGCACCTATTTGTTGTCTTTTGGAAATTGATCACATTTTTCTGTACTGAGTAATTTGGGTTGTATCTTGGATTTTTGCATCTTACATTGAGAGATTCTGGACCATGATAAAATCTTCTGCTAAATACTGAGTTTTTTGTTCTACTATGAAATCAATAGATTGGGTTGGGCTAGATAGAGTTTAGTCTGTTGTTTCTCTCTTTCTTACTGTGGGCAGCAGTCCCAGAGTCAGCTGTGCCTCAGACTTTGTTTAGCTACTGTATGTCTGCACATGCTCAGCTTAGGACAGGCCCAAACACACATTGGCTGACACCCAGAATCAAGGATTTCTTCATGGCTCCCACTCCACTCTCTGCTTCCCAAAAGTCCCTTTTCATGGTCTTTGCTGCCACACCTGTCAGACAGAAGAAAAAAAGCTTTAAAAAAGTATGGAAACTTCCCTATTTGCTTTAGACGACATGGGGTTTGGAGTCTTTTTAAGCTCCTTTTGCCAGAAAGATGTCATTTCTCTTGTAATTTTGCCTGCTTAGGAGCCCCCACTATGCAACTCTACAATAAGTCACCCTCAGAAAAGGGCAGGGGAAGGGAGAAAAAAAAATAAGAAGATGTGACCTTCTTCCTACATAGTCTCCAGCTTGGGATGGGGTCCTTTTTTCTGATCCTCTCCAAATTTTTGCAGTTTTTCAACTAGAGCTGCTCTTGAGTCAAAGCTAGGAGACAAAAGATGGAATAGAAAACTTGGGAACTCACCCTTGTCTGGATCACTTCTTCAAACTTTGCAAATCCCCTCCCCCTAATTCATGTGATGTTTACTGTTCAGGATACTCTGGAATTTGCTTTTCCTATCTTGTCCAGAGTTTTCCATTGTAATTGTTGGGAGAGCTAAGCTGTAGTGGATTTATGCCCAAGCTTGACTGGCACTGGAAACCTCCTCTTTTTTTTTAATGAAGAATTTTATTTTATTTGCTGACATACTATGAAGCAAAACAAAATTGACACCATACAAAATATCTTTATAAAATATCATTCACATCATATTTTATTAGATTTACAGCATCTATGCATATTAGGGGTTATGTAATGAAGTGAAAAAACATTATGTCAAACTTTTAGTTAATGTACACACATAAGAAATAGTCCAGGTAATGGCTAGGGTTTCCTATAAATTGTTTGCAAAAAGTGCAAACTACTTAAACTAGTAAGCCATCAAAACAAACTAGAAAATGACCCAGTTAAGCTTAAACATGACAAGAGATGCTCACTATCTCAGCATTGAGCTTTCTTCACCAGTTGTCTTGTCTGGGCACAGATCCTCACCTGGTCAGCATGATGAGGGCTGCTACCCATAGGCCCCAAGGCCCCCAGGCCAGGCTGGGAGAGCTGCTGCACAGAAGTGGTACTTTTAGAGTCATATGGAAGCCTCATCTTTTAAGTGTGCCTTTTGAGACACACTTTCTGATATATCAACCTATTTTTCTTTTTCTTATAAAGCTCCTTAATTTAATTTTTCAATCAGCTTCTTAGGTTTTTCCATGAACGATGTGGAATTTTCTCTAATATCTATATGTATCTATATATATTTGGGTTGTATCTTGGATTTTGATATATATATATATATATACAAACACATAAATATATATTATATGTTACTATATGCTTAATACCTATATATACTGTAAGATTTATTTGCTATTACAGATTAAATATTTTATAAATTATAGTTCCAGATTATTTCTGTGTTATTTAGCTCCACTGCGGAACTCTTGTGTATATTAATTATTGTGTGTAGACACTCGGAGCTTTATAGCACAAAACATAATTATTATCCAAAGTAAAGGAAACTTGGTAGGTTGCTTTTCTTTGAAGACCTTCATTGGTTCATTTTCTCTGCAGTAATACATACCTTAGGCTGAGTATTTTTACACTTGAGGTACAACTCCATTTTTAGCTTTTTTGATAACTTATTGGAGATAAGAATCTTATGGACTTTTCTGCCCAGGATGGCTTTAAACTGTGATCCCCAGGACTCAGCCTCCTGAGTAGCTAGGATTAGAGGTGTGAGCCACCAGCTCCCACCATATACTGAACGTGTTAGTGGAGATATTTGCTGTAAAAGTACAAAGAAATCAAGGACATAAGGACATGCAATGAGCTGAATGTGTCCCTCCAAAGTGCATAGAGACTCAATCATATGGTGCCATCAATAAATGGGGCTTTTGGAAAAATGATTTGAGTAAGAAGGGCAACCCTTAAGAATGAGATTAGCACCTTATGAAAGAAATCAAAGGAAACGCTGGGACCCCATCCACTGTGTGAAGACAGCAACAAGCCTTCTCCACAGTAGAGAAACGGGCTCACCAGACGTTGAATCTGCTAGGCTCTTTTTCTTTTTTTTTTTTTTGTGACAGAGTCTCACTATATCGTAGCTCAGGCTGAACATTTCAGATAGTACTATACAACTTTGTCATATTAACTTAGGCTTTCTTTTCTTTTTTTTGAGATAGAATCTGAATATGTAGTCTAGGCTGGCCTTGAACTGACTATGTAGCTGAAGATGGCGTTGAGCTCTTAATCATCCTGTCTCAGCCTTTCAAGTACTTGGATTTACAGATGTGTACTGCCATCACTATACTAGGCAAAGGTTTTTGTGTGTTTATGGGTTTGTTTTTTTTTAACAAAAAATTACAGATTAATATTCTGTGTATCTTTATCTTGTGGTCTCCTTTCTTCTCTGTAGTTTACCACCATCATGCAGTTGATGTCTTTGTTCTCTTCTATGAGATAAAATGAATTTTGAGCCTTTAAATAATGTCTTGTTTGGGCTGGGAATGTGGCTGAGTGATAGAGTGCTTGTCTAGCATTGATGAAGCTCTCGGTTCAATTCCTCAGTATCACATAAGCAGAAAAAGCTGGAAGTGGCAGTGTGGCTCATGTGGTAGAGTGTTAGCCTTGAGCAAAAGTAGTTTAGGGACCATGCCCAGGCCTTGAGTTCAAGCCCAGGACTGGCAAAAATTAAAAACAAAAAAAACCTTGTTTACTGCTTAATTGTTGCTTATTTAATACTATCTTATGAGATCATGTTTTTACTTTTAATATATTTGGTAAAATAACCAAATTAACTTTTACATTATTAAGTTTTTAAAATATTTTAATTTTGATTAAAGTTTATCTTCATTCTAGCCACATTTTATGGCACTACAGTATAAGAGAGGCTTGCAGAGAACTATAGTTTGATCAGTAATTTAAAGGATGAGTATCAATAAGTTAATCTATCCTGCCTCTTAGAGTTTTTATCAATTAAATATGGTCACCTAGAATAGGTACAGCATATGCAAATACTTTTTGAGTATATACTTGAAATGGGGAAAAATGTATTTATTACTGGAGAAGACAAACAGAACAAAAAAAACTCCTCAAAATATAGGGGAAAAAAGCAGTCAAAAAGCAAAACAGTAAAAAGTAAAACCAAACATAACTGCTAGCAATTATGATGAACTCTCTTGGAAAAAGGCAAAAATATTCAGATTGGATTGATAATAGTAACAGCTATGTGTGTTACAGAAGCCATCCCCTGAAACAACATGATATAACTTAAAAAAGAAGACTAGGCAAGATCTACAAGGTAGGGGCTGGGAAGTTGGCTCAGTGGTAGAGCTCTTGCCTTGCATGCCTGGGGCCCTGGGTTCGATTCCTCAGCACCACATAAGCACAAAAATAAAAAAGCCGGAAGTGGCGCTGTGGCTCAAGTGGTAGAGCGCTAGCCTTGAGCTGAAGAGCTGAGGGACAGCGCCCAGGCCCAGAGTTCAGGCCCCACAACCGGACCCCCCCCCAAAAAAAAAAAGATCTACAAGGTAAACAAAAAGAAAGCAGGTTATCTATAATAATGTCAGTGTGATACCAAAGGAAGAATCATTAGAGATTAGAGATATATTAGAGTCACTTAACTTTTTTTTTTTGGTCAATCGTGGGGCCTGAACTCTGGGCCTGGGCACTGTTCCTCAAGGGTAGTGTTCTACCTAGGGCTTCATGCATGCAAGGCAAGCACTCTACTGCTGAGCCACCTTCCCAGCCCCTTGAGTCACTTAACTTATTGGTCAAGATACAACACAGATTGGAAATATAAGACATATAAAACTGTTAGACATACTTGGTATAATTTTTTTAGCCACTTGGTACATGTTTATTTATTGGGCTTTATATATATATATATATATATCAAGATATATATATATATCAAGATATATATATATATGTATATGTATATCAATAAGTTAAACAGATAAGCTTCCCATCCTAATAGAGCTTTACTTCCAATGGGGTGGGAGTAGGTATTAATACAATAAACAGTCAATAGTCAACATAGTAAAGATAAAAATATAATCCACATAAGTATATTAAATCACTCATAAAGAATGTTATGAGATGCTAAGTACAATTGAATAAAAGGAATTGAATGAAGCAGGGTAGTCAGGCACCAGTGGCTTATGTCTGTAATCCTAGTTACTTAGGAGGATGAGATCTGAAGATTGAGGTTTGAAGCTAGCCCAGTCAGGAAAATCTGTGATAGTCTTATCTCCAGTTAGCTAGCAGAAAACCAGAAGTAGAGCTGTGGCTCAAGAGGTAGAGTACTAGACACACACACACACACACACACACACACACACACACACACACACACACACACACACACACACACACACACACACACACACACACACACACACACACACACACACACACACACACACACACACACACACACACACACACACACACACACACACACACACACACACACACACACACACACACACACACACACACACGAGTTAGGTAGTGGGTACTGAGAGTGGATGTATACCCATGTGTTTCATTAAAGTGAAGGAATTCTTTGGACTCTTATCCAGTTCTCTTTCTCTACTTATGAAAAGTTCTTATTGGAATTCACAGCCATATAATATTACTGCCTACTAACTATAAGTAAACTTGTAGCGCCACATGTAGGCTTCTTGAAATTTTTCACTGTGCAAAGGACCCAAGCTACAATGATCAAGTTACTAGAAACTAATTGGTGATGCCTCACCTGATCTTTTGGGCCAAGTATTGTGGTGCTTGCCTGTAATCCCAGAGCTTGTAAGGCTGAGACAGGAAGATTGTGAGATTAAGTCTAGCTTGATATAAAAAGCAAGACCCTGTCTCAAAAACCAAAATAATAACAACAAAAAAGTATTTAGTATGAAGGATCATATTTATTCTGAAAGCTGTTTTGCAAATCTAATGTAAGCTCCAAGTTATTCAGACTACTTTAAAAATTAATTATAGAATAAATCAAGTAAAAGACATGTCTAGTTTTTGTGTTATATCAGATTTTTTTTTAAATAGGGCTTTGAAATATGCTGATGTGATTGTGTTATTTGGTGCAAGACTAAATTGGATTTTACATTTTGGACTGCCTCCAAGATATCACCCACATGTGAAGTTTATTCAGGTACTCAGAAGAGATTTCAGATCAGAGCTATTTGTGGTTCATTGTTCACCTTCTCAGCTATTTTCACCTCTGCTCTCTTTTTGGCTTTTGTAAAGAACCTCTTCTCTTTTTACAAAAATGAATTTTATAAGCTGTGTAACATAATTACATGTACCAAAGTAAGTTAGTTGGCTTTTCAAGCCTATAAAGCATAGCCTGCCACTTCCCACCAGAAAATCTTTCAAAATCAAGTTTCAAATGGTTTGGAAAGCATAATTTGCCTCTTTTTTTTTTTTTTTTTTTTACAGTTTGAGTGTATTTAAAGATAGAAAAAAGAGGTTTAATAGAGTTGTAAACTTATTTATTTTTTAATATAGAATGAAGCATTTACCATTGTTAAGGAATGTATCTTGTGTGTGTATGCTGGTCCTAGGGCTTGAACTCAGGATCTTGGTGCTGTCCCTCAGCTTTTGTGCTCAAGGCTAGAGCTCTACCACTTGAACCACAGTCCTGCTTCTGTCTTTTTGTGATTAATTGGAGATAAGTGTCTCATATACTTTCCTGCCCGTGCTGGCTTCAAACTATGATCCTCCCATCTCAGCCTCTTAAGTGGCTAAGATTACAAGAATTAGCCTACTTTTCTTTTACATGTCAAACCTTTCACTTTATGGTTAGAAATCTCTACACTACTCTGTTTTCACCCAGGAAACTATCCCAGACCTGCTGAAATCAGAAACTCTGAAGTGGCCTCTTGCAATCTGTGGTTTAACAAGCCCTCTAATATATGCTATATGTTTGAATTTGAGAACCTGTGCTCTAGGTATCTATTCAAAATGTAATTCAGTAGAACCTGGTTAGATTCAAAGTATAACTCAGCAAATCAGTGCATTCCTGTGAGTGTAATGGGCCATACCAAAGTTCCATACAGTGCACTTTACTGTATTTTATTTTTATTACCTTATATTGGTTATACAGAGGGATATCTCATTGTTACATTTCCATTGAGTATATTTTAAAGTGAAAGAAGATGATAAAGTTTTTTTTACTAGCTGTAATACTCAATATAGTTCTGTGAACTTTTGCAAAGGAACGTCTTTAATATCAAATGTTCTTTATCATATGTTATATATTCTCAGTTCTTGTATTCAGCTTTTAAATGATTTCTTGTAAGAGATTTAAAATAAACATCACCAGGCACTGGTGGCTCACACTTGTAATCCTAGCTACTCATGGGACTAAAGGATCAAAGTTCAAAGGCAGCCCAGACAGAAAAGTCCGAGAGTCCATGTCTCTAATTAGCCAATAAAATGCCAGACTGGAGATATGACTCAAATGGTGAACATCAGCAAAAGCACAAGGCTCTGAGTTCAAGACACAGTATTGGCATATGTAAAAATAAATAAATAAAAGAATAAATATGACTGGTCATGGTTGGTACATGTCTGTTGGAGGCTAGGCTATGCTATCTACTTAGACCCTATCTCAAAAAGATTTAAAAAAATAGATAGGCCTATCCTGCTTTTTCTTTTTTAGGTTGATATCTGTGCAGAAGAATTGGGGAATAATGTAAGGCCTGCAGTGACTTTGCTAGGCAACATAAATGCTGTTACTCAACAGGTAAGAACTTTTTACCTAGGACTTAACTTATGTTATAATCTTGATTTGTTTGGTGACAGGTCTGTTGTCCTTTTTGAACAAAATTTATGAGAGCACCTAAATCCAACTTTGGAACTTGGTAAATCCAGCTTGTACACAGCTCATACTTATGTAAGATAAATAATTTTAGAAGACACTTAAAAATTTAAATTCATCCAGTAGGCAAACTAAGATGTACTATGTAGGATCCAACTATCTGAAAAATTATAATTTTTCAGCCAAGAAATGGTTTACCCACTGAACAAAAGTTTTTTTTTAAACAATAAAGACCTTTTTACTTTTCAGACTGTATAATCAGTGACTTCTCTGGGTTCCTATTAGTTTTACATGATTTCTATATTTCAGTATGACTAATTTGTGACATGATCTTCAGGTGATACTTATAGTCATAGCTATTCAATATCTAAGATGCAAGTCCTGTTCATATGTGAAATTACTCTGGATCATTTGGTCTATCATAGGACTCTTACGGGATTTGTCAGCCTTCCTGTAAGGGTTCTGTTGAGTACTGGTTCTCCTTGTAGTGTCAGAGATTGACACTAAGGTTTAAGAGACATTAAGGTTTTGAGAAGGAGGTAGCACTTCCCTCTGTCCTATAGGAAATTAACATCTAACAGAAGTCCATACTAACCCAGACAAACACTTACCATGTTATCTATTTGTCTTCTATCAGTTTTGCTGCAGAGGAAAAACAGTATGGACGATGTGAAGGGCAGAATAGTACAACATTATAACTTTAGGAAGAGATTTTTCAGCTACTTTAGAGGCTGAGATCTGGAGGATTTTGATCCAAGACCAGCCTGGGCAAGAAGTTAACAAAACCCTATCTAAACAAACAAGTGAAATCCAAGGCTGGCCTTGGAAAAAGTACTAGGGGTGGGGCTCAATCAAGCCCTGAATTCAGATCCCAATATTACCAAGAAAGAAAAAGAAAGTTGTTTTATTTTATTTTTTTTTTAAGGTATTAAGGTTTGAACTCAGGGGCTCACACTTACTGTGCTGGCATTCTACCTCTTTTTTTTTTTTTTCTTGTCGGTTATAGGGCTTGAACTCAGGGCTTGGGCGCTGTCCCTGAGCTCTTTTGCTCCAGGCTAGTGCTCTACCACTTTAAGCCATAGCTCCATTTCCAATTTTCTGGTGGTTAATTGGAGATGAGAGTCTCACAGATTTCCTGCCTGGGCTCTCTTCAAACCTCAATCCTCAGATCTCAGCCTCCTAAGTATCTAGGATTACAGGTGTGAGCCACCAGTGCCCAGCTGCATTCTACCTCTTGAGCCATGCCTTTTGCCCTAGTTTTGCTAGTTGTTTTGGATATAGAATCTAACAGTTTTTTTTTTGTTGTTGTTTTTTTTTTTTTTTTAACATTGGCTGGTTTTAAACAACAGTTCTCTAGATCTCAGTTTCCTGAGTAGCTAGGAAAACAGGAGTGAGCCACTGGTACCTGACACAAAGAGAGATTTAAAAAAAATTAAATTAATGCAATATAAATTTAATGTAGAAAATTTTAAAAATTGTGAGAGTTTTGTTTTTGGTAACAGCTTTTAGAACAATTTGATAAAACACCATGGCAGTATCCTACAGAGACCAGATGGTGGAAGGCTCTGAAGGAGAAAATGGAGAGCAATGAAGCTATATCCAAGGTAATGTGGGACCCACTGAAACTCAGAGACACTTGGGCTGATGAGTTACTTGGCTTTGCTATAACATGATATATGCATTCCTAGGAACCATCAATCTGAAAGATCACATGATAGTAATCATAAGGCTCAAAAAGGGGTGGTGTTGCAGCCAGATGCTACTAAAATCCCTGGTGGCTCTTTTGTCAGCCCAAGAAGGTAGAGCACTGTACCTTGCTGGTTTTCACTCCATTCAAGGACTCTACAATTATGAATGTGACACAACCAACTCCTTTACTGCCAGTGTGTGGGAGTAGAACTGAATTTTGAGATTGTAATCTATAATCCTAACATTTTCATTTTAAATTTGGAACCATAATATTTTAGATAAAAATACTCTGGTAAGAAATGTACGCATTATCCTGCCCATGTAATTGTAACTCCTCTGTACAGTATGTTCACAAATAAAATTAAATTAAATTAAAAAAAAAGTTCAGTATGGGGGAGGCTGAGGCAGGAGGAACTTGAGTTTAAGATTTTCCCAAATATATACTGAGATCCCTGTCTCAAAAAAAAAAATACTCTGGAATAAAATTTTCAGTTTTTCTGAGGCAGTGTTTTCCTAAGAGTGCTCAAAATGGTTTATTTTTGTTTAATCCAGTGTTTCCCAGTTATGGGACTTAAGGACTTTCCAGAATTTTCCATGTTACTGTTTATCTAGGATCTCTAGGACAAGAGATATTTTCCAGCTTATTTGATTATGTCCTAAACTGGGATCTGGAACACATTATTCTTTAAAAAAATTTTTTTTATTGTAAAGATACTGTACAGAGGGGTTACAGTTACATGAGTAAGGTAATAAGTACATTTCCTATAGAGCATTGTTACCTCCTCCTTTATTTTCCCCCTACTATCCTTTCCCTGCCCCCCAACTCCTCCCTCCTCCACACCAAGTTGTGAAGTTCGTTTTCAACATAGTGTCTTGTACATCTCCTTACGATGGGTCAGCTTGTAAACTTGTTTCAGCATTTTGTTATTTCCCTTCCCTTCCCCAAATTAGAAGAGTGAATATACAAGATTCAGGGAACCAGAATCAAATACAGTGACAACAGGAGTTATACTATAGGGGGAAGAACATATAAAAGAAACAAAAATCACATAGTACATTAAAAACAACAGTGACAAAGAAAAAATACCTCTTGTGTTCATTTTGTTTAGCATCATTTTCTAAGGTCATATGTACATAGCTTTTGGCCTTTTCTGCTTATCTGGTAAGATTACACATTTTTCTTGTATAGCCATGAGTATCTTATAGCTCATATATGTTGCTCACCTGTTCCCAAATAAGTTTGATAGATAGTAGCTTTTTGGCACTGTTTGTTTCCATTGTATCCTAATCTAATTTAGAGCATATTCCTCTCTCCTGTTTTAGGAGTTAGCTTCCAAAAAGTCCCTACCTATGAATTATTACACAGTATTCTACCACATTCAAGAACAGCTACCCAGAGACTGTTTTATAGTAAGTGAAGGAGCAAATACTATGGACATTGGACGTACTGTGCTTCAAAACTATTTTCCTCGTCACAGGTAAGAATTCTAAGAAAGACCCTGGCACCAATAGCTACTACTATTCCTAGCTAATCAGGAGGCTGAGATCTGAAGATAGCAGCCTAAAGCCCTCAAGGGCAGACTTTTTGTTGGTGGTGGTGGTAGGATTTGAACTTAGAGCCTGGGCACTGCCCCTGAGCTCTTTTGCTCAAAGCTAGTGATCTGTTGCTTTGAGTCACAGCTCCACGACAGGTTTTGAATAGTTAACAGGAGATAAGAGTCTCATGGGGACTTTTCTTTCTTTCTTTTTTCTTTCTTTTTCTTTTTTTGGGGGGGGTCTGGTCATGGGGCCTGAACTCTGGGCCTGGGCGCTGTCCCTCAGCTCTTCAGCTCAAGGCTAGCGCTCTACCTCTTGAGCCACAACGCCAGTTCCAGCTTTTTTCTTTTTGCTTATGTGGTGCTGAGGAATCGAACCCAGGGCCTCAGGCATGCAAGGCAAGCGCTCTACCACTGAGCCACCTTCCCAGCCCTTCATGGGTACTTTTCTGCCAGGCTGACTTCAAACCACATTCTCAGATTTCAGGCTCCTGAGTACAGGCATGAGCCATCATGGCCTCTGAAAGGCTGTTATCTCCAGTAAACCTGCAAAAAAAGAACCCAAAAAGCTTTCCATTGGAGGTATGGCTCAAAGAATAGTGCTCCAGATGGGAGCAGAAAAAGCTGAGTAAGAGTGTGAGGCCCTAAGTTGAAACTCTAGTACCAACCAAAAATAAGATTTCCAAGAAGGAAATTATAATTAATTATATGTAATTTGAAACTACAACAATGCAGATTAAGAAAACATTTGAGGGGTTGGGAAGGTTGCTCAGTGGTAGAGTGCTTGCCTTGCATGCATGGGGCCTTGGGTTTGATTCTTCAGTACCACATAGACAGAAAAAGCCGGAAGTGGTACTGTGACTCAAGTGGTAGAGTGCTAGCCTTGAGCTGAATAGCTGAGGGACAGTGCCCAGGTCCCACGACTGACCCAAAAAGAAAACATTTGAGGACTGTATGTTCGATGTATAAGTATTCTTAGGTGAAGTTTTATATGCTTAGTATGTCTTTGGTAGCATGTGATAATTTGTATACTTAATGTTCTCTAAACAGACATGAGTTACTGTTTCTTCTTATGTTCCTTGTCTTTGACAGTTTAGTTTCTTATACTCTAAATATTTTATGTGGAAGAAAAGGAGCATCTATTTTTTTTGTTTTTGTTTTTTCTTAAACCATGTAAGTATAACTAGAAAATTTGTGCCAGCCCTACCCTCTGTTTTATGCTCCAGAGTTTTATTTTAGCTTTGTTCCCTAACAGGCTTGATGCTGGCACTTTTGGAATAATGGGTGTTGGTTTGGGATTTGCTATTGCAGCTGCTCTAGTGGCTAAAGATAGAAACCCTAAGCAGCGGGTCATCTGTGTGGAAGGAGACAGTGCCTTTGGCTTTTCTGGCATGGAGGTGGAAACCATCTGCAGGTAAACCAGAGTCCTTTCACATGAGACCCACTTGACTGACATAGTTGCCAGGTGTTCATCATTGCCAGGTGCCTTGTGTATAATATGGTACTGTGTCTTGAGGATCCCAATTTAAGTGACCAGGATTTTTCTCCCCAAGACAGTATGATCATACTAAAAATCTGCATTGCTGTGGAAAGTAGTTTTGAGATCACTGAAGAAAAGATGTTGAGGCCTAAAAGAAGCTTGTTTTCTGCTGGGAGATGGAGGGCTTAGCCTCTGGGACAAGTAATCCAAATTTAAACATGGTTCCACCATGTCAGAGCTAAGTGGCACTCATCTCTAAAACAAGCATAGGAATACTTCCTGCCTTGCAGATGGTTGTGAGGACCAAATGAGATCATTAAGTTAACATTTAAGATGCAATTCAGTGAATGTGTGCCATTCATATATCTTGTAGTTGTGAGTATTCTTGGAGAAACTCATGACTGTGGCTCTACTATACAAGTATGAGAGCTTTATCCCCAGCTATATTTACCTATGGTAAAAACATTCTAAGTCAGGGCTCTTATATAGGTCTTTTGATATTTGACATATCAAAGCTTTGAAAGATGTTTTGGATCTTTTAAAGCTTTGATACATAAAACTGTCAAGATGAAGGGTAAGATTGCCTGTTAGAATGTCTCTATTGACAACTAAGTGATATATACCAAAAAGATAATTTATGGGGAAATTAGTCTTCTAGAGCATAGTCACTCCTTTTTAGCATAAAGAACAAATAGTTACCACATTTCTCTTATTTAACAGTGGGCACTGTAGTTTTGTCTGTACCACCTGACCTCAGATATTACGTGTAAAGAAAGCAAGACCCATATTCTTTTCCAGTCTCTGATGAGGTTTAATCAGTCTTTTTTTGTCTTTGCTATAATGTATAGAAAATTGCTAGATGTTCTTTTTCCTCTACTGATCACACCATGCCAAGTGTTTCTGATTACAAGTGCAGTGTTTTGAATGCACATTCAGAATGTTAGTCACTGTGTCTCATGGCATCTAGTAAGGGCTGCTTGTCTGTGAGGGGCTCAATTAAAAGAAATGTTACTTCTCAGTGCTCCTAGGAACCATGTGGGGTACTAATTAGGAAATGTTTTTTTTTGTTTTCTTTTTTTTTGCATTTGAGACAAAATAGATGCTTTTTATTGGCATATGTGTGCATAGGCAGAATTAGTATCAGAATATATTAGAAACTCAGAAAATGAAACACCAAAATAAGCAATAATCCAATTGGTAAATGGACAAGGGATCTGAAAAGACATTTTTCAAATGAAGAAGTATAAACAGCTAATAAATAAATGAAAAACTACTTGAAAAGCTAGTTAACATCTTCACCATCAGGGAAGGTGTTTTTCCTATTAACACCTGGATCTTCAAAAATCAAGATTCAGAAGAGTCCAGCAGTTTGCCCAAGATCCATAGCTAAAAAATGAAATAAGAATACTATCCCCCATTCTTGCATTCTTTTTACCACTACTTAGTGTTTCTGTTTATGATTTGGTATTCTTTACTAGGATGATAAACACATGAGTTTTTAAATTTTCCTCTTCATATTATAAAAAGCCTATAAGATGTCATCTATTTTTAAAGTGAAAATTTCAGCCTAAAGAAAACAAATTGCCTTAGATTAAAAATAGTTTCCTCCATATTTTGCTTTCACTTACAGGTACAATTTGCCAATCATACTCTTAGTAGTGAACAATAATGGAATTTACCAAGGTATTAATACAGATACTTGGAAAGAAATGTTGAAATTTCATGATGCAACTACAAGGTGAGTATTTGCTTGGTCTCATATATTTTAATCTGTGCTTTAAAAGTTTATTGTATCAGGGTGGCATATGCCTCTAATCCCAACTACTTGGGAGGCAGAGACAGGAGGGTAGAGGTTTAAGGCCAATCAAGGCAAAAGTTATCAAGACTCTACTAATGCATATAAAATTGAATATGAACAGCATTTTTTACCCATATATAAAAAGAACTAAAAAAATAAATGCTATAATAATAATCCAGTTGGGCTGGGAAGGTGGCTCAGTAGTAGTTTTTGCCTCTCATGCATGAGGCCCTGGGTTCAATTCCTCAGCACCACATAAACAGAAAAAAAAAGTTGGAAGTGGCACTGTGGCTTTTGTGGCAGAGCGCTAGCCTTGAGCTAAAGAGCTGAAGGACAGCGCCCAGGCCCAGAGTTCAAGCCCCACGACCGACCAAAAAACAAAAAAATCCAGTCAATAAGTAGGAGATGAATATTGTTTGTTTTGATAGTTGATCCTTAATAAGCCAGCCCTGTATTCCTGATTCCTCTGATCATATGATCTATGATTAGGTGCTACAAAAATAGTTTATATTCAGATAGCCACTGAAGATTCACATCAATAAGTATCTTGTTAATGACAAAGCTTATTGCAAAAGACCCCAAACCTATTATTCCTATACTAGGGAGAAAATATGGTCTTCCTTTCTGTTACTACATGGATAAATCTTGGTTATCTGATGGCAGAGTCAATCTAAGATAGTGTTATATCTGGCTATGGAGTATAGGACAGATGTAAATGTATGAGCCTGAGGTGGTACAGGATACCAACATGTTTGTTTATGCTGCCCTGACTTCGAGTGTTGTATCATTGCTATTTTTCTGTAACCATTCTTTTTTTTTTTTTTTTACTCATATAGTTGAAAGTGTAGGCTCTACTGTATAGTGTAGTACCCACTAGGGCTGGGAAGGTGGCTCAGTGGTAGAGCGCTTGCCTTGCATGCCTGAGGCCCTGGGTTCGATTCCTCAGCACCACATAAGCAAAAAGAAAAAAGCCGGAAGTGGTGCTGTGGCTCAAGTGGTAGAGCGCTAGCCTTGAGCTGAAGAGCTGAGGGACAGCGCCCAGGCCCAGAGTTCAGGCCCCACGACCAGAAACCCCACCCCCCGAAAAAAAAGTAGCCACTAGTCACATGTTACAGCATAAATTTAATTAACATTAAATGAAATTAAAAGTTGAACTGCTCAGTTTAATTGTATTTCAGTCACTCATGCAAATAGGTGGCCAGTGGCTACCATATTGGCTATAAAACATTTCCATCATCACTGAAAATTCTGTTGAACTCAATTAAAAATGTAGAAAGCTAGGTATAGTAGTATACCCTCATAGTCCCAGATACTCAGAAAAATATAGAATAAATTTTTTTGTTACGTTAGACTTTTCATTATCATGATAAATACTTTTAAGAAACAGTTTATGGGAGGAAATATTTCTCTCTCTCTCTCACTCTCTCTCTCTTTTTCTCTCTTTTGGTCAGTTGTGGGGCTTGAACTCTGGGCCTGGGTGCTGTCCTTCAGCTCTTCAGCTCAATGTGAGTGCTCTACCATTTGAGCTGTGCACCACTTCTGGTTTTCTGATGGTTAATTGGAGATAAAGTTTCACAGATGTTCCTGCCCAGGCTGGTTTTGAACTGTGATCCTCAGATCTCAGCTTCCTGAGTAGCTAGGATTACAGGCATGAGCCACCGGTGCCTGCTGAGGAAATGTTTATTTTGTCACAGTTTCAGAGATTTTTTAGTTCATGGTAGACTGATTCTGTTACTTTTGGCCTAAGGAAAAGTTGCACATCATGGCAGAGTATAAGGTGCAACAAAGGAGCTCTCCTCATGGCAGTCAGGAAACACAGCAAAGCAGTAACAGGAAGGGGCCAGGGCAAGTTATAGCTCCCAAGGACTCACTTTCAGTGATTCACTTTCTCCAACCAGGCCCTATCTTCCACAGTCACCTTCTAATAGTTTGTCCAGATTTTGAATCCAGTCACCTTCCCAGACCCCTGTCTCTGAACACTGCTCACAGCAAGGACTAAGCTTTTAATATATTAGCCTTTTAGGGGAATGTTTGATAACCAAACCATATCATTCGTGTACTGACATCTCAGTTTAACTACTGGAGGTAAAAGTATGTCTTTCAGCTCAGCTTAAAGTTTGTCACAAACTATTTCATAGAATGATTTTTTTTTTAACTGATTCATGATTTTCTTTGCAGGGCTCCTCCAGTGTGTCTCTTGCCAAATGCACATTATGAACAGGTCATGACTGCATTTGGAGGCAAAGGGTATTTTGTACAAACACCAGAAGACCTCCAAAAATCCCTGAGACAGACCCTGGCCAACACAACTGAACCCTCTCTTATCAACATCATGATTGAACCACAAAGCACACGGAAGGCCCAGGTAAATGCACTTGTTATGAAGAAACTAAAAATTCATTTTCTATCTCCCTGTTCTCCAGAAAAGAACACTCTCCACAGTTCTTTTTAAGCCATTTCCAAGTTTGATAATTTCATGTCTTATTCACTGAATAAGGTAAGATTCTGGCAGGTGTTCTATGTGAGAGAGAGTGTGCCAAGCAAAAGTAGACTTACAGTTCAGTAGGGAGTAGGACAGTCTAGTGACCTCATGATTGAATACTGCATGACAGTGTAAGGTAACTGCCCAGAAAGAACCAGTTCTAACAACAAACATAAAACTAAAGAATCTAATTTAAATCATTTTGTTGTTGCAAAGTTATTACCTCAGCATGGAGATATTACAGTGATCCCTCATCTATTATGGGAATTATATTCTAGAGACCCCTGTAATAGGTAAAAATCCACAAAGTAGCAGCTTCAGATACTTGTCCCTCACTATATTGTCGTTCACTTATTGCTACTTTGTGGATTGTCACCTATCATGGGGTTCTCTGGAATGTAACTCCTGTGATAAGTGAGGAATCACTATTTCCCATATATACTTATATATTTTTAAAACTACAATATAGTGAAGCAGCAATATAGCAAAGGACAACTGTAGTTCTAGAGTTACTGAACAGTAGTCTATTCCTTGTGACTCTTACAAGCATTTTTGTTGTTGGTGGTGGTGGTTGTGGGGCTTGAACTCTGGGCTTGGGCGCTGTCCTTGTGCTCTTTAGCACAAGGCAAGCCCTCTGCCTCCTGAGCCACAGCGCCACTTCTGGTTTTCTAGTGGTTTATTGGAGATAAGAGTCTCACAGACTTTTCTGCCCGGGCTGGCTTTGAATCATGATCCTCAGAACTCAGCCTCCTTAGTAGCTAGGATTACAGGCGTGAGCCACCAGCGCCTGGCTACAAACATTCTTTTAACTAAAACAATTGCTGTACCAGGACATTCTTACGGATGGGTGCATTATTTATTTGGAACAAGTTCAGATAAGTTGCTTCTATTCTAAATTAATGGGAGAAAGGGGATTGATGGTTTGGGAGTGCTGAGAAAAGAAATATGTGTGCTTTTAGTACAGTATATAATCTTTCAGTGTTAGCAATTTTACAGTCTTAGTTCCTAATTCTAGCTTGCTTTAGATTCCTGTATCACAAATCTTACACTATCCTGCCTCAATTCTGTGATTGTTCTTCTATTTCCTGCATTTAGCCACTTGAATATTATTTTCATTCCATTTTTTTATATATTTTACATATACTACAGGCCACATGTGTAGGGTGCAATTGGTGCTTGTAAAAGCTTTTATGCACACTTCTTTCTACTCTCAGACTTGAAAGCTCAGACCTCTGTGGGCTTCCATTATCTCCTCTCTCCATTTGAGTGAATTTCTGTTTCTGCCAGACTCTATTGTCTTTTGTGGCCTGATTACTGTTAGTGGAAGAGGTCCCAGAAAGCCATTTTAGGTTGTTTCACAACACAAGGCAGGATAAAGTTTATCAGTTTTAGCTCTGTTTTTACTAGGCTGAAGGCAAATCATTTTATTACCATTGTATAGTTCAGTACATTTGTTCTTTCTGACTGAATGCTATGTTTTCTTTCTCTAGGAATTCCACTGGCTCACTCGCTCTAATATATAAATAAAGATGTCAGTTGATGGTCTTTGAGTTTTTTCTTTCTTACAAAGTGGAATTTTATTTTCTGCAGCATAAGTATGCTAATATTAAAATTGTACAAAAACTTTATGAAGTATATTTTATAGTAAAGGAATGGATTAAAAACTGAAGACACTGTTATCCTCAAAGGTTCATATGCTTTTAAAGGCTCGACACTAGCCTGTGGCACTGTTAGTGATGATGGAGCCATCTGAAAAATGTTGGCCCTTCCTCCTACATCTTACTCAGTCTGCCACCCTAGACCTTCAGCAAAACCAAAACTGCCTTTCCCTGAAATCAGGTGACACAGGCCTTTCCTGTCACCTGCAAACAGGTGACACACAGGCTTTTACCTGAAAACACAGGCTTTTACCTGAAAACAGGTGATGTAGGTAGCTGCAATTTCAAATGGTATGCAGTTTCCCTCTCCCTTGTTTGTGAAGTTAAAACTGTAAATATTAACTCCTTCCACAACAGTTTCCCACTCATGTCTTACATGAATCTGCTCTTATAAAAGTTGTACTTGTAATCCTGCCCAGCTGTTACTCTCTGCCTGTGAAGAAGCCTATCGGTTTACTGACATTAAGTCTCATTGAATATGACCAAGTGTCCAAGTGATTTTCTTTTTTTTTTTTTTTGGTCCGGTCGTGGGGCCTGAACTCTGGGCCTGGGCGCTGTCCCTCAGCTCTTCAGCTCAAGGCTAGCACTCTATCACTTGAGCCACAGCGCCACTTCCGGCTTTTTTGTTTTTCTGCTTATGTGGTGCTGAGGAATCAAACCCAGGGCCTCATGCATGGGAGGCAAGCGCTCTACCACTGAGCCACCTTCTCAGCCCCTGGCTGCTTTTCTTAGAAAGAAGTTACTGAGCCAAAGAAGAAATCATATCATACTCAAACTTATCCTCTCAAAGTATATTTAGAGCAGCAAACCCTAGGTTTTTTTTATGCCACTTGGAAATCAACAGTTAGCTTTAATACAGTCATGTGTTACACAATGATATTTTGGTCAATGACCAAGTTTGTACACAAATATGACATTGGTCTCAGATGATTGCAATGGAATTTAATAGACCCTATCATCCAGTTCTGTCTTAGCCTCCATAGCCAAACAACACAACATATTGCTTGTGTATTTATGGTGATACTGTTGTAAACAAACCTACTGTACTTCTGGGCATCTATAACACACACAAAGTTATGTACTACATAATACCATGCCAATTAAAAGAATGACTTGCTAATTTATATATTTACTAAATATCCTTTTTAGTCATTATTTTAGACTATGTTCCTTGTGCTTATTTTTTAGAAGTTTGCTGTAGTATACAGTATGCTGTTAAACTTGATACTTGTGTCAACCTCATACAGCTTATCTTTAGTGTGTCTCATGACGGTATTGTTTTTCTTGTACTTCATTTAATCTTGTTTTGTTCATCATGGCCCTAGCACAGTATATGAACACACACACACACACACACACACACACACACACACACACACACACACACACACACACACACACACACACACACACACACACACACACACACATAGCTTAGATGTGTTAGTAGGCTATGCCATCTGGATTTGTGTAAAATATACCCTATGATAATTTTACAGACAAAATCATCTATGGACTGATTTCTCAGTAAATATTCTCATTATTAAATGACACATGACTGCATAAGAAAAAAATTAATGTACCAATACAAATTCTTATACTTCATGAAGTCTACTTCACAGAAAAAAAATGTAAGTAATAAAAGTGAGTGTGAAAAAAACAGTAATTGAATGAATCCTATGTATTTTCCAGTATAGGCAAGAATAAAATCCTATTAGATGAGTAAAATAGCAAAGCAGAAACTGGAAAAATGTATGTATGAAAGAAAATAGGACATACCTTTCAATAGTAACATGTTAATGGTCCTAATTCACCAATCAGAAGATATAGAGTAGCAACTTGTATTAAAAAGCTAGATCCAACCTGTTATTGTTTACAAGAAAGACATCCACTGACAAAGACGAATAAAGACTTAGAAAGAAAAGCAGCCATGAGTCACCATACTTAAATCTGATAAGATAGACTTCATGTTCAATTAGAAGGGACAAAGATGGTCACTTTCTATGAATAAAGGGAACAATCCTTGAGGAAGTTATTGTGGTTAACATATATGCTCTAGACAGCAGTGTACCCAAATTCTTTAAACATTTATAGATTTGTAAGTACTGATAGACCACAGCTAATAATAATGTAAGACTTAATACCCAAGTCTCACCAATAGATTGATCATCCAAACAACAAAATCAATCAAGGCACCAATGCTTCACACCTGTATTCTTAGCTGCTCAGGAGGCTAAAATAAGTATGACAGTTTGAAGCCAGTCTGGCCAGGAAAGTCTGTGAGACTCTCATCTCCAGTTAACCACCAAAAGTCCAGAAGTAGAGCTGTGGCTTAAGAGGTAGAGTGTCAGCTTTGAGTGAAAAAGCTAAGAGTTCAAGCCCCAATACCTGTGCGTGCACACACACGCATACACACATGACCAAAAAGGCAACCAAGAAGTCTCTCACAATGAGATGACACAATAACAGATATCTACAGAGTATTTCATCCAATAGTAGGACAACACACATTCTTCTCAGGAGCCCACAGAACTTTCCTTAAAATGGATCATATCCGAGTATATAAGCCAAGACTTATCAACTACAAGAAAAGTGAAATAAGACCTTGCATACTATCACACCATTATAAAATTAAACTACAACTCAATGGCAAAGGATACAACAGAAAAAATGCAAACACCTCAAGACTGAACTGTTGAATGACTGAAGAAATAAAGCTACTGAAGAAATGAGATATCAAAATGTTCTTATGAGTCTAATTAAAATGACAATACCACCTATAAAAATCCATGGGATATACCACAAAGGCAATTTTAAGAGGAAAATGTGTAGCCATAGTGACTACATCAAAAGAACAGAGATGGGCTGGGAATGTGGCTTAATGGTAGAGTGCTTGCCTAACATACATGAAACCCTGGGTTCAATTCCTCAGTACCACATAAACAAAAAGCCAGAAGTGGCACTGTTGCTCAAATGGTAGAGTGCTAGCCTTGAGCAAAAGAAACTCAGCCATAGTGCCCAGGTCCTGAGTTAAGGTCCCAGAACTGGCAAAAGAAAAAAGAAAACAATGCCTAATGATACACCACAAACATTTAGAAAAACAGGAACAAACTAAACTAAAAATTAACACAGAAAGAAATAGTAAAGATTAAGGCAGACTAATTAGGGTAACTAAAAAGATTACAAAGAATTAATGGAACAAGTTGGTTCTTTGAAAAAAATAAGATTGCTTGATAAACTGCTAGCTAATTTGATCCCCTCCTTCCAAAAAGAAGAGACTCAAGAAAATTTGAGGTGAAAAAGGAACACCATGATAAGTACCAGTAAAATGCAGGTAGTCATGAGGGAATACTTGGAAATCCTATACTTAAACTGGAAAGTCTAGGGGGAAAAAAGGGATAAATTTCTTTTTTCTTTTTTTCTGATCATGGGGCTTGAACTCTGGGCCTGAGCACTGTCCCTCAGCTCTTCAGCACAAGGCTAGTAGTGCTCTACCACCTGAGACACAGAGTCACTTTTGGTTTTCTGGTGATACTGGATATAAAAGTCTCATGGACTTTACCTGCCCAGGCTGGCTTTGAACCATGACCCTCAGATCTCAGCTTCCTGAGTAGCTAGGATTACAGGCTTGAGCCATTAGTGCCTAGCAAGGGATAAATTTCTAGTACAGTGTTCTACCAAAGTTGAACCAAGAGAATATAAACCACCTAAATAGATTATACAAGCAGTGACTAGATGGTTTCACTGAGGAATTCTATTAGACCTTTAACCAGGCTTGGGAATTTAGCATACTTGCTTGGCAAGTGCAAGGCCCAAGGTCTGAGCTCCATCCTCAGCTCTGTAAAATAAAAAAAAAAGCAATTAAGGAAGAGCTAACATTAGTACTGCTCAAATTCTGTGACATGGAGAAAGAATACTATCAAACTCATTCTATAAAGTCAGTATCATACTCATTCCAAACTAGACAAAGACAACAAAGAATTTTAAATGAATTATTCTCATGCAGAAATTCTCAATGAAATTCTTACAATTCAAATTTAGCAACATATAAAGATCATACAACATGACCAAGTTGGTTTAATCCCAGGCATGCAAGCATGGTTCAACCTATACAAGTCAATAAATATAGTATATTTCTTAAACAGGACAAAAATGTTAGGCAGTTGGCCGGGTCTGGTGGCTCACATGTGTAATCCTAGCTACTCAGGAGGCTAAGATCTAAGGATCATATTTCAGAGCCAGCCCAGGCAGGAAAAGCAGAATGGCACTGTGGCTCAAGTGGTAGAGTGCTAAGGACAACACCCAGGCCCAGTTCAAGCCCCACAACTGGAAAAAAAAAAAAATGATATGCAATCATCTAGATGCAGAAAAAGCCATTGAAAAATTCAGCAACCTTTAATGATAAGAACTCTGAAGAACCTAGAGTACAAGGAATGTATGTAAAATTAATAAAGGACACACATACATGTAAAACAAACAAGTCTTGGTGCTGGTGGCTCACACCTGTAATCCTAGCTACTCAGGAGGCTGAGATGTGAAGATCTCAGTTCAAAGCAGTCCAGGCAGAAAAGTTTGTGAGACTCTTACCTCCAATAAACTACCCAGAAACAACTGAAAGTGGTTCTGTGGCTCAATTGGTACAGCACTAGCCTTGAGCACAAAGAAGCTCAGGGACAGTGCCCAGGTGCTGAGTTCAAGCTCCAGGATCAGCAAGAAATCCTCCCCAAAAAACAAAAAACAAAAATCGCAAACCTATAGCCAACATTATTTTAAATTTGGAAAAACAAATTATTTCCCTTAAAATCAGGAATGAGACAAAGATGGCCATCCCCACTCTTATTCAGTGTTTCACTAGACTTTCTAACCAGAGTAATTAGAAAGGAGAAGGAAAGAAAAGAGATTCCTATAGAGAAGGAAGAAATAAAAATTGTCTCTATTGCAGATGATGTGATCCAACACTTAACAGGCACTACAGATGCCACCAATTTTTTTAGAATTAATAAATACCTTTGGAAATGTACCAAATCAATACATGAAAATCAGCAGCTTTAAGGGGCAACATTGTCCAAAGAGAAATGTACTCTTCACCTGACTCACGTAACTGTGATCTCTGAATATCACCTTTATAATAACAATAAAAAATTTAAAAGCAGCAGCCTTTCTATATGCCAACAATTAACAGTCTTAGAATGAAACTCAGAAAATAATCCCATTTCACAATAGCCTCAAAAAATACTTAGTAACCAAAGTGAAAGACCTCTACAAGGAAAATTTAAAACACTGAAAAAAAAAATAAGACAACAGGGCTGGGAAGGTGGCTCAGTGGTAGAGCACTTGCCTTGCATGTGTGAGGCCCTGGGTTTGATTCCTCAGCACCACATAAGCAAAAAAGAAAAAAGCCAGAAGTGGCGCTGTGGCTTAAGTGGTAGAGCATTAGCCTTGAGCTGAAGAGCTGAGGGACAGCGCCCAGGCCCAGAGTTCAGGCCCACAACTAACCCCCCCCCCCAAAAAAAAGATGGATAGCTCTCTCATGCTCATGGATCAGTAGAATTAATATTGTAAAAATGGCTATACTGCCAAAAGTAACCTACAGATCACAATGTAATGCTACAGATACAATGTAATGAAAAAGAAAAAAAGCCACACAGTTACAGCTAGCTAATGTTTGACAAAGGATCCCAAAACATCCAGGAGAAATGATAGTCTTTTTAACAAATAGTGCTGGGAAAAGTGGTTATCCACTTGAAGGAGATAGAAGCTAACTCACTCTGTGTAAAACTCCAAATGGATCAAGGAACTCTAAGTAAGACCCGATACTTTTTTAATATATATTTTTTATTGTAAAGATACTGTACAGAGGGGTTACAGTTGCCTGAGTAAGGTAATGAGTACATTTTCTATGGAGCATTGTTACCCCCTACCACCCCCCTTACTCCTCCCTCCCCACCAAGACCTGATACTTTAAACCTATTCCAAGCAAAGGTAGGAAAAACCCTGGAAGTTATAATAAAGCACAGGTAGATATTTTCTGAATAGGACTCCAGTTGCCCAAATTAAAGAATTTCTGCACAGCAAGGAAACAATCACCAGAACCAAAAGAAAGCCTGTATAATGGGAGACAATCATTACTTGCTTATATACAGCAGATAAAGGGGTAATATACAAAAGATACAGAGAACTAAAAAGAAAACTAAATAGCAAGAGGAGAAATGATCCAAAATAAATCGATAAGCAAACTGGACAGTTCTTACAAGAACTACAAATGGCTAATAGATACATAAACCATGCCTCACACCTTTAGCCATAAAGAAAATGCAATTCAGAATCACACTAAGATTCCATCTCACCTCAGTCAGAATGGCAGCCATCAAGAAAACAAAGGATACAAGGTAGGAAAGTAAACACGAAGCCACTATGGAAAGGAATATGGAGGTTCCTCAAAAGAATAAATATCAACCTTTCTTATGACCCTGCCATACCACTAATTGGTCATGTATGCCAAAGGAAAGTAAAACAACATATCAAAAACACATCTGCATATCTATGTTTACTGAAATACTATTCATAATAGTCAAATGATGGAATCATCTGAGATTCCCCAAAGCATGTGGATAACAAAAAAATCTCTCACTCCCCCCCTACACACACTATGGAATATTACACAGCCATAAGTAAAAATGACACCTGTCATTTTCAGGAAAATGAGTGGAATTGGAGAAGATCATATTGAAGAAGACAAAACAAGCTAAAAAACAAGATACTGTTATGTTTTTACTCATGTGGAAACTAGACTTAAAAGGCATATTCATGGACATGAAAATCTGTGTATATAACCATGTAAATAATCATATATTTGAGTTAGTACAGAACAAGTATCTAATTAGGGCTACTTAGAAGAAGAAGGAAAAAGATGGTGAATAATTTTGAAATACATAGCAACTGTAAATGAACATAGCATAAAGAACCTCAGTGAAAGCTGTTGAGCAATAGAGGACTGGTAGCAGGGAGAAACAGGCTTTGTTGGGATAACAGAATGAAAGAATGAATATAGTAAAGTAGATTGTTTGCAGCTATGAAAATAGAACGGTGAAACCTGCTGAAATTTGGGGAAGGGGGTAAAGGAGAGTACTAGAATGGGTGAGACTGATTAGAATATATTTTAACTGTATAGAAATGTAGCAGTGATATTCCCCCCTCCACTGTATAACTAATAATTTATTTAAAGGAAAAAGTGAGTATGAATGGGCATAAGTATTCTGAAAATAGTTTTCTGATCCATCCCCTTGGCAGAACATTTAAAATTATTCTCAGTGCAGCTGAAGGTGGAATGAAATGAAGAACCATGCTGCTAGTAGATGAAATTAATACATTTCCATTTGCAATTCTAGCAGTTCTTTAAAATGGTCCAATAGTTAACTAAACAGACATTTGGCACAGTTAATTAGGATTTCAGTGTTTAATAGTAAGATACTATTTATATAAATTATGATGTTTCATTACATAATTTAAAATATATTAAATAGTACTCGTGGAGAAATAATGTCATATATGAAAAGGACAAGCTACAAAATGGAATGGATGGATGATGTGATGTGGCTCAGTGGTATAGCATTTGAGCATATGCTCAAAGCTCTGGGTTCAATCACCAGCACCAAAAAAAAAAAAAAAGGAATGATACCGAGTAAGGAAAAATACTCATCCTTGTGGTACGGGAGAAATGCATAGATTTTTTTCAGTCCAACTTGGAATTTCAAAATCTCAACTTGTATTTCAAATTTTGATACAAATTGGTAATGACACTATGGATAATGTTTTTACTTCTCCTTTTTAAAATACAAATGTTATTTATAAATCAGAAACATTGTTTTAAAAGGTATTAGAAATGGGCTGGGTGTTGATGGCTCACCTATAATCACCTACTCAGAGGACTGAGATCTGAAGATTGCAGTTCAAAGCCAGCTTAGGCAGGCAAGTCCATATGACTCTTATCTCCAATAAACTACAAAAAAAGGAAGTGGCTCTGTGGTTCAGGTGGTCATGTGCTATCCTTGAGCACAAAAGAGGCTAAGAAACAGCATCCAGGCCCTTCAAGCACCAAGATGGGAAAAGAAAGTATTAGAGATGGAAAAGTACCCCTTCTCTTCAAGGTCACATTTATATTTACCTGCAGTTCTATATAAATTGGAGCATAGGATTTTATACCGAAATTCAACTGGTGTGCATTAATTATTCATAGTACAATTGTCTACATTGGCTAGTTTGGGCACAAGTGTGACTACAAAATGGGAGACTCCAGCTTTAGATTAGAATTGTAAGGAGCTCCCAATAGACCCCAAGCTCAGAATCATTTGGCCATTACTATTGTACACTTTTAAGTGTTCTTTCTTTCTTTCTTTCTTTCTTTCTTTCTTTCTTTCTTTCTTTCTTTCTTTCTTTCTTTCTTTCTTTCTTTCTTTCTTTCCTTTCTTTCTTTCTTTCTTCTTTCTTTCTTTCTTTCTTTCTTTCTTTCTTTCTTTCTTTCTTTCTTTCTTTCTTTCCTTTCTTTCTTTCTTTCTTTCTTTCCTTTCTTTCTTTCTTTCTTTCTTTCTTTCTTCCTTCCAGTAGTAGGATTGAACTCAGGACCTCACACTTGCTACACGGCCACACTGCCTTGAGCAATTCATGCCCCATATGGTTATGTACTTTGAAATGATCAATAGAGAGTCTGGGCTACATAGGAGAAAGAAAATAGAAAAAAAAAAAAAGTGCTTTCAAACTGAGTATGTCATGTAACCAACGGTAATGACCTCTGCCTAGGAAAACTTCACCTCTAGCAGCTAACTGCAATACAAAATGTTACCACAAGGCGGGGTGGAAGGTTTAATAAATATTTGTGAATTGGACTATTTAAATCTTTTCCCAACTATTAAATATAATTTAGGCAGATAACCTTTTTCTAACTATATTAATGGGCTATCAAGAAAAGGTAATTCTGGAGGGGAAAACTTGCAGAGAACAAAAGGGGTAACATTGTCCAAAAAGAAATGTACTCATTACTTGACTTATGAAACAATAACCTCTCTTTACATCATCTTACTAAAACAATGTTTAAAGAAGAAAGGAGGGGTCGTTTTGAATGTATAAAGATCAGCTAAGTCCAAGAGCACTTTAACTGATAGTTATTTTGTAAAATATGATCTAGTAATTCATCATAGAAGTTAATAGAAGGATAAGTATTGATATAATGAATGCCTGTAATGCAAGCATTGAGGAGGCTGAGGCAGGGAGATTATGAGTTTGAGGCTAGCCTGGGCTACAATAATGAGACATTACCTAAAAACAAACAAGAAAAAAAACCAAGCACAGTGATTCAAACTATAATTCTAGCTATTCAGCAGGATCACAAGACCTATCTTAACAGAAAATATCAGGCATGGTAGTGTATATTTGTCATCCCAGCTATGGTAAGAACTGTAAATAGGAGAATCACTACCTAAGCTGATTTGGGCAAAAAGCCAGACTCTCATCTCAAACGTAACAAGGGCAAAAAGGGCTGCAGACATAGCTTAACTGGCTATCAATTGCAAAGCCCTGAGTTCAGACCCCAGTAGTGCATAAAAAGGGGACCTTCTAAGATGAAACCATGTTGATAGTCAAAATCTACTTTAATAAAAAATTTATATCCTCTAGTTTACTAATGTACACTAGTAGGTCATCATATATGTGCAATACTCATGTGCTTCGTAAAAACTGAATCTTACTAGACTATGGTATTCTTTTCCTAGTGTAGGAGAACTGAGCTTAGGGTTGAAGAGGTCAGCAGGAAATCACTTTTTTGTTTCACATTTCATAAAGTTATTTGGGGACGAGCTGAGTGCCAGTGGCTCACACCTACAGCTACTCAGGAGGCTGAGATCTGAGGATCACTGTTAGAAGCTAGCCCAGGCAAAAGTCTGTGAACCAGTGAATCATCACACCTATCTTGAGATGAAATTTTGTGAACTTGTCCAAGCTGATCTTGAACCATGTTCTCAGAACCAAACTGTTCTGTTTCTTGAACAAGCACGAGCCACTACACACAGATTTTTTTTTTTCTGGATATCCTAGTCTGGTGTGAAACTTGCTATTGTAACCCAGGCTGGCCTGAAACTCACACCTTCCTGGCTCCACCTCTTAAATGCTGGGCCTTTACTATTTTTGGGGGGGGGGGGGTCTGGTCGTGGGGCCTGAACTCTGGGCCTGAGCAGTGTCCCTCAGCTCTTCAGCTCAAGGCTAGTGTTCTACCACTTGAGCCACAGCGCCACTTCCAACTTTTTTTTCTTTTTGCTTATGTGGTGCTGAGGAATCGAACCCAGGGCCTCATGCATGCAAGGCAAGCACTCTACCACTGAGCCACCTTCTTTACTATTTTTTAAGGGACTTAGCTAGGCAGTGAGGAAACTGCATTCTGGTGAAGAAGTGATGCTGAAATAAATGCAAACTTAGATGACTACAATGGGATAGAATATAGCCCTGATAAAAGTGACTGCTGACAACTGTGGAAAATGAAATGCGTAAGGATGCATTTGAATCAACTAGTTGCATTTACCTGCTAATCTGAATAAATTGAGTAATGTAGAAAAAAAGAAATTGATGGTTCTATAAGCTTTGTCCTTAGAAGAGAGAGATAAAAGTATGCCTTGGATGCATTCTTATTCATACCCTACAGGAAGGATTAGTTTTCACTGGATAACCTTGCATCTTCTTTCCCCTTCAAGGTGTTCTTGTCCAGGATTGTTAATCAATGAGCTCCCAGAAAATAGAGACTGTGGTCAGGCACCAGCGGCTCATGCTTGTAATCCTAGTTAATCAAAAGGCTGAGATCTGAGCATCACTGTTCACAGCCAGCCTGGGGAAGAAAGTCTGTGAGACACTTGTCTCCAATTAACCATCAAAAAGCCAGAAGTGGCGCTATGGTTCAAGTGGTAGAGCACTGGCTATCAGCATCCATGTCTGAGTTTAAGCCCCAGGACTTGCACGAAAGAAAAGAAAAGAAAGAAAAAAGGAAAAAAAATCCAAGTTGTATGGCCATCCTCTAATAGGATGCAGAGAAAGACACATCTAGAAAGCCCTGTATCTCTACTTTCAAAGCTTGAAGGATCCACTTACAGTTTTTACTGAGGAAATAGAAATAGCCACAGAGATTCCAAAATCTACCATTTCTTTCTTTCTATCCTACGGTCATTGGGACCAGCTCCATGGAGTAGTTAATCAACAGCTGACTGGATTGCTCTTGAGGCTTGTTCCCCTTCTTCCTGAACCATCACCAGAAATTGTCTTCCTACTCCAAGGTCAAAGTGGACCTAGGAAGTCGTATTCAGTTTCCCCTTAGCCCTAGCTTTGCTCCTACTATTCCATCTGTGCTGCTGTTGGTGCCCCCACCCATTCTTCCCATGCATAGGGCCCAGGAACTCCCAGGAAGTCCCATCTTCATGAAACTTTCCCTTCCAGTGTCCTACCATGTCCAGTGTGCACCTTTGTCACTATGATGTTCATAGTGAGTTTACATTCCCATCTTTCCTGTTTGTCTATATAACCTATATAACTCAGATTCACCTCCCTTGTCTTTCAGGCCACATCCTTTTGCTCCTGTTCGGCCAGCTCTTTGGTGAGTTTACCCCCCTGAAGAGCTTGCTTACACTAGCATGCAGCAATGTAGTATCAGAAATTTCCCTGGAAAGGAGGTGACTCAGGATGGTTTATATTATAAAGCCACAGCAGACAACTTTAAGCAAGGGTGGCAGGTGCATAGATAAATTACTAAGAATTAGAAGGCCAAACTGATGGATGGGAATTAAATTAGCTTAACAATGCTTAGAGCAGAACTGGGTGTGAGAGGTTAAGGGCCTAAAATTATTGAAATTTTGTTTCCATAATGGCAAAGTAGAGGTTGAAATTAAAATTAGGTCCAATTACTGAAAGCATTTCTTTCACACTTTAATAGGATGGGCTGAAATTTATACCCATTGCATTTATAAGACCCTTTCATAGCCCCTTGTGCCGATCCTGCCACTCTGCTCTCTCCACCCACCACACGTCTATCTTCTCACCCCACCATGCTTCGTTATTCTTTTTTGCAGTTTTCATGATTATATTTAGTCAGTTATTTTCCATATTAACCATGATTGGTTATTAATCTTGATTGATATTAATATTGATTAATAGTAATTATTATTAATTACTATTAATCTTGATTGTCAACCTGGTTGGACTGAGAAATGCTTAAGCAGTTGGTAAGGAACACTCCTGGGTGAACCTATGAGGATTACTAGAGGAGGAAGACCCTCTCTAGAGGGGTGCTGGCAACTCAGGCCTGTAATTTTAGCTATTAAGGAGGCTGAGTTCTGAGGATCACAGTTCAAAGCCAGTCCAGGCAGGAACCAGAAGTAGAACTGTGTCTCAAGGTGTGCGAATGCTACCCTTGAGCAAAAGAGCTCAAAGACAGCTCCCAGGCCCTGAGTTCCAGCCCCACAACCAACTTAAAAAAACCCAGATCCTCTCTAAATGGTGGAGGCACCAATACAGAGGGACATTTCTTTAGTCTAGGCCCTGTGAGGGACAGATAAGATTAAACAGATGAGGACTTTATGTCGGAGACACCAAAAAAGGAGAAGGAAAGGGCTGAGAGAGCCATGGATAGTGATGTGAATCAGACCAGTGTGTATAAGGATGTGAGAGGGGAAGGGGACTCCAGCAAGGCTATGTGCAGTCTAGGAAGGTTGAGCAAGGCTTCTCCCAGAGGAGTCTCATGTCGTCCAGGAATGGGCCCAACTTCATATCCCTTCTGGACTTATGCATGGGGGTGGGAGACAGAATGTGTGGGCGATGTGGCCTTGCCACAAATGCAGGTGACATTTAAGAAAGCAGTAGTTGGGGCTTTTGGTCATCATTCATTGTAGGAAACAGATTCTCATGGTTGCCACAGGCACTTTCTGGAATTCTCGTTGCTGCTGCCTGTAGACCAAGCTGGAAAAATATGGAGACAAAGTTCATTCAGCAGGAGTAAAAAATCCAAGGATCTGGGTCTGGGAAGGTGGCTCAGTGGTAGAGCGCTTGCCTTGCATGCCTGAGGCCCTGGGTTCGATTCCTCAGCACCACATAAGCAAAAAGAAAAAAGCCGGAAGTGGCGCTGTGGCTCAAGTGGTAGAGCTCTAGCCTTGAGCTGAAGAGCTGAGGGACAGCGCCCAGGCCCAGAGTTCAGGCCCCATGACCAGACCCCCCCCAAAAAAAATCCAAGGATCTGACCCTATTCCCCTAATCCGTCTGCAGCTATCCTTCTAGGACAGACAGATGGTATTGAAAAAAATGCTTTACACTGTCATTGATAGCTCAGACCTGTAATCCTAGCTACTCAGGAGGCTGCGATCTGAGAATCATGGTTCAAAGCCAGCCCAGGCAAGAAAGTCTGTGAGACTCTTATGCCCATTTAAGCACCAAAAAACCCCAGAAGTGGAGTTGTGGCTCTAGTGGTAGAGCACTAGCCTTGAGCACAAAAGCTCAGAGACAACACCAAGGCCTTGAGTTCAAGACTCAGGACTGTTGTATGCATGTGTGCGTGCACCCACGTGCGTGCGCGCGCATACACACACACACACACACACACACACACACACACACACACACACACACACACACACACACACACACACACACACACACACACACACACACACACACACACACACACACACACACACACACACACAAGGTATGAAAAGCCCAAGTGTCCATCTGTCTGCTTTGGTGGATATACAGCCACTCTGAAAATTAGTTTCCTCATTTCCACAGTGGGAGTAATAGCCTAACTTGTAGAGTTATGTGGGGCATAAACTGTTAAAACATATATAGCTTCTCAGTAACTGTTAGTGCCCCTCTGCTCTCTATCACCCCTCGGGCTTCCAGCCCTCACAGCAAAACATCAAGAAAAAGTTAAGCTTGGCTCCCTTTTGGAGCACTTGGACAAGGGAAGTATCCACTTCTGCACAGTGACTGTGTGTCTCTGACAGCCTGGGGAACTGCTCACAGTCAACATTCAAACATTGAATTTGGTCACCTTCCTTCCACATTTTAGCACAAGGCTGGGTTGTGGAACTGGCTCAGGAAAGGAGCATTCATTTGGATCAAACTGAATTAGTCAGGCCAGTCAGCAGCCAGGAAGTCACATGATGCATTCCCCAAACAGAAATTAGTTTCAGATTATTCACTGGTATTATCCATGCCATAGCTCCCTTCTATTAAGACACATTGGAGAAAATTGGCTGTAGCCAGTAAGGATGTTTAACAAGCCATTTGCCAGAGTCAAACCTCTGTGTTTCATTTGTGAGGAGTAAGCAAGGGGAATTAGCCAAGGAGCTACAACCCAGTAGCACCTTAGAATCACCTGGGGAGCTATAAATAAGCTGCACTCATTTTATTTTAGTTTAATTTTAAATTTTTAACTAGTTGTACAAAGGGGTTTTAATTCAACAAGTCAGATTATAATACATTCTGATCCATGTCATTCCTTCTAGCATTCTCTCCCACTGACTAATTTCAAAAGCATACATTTAAGTAAAGACTGACTAAATAAAAATAATAATTTTTAAAATATAGTTTTATTGTTAGGTGTTGTACAGATGAGTTACTATTTCCTAAGTCAAATAAGGAGTACATTTTTTTGGTCAATATTATCCTTTCCTTTGCTTTCCTCTAGTCTCCCCCTCCCATCCCTGCCCACAAGTTACATAGGTCATTTGCCACATAGTGAAAAATAATAATTTTGGCTAGTTTACCTATGGTCCCAGTCTGGTATACTACTTCTTATTTAACTGATTAAAGAGGAATTGCGAGATGAATGCTGAAGCAACTCCATGACTTATATTCTTAGATTCTCTGCTGCCAGCTATGTTCCCCCTTGGTGTCTTGTCACTCAGTGTTCAGGCTCATAATGAATATTTTTGTCTGCATACATATTTATTTATGCATATATCACAATCTCTTCAGTTCACTTACCTGTTTGTGGTGGTATACATTTCACAGAATTAGTGAACTTCATTACTCCTTGATAGAAATGAGCTCATGACCTCCACTTGCCCTTGGCATTTACATGAAGAGCTCCATGAATTTTTTTTTTTTTTTTTTTTTTTTGTCGGTCGTGGGGCTTGAATTCTGGGCCTGGGCGCTGTCCCTCAGCTCTTCAGCTCAAGGCGAGCGCTCTACCACTTGAGCTACAGCGCCACTTCCGGTTTTCTGGTGGTTTATTGGAGATAGGAGTCTCACGGTCTCTCCTGCCCGGGCTGGCTTTGAACCGCGATCCTCAGATCTCAGCCCCCTGAGTTCTTTAGCTCAAGGTGAATGCTCTACCACTTGAACCACAGTGCCATTTCCGGTTTTTTCTGTTTATGTGGTGCTGAGGCATCAAACCCTCATGCATATGAGGCAAGCACTCTACCATGGAGCCACCTTCCTAGGCCCTGAATTTTTATCCAGCTCTGTGTCCATGTAGCCACTACCTATGTAGGATGAAGATGCATAATGTTTCTAGCAACCTAGAGTCCCTTGTGTCCTTTACTGTCAACCACTCTGCTACCTACAACAAGGAAGCCACTCCTCTGACTTGTAGCACTAACATTAAACTCAGTCTCTAAGTAAGTGTTTAGTTTAGCTTAGCTTTATTTTTTTCTCCCTTGGTTCCTTCTTTGGGATGATTTAATTTGAGGAAGTATATCCTACTCTCAGGAGAGAAGTATGTTTCAGACACGGCTGATTCAATGCTTTATTTACATATGATGAACAATCCCAAAATTTAGTGGCTAAATATAAAGCATTATCATCTCTTCTATTTGTGAGGGTTGGTGAGACTCAGTGGGTTCTTCTGCTTATCTGAGTTGAGGTCTCAGCAGCTGAGACTGGGACCCCTGGAACCAACACTGGATTAGAAGGCCAGGCTAAAAAAAATGTTTTAAAAAATTGCCCAGCCATCCATCAGACTGGAGTGAGACAAGGATAGAGCCAGATGCAAAGTGAACAGGAGGAAAAATTTCCATCAACAGACACTGTATCAGTTAGCTTTGTCACCTCTGTGACCAACGTACCTGAGAGAGCAACTTAAAGAAGGATGGTTTGAGGAAGCTAAAACAATAGAATGGAAGAAAGACAGCCTCTTCAGTAAATGGTGCTGGCAAAATTGGTTAACTACATGTAGAAAACTAAAGCTAGATCCTTATATATCACCCTGCACCAGAATCAACTCCAAATGGATCAAAGACCTTGAAGTCAAAGCAGACACTCTGAAAACATTACAGGATGGAATAGGAGAAACCCTAGGTCTCCTTGGCTCAGGCCGAAATTTTTTGAATAGAGACCCGGAAACACAACAAATCAAAGAAAGGTTAGACAAATGGGATTGCATAAAGTTGCAGAGCTTCTGCAGGGCAAATGACATAGCTAGCAAGATCAATAGAAAGCCCACCGATTGGGAGAAGATCTTTACTAGCCATACAACGGACAAGGGTCTCATATCTAAAATATACTTGGAACTCAAAAAATTAAACCCCCCAACAACAAATCCTCAAAGAAACAACTGCCCAATAAATAAGTGGGCGAAAGACTTAAAGAGAGACTTCTCTGAAGAAGAAAGAAGGATGGCCAATAGACACATAAAGAAATGTTCAACATCCCTAGCCATAAAAGAAATGCAAATCAAAACAACATTTAGATATCACCTCACTCCAGTTAGAACAGCAAAAATCAAGAACTCTAACAACAACAGATGCTGGAGGGGATGTGGACAGAAAGGAACCTTACTTCATTGTTGGTGGGAATGTAAACTTGTTCAACCACTTTGGAAAGCAGTATGGAGGTTCCTCAAAAGACTTCACATAGATCTCCCCTATGATCCAGCAATCCCACTTTTGGGCATTTACCCAAATGTTTACAAACAAGACCACACTAAAGCTACCAGCACAACTATGTTTATTGCAGCATTATTTACCATAGCTAAGATATGGAACCAACCCAGATGCCCCTCAGTAGATGAATGGATCAAGAAAATGTGGTATATATACACAATGGAATTCTATGCCTCCATCAGAAAGAATGACATTTCCCCATTTGTTAGGAAATGGAAAGGTTTGGAAAAAATTATATTAAGTGAAGTAAGCCAGGCCCAAAGAAACATAGGTCCCATGGTTTCCCTTATTTGCAATATATAGTATAGGTATGAGTCAAGCGGAAAAGGTCAGATAATGTGATGTTAGGAAAATGAACCCTTAAATATGTATTTTAATGTTTTCATTTCTTTCATGCATGTGTTTCTAATGCATTTATAAGATTATTTCTTTGTTGCTTTGTATGTCCCTCCTCCACAGTGTAACCCCTGCTTTCACTATATTTGATGTCAGTATAACAGGTGGAGGAGATGGGGACAAACAAGTCGTTTAAGGATTCAGGTGGACCTGTTGCAACAATGAGAAGTACAAAATGTCATGTCAAAACCAGCTTTACAATGTCGGTGTGGGGGGGGAGGGGGGTATGATTGGGTGGGGGGGAGGGGGGAGGCTGGGAAGGGAGGTGAAGGGTAAACAAAGGAGGAGGCTGCAATGCTTGGTAAGAAATGTATGCATTATCCTGCCCATGTAATTGTAACCCCTCTGTACAGTATGTTCTCAAATAAAATAAAATTATATTAAAAAAAAAAAGGACGGTTTGTTTTGACTCATGATTTTTGAGGGTTTGGTGCATGGTTGCTTGGCCTATGTTTGGCAGAACATCATTGTGGTGGGAGTAGGTGGCAAAGTAGGTCCTTCACCTCATGGTGAATAGCAAGTAAAAAAGAAGTGCAGGGATCTACCTCCTCCAGCTAATCTCTATCTCCTAATGTTTCCACAATCTCCCCAAATAGCACATCAGCTGGGGAGTCTCACCAATAGGTGAGCCTGTAGAGGACATCTTATGTTAAACCACCTCCGACACTGCAGATGTAAGTGGTACAACTGCTTTTCTTATTTACTGGAGATCTTTGCTTTCTAAAATAAGATTAAGAGCCAGGAGCTGGTGCTTATGCTTGTAACCCTAGATACTCAGGAGACTGTGATCTGAGGATCACAGTTCAAAGCCAGTAGGCAGGAAGCTCTGTTGAGAGTCTTATCTCAAATTAACCCGTAAAAAGCTGAAAATGGAGGTACTCAATTGGTAGAGCACTAGCCTTGAACAAGAAAGTTCAGGGACAGTGCATAGACCTTGAACTCAAGAAGCAGGACTTGCACAAATACACACACAAATAAAAACAAATCCCTAAATTAAGCCTGGCATAATGGTGTACACTGTAATCCCAGCACTCCAGTACTAAAGAGACTAAGGTAGGAAGATCAAGAGTTTAAGGCCAGCCTAGGCTACAAAGCAAGACTCATTATTAATGAATGAGTAAGTAAGTAAATGAATGAAATGACAGATTGTCAAAATCTTTTTTTTTTTTTTTTTGGTCAGTCATAGGGCCTGAACTCTGGGCCTGGGCGCTGCCCCTCAGCTCTTCAGCTCAAGGGTAGCGTTCTACCACTTGAGCCATAGCACCACTTCTGGCTTTTTCTGCTTATGTGGTGCTGAGGAATCGAATCCAGGGCCTCATGTATGCAAGGCAAGCACTCTACCACTGAGCCACCTTCCCAGCCCCTGTCAATGACCATGACATGCTATGTTTTTGCCTGGGAAGCCAAGTCACTTTTTTCAGAGAAATAGTCCTGATTTGTAACTCAGATGCAAAAGATTTCTGGACATCACATTTTGCACGGATTATACACTCCCTAGTACCTAAGGAGATAGGACCCTGGGGTCCCCTGCGCAATCCAAATTGGATGTTGAACAACCTTCATGTAACACTTAGCTTTAAGCCAGATGACATCCAAACTCACTACTAAATATCACTGTATACTCTGAAATGATTTTCTTGGTTTGTGAATTTATGTTATGTGGAATGTGACTTCTCGGTTTTAAAGAATGTTTGACAAAGGATGACCTGCGAATGTGGTAGATGGCTTTGAATCTGTTGGCAAGATCAGCTAAGTGTGGTCTTTCTTTTCTTTCTTTCTTTCTTTCTTTCTTTCTTTCTTTCTTTCTTTCTTTCTTTCTTTCTTTCTTTCTTTCTTTCTTTCTTTCTTTCTCTCTTTCTCTCTTTCTTTTTCTTTCTTTTTTTTGGGGGGCGGGGATCCGGTCATGGGGCCTGAACTCTGGGCCTGGGCACTGTCCCTCAGCTCTTCAGCTCAAGGCTAGTGCTCTACCACTTGAGCCACAGCGCCACTTCCAACTTTTTTTTTCTTTTTGCTTATGTGGTGCTGAGGAATCGAACCCAGGGCCTCAGGCATGCAAGGCAAGCGCTCTACCACTGAGCCACCTTCCCAGCCCCTATTGATTTATTTCTATACCTGGCTTCTAGTCTCCTAATAGGCCTGCCTCTCTTGCTGAAATTTGAATCTAGACTAAGTGCTAAAGTTTCCTTATTCTTTTTCACACCCTCATGCCCTCCATCTCCCATTCTTTGTCAACACTACTTTGTGTCTGTGTCTGTGCGTACACACGTGTGTGCACACGTGCTTACGCGCTCATTATCAAGTTTGAATGCAGGGTCTCATACGTGCTTGGCTTGCTTGCTTGGCTGGCATTCTACCACTTGAGTTATATCTCCAGCCTTGCTTTTTTAGGTTATTTTGGAGGTGGAGTCTCTCAAACTTTCTGCCTGAATTGGCTTCCAACTCTGATCTCAGCCTCCTAAGAATACAGGTGAGAGCCACTAGATCTTTCTTTTGTTTCTTGGTCATGGGTCTTGAAGTCAGGGCCTGAGTACTGTCCCTGAGATTTTCCGCTCAAGGCTAACCTCTACCACTTTGAGCCACAGTTCTACTTCTGTGTTCCAGTGGTTAATTGGGGATAAGAGTGACATGGACTCTCCTGCCCAGGCTGGCTTCAAACTGTGATCCTCAGATCTCAGCCTCCTGAGGAGCTAGGATTACAGGCATGAGCCATCAGTGCCTGGATTTTTTTTTTTTAAGATGAGAGTCCAGGCTAGTTTCAAACTTTTGGGCTCAAATGGTCCGCTTCACAGCCTACCAAGTAGCTGGGACCTGGGAATATAGACATGTGCTATCCTCATCCTTCTTGAATTCCCTGTCATCTACACATCCCACATGTATTATCCAAATGCTTTGTGTATAAATTGTTAGGTCAATCTCTAAACTTTTTACTTTACTACTGTGTGTATGTATGTATGTGTTTGTGTGTGTGTGTGTGTGTGTGTGTGTGTGTGTGTGTGTGTGTGTGTGTGTGTGTGTGTGTGTGTGTGTGTGTGTGTGTGTGTGTGTGTGTGTGTGTGTGTGTGTGTGTGCTGGTACTAGAGCTTGAACTTAGTGCCTGGACACTGTCCCTGAGCTGTTTTGTTCAAGGTTAATGCTCTACCACTTGAGCTACAGCTCCACTTCTGACTTTTATTTTTGTTAGTTAATTGGAGATAAGCACTTCACAAATTTCCCTACCTGTGCTGGCTTTCCTCAAATCTCAGCTTTCTGTGTAGGTAGGGTTACAGGCATGAGCCACCAGCACCCAGTTTAAATTTTATTTTTTAATGACAGACTTATGTATAATTATTTAAATCTTCATGTCACTTCACACTGAGTTTTCTTGATGAACTCAATTTATAAGACAAGTTAAGGGGGTACATGCATATAATTACAACTACTCAGAAAGTGGAAGTCAAGAAGATATGGTTTCAAGGCTAGACTAGACAAAAATTTAGTGAGAATCTCTATCTCACGTCTGTAATCCTAGCTACACAGGCAGTATAGGTAGAAGGATAGCTGGCCCATGCAAAACTATCAAAAAGAACTAAAGCAAAAGGGTTGGAGATGGTACAAGAAGCATAAGACCCTGAGTTCAAGCCCTAGTAGCATCAAAGAAAAAGCTTGTTTTATTTCTATTTGTAGTTTACCTAAATCTACCTTTCCTCAAATTCTGTTGTAACTCTACCTTTGCTTGATGTACATCCATAGTTCCCTGCTTCATTGCAATGACTTTGTCAGATTCCAGGTTCATTCCTGAGTCTTAAAAGTAGTGAGCTAGGTCAACTGTGACAGATCAGTGATCCTGTACTTCTCTCTACACCTGTACTTGAGAGAGTACAGTTACTGTTGACTACCCCCAAGCAAGGCGTCTCTCTGGCAGGGGACCTGGCCTATGCACAGAGCCACTGACTTCAGTGAGTGCAACAGCCCAAAGATTTTCCTTAAGGCTTAGGCCTGGAACTGGCACACTGTCATTTCCACTGCATTCTTTTGGTTGTAGTGAGAGACAGAGTCCGTGTAGATTTGGTATGAGGGGACTAATGAGAATATGGTTTATTTCTCTTCATTCAATTGATACATTGTATCACATTTACTGATTATTATGATTAAGATATATGTGCATGTGAACTACTATGGTGAAATTCTTGGTGCAATTAACACACACTACAAATTGAATGATAGAGGCTGGGAATGTGGCTTAGTGGTAGAGTGCTTGCCTAGTATGTATGAAGCCCTGGGTTCAATTACTCAGTTCTACATGAACAGAAAAAGCCAGAAGTGCAGTTGTAGCTTAAGTGGTAGAACACTAGCCTTGAGCAGAGAGAGGCTCAGGGTTGGAGCCCAGGCCCCGAGTTCAAGCCCCAGAACTGATAGGAAAAAATTGAATGATAGTAGAATGAAAATATCATTCGGTTCTCTTTTTGACTGTATAGTTTCTGCTGAGACATAAGTCTAGTGGGAATTCTCTTATGTGTTAGTGATATTTTTGCTGTTGTTAGGATTTGCTCCTTGTTTTGTACTTTTTTTTTTTTTTTTGCAGTACTGAAAATTGTATCTAGGGCCTCATGAATACTAGCTAAGTACTGTGTCACTAGGAATAGCACTCTGTCCCCAGCCCTAACTTGTACTTTAGACAGTGACTGTAATATGCCTTATTATATGACTGTAGTGTACCTAGTTGATTCTAGTTGGGAATCTTTGAGCTTCTTGAATCTGAGTATCCATATCTTCTTGAAGTTTTGGAAACTTTTTGGGTATTATTTCATGAAATAGGTTTTCAATGCCTTTCCCTTTTCTTATAATATGAATATTTGTTCCCCTAATGGCATCCCATAAGTCTTTTTAAATTCTTTAAATTATATATTTTTCTGGATTAGTTTTATGAGTTTTTTCTATAAATGTTTAAAATTATATATTAGAACTAACACTTTACAATTATTAGAATTAGTGTAAATAATTTTGGCTTTCCTTAATAGTGTGACTCAGCTGGGGCACAAAGAGCTGGCAATGATCCAAGAAAAAACAAATTGGCTATAGAGCCAAAATGGTAATATAAATGGAAATGCTTTTAGCATATCTTCTTTCCAGGAATCTTCCAGACTGACTGAAATAGGACAGCATAAAAATGGAAAATTACTTTAGGAGGAGATTTGCATGTTAGATGCTACCACTTATCAGTTGCCTTGGGTTTATAAAGCTTCTTTCTTTCCTTTTTTTTTGGTCAATCATGGGGCTTGAACTCTGGGCCTGGGCACTGTCCCTGAGCTCTTCAGCTCAAGGCTAGCATTCTACCACTTGAGAAACAGAGCTATTTCCGGCCTTTTCTGTCTATGTGGTGCCTCATGCATACGAGGCAAACACTCTACCACTGAGCTACCTTCCCAACCCTTAGAGTGCTTTCTTTCCAGAATTATTCATGACTCAATCTTCTAAACTCTCCTCCTCAGATTGACAGATGTGATTAATTATATATCTCCATTATTCTTCCTTGCACTGAAAGCTATTAGACTATCCTATATTTTCTGTTTTGAGACCCTCTTAGAATGTAAGCTGAGAGAACAAAGAATAAATAATAAAGGAATGAATGAATCTTCTGCCCACTCTCTCACCTTCCTGAATCATTGCTTTTCGGTTTCTCTCTTTCCTAGTTTAGTTATATCCATCTACTTCCTGAGAATACATGTTTTTAAAAATATCACAGTTACATTTGGTAACTCTGTAAATAAGTGTCGCTACCGCCTCGGCCGGTAATGACGACGCGACACCGGACTCTTCTCTCCGCAGTTTATTCAGGACCTTTTAGTCATCTTCTGACCCCAACCCCGGGGAGAATTCCCCACAGCCTTAAATACCCGCTGGGTAGCCAACCCTGATACGCCACGTGGGAACCGCCAATAGGTTCAGGTGCACAGAAGCAAGCCAGATTCTTTGCCTTAGCCATATCAGGAGTTGTTTACCACGAGAGCACTCGCCATCGGGAAGGCGGAGGGCGGAAGCCGGCGCCATCTTCCAGGTGCGGCCTCTCGCAGCTCTCTACAGTTCCCCCTTTTTTGTTTAAAGAACACAGATGAGAACAGAGGTCTGATCCCTGTTGTGCAATTGCAAGGACTGCATACAAGCCTTCTCCCAGAGGGTACCTTCTCTAGGGATGACTCAGCCTGTCCATTGATTCGTTTTTCACAAGGACGGGAAAAGGCGAATCGAACCCGTGTGCAATCAAACATGCTCTCCTCGAGGGCAAAACTCATGCCTCTCGACTGCAGTACTTTGGCTTTGCAATCTGTGCTCATTGTTTTAGAGTGGCAAGCCACGCTTAGGGGGACTGACCTGCTCCAATGACTGTAAAGGCTTGGATAACCATGGCTGCACTGCGACGCTGAGAACCTCTAATTTGGCAAATGCACCACAGACATACCAAGGAGGCTAACACCAGGAGGCCTGTCAGGGCTCCCAAACCCGCCCCCTCCTTGAGATGATTCATAGCAGCGGAGATCCATGAAGATAACCCCTCCGCCAATCCGGCATCCACTCGGGTCGAGTTCACCATGACGATGGCAACCCTGAGCTGTTCCATCAGGCTGTCGAACTCCCCAGTTCAATTACCTAAAAGATAACTAAACAACTGTTTAGACAAATTTGCAGCGTTTTTTAAATAGGTTTTTTCCTGGGCCTGAACTCTGGGCCTGGGCGCTGTCCCTCAGCTCTTCAGCTCAAGGCCAGCACTCTACCACTTGAGTCACAGTGTCACGTCCGGCTTTTTTCATTTTGCTTATGTGGTACTGAGGAATTGAACCCAGGGCCTCAGGCATGCAAAGCAAGCACTCTACCACTGAGCCACTTTCCCAGCCCCCATTCTTCTGGGTTAATTGCACCACAGCAGCAGCTAATCCAGCATTAGTTAGTGGTCCGCCCAGCTCTCTGCAAACTATCATCCATGCTTCTAGTCCCCTATTCTTATATGGGGTTATGGCGGCTCTGCATTCCTTAGTGCATTGCTAGTAAACAAGCTGTTTAATTAATAGCATGGCTGCGTCTGGGTCACCAAAAATTCTGCCAGCGGCCTCAACCATACAGGCAACAAAGTCCGAAAACGGCTCCATAGAGCCCTGCAGGATTTTGGTGAGATTGCCACTCACCTCGCCTTTATTTGGTAAGGCCTTCCATGCCTTTATGCCAATTTTATTGATTTGTTCATAAACTTGAACCGGGTAGCCTATCTGCTGATTGGCAAATCTCCCCTGTCCAAGCAGCATATCTCTGTCCCAAGCTGGGTTCCCTGCAGCCTGATTGGCTGCAGCCTCTTCACTAGCAAATTCAATCAAAAAGGCCTTCCAATCTAAATACTGACCTGGGCTCAAACAAGCTCGTGCGAGCCCACTCCAATCACCGGGTGTCATGCAGTGTCTGTTTAGGGCCTCCACCTGGGCTACAGTAAAGGAGGCTGTGATTCCGTATGTCCACACAGACTCAGCTAAAGATTTTATAACCTTAAAATCTAAGGGTTCATGATACCGCTGTCCCTGTGGATCCTGAAATATTGGACAGGCTAGATGTAACTCGGTTCTGACCACTTTTCACACGCCTGGGCTGAAAGAACAGCCGGGGCTGCCACTTCCAGGGTCCTCCGCATAGAGCGGAGGGGCCGAAGGTGTGGGGCGGTGCACGGAGGGCGTGCATTCGTCTTTATCTGGGTCCTCTCTCTCCTTCCATTTCCTCCTCTTTCTTATCTTTGTTTTTTCTATTTGTTCTATGATTGATTGTAATTCCTCTGAGTCTGTAGACTCAGAGGTCTCTAGTTCGGCAAAATCAGGGCATGACCCCCCCCCTGCTCTCCTCCTTTTCGCTGTCTGCCCTTTCTGATCTTTCTTCCTGCAGCATTTCTAAGGCGGCCTGACCATTCTCTACCGCCTCACTGCAACGCTGGTCCTTGAGACAGCCTCTTATCAGTTTCCATATTGGTCTCACTCCGCTCTTAAGCGTTCCTTGTTCAGAGGCAAAATCTAGGTCCCTCCCTAGTTTCTCCCAAGAGGCCACCGTGAGGCTTCCAGAGACAGCGAACCATGGGGCAACGGTGTCACATTCATTCAAAAATCTCTCTAAAGTACTCTTTTTTATTTTTAACTTTTTTGAGTGCAGCAGCTCATTGAGAGCCAAAAAAATTGGGTGCGAAAAAGAAGCGCCCATGTTTCAAACATTTAAAGCTGGTAAACAAGCTTTTACTTTCACGTTTGGCTACTCTACTGACTAGCCCCGGGTTCTCACTCTCTCTTTATCTACCGAGAAGAGCAAAAATCCCCCCGCTCTTGTGGCGGATTCCCCTTTTACTTGGGAACTTACTCCCCGCTCTTGTGGCGGATTCCCCTTTTACCTGGGGACTTATCCCCGCTCTTGTGGCGGATTCCCCTTTTACCTGGGGACTTATCCCCGCTCTTGTGGCGGATTCCCCTTTTACCTGGGAACTTACCGGTGCACCACCCTGACCACAGAGAGTTCTGAGTCCTCGTTGGGGTTGTGGCTGAGTCCCCGTACGGGCCACCACGTGTCGCTACCGCCTCGGCCAGTAATGACGACGCGACACCGGACTCTTCTCTCCGCAGTTTATTCAGGACCTTTTAGTCATCTTCTGACCCCAACCCCGGGGAGAATTCCCCACAGCCTTAAATACCCGCTGGGTAGCCAACCCTGATACGCCACGTGGGAACCGCCAATAGGTTCAGGTGCACAGAAGCAAGCCAGATTCTTTGCCTTAGCCATATCAGGAGTTGTTTACCACGAGAGCACTCGCCATCGGGAAGGCGGAGGGCGGAAGCCGGCGCCATCTTCCAGGTGCGGCCTCTCGCAGCTCTCTACAAATAAGGAAACAGGTTATGAAAAATTTTCATCTCTCTAAGTGCTTAAAACAATCACCCACTCTTATCCTATTATACACAGCATATACAGTTTGGCTTTGGACATAAACCTGCCCTGTTGCTGAGTGTTTTTAAACCTTTAAATTCTTAAGGACTAGATGGTATGATGGCAGGCACTGGGGAAGATGCTCGAGGGCTCTACAGGGCTTGGCATCCGAGCCACTCTGGAGGCTTGGCCTGCTTTGCAGATTGCTGTGGACAATGTCTTCGGGGGCATGCACAGCCAGGAAAAGGCCCTGTGGCTTTGTGGTGCAGTGGAGGATTATTTCTTCCACAATGCTGACTTGGAGTTGGATGAGGTGGAAGCTCGTGGGGAGCTGGTGACCAATGAGTTGGATACAGTTGTGGAGGATGGGAGTCTGCCCCAGCTGGGATGGGAGCCAGCGGCTGCAGACCATGTTTCAGCACTTCCAAAGAGGTGATGGGGTTTCCCTGAAGGAGATGACCTCTCACATCACCCAAAAGAAGCTTAACGTCACAACCACTGCACTTAAGAGTGGCAAATAGGCAGAGGAGGCAGAAGTGGACATAGTGGAAGAAATGGAGATCACAGCTGAGAATAATGGGGCTCCTACTGAGAGTGTGCCCCTAGGTTGAGCCCTCTGATTCGAATTTCCAGACTATTAAGGAAGAGGATATAGTGGACGATGGCTGGACCATTGTGTGGAGAAAGAAATGAGTGGATCTGGAAATGGTTTTTGAGCCTTCGTTTCTTAGGTGTTTGGAGACTTCTGTAGGGTTGTTGTCCTTATTGTTTTGAGGTTTGTAGACCTCTGGACTATTTATTTGTTCACCCTGTTCCCACCCTCTTTCCTGATACCCTGTCCAGCTCCTTCCAGGGGTCAAAAAGCCCTAGAGTCCTTGGTTGAGAGGGTTGATGGGGCTTACCTTACCATAGCCCTCAAGCCTTAAGGTACCAAGTGAATGATTAAGCTGGCTTTTCCAGCACAGTGCCTCTTGGGTATAACCAATGTGAAGAGGGTTGGGGGTGGGGGTGAATTTGGGTGTGGTTGAAGAAGGGGTTAGACTCTGGTGGACAGTGAGCAGTTGAATTTGTGGAGAGGACCAGCACTCAGCTTTAGGGGGCTGGCTGCTCAGTAATGGGGAGATGAACATGGAGGCCAGAGGAGGGGGAGGGAGAGACAGAAACAGAGAGACAGAGACAGACAGAGACAGAGGCAGAGAGGAGCTGAGTATATAAAGGAAAGTGGCTTGTTTGTTCCTCTCCCTTGTCCCTCTAACTCTTCACAGAGCAAGTCCTCTCCCCACCCAAACTTGAGACCTCCCAGAAATGTTCTGCTCTCTTCTTACATTCATTCCAGCTTTCCTATGGTGTTCCCTCAAATTCTAAGCCCAGCTAGGTGGTGAGGTTGGGAAAGTTGGGATGTTTTCTGTCTCTTCCAACCTGTTCCTTCACTTTCCTCCTATTCCATTAAAAGTCCAGGGATGAAGCTTCAGAACTTAATAAAAAATAGCTTCATTCATTGTTTAATCTGTGGGTTGACCTGTGTGAGCCATGGAATCAGGCAGACTTGTGGGAGCAGAGCTTCAAAGTTCACCTACAGAGAGGTTTCTGGGATTACCCTCATAGCCTGGTTACTTTGAACAGACAGACAAATAGATGAATGGAATATAACTGTGCTCTGAAAGTTACTGTAAGCCTGAAATAAACTATTTTTCTTTAAAAACAACAAAAAAGTCTTAAGGACTAGATCAAATAGTGGCCACATTGAGGTCTCACGTTTGAAGAATTTGTTGCACCACAGTCTACAAAATCGGAGTTCTTCCTTGTCCTAGCAATTTGAGGCTCCCAATGTTTATGGGCCTCCATGCTTATGCATGCTCTTCTCCATCTTTTCTGCGATCGTTTCCCAAACAGTATTGACCAAACTGCCTCTCTTCACATCAGGATTGGCAGATGATGCACATTTGTACATAGCAAGGGCATGATCCTTTCTTACCCTTTGCTTTGGAGTCTTGATCCAACATTAGCCAAACAGTGTGTTGGAAACAGGTGGGTTTTTTAAGGCCTCACTAAACATAGCCATTTGCCCTTGATCTACACCAACAGAGATTAGATCTAAGCATTGAAAATTATCTGGAGTCAAATCAAATTGTTACATGGGCCTTCTTCATACCCCATCCAATCCCTTCAAATACAAGAGGACCCATGTCTCCAGTAAGGGTGGAGTTGGAGATGATGGAATGAGAGGGATGAAGCAGAGGACAGAGGATGGACAGGAGCCATCAGTTCTTTGAGTCTCCTTTGAACCATTGATGATCTCCTTTAAAGTCTGTACTTTCTGGCTTCCTGCCATAAAAGCTGTGACTTTCCCTGCCTCTCTATCAAGGTGGTTTCCATTTTCAGGCAGAAATATTCTTAGACTTGCAGCATTTCTGAGTTTTGTTTTAGGTAAAGCTAATCTTCCATAGTGAGTATGTCTACCCTCAAATTCCCAAAGCACTGGTGGCTTGGTTTGTCATCAGGCCTGTTGTAGTGTCGCATCTCTCCGGAGTCAAGTCAGCCTACTAGACAAGAACTTGGCTCTGCCACCATCCTTGAACATTGCGCACTCCTCAATTTCCTCATCTATAAAGCGAGACTTATAATTCTACTCCAATGCTTTACATTTTGAATGGAATAAAAATGATAGGATCTCGTAAGAGAAAATAGAGCCTATCTGTACAGTATTTTCACAATAAAATGTATTAAAAAAAGAAAAGAGAGCCTAGTATAAGAATTATCTATCATACCTATATCATGTCCTTAGTCTAGACAGCACAGATGATTTTTTTTAACGGTGGGGGATAACTAACAGTTTCTTCACGTAGGTCTTCTAAGTGGCTTTGCTATGCTAATACTCATTGCTGGGCTTTGATTTAAGCTGGAACTGCTAGGGGACAGGGAGATATGGGCAACCACGCTCCTCAGATTTCCAGCTGTCCTGTCTTGTTTCCTGCCTGCTGATGCTACTGCCAGCAGGAGGTGACTAGGGCCTCTGTGCAACTGAACCACCATTAATTCTGAGCCAGACAAGCCTCAGAGCTCTGTCTCTCTGCCAGGGCCTATCAATAACTCTGTACGCTCCTGTAGCATATGAGTGAAGGACTTGGGATGTGCAAGGGAGTGCTTTTTGCCTTGGGCAAAAAGAAGCTCAGCCCAGGCCCTGAGTTAAGGCCCCAGGACTGGCAAAAAAAAAAAAAAAAAAAGAAAGAAAGAAAATGTGGTATTTACCAATAGGAAGAGACAGATGTCATGTAAATGGAATTATTCAGTGTATAGGTGTCTTTCACTCAACATAGTTTATTTAAGAGTCTTCTGTTACTTGCTTCAGTTGTTCATTTAATTTTATTTTTGAGTTGTTTAAGTTGTTTGTATATATGATTTGATTAAATAAACATAATCAGTTGATTGCCATTTTGATTGTTTCTTGTTTTAGCTATCACAAAAGTCATGGTTGTGAACATGTCCGTATAACAGTTTTTGTGTGGATGTGTTTAATTTCTCTAGGATCAGTGCTGAAAATAGGAATGTTGCACTGTGCAGTAGCTAAATATTTAACTTTTAAAGAGTGTCAGATGTGGGTATGGTGATACACACTTGCAATCTCAGTGCTTGGGAAGAAGATCAAAAGTTCAAGCCCAGCTTGGCACTGGTGGCTCACGCCTGTAATCCTAGCTACTTAGGAGTCTGAGGTCTGAGGCTTGAAGCCAGCCTGGGTAAGAAAGGCCATGAAACTCTTATCTCCAATTAACCACAAGAATACTGGAAATATAGCTGTGGCTCAAAGTGGTAGAGCACTGGCCTAAAGAAAAAAGCTCAAGAACAGTACCCAGGCTCTGTGTTTAAGCCCCATGACTGACAAAAAAGTTCAAGTCCAATAAGACTTCATCATAGGGCTGACAGAATGGCATAAGCAGCAGAGCGCTGCCTGGCAAACCTGAGGTTCTAAGTTTAATAAGACTTTATCATTAAAAGAAAAAGAAAAAGGAAGGCAGAAAGGCAGATAACAAGAAAGGAAGGAAGGAAGAGAAGAAAGAAAAAAAGAAAGAAAGAAAGGAAAGAAAGAAAATCAAGTGCCAAATGAATCCCTTAAAATGCCAGTCATCAAGATAATAACATGGGGCTAGAAATGTGGCTTGGTGGTAGAGTGCTTGCCTAGCGTACATGAAGCCCTGGGTTTGATTCCTCAGTACCACATAAACAGAAAAATCTGGAGGTGTCGCTGTGGCTCAAGTGGTAGAATGCTAGCCTTGAGCAAAAGAAGCTCAGGAACAGTGCCCAAGCCCTGAGTTCAAGCCCAAGGATTGGCAAAAAAATAATAATAACAACAAATGCTTTCAAGGATGTGGGGTTGGGAAAGGAATCCTTACACACAGTTGATGGGAATATATACTACTAGCACAACCTCTATGGAAACCAGTATTGAGGCGCCGCAGTGAACTAAAAATAGACCACCTTATGATCCCACCATTCTACTGTTGATCATATATCTGAAGGAGTGTAAATCAGTACACATACCCATGTTTATTGCAGTACTATTCACAATAGCCCAACTGTGGAATCTGTGGGGATGCTAAGCAACAGATGAATGGATAAAGAAATATACTACATGAGTGATGAAAGATGCATTATACTTACAAACTGATTTGTTGAATGGTAGCTCCTTTGTACAACTACTTAAAGATGATAAAAATGTAATTACTGCAGTATAGAATGTTGCTCAGCCATGAATAAAAATGAAATCACTATCATTTACAGAAAATTAGATGGAACTGGAGATCATGGTATTGAGGAAGATAAGCCAAATTCCAAGCCAAATTTTGCATGTTTTCATTCATTTGAAGAATCTAGACTTTAAAGATACACATACACATACACACTCACTCACACACATATATTTATAAAACAATTATAACTACAGAACTGAGGGGACAGGGAGAGGGAAAAAGAATGATGTGGGGTGAATAATATTAAAATACATTGTTTCTGTGTATGAAGATGGCATAAGAAAGCTCACTGAAAGCTGTTAAACAATACGGTAGTAATGGTTATATAATCCATTGAGTGAACGGCCCATGATTTATTCCACCAATGTCGTATCATGGACAGTTATGCTATTTCAAGTGTGAGAAGTCACACTTATCCTTATATCTAAACTATAACATAGCTGAAGGAGTTTTCTGTGGAATTTCTGGGTCAGATAATATGTACCTTTTAAGTTTAATAGGATGAAGGAATTGTTCTTCAATATATACTCCTACCTTTATAGGAGAGAAGGTTCTGGCTTTTATTGGCTTTATTAGTGTGAGCCTTTCTCAAATATCAGATAATTTCCTTCTGGACAAATCTAATAGCCTTTATTATTAGATTCTGAAAGATTCAGAGCCCTTCCAGGAGGGTTTGAAGAAAGATGATAATTTCTGCCCTGGTCAGATAGGGTAACCTCTTATAAAAAAGTTCATAAAATACATGGGCAAATGGAAATTTACCAAGATTTGCTTACGTATTGGAGGGTTGTAGGCATCTCTGCACTGAGGCCTAAAAGGGGAAAGCCCCCTATAGTAACCTGGCATCCACAGTGAGATGCTTCCCTAGTGGGGTCCTCATTCCCTCCTGCTTTGCATTATATTCATCATGGCCTTTCTTCATGATAGCTCAGGTACACAGCAGGTTCACAGGGGAAAATGAAAGTACAGTGTGGCTGCAGCACAAAGTTACACACTTCTACCTTGCTTTTATCCATGGTGTGATTTGGTCAAATTACAGACATTGTGAGGGACCTGTGAGGTGTTAAGGACTGTTCTAGAGGCTTGGACGGAAAACAGAGTGTAGGACAGTCTACCATCTTCAGAAATGGTATAGCACAGGCAAGACAGGGTTAGAAACAATTCAAAAGCAACAGCATCAGGGGTCATCAGTGGAACACATGAACCTAATCTCTGCCAAGTGCATTTCAGTAGTGAACTCTGCTGAGTCAAGGAAGAAACCACTCTGGATAGAGAGAGATAGCAAAATACTCAAAAGTCACCTTCTAGCTGGGCATTGTCAGGTGCAGGCTTATCCTTCCAGGACTTGAGAGGCTGAAATAGGAAAATCATGAGTTTAAGGCCAGTCTGAAACTGTCTCAAGAAACAAAAAAGGTATAACTTTTAAGGAGACTTCGTCTTCTCTAAGTCTCCAAAAGCCCACCGCTGGCACTGTTAGATCAAAAAATGAACAGGAACAAGCCTGAGAATATCTTGCTTGGGTGTAGGCAGCAACCACCGCTCTTTCCATTAAACTATCTTGCACATTTTTAACTGTAGCCCAAGTATATTCTTCATACTTTTTTCATCAACGGTATCAATTAGCCATTGCTGCATAACAAAGCAGCCTAAGACTTTCTGAATTCAAATAGTAGCCATTTAATTTAATAATCTAAGGTGTTTTCTGAGCAGTTCGTCAGCTAGTTTCTTCTGGGGTCACCCCTGTGGCTGCCACCATCTGGTGATGTGAACAAGGCTAGATGATTCTAAACACCCTTACTCCCACAACTAGTACTTCATTTGGGTGGGCTGGGCAGCCAGCCACTGGTTGTGGTTGTGTCTTCCTCTGTAGAGCCTCCTCAGTAGTCTAGACTTGTGTGTGTGTGTGTGTGTGTGTGTGTGTGTGTGTGTGTGTGTGTGTGTGTGTGTGTGTGTGTGTGTGTGTGTGTGTGTGTGTGTGTGTGTGTGCTAGTCTGTGTGTGCTAGTCCTCGGTTTGAACTCAGGCCCTGGCCACTGTACCTATGCTTTTTTATTTACTTATTTCTCAAGGCAAGTACCCTTTCTCAGGCTATCATCTGAGCCACAGCTCCATTTCCAGTGTTTTTGGTGGTTAATTGGAGAATCTTATGAACTGTCCTGCTTGGGCTAGCTTAGAACCACAATCCTTAGATCTCAGCCTCCTGAATAACTAGGATTACAGGAGTGGGCCACCAGCACAAGGCTAGACTTTTTTTTTTTTAATTTGGCAGCAATTTTCAAGGGAAAACAAAGCAGAGGCCTTAGGCCTTTAAGACTGCAGCCTGGATATGGCACAGATCCCTATGGCTATGTAATACCGGTCAAAGAAAGCCACAGATTCTAGGGAGGGGAAAATAGAATGACACACACACAGGGATTTTTGGCAGCCATCTTTATACCTCATCTACCATACTGGGTCTCACATTTTGTGCTGTCTCTAGACACAAGTTTGAATTTATGTTCAATTATTATCCACACGTGTTCACACTTTTTTTTGGGGGGGGTGTCTGGTTGTGGGGCCTGAACTCTGGGCGTGGGTACTGTCCTTCAGCTCTTCAGCTCAAGGCTAGCGCTCTACCACTTGAGGCACAGCGCCACTTCCAGCTTTTTTTTTCTTATTGCTTATGTGGTGCTGAGGAATTGAACCCAGGGCCTCAGGCACGCAAGGCAAGCGCTCTACCACTGAGCCACCTTCCCAGCCCCACATGTTCACACTTTTAAGCGCTCTGACAAATCTATAAAGAGAGCATTGTCTCCTTTCTTTTTTCATGAGAAAAATCAAAGCTGAGAGGAGTCGACTTTGTTCACTGCCAGTCAGACTGATATAATCTTACATTCTTCCCTCACCCCATCCCACCTTCCCCAGAATGAGGGTCACTTTTCTCAATACCTACCACCTACCACACTGTTCTCAATGAACTCTTATTGGGAATATATTATGTAAATTAAAGCAAGCCGAATTCTTTGTTTTACTAATCTAAAGATCTCTGTAACAGGCTTTATAAACTTAGAAAAGGCATTCGTTTAAGGCTGTAGTAATTTGTATCTGAGCAATTTTACCTAGCCAAAGATCAATCTGATGATCTATTTTTCCAAATACAGTCTGATAATCATTTATGTTCCTATCTGCTGTTTTCATTTATTTTGTTGTGCATGGAATTAAAAGTTTGCTGCTTCTGAAGAGATAGGAGACTTTTTCACAGGGAAAGCGGTTTGGAAATTTAAACTTATTGAATAAAGAAAATTATGAAAAGAAGTTCAAGGTAGGCCGACTTTACATTTGTCACTCAGAGGATAAGTCTGTCTTAGGCTGATGGCAGAGCAGTTTATTCCCCTGGAATTCCGTTGGAGTCAGGAGATTTGATTCTGTACAGAACACCTTAGTTCCAAGCAGGTAGATAATAGTGGATAATCAATAAGGAAACCAGCTGCCCTTGAGGATGTCTTCCAGTGAACATTTGTGACTTGGCTGCCCTTTCATCACCTCTTCAATAGCCACTTATCTCAGTCTCCAAAAAGAAAATTCTGACATCTCAATTTTAATGTGGGCATTTGATCCAGTGCTTGGGATAAATATAACCCTGTGTAGTGTGGAGATGGTTTAATGGGAAATGGTTGGCATTCTTTCTTGGTAAAGGCCTGGAGAAAGGAGAGGGAGGGAGGGAGGGAGAGGAGGGAGGGGAGGGAGGGAGAGGAGGGAGAGGAGGGAGAGAGAAGGGAGGGAGGGAGAGGGAGGGAGGCAAACAGCAGTGAAGACAAAGCAGAGATACACAAGGGCCCACAGCAGCCTTGCCTCTCTAGAACTTGACACTTGCCAGACGTGGCCAGCATGGTTGTCCTGAATCCAATGACTTTGGGAATTTACCTTCAGCTTTTCTTCCGCTTGATCGTGTCTCAGCCTACTTTCATCAACACCGTCCTCCCCATCTCAGCAGGTAAATGATGACCACAACTTTCCTCTCTTCCATCTGGCAGGGGAGGAAACAAGATTATTTTGCAATGTGTCTTGATATTTTTGCCATTCTGTTCTTGGTGGAGGGAGGCTGGGAGGCAGACGGCTACCCTAGCCACTTCCTGTCACTCGAGCTTGTCTGAGAAAGCCCTTTTGTCCTTGTTCCAACAAACATGACCTGACTATTCAGTGTTTGAGACTCTTTAAAACATTGTTTCTATGTCTCCTTTTTTTTTCCCTTTCTCGTTTGCTGCATGATTTCATTTTGCCTTGGGAATTTGTGAGGAGCTCAGAATCAACAAGAGATTGCAAATGAGAGAGAAGTGAGCCCCAGATATTTATATAAATACATTGCTGACATCCTCCTCCAAACAGGCTTTGCCTCGGGATATCATGGAGCAAACATGCCTCTCTCCTGCTACCCGAGCAATTCCACTGGGGGGGGGGGGCGGGGAGGGGAGGGTCTAGCAGACTCCCACAACCTCAGGACTAGGTTTTTTGTTTTTCCATCCCTGCCTGGCTTCCCATTCTGCTTTCTTCCTTGGTGGGAAGGAAGTTTGCCAAGCCATCTAGAGGTCCTAGGAGAAGTGAAGGGGCTCCAGAGGGACAGCAGGCCTGGAGCCCCTGTGTGTACTGGCTACATGTCTGGGAGATTTGGGGAAGGGGTTTGATCTGCCAGTATGGCAGCCTTTCTTAGGGAAACAAACTGTTACCCTGTCCTGTTTGTCCTGGAGCAGGGGAAGTATTGGGTTTCTGGTATAGTCTTTTCAGACCTTTCTAAGGAAACTCAAATGTCTCCAGAGGCCCCAGTCCTGGCTGCCCTCATCACAGTCCCATCCATTCACCTCAGCCACCCTTGGCCCTCCCCATCCAAGACAGCTTTAGTCATTCCATCTCCAGTGGAGTCTCCTGAGACTTTCAGCTGAGGCAGAAACCTCATATCATCATCTTTGACACCCAGGGAGGGCCAGAAATGCCAGACACTCAGAGGGAGGGCATTTCTCTAGGCCTATCCCCGGGCTGTGATCCATTCATAAAAACAGCTCATGGCAAGTTTTCGGCCAAGGTCTGCAGGATAAGAGAGTGATTTGGAAATGGTTGTGAAGCTAATTATAAAAGTGTGGACTGATGGGGGCATAGATAATATTGGAGGCAGGGATAGTCAGGAAAGGTGGATGCTGTCAATGTGCCCGGGGATCAGCTATCCTGTGTGGGTCATTATTCTCTTATTCAAGGAGAAGCTTTATAGTCAGGAGGGCTGATACCTGTAATCTCTACACCCAAGTGGCAGAAACAGGAGGATTGTGCTTTCTAGATCTGCCTGGGCTACTTGTCTCAATTTTTTTAACTAGAAAAATAAAACGAGGAAACTGGAGTGGAGAAATTTGATCGTTAATTGAGTCCAGTTCAGTGGTTCTTCATCTCATTTGGGTCACAGACTTCTTTGAGAATTTTCTAAGAATTTAAGTCTTAGGAATAAAAGGAAGTCAATTTTCTGGTTCCAGCTCTGCCTCTGCTGCGTTCTGTGGCTTCTGGGAGACAATAGGGTATAGAGGATAAGAACTCTGTGTGCAGGGATTGTGTCTACCTTCTGTTTCATCTGTTTCTTAGGGTCAGAATGCAACCTGATTTGTAGGTGCACAATAAATACTGGACAGATGAACAAACAAAATATTTTCTCATCTGTACTGAGGTTTGCCCTCATTTTGTACCAATTTGCATAGAGTTTGAGTGACTAAGGAGTTCTGAATGGTAGAAAGGAAGACCCTTTGGTTTTCTTTGGACTCCTTGCTGGGTAAACATTCCTGCTTTGCAATGATTTTTTTTAATTTTTGGTGCTTGAACTCAGAGCATAGATGATGTCCCCAAGCTTTTTGCCTAAGGCTAGCTAGCGCACTACCACTGTGCAACACCTCCACTTTCAGATATTTTTGGTAGTAAGTTGCAGATAGGGCTGTCCCAGATTTTCCCACTGGTTTTCGTATCTCAGCCTCCAGAGCAGCTAGTATTACAGATGAGAGCCACCAGCACCTGGCTTTCAGGGATATCTCTTTAGGGAAGGTTTTCTACAGATTGTACCAGTCAGAACACTACAGTGACAAGAGGTAACTCAAGTGGTTCAGATGAATAGATGTGAATGGAGGGGTCATTTTCAGGGATATAAATGGAGTTAACCAGCAAGCAGTAGGTAACCTAGAGATTAACAGCCACAGGAAGCCTTTACCATCTTGTGCTTGGAAAAGTAATAGAGAAATGGATCATCTGGAGATTTGGAGCCTTGCAGAAGGGGCCAACAAACAAGAATGTTGGTTGTAGAGAGATCCAAAGCAGAGAGAAAATGGAAAAGTTCCTGAACTCTCTCTCCTTCCATCCCAACCACCCAATCCAAGCCAGAGTTCAGGGTAGATCCTTGCTGTAGACCATGGAGTTGGCCAGGGGAGCACAGGGCATGGTGCAAGGGGAGAGTGACCATATATATTAGTAGCGCAAATGTCCACAGACTGGAGCATGCTTTTGGATTTTTTAGTGGGGTTACTGGGGATAGAACCCAGGACCTCAAGTATGATAGTCAAGCTCTTCACACTGAGCTTACACCTCTAATTCCTAGGCCCCTCTTGATGAATTTTTTAATTGTGGCTCTTCTCATTGGAATGTGGTCGTTAGCTATTTGATCAAACAATGGGGTAGACCTGAGGAAATCACTAAGCACTAAGTCTAGTAAAAAATATCTGCGTTTTCCTGTAAAGGCACATGACTTTGTCCCCCTCAATTCATCTTATGACTTAATGAGAACATAATTCAGAAATTAATTTATGCCTTCAAATGGAACTATTCCTTAACATAGAATGACATTAGTCCTTTGAAAATATCTTACAGCAATTTTTTTTTTTTTTTTTTTTTTGGTTCCAGTCGTGGGGCCTGAACTCTGGGCCTGGGCGCTGTCCCTCAGCTCTTCAGCTCAAGGCTAGCGCTCTACCACTTGAGCCACAGCACCACTTCCGGCTTTTTTCTTTTTGCTTATGTGATGCTGAGGAATCGAACCCAGGGCCTCAGGCATGCAAGGCAAGCGCTCTACCACTGAGCCACCTTCCCAGCCCTCTTACAGCAATTTGAGTTGAAATATCTGTTTAGAAATTTGGAGCTGGGCATTGGTGGCTCATGCCTGTAATCCTAGCTAACTCAGGAGGTTGAGATCTGAAAATAATGTTTCAAAGTTAGAGTGGACAGAAATGTCTGTGAGACTCTTTATCTCCAATTAAACACCAAAAAGCCAGAAGTGGAGCTATGGGCTAAAGTAGTAGAGTGTTAGCCTTGAGCAAAAAAGCTCAGGGACAGCGCCTAGGCCCTGAGTTCACACCCCAGGAACAACGTGCACACATGCACACACACACATACACAAAAGCAAGAAGCAAACCAAGTTGGGGCTTCTCATTCTTCTAAGGAACACTAGTTGTGTACATACTGAAATAGATGCCCAGGGAAATCTTTTTCCTTCTATCCACAGTATCTTAGTGAGTGCCATCTCTGTGCCTGGTTCAGGGGACACAGAGACCAATAGAATGTAGTCTGTTCTGGGGGAACCCTTGTCTCTGTTGGAACATAGGTAGAGAGTATCCTGGCCAGGAATGTGGTGAGGAAGGGCTCCCAGGCCTCACACAGAGCCACCTTCCTTTCTTCAGGCCAGACACAGGTATTCATTTAGTCAACCTCAAATGCTGAGTTCCAGAGAACCAGGAAGGGAAAAGAAAGCATCTAAGAAGCTAAATTTGATGGCAGAATCCCAGCAGTAAAGCACATGCATTTGATTACAGAGGGCTATCTCAGGCACTGTAGGCCTTTTAACCCTTACTTTAGGCAACATTCTAACAGGTTTGGATATCAGGTTTTAACCCTTGAAGTCATATTGGTTAGGTACAACACTATAGATTGAGGAAGGGAGAGCAGCTGATTAAGATAGACATAATGACAGCAACAAGAGGCTGATAAAATTGATTAGAAGAAGCCAGGTGTCAGTCGGGCACTAGTGGCTCACACCTGTAATCCTAACTACTTATGAGGATGAGATCTGAACATCAGGGTTCATAGCCAGCTTGGGCAGGAAAGTCTGTGAGACTCTTATCTCCAATTAATCATCAAAAAGCTAGAAGTGAAGCTGTGGCTTAAAGTGGTAAAATGATAACCTTGAGCAAAAGAGCTCTGGGATAGTGTCCTGGTTCTGAGTTCAAGCCCCATGATCAACAAAATGAAGAAAGAAAGAGAAAAAAAAGAAAGGAAGGAAGAAAGGAAGGAAGGAAGGAAGGAAGGAAGGAAGGGAGGAAGGAAGGAAGGAAGGAAAAGGAAAGAAGGAAACAAAGCAAGCAAGCAAGCAAGCAGCCACGAACAGTAGTGCATACCAGTAATCCTAGTACTTAGAGGCTTAGGCAAGAGGATCAAAAGTTCCAAGGACCTACAAAAAAAACAAAAAACAAAAACAAAAAGTTGATTACAAGAGAAATAAAAATGACCATGAAATAGGGAATGGTTCTGAGATTGCAAAAAGAACATTAGACCAGAATGATCTATGTGTAACCCCAAGAGCATCATTAGTTTATACCACAGAAATTGATTGGGAATGGTCCAGTGAATACTGAATTCTGTTCAATTTATGTTACTTAAGAAGGCAGATATATTTTAGGATGACTTTTAGTGAACAGGATAAACATTAGAATGGTAATAAACCATTCTAATATTCCAAGGCTTAAAATTTAAACTTCATTTGTTATTGAAGTTCATGTGTTTATGGGCCTACTTGCTTATCTAGCCTGGGTTTGCCTGGTGCTCACAGGGCTCACTTATGGGTTTGTGGGTTGGCTCAGCTCCAGTATTGGTTCACAGATATAGCTCAGTAGTTATAGCTTTCAGAATGGAAAGACATAGACCTAAGGGCAGTAATATTTATAGTGGGGCAAACCTTCTGTATATAGTTTTTACATACCCACTTTTTAGAAAAAGAAATATGCATCCTAATAGGTTAAATAATTTCCCCACAGTCTCCTAGTTAGCTTGTGGGTGAGCTGGAGTCTGGAGTCCTGCTTCTACCTTGCAAGTTCAGGACTTTTACCTATGTACATCACATCTGCTTATCACCACATCTGGATAAATAGCAACAGTGGTCTTTACAGTCCTATAGGCTAATCTGCCTCTCAGCAACTCTTGTAAGATTTCTTTCTCTCTTTCTTTCTATGGTAATAGGGTATGAACTCAGTGCCTTGCTCTTACTGTGTCAGGTAGGAGCTTGTGCTTCTTCCTGGGCTGGTCTTGAAACTTCATCCTCCTGCTTCCCTCTTCCTTCTGAGTACCTGAGATTACAGGTGTGTGCCACTATGGACCCTCTTCTGTGAACTCTTCATTCTCCATTCCTTTTTACTTCTCCAGATACCAGTTCCCAAAACTCTGTCAAAAGATTGAATATTGCTTTGTACTACTAAAAAATGCACGATTTGCCGGGAAACGAATTAATTTTTCCTTTGAATTAAGGCTATAGATCTAAGCTGAAGTGTTACCAAAAGTTTAGTCTCTAGCCTTGATGCCAGTTTACAGATAGCAAGAGCAGAATTTTGAGGAAAAGGAATACTGTTTATTATTTTGCCAGTCAAAATGAGGACAATAGAATTCAGTCTCAAAGTCTTCAATCCTACTCCTGAGAGAAAATGTCCAGGTTTTAAGGGAATATACAGGAAATGAGCTCCAGGGTCCATGACAGAGGGAATGCCCAAGAATAGATGGTGGCCTTGGTTCCTCCTATCTTCAGGTTACTGATACTACATCTTTGAAGGATGTCTTATTGTTAGGGTTTGGGGATTTGTTTTGGTGCTTGTGTGTGTGTGTGTGTGTGTGTGTGTGTATGCGTGTGCACGTGCGCACACACACACGTACACAAACCATTTGAATTCAGAGCATCTTGCTCTCATTCTCTTTTTTCCCCCTCAGGGCTGGCACTCTACCATTTGAGCTATGCCCCCAGTCCAGTATTTTGTTGGTTAATTGGAGATGAAGTCTCTCAGGCTTTTCTGCACAGGCTGGCTTCAAACCATGATCCTAAAATCTCAGTCTCCTGAGTAGCTAGAATTACAGGTGTGAGCCACAGAGTTTGTTTCCGAGTGCATGTTTTGTTTATCAGAGGCTTATTTCTTCCTGTGGTTGGAGAAAGAGAGGTGGAGAAGACTTCCCAGCTTGGTTGAAAGAGTATTAATCTTAAACTTCCTAGCTTAAGGGAGAGAGAAAAAGGAAAAGATACCAGGGTGAATCCTGTATGTGACACAAAAATCTGGCCAGCAACACAAGCTGGCTACAACCAGCTTTCAAGTAGCTCCCCTTACAAAATAATATTGTGAGTCGAGTGTAAATCATAGAGTTCTAAGGGATGGGAACCTTTCTTGAACCAGAGCTATCCCAGTTCATAAACCTTTCTAAAGGCATTGTAAGCCAAGCTACCCTATGCTTGTACACGTATCTGTGTGGCTTTGCTCTTGAAATACAGGATTCCCAAGCCATGGCACAAGTGGATCCCACCTGTAATCTTAGCTACAATCTGGCTCAGAGCCAGATTGTGAGAAGACCCAAATCCAGCCCTTTAGTGCAAGATCATGAGGTAGAATGTGACTTCTATCTTGGTGCCAGAATGTTCTGTTGTGCAGTGATGTGGCCAGAGCAGGCATTATGTGGCATGTTTTTGGTTCCATGTCCAGTCCCTCACTCCCCATCCTGGAGGCATTCAGGTCACCACATGGGAAACGTCCGTATCCTTGGCACTAGATTATCTGTGTTTGATGTCGGACAGCTATTGTTAATGCCCCATCTCCTCCAATTCAGCTCCCCATATTTCCTCTGGATAATAAAATCAGAGAGGGCTGTTAAGTTAGAGGATTCTCTAGGGGTCCCAAGATCCCAACTTAACCCATCACAATCTTCTGCATAAAGTCTTGGCCTCCTTTCCAGCTCTGGTGCAGAGAGAGGCAGTGGGTGGGAGGGGTGCCCTCCGGGCATCCTAGACAAGCCCCATATCACCCCTCACCTAGGCCTGCTTTCTTCAGATCCACAGCAATATATGATAACAGTTTTTCAGAGTGGATAGAGATCCCCTCTGGCTACCACGAGACATTCCATAAACTGGTGTCTTCTCTTCCTTAAATGCAATTCATGATCACAGGTACTACCTGTGATGGTACCAGTGATACCCCAAATCTTTCATGTTACACAGACTCTTCCCAGCTACAGTTATACTTGTTTTTCATTGTGTCCCTAACGTGAAGAGTCCTGGGTTTAAATCCTAAGTATCTTGTTTAAGAACTGTGTGATGAGATGAGCTTAGTGGCTCACATCTGTAATCTCAGCTACTCAGGAGGCAGATGATCAAAGATCATTTTCCAGCCTGGACAAAAAGTTAGCAAAACCTCATTTTAACCAATAGCTGGGCATGATGACGAGTGCCAGCTAAGGACTGCTGTCCAGAATGGCCTGAGAAAAAGTATAGGACCCTCTCCCCTTTCTCCCCCCGCAAAAAAAAAAACTGAAAAAAGCTAAGAGTGGCTCAAATGGTAGAGGGTTGCCTAGTAAGTTTGAAGCCCATACTTAAAAAAAAAAAAAAAAAAAGGAATTTGTGATGGTGGGGAGGTTACTTCATTGTAGCGATCTTCAAGTTCCACCGCCATTTAATGGGTACGAACGACATCCTTTATCACAGGATTGTTGTATTCATTCATTCATTCATTCATTCACTCACACATTCAACTTACATTTAATGAGTGCTGGTTATGTACCTAGAAGTGAGTTGTAGCAAACAGATAAAAATATCTTACCTACAGGAAACTTCTGTATCACTGTGAGAAGGGATTTGTCAGTTTGGCCTGCTGATGCTGGACAGAGAGAAAGAGGAGGAGAGGGAGGGAGGGAGATGAAAATTACATCAATTACTAACATTTAAAAATTGAAGGATGTAACATTTTTAATTCATTTCTAGTATCTCTTAAAGCAAACAAAACCCCAAACAGTCTCTTGAAAACATGAAAACCTGAGCCCTCCCTCCCTCTTTCTTGTGTAGTGACATGGTGACACTGTTTGGAATGGAGGGTTGCTAGTAACTGGGCTCTCAAACTCTAGACTAAGTTCTCATCCCTGCTTAGAGTAATTTGTAATGTTTCACAAAGGCCCAGTGTCCAAGCTGAATGGATCAATGGAATCCAAGCCTCTGGGGGTGTGGCACATCAGAATATAAACATAATCCAAAGGTCTGGCCAGGATTAGCCACTGAACTAGGGCCAGCATTCAAGTCCTTGAAGGACTTGTTATAATACAGACCACTGGGGCCCATGCTAGGAGGAAGGGTTGGGGGGGGCAGGACTTTGATTTTTATCAAGTTACAGATGCTGCTGATGCTGCTAATCAGCAGACCACTCTTTGAGAACCATTGCTGTCTTGTGACTGTTATTAACATTACCTCAAACAGCTGGATGTGGTGGCACAAACTGTAACCTCAGCCACCTAGGAAATGAAGGGAGGAAGCCTGGGCCTCTATTTGAAAAAAATCAAAACAAAACAGTATAGTAAGAAGGGCTGGGGATGTGGCTCCAGTGGCAGAGTGTTTGCCTGGCAAGCCTGAGTCCTTGTTTTCAACCCTCAGTATAGGAAAACAGAAACAGAGACAAACAAAAATATTCACCTCTATTGTCTTACAGTTCTGGAGGACAGATATCTGTAATAAGTTGCAGCTACTATCTCCCAAGGCCCCAGAGAAGGATGTCTTTTCTAGAAAAGCTGATTACTTGCATATTTTTGGTTCCTGGTCCACTTCTTGCTGTTCAGACTCACAGCAAAGCATTTTGCTTCGGGTTCCACAGCCTTCTTTGTAGAATCTCATGTGCTTCTCCCTTATAAGATTCTGGAATTACATTCAGAGCCCACCCAAATATTCCAGGATAATCTCGTCATTGCGTATGCATTGATTTAACCATACCTACACTGTTTCCATGTAAAGTAACATTTCCAGGATCATGGATAGGATCTGGGTATCTGGGGGCCATCAGTTCACTACTATAATTTCTTTCTTTAACATAAACTCACCCACTTGTGCTTTTTTTCAGTAGCACCAGGATCAAAGGCACAAGCAGGCATATACACTGGGTTCCTTCCCAGAAGCAGACCCTGAGATGAGAATTGGGTACAATGATTTAATTGGGAGATGGTCTCAGTAGAAGTGAAGTTAGACGGACAATGGAAGGCAGTCAATGCAGGCTGTATTTTCAAGCAGTTTACTTCTGTGGGCTCAATTCTACTGGGGCGGGGGGCGGACTTGGGAAGATAGGGAGCTGAAATAGTTGTCTTCCTAGATCTGAGTATGTGAACTATTGTATTCCTCCTGCTTGCTCCAGACAGGAGGCCATGGCGGGAGGGTGCCTGTGGCAGGAAGCCAGAAGTGTGGGTGGGATTGATGAATGCTGAGGGACTCAGGCTGGGAAGTGACAAGCAGCAAGCATAAATACAAGAGACCTGCTGTCGTCCTAGTGGTCTTCAGTTTCTTGACTCCCTTTCTCCTCAGGGCAGCAACAGCTACAGCTCAGCATCCCTTCTCTGCTGTCAGGCAGAAGTTGGGGTCCAGTTGCCACATGCACCCTCACCATAATAGAATTGTATGTTATTGAGCATGTTCTATTTCCTCTCATCTTTATGCATACTGCATCTAATCTTATCAGCCATTAGAGTCTCCTTTTACCAAGAAGGAAACCAACAGAGAGATACAGTCACTTTTCAAGAGTCACACAGTGCCAGGGCTAAAATTCCAAATCAGGTAAACTTCAGTAGTAGTTAGATGTAGGGCCTCTGGCACCAATGCTACCATGAGTTCAAATCTTGTGTTTCCCTCAGCTTGAGACCTTAGGATGATTTCCCTCCCTGTAACTTCAAAGCAGGGCTAAAAGGGGATTTAACTCACAGAGAAGTTATGAGCACTAAGTGGACTAATTATGAACATGAGGGACTTTCAGGAGTGCCTGGCGTAAAGCCTGTGACACATATACACATGTTCTGACATGACTTTTATGAGCCTCTCACCCATGCCAAAAAGTCATTGTTCTCATATGCGTAGTCCAAGGGTAAATATCCCAAATACAACCCAAGCAACTTTTTCCTTAAAATGCCCGTGAAATTAAAACAGAAAGGAAGAGCCCACTCTCTCAACTTTGCATATGTCAACTACTCCTTAAGGAAAGAATTGACTGGGGAAGGAGGTTCTTTTGGTGTGATGGGCTTTCCCCAAAGGCTTTAAAAATACACCTGGCCCCATGCCATCTCCCAACCCAGGAGCATCCTGCTCTATTCAAGCCCACAGTTGCCTCTCCATGACAACCAACAGAAACATGAGAGAGGCACGGGTCTGGGAGCTGGTGACAGCTGGAGGAGAGTTCTGTGGTTGTGCAGTCTCGTGCAGTTGACCTGCTGGGGGCTGATGATGGAAAAGAGCCTCCTCACCCAGCCTCTCTTTCCCCTCTGCTCATTCTGCAACATTAGCTTCATCTTCCTGGCATCTTTCTGTAAAGTTTGGGAAAAGCCTCATGAGCTTTCCTGCTTTGGGGACCTCTTGGAGCACATGTTCCAGGAAGGCCTTTCTAGAGGTCTCATGCCTGGCATGGGGCTTCTCTAGACCCTGGAAGACAGGAGGTGGGGCAAATGACAATAACCATCTTCTGTATAGAGATCTACCTGCCCAAATAAGGCTCTTTTTTCATGACTGTAACCTTGCCGCTCCAGGGTCTGACAGAATTCAGATTTAAGAAGAGCCCAGTGAAGAAAATGGCCCTCATTCATTTTTCTCTCTTCGTGCATACAGCTATGGAGCAGCAGAAGAGACGAAAGTCCCCTGAGTGTGGGGAGCAGCAGGGTCCTGTGGGAGCAGCACTGGTTAAGGTGACATGCTCCCTTACCAGCCAGCTCTGTCCCCAGGAAAGCAAGAGGGAGGACTCGGGGCCCTGGAAATGTTTTCCTCAGTATCTCTGACCAATGATTTCATCCCCAACCCCTTGTTATCTGAATCAACTGATTTAGCCCCTCACTCCCCTCCACAAACAATGCTCCAGGCCGGCTTTGGAGCTGCCTCTGTGGTCATGGCCACCAAGATCATAAAGACTAGAAGCAAAAAGCGTCTTCCTTGGTTGGGGAAATTGCCTGTTTCCTAATGTTCTTATAGTGTGTGCAGCACAGAGCTAAAGCAGAGTAAAATTGGGACTAATGTATATATTGCAGTAGACCAATTATTTGCTCTCTCATGGGATTCAGCTTCCTCACCTGTAAAATGAAAGGGTGAGCCAGATTTCAAACATGCTTCTAGGGAGGTGGAGCTCAAGGGGTGGAGTGTTAGCCATGAGCAAAAGCTCAGTGACAGCACCCAATCCCCTGAGTTCAAACCCTGGTACTGGTGTGTACCATGTGCATGCACGCATACACACACACACACACACACACACACACACACACACACACACACACACACACACACACACACTCAGGGCCTGGGCATTGCCTCTGAGCTTCTTTTGCTCAAGACTAGCATTCTACCACTTGAGCCACAGCTCTACTTCCAACTTTTTGGGGGGCAGTTTATTGGAGATAAGCGTTTCATAGACTTTTTTGCCCATGTTGGCTTTGAACAGTGATTCTCAGATTTAAGCCTCCTGAGTAGCAAGGATTACAGGCAGGAGCCACAAGTGCCCAGCTGGCAAGCCACTTTTATTATCCAGTTTACCTGAGTCTGGTGGATGGGGTCCTCACCTCATAAGTCATCTGCTTTGTACGGAATGGCACCCTTGCCCCTTCAAGGCAGACAACTGTTAGAGTCACTAGGCTTGTCTTATAAAGGTCCTTCTATGCAGTCAGATTATTACAGAGGAGATTTTCAACTGGAATTCCAGCACCTAGGGGTGGGTCCTTGAATTGAATCGGGTCTTCTTCCTCCTTTTCATCCATATGGTCTTCCCTTTTTCTGATGTCTAACTCCAACCTTCTGTCTCAAAATTCACTATGACTATAGTTGAGAAACCAGCATTTGAGGTATTTCCCATCAGTTAAAGGGACTAATATTTATTGTCTTCTCCCAACTATAAACTTGATAACTACATCAAACTGATCAAATTCATTAGACAACTTGTAAGGTAGCTCTACCCTACTCAAGGAGTTCATCATTTATTTTCAACATTAAAATAACATATGAATAATCCATGAGGGGTAAAGTGGATCCCTGTGGCCATATGTTAGAGTGTATCAGTAGCTGGACATTGTGGGAGAACAGAGCAATCAAAGAGACACCCCATCTGTGTTCCAGTCATGTGTCTGCCATTTCCTTAAGGACTTCTTTGAGCCTCAGTTGACTTACCTGCTAAATGAAGAAAACATGAACAACACTTAGGGTGTCTGTGAGGCCAGAGCTTAGCATGTAGGACTTAGTAAAAGGTGGCTTAAAGACTTTCCTTTTCTTTCTGTTTTCTTTATTCAAACCTCCACATTGGAGTTTAGACTCAGGGCCTCACACTTGCTAGGCAGGCATTCTTCCACTTGAGCCACATTTTCAGCCTTTGTTTTTCTGTTTTTAAAAATGCAAGAAAAATAGCATCCGTAAAACAACTCAACAAAGAAACGTACCTCTTACACTAGAACAAATTACAAATGAGATACAATTTAAACAATTTAAATATAAAACACAAACTACAAAATTATTGGAAGAGGGCTGGGAGTGTGGTTTAATGGCAGAGTGCTTGTCTAGCATGCATGAAGCTCTGAGTTTGATTCCTCAGTACCACAGAAATAGAAAAAGCCAGAAGAGGTGCTGTGGTTCAAGTGGTAGAGCGCTAGCCTTGAGCCAAAGAAGCTCTGGGACAGTGCCCAGGCCCTGAATTCAAGTTCCAGGACTGGCAAAAAAAAAATTGGAAGAAATTTGGAAAGATTTTAGAGGGTAGTTTAAAATAGAAGGGGCAGGAATAGAAACAATAAAAGCCTAACACATTAAATTCTACTAAACAAATACTTGTGAACTTTGGGTATGGCTCAAGCACAAGGCCCTGACTTCACACACTAATATTGCAATAAATAAATATTGAGGCAAAAACAAACTAGGGAAAATATGTACAAGTCATAATAAAGTATAAAGTACTATTTTCCTTATACATTAAAAAATAACTTATAGGATGCCAGTGGCTCATGCATATAATCCTAACTACTCAGGAGGCTGAGATCTGAGGATCACAGTTTCAAGCCAGCCCAGGCAGGACAGTCTGAGAGACTCTTTTTTTTAATATTTTTTATTTTTATTTTTCCAGGCTGAGGACCGAACCCAGGGCCTTGCGCGCACCGGGCAGGCACCTTCCGCTGGGCTAAACCCCCAGCCCCTTACTCTTATCACCAATATACTACCAAAAAAGCAAGGAGTAGAGCTAGGGTTCAAGTGGTAGAGTGTTAGCAAAAAGAAGCTCAGGGACAGTGCCCAGGCCCTGAGTTCAAACCTCAGGACTAGCACCAAAAAACAAACAAACAAACAAACAATAACAAAGAAAAAGTAAGAGGAAGACCAACAGTCCAATGGAAAAGTGAAAAGAGTACAAATAGCTCTATAATGCAGTAACCTCAGTCTCATCCACTTTGGCAAATGCAAATTAAAGCCACATTGGCATGCTGACTGCGCAAAAGTCTAAAGCTCCAGCATCAGACTGTCCATGAGGTTGTATGGAACCAGGTATTTTCCCTGTCCTGCTGTGGGAGGGAATGTGGATTGACAGATTTGTGGAATTTGATGGAATGTGGATTTGTGATAATGAAGCAGGTCTCACATGTGCACACAGTTCCTACCAGCACTCTATTTCTAGAAATTCATCAACATGCACACACAAGGCTATTTAAGGGGGCAGAGTAAACAAATTTTGTGTATTCCAAATGAAGGAGAATATTAGGCAGTAATAGAAATTATGTGGTTGTACTTTAAATCGCTATACAGGAGATATTTCTTAGAAATGCTAGAAAGCTGGGCGTCGGTGGCTCACGCCTGTATTCCTAGCTACTCAGGAGACTGAGATCTGAGGATCATGGTTCAAAGCCAGCCCGGGCAGAAAAGTCAATGAGACTCGTATCTCCAATAAACCACTAGAAAACCAGAAGTGGCGCTGTGACTCAAGTGGTAGAGCGCTCGCCTTGAGCTGAAAAGCTGAGGGATAGCGCCCAAGCCCAGAGTTCAAGACCCATGACTGACAAAAAAAAAAAAAAATGCTAGGAAAAAACCTAGGTGTGGTGGTAGTACATGCCCGTGATCCCAATATTGAGGAGGCTAAGGCAGAAGGATTTTAGTTTAAGGCCAGTCTATGTCAGACAAAGATACATAGTGAGTCTCTGCCTCAAAAAGGCGAAAGAAGAAAGGCAGAGAGGAAAGGGAGGGAGGGAGAGGGAGGGAGGGAAGAAGGAAGGAAGGAAGGAAGGAAGGAAGGAAGGAAGGAAGGAAGGAAGGAAGGGAGGGAAGGGAAGAGAAGGAAAAGAAACTGAAAGGGGAATCTATCTATCTATCTACATACAAAATATAATATTACAATTAACCCTTTGAGGAAGAAAGGAAACTGTTGTCCCTACCTTTTTGCTGTACATGTATAAAATATTGCTAGAAGAAAAAACAGGAAACAATAATTGATAGCTAATCAGTAGAGCCTGGTGGCTGGGAAAATGGATGGGAAATTGTTTTCATCTATACCAATTTATGCTTTCTGAATTCTGCCTCATGTTCATGTATTACCATGCTAAACAATTACACAAAAGACCATGTATACATACAAAGCACTGCCTCCAATCTATAGCACAAGATGGGAATTTTCTGTCACAGACAGAGTTGTTGAGGTCTTAGAGAACTTCTAGGATGGTAGAATCATACAACCACAATGCTATGAAAATCCTTAGATTCATCTTATGATCTTGCTCCACTGAGAAACCATTGTTCAACCAAGTCCAAAGGGGCCACCCTGACTTCTCCAACTTCTAGAATCCAGGAGTTTACATGATTCTACGAGTTTTATGGGTAGAGATACCCAGCTGGCAGCCAGGAGATAGCCTGGGAAATCCTAGGCGCCCAGCTTGCCCTCTTTGCCACCTGTCATGGACCCTCAGACAACAGAAACTGTTGGTGGGAATGAGGATTGGGGCTCTCAGGCAGGGGTTTTGAATTCCAAGTGCTCATAGTGCTAGAATGTCACCATGGAAAAAATAAAGGCATGGAAACATAATGATGGAAACACAGGGTCTTTCCACTCAGCCACAGTTGTCAGCAGGTGTTGGAAATAACTCCCCCTCCAGGCCCAATGCAGCTGGAGGCTTTTGTCTCTGTCCTGTGGCCAGATCTCCTGAATAATTCTACAAACTTGGCCTCCCCTGTCAAGCCCTAGCAGGAGATTTAATAGTGCCCGCTGATTTATGCTGGTCTCAGTAATTGAATTCAGAGCCAAGGCGCAGCCAGCCATGGGAAGGCTTCTTTATGTTCCCTGGCCTCCTAATAACATTGTCTCCTCCTTCCTCTCTATTTACCACATGCCATTTGGTCAAATTAGACCTTGAACTCAAAGAAGCAGATGCCTTTCTCTAGATAAGGTCCAAAATAATTCCCTTATGGAAGGAAAGGGGGATGGGTTTGTTTCCTTGAATCTAGGTTCAAATAATGCATTCTAGATATACAACATATATAAATTAATGATTAATAGGAGATGATTTTCTTTCATCCTTGTAGCTGGAATAGACTCCTTCTCAAGGTGTCTCTGTGGAGGCAAGGAATCATCTTTCTCGTGTCATTGTTGGGGACTCAGTGACCTTCAAGATCTCATGATGAACCCAATGTGGAAGAAATAAAGCCCATAGAACTTATAAACTTTATAGACTACGATAGAGAATTTGCCCCTGAATATTAAAATGTGTTTATGACTTTAACTAAGCATCACTATCCCACAATACTGTGAAATTAGTGAAATTATGTAATCACTTAAAAATTTGCAAAAAAAAAAAAAAGCTCTCATGATGAGTGGCTGCAGGCTCCCCCAGCAGCACTGGTACCTTAGCTCTGTGCAGCACCAGGGCTGCACATATATTTGCCAACAGATGCACTGGGCTGACCTGCTCCCAGCCCCAACCCTTACAAAGACATCTTGTGGTTCTACGTTGCCTACTTAAAATTACCTTAATTTTATTCTTTCTTATTATAAACAATTTCAAAACTTAAGAAAGAAAAATATTATTCTGCCTCTGTCATTTAGTTCACCACTGTAGACTCAATGTGTCTCTTCAAAGTTTCTATGTTGAAGTTCTCATAATTTGCAGTATCACAGAACGTGAGTGTGTTTAGAGATGGGGCTGGGGGAGTTAAATGAGGTCGTTAGAGTGGGTTCTAATCCAATCTGATGGGTGTCCTTGCAAAGAAGAGATGTGGATACACGGAGGCACATGCTCAGAGGAAAAGTGATGTGAAGACACAGTAGGAGGACAGTCATGAGTCAAGGAGAGAAATCAAACCTATTGACATCTTGACTTTGGACTTTGAACTTCCAAGCCTAGGAGAATTAACGTGTGTTGTTTAGTTCAGCCGCTCTGTGATGCTTTATTATGCAACCCTAGCAAACTGGTGGATTTCAGAGTGAATTACAGATTCTGCCCACTTTGAAAAGTAGAACAGAAAAAGTAAATGCACATGAGACTGAAGACCAACACGCCTGATTGAACCCTCTATGTGTCTGGAATAATCAAATTGTCTGCTCTCAGGAGTTCTCAGGATAGCAATCAGGAACTCAAAGGTGAATTTATAAAGTTCAATTGGAAATATGACTCAAAGTGTCAGTGATGGGCTTCAGAAGCAAATGGTTGAGCCACTCTCTCTGGCTCCTTTAGGTAGTTCTCATTCCTTCAAGATTATGGCAGAATAGGTCACCAATTCATGCCAGATCCACATCTCCAGAGTTACATATCTGAATTCAACTGTGGCTACTGCCTACAGATTGTATATGACCTTGGTATACCCCTCAATCTCTCCCATCTTTGTCTGAAAATAAAGATAATAACATTGATACGGCAGGGCCTGATGTCACCTGAGACTCATTACTCTGGAGGTTTAGGTAGGAGGATGATGGCCCAACATCTAGGTGAAGTACAAGATCCTATCTGAAAAATAACTAAAGCAAAAAGGCTGGAGGTGTGGCTCAAATAGCAAAGTATCAGCCTAGCAAGAGCCTGAGCTCAAACCCCAGTTTCTGTTTCTGTCTTGGTCTTTCTCTGCCTCTGTCTCTCTGTTTCTGTCTCTGTCTCTGTCTCTGTCTCTGTCTCTGTCTCTGTCTCTGTCTCTGTCTCTCTCTCTCTGTCTCTCTGTCTCTCTCTCTCTCTCTCTCTCTCTCTCTCTGTCTCTCTCTCTCTCTCTCTCTCTCTCTCTCTCTCTGTCTCTCTCTCTCTCTCTCTCTCACACACACACACACACACAGAGTTTTCCTTGTGGGATTGTTGTGGGGTCAAAAAGGGATTGAAAGAACAGAAACAGAATGCTCCCCATCATTAGGTTAGGACAATGCTATCTGCCATAAGTAAATATTTTAAAAGCTAAATATGATTTCAAAGCTTTTTTTGCTTTACCTAATAACAGTCCATTGTCCTGATTGAGATGGCTTTCAGTCATTCTAGTGTTTGGAGATTAAGGTCTTTCCATCTGGTAGCTTTGCCATCCTGCAGGGGTGGAGTCTTTTGCAGGAAAAGCCACATGATACTGTTTCTTCTTACTGCAGGGGCTATTACAGGCACTTCATAGGCAGTCCTATGATGTACAGTCAGTCGCTGGGAGCTAAGAGGAGCGAGGCCAGGCTGGAGAGGAATGGCTCAGCTCCATACAAGCAGTGAGGATATCAAGAAGGGTTCAAGTGGCCAGGGTCCAGTGAGCTGTTCTCCAGGAGCTAGCCAAGAGGGCAATTGCTCAGTTTCCTTTTGAACTCTCACCCCAAGTCTGTACTAGCTGTGTAATTTAATTTCTCCAAGAGTCATGTTCTACTCTTGGAGATGATTCGCCACAGGTCTAAAGCAAGAATGCATAGATCATGCATCCAGTATTTTCACTGTTTCATGATAAGGATTTTTGCCGAATGGGTGATCAGCAAGCATGTAATACAGACAGGACTCCTTCCTGTCACCACAGTCAGCACAGCCTAGCAGATACGAAAATGCCTTACTCCCATAGGTTAGACCACAAGCCTTTCCATCTCTATATGCTAGTGCATAGCAAGGGCTTGGTATGCAGTAGGCATTCGATAAAGGTTGTGGGTTCAGGTAGAATCTTGAAAATTTTTCTCCGGTAAAAGCATTGGCTTTAAAGTGATATTAAAGAAAAATTATTTTGACACTATATAAAATGATAAGGAAGCCAAGTATGATGGCTCAAGCCTGTGATCCTAGCTACTTGGTAAGCATTGATGGGGGTGGGAATCATGGTTTGGGCTAAGTTCAGACAAAAGAAAGCTTGAAACTAATGGCTAGACACAGGGGCACATGTTTATTATCTCAGTTACAGAGGAAGTACAATGTCTGTCATCCCCACTTACACAGAAAGCATAAGTAAGAGAGGATCATAACTCAGGCCCAAGTAGGCATAAAACTAGGCCCCGCCTTGAAAATAACCAAGGGTCAGAGGAGTGGCTCAAGTGGTAGCCCAGTGAGGGTGATTCCCTGATTTAATCCTTAGTACTACAAACAAATAAAAAGGAAAATTTGATTAAAGGTTCGGTCTTAAAACTAACATGATGGGAGACAGGGGTCAACGTCAGCTCCAGTACAAGGACAAGCAGGGACTTATAGCTGAGGGACAGAGTGAGTATATGGATGGAAAATTATAACAACTAAAAAGCCAGAGTTTGAGGCTTGTCAAGAAGAGGAGTCAGCAGAACACTACAAAAGTTTAACCAGGCGGAGTCTTTGTCAGTGGGCAAGGTAGAATCCAGGTGCTCAGACCTACTCCCCAGCCCAGATTTTGAAGTACCTCAGGGAATCCTGTGCTTTGCTTACAGCATAGATATATTTTTACTGTCTTTTGTTTTTGTTGTTGTTGTAATTGCTTTTATTTTTTGTTCTGGTACTGGGGCTTGAACTCAGGGACTGCTCATTGTCCTTTAGCTTTTTCGTTAAGGCTGATGCTCTACCTCTTGAGTCATGCCTCTACTTCTAACTTTTTGATACTTAATTCAAGATAAGAATCTCACGTACTTTCCTGCCCTGGCTGACTTTGAACCAAAATCCTCAGATCTCAGTCTTCTATGTAGCTAGGATTACAGGCTTGAGCTATCAGCACCCAATTTGTTTTGTTTTAAGGTAAGTCTTGCTATGTAGTTCAGACTGGCCTCAAACTTGTGATCCTTCATGCCCATCTCACACAAAGATATCTTTGCCTCTCATGGGAACTCTGGATACCTGGGAAGAATACCTGTATTATCTCAGCCACAGACATCCTTCTGTGTGGTGATAGCCAGCGACACAGTAGACTGAAGATTTAGATCCCGATCAGTAGTGAGCAGGGCTGTGTGTGGTGGCAAGCAGGGGCAGAAGCATCTGGAACAGTGCCCAGAGAAGCAGTATTCCAGAAGTGGTCTCCAGCCATGGTTGATAAATCCCAGAGCTGACATTATGGCAAAATTCTGTGAATATGACACCTGCTGACAGCTGCAGGAAAACACTGGAAAATATGAATTCTGTTTTGCAGGCAGCTCAGCTCTGGTGAGCTGATGCTTGGACCAAGGTACCTGGGGGAACCGAGGACAAGGACTGTACACCAGGAAGAAGACAGAGAATCCTCATCCCTGTTCAGGCCCTTAGAAGGGGCCACTACTGAGATAGCCAAAGCTGAGGGAAGCTTAGAGATGATCTGTTCTGATGCTACCCTTTTACATCTGGAAAATCGAAGCCTAGAGGAGAAGTAGCTTATCCAGGTTCACACACAGCTAGTTGCTCCTGAGACTAGAGACCAGGGTGCCTAAGTCTCAGGCTGGCATACCTGGCTGAAGGACAGCTGAAAGGTAGTATGTATATGTATATATATGTAAGTATATATACATTTATATTAATATATATTATATATTCAGTAGTTAGTGAAGACAGGATGAATGAGACAAAATAAGAGAGATACAAAGATTGAGAAAAAAGAAAGATGAAGAGCAGAGAAAGGCAGGAGATCACCCACAAGCCCTAGTCTCCAGAGCCCAAATAAGGATTTGAACATGTGTAGAGTTAGACAAGGCCACAGCCATCATCAAGACCAGTTGCTTGGTTTTCAAAGTAGTGATACACAGTATAGTCACCCACAGGGCATGATTTATATGTACAAATCTTTTTAGGAAAAATTTGATGCCACATGGTAAAAACATAAATATTCTTTTTTTTTTTTAGTGGTGGTAGTGTTCAATCCCCAACTCAGGACCTAGGGGCTGTTTTCTCAAGGCTGGTGCTCCACTACTTGAGCCATAGCTCCACTGCCAGCTTTTTTTGGTGGTTAATTGAAGGTAAGAGTCTCATGGACTTCTCCTGTCTGGGAAGGCTTTGAACCATGACCTTGGTGTAAGCCACCAGAGACCATCTGGATCATAAATATCCTTGATGTGAAAAGTGGCAACCCCCCCAAAGATTTGTGACATAAAGCTTGAAAAATGAAGATCTGTAGGAACATGACCTGGAACAATGTGATCCAGATATTTCCAGAGCTGTATGGAGCTCAGGACTGAGCATTCCTTGTGCTCATTGCTGCTTTTTCTGAAGCCTTAGACACAGTTTCTGAGAAGAATAAAGGGAAATATCCCTAGAGAAGGAACAGAGTTCAAGTTTTCCCTCCCTTTCTCCTCTAGTCTTGGAACCAAGAAGTCTCTGCTTTCAAGACTTAGCTCAAATGCTGTCCCTTCCAGGAAGCTTCACCTGATTTTTAACTTCTATTTTTAACTTCTATTTCTTGCTCTCAGCTGGTACCCATTTTTTTTTAACCATGCCCACTTCACAGGTAAGAAATCCAAGATTCAAGGCCAAATGTAGTGGTGTTCTGTAACACCTGCTTCTCAGGAGGCAGAAGCAGGATGTCATGAGCTCAAGGTCAGCCTATGGCTCAAGTGGTAGAATTTCCCAGTACCATGAGGGGAAAAGAGGGGCTAGATATGGTGATGTGTGCTACATGGGAGGCTGAGCTTGGAGGAGCAGTATGTATTGCCAGACTGAGCACAGAACTTGACACCCTACCTGAAAAATAACTAAAAGCAAAGGGGGCTGAGGATGTGTCTCAAATTGTAGGGCACTTTGCACAATTTTAAACCCTAGCACAGAGAGGGAGAGAGGGAGAGGGAGATGGGAAGGGAGAGGGAGAGAGGGGGAAAAGAGGGAAGGGAAAAAGAAAAGAAAAGAAAGAAAGAAAGAAAGAAAGAAAGAAAGAAAGAAAGAAAGAAAGAAAGAAAGAAAGAAAGAAAGAGACAGAGAGAAAGAAAGAGACAGAGAGAAAGAAAGAGACAGAGACAGAGAGAAAGAAAGAGAGAAAGGAAGGAAGGAAGGAAGGAAGGAAGGAAGGAAGGAAGGAAGGAAGGAAGGAAGGAAAGAAGAACTTTTTTCAGGTCACACAGCTACTTAATGACCTTGGGCCCAAGTTTTCCTGACTGCAGTACTTTTTCTTGACCAGTACTTTTTCCATGACACTAAACAACACATTGCAAGGGACAGACTGTGTAGTTGTATCTTGCATACATTCAATACTCATTGTTTCTAATTAATGAAACATAAATGGCTGAGTAAATGCATGGTTTAGCATAGAGATCATCAAAACATAGTCTGTGGCCAGAACCAAACTGACTCCTGTTTATGTAAATGAAGTTTTATTAGAACAGAGCAATATGCATTTCCTTTTAGACCACCTGTGGTTGTTTTCATGTGTAAGGGCTCTGGAGAGGATCATGTGACCTACTAGAATATTTACTAGCTGGAACTTGTTGGCACAAGTTTACTGACTCTTTGCTAAAGTTTATGGTCATTACTAAGTGTATTATCAAGTGCTTATTGCTAGGTATTAATGCTAGGTACTAAGTGCTAAGATTATTAATCTTACCTGTTATGACACTTGTGTCTGTATACATGTTTATACATGGATTTGCTATAAAGGATAAGACAAGTATTAGTGTATACCTCACACATGTCACTTTATTGTGTTTGTATATGTTCTGTTATTGAAGTTTGGCTTTGTTTTTTATTTTTTGGTCGGTCATGGGGCTTGAACTCTGGGCTTGGGCGCTGTCCCTCAGCTCTTCAGCTCAAGGCGAGCGCTCTACCACTTGAGCTACAGCGCCACTTCCGGTTTTCTAGTGGTTTATTGGAGATAGGAGTCTCACGGTCTTTCCTGCCCGGGCTGGCTTTGAACCGCGATTCTCAGATCTCAGCCTCCTGAGTAGCTAGGATTACAGGCGTGAGCCACCAGTGCCCGGCTTATAAGTTTGGCTTTGTTGACAGCACTTAGCACACATTTGGTGAGGGCTGAACTGAGCCCCCTGGCCGTGAAAAATCTTCCTGAAGCAGAGCAGGGCCATCTTCCTGGATACTCTCTGTTGGGGGCTGACAATGAGACTTGCCAGAGCACTATTGACCAGGCAGTTTTTAAGCCAAATGAAAAGCAGTCTGTTTGACAGATTGTGCTGTTTCCTCTTGGCTTGCAGGGCTGATCAGTGTCCCCTGGGCTCCCAACCTCCCATCCTCCTCTGGACAGAGAGGGCATGCTGCCTTCCAAGCCTGTGCTAGATAATAACACTTGTGGGTGGCTGACAGGGCTGATGACCCATTCCTGCTCCCGGGGGGCTCAGCACTGGCCCCTAGGCCCCTGGCATCTGAGGCCAAAGCAATAGCAAATGGCAGGGATTGGCCAATTCCCACCCCAAATGCCATACAAGCCAGGCACAGAGAACGCTTGGGGGCGTGACGAATCTTAGCCTGTCTTCAGCTTGTGTTCTCGGCCAGTCTGCTTTGGGCATTGCCCCAGGATGACGGGCCCATCTATCAGCCTGGCTCATCTGCTCACTGTTTCAGGACTTCTCGGTTACTCAGCTTGCTGCTTGGGTGAGTTTGTGTGTGCGTGTGTGCATGTGCGTGTGTGTGTGTGTGTGTGTGTGTGTGTGTGTGTGTGTGTGCATTGTTTTTGAAAAAAAAAAAAAAAAGAATTGGGAATGGATTTGCCCTGGGAGTTCTTAGTAGACGTTACATTTTAAACTTCTCAGCCAGTGTTGGAATTTTCAGTGCAAAGAGGCTTGATAATGGAGTTAGTGGGGTCTTGGCAGACATGACTATACATATGCTCTTGTCTGTGCCCCTCTTGTGACCTTGACTTCAGGGTGGCAGAGTAGCAGCTGCTGTTCCCCCCCCCCCCCCCCGCCCCAGGCTTTGAAGTAAAATCATGTTCTGTGGTCCAGGGCTCCTGGCATATAGTGGCCTGGGATGCTCTCCATCACTCCAGGCCAACTGGCTTGGGTGATATGGCTCAGGAACAGTAGGCTCCAGACCCATTTTCTCTGTAGTGTGTCCTGACTTGTCCCCCTCTCCCCCGCCCCCACCCATACCCACTCAGGTGCGAGGCACAACCAGTGAACTTATATCAGCGAAGTCCAAATTCTTCAACTTTTCAGAATTCTTTTTTCAAGGCTTGTGTGGTTTGTATATGGGAGTTGGAGGAAAGTTTGGGAGCTGGGGGCAACCTTCTCTGGAACTCATGAATCATGAAAAACGTTGGGCAAATTGCAGCTCAATGTGTGACTGTCACTGCAGGGCCATCTGTCCCCTGTGGGAGCACTCAGTGACACCATGGAGGGGGTGCTCTTCACTAGCAGTCCTCCTCAGCCTCACAGCACCAGTTCCAGCAGACTGGGGAGGCCCCAACACAAAGAGAAGAGGGAAAAACTGGAATAGTCCACCAACTGAGCAGCCAGGTGCAGGCATTAGGCTGTGCTACACCTGTCATTTTCCCAGCTTCCTAAGGCAAGATGCCTTCTGTCACTTCTTCTCTCTGGTGGATTCCCATGATGTATTATTGTCTTTGGAACTAGTAAATGGCTCAAGTGGTAGGATGTATGCCTAGCAAGTGCAAGGCCCTGAGTTCAAACCCCAGTACTGGAAAAAAAATAGTTACATATTATCTTGCTTTGAGCTTCTTGGTTCAGGAGGTAGAAATGGAAAAAGTATCCCTCATGGGCTGTGGATGGGTGGGCTTCTCTCCAGAATGGGGAGATGAGGATGGACACCATGGTGATTGTGGTCATCTTTAAAAGGGACTTTATCTATGGTATGAACTAACCTTCGGGTGGTACAGATGAGGAAACCGAGTCTCAGGTTGAAAAGGCAGTTGTGCTGTCACAACATAGCCACAACGTAAGCCCCAGGCTTTGATGCAAGTCCTTCCTATATTTCCAAGAGTTCGCTGCCGTGTATCACTTTCCAAGGATGTGCCTCTGTTTCTTGAAATGAAACAGGAGAAAGACATCTTTCTGATTATTTTTGTCCAGAGGGTAAAAGCAGTGTGAACAATGGAGGAAAGTCCTAGACAAACACTTGCCAAAAGCCTGCATTAGACAATCATTTGTGCTTTGGCAATGCAGCAGGCACACATTAAACAGTTCTGTGTCTTTAAGTAAGGGCAGCGGTCCTAGAATCCCCTAAAAGCTGGCATTGCCAGGGTAGCTGCTTGGGACAGAGCCATGCACGTGGCATACCAGGTCTCTGCAAGCTTCATGTACTACACACACGATTGTTTCCATTACAGCAGAGCCTTCTGGGGCTGTTCCAGACTGGACCCTGAGCTCAGACACGATTCCATCAGAGACAGCACAGGCCTAAGACAGATCCACAGACCATTCAATGGCACTAAAATAGACATGTGAAGTCCTAGCTTAGCTGACAGGGAGGGTGGAGAGGGGAAGCTGTCCTCACACTCGTCCACCTGATGGAAATATTCTGAGCTGGAATTAGCTGTAAATAAACCAGACTGCTAAAAACAAACAGCTCCTGGGAGTTGGGGGAGGGGCAGAAATGGATGGCCTCCACCTGCTGGAAATGAAGGGGGTGAAGAGGGAAGAGAAGGAAGGGAGTGGTGAACAATGCAGATGCCTTGGCAGGAAAAGCAACTGATAATTTACGTTCACCAAGGAGGTCTCCAATTTCAGGAGAAGAAATACGAGTTTCCAGGAAGAAATACAAGAAGTGATTGCCTTAAATGATACAGGATCTGTCACCAGTGGAAGCCATACAGGGTGTTGGGTGAAAGGATGCCTTCAAGGCCGTATATGGTCTGGAAAAATAAATGGTGATGAATACGAATTGGCCATGTGGAGTGCTAGCTTCCCAGGTGTTCCTGGCCAGGAGGAGCTTTGTGGAAAGCTGCAGCCTCTGCTGAGACAAAAGGAGATAAAGGAGAAACTACAGCTGGGAGATAATGTGTGTCTATCAGCCCTGCCCACCTGCCCTAGTTAGGGTGGAGTCCCTGAGGCTGCCCACTCTTGGCTTCTGGGAAGAACTGACATTTATATCAAGTTCTACAACAATGTTGCTCTATTATTTTATCACTTAAGCTGACAGCTTGAGGTGGCCTGATACTGGTATCCCCAGTAGGACATTACCCATTCCACAGGACCCCAGCCTACACAAGGCCACTCTGTGACCTTAATAATGGGTCAGGACAAAAGCAAGAGCGTTCCATAGTCATAGCTGAACACAGACACAATACAAAGTCAATGTCTAACCACAAAATGGCAGTTTCTTTTTCCTCTGTTCATAAGAATTAAGCTACTCAATCATAGATTAGCTCTTGCTTCCTGACAGCATCCAATCCAGGGTGAAGCCAGACTTTGCTTCATTCAAGTCTTCCGCATAACCACCTAAAAGAGCTGAATCCTAGAAGAAATCCTCTCTTAATGCTCTCTTTCTGAGTTTCCTCCTGGTTCCTCCTGTGTATATTTGCTCTTATTGCAATGAATCAATGAACCCAACTTGATTTAACCTCAGGTGTGTTCCTAGTGGTCTTTAGAGGACACTAATTAAAAGTTTCTGGCCATTGTTATAGGAGTCCCTTGCCTCCTCCTTAAGTCCTGACCCTCATTATGCTACATAATGAGTCATGGTGTAGCATTGAAGAGAAAGGACTTGAGCCACACTGCCTGGGTTCGAGTCTAGACTCGGTCACTTAACTGGTTGTGTGACTTTGGGAAAATTTCTTGATGCATTGTCTCCATTAACTGATTTGTAAAATGGGATGATGACAACTATAGTGCTTAGTTCCCAGGATTGCAGTAGGAACCCGTTTACATGTGCAACCCACCTAAATGGTATCTCAAATGCAATGCATGTTTGCCATTAATACTATGCATTCAGCAAACATCTATGTGTCTGTTAGTGTCTCCTAGATTCTGGAGATCAAAATTGGCCCCTGACAGCCAGCTCAAGCAGCTCACACTTATAATCCTAGCTGCTGAGGAGGCTGAGATCTGAGGTTCACAATTCTAAGCCAGGCCCAGCAGGAAAGTCCATGAGACTCTGCAATTAACTACCAAAACTCTGGAAGTGGAGCTTCCACACAACAGTTGGATGACCCCACAAACACTGCTGAGCCAGCCTTGAGCAAAAGAGCTAAAGGAGGGGATGGGAAGGTGGCTCAGTGGTAGAGCGCTTGCCTTGCATGCAGGAGGACCTGGGTTCGATTCCTCAGCACCACATAAGCAAAAAGCAAAAAAAAAAAAAAAAAAAAAGCCAAAAGTGGCACTGTGGCTCAAGTGGTAGAGTGCTAGCCTTGAGCTGAAGAGCTGAGGGACAGCTCCCAGACCCAGAGTTCAGGCCCCACAACCGGACCCCCCCCCAAAAAAAGAGCTTAAAGGATAGTAGCCAGGTCCAGAATTCAAGCCCTACTACTGGCATACACAAAAAGCAAAACCACCCCCCCAAACAACAACAACAACAACAACAACCCTGATCCCTGTCAGTTTTGTCAGAGAGAAAGGAAATAGCTTCAACCTCTGAAGAAGAGTTAACATGGGGACAAATCCACAGGACAACATAGCAGTTATTGGGCATGGTGATACATGCCTATAATCCCAGCACTGGAGAGACTAAGGCAAGAGGATCACGAGTTCGAACCAAGGTTGCCTACATATTAAAACTTAGTCTCAAAACAACTACAACAAAAAACCAGGCATGTAGCAAGTCCACACAACCTTGGCCTTGGAAATGAAGAGAAACTTCCTGTTGATAAGGACTGAGAGGCACATGGTGGACAGACTGTGAGTTCACAGAGTTTATTAACGAATTCCTTGTCATGAAGTCAAACTTGGGAGCTAAAAAATTGTCTTTTAGCAACTATGGATATTGCCACTATGAACTTTCTAGTACATGTTCTCCCACATATCCATTAATAAATGCCTGAGAATTAAATTCCTGAGGTGTAGTGTATGTCTATGTTCAGCTTTCATAGAAAATACCAAGCATTTTTCCAAAAGCTTTGGATACCAGCTCCCTCTCCTGCTCTGGTTGTTCTCTTTGCCATATTTGTCATTCTCTGTCCTTGGTTTAGCCATTCTGCTGAGTGCAGTGGTGTCACTCCATGAACAGCATCTATGGTCACCAGAATGGATAGCTTGTGGTATAGCCACACACCAGAACTCTAGCAACACACATAGTAAGCTGGCTGACCTCATAAACACTGTTGAGCAAGAACAGCCAATCATAAGAAGTCATATAATCTGATTCCATTTCTATCAGATTCAAATATCAGCAAGATGCATACCTGCATTGTGTTCCATGTGTAGTAGCCTATGAATCTGTAATTTGTGATGTGTGCTCTTGCGTATAGCATGCTTCTGCATTGAGTATACAAGACAATTGAATGTAGGTAGATGTAATCAAGATATAATGGTTTTTGCCCACCCTTCAGCTCCTCACACTTGAGATTAGCCACTTGTGTACTGAGTCATGAAACTGGGACAGTCTAGTGGAATGGGTGATACTTGGATGTGTACATAGAATCTGTTGATGGGTTTGGTTTTTTTTTGGTTTACTTGGTTGGCTTTTTTGTTTCTTTTGTAGTATTGGTCTTTGAACTTAGAGCCTCATTCTTGCTCAGTGTGCTTGCTCAGCTAGTGCTCTACTACTTGAGCCATGCTTCCAAGCATGCTTTTTGCTGGTGATTTGGGAACATGGAATCTCATGGACTTTTCTGCCTGAACTGACTCTGAACCACAGTCATCCAGAGCTCAGCCTCCTGAGAAGCTAAGATTATAAGTGCATGGGCCAGCTAGAGTCTCTTTTAAATCATGAATCTGGGTACCCTGGAATGTGTTAATATTACCTCCCCCTCTGGTTGTCTCCTCATCCAAATAACTCCCCATAAGGACAGTACCAAAGTTATTTACAAATACCCTCCCCCCACACCAACTACTGGGGTTGCATTGCGAACTTGTCTGAATTTGGCATTCCTTGTCATATCTACAAAGTAGGAAGTTGATCTCTGATGAAAGGGAGCTGGACCTTATGATGCACACAGCAGTGTCCGTGCCACCCTACTTCAGCAGAAACAAAGAGGGCTGTATAAAGCAGCAAACATTTCAAGCAGGTTAGAAACTGGATTTGGAGGTCTGGGGTTGCATAGTGGGCATAGTAGAGACCCTAGCCCTCTGCTAACAAATAGCAGTTTTCTCTGAACAGCTCTTCCTAGCCTGGATCAGAAGAAACGGGGCAGCCACAAAGCATGCTGCCTGCTGACCCCCCCTCCGCCCCCACTGTTCCCACCACCATTCTTCAGAGGAGGCCGAAATCCAGTGAGTACTTGTGACTTGTGACAGCTTCTCAATGTCCACCCTAGCCACCTCCAGAATCTCATCTGAGGGGTTCAACTCTTCACTCTCACTCTGAGGCTGAGTTCTGGAGTGGACATTTGGTAGCTTCTGGAACAAATCTATCTATTCTTCCACTACCATAAAGAGAGAGAGTCTTCTAGCTGGACATTGGATTTGGCCAAGAGCCCCATGTTTTTGAAATACTGAAGAGAATTTATAACTTTCTGAGTTCCCATCAGCTGTTCAGATATGGAATCCTCCTTTCTTTTTTCTTCTCCTCAAGTATAAATTCCCTAGGGTGGAGGGGAGATCAGGGAAATGGAGGTAAAAATGGGGACTCGGAGATAGAAATGGAGAGGGGAACATAGAAAGAGGTTAAATAACAGATGCCAAAATAGTTAGCTAGGAAAATTCCTTCTATGTCCTGTAGTACAGTAGGGTAACGATAGTCTGTAAAAATTAGGATATATTTCAAAACTACTAGAAAATAAGAGCCCAAATGTCATGAACATGTAGAACTGATAAATATTTCAGATACAGAAGTTCTAATTATCCTGATCTGACCTCTGCATATTAAAAGCTTCTATTAGCCAAGCACCAGTGGCTCACGCCTGTAATTCTAACTACTCAAGAGGCTGAGATCTGAGGATTGTAGTTTGAAGCCAGCCCAAGTGAGACTCTTCAATAAATTACTAAAAAAAAGCCAGAAGCAGAGCTGTGGTTCAAGTGTTAGAGCACTATCCTTGAGCAAAAGGAGCCCATGGACAGTGCCAGTTCCTTGAGTTCAAGTCCCAGAACCAGCACACATAAAACAATTGTATCATTATCATACTATAACCCATAAATATGTGCAAATATTGCATGACCAAGAAAAAAAGGAACTTCCCCTTCGTAGCCCATATCTTATGTAGACAATGAGATATAGAAAAGAGTCCTCTGTCACCACACTGAAGTGTGAAAGGAAATACTTTGGGAAGAGAGGAAAAGACGAGGAAAGGAGCAGGGTTCAGGACCTACAGGACCACAGGTCAAGGTATTTTAGGGCCTTAGGATGCTCAGGTCTTTCTGGAAAGTCTTAGATCTGTACTGTCTAATAACATAGTCACTGGCCATATGTGACCTATTGAGTCCTTTCAGTGTGGCTAATTCAAAATGAAATGAATTCAAATATATGCTGGAGTTTAAAAAGAAGAATACAAAATGTCTCAGTAATTTTTATGATGAATTTATGTTGAAATGATCATATTTGAGATATACTGGGTTAATTCTACTTATTTCTTGTTGTTTACTTATTCTTGTTGTTATATCTTTTTAGAAGATAGAAATGTGGCTACAAGAAAATTTAAAACTCTCATCTTGGCTTATATAAGATGTCTATTAGCTACTGCTGTCCAAGCTATTGGACAAAGGCCCCTGACATAAACTTCCTAACTCCATCCAATGGGGCTATTTTATCTTGGTAACTCATTCAAGCCAGGTAGGTCTCAAGAGAAGAGTAGAGAACAGAAACTAATGGCCAGAGGTCATCTTCTCAAGAAAATGGTATGAGGGGAATTGCTAGACTGGGCACTGACCCTAGAGCAGAGAGGTGACCCTTCCTCTTTCAAGGCCCTGAGTCTGACCTATAACACATGTTGCTTTGCACTGAAGCTTCTCTCCCCAGATGTGAAGAATCTCCTCCTGGAACTCGAGACCACACCATCCCCATGCATGCAAGGCTCACATGGCTCTCCTGGGCCACCTGGCCCCCAGGTGCGTGTGCTCTGAGGGATCTGGGATTGCTGTATTCTGTTCAGAGCAAGGAGGTTCATTGGGCAGAGCCTCTGGGTATCTATCCCTCTCATTGTGGTGTGGAGCTACTTTTTCTGCTCTAGTTTACTCATAGAGAGCACAGGTTCTCTTCTGGGTAAATTCTGGACTCTCAGCTATGACAATCCAGGGTTGTCCTGTCATACTGGATTTGGGGGTGGGAATCAAAGGAGATAAAAGTAGTTATCATTCTAAGTATCAAAAGCTTGATGATAGTGTACCTAATGTAACCATCAACCCCATCTGTGGACCAGAGGCGACTACATTGAGTACGGAAAAGTAGAAGTAAGAGGAACTAGCTACCCTGAGCTCCTCTGGGCTTCAACGTGGTAATGTAGCAGGTCTGGCCTTCTCCACCAAAGGGAAAGAGAAGAGTGAGGAACAGCTAAACTACAAGAGAAACTACTTTCTAGACAATCAAGAGACTTCATCTCAAACACCCAGCTCTCTGGCTTTCCTTGGAGAGAAACTCCATCTGGCTCGGGCTCTGGGTCTTCCACAGGAAGGTCAAAGAGGGTGCGAGGATCAGGCAGCTCCCCAAGTGCCTTCTCCAACTGGGGGCATAGAAGCTATCATTCAGCTAAGTGAACTTCCTATCACTGGAAGACTATGACAAGGCCCCATGGAGGAGACTCTGGCCTGTATTCTCCCACCAGCTTACTCTTCCTCCACTGTCCACTCAAATAAGCCATTAGTGACTGTCCCTTGGTCTTTACATACAAAGCTTATTTTAATCTTAGGGTCTATGTACTTGTGGCACCTGTTGTTTGGAAAGTTCTAAGTCCTGTTCCAAGTCCTGTTTGGAAAGTTCTTCCCTCAGATTTTTTTTTTTACCTATGGCAAAGTATAACCCAAGAATCAAATCCAGCCACAGCCTGTTTTTCTAACTACAGTTTTATTGTCTGTGGATGTTTCTGGGCTACCAGGGTAGAGATGAGTAATTCTCAGAGACTAGAGTAGCCCTTGAAGCCTAAGATACAGCTGGCCATGATAGTGCACACCTGTATGTACGCCTGTAATCCCATCACTTGAGGGGTAGAAGCAGGAGGCTCATGAGCTCAAGACATGGCTATGTATCAAGACTCTGTTTCAAAAGAACAAAAGCCTAAGGTATCTGCTCTCTGGCCTTGAGTAGAACAAGTTTACTGACCTCCGGTTTATGGGAAAAGGGTCTATCCTGCTCACTGTCTTCGTAGTCTACACCAAGAAATGGACTATATTGTATTTTCCATAAACATCTCTTGAATGCAATAACTAGAAAAGGACTTTGAACCCTGAGTTGGCTGCCACAGAAGGGCAAGGAAGTCTGCAGAAAGGCAAGAGAGAAATCATGTACAGCAAGTTTCTATTGTCCCACTTGCAGCAGTCTACTGTGGTGAGTCCACAGAGCTTTTGGAAGAAAGGGGAAGCGTCTACTGGAGACAGCCCAGTGGATGCCTGAGCATCACTGACAAACAAAATCTCCAGCAGTTGTGTCATCACATTTGCACATTTCTAGCCCCTTTCAGTAACATGGAGGCTGAGCTGCCCAGGTGTGGAGTCTGGGCAGCCATTTTGGTTCTCTTGGAACCATAGGAATGGTATAGGTACTCAAAGAGACACCCCTGGAACTGCAACATTGGTATTATATGAAAGCTCATTAGAAATGTAGAATCCCCACACTCTCCTACCCCATATAATCAGAGCCTTCATTTTAACATTGAACAACCTGTGGAGCAAATGAATTCTCTGCACGTTATAGTTGGAGGAGGTAGAGGAGGAGGAAGAAGAAGAAGAGGAAGAGGAGGAAGAGGAGGAGAATAAAAAAGCAGCTCTTTGTTGTTGGAAGCAGGAAGGACAGAACTATTTGGTACCTGGTACCCACAGTCAGCCATAGGAATTTCTAAGCCAGCTGCTGTTATGTGAAAAACAGCTCCACTCTAGTCAGGGTCTCATGGAAGTGTGGTAAGATCACTGAAAAGATGCTTGATGTAGTGGAACATTGCATTTTCAGCAGCTATGATTTCTTTAAGACTCTTTACTTGCTCTTATCAAGTACTCTGGAGGTTGAGTGCAGTCAAAAGGCTCCAGGAAGAAAGCCAAAGTCAAGAGAGAGGATGTGTAAATCTTGAAGTCATGGTGCCACTGGAAACACAGTGCCAAGAAAACTATGGAGGAGAAACATAACCGAGAAGAGAGGGGGGTGGAGGGCAGACAGGCTCCTGTAGGGGGTTCCTGAGGCCCGGCATCCACTCAGACAATGAGACTATTCGGTAAGGGCCCAGGGCTCCCTTGCTCCCTCCCTCCCACCCCAGCAGTCCTACCTTGGTTTGGTATATTCTTCATTTCTTATCTTGATTGTGTAGGGTCCACCGGGGCTTCCTGGCAAGACAGGACCAAAAGGAGAAAAGGTATGAATCCCTCCTTTCTTTAACCCACATCTCCTTGGTCATCCCAGCTTAGTTTGTGGGGGTGCCACTGGCAGTATTTTGCTGTAGTGCAATTGGCTGCTACTGCAGTGTGGGATGCTACTAGCAGATTCTGACTTAGCCTACTGGCACAGCATGGATGCTGTGACCAGCTAAGTGACTGACCAACTGACTGCCTAATTACCAGCCTTCTGCTTCCAGAACTTCTCTCCCAAAGCAGCCTCTGCTTACCTGTTTTCTCCATCTACAGGGGGAGCTTGGCCGACCAGGAAGGAAGGTATGGTTCATGCTGTTCTGTCAGCCTCTCATGAGCATCTGTGCTTCATGTGCGTATGAGTGTGTGTGTTCTCCCAGTAGGGACCAGCAAAGCTCTTCTATGACCACTAGTATCTAGATGGACAATGTTGGTACCCATGCTTTGATCTGGATATAGACTCTGCATTCAGACTTCCGCAGTCTCAGAGCACCTCATCCTGCCACCCACCAGACAAACCCTCCAATCAGTGACACAAAATGACTCTCACTGTCATTTGACTAAACGAAAAGTGCCAGATGGCATTTGCATTTTGGCCCAGGTGAAATAAATGAGAGTTATTCAAGGTCATAGGGACTCTGGGTGAACCTAATATGTTATCAAGACTTCCATTAGTGTCAAAAGGGAGTAAAATAGAAGTCTATTTGACTGGCTATGGTCAGTGGGTACTAGCCCTGAACATTTAGACCTTGTGATGAAAGGAAATGCAAAACTTTGGCGGAGAAAGATAACTGAAAATATAAATTACTATATTCCTGGCTAAATACTGTATTCAAATTGTTTCATTATTAACCGTAAACAGACTTAAAGCCTTAAACAGACCTTTGAAAGGTACGAATGACATTTCCAAACACAGCACAGTGACCATCTGCAGTGCTGGACTGGAAAGGATTCTTGGGTGGTCCCCATGCACAGAGCAAAGGCCATATTGATTAGTTATGTCTACCAAGAGCAGAAACTAGTACACTCACCAGCATTTGGCATCTTGGAGTCCTTTGCTAAGCCCTTCAAATCTGTAAAATTAGCTAATGGATTCAAAAGACTTCCTGATCCATGCTCCCATTCTGTGTGACAAGACTTACTCTTCCAAAGTCCCCTTGGCTCATATTTGGTTCCCTAGAAGCAAAGACATACACAAGTTATGAAGGGGGCTTATAGAGAATAGGAGAAGCCAAGTAAGAGTATGTTGTAAAGGAGAAATCCAGGCTTTATCCAATCCCTGCGGGAGCTCTGGAGTATATTGCCTGACAGTTATCTGTATTGAGGTGAGGGATCTGGACTATTGGTTATTGGAAGAGGTGGTACACAAATTACTGGGCAGCTCCAATGCCCAAAGACAAACTCCATAGTTGTAGATGTCTGAGTGCATTGTGAGTAGTTAAGAAGGTAGCTACTGGAAATGATTATGCTAAGCCTGCAAACAGATCTCAAGAGACTACCAACAGCATCTACTACTGCTCCCCACCCATAATCCTCTCGTTCAGCAGCACATCCTTGTGGAGAATATGCTGGAACAGAGGGGACATTCAGGTTAGGAAGTGGAGGTGATAAAGATTGGAAAAAAAATCCACAAGTTTAGAATCCTTTGCCCAGCCGGGCACCAGTGGCTCACGCCTATAACTAGCTACTCAGGAGGCTGAGATCTGAGGATCACGGTTCAAAGCCAGCCAGGGCAGGAAAGATCTGTGAGACTCTCATCTCTGATAAACCACCAGAAAACCAGAAGTGGCGCTGTGACTCAAGTAGTAGAGTGCTTGCCTTGAGCTGAAGAGCTGAGGGCCAGTGCCCAGGCCCAGAGTTCAAGGCCCCCCCGCCCCTACCACCACCAAAAAAATCCTTTCCCCACTCTTCCCTACCTCTGGAGTACAATCGGACCTTTTTAGATGATACTATGTGACACTAGGGATTTAACTTACACCTAAGTGTTTCAAGCTTTTAGGTCCCTGGTCTTTAGAGTATGGCGACACCAAGACTGGGGGCCATGCTTAGAAGCTCCCATACTGATATCTGAGCCCTAGATATTCTTGGAAGAAGGATAGCGTGTCCAGTTGTTCTGACCTTTGTTCTTGATTTTTGAAGGGTAGACCTGGTCCCCCAGGTGTTCCTGGCATGCGTGGGCCCACTGGCTGGCCAGGCCCTGAAGGACCCAGGGTAAGTGTGATATGTATTTGGGGCTCATATATATGATGTCTGAACGAGAGTGAGGAAGATGGCAACTCCCTAGGCTTATAGTCAGTGAACTGCTTACCCAAGAGAGCTTGAGAACTGTCCACAGTTCACCAAACACTTGCTCCTTCACTTGGCCTGTGGATCTTGGTCAGTGCCATGACTCTCTCCTGGAGAAGGAGAAACGAGGACTGCTCCCTGCTTTCCCAGGGACCCTGCTGGGAACTCCACTGTGAACATGGAGCATTACCATGTTCTCTTGGGATTTCCTGAGATGGTCCAAAGGAGATTGTGTCTAGATAGCTCTTGCCAGCCATGCTGACTTGGCAGTAGGTGGAGGATGTCTGGCTGGCAATCTTATGATGAGAGAGGGAAATCATCAGATGTGGATGAAATCCTAAGGTATGGAAAACAAACATGTCCGCATTCCTGCCTCTGTTTACATTCCTCTCATTGTTGCTCACAGACTACAGAAAAGAGTCATGATTCAGAAATTTTCCTGTGGAAGTCAGGAGAAGGCAAGGTGAATGTCACCAACTGCTCCAATTTGCTTACTGGATGGATTGTGGAAGTAGAAAATTGTTCCCCCCTCCCACCCCCCTGATTTTCTTAGAAAAAGTCACAAGGATATTTCTTTCAAGAATCTACTATAAAACATCAAATTGTCCAATGCAGCAGTCACGTGTGGCTATTGAACCCTTGAATGTGACTAGTGGAACTAAAGAACAAAAATTTTAATTTTTGTTCATCCAAGCTGAATTTCAAATTCTTTACTGGTTCAGTTAAAAACTTTCAGTTATGTTTTTAACAATTTGAAGGTGTGACTCCATGTTTTTAGCTATCAATTTTATGAAATTTAAATACAGAGCAAGTCTTTTGAATGGAGCCTGGTGTCAATGGCTGATGCTTGTAGTCCTAGCTACTCAGAAGGCTAAAATCTGGAGGATTATGAGGGTTTACTGTTGGTTGTGGTGGTGCTGGTGGGTTTTGTTGGTTGTGGGGCTTGAACTCAGGGCTTGGGCACTCTCCCTGAGCACTTTTGCTCAAGACTAATGTTCTACCACTTTGAGCTACAGCTCTACTTCTGGATTTATGGTGATTAATTGGAGATGAGAGTCTCACAGACTTTGCTCCCTGGTTTGACTTTGAATCACAATCCTCAGATTTCATCCTTCTGAGTAGCTAGGATTACAAGCTGGAGTGCCCAGCCGGAGGATTATGTTTTGAGTCCAGCTCAGTCAGAAAAGTCCACTAGAATGCATCTCCCAAATAACCGACAAAAAGCAGGGCTGGAGGTATGGCTGGACCATCATCCTAGCAAGTGCAGGGCCCTGAGTTCAAATTCCAGTACTGAAAAAACTAGTCTTTTGAATAAAAACTTAACTCCTGTATTGAGATGATCCTTAAATGTAAAGTGTGCGACAGATTTCAAATATTTTTATGAAAAAAGTATAATATTTCACTACTGTTTTATATTCATAAGCTAGTTTAATTTTTAAAAACCTTACTAAAATTCTGCTTGCTTAGTTTTATAGTGACTTTGAAAATTGCTTTAAATTCAGTATGTGGTTCATGTTGTATTTCTACTTGTTAGCCCCACTATAAAGTTTTTTAGTAGAGAGGATGATAGAATTTCCAACTGCAAGCTGGGCGCCGGTGGCTCACGCCTGTAATCCTAGCTACTCAGGAGGCTGAGATCTGAGGATCATGGTTCAAAGCCATCCCAGGCAGAAAAGTCTGTGAGATTCTGATCTCCAATAAACCACTAGAAAACCGGAAGTGGTGCTGTGGCTCAAGAGGTAGAGCGCTCTCCTTGAGCTGAAAAGCTCAGGGACAGCACCCAAGCCCAGAGTTCAAACCCCACAACTGACCAAAAAAAAAAAAAAGTTCCAACTGCAAACCATTCCAAGAGAGTTTTAGCCAATGAGGTTCACATTCACCCTCCTTGGCTGCAAACCTAGGATGCTAGTTTGTTGAGATATCTTAATGGGCCTCTCTATGCAAATCAGTTAAAGAGTTTTGTGTGTGTCAGCACCTCCATGCTTCTCCTTTCCCCTCCCTATCCTTTTCTAGAAAAAGATCCAGTATCACCATTTACAACATCTTAGTGAGTATCTAGTTCAGAGATCTGCTGTACTTTGGGCATTTTCATTTTATATTTAATCTCAAATATCAGACAATTAGAGTATGGAATCTTGGGCTCCTGGGATGGGGCAGGGGACATTTGAGGACATCAAATTCACATGCTGCCCTAATATCCCTGGTTCCATCTCAGTCTTAGCCAATACTCTCCTTACTCAGTTTCTCTAAGAAATGTCACTATGGATTTTTTTTCCTTCTTTTAATTCCCACAGGGTGAAAAAGGTGACCTGGGTATGATGGGCTTGCCAGGGTCAAGAGGACCAATGGGTTCAAAGGTCAGTGTGGGGTCCAGATGGGCATTCCTAGGTCTTCTCACTAAGGCCGTGGAGCAGCAGATGAGGAGGGCTGAGTTGTGAAGAATGTCCACAGATACTGGAGAGCCCAGGATGCTTATCTTTACTATGCCCTGAGATGTGGAACATAAAGATACTATCACTTCTCTCTCTTGGACTGAAGTGGTCAAGCCCCTGGACAACAGCTGGGAACATTTTTTCAGGTCTTTATGGGATCCTATAGAAACAAAACCTGTTGGGACATCTGTTTACTACTGCAATCCCACTATAATTCACAGTACAATGTGGAGATAACTCAGCCATACTCTCAGGGTTTCCTTCCATTTTTGTACCATACCTTGAGGTCCTACAAGACTCATTTTAAATGTGCCTTCTGCTTTCTTTCAGGGCTACCCTGGATCCAGAGGGGAAAAGGTCAGTGTTTGTTTCTGATGATATTCTATAACCTTATCTGAATTACAGCCATTCTAGCTCTTCCTGTCCTTCATACATGAGTTTAAGGAGAAATAAGGGCTTCCTGAGGCAGGTCAATAAGAGTATGGAGAAGTTTTTTATGGAAGCAGAGGCCCTGCACAAGGAGTAGATGAGCAAATGAAACTGAGAATGAATTCAGTTTGAATGTGATTGCTAAAGGAAGGGGTACACGTGTGTCCTTAGACCAAGCTTCTGCCATATACCGTCTCATTAGTCAAAGCAAAACCAATACCAAAAAGAACCTGGGGGCACATTTTGAAGGGGTTAAGGAAAGATCTGGGACCAAGAATGTTCTGTGAGTTGGCCTTCAATGCAAGAGGTCTTTGGGCTCCAAACAGAAGGTAGATCACAAAGCATTCCTTTTCCAGGCAAGCCATTTAACATCTCTGAGTCTATCATTGTCTGTAAAATGAGTGTGTTGGCCTACAGAGCTTTGGAGTTTGAATTGTTCCAATTCCTGCTCCTTCCCATAATATTAATTCACTGACTCTCTGGTTTCCTCCTAGGGATCTAGAGGTGCACCCGGTGACTTGGGTCCCAAAGGAGAAAAGGTAATGGCCAATCCATAGAAATAATAAACTAGGGCTGGGAAGGTGGTTCAGTGGTAGAGCGCTTGCCTTGCATGCACGAGGCCCTGGGTTCGATTCCTCAGCAACACATAAGCAAAAAGAAAAAAACCGGAAGTGGCGCTGTGGCTCAAGTGGTAGAACGCTAGCCTTGGGCTGAAGAGCTGAGGGACAGCGCCCAGGCCCAGAGTTCAGGCCCCACGACTGGACCCCCCCCCCCCAAAAAAAAAGAAAAGAAAAAAGAAAAAAGAAACTACAATGAAAGTGGCGGCCCTTGTTCACCCTATCTGTGACTAGATGGACTGATGGGCCTCCATCTTAAAAATGGATGATCTTGGTCAGCCATAGTCCTTCCAAGGGTTATTTTAGAGGTAGTCACAATATTTGTTGCTCTATTCACAGGGTTTCCCAGGATTTCCTGGAATGTTGGGGCAGAAAGTAAGTATCTACATGGAGTGAAAATAGGTCTCAGGGAAAAATGATCAATTCCTTCAACAAATAGAGTTGTACCTTTTTAGTACCTCAGGAAAGGAGAAAAAATTTAATTGTAGAAGGTTCTGGTTTGAGATGGAGAGGAAGTTGTCTTATACTTTGTGACAATAGTACTAGGAGGTACTGAGATCTCCCTCTAGTTCTGTGAAAGAAAAAGACCTCCCATCCAGGTGGAGAGAAGTCCTTCTTTTCTCCCCCCCCTCCCCCCCACCTTAGAGGGCTGTGGTAATACTGAAAAGCAGGAAATTTTGTGACAAGGGACTTAGATCCAAGTCACCGGTGCTTAAGGACCCTTTCAGCCCACAGGCCCCAGAGGAAAGTCTAGGCCTTAATGACACTGCTGTCTAAACTCACTTTGTTTGTTTGTTTGTTTGTTTCTGAGGGTTAATTTAAACAAGATTTTGCTAGGCAGCTAAGGTGGGGCAGCTTAAACTCACGATGTAGCCCAGTCTGGCTTTTAACTCACGATTCTCCTGTCTCAGCCACCCAAGTGCTGGGATTGCAGGTTATCAACCACCACCTCTCTCTCTCTCTCTCTCTCTCTCTCTCTCTCTCTCTCTCTCTCTCTCTCTCTCTCTCTCTCTCTCTCTCTCTCTCTCTCTCTCTCTCTCTCCACCAACCCATCAATGTATCTTTCCATCTGTCTGTGCTCTACCACTGAGCTATATCCCTAGCCCCTGATGAAACTCTTAACAGCCTTCTTCAAGGGAGACATACATACTGATGGAGGGATACAGGATTATTTGAACTGGATGATAGCAGACTTTTTAAAAAATAGCTAAGTGATGAAACATTTGTAGTGGTGCCTTGCTTGTGACATGGCCTAAACTTAAAAAGGAGTCGGGACTAAGGATGTACTTTGATGGTAGAGCACTTGCCTGGCATGCCTAGGGCCCTAGGTTTCATCCCCAGCACCACAATTAATCAACACATAAAGAAAGAAAAGAAAAAAGGAGTCAGTTACAAGAAAATAAATATTCAGGCTGGGAAGGTGGCTCAGTGGTAGAGTGCTTGCCTTGCATGCATGAGGCCCTGGGTTCCGTTCCTCAGCACTACATAAGCAGAAAAAAGCCTGAAGTGGCGCTGTGGCTCAAGTGGTAGAGCCCTAGCCTTGAGCTGAAGAGCTGAGGGACAGTGGCCAGGCCCAGAGTTCAGGCCCCATGACTCACAATAAATAAATAAATAAATAAATATTCAATAAGTAATAATCAACTGGTGTAGCATGCAGAAGAAACAAAAGTTTCAAAGATGACAGTGGACCAACACATTAAATAGAAACTTTTACTTTGAGTTAGGGGATCTGGGGAAGGTTTGGGGCAAGGTAAGGGGAGATGGCAGAGGAGAGAGAAAGAGAGGGGGGGAAAGGGGAGAATTCCATAAAAGACTGTTGAGAAGACTGTTTAGTATGGTTTCTAAGCCCCATGACCATTTTGTGAGGCACTGACATGAGAAATTGTTATTTTAACCTAGGCCTCAGCCTATCATAGTCTTATTCAAACATGCCAAACATGCCAATAGATGCTTTCTTACCATTTTTAATTTTTAATGTTTTGAGTTTTTTAAACTACTTTAAGATATTGTTGTTTTTTCGTGGGTTTTTTTTTTTTTTTTTTTTTTTTTGGTTTTGAGGTTTTTGGATAGCATCTTGCTATATCTGCCAGGCTGAACTAAAACTTGATATCCACCTACCTCAGCCTCCCAAATGCTGGGATTCCAGTATTACAGGATTACACCCAGCAGTGTTTTTAATTATTAAAAGTTTTCCATAAAGTATTAGTCTTCAAACTTAAATAATTTTATCTGACCGTAACCAGTCGGTATAGCATATTTAAATATTTTCAGTTTTTGTAAATCAATTTACCATGATCTATCACTACCTTAAGCTGTCAGATTCTGTTTTTGCTACCTTAGAAAAGGTGTTATATTTTTTAAAATAGATTAACTTATAAGCAAGTTAAAGGAAACATTAGAAGAGAAAAATCATTTTATTTAAAAATATTTAGGTTAGGTTTTCATTGAGCACAACAGGGAACATCAAAGGATCATAAATTACTGTAAAATTAAGCATGACAGCGTCTCTGGCCTCTGCACTATTTACTAGACTTGGCATTGAAAGAGTTGTCTTCCCTTTTTATGGGAGGCTGTTTTAAGACAGAGCTGATATGATAACCATAATTAGGTCTTAGGAGAGAAATTAGATCAAGAAATTACTGGCTGCTTCCAGCTGATAGAGAAGGGCCACACTTCCTTCTCACAATCTTGTAATATTTTTACATTGTTTATGCTGCTATTTCTTCTAGCCAAAAAAGATGTACCTTGGTCCTTTCTAAAATTGTGCAAAGCTCCTTTTGACCACACAGAATCCATTCCACTTTCTCATACTCTTTCATGGCTAAGAATGCTGAAGGACACCACATATTAAAGAATATATGAACTTCAAAAATTCATGGTGTTATAAGATGTTAGTGACTTGGTTAGTGACAAATTCATTATGTTGGCTGAGCTGACAGGCCATTCAGAGCTTTGTGTTTGATTTTTTTAATTAGCATACGTTAGTTATATGGGGAGAGATTTTATTGTGGCATTTCTATACACCTTTATACCGTATCCCAATCAATCTCACTTCCTCTACACTCTGCCTGCCCATTCCCCCCAATTTCCCAAAACAATTTCAACAGTCTTCATTGTTATATTTTCATTGTTGGAAATAATGCATTTGTATTCAACCTTCTTCATCCTCCTTGTTTTATACTTGATTTTCATTGTATGTTGGCACTCTCCAGAATTTTCCATTACATTAGATCTCTGACTGCCACATGAAAAAGAGCTTGGAGGTATGTTCTTCCTGATGGCTGGTGTGGCTGTTCATGGCTGCTTCCGTCTGCTGACTGAGAGAAATACTCATGGCAGTCATCTCTAAACTTACATTGGTGGTACATTTTGGGCTGCAAGAGGATTATTGGAGGTAGTAATAATTTATCCTTTGTGTTCATGATCCCCCAAAACAGTTAAGTGGGGCTGAAATCCCAGAAGAACATGGAGAAGAAGGAGAGAAACCAAGCTGGTGTGATAGTTCTTGATTGGTTGGAGAAGCACCTAGGGGATTAAGGAAGCACACTTCTAGGAGAATCTCTGACCTAATGAATGAATCAATTCCTTGATGGATTTATAATATGATAGAATTATTGGGAGGTGATGAAAGTAGGAAGTGAAACCTAATTGGAGGTCAGTGTGTCCTTGAAGAATGTATCTTTCCCTGCCTCCTTCCTCTATTCCCTCTGTTTCCTATCTACCATGAGATGAGCAGCCTCTACCACACATTTCTGCTACTATAATGCTGTACCTTACTATAGGTGCAGAAACAATGGAGCCAGCTACAGTGGGCTGAATTATGAGCCAAAATAAATCTTTCCACCCTTATTTAGTTAAAATGAGGCAAAAGTAACTAATACAGATGGAGAAATTATTTGGGGAAAGGTTGGCCTTGAGCTATGAAATTCTTCCACTGGTACAACTGTTTCTGATTGTCCAACATAGAGTTATATTCAATGAAGAACATATTTTCACTGTTTTATAAAGTGCATATTCAATAATCACATTGAATGTTTGGATACACACACATAGGAAACATTTCTTGAAACTCGAAACATATACTTGAAATATCTCTCCCCACAGAATCAAATGGAAGTGAGCTGGAATTCAAAGCAGTGTTTACTTCATATATAATCTTAAGCAAAAGCCATGAAAGAAGCATAAACTTCTATTATGACAGTAGGAAAAACTGTGTCCAATCTACTGTGTCAAAAACCCACCAATTTTGGACCTGTTGCAACAATGAGAAGTACAAAATGTCATGTCAAAACCAGCTTTACAATGTCGGTGTGGGGGGGGGGAGGGGGGTATAATTGGGTGGGGGGAGGGGGGAGGCTGGGAAGGGAGGTGAAGGGTAAACAAAGGAGGAGGCTGCAATGCTTGGTAAGAAATGTATGCATTATCCTGCTCATGTAATTGTAGCCCCTCTGTACAGTATGTTCTCAAATAAAATAAAATAATATTTAAAAACCCACCAATTTGATGTGGTACTAAAAAACAAAACAAAGCACTATGTAATATTTAAAATAAAATAAAATAGCCCTTTTCCCAGTCTAAAGTGTCACAGGCACACACGTGGTTAAAAGACAGACGCTTACCACATTTTTCAAATAGTAGTTTGTCTCTCTTTTGGTCACCAAAATATCTATTGCCCATAGCACTAAGTAATCTACTCAGAGTTACCATCTTTCTTTTCTCTTCCTTGAAAGATGAGTCTGCCTTTCATGTGGCTTCACTGCTCTGCCAAACTCCCAGGGTGGCCCATCTAGAAAAGACTTAAAATGATCAAAAGACTGTCCTCAAGCTAAGAATTTGATAGACCTATGTACATATGCCACTCCACACACTCCAATTTTTCTTTCTCTTTCCAGGGTGAAATGGGCCCAAAGGGTGAACCTGGTATAGCAGGACACCGAGGACCCACAGGAAGACCAGGAAAACGAGGCAAGCAGGTAGGGATTCCAGGGTTTTCTCCTACCGTCCGATGGAACTTTCTGACCAGGTAGGTGTTGGGGAGAGAGGAGAATGAGTCAGTCAGAAATGTTCCATAACCCCAGATTCTAGTATCCGAGGGACACTGTTTCCAGGATCTCAAGCTTCCTAGAATAGATACCGCTGAGGATGGAAGAGATAGAATGCTCCTCAAGCCAGAAGCAAGAGTGAATCTTCAGTTAATAGGAAAAAAATCCACCTTAACCAAGCAACGAGGAGTGGAAGAAGTTGGATAATTTACTCAACTTTACAGTGTTCCAAACACAAAAGGGCTCTTGGAGGATGATCCCTCCAGGCATTTCTCAGCTATCAAAAAGTCTCCAGGGTCTCATGGCAGGATGTAATTTCCCCACAAAAGTCCCAAGTTGTAAGCCATCTTTTTTTTTTTTTAGGTTTGTTAAGGTTTCAAGAAAATTGTTTTGGTCAACAGGCTCCTATATTAAACCAGGCAATTAAGTTAGGGAAAGGAAAGAAGACTCATTTGCCTGGGCTAATGCAAGAACTATCTTGAGTTATCTCAGAAAAACTTATGGACTTTTCTGTAGTGGGCAAGTACTCCTGAGAGATGTATTGTTTTTTGTTTGCTTGCCTTTCTTCCTTTTCTCTCCCTCCTTCCCTTTCTTCCTCCTTCCCTTCCAATCTCCCTCCTTCCTTTCCTTCCTTTTTGTAGAGAGGATCTTACTATGTGGATCAGAAACTCACAATCCTCTTCCCTGAGGCTCCTGAGTGCTAAAATTACAGACATATATCACTACACCTGACCACATTACTGTGTGTGTGTGTGTGTGTGTGTGTGTGTGTGTGTGTGTGTGTGTGTGTGTGTGTGTGTGTGTGTGTGTGTGTGTGTGTGTGTGTGTGTGTGTGTGTGTGTGTGTGTGTGTGTGTGTGTTCCAGTCCTGGAGCTTGAACTCAGGGCCTGGGGTCTATCCCTCAACTTTTTTGCTCAAGGCTAGTGCTCTCCCACTTGAGCCACACAGCTTTATGTCCTGCTTTTTTGGTAGTTAACTGGAGATAAGAGTCTTAGTGACTTTCCTGTTCAGGCTGGCCTTAAACTGAGAGCCTCAGCTTTCAGCTTCCTGAGTAACTAATAGTTGTGAACCACTGGTGTCTAGCTCATATTACTTTTTTGATGTGTGTTGTTTTTTTATTTCAAATAGACATCTAAGTTCAGCTTTATTTAAGTAATTTTAATTCAAAATGAAATGAATACATGAATATATATATACTTTTGCAACTTTTAATGTTAATGATTTTCAATATGTTAGAAGAAAAACGTTATTTTGAATATACAGTAAAATAGTTTTAGCAGGCCATGATAGTACATGCATCTAATTCCAGCACTTAGGTGGCTGGGGCAGAATGATCTTTCATTCGAGGATAACTTGGAAAAAGTTTTATTATATTTTTAATTGATAGGTCATTACATACATTTACAAGGTACATGGTGATGTTTCATTGCATATATACATTAAAGAATGATCAAATTCAGCTAATTAACATACCCATAACCTGGAATATTTATTATTTATTTGTATTGAGGACATTAAAAATCTATTTTGTTCATTGTATTTTTGTCTCCCTTCCCTTTATGCAATCATCACAGAAAATTTAAGAAATCATGAAAATAGGTAGAAAATCATCAAAAGACCTAACACTGAGGAACATATATGTATTGTTGGTGATTCTGGGGTGATTTTATATACTTCCTGTCGGATTTCTTTTTATTCATTCAAATTATTTCTTTTAAATTCTATATGTAGTTATTTTTAACTTAAAATTACAACGTGTACAGTTTTTCTTTTCTTTCTTTCTTTCTTTTGTGTGTGTGTGGGGTGCCAGTACTGATGCTTGAACTCAGGGTCTGGGTGCTTCCCATTAGCTCTTTTGCTCAAGCCTGGTGCTTTGAGCTGGGTGCCAGTAGCTCATGACTATAATTCTAGCTACTCAGAAAGTTAAGATTTGAGGATCACAGTTCAAAGACATCCTGGACAAGAAAGTTTGTAATACTCTTATCTCCAATAAACCACCAGAAAACCGGTGGTGGTGTGGCTCAAGTGGTAGAGCACTTGCCTTGAGCTGAAGAGCTCAGGGACAGCGCTCAGGCCCAGAGTTCAAGTCCCACAACTGACAAAAAAGGGCTGTTGGTTTATCTCTTGAGCCATAGCCCTACTTCTGGCTTTTTGGTGGTTAACTAGAGATAAAAGTCACATGAACTTTCTTGCCCAGGCTGGATTTGACCCATGATCCTTAGATCTCAGTCTCTTAAATTAAAAATTCATAGGGTTATAGGCAAGAGCTACCAGTGTTGCTGTGAAGTTTTTCCTGTTAATATTTTTAAACACCTTTTTTTACATATCCACATCATATGTTAGTAAGTGAATAAGCAATAGATTGCTTGAACAAGTGAGGACTACTTAGTCTATATAATGCTGCAAAGGGAACATCTTTGGGTGCATAGCTTTTTCCATTCTTCTCATCATTTCCTTAGGCTAGCTCCATGGTTCTCAAATATTAGCTTACATCAGAACCACTGGGAGTTGTCTGATTTCAAATTCCTCACACCAGCTACAATAGTTATAGTTTGCCTCTTGGCTTCCCAGGGCCTAGGCCTTGTTACCAAGACTATGAAACAATTAGCCTGGAAAGAACTGCTTCAGCATGGGTTTTATTTTGTGTCTTATTCTGAGGTTCTAATGGGAAGTCAGGGTTCAAAACCATGGTAAGAGAAAAACAAAGGAGGGGATAACAATGCTTGATAAGAAATGTACTCATTACCTTACTTGTGTAACTGTAACCCCTCTGTACAGCATCTTCACAATAAAGTAAAACTTAAAAAAAAATCATGATAACACTGAAGCTAATTATGGTCTTTTCCTAGTCAATGTTGAAGTGACACTGGTTCCCATCTTGATAATTCAGATTTCAACAGTAACTTTTGAAGCTACAAAATTCTAGTCTAATTTCAGTTGCTGGCATGGTCATGACTCTATCATGATGCCACAGATACCTATTCCCTGAAAGCATGGTTGAGAGGAAAAACTGGAGGGGAAATGATTCATGTTTCTTCTCTCCCAGTCATTTCTATCCAGAATGTTCTATGCTTGTTCTTAGCTTTAAAAAGATTAATTAGACTTTGCCAGAGAACCACACAGACATCCAGGTACAGAGGACAAAGGAAGGTTTATTGCCTGGAAAGGGGGCTGGCAAGACTCCTTCTCACAAGAGAGAAGTGAGAAGAAATACCGGCTATTGTCTGGGGTAACCTATATAACCTAGGGGGTTTAGGTGGGGCTAGAAGGGGCTAGAAGGCAGAGACCCTGGTGTGGACATGTGGGCCAGGGGCTTCATCATGGTGGACTAGGATTTATGGCTGCTGCCCAAATAGTAGATAAGGGGTCCTGCAACTGCCCAGACCTGAAGGTCACTCTAAGGGGCTCTTGTTGCCTTATATGGTGGTAGCTGCCCCAGAGGAGTGCCATCCCAAGGTAAAGGGGGTTGGAGGCTGATTATTTACTACCTTTACTACATTGTCCTAGTGCTGCCTAGGAAGGGAGCATGCTAAGCTGTGGAGAAGAGAAGGGGTGGACTAAGCTATGGGAAGGGACTCATTTCACTAACACTTATATTTTGAGAAGCTTATTGCTTCTGTCCTCTAGTTCATTTCTAGGGAGGTGTTTGACCACATTGGGGAACTCACAGGGGTGAGTGAATGAGCTCAGCCTTCCTACAAGATGAAGACAATTTATGTGTCTACTTAACAGACACCTGTGTCATTTGCCTTGGCAGCCTACCCTACTCCACCTTTTTTTTTTTTCAGTCATGGGGTTTGAACTCAGAGCCTCTCTGTGCTCAAGCCTAGTACTCTACTACTTGAGCCACAGAGTCACTTGCAGCTTTTTCTGAGTATTTATTGGAGATAAGAGTCTCACAGACTTTCCTGCCCAGGCTGGCTTTGAGCTGCAATCCCTAGATCTCAGCCTCCTGAACTAGGATTGCAGGTGTGAGCCACTGGTGTCCGGCTTCTTTTTTCTTTTAATCTTGAATTGATTTTCTACTGTAGAATCTATATCTAGTATTTTCTGGGCCAGTGACATGAAGACTTTCTGAAAGTTATTATAAGTCAATTCAAAGCCAAGAATCAAAATTCCTGAATAGCCAGCTACTGTAACTTATGCCTGGCATTCTAGCTATTCAGTAGGCTGAGATCTGAGGATCACGGTTCAAAGCCAGCCCAGGCAGAAAAGTTTATGAGACTCATATCTCCAGTTAACCACAAAAAAGCCTGAAGTAGAGCTGTGGCTCAAGTGGTAGAGCACCAGCCTTGAGCAGAAGCCAAGTGAAAATGTAAGGCCTTGAACCCAAACCCTAGTTCACACACACACACACACACACACACACACACACACACACACACACACACACACACACATACACACACACGCATGGACGCATGCATGCACCCAAAATAGAAGATATTTCAATCTAAAATTTCCAAACAAGAAGGATTTAGAGATCACTCATCTATCTCTTCAGTTTATTTTCAAGGAAGCTGAGGGAGATGGCATTGCTTGGCCAAGACCCTTTAGCTGAGCCAGCTTCAAGCCAAGTCAGAGTGTGGTGACTCGCATTTCCCCACATAACTTCTCCCCATCACTATTTGGCTTCAGGCCATGCTTCTGTGAAGGCTCAGGAAAGCAGCTGTTGTCTTTATATCTTAAGACCCTCCAGGTAAGGAGGCAGAACAGCTTCTTCCAGAGATATCCCCCAAATTTGTGGCAAGTAAGGAATAGGATGGCTTTTCCTGGAAAGTTCTGCTTAACGAGTTCTGCCAAAGACTCTTCTGAGCAGGTAACTGATAGGCAGAAGACTGCTGTACCGCTGGTGTCAGAATCAAGGAGCATTTCCAGCACCTTCAAGCTGTGTACTTCCTGTGCTCAGAGCCAGCTGACCTGGCTGTTAAAAAAACAAGCCTTTCCCATGGCTATATTAAGCTGGTGTGACTTCCTTTGCTGTTCTGGGACCCATCCTGGTGACTGGGTGGAATGCTTCCGCTTGGGCTGAGGCTTAAGTAAGTCCTCCATGAAGAAGGAACTGGAAATAAACTGACCTCACTGGTCCCCTAGTGAGTGGTCAAGAACTCCCCAGGCATTATAACCAAGGGGGCTCCAGGGCCATATTGGCAGGACAGCAGCTCATGTGTTAACTATTTTGCTTGGAAATGAGTCTCTGGTATGCAGAGTCTCAGACTTGGGGACATTCCATCAGGTGGGTAGGCTCACAAAGGCCCAAGTGGTCTGAGGAGAGCCAGGCCAACAATGTTAGGGATTAATTACAGTCCTGACTGGGCAAGGGCAAGAGTCTGCTAACTAGCAGGCTCTGGGACAAAGTTATAGCACACAGCAGCACTGTTTTCTGGGGTTATTCTAAGCAATCCCTAAGGGGGGAGTCAAGAACCCCATCATTGTTCTTGAAGCTCTCAGAGCATGCAGCAAAGAGGACATCCCTAAGCAATAGCTGTAGCTGCTGCTGTGTTCCTCGAAGAAACCGGGACCTCTTTATTATGAGAAAAAGACAAAACCAGACCATGCAGGTGTGATGATCAGCTTGGCTTTGTGTCTTTTCATCTCTGAGCTATTTGGTAGCCTCACAACAAGCCTATGTGTGTGCTTGTTGTCCCCATTTTACAGAAGGCAAAGGTGAGGCACAAAGCTGGGCATAGTGTTACACAACTGTAGTCTCATAACCAGGAGGTTGAGGCAGAGGAAATGTGAAGGGAAGACCAACTTGGGCTGCATGACTAAATCCTGTCTTAAAAACCAGCAAAAAAAACCCTCAGGCACCAGTGTCTTATAACTGTAATCCTAGTTACTTAGTATAAGGGATATTAAATAGGTAGATTTCATTAGGTGGCCTATGAAGAGAACACCATGCGATATACAGGCAGGAAAAGAAGTTCATTTACCAAACTGCTGCTACCCTGCACCATGCGTGGTGGTGATGCATGTCCAAAAGGGGCAACTCACCCCCAGGCCAGGACTTATCTAGGCCAGGGACAGGAAGTGGTGTGGCCACACTGGCTCTGGATGTGACCTCAGGGCCTGGGACCTGCCTATGGTCAGATAGGAGGCGTAACCAGAGGCAGCCTAGGATGTGACCTAGCAGGAGGGAGAGGTTACTGCTTCCAGGTGTGCCAGTTACCTAGGTAACACAGATACTGGGCAGAAACTTAGCCAAGAGGTAAGGAGGTGTCTGCACAGGGCCTGCATGGCCTAGGACAGACCTTACACTTAGGGGGGTTGAGGTCTGAGTACCACGTTCAAAAACAGCCTGAGCAGGAAAGTCAGTGAGACTCTTCTCTTCAATTAACCACCAGAAAAGAAAAAAGCCAAAAGTGGAGCTCAAGTGGTATAGTGCTAGTCTTGAACACAAAAGCTCAGGGACAGTGAGAGCCCAGGTCCTGAGTTCAAGCCCGAAGACCAGCACCAAGAAGAACAACCAACCAACCAACCAAAAACCCCATATAAGCACCAAGCAATGACCTGCATTCCCCAGGGTTTCCCAGTTGGGTGAATTCTGTTGAGTCACAGATCCCTTCCCTTCGTATTGTCAGCTTCTTCTTTCCCAATTGGTCTGGGGAGGGGAGGCAAACATAGCTGATCCAGCTTAGTGGAGCTATCTATGTGTCATGGACAGACATCAATGAAATGACTATGCTGATAAAGCCTGTGACCTAGACTAAATGCCTGTTTTTGATCATGAGGATCACAAAAGACACAAAAAAAAATCTGGATCAAGACTGGAATTTCTGTCTATGCCCTGCTTCCAAGCTGAGGAAGAAGCTAGGTCTCTCCAGAGAGCAATGGGAAGCCAGTAAGGGGGAACAGCTCTTACGGTGAAATGGAAGTGGCGTTGACTAGCAGACAGAAAGCCCCTGAATTGCAGCCCGCCTCTGCTGTCCCTTTATGCTAAGGATTTGCATAAGTCCTTTCACTCTTCTGAGTCTCTGTTTCTTGATCCATGCTAGGGCATGACCTGGTTCTGTTCAACTGTCAGGAGCTACACCTAAGTTAGATCTGCAAACTTGCAATCAATTACTATAATCTCCAGTGCCACTTGTTCTAAGCCTCTTAGGAGCTTTTTGGATGAGTTTGTGGCCTTCCCTGAGCTCTTGCTCCTGAGTGCTGGATGGTAAGGGAGGAGGTTTGCAATACCATGTTATCATAACAGGCTCCATTTTCTTTCTGTCAGGGACAGAAAGGAGATAGCGGAGTCATGGGCCCACCTGGCAAGCCTGGGCCTTCTGGTCAACCTGGCCGTCCAGGCCCTCCAGGACTCCCAGGCCCTGTGTCTGCAGGTAAGAACTGTACTGCTTCACTTGACCTATAGAGTCGCACTACTAGCCAGCTTCCTCAGCAGGGGTACAAGGATGTGCCAGCAAAGCTCCGCCTTGTATTTTCAGTTAGACTGCCAGAGGCCCTGTAATAAATCATAATTTCTCCATGATTTGACTCATTCAACTTTTACACAAGAGACATTAATGCTATTCTGGCTTTGTTTTAGTATTTCAGAGAACAGATAGAGAAAAGACCCAGGGGAAAAATTGTATTGTTTGTATCATTTTATCATATATCATTTCACTGGTGGTGTCATTTCACCTTCAATGAAAAAGGCACATATTTTATCATCTAACATCTTATTCTAGAAAAACATGTTTCATTGCTCCAAAGAATCCTCTTAAAACCAGGAGTAGAGATGGTTTTGCAGAGTTTTCTATCTGATTCAGCGGGACCCAAGGGTCCTTATTTGCATTGATAGATAGGAGAGATTTACTAAAAAGAAATCAAAAGCCTATTATTGAGAAAATAGGTATATCATTACCTTTTAAAATATGCTTAGCTAAGCCCTTTATTTCCTTGTCTCTCAGAGCACAAACACATGATCTGTATAAAAACATTCCCCAGTCTGTCGTCAGTTACAGAGGACAGCAATAGAGATCAAGAGAATTTTTATTACAAACTTTTTCTTAAGAAAATGAAGATATAAAGACCCAAGTATGCGTTCCTCCCTTGTTTATGGGATGCATGTTTGCAGCCCCGTTATGGGATGGGCATGATGTTCCATTAATATCTATTCCCTTAAAACCTTTAAACTAAATTAAAGTTGACTTCAAGATTCCAGTCTACCGAGATGCCAGGAAAATTCAAATTTCAAGCATTATTGGAGTTCTTTCCACTTCTCCAACTGCCACAAAAGGATTGGACAAAGATCCTATTGAATTATAGCCAAAAATATCAAGAAAAGTATCTCTCACTTTGTCTACCCTGTTCATGTGGTTCATCTGTTGTCTAAGATGGATGGACACTGCTGTCATCTTGCCTCTTGAGTATCACAGCATTTCCAAGACTGAGAATCCTGGTCTCTTTAGCCATCTACCCAAGGAACACCACAACCATTCTTTTGGTGTTTCTGTTTTGAGACATAGTCTTACTATGCAGCCAGCCTGGCCTTGGACTCATGATCCTCTTGCCTCCTGAGGACTTGGACTACAGGTGTGTAACACCACATCTACTCACAACCATTCTTTCTAAAGCTGTGTCTCTTCCTATCATTCAGAAGGCTGAGGCAGAAAGATGGAGAGTTAAGAGACCAACCTGGGCTAAGTATCAAGACCCTATCTAAAAAGAAGAGAGACAGAGACTTAAAGACAGAGAAGAAAGAAGGAGGAGAGAAAGAGAAAGAGAAAGAAAGGAAGGAAGAGAGGAAGGAAGGAAGGAAGGAAGGAAGGAAGGAAGGAAGGAAGGAAGGAAGGAAGGAAGGGAGGGAGGGAGGGAGGGAGGGAGGGAGGGAGGGAGGGAGGAAAAGGTAAAAAGAGATTTTAAAAAACACTTCACATATCTAAGGAATTATCACAAGGAAACTCCCTTGTACTATTAATGTTAATGCTAATAGTTTATTTCCAAAAACAAACAACTGCTGGGCTCCAGTGGCTGATGCCTACAATACTAGCAACTCAAGGAAGCTAAGAGGATCTGGTTCCAAGCCAGCCTAGGCAGGAAAGTCTGTGAGACTCATACATCCAATTAACCACAAAAATGCAGGAAGTGAGCTGTGGCTCAAGTGGTAGAGCACTAGCAAAAAAGCTCAGGGACAGTGCCCAGGCCCTGAGTTCAAACCCCAGGACCAGCATGCACACACAAAAATCACGACCCACTCTCAGGAAGAAAATGTATAATATGAAACTCTGCCCCTAATCCATCCAAATGTCCTTGTGTACTATAGACTACATGTTAAAGCCTTAGAGAAAGAGGACTCCCACAAGGTCATCATGCTGGCTGGTGGCCACACTCGTCCAGAGTCAGCTTGTGGCTCTCTGGGAAAAGAAGGGGTGCAGGCTCCTTTGACTTGAGGAAATAATATTGAGCTAAAGTGAGGACACTCAGGTTGCCATGCCCACAGGTCAGGCTGGCAGGAGCAGGCAGGGCACACAATGCCTCCTAACAGCTGGGAGGAAGCACCAGGAAACTGCAGCAGTGGTGGTGGGCACCTTGCCACATCCTGTCAGATGGCTTCCTTGGGTTCTGGTGCCCAGTGCTGTGGAGCTTGCTGGTGCTGGGCAAGTTAGAGAGGATGGGACTTTTTTAATTGCTCAAGTTTCAGGGAAAGAAAGGCTGGGGAACTTAGGTGTGGGGAGAATAAAAACAGAATGCCTTTAGGATCTAATTTGCAATCATCAAATTACAAAGCTGGTGGAGTCTTTCCTGCACCCAGACCCACAGTAAGTGAATCTATGTGGTACCTGGAAATTGCCAGCTTCCTAAAAGTAGCTCTGTTCTTAGTTTGTCTTTTGAATGATACATTCTGGATCCAACAAGAGTTCAAATCTGAACCTCACCACTAATTAGCCAGAAAATTAGTCAGATTCTAGATTGTCTCTGAGGCCATGGTTCTGGGGGGGGCATGGGGGTCACAAAACCTTCCAGAAGGTCGATCCAATGCCACACTCACAGTCCTAATCATGGCACATTCCACTCCATTCCCCCAAGGTGCCTAACTACCCAGAACCTTCTGGGGTTGGTAGGATTCTCATGTCACCCAGTTCTTTTGAAAATACCAAAATGGAGTGCAGTTCTTCCCACAGAATTATATTCACATATCCTGTTAGAACCAACAGCTATAACTTGGCATAAGATTTTGGCACGCCTTCCTTTCCCTCCTGCTGTCTACATTGTGATTTTTGAACATGTCTGAGGAAGATTCCATGAGTTGGGGGTCTTTCCATTGGCATCTTTTTTTCCAGCTGCAGCTGCTTCCTTATGGTTCTGATCTTTCCCCTGCTGGGTCATTGAATTCCTGCCCTTCTGCGATGTACAAATGAGTTCCCTGTACCTGGCTGCCCAAGATATTCTCTGAGACCAATGACCATGGTCCCCCAAACCCTCTTGTTTTTCTAGGAAGCCGGACACATGTTCCTTTCTCTTTTCACTCCCCTCTTCTCTTTTCTTTCCTCTTCCTGTTGCATGGCTTCTGCTCCAGCATTTTTCTGCCAGCCAGAGTATGAATTATGACCTTTTCCAAAGACCTTTGCTTCCCAATTTATTTATATTAATGTAAATAACTATTGTCAAACATATACCATGCTGTAGTAGGTGTCAAGGCCAGATGGGTGAAACCAGTCCTAGCCCTGCCCCGTGGAAGCTTAAATTCTATGGGAGGAGAGAGAATCACAGAAAAGTACTGTGAAGAATAGACATAAGGAATTAGGAAACTGTATCGAGGTGAAAATGACACAAGGGAAAAATTCAAAAAGACTTTCTTGGGAGCTGATGTTTGAACCCAGATCATAAGTGACTTAGGATGCCTCTGAGGACAGGAAGTTGGAGCATAAGGGAGATGATCTGGTTGGGGGAAAGTCCTGTGCATATCCCTTTTCCCTAGACTAGTGGATCTCAATTATAGTGCATGTTGGAAACATCTTGAGAACTTATGTGTGTGTGCTGGTCTTGGGGATTGAACTCAGGGGTTGAATGGTATCCCTGAACTTTTGTGCTCAAGGCTAGTGGTACTTTATCTCTTGAACCAAAGCTCCACTTCCACTTCCAAC